>NW_026294669.1:5186250-6460000 GCF_026119805.1 Tympanuchus pallidicinctus
AGAGCTGAAATAATGTGTTTGGAGTGCTACTGTTTTTATTCAACGTCTGCTTTTTTCACTACATAATTTTCTTCAGCAAAAATATGGTAATGAGTTGACTTTTTTTAAACGTATCTTAAAAGATGAAAACCTGCAATCTGGAAAAACTTTGGTTGAGAGTACAGAAAAGTGGAGGCCTTATAGAAATAAATGATTGGGCTGACTGTAAATTGGCTCTTTGCTCCTGTGAGGTCTTTCTGAGCTCGCTGTTGATAACTTGCTTTTTTTCATGTGATGATGTGTACAAATTACATAAATAAATTACTGAAATCAGTGCAGTGAATGTACCAGAAGAGAACTGCCCGGTGGTGGTGATGGGCTGATGATTGGACTAGATGATCTTAGTGGTCTTTTCTAACCTTAATGAGCCTATGATTCTATGATCATTTCTCTAGTTTCAGTTATTTTCAAGGTGGGCTGAACTTGGTAACTACTTTGAGCTTTTTGACAATTTTACCAGCAAAATGATGAGATCTTGAAAAAACTGTTTCTATAAAAGGTGAAGATTTTCCTGTTCATGGCTGAAAATGTGTTTCAGAAGCTCCTGTTTGCCTTCCAAGGCAATGCTAACCACCAACTTCTAACATTACCTACATACCTGTTCTAACACAAAAAGTTGATAATTATTGTTTAATACAGAAAATAGAAGTTCATAAAGAGAAGTTAATAAGCTGTACTACTACTCTTTGTTCTTGTAGTTGATGTATGCTGTAAAATCTATAGAGGAAGAAGTTTTAGGAAAAAGACAAGGAGTAATAGGTCCCTGTGGATGATAGTTTGGGTGCCATACCCGATTTATAGGTTTGGGAAATATTTGTAACGCCCATATTATACTTGCTTTGGGGATAAAGAGAGGATTTAATTCTCTTGTTATCAATCCACTAACTTTCAAGGCAATAAATCCACTAAGAAAGCAATTCAGCTTCATGAAATTGTTGTTGTAACATATAATTTATCACTTACTATATGTAAGTACCAAAAGCACAAACATTTAAAAATGTCACCTATCAGAACTATGAAGAAATGCAAGAAAAATATTTCACAATAAATCTCTGTCCTTTCCAATGCAACTTCCTCTGTGATAAGGACAAAGGGTAAAACACAGGTTACTGAGAGCTTGAAATAAAATTCTGGTTTGTTCCATTGTAAATGTTTCAACAAAGTTGTTAAAACTCTTCCTATTTGTGTATGAGACAGGTGGCAGGAAAGGGAATTTGACAACTAGGCTGATGTGACTTGGTTTCTTCTGCAATGGTGCAGTGAGGTTTTTCTAGGAGACATCATAGAATCTAAAACTATGTGTTATTGGAAGTGTCCTGTGGAGGAAACTAACTGTCCTTATGCTGGGTTCTTTGTCTCTTAATCCTTTGAGTTAATCTGATGATTATATTATATCTGTACTATATATTATATAATAATTATATCAGGATATTGATGAATATCCTGATTAATACTTTAAATTGATCTATAATATCTGAAAAGAAATAATATTTGTAACATTTTTCTTGAATGAAAGCAGGAAACTGTGATCAAATTAGGGGGCTGATTTACATTGTTATTCACCCACTAGTTAGTCATGGTTTACTTTTCAATACTACTTATATCATATTTCCATTACAACAACAATGCTTTATATTGACTCCCGGCAACACTTGCTTATTCAGCAGTCTAAGAGTGTCAAAGAGACAACATCTGTGTTGAAGAAATAGAAGCAACCACCAGGTTTGCTAGAGCAGAGCCCTGCCAAGGCTGTTCACAGTAATTGGGCTTTCTTTGAACGCAACATCTGCTCTCATACATCCTCTTATAAGATCACATTGTAAAGGCCAGGATGGAATAAGAGGATGAAAGAAGAGATGACAGATATATGGACAGTCAGAGTTTTAATACCAGTTTACACTGGTTTCAGCCCAAGCCAAATTCCCTCCTTTTGTTGTTAAGCCTAGTGGTTCTGCTCTGATTCTTGTTATTGCTCCTGGCTGGAAGATCTTGGGGGTTTGGCACCTCACTGTTCACCTCTAAAGATTTTGATTTCTTCAAAGAGGAAAGTTCCAGTAAAAAGCTGAATGAAATGGTTCAGGGTAGGAATAGCACCTTCCCACCTTTACACTGCTAACACTGATAAGAAACTCCTGGGAAACACCTTTCTGATGATGTTTCAAAGGAAACTGTTTCCTCAATGGAAAGTTGACTCTGAGAAAATCTTGTCTGCAATTTTTCAGAGGAACAGTGGATTTCATATTAGTGTAATGGGTCCATAGTCAGTGCTACAAGTGGATGTTTTTCTTGCTCCTACTTTTTCTTATTTTGTAAAGAAAAGGCTTTGGAAGAACAGGCGAAGACATTTATCAGTAGAAATCCAATTGCTTTTCTCTGCTCTATCCTGTGTTGTTGGACTGATGCACTAATGTAAAAGTGTTACAAGAATTTCCACTCCCTAAGAGTATTGTGATACTTCTATACTTATTCATCCTAATTTTGAAGAAAACCAATCAAAATGTAGGTATTATTATTATTTGTGTATGTTTGGTTGCAGGTTTTTTTTTAACCAAATATTCCATTTCACTTAAATGGAACGATAAATGAAGTACATGTTTTTTTTTCTGAAAATAAATTCTGATCAGAAATCCCCAGCTGTTCCAATATACACTGTTTGAACACGGGACTCTTCTTTTTAGCAGTCTTTACTAATTGCCAGTATCTTCAAACCAAAAGGGGCTTTTCTATGTGGAGCTGCTGAACAATGACAGCCATTGTTAGGTGTATCTTAGGGCACTCTGTACCAGAGATGTATTACAGATGTGATTTTATATTAACATCTCTACAATAGCCTGGCATTTTCCAGTTAAATAAGGAGCTCCCGTGAAGAATGTCCACCTCATTTATGGCACAGCCCTAGTGCATACTGACTTGCAGGCAACTGAGATCCTGTCACCTGGCTTGGTGACAGAATGCATCGGAGAAGGGTGCTGCTGCAAATTTAATAGGGGAGTGCAGTGCCTAGAAGTTCAGATGGCTGGGGCAATGCACATGGCAAACCAGGAGCAAGAGATATGTGTTGAGCACCCTGAGCTTGTGTGCACCATGTCAGATTAGGGATCTCATCCAATTTCAACCCATTCCAAGCATCAACATAGTTCGATGGAACTGATTTAATTTCTCTAACAGGTTTGTTCAGAGCTTAAGCATGTATTCTCTGTATACTCTCAAAAATACAGAAATGAGTGGGTTTCTTCATCTTTTCTTTAGAGCATGAATGCCTATAGTTTGGCCCATCAGCTAATGAAATCCACTAGAGTTCTCCCACAAGGAAACTAGAAACTGAAGGATAAACGTGCTGAGTGTGCAAATTGCTCTCTGGTCTCCAGGGGCTGTGCAAAGAGAAGCATACTTCTGTATAATGATTTATTCTAAAAATGGCAGTTATTTCTCACTAAATGAAGAGCTTTGTCCTGTGAGTTATGTATACTGCTTCTTATATTATTTTCTGAGGAATGAGACTAATGAAAAAGAATGACTTCTGTTAACTGAAAGGCCTGTTGTACACTAGATAACTAAACAGAGGACAGTACCAACTCTAATAACTGTGTGACCATTGTTTATTTCTCCAAACTGGACACAATATGAGACAAAGTGCTTCCCATTTAGTTTCATTTACTTGAAATAACAGTGATGAGATAAAGAATAGTTGTTTGAGTTATCAAGATAAGTGAATGTTGTACTTTGGGTATAAAAATGTTGTTTGGTATTTATCCAATATATACAGACAGAGATGAGTAACAGGAATGAGAGCAGAGAATTCCAGAACTGAGAAGCTTCTTGTCCCTTTCTGTAGAATCCTTGCAGATGGATCTCGTGCTTGAGACTGCTAGGACTTGGTTAAAATCAATTATGTTGACCTCTTCCCCTCTTCTGAAACTGTAGAAAAGGTTGCAAGTTCCTGGACTTGGGCAGCCAATATCAAGAGAATAGGTATAGATCATGGGAGCAGAAGGAGTTTATTTTTTGTCGCTGGACAGGGCAGGTATTTTCTGTCAGATAAACCAAGCACACAGAAAAGCACAGAGGAGGGTTTTGGAGTGAGTAAATCCGTAAATTTGGGCTTGCAGAAAGAGTTATGCTATTAAATGATATGTCTTCTTCCTCTGAAGGACTCTGTCCTACTAACAAAGTGTATGTACATGCAGGGTCATGCTATCTTTGCCAGCCATGAATAATGAATCCTCTCTTGCCAAGAAAGCAACCCCAAGGGACAGCCTTAAAGATACTCCTCATAGGAAGCAGAAAGAAATAAACTCAGACTGTCATTTTCTAGATCAGTTTCTAATGACTGCCTGTGCTTAAAAAGGACAGTACAGCTTTCTGCTGGCTTGCAAAAAAAAAAAAAAAAAGTCGTAGTAGTACTCAGTTTTTGGGAAGAGACGCAATGTTTCAGTCTCATCTCCTTCCTGAAGTGATCCAGGTAGATGGATGCTTCCACATAACTAGAGAGAGAAATGAGTGATGGGATTTATCTCTTAAAACCTCCCTATCACCCAGCACTTCTGCATGTAGCTCTTAAAATTCCTACACCAACTCAGAAACCTGGGCATTTCATATTTGGAATAAAGTGTCAGAAGGTCGCATCTCTGGAGGCCTCTGAGTTATTTGCATTTTTACAATTATATTATCTCTCACTCTCATCCTCAAGTACAGTTTGCATCTGAAGCAAAAAGCAGAATGTTGCAAAAAGCTCACTGCTTTTCCTGCTGCCCTCCTGCCACATCTTCCACGTCTTTATGGGCTGCTCCAGCCCTTCCAGTTCCTGCAGCCTGTTCCCAGCCCCACAATGCCAGCTTGCTGAGTGGGATCTTCCAGGCAAACACTGTCTCTTTCTCGTAAAGGGGTGAATCTGAATATCTGACATGCGTATCCATTGAACAATTTTTGGCTGAGGCTAAACTGCTGTTGCCAGCTCCCAGCTGTGACTTTTGGCTGGTTTTAACTCCCCTTACTCATCTCTGCTGTTTAAAATGAATGCAATGCAAGATGGATTAGTGTAAAGTGTTCAGAATTGTGTTGTCTTGTTGTATAGACAATGAAGCTAATTGTGTTAAGTGTCCTTGACTTTCTGGGCAGTTTCTACTTTTCCTCTTACTGAAGCTAGTGGTGTCATAACTGAGAGCACATTCTGCAATATTTCTTTGCAGGTTCTCCATGACTTTAGTTCCCCATTATTTTAATGGATTAATAATTTGGAGAGGAAGGAGGTCTTTGTTATTTTTTGGTCTTAGGTGAGGCCTTCTCTTGAGCTGGGAGCTGGGGATTTGCATGTTATTGTCTCACCTAAAATTGTTTGTCCTCCGGAATTGAAGGGAGCCAAATTCAGCCCAGGGAAACTTTCTTGCCTGGGACAGTAAGATTTCATGTCATCTGTACCAGCAGTATCCACCTTCAGATTCTCCCTCTGGTTGAAACCTGCTTAAGGAGACAAAAGTTAAGGACATAAGCAAGCCAATCTAAGCATCCCTTTTCTCCTATGCAGTACATCTTGAATATCTTTCATTGGTACTTTTTTTTTTTTGCTAGTTACTTTTTTTTTTTTCTGTGTGCAGAAGACCTGTAATGGCTGGAGTGTTTGTGGAAAGCTTTCTCCCTTTGTTGCAGATTACTTTTGCTTTCCAGTATTTTCATTTAAACCCAATCTGCAATAGATTTCAGAAATTTTCTTGAATCCTTGTAGTTAAACATTAGAGTTACACATCTTAGACTCGTAGCTTAGGTTGTAGGCGATCTTGAAAATCATCCATTTCTACATCCATGCCGTGGGCTGGTTGCCACCCACCACATCAGGATTCCCATGGCCCCATCCAACCTGGCTTTGAGCACCTCCAGGGATGCAGAACCCACAGCCTCTTTGGGCAGCAGTGCCAAGGCCTCACCGCTCTTTCAAATATTTTCAGACACTTGTGTTAAGGAAATGAATGAAAATATCTTAGAAACAAAGGTTAGAACAACTGGGTTTGGAGTCTTAATGAACTTGAAGGAATATATTCTGAGGGTCAGTAGTATCAAAGGAAAGACTCCTAATAAGTTTGTAGAGTTGTAACTCAGGCCTGTGACATAGCTCATCCAATAAGACTGTTCTAAGCAGCTGTTTTTCAACATTTAAATCCAGAATCAAAATTAAGACAGAGCTTTTAGAAGGTTCTTCTCAAATAACCTATGGGTCTCAAAGAACCCAGTGGTAAATTTCTTCAAAGGGATGCAGTTAAAACAAATGAGCAACGCTTTGAAATCCTTGGATGTTCTGTGGAATGTTTTTAATGGTTTATTTACATTTTTAAAGGAAACTGTCCTCGTATTGATGTGAGTGGATTGTTTACAGACTTCTTATTACTATATCAGACAATTCACTATATCCTTGCTTAAACAAGTAGACACAAAATAATCAAACTTGACAAGTCAGAGAAAAGAAACACTGGCAGGTATGGAAAACACTGAGCAGTGGGAGGGGATACAATATCCCCTGAATAAAATGGCACAAATGCAGAGCACAGCATGTGATTTAATAGCAAATTCTTCATATCATGCTTTAGACTGACAGTATAGGTTGCCTTACAATTAAACACTGCTCAAAGGGACCCATGCTGCAACACTTTAAAATTAGGTAAAATTTAAGGGAAATGTGATTGAAAAGCACGAATGACTGAATTCTTTCTCTGTCATTTGCTTCTGTTTTCCAACCTTTTGAAGCACGCGTCTCATTTCTCACGAAGAGCTGACAGACCAAATGCTGTCAGGCTTTATTTCAGTAGCAAACGATGATTCTCTAAAATAGCAGGCAAAGATGCATCAACCCAGGACAACCTTTGGGACAGAGTGATTCTGTAACAGGTTTGCAGCAGCACAATCTAAAAACAAACTACTTGCATATGCGTATTTTAGCATTTTTATACTCCTCTCTGTAAAACACGATGTCAGATGTAAGTTGTGACTTGAAGTCGGTCTTGACAAGGTGATGAGCAGGCAGGTTTGGTTTACAGCCCCAGTTTCTGCAGGCTCACCTCCCACCACCCACCCTGGCGGTACGCGCTGTTCTCACCCTCTGCGGGTGCGTGTGCGCTGGTGTGTTACGGAGTGTGTAAATCAGAGCAGCTGCAGGGAAAGCAGCTGCAGGGACACATGTGCTCGGCTGTTGTATGTGTGGGGGGGTGAGTGTGGTTTGTGTGTGGCTGGAGGGCTTCCCTCTTGGAAATTCTGAGATTAATGACACGTTAAGCCCTCTCCAAGAGACTGGATTGAAAAGAAAGAGGAGAGAAAAAAAAAAAAGAAATTGCAACAGGCAGGCAGGCTAATGTGTTTTCCTGCAAAGTTTAGGACTTCAAAAGTTAACTTCTAAGCAACTGCAGATGCATGGATAAAAGCTGCCTTGGACACTATGCAGCAGCCCTTACCTTCCCACCAGCATCTCCAGCTTGTTGCCTGCCTCTGCTGGATTCCCCTGTTGGGCATTAGCAGTGAGTCAGCTCCATTAGGTAAGGATTTTTTTTTTTTTTTTACTTTTTAATTATTTGATAGTCATCTGGGAGACAGAGTTCACGTGTATTTTAAAACTGAGATGATCCTGTTTATATTTACTATTGAATGTGAGTTAGAGGGCTATTATTAGAGTTGCCAAAATAGAATGGAAGTAAGGTTAAAATAAACAGCTTCTAAGGTAATGAAGGAGGTCACAGCAACAATCAGGCATGCTTATGGCACAAAATGTTTATTGTCCCTTAGAGGAGGGTTGTGTGGTGTCTTATTTTTAATAGAGACGTTGCGAGCCTCTGAAGATTGTTACTTCTTGCAAAAAAATTACAAGAGATTTAAAGAATAATCATAATGTTGTCCCATAAATGAATCGTAAAAGAAGAAAAAGCTTTAAAATCAGAATCTATTCCTCTAACGAAAGGAGTGCACACACTGTATATCAGAGCAATGTTCCAGATTAGTTAATTACACATATAATAATATGCAGCTATATAGTCTCTGGCAGTAAAAAGTTCATAAGTAGTTTTTCTGCTACTCTGTGCATTAATTGCAAGGCTCTTTTCACTGTACAAGGCACAGGGCTCAAAGAGGACATAGATTTTACATACATAACTTGTTTATTCAGCTTTATTAATCCACTGCAAGAACGCATTGAAAATTATGTCAGATGTTATTCAGTCAGTAAAAACAGAGTTTAACCAGAGTTAAAGCAATCAATCAGACAAACAAACAAAAACAAGAACAAGAAAAGCCATAGGACCAAAGCATAGTGCTGTCATAATTGTAGGTATAGCCTGGGTAAATTTTGTGGAGGTACTCTGTCTGCATGGAAACATGTTGCAATATTTGTTTTGAATTTTAATTCCAGGAGAGTTTTGACTGGTTTTAAAGGTGTTTGTCAGCCAGCATTCATTAGCTCTATGAAGATAAAAACAATTTAAGGCGATCCTCATTTGAATATCAAAGGGTCACCCAGCAAGGTTTGCAGGACTGAACACAAGGCAAATGACCTTCTCGCCTTTATCTTCAAACAATGCTTTTAATTTCTGAATCCTTTTGAAGGGTTGCCAGCGATATGGAGTGTAGCAGCACCTTATCTGATAGAACAAGCTTTTCATCAAGGGGAAATGACCTTTTAACTCCTTGTAACAAAGTAACTGGTTTCCCACTGTATTTTTGTTACTGGAGGTATTATGCTTCAACATACTTATTAAGCTGGAAATACAGAACAAGAGTCAGAAAACAATTCACTCTCTCTGAGGTGATATAGAAGAGTTCTTAAGACTTTTTTTTTTTTTTCTTTCTCACTGTGAACTCGAAGAAAACTGCTCGGAAAAGTTTGCATTCTGACAGATTGTGTGGTGACATTATAAGGATATTAACAGAGCCATATGCTGTTTACTTTTGTACTCTGAGTATAACAAATCTGCTAATCCCATAAGAATTTAACTATGAATAAGGAGTGTCTGACCAAACAGCTTTTTGCAGATGCCTCATTAGGAGGCAGACGAAAATGAGAAAGACCGAGAAAGAACTTTATCATCTTCTGCAGTCTTATTTTAGGGAATGAAGCTCCCAGTGATTGCAGTTATTCATGTTATTTGGGGTTTTGCATCATTTCTTGTGACTGAAGAACAAGAAAGGGTTACCAATAACGTCCATAGCTGCTCTGGATAGAAGATTAAGTGAAGCATTAGGCAGAAAAGCAGAGTGAATCATAGATGTGGGAGGGTTGATACACCACAGTTTGCCAGACTTTTCTAAGATGAAATTCAGTAAATAAGTCAATCAAAAGAAAAAAAAAAAAAAAAAAAGGTGTTTTTATGGAGGTATTTTAGACAAAAATATCCATCTTAAAATAGATCATCAAGATGAAATTGTTCCCTGTCCCTTCTGGAGCCTTTTCATAGTGTATAATTGGAAAAGTTTTGAATTTGCGTACATCTCATGCAAAGGCACCAGCCTGCCATCAAAGCTCACAAAATCCACTGGAATTTTTGGAAAATTACACTGCCAGGTGTTGCATAGATGGTAAAGTTAGATACAATTAATTTTTTCCAACTTCACTCCTGGGGACTTTCCCCAACTCTGAAACATATAAGAATAATTGAAGCGTGTCCTGAAGTGAAGGAAAAAGAGAAGAGTTAGGATGGTGAGGATGGGGAGGCTGGGTGCTGACAGCTGGCATTTGCATTCTCAAATAAGCTGACTGATCTGATTTGATTTAAGAAAATAAATGAGAATAGTCTAGCATGGAAAAATTATCGGTGTTTCTTACAATGCTATAAACGCTGCTCTTGCTTTCCCTAGAAGAGCAAAATGGAAATCGGACTGTGTAATCTGCTTTGTGCACTACCCACAAGCAACTCATGATCTCATCTTTGAGCTTCTGCTGTAAAATCTGAGTGTTATGAACTTACCATGCTTTCAGCAAAAGTCTGATTGAGCTGGGAATTAAGCAAAAATGGGTTGAGCCAGGAAAATGTCTCCCCATAAGTATTTCAGATGGAGTGTTTCAAATTATTCAGGAGCTTTCTCACCTGCTGCATACACCTACTGCAGGAGGTAAACCCTTTGATTGGACTTCATTGTGGCCTTCCAGTACTTGAAGGGAGCATATAAACAGGAGGGAACAACTGTTTACAAGGGTGGATAGTGATAAGACAAGGGGGAAAGGTTTTAAACTAAGACAGGAGGGGTTCATGTTAGATATTAGGAGGAAGTTTTTCACACAGAGGGTGGTAACACACTGGAGCAGGTTGTCCAAGGAGTCATTTAAGGCCAGGCTGGATGTGGCTCTGTGAAGCCTGGTCTGGTGGTTGGCAACCCTGTACATAGCAGGGGGGTTGGAACTAGATGAGCATTGTGGTCTTTTTCAACCCAGGCCGTTCTATGATTCTGTGATCCCAAATGCCACTCAAGGTTGTGAGCAAGCTTGGTTAGGGACATTCCAGTGACTTAAAAAATTACACTAGGATTATTCTGGCTCTATGTCTTCACTCTATCCAAATGACATTTACAGCACTGTGCAACCAAAAAATACCCTGTTGAATGCTTTCTTAAAGTAAAACCAAGACTCTCAGGCTTTATGGCTAACAGGCAGTCAGAACAGCCAAAGGGTAAGGAACAACGCATGTTTCTATTCTGAAATTCTTTTTAACAATCAAAACATATTTTCAGGGTAATATTTACTATTCTCTTATTTAGGCTTTTGTCAATATTAGGTAACCCCATTGGCCTCGTGGCCTGGGATTAATCCAGTTTGTGGTGTTTGACTCAGGAATGAAATGTGTTCTTATCTGATTATGTGCAGTCAATGCAGAGCTAGTAACAAGGTTGTACAGTGATTTCTGTTTGCTGATAGCTTTTGCATTCCTCTCCTTTTTCACCTGAAAGATGACAAAGCTATCAGCACTGCTGGGATAGTGCTTTTATGAAGAAGATGAAATGGGGTGGCTGTTGCCATATAGGTTGGAGGAATCTCTTTAACCTCACAAGTATGTTTATGTCTCTCCTGCATAGCATCAGTATGTCCCCACTGGATGTCAGGGCTTTGGTGTTTGTTAGAGAAATGATTTTTAGCTCATACATTTGCCCTCTGATGTGATGATGAAAACTAATGTTTATTTTCAAAGTTATACAGGCTTAAAAAATCTGTTTGGTGTGAGAGGGCTGCTTCTCAAGGCTTTGCCTATTCCCACTGACCTGTGAAACACTCTTTAAACTTCTAAACAGCTATTTATTACTCTACCCTGCACTAAAATCAAGGATCATTTTATTAGACGCTGTTTACAACAGTGTAGGACATTCATGGACAAAATGTTTACTTTAATGGTCCGGTTCCTCAAAGTTATTTTGTCTCCAAATGCCAACTACTAAGAGGTATTGTATACATCTAACTTCCTTTGCAATCGATAGGAGTTGCAAGTAGTCAAGACAAATCAGTGTTTGTTCCTAAATTGACAAGACAAATTGCTGCACAGAGGAAGCATCATCATTCTATCTTACAGATGGGATAGAGACATGAAGTGGCTCAAGGTCATGCAGAAAATCCTTGGGCAGAACTGAGATCTGTACCAAGGCTTCAGGGGTCACAACCCAGCCCTGTTAACTGCACCACAGCTTATAACTGAAACAAAGGCCAACATGGGAAATAGGAGTGTAATAGAAATGCTGAACCTTTCTTCATCTTCCTTATAAACTCCAGTGGCTGTGCACAAGGAGACACAAAGCATTGCTGGTGTGTAAAAGATTATTCTTTTACATCATTGTCTCAAAGTTTGCTGGGGACACAGATGAAAAGTCCAAGCAAGTCGTGGGCGAGGGTTGAGAAATCCTTCGTCTGGAGATCTTCGATGGACATGTCCTGAGCAAGGGTTGTAAAATAGGGGACACAGATGGACAAGGCCAGGGGCCTCAAGAAAGAGATAAGCTGCAGCTTAATGGCTGTGAAGCGGTCTTTTGTGTGGGCTTATCTCGAGGAGGATGGCCATCTCAGGAGGTGCTGCACATGACACTCACTCAAGCGCCCAGGAATGTCATGTTGGCAGAAGAAGAAGGATAAAAGAGGAATTGAAAACCATGAGAACAGAGGTTTTCTGGCAACAGATTCCTCATGAAGAAGAGGAGGTTTCTGCCATGAGAAGCCTCACGACCTGCCTCTCTTCCTCTTGGACTTGCTCTGCACTCTACCATGATGCTGAAGAAGAACAAAGATGTCTGCCATCAGATTCCTCGCTACGGAATTCCTGTATCCTGACGGGCTCTACTCGAGTCCTGCTGCTTCCTCCCAGATTGGCTCTGTGATGACTTGCTGCTACCTGCCTGCTGCCCAAGAATGGCCTTGCTGTTGTTCTCCCCCCCTGCTGCTTTTGCATTGGACCTTTGAAATGTCTTGCAACAGGACTGCTACTGGATCTAGTGGTGACTGTCCCCGCTTTACGTGATTCTTGCTTCTTTCCTATCTTTTCTATCGCCTTCCTTCCCTTCTCCGTCTCCCTGATTAGGATTTATAATAACCTGGTTGGACCAACATTTGAATTGTTGTTTCTTAATCTCACGCTGGGCATACAGATATTGAAAGAACCTCATCTCCCTCCTATAATTTGGAGTGAGACATGGTGATATTTAAAGCTTTTAGCATGCTTCAGATGACCAAAACTTGAGATGTGTCGCGTTTGATTTCAGTCATAAAAAGGATTCAGTTCCTTCCAAGATGCTATATAGAACTGTTGAAGAGCACATCTGTAGCTAAAGGAAGTATTTCTGGCTGTATTAGCTAGCTTTGGAAACAGCTCTTTCATTCCAGTATCTTTCCTCCTTTTTTTTTTTTGTGTGTGTGTGTGTGAGACCTAGACTGGCTGTTCTGGCTGTGGAAGTGGTGACAAAGACCTTTGAGGTTATTAATTGGGTTTGTACCATCCCACTTTAAATAATTTGCTGAGAAAAGCTTTGAAAGCAGCCAAACTACTGATTTGTCTGACTTTGGCCTGCAAGTTTGTATTCATGGGCATCCCTATGTAAGTTCCAACTTTTTGTCTCCTGTGTTCCTGAGTATGCATCCTGCTGTTTCACAGGTGGGCATTCAGTGTTGGATGCTGCCAATGCCCATTACAGTTGACAGCATTGCCTTTTCCAAGCTTTTTAAGTTTTCTTCAAAGCCATGTAGTTTAACTTCAGTTATGACTTTTATTAATTTCGTGATGGCAGCTGCACTGTGTGTTTTGCCCTGACAAGAGATTATTCATGGCGAAACTAAAAATAATAATAATAAATGATTAGTTTGAGGAATATTTTTCATCTGACTTTGAAATACAGTTATAACCATGTGTTAGTGCGTGCAATTGTTTGTACAGCTATTCTGGAAGGAGCTTTGTGTGCTAAGCTCTTAGGAGATTTACTTAATGAATGTATGTACTTACTTGCTTCTTTCTGACATATATTATTTTGATTATTCCGACAACTATTACTTTGATTGCTGTATTCACACTGCATGGCATCTGCAGAGAGCAGTGAGGGAATATTCTACCTATTGAAAGGCAAAAAATTGATTGCCTAATATAGTTGAGGGATTGTAGTAGTATGCTCTGCTCTTTTTGCTGGTTTTATATTATTCATCGATTGAGAGCAAGTTTATCTTATTCCCCTGTTTTGTTCACAAAGCAGCTTCCAAGAGCTTGATAGCAATTTATCTGCATACTGGAATAATGTAATGCATCTCCTGTGGTAGCTGGAGCATTTTACAACTCAACTATCCCTTGGCAGCTTTGTGTGTTGACAGTCTCAGTAAATGGTCCCTACGTAGTGTGTTGTTCATGCCTCAGCAGCTCACCGGCCCTTTCAGCTTCCATAAACTAGCTGATGGATACCCCAGATTCCCCCATTCCTTGTGGAAATAAGAAATGGCATAATATTTCATGTTCTGGACTGGCAGTCTTACTTTTCCTGTATTTTTAACTAACTACTCGAGTTGCATTTAGCTTGTGTTTGCTGTTCTCAAAAGGCAAATGCCTATGGCTATAATCTAGATGACTGCAAAATGATGAGGGAGGATTCTCAAAGTTCCTGAATTAATGGTTCTAATAACTAACTTAATGTCAAATGTAGATAACAGTTTAAGATTTGAGCTAGAGCATTCCTCTACAAAAAGGAGTCTTTCTTATGTCAGCTCCTCCTGGTTTCTCACCTCAGTTTAAATTCATGTATTGATGATGTTTGACTGTCATGCAAACTTTTCACAGAGTTTTACCTTATAGCTAATGGTATGAAGAGAAAAAGGAGACAAAACTCAGTCGTTAGTTTATACACTAGCAAAGCTGACATTCTTTTATTTGTAACTGCATAATTAAAATTTCCTTTAGAATTTGCATTGGATAGAACTCATGGCATTAATCAGGTATGTTATTTTTTGATCTGGTCCAACTGCTGAAAAAGGCAGCTTTGAAAACATCTTTCAGAGATTATTTTTAATAGTCTCCTTTGTCCCTTTCTGCCAATTATTTGCTCTATAATCAACTATGACTATACTATAAAATTAGTTGACTGTGACTCAACCTCCCTCAGAACAGAACACGGATGCTTTGATTCACTCATGCTACCTTATTGTCAGCTCTGTATTTTCCTCAATGGATTAGAGATTTTATTTTTATATATTTTTATTTATATATATATATATATATATATTTATATATATATATATAAAAATAACAATTCCCAGAGCCATTTGCTCTGTTCTATGAATAGTAGTGCTGGGAGAGCTGGGGGTAGCTTGTGGTGTTCCTGGGCTGGAGTCCATATGTTTATCTTCGAGTTGTAGGATCTGTACTGGAATACAGCCAGTCCTGCCTTGCGGGTCAGTATCTCCCATAAAGCATTAAGACTCACTCATAGCAAGCACTCCTCATGGAGCTGAAGGTCTAGCATAGCCTTGTGATATGGTTACAAAGAGATTGAAGATGATGGCTGTGTGGAAGCATTCAGTCTTGAATGCAGAGGGACAAAGGTTTAAGGGGCAGGTTCCCTGTCCCTTGCCTGTGTTTGAGTGAGGGTACTGAGCCCATACAAACATTGTTCAGGATAGTTGAGTCTCAGCTGCAGGCTGTGAGCCCAGCAAAAGCTATACATCTCCCAGAGGAATGTTACAACTATTTTCTCCTCTTGACATGATTGCTTCCTTGCAATACAAATAGCTGTGATATAAATCATAAATCTAACTACCCAGCATCTTTCCTTCCCTGCTTTTTACTTTTTCATGTTTTCCCAATAACAGATATTCTAGTCAGGAAAATCACCCACAGTTATTCCTGCTGCTTTGTAATGCTTCTTACCCGGGAACATTTCTTGTTCTGTTTGCTATTACCTGCACTCCTTGCACGAGTGTGTAGATGCTTTCTTTCATTAATCGACTCCTGACAATATTATTCATCTGCTGTTTCAAAACAACTTCATCTTCTGTCTTAGGGCTGAGCCTGTGGGTTTTTCTCTCAGGAAGGCTGAGCACTCTCACTAGGAACTGCTGGGACAGAGGGGACCTTGTGCATTGTCCCCACTAGCCCTTGCAGCTCCAGGGACAGAGCATAGGAGGGCTCACACAGTCCAAGACCTGTTCTGTAAGAAGTTCCAGTAGATGGGCTTTGCTGGTTGGAAAAAAAAAAAAAAAAAAATCTGAAAAAATACTTGTATATACAAAGACTAGCTGGGAAACAAGCTGTCTTCCCAAGTCTAGTCTTTGTGGCAGTGTATTTTTCTTTTATTTTTTAACATGCTGGAAGCAGACAAATTTATTCTGGCCTCCATTAATCAGTGAGAAATCTCTCCCCAGCAGTGATGCACAGGGTTTCTGAAGGACTCTCAGTGAGTTTCTCAGATTTAAAACCTTGCAGCTGGCCAGCACAGAGGGATAAGCTGTGCCTTCCATAACCTTAACATATGCTAATACTTATGTTACTTGCAATGCAGCTAAACTGAACATAAAACTAAAACGTGGCGATGCTGAGAAAAGGTAGGACAGATGGTTATGGGTTTACAGAAGCAGAGAGGACGTTACTGTGGGCACCACTGTTATAAGTGTTTCATGTGATTATTGCTAATGTTAGTGCTGTAGCAATGCTGCAAGGAAAATTACGAAGGTCACCATAAATACCCCTCGCAAATCCAGCTATTAAACTCGATTTTTACTGCTGAATATCCTCCCCAGCTCACAGCTGGTACAGCCCAAATCTGCAGTGTGATCATCTGCAGAACAGTTTACAAACTGGGGGACTTCCCAAAGATAACCAACCTCAGGTTGGGTAACTGCTGTTGATCCACACAGGAAGTTTTTCTTCTATCTGATTGCTTCAACAATTGAAAGCAATTTAAGAATTTACTTTTCCACTGAGTCAAAATGGAGAGAACCCCAAAGCATTAACCGACGGCCTGATGTTTTTTAATCACTCCTGACAGGAAAGATGTTGTGTTTTAGTGTGTAGGAGCTGAATCAATCTCTTCTGTCACAGACAAGTGCCCTCAGAACTAGGCTATCAATTATGCCAGGGGAGAATATCTGTAGGCCTCTTATTTGAACTGTTTCACTTTCCATTAGTAATTAAATACGTCTTAGAACGAGGGCTTCAATGTCATTCTTCCATGTCTTTGGCTGCTATAAAGGTGTAAATAAGTTCAGTGGACCACTGGTTCATTCATTCTCTGAGTATAACTATATTCTTATGTATATCAATTTATACCAAAATTTCAGTTTCAGTGCATGCAGATAGACTGACCATTCAATTGATCAGTATGTGGTTTTGGTATAACCAACCACCCATGCACACAAAACTCCCTTCCAAAGATGAAACCTGCAACAACAAAAAGCAAAGGTGCTCTTCAAACTTGCAAATTTCTGTGACCATTTTTGTTAACAGCTTTTTAAATAATCAGTCCTTCAGGTTCTCTGTCAGACCTGGCCCTTATGAACATTTTTTTTCTTAAAGAATGAAAAAAAATAAGTGTATTAAATTTCAATACTGTCATATTTCAATGATATCTGATTGCAGAAAGAAGTGATTTATTCATACTTGTGCAGATTGTCAAACTTTTTAAATGAAATATAAGTCCTTTTCTGGAAAACAAAAAGCACAGAGTAACCTGCTTACCCTACTGCTTTGTGCTTAACAGAGAGAAAATGGGTATTTTGCATTAAGATAAACACAACTTAATTTGTTCTTCATAAAAATCACAGCCTCATGAAAGGGAAGAGAAGCTGTAATATGGGAAACTTGGTTTAAAGCTCCAGAGCTGGGGATAGAAGTTATCTGTTGGCACACAGCAGGCAGCTAAATGGAGCTTTTGAGTAAATTCTGTATAAAAGGGATGTGAATTGTTAAGCTTTTTGTTGCATGAACTGTTGCATTTAACCTCTTTGAGGCCTTGGGATTATTCCTGCTCCTTAAAACTACCTTAATTTCCCAAGTGTTGTCAGGAGCTAAAGTGCACTGTTATCTGTTACCATGTTTTTCAATTCTGGTAGAAATTATTGTTTCATATAGTTTGATTTTAAGAGTGCTTTCTGGCTTCCATGTGGGGAAAAGGCACTATATAGAAGCAACAATAGTACGAGGGGCAGTCTTGTGGGCTTTTTCATTAGCTATAAAAAATAGTGGGAAAGGAGAGCAATATCAGTTTTATTTAGACAGGAGGAGAAGACAAAGCACAGAAGGATGTGCATTTCTGTGCACCACCAGCAAAAGAAACCCAAGTCTCTGCTCTCAAGTCCTCCTGCTTTTGCTGCAATGGGCTTCAAACCACTGCAAAAAAAGTAGATGAATCTGGGTAAAAGAGGTGTTTTTCTCAGTTTTCTGAGAAATGCCCAATGGCCTCTGTGACTCACAGGGAAGCTTTGCCTTTGGGCAGCTCTGAGAAAGTATAAAAAAGGGCAGAGAGCGAGAAAATAGTGCTGAGCCAAACTCTGCCTTGAATGCCCAATGAACTTCACCTGTGCTATCTTATGAAATCAGAGAATCATGGAATGGCTTAGGTTGGAAAGGGCAGTAAAGATCATCAAGCTCCAACCCCTCTGCTGAGGAGTTGGTTGTCTCCAAGCAGCTCAGGGCCCATCCAACCTGGCCTTGAGCACCCCCTGGGATGGGGAATCCACAGCTTCTCTGGAGAGATATTTATTAATTTCACCAAAGCGGAGCAAAACATTCTTTTTACCTGAGCAGACTGTCCTTCTATAGACCCTTGGAGAAATCTCTCTGTAGTGGAAATGCTAAGTCACTGCTTGAAGCAGTGATTGAGCACCTGGTGGGAAAGCAGAGCCAACCCAGGGAGCTCAGGTGCAAGCGGTGTACCTGAGTGACTGGAAAGGCTAGAGCCAGGATCTGATCCTTCCTAGATCTCATTAAAGGGTTGGTAGTGGATGCAAAGATACCTTGCTGGAGATCCCTGTTTATCTGAGACCTTTTGAAGGTAAGCACCTTCTTTCCCTTTGTTCTGTACCCACTGTTGTTGTGTGAATCTACACTTCCTGCAGCCTGGGATATTGCTACTCTGCTGTCACTGTTGTATTTTCCATTTCATTACATCTCCCCAATCATTACTGTTTTGAAGCCCATCTAATAAAATTAAAATTCATAGGGCTATATTAGCAAGTATCCTATCACAAGGTGGTAAAACAGAACAGAGAGCATCTCATTTGAGTTTGGAGTAAAATTTCACATCAGAGTGTTTTTTCAGCAAGCAATTATATGACAGGGAAATTGCACACAGCCTTTTTTTCTCTCCTTTTACCATGGGCATGCTATAATGCCATTTTCATTAGGAGGAAATACCTGCTGTCTGTAGAAAAATAATTTGTCTTGGTTTTTGAAAACTAAATTATCCCCTACAGAAGATTAGCTGAAAAGCAGTGAGTAGACTTCTAAGCATTCCAGATTAAATACAATATTTTCTTCTTTCTGGTGACCCCTAGAGCTGTGTTTTGTGAGTGAGTTCAAAAGTGAGCCCAATGAGTTATTTATTTCTGAAGCTTGGATAAGGCATCTGGAAGATTTTATCAATGTGATTTTGGCCATAATTAAGGAAAATGGGAAATGAAGATCTAGAGAGCTTAGCGTCACACGGTTCATCTGAAACCCAAGCAAACCTGCACAGCAACATGTAATCTCCCTTCCCCACTCTGACTTCTTTTAGGCCTGCCATGAAGTAAGTGAATAAAATGAGGGCTATGACACCAAGGAAAAAGTAGATATTAAGGAGAAGTACATTGATATTATCACAGATATCTGGTGTACAGATCAAAACTTATTTCAAACTTACTTCAAATCCATTTCATGAAGGCGTATCAAGAGGAAGTCCTTCTCCCTGTTGCATGCCCACTGTATTCCTTGACTGTAAGGCATAGATTGTTGAACATGTAATTCCATCATGAGAGAGTGCTCCTTGCTGTGCACGCACTGCTGCATTATACAAAAGGCTTGGATTAAAAAAAAAAATGAGCCTCCAGCTAGCATTGCCTTGCTCCTGCAGTTGTACGCTCTCTCTCATACAAATAACAGTCATTCCTTCAACAGATACATTCCTCTTGCATTAATAACTGTAGAATGGTCTTCTGTGTGATGTTTTGGTGTTCTTGTGGCATGCAATACCATCCTAGGACTTGGCTTTCATCCCTTCTGCCCTGCTAACATCCGTAATTTCCAGCTCCTGGGCAGCAGAGAGCAGCTTGGATACTGTCTCTCCCAGTGCCCTTTTTCCAGTGGAGAATGGTAGAAAAGTGTTTCTTGCTTCATCTGTAATTGTAGCAACAAGAAACAACATCTCATTACTCACTGACCCTTTGCAAATCTCAGTATAACGATTAAGTAACTTAATTTTGGTTTGATAAAAAAAAAAAAAAAAAAAAAAAAGAAAGAAAAGGACTTAGTGTCAAGTTTCTTCTATATGAACTTTACAGTTCGCTGTTAAATCCAAAACCTTTGTTCTTGTTCAGCTCTGCTGAATTTCATTGCGAAGCATAGAATAGCTTGGGTTGGAAGGGACCTCAAGGATTATCAAGTTTCAACCCCCCTGCCACATGCAAGGCCACCAACCAGATCTAATACGAGAGCAGGCTGCCCAGAGCTCCATCCTTGGAATCCTCCAGGGATGGAGCATCCACATCCTCCCTGGGCTGTTCCAGCCCCTCATCACTCTCTCTGAGAAGAACTTCCCCCTGACATCCAATCTAAACCTTCACTCCTTGAGCTTAAAACCATTCCTCCTTGTCCTGTCACTATCTACCCTAGTAAAAAGTTTATTCCCCTTCTTTTTATAATTCCTTTTTAAATACTGGAAATATGGCAGTCATAGAGAGAACAAATTTTGGCTCATTTTTACACCCCAAAAGATACTTTCAAACTCATTTTTATCCAACAAAAAAGCCCAACATCCTCCTCAACAGAAATATTGGTGTCAGCCTTACATATCACACATACACTCTGCATGTTTCTTCATTGATTCCCTGAAATAAAATCAATGAAAAAATAACATTCACCACCTGAATACTTTGACTGCTAAAGTGAAGAAAGTCAAGAAATTTTCCCTTCTGTTTTCCTAGCAAATGATTTAACCTAGTTTGTTAAATTCTGGAGTAAAATAAATGTTTGATTTCTAGATTCTGAGGTTGGTTAAAGTACAGATATTTTGATTTCTCACAGCTGGTCAGAGTGAAGTCAATAAAATATGCACAGAAGAAATGCAAGCAGCATTTGGCTCAATATAAAGATTGATAATGTAACCACTCCCCCCAAAAGCTTTATTATCGTCATAAGTCTCTCTTGTTTTTTATAGTTTGCACTGAGCAAAACAATCCATCATACTTGAACTTCATGCACATTCCTGAAGCCAGCAGTTACTACAAGTCAATTTTTAATTATGATATTTTTATAAAACCTACAATTTATTTCCTGATTTGGTAAAACACTTTAAGCAGCAAGTCATCGATATAAATTATGTAAATCTCAAATGGCCCCACAGTCATTAATCTGACTGGATTTCATAATGAAACATAATATAGCAATAACCTGCTGCTTCTCCATCTGACATCACAGAGTAACCAAAATGGCTACAACAGTGATGAAGTTTTGTTCTAGGCTAGTGAGGTGTTTAACCTTTTAAGTAAATTGCCTGCCTGTTGTGTACAGACTACCTTCTCTGATTATCAAGATTATCAAATCAACGTGATGACTAAGGGAAGGAATCAAACCAGATACAAATGCCTGCCATTGGAAATCTTCCTTCCCCTTCCTAGGGGACAATTCCCACATAATCTATTGTTTCTTCAGCACTAGAAATGCTTTTTTTTCTCCACATGGCCATTAAGTAATACAGCCTGGACTTCAGTTCATATTTTTTAACTTCATATGCTCATCTCCATATTGAAACATCACACCAGCAAATGAACATCCCTATTTATACTGCTCATATTAACCCAGTTACATAGTGGCAATAAAATTCCATATTAAGAAATAGGAGCTCTCATTGCACATTCACAAAGCCCTCCAAAGAACAGAGGAAGAACAGACCGTAAGTCTCATAAATCCAGCTTAATTTATTCATAGTGAGAGTCTACGAATCAGACATTTTTATATTCCAAGATATTTATGGTAAGATGGTGAATGTATTAAAAAAAAAATCCCAACAAAAATTCAATGATTGATGATAAAATAACAAAACAGATAATAGATTTTGAACTTTTTTTTTTTTTATCAAAAAGTGAAATACTGTAAACATTAATGTGGCTTATAGGCATTAAATCAAATCTGTGGTGGGTGAGGGCAAGGTGGGCATTTCAAAACTTTCCTGCATCAGAACCTTCCAACTTGTCTGCTTCAATAGTGGCAGTAATACAAAGATATCTTCCCTTTGACAAATATACCTAAGTAACCTGTCAAGTTGATTCTATACATCATACTCATTATCAGACACCAGGTTTTCAAGTATTTCAATTAAAAGAGAACGGGATAGTCTGTTAGAGGAGTCCATGTGTTGTGCTGGAGGTGTCTTTGTTTCTTTAGGGCCATGTGGAAGAAGTATTTGGTGAATGCTACTGTGCAGAACTCCTTTAGCAACATTATAAAAGGCCATGCTATATGGACCATACCATTGCTTGTGCTTAGCCTGATCTCTTTGCTATTAAAAGCCACAATGAAATCCATCCGAGAAGTAGGATTTTTGTTTTAGCCATCTCAATCTTTATGTTTCCTTAGGTAGTAATTTCCTATTTTGCACCCTAAGTATGTTTGTATTCTCATTTACAGCTGATATTCTCACTGCATTCCACTACAGCCTGCAGAGCTCCCTTCCCTCTGTGCACATATCAGCAACACAAAATGCCTGCTCACTCTCCCTTCTGCTATGCTAAGCAAATTAATTTTAATCTCTACTTACAAAGCAAGCTCTTCATTCCCCCTGATTATCCTAATAGCCATTCCCTCTGCTCGTACAAATCTGAGCATGTACGCAGGGATCCAAATGAAGTCTATGCAGTGGCATTAATTTAACTGTTGCTCTACTGTATTCTCAGCACTGAAAGTACATTTTCACTTAGATTGGAAACAGTGCAACCAGACATTATGCTCTGGTCTTTCTCTTTCTTAACCCAATTCTATTGTTATTCCTCAGGATCGCTAATGTGCTGCTCTGTGCTGGAAGTACGCAAGTCTCATTTGTAGGAGAGCAGGACTTAAAAGATTCTTTGGTGATAATTCCAGATAACGGTGGATAAGACCTGAGCATACTCAGTTCAATTTTATTTGGTTTGATTTTTTTTTGTTTGTTTGTTTTTAAAGGAAGAAAATGAATGTGCAGCAATAAAGGAAATCCTGTAACTCAGCTAGAAAGCTAAAAAGCAAGAATCCAGTAAATATCAGTCTTTTGAGATAATGGCTTTTCCTGATCAGCTATTCTTCACCAGTTCCCTATCTAAAGCCTCTGTGGCACACACTGATGAAAAAGAACTTGACCTGCAATGCCCCATAGGAGATAGTAATGTACACTGTAGATCCACTCTTTGGCCTCCTAGCAACTATGAATGCTTTCTGGTTGACCATATAGATGAGAAATTAAGCAAATAGGACTTTCCTCACTGTGAGGAAGATTTAAGGTAATTCTTACAGACTCTACTTCTCCTGTTTAGAATTGCTCAATTGTGTGGCAAGGTTGATCTCCTGGGACAAAGCAGCTAACACTGCAACATTTGTGCTTGCTTGATTTCTGTGTGATTATGAAATTCTCTTGCTGCTTTTGGGAATTCCCAGAAAATCAAACAGTTTTGTCTTGCTTTTCTTGAAGAAAAGCCAGGCATTCTGCCTGACCTGCTAAGAGTCAGCCTAGTGAACAGCAGGCAGCAATGCCAAAGCCCATCTGCCTTTACTGCTTCTTCCTCCCAGAAGAATGTGCCATCTACACAGCTAGGTGGGACCAAACCCCATCACATGCTTAGTAGTCGTCACAGAGAACCATTCTCAGAGAAGGAGACACATGGGGCCTGAAGATGGAATATGACGATTCCATAGCCCAGATGGTCTCAGCCACGTGTCATGAATGAAATACAGGAAAACAGGGTGGGATGGACACATGTTGGTATCAATTGGCCGTTTTGTAGAAAGAAGGAACAAGTACATACATAGATACCTATTTTATCTAAGCCCTGTAAGGAAATATTTGGTTTGGTGTCAGCAGAAAGTCACAGTGTTGCTCTTATTCACTAATGATGCACTGGCTGTTTGTTTCCGCCTTCAGCAAGCACTCACAATTAACAGAAAGGGTAATATTTATGCATTAGTTTCTGAATTTGACTTCAAGAGCCAGATGAATAAAACTAGATAAATGTCAACCACAGGCTTTTAATGTGTTTCTGGAAACAGGCAAGGGAAGTTTTAATTACACACAGAAATGTTTCAAGATCATAGAACTATCAGGGTTGAAAAGACCACCAAGATCATATAGTTGAACCACCAATCCAAGTCTGTGACCCCTCAGTGCAACCTCTACTCTTTTCTTGACCACCTGTGGGACAGTGACTCCACTACCTCCCTGGGCAGCCTGTACCAATACCTTACCACTCTCCCTGTGAAGAAATTTTTCCTAATATCCAACTTGAACATTCCCTGGAGCGACTGAAAGCCATCATTTCTCATTCTATTGCTGCTGCCTCGAAGAAGCAGCTGACTTCCACCTTGTCACAGTTTTCTTTCAGAGAGCTGTGAAGTGAGATCACTGTGATCGTGTCCATCTGATACTAATGACATGATACTAGTTTCCCAAATCAGACCCCAGAATATGCAGCCAGACACCTATTTTGTTCAGATTACTTCTCACAAAAGTAATAAAACAGCCAAAAGCCCAGGTGGCACTCCTGCAAATGTATGTTTCAGAGCCCTGAGACCTGATCCTGCAGCTGCCAGCTTCACCCTGTGAAAACCATTAGCAGCTGGCTTCACGTCTAGGAAAAGTAAATGAAATATGCTGCATTTTCACAGCCATCAATCAGCAGAAGCAGTGCCAGGAAAGCTTCATAACGATGCAGTTATTGTGAATTGACATTGCAAAAAATTATTCCTTTCACGAGAGAAACACAGAAGCAAAAAACAACAGATGATCTCAGGGCACACACTACATGGGGCAGCGATCCCTTTCTTCTGGGGAGGGAATGAAGATGGGGGAGCACCTCCTTTTTCCAGCAGCACTTACCCTGACACCCAGGGATGGATGGCAGCAGGAGGGCCCATTTCTCAGTGCTCTCTGCAGGTCTCTGCAGCTGTGATGGCAGCTGGACCAAGCCGCTGGGTCAGGGGAGTGACTGCCTCACTCAGCTTTCTGTTACTCTTCCTAGGAAGAAAGTTCTGAGAGTAGAAGATCATAAAATGCAAAATACTTACAGAATGGATGCACGGGAGCAATACAAAAGCGTGAATAAACAGCAATTTGTTTTATTTTTTTTAATGTTCTGCAAAATGACTGAGAGCTATCAGATGCATCTCTGCTCTTAAATGTCACATTTCCAAAGGTTCATCTGGACATATTCCTTTTTATTATCTTTACTGACTTCCTGACAGAGATACTGAAATGTCTGACTTGACTCAAGCTGTGAGCAATCTTTTTGTAGGAACTGAACGAAAACAAACTGATAACAAGGGTGATTTCATTAATAAAAAACAGCCAGGTGACTGGTTACATGAGATGCGATTGAAATCATGCATGCAGAATGCTGACATTATCATATTGTTTACATCATGTTTTTTCATGGCACAGGAGAAAGTATCTTTGTCAGCTCAGTGGAAAAAGGTTGGAGATGATTGAAATAAAACAGCAGGAGGAGGCTGATGTGATTGAGTCACATCACCAACTGCCCATGTATAACACGGTAATGGAGGTGAAAGTAGAGGGCAAACTAAAATTAAGTGGAAAGGACACAGGAGACAAAAGGCTACACATATAGGACAAGGAGAGGATGTGCAATGAGCTGATTTGTATAGCAGGCTGAGTGCACAAATTTCATGCCCTCTATTTAGGTATTTCCTGTTCATATTGATGCAAATGCTGTACTGACTTGTGCTGGAATGGACAATCTTTTTAGTGCACACAGAGACAGGCATGTTCAATTAATTTTATGGTCTTGGGCAGAGAGGTCGAATGGCAGCCCATGAGTCAAATCTCCAGCAGCCAGATTGGACAACAGGAGGAAAAAGTAATATCTGGGGAGAAAAGCAAGGTCAACTCCAGACCCGCTCTGGTAATTACTCATACTTCAGCAGAAAATAAAGTGTTAATTTTGGTACAAGTCATCAAGTAAGAATTTCATTATTGTAGAATATCTCTACAAAGGCAGTTTAGTCTAAATTGTTCCCTCTGGATAGGAGGATGCTAGATTCAAGTCATGAAACCAATGGTCACACAAGCCACAGGGCAGCCAGGATGTCAGCACTGTAGTGCTCTCCAAGAAAGAATTGATCCATAAAAAAACATTAGAAATGTCTGCAGTTTGGAGCGAAGGCTGCTGTGGGTCATGGTGTGTCAGGTTGGCATTGGGTCCCCAGTAATCTCAAGTAAACAATATTGGGAAACAAAGAGCTTACAAAGAAGAGTTTTGGCAGTCATCTTCAATGCACTGGTTCAGCTTCTCTTGGTGCTATTTCAGCTTGAGGCCTCAGTTCACTTCAAAATAATTTTCACTTATAGTATACGCCATTATATGCACTCACAAGGAGCTATGCAATACACGATTGCTATCTCCAAATGTTTCCAGAAGAAAGCAGGACCACCTGATACAATTATGCATTCATCAGACACTGCAGAAAGAGGTGATAGACAGTGCTGTAAATCTGTCTAGTCACTAAGAGCACATTATTCTCCGTATGTGGATTAGGAAATACAAAAACAAAGAGCAACAGGGTAATGATTACCATCTCAGCTAGGAGGGATCTAACTTATTCCAAGGCAAGGAGGAACTCCTCAGTGCTTTGAAGAAGCTGACAAGACACTCTCCAGCACTTGAACCAGAGCAAGTATTTCACCATAGAATCATTAAGGTTGGAAAAGACTACCAAAGTCACCAAGTCCAACTGCCAGCCAACCCCCACCATACCTACTAACCACATCCCTTGGTGCCACATCCACAACAGTGCCAGAAACAGTGACCTCACCACCTCCATGAGCAGCCTGTTCCAAAGCATTACAGCACCTTCTGAGAAGAAATCTATTCCTCTTCCAACCATCGTCACATAAAGTCGTGATGGGAAATATTCACTAACCAGGAAACCCCAGAGCCAAGGTTGTTTGTGCCACCTTAATTTGCTCCACGTGCTTGTGAATTATAATCCAGTCTCTAGGGTATGATTGTGCACTGACTTGCTCAAGGACTTGTGCTTCCGTCAGTGCCAATTACTGAGTCAGTAGCTCATGTCTTTCTTATTTGTGAGCATGTGGCTCTATTGCACGTATGCCACAAAATAGCAAAACCCATCTTGGAAGTGCCATTCATTTCCTGATAGGCTTTTTCCTTCTTCATTATAGCAACTAAGTGTTTAATGTGCAGTCATTAATTTACTTTCAGAGCCTTTGTGGGGTGCAGGGAAAATAGTATCCATGTTATCACAGCCAAAGAAAGTAGTGTAGGTACATTAAAAGGGGAGGAAAGCAGATAAAATGACATAGAGAATATCAATTCATTCAGTCTTTGTTGCTTCAGCCTTCTCAGAGTAATTTAATTATAATCAGATACTTAACACAGTTAATTTTAAGAGGGCTATAGGAACACAAGGCAGGAAAGGCAGCTAAAATGGGTATATCCAGGTTGGCAGTAACTGATGAATCCACTCCAAGTAACAGCCAAATAATTATTTGAAACATTAAAAACTGTCCTCAAAAATTACGGAGGACCTCTGAAATCCAGAGGACAAAGGCAGAAACACAATTTCACTGCTTAATATCAAAAAGTGAAAAAAGGATGATTCGGGAACCTGCAAACCAAGCAGACTACTTTCAGTGCAGGTTCTTAATGACTCAAAAATTCCAGAGTTAGTTATTAGGAAAAATTAGGAAGAATAATATTTGGTACTGAGAGCACTGCACATAAAGCACACTAACTCATTAGACCTGTGCACTCGGACTTGAGAGGCTGCAGCTGGAGTGCTGTATCTAATCCTGATCATCAAATAAAGCTGGGCAAATTGGAGGCATATCAGCTCAAAAAAGGAGCTGCAAAGTTAACAAGAGGCCTGCGAGTGTGACCTATGGAGAAAGTTAAATGAAATAGTCTTGTCCACAAAATGGCCTTCACCTACAGCTTAGGAGGAGAAAGGCAAACTCCCTTTTGTGCGTGGCTCAGCAACACTAAATCCTGCCTCAGAATGGAGTAAATGGTGATTTCAGAGACAGGGAAAAGGGATTAAAAGTGTCTAATCCATAGAGACAGATTTCTGAACCTAGATGATCCCAAAGGGGAACCCAGTACGAAAATGATCTCCGCTTCCATGGAAAACATAAAGACTTTTCCAACTCTTTTAAACAGGAATGAAACCCTAGTAACAATAATAATGCTTAAAGAAGGAAAGGAAGAAAGGTCCCCTCATTCTCCTCTCCCCTGCCAATCCCTTAATAGCCATTAACCCAGGAGATAACTGCATTAATGTGAGAAGTTTTGATGGGCTGACTCAGAGCAGAAACCAAGCCTCCTGTTTTGCAGTGGTCTTTCATGGGCTTTGACTATTGACAAAATCTCGCAATCGCAAGTTCAGTGGAAATACACATCTGTGAAAATCTCAGCGGTGTCAACAGTTTTCAACAGAAAAATGGTTCATGGCAATGCTTACAGCCAGCTCTGACATCAGTATCACAGCAGCAGCTAAGCATTAAGTGCTTCACATTTCTGCATATCAGGATCATCAGTCACGCACCCAGAAAACAAGGAGCACAGAAGTAATGATCACCTCTGACATGGCTGGAGTGACTTATCCAGCACGACACCAACCCTGTGGCAGCCATATCTATCAAATCTTTGGAGCAGCTTTCTCAGAGTCTTTCCACTGAAACATCAATATTAGCTAACGTTTTTAAACACTGTCATCTGTTTCAGTTGATCTTATTCTTCATAAATTCACTCTTTTTCTATTGGCAAAACTGGGGGTTATTGATACAATCAAGCGTCAAGAGAACAAGTGCACCACAGAACATCCTTCCTCTTGCTGTTTATATTTGCTTGTCTGAGAAATATGTGCAGTGGCAGAATACTCATTTCCACCCCAGACAGTGAGTAATAGTTCTGATGCACCAGCCTCATACAAAACATCTCTTAGCTTTTTTAAAAAATTCAACGTTCAGAATCTGTGTATGATCACAGATGAATTTTTTAGGCCGTTTGATTTTGCTGCCCACCTTTCTACTCATTTTTTTTTCCTCCTTCATAACATTTGGATTATTTAGATAAAATCTTAATGGATAAAACTACTGCTTTCCCAGCCTGTCCATGCAATTGCCTTGATGCATTTATATGAAATAATCTCACACAGAGCTTATACTCTTCACTTTTATCAGCCAAAAAGCGTACTGGAATTAACATATGGTATCACACTCTATTTGCTTTATACCAATTCCAAACACTCAGGGGCAAGTTGTTAGCAGACAGAAGGTAAAACAAGCGTGCACCATCCATGCCAAGCCCTAAGCAGATAAGGGTATGAACAAGCTCCTCCTTGTTGGGGAGCAGCAGGGATTGCTCAGAGCACTCTCCTCGGAGAAGTCATACAGATAGAAGTTTGGGGCAGCCCCTGAAGGCCTGAGAAAAGAATTTGCAAGGTTCATAGGGAATTTCTGAGAGCTGCTCGGAAAGATAAGTTCTGCACCAAATCAACAAAACGTGTGCAGAGTACAGACTAACAATGGTAATGTCTCTAAAGTCCACTTATGTTATCCCACGAGTGGAAAATGGGATTCTGCATAATCCATGGTGCATGGTTTTGAGCATGGATGGATTAAGCAACCTTCTCCAGCCCTTCCCTGTCTTATTTTCTTGGACCTTTTATTCTGTTGCACAAGTGTCTCATAGGTTCTTGCTGCTGGCTCAGGATAGATGTCAGGATAACAAATACAAGTACTCTGTTTGCTCATGTTTTTTTTCCCCTTTTCCTTCTACCAAGGTTTCATCTCCTAGTCAGGGATTCTCTTTTCATGAAATTCTCACTAGCAGCATTGCAGGGGCTAACTCAGCTCTACTGTTTACTTAGGCTGGAAGAAATTATTAATGGTTTTATTTTCTTTAATCTAATGTTGTCTGCCAGCAACTCCAACTCCACCTCCTACTTGATTTGGCAGAAAAAACACAACCCTTATTTTAGCAATTATACATAGACATAACTGCCTTATAAAAAGCTGAAAAGCAGACTCTTTCCCATATACCACATGCACCCATGATCAGAGATCAGTTCTCTACATTTTGTTGTCTTGTGAAAGGAAACAGTTTAATGACTACCTGCACAGCCTTTTGCAGAGATGGACTGCCATTTCTCATGAAATCACAGCCAAAATAGCCTTCTGTTCTTAACCTCTAAGAAATCTTTGAAATGATTTTGGCTATGCAAAATTACTGCAAATTATTATTGCAAACGATTCAATCCCTACAAAAACCTATTTCACTCTTGCAATAAACCCATGAAGTCTGTGGAGGATCCTCAGAAAAAAAGTTGCCTTGAAAAGGAAAAGGTTATTCTTCCCATCTTAGAAGAGGACTTTAAATGATGGGACATATTCCAACAAAAGGACAGAGAAGCAAATTTGAAAGCTGCTATCCCATGATCAGAGATATAATGCTTTAGGTCCCTGATTAAAGAGAAAATTTCAGCTTTGATGTACTCTCTGTAGTCAAGGAGTCATAATGAATAAGTAACAAATATTAAGAAATGAGTTCAAGAGAAATACAGGCATTAGCTGGTAGGGGCAGCTGCTTCAAGTCAGAGCCATAATATTATCCATAGTGGGGCTTTTTAGTGATGGAGATACTGATGGCAGACCAAACTTACTGGCAACATGATTGAATTTGTGCTAAGAGGAACTATGACCTAAAAGGATGCAAACCACAGGAAAAGAGCATTGTGTCACAGGACTGAAGTCTGCATTTTGCAGCCACTGCAGTAATAATTTAGAGATAAGGAGGTTTATCATGAAAAGCAGCAGGCTGTTCCTCATCTCAGCATTGCTGATGCCAAAAATGTCTCCCTGTAAAGGCTGGGTTAAGCACCATGCCAAAACTTCACTTTCCTGCATGTTTATGTTGTGCAGTGTGCATGCACTGTATTCCTGAAATCAGGACAGTAGGAGCTGTGTAGTATTGAGCATGGCAGGACGGCAGACAGAGGAAGAAATATAAAAGAATTAAAAGTAAAGGCTCATCACAGAGAGCGGTTCATGCAAAGAAATGCAATCAAGACAGACAGGCAGCACATGCTCATGAAGCAAACCCAACTGATGTGGGATTCCTCAGGACAGAGCTTCCAGTGAACAGAGCTGGCTAAAATGGCATTGCTGACACCATCACTACATCATCAGGATCTAATGTAGTTTCATTTTTAATGTGACAAACTATTTAGACTACAGAAAAAGAGGTGCATTTTTTTAAAAGTTGAAATACGCCCTTTCAACATTTTTGAAATTTAAATGACTCAATGATTCCTATTTCTGAGTTGAACAGGCATTTAGTTTGACTTCCAACTATTATCTGTCTCCCTGTTTTATTTTAGAGACTATTGCTCTATAAAAAATGAACGGTTTAATTTTAGGTTGAAGTAAGTCACTTTTCCTCACTAGACCACTGAATTGCTACTTATCTGCTTCATACATTTTCCTAGTGCCTGTATCATCTGTTCAACACAGTATTATAGATGGTGTATTTCTGTCTTTCCTACATGCCATCTTTCCCTTTCTTCATTGCTCTGGATGCTGTCTGCACTCATAATATTGCAATAGAAAAAATGTAGAACATTAGCAGCTTTTAATCCTTTTACACCCCAAGTCTTCACGTGTTTGACCAGCTCTGCTTTGCATTCTGCTGGTCTGCGTCTGGAATAGCCTTAACATTCCAGATAAGGCTAAACAACCCAAAGCATAGCTGGGCCCCACAGCACTTCTGGAAGGTTATATTAGAATTAAGATAATTCAGTGATTTAAGGGTTCACTGGATCCCTAGAGAAAAACTTCTATCCCAGTTTGCAGGGATTTAGCCATTTGGTTGTTATTAATATTGAGCCATGCTGCTGAATTTATGCATTCTGTAAGGAAATAACCTAGATTTCATACTTTCTTTTACGTTGAACAGTAAATTTGACAAATTATAGAATGAATGTAACAAAACCTGTCCTTACTCTAGAATCTTACCATAGCATACGAGGGAAGGCAGGAGAGGCTAAAAATAGCCAGCAAACATCATCATAGTAGGATGGATGCTGGCTTGTCATTCACACAACATGTGGGGTAAAAAATAGAGTTGTGGATGCTGCCAAAAGGCTTAGCTGGGGTAGGTGGGTAAACAGGAGGAAAGGGAGTTGAAATCGCAAAGGGAAAAATAGCGTCATTTCGATCCTGAGATCTCAGTGTGATTTACCTTGGCAGGCAGAAGAGCTGGTTCTTCTGGTGTTTGTCAGAAGGAAATACACACCTGTTCACAACGTGCTTTGAGTGAGAGACGATAAGCCTTGTAGTGCATACTTCTGTTGAGGAAAGGCTGGGTTTTGGACTGCTGAGATTGAAACGTGCCAAACACAATCAGCTGCAGAATCACTCTGGCCAATGCAAAAGAATAATAATTAAAACAGCAACAACAAATTAACCAACCGCTTTTTCAAAAGAAATAGGATTCACTGAGAACCAAGAAAGTAAGGACATTCAGTGAGAGGCATGATACTATCATTACTGACCACCTCGTGCCTCAATCTGTGATTACTTTGAATTTTATTCATAGCAGATGAGATTTTAAGTGTGAAGGTTGCTTAAATAACATAAGGTGAGAGTGAGTGTCCAGTGCAAATATTTAGTCTTACTGCAGTGCAGAATGAAGTGCCTAGCTCACTTGAATGATGAGAGAATGCACTTACCTGGAGCAATTCAGCCTTGATAGCCAATGAAGAGCCATTTTCCATGATGCTTGTGGGCCAAGAGGGCAGGAAAATGACTGAATTCCCCCACTGTGACCAAAGCCAATGGGAGCAGGTTAACCTTGCCCTTTAGGGATTTTGCACCTTCCTCCATATCTGCAGACATCTCTGTTAAAAAAGCCTCTCCCACAGCTAAGTGCCTCTTCCAGAAATTCTCTCATCCAATTAAAAAAAAAAAATAAAGAGAGAGAGAGGCATTTTCTGTCTAATTATAGCCAGTATAGTTAGGACAAAGAAGAAACACTTCTTAGTATCGCACTCTGCTTTGGAATGGAGAAATGAGCCCTGATTTCTACTCCACAGGGCAATCAGGAAGCAGCAGAGCATTTTGGTATTTTGGTAGATCTTCTTGCTGAAATTGCTAAAAGAAAGGGAAGGGAAACAGTTTTGAAAGCTGGCAAAGTCAGCATGTTCTTATTTATAGTTAAAACAATATAAAAGAGAGCAGCTGTAGTGGGAGAGAGATCTGCCAAGGGATACGCAAGTGCTTGAACATTGCCCAAGCACACAACAGACCTGGTTTCAGGTCAGAGAAAAGCAGACAGTTCCAAATCTGCCAGCAGAGCCCAAACTCAGCATAAGATGCCCACAAGTCATCTCCTTTTATCTTGCTGGTTTGTTTTCCTCTGCTGCTCTTCCACTCTGTCCCCTGTGCTCTGAGTGCATTCAGTGCGTCTCTGAGCATACCCAATGCCTGCAAACAATATTCATACAGCTCAATTTGACATCAAGGCCAAAAAGGTTAATGGGATTCTCATTTCCAACTGCAGAAAAACGAACAGTGTGGAGAATAAAAAATAGAAAGCCCTCTTGAGGTCACCCATGAATAAATGGGAACAGGTGTAAGGTCTGCATAACAGCATGTGGCACCACCGCTTCTCACATCCTGCCACATGCAAAACCCTTTTTATTAGCAGGTTCACAAGTGTGTTTTTCAAACGGTAGGGTTAAGAACATCATCACATTTCTGCAATATCCCACCCACATAGTGGGTACTGTAAGAGACATGATAGTCAGGAGTGCACGTGGGACCACAGCTGACATGCACTGATTTGGAGATGTTGGTCTGCAGTGTGAGGGGGAGGGAGGGGCAGGGAGAAGGGAGAGGAGGTAAAGAAAGGGAAAAGAAAGGAAAGAGGAAAGAAAGAGGAGAGAGGAGAGAGGAAAGGGAAAGGAGGGGAAGAGGGGAAGGGTAGGAGGCAGGGGAAAGAGAAGGAGGGGCTGAACTGCCAGGGCTTTTGTGCTACCTTTTACCTACATGCATTTGTGCTGGTGTTGGCCAGTCCCAGAGGGATCTACCTTCACAAAGTCTTGGTTCTCTAGAAAACTCATAAAAAACAAGACAGAAATGACCAAAGCCTGACATTTACCAAGTTTCACATAATCAAATTTTACAAGTTTCAAAAGTGACTCAACAATTACTGTGAATTGCTAAAGAATAAAGTAGCAAATGATAAATTGATCGCCTGCTGTTTCTTTGTGTACTAATTTGTGTTATGGCTTTCCAATCTAAAATTGCTTGAGTAGATTTTTTTTCTTTTTTCCTTTTATATATATATATATTTTAAGCTCAAATTACAAATGAAATGACTGTGGTAAACTGAATGCATCAAGTGTAATGAAAAATTGATCAATTGTAATGTTGTAGGGCTTTTCTGAAAAATGGTTTCTAGACTATCTTTTTAAGTTGAAAATTACAGTTATTAGCCAATTACCAAATAAGAGTGCAAAATCAAATCTGTTTTTTTTGCTAATCTTTTGTTAGAAAGATGGAACAAAACCTGAAACTGTGCACGTCTGCCGACAAGTGTCTTTTTTTGCCTATCGGTGGTGATACACTGATCACATTTTTTGTTGAAATATCCACTTGAGGAAGCATTGGGCTCTGGCTACTTCCTTTAGTAACACTGCTTTCTGAACTATCTTTTTCAATAAAAGTACAGCTCTATTTTACAAGCTAAAAGTCTACACTGACTGTTACAAGTAAGGAGGAGGTGAAGAATTGAAAGCTCAGCATGGAAATGGCTTCTTGGAAATAAAAAATTATGATTCATCTTCTCTGGTACCGTGTTATCAGGGTCTACAAAAGAGAGTGGTTTGCATCGAGAATACTCCACTTACCAACCTGATTTTCTTTTATTTATTTTCTAAAGAACTACAAGGTGCCCGTGCTTTATCTCCTACATAAAGCACTGGTGGACTGTGATGGGGGAAATCTTCATCCCATTCTATCTCACCCTATCCTATCTCATCCCATTCCATCCTATCCCATCCCTGCATGCAAAGCCTCCACAAAGCCCAGATAATCACCAGAGGATGGCCTGGTTTTCTCAGCACAGAAAACATTCTGAGGACACAAATCTCCCCTCCATATTTTGAGTTGTTTTAAGAAAGCATAAATTTTAAACCACATGAAACTACGCTGTGATCACAGTTAGTTCAGTGTAAATGAGAAAAAATTCAGTCAGTTTACCTTCTGCATGGCTGATCCTGATCAAAACACATCTGCCTATAATATGCACCATATGGGGCAACAATTGTCTTGTATTTATTCTTGTGCCTCCTTAATCCCCTGTGTCCCCTGCAAGTGTGCATATCTGTATCTGCAGCTCTAGCAAGATGCCCAGAGAAAGGCATCTTGCTTTACGCACATATAATTATGGAGATGTTTTTCTTATTATGGTAATTACATCCTAAAAGACTGCACAGGTAGCAGCTGTAAATGTAATGAAGGCTCAGCCGACACCAGCTGAACTGGATTTTCTTTTATATCAAAAAGCAGCTTATCACTGAACTCTTTACAGATTCCTGAAACCCTGCTATATTTACGAATGCTTCTGCTACTCCTGGTGAATTAACAGAGATCTGTGGAACAAGCAAAGCAAAGATAACCCAGCAAAATGCGTACCTCTTAGAACAGTGAGTGGGGACAAAATTCCAGTAAATGAAATGAGCAAATGTATTTATGGAGAAGTTTTCATGAACTGGTGCTTAAGGCCATGCTCTTTCATGGCATGGTCCAGTGCCAACAGATCTCATTCAAGTCCTAGGTGCAGAATGAGAAGCTTTCTTCAAAATCAGACGTGCAAGATTCACCCCAAATACCTGACTGTAGGAAATTGCTGGCTGAAGCTGCAACTGTCTTGTTTCTATAGCAGGAAGGTGTTAATTATTTTAATATTAAAGCTAATTATGGCTGTATGCACAGAAACTGTATCTTTCAAGGGCTGAAGGAACAAACACTTAGGATCATTGATAAACTTGGTTTATGGAAATCGTAGAATTAATGTCACACTCCACAGGTAGGAGCACACAGCTTTATATTATCTCAGACTAGGCATGCCTCTGACTATTTCTAGCTCATGACCTTTTATTTTAATATTTTTAAATCCATCCAGAGTGCAGTAATGCCTGCAAAGAGTTTTTGCATCCTCTCAGAGCCTGTTCTGTGACAACCCTCCAAGTTTCAAGCAGTGGCCAGTCCATGAGCAGATAGACAGACAGGCAGGGTTGGTAAGACCTGAGTTTTGGTCAGGGGGAGGTTAGATCTTTCTAGGATGTGCATTAGTTGGGAAATAGAGCATGTCCATTTACAGAGAGAACATTGCTGCAGAACGGTAACGAATACAGCCTTACTCCAAAGGCAAGAGCAAACCCAACCATTCTTCCTAAATATCAAAGCGCTGACAGAAAAACCCATTATAAACATGTGAGGAGCACTTGGCTGCTGAAAACACTGTTGTGCTGGTGAATTGAATGAATAATAGTGATGAATAGTAATAAAGAAATAACAGGAAAATTTGCCTCGTCACTCTGCATATATTAGGATCTAAATCACACCCAGGACATACACAGGAATCTGATGTTTGGCAGCTCTCAGCTGCCTTCATCTGGTGTCCCCTTATCTTTCTGCCAGTCTTTGCTTGCATCCTGGATTCAGGGACAATAAGTTAGTGGTGACACATTCCCCCATGCTATATCATCTGTATGCAGAATTAAACTGGAGGAAATGTCGCCAAAACTCAGCATTTACCAAGAGAGCCATGTGTGGCTCTCAAATTGTAATTAGCCCGCATTGCAGTTTAGGTATGGAAACAGCTCCAATTCTCAAAGGGGTAAACCATGGAATTCAAATTTCCATCTGAATAGAGCCCAGTGGCTCTAAAATCAAAACATGTGAGTTTGTTTTTGCTACTGCTTATTTAGGAAAGCTACATTTGCAAGTGTATGTTCAACTGAGATTAGGGTGTAAGAAAGAACCTTTTCATATTGTGTCATTTTTTCATTCTGGGGGATGAGAGCAAAACAGACCAATCAATAACAATAATTATAATTTTCTTCCTATTGATTGCTCAGAAGTCCTTAAAGGCATCCCCATTAACTTAAAGATAACTTGAGGAGATTTATGAGGTTTTTAATTCTCTTCTGACACAGCAGTAGTGATTTCTATATTCAGAAGCGGAGCCTTCCTGTCTCTGAATTCTGAAGCCAGGCCAGAATTAGTGGCGATGAGACTTGGTGAAGTTTAATAGAGTAATTGACACAATTTGGCTTTGTTGCTTTTTCTAATTGGTATATTCAATAAATGAGGCTACCCTTGCAAAGCAAGGAAGCCACAGAATTTGCCCGTCCTGTACAGCCACACCTTGCTTTTATCTAAGTGATCATGTGTCCTTCCATTTATTCCACAGTTATTTGTTGGCAAATCTATGCTGATAAGAGAGAGCACAGAGAGCCCCAGAGATAGAAAGGTTTCAGAAGACACTTCTGCTGGAAAGCCAGGTCAGGTGTTTGCTAGTGTGGTATTGTCGTCAAAAGAAGCAGCATGGTTCCCTCATCCTGCTTAATGAACACTAAACAAAATGCTTTCATAGAATCAGAAAGATTGGGAAGACCACTAAGGTCATCTAGTCCAACTGCCAATCCATGCCCACCATACCCACTAGACACAAGTCACTCAGTGTGACTTTGCAGCACACCTCTCGTGACAGTGCTCCAAACTCCACATCAAGCTGTTCCCCAGACTTTGCTCACCTTTCTTGCAGGGACTTCTTGTTGTCACCTCCTCTGCTAGCCATTCCTCACACCTTTTTGGTCGTCAGGTAAGAGATGCTTGGCTGCCTCTATCTGCATACTTCTGTGGAGCAGTGCATAGCTCGCTGATCTGTGAAGCATTCAGGGGAAACACCGATGAGAGAAGAGCTTGCATGTAATCAATTCCTTCTTTCCAAACCTCAAGTTAAAAATAGAAATGCATGCCCAGATAAGAGATAGTAGTATGAATAAATAATTGTTTTCTCTGGCCCCCAGTTTGTCAATAGTATATTGCTTTAATTCATAAAGGACCAGAATGATAAGTGACCTCATTCGTAGGTAAATGAAACTCAGATACATCATACAGACAACATCTTTAGATTGTTGGATGATTTTTTTCAATTATACTTTCTCTCAGGGCTAACTCTTTTGTGATGAAAGAAAAAAAGAATTCCCTAAGAATGAAGCATTATATTCACTAATCCTGCCTGATGGGAGCAATCTCTAGTAAGAGTTTTAGTTGCATAGAAAATATTAATAGAAAATATTAAGGGTATTGCATAAAGTATCCATAGGACTGAAGAAAGAAGGAATGGGACGTCTTCCCACTTTGCTGCTTCTAGCACTGGCTGGACTACGCTACAGGAGGAAGTACTGCAGACTGTGTTTTATCTCAGAATGGCAGATCCCCAGAGCTGAACAGTCTAAAGACTGCCTTAAAAGAGAAGTGCTTATCCATAACAGACATACATGTGAAATGGTTTGTAATTGTGCTGAGTTGCCTGGGTTACCTGAAGATGCCTTATTTTTACAACAGTGTAATATCTAAGGGGAAGTGTTGAGCAGCAGACTCCTTGAATACTGTGTCCCTGTTTGGCCTGATTTTTCTTCTTAATTCCATCTGTTATTCAGAACAAATAATACATACGAGAAATGTCTTCTTTCCTCTGCCTTTTCAGTTTCTTTCTAGGTCAAATTTTCTATAATTACCTTCATTTTATACAGTAGTTCATTTATCTCTTTCCATTTCATTCTGTGAACAAATTATGACTTGTTCAAGAGCTACCCATTATGAGTGTGTGGTGTTTATCCAATGTGCTTCATTATTATTTCAGTTCAGTAGGAGGTTCTTCTGCTTCTGAATTATCTGAAAATAGCTTTACTTAATAGCTACTATGGATATAAAAAATATATGATGTTTTACCTATCAGAGGAGCCATGCATGGTTTGAGCTTTTTATTTTAGTTGTCACATTCATACTCACAACGAATTTCTGCCTCTGAATCATTTTAGGAATAAAATTTCTCTCATCAATATGCAGGATAATTGCATTAAATAGTAGCAAATATTGGTGAAAAAGGCAGTGATGTAATCACTGTAATACACTGCCAGATATTTCTTATCTGCAAATAACTTACCTGTCTACTAATGGTGCATCTGTAGCTTGCTTCCACCAGAAGGAATTTTTAGATTTTATAACATCAGAGTCGTCTGCCTTTATTTTGCACACATCTATTAGCAACTTGGAAAGAATATCCCTTTCCTACTGTCTGCCTTCTTTTTCTGCCCAAACTATCTTTCAACATACAGTAAATCATCCTCTTAGGAAGCAGACGGCACTGACAGACTGGAAACTTCAGAAGCTTTCACCTGAGCTTTACTACATCAGTGTAATGCAGCTATTGGCCATGGAAGTGGCTGGTGATGAAAAGCTTTCCTTCTGTCTCTGAGACAAGAGAAAAAAAGCTAGCACAGACCTGAGCTGCCACTGGTTTGAAGCTACAGCTTAATATGCTATGCATTTTGGACTGATTTTTCCAAACAAAAATCCTTCCTAATTTTCCTGTGAAGAGAAAGTCAAACACCCTGGAAAACATATTCTACAACTATGGATTTTAGAGCAATTAACAAAAAATAGAAAATTTCAAAATCTGCAGAGGAAGGATTTCACAAAATAACCATCCATCATATGAATGTCAAAAATAAGAGGATTTTCATCCATAAACTTAAGTAAATGTGTCATATATTTGTGGCCCTGGGCTTTCCCAGAGGGGTCCAGCCAGAAGCCCAGCACAGGGAACCTCTTTCCCAGCCGTAGAGCAATCAGCACATCACCAAAAGCTGCTGTTGGTTCCAATTATCTGGTTCAATCACTGAGCATTCATTCATCCTCCACATAAAAATTATTTTATGGTCTGCCAGCTATTTTCTGGAGCTTTCAGATGCCCTTTAAATATATTGTGTGACTGGCACTGCTTTACACAAAACAAACACGCACATCAGGCTTGTGGACTATATTTCTCTTGGGGTTTTTGAGCTGCCATCACCTATTGATATTATTTGATTTGCTGCCGCTATTCAAAACAAATAAACAAAATCTCAGAGCTTCGTAAACCTTTCTTTGTGTAAGCCACTGATATTTACTGGGAGTGAGAGTGACAGGCAGAGCAATCACACCCACACTCACCTGCCCTCAGAATTAAAAGCAAATGTTTAGAGAATGATTTCCTTTTGAGCTTTCAGCTTTCTGTTCCAATGTTCCTGATGCCCCTCCTGACTGTGAGCATCAGATGGAATGAGTGGGTGCCTGGCTGACCCCACAGCAGTATTTGCAACCAGGGTGGTGGTGGAATCACCATCCCCGGAGGTGTTCAAGAAATTTGGAAATGTGGCACTGAGAGATGTGCTCAGCGGGTGTGCTGGACATGGGTAGGTGGATGGACTTGGTGATTTTAGAGGTCTTATCCAACCTTAATGATTCTATGATTCTATGATCACTGCCCAAGAAGTGCAACACTGGGTGACCCACAATGGCATCCACCGTGGATGGACTTGGAACAGGATAATCTTTGAGGTCCCTTCCAACCCAAGCCGTTCTATGATTTCATGTGTGGAACAGTACAGCAGAAATTCACTTTCTGCTCATTTTCCAGATGCTTGTGCCTTCTGCAGGCAGCTCTCCTTTCACTGGCCAGCCCACAACCATTGTTCACTTCATTTACATAGGACAGCATCCCACACATTAACATCATGTGAATCTCAACCTCTGCAGCGCTGATGGCAGTTTTCCCCATGCCAATAGGGAGACAGATTTTCCAAGCAAACCTGTGTTGTTCCACCGCAGATACACAAACACTGTTTTCACTTAGCAGCTGCAACAGTTATTGGTTTTGTTTGCTCTGAATGTGTCAGAGTATTTCTTTGCAGCAACAAGCTGCTGCAGAATTGCTGAAGTTGAGTGAAGCACAGACATGCGCATCTGAGCAACAGCTCCTAGATGATACAGAGAACTGGCAACAGAAGCAGCTCCTTGCAGGAGGCTATAGCAGATGACACATATAGCTTTCTCATATGTAAAGACGTAAACATCTCCTTTTAGAGGCAATCTAAGCTACACACACAGGGAGAGTAACAGCAGCTCCATACAAGACATGGACACAGACTTTTATTATCCCACAGCAGTACAACTGTGATACTGAGCATTTCATCACTGTACACAAAGTTGACATCTGCACCTGGTATGAATGAAAATGACCAGAAGGCTCCATCTGGTCACTGTGTGGATGCAGGAGGCATGGGCAGGCATCCCAAGGGCCCCACTGTTTCTTTCTGGATTTTCCTTAAATAACATTTTCATGCTATGGTCTGGCTACAGTGATATCTTCAATTATTTTCTCCAGGAAAGACAGTACAATTCTCTTACATAGTGACATGCATGTTAAACTTTACTGTGATTGTCATATGGCTGCAATAAGATGCATTTTCATGAGGAGCTCAGTAATTAAGGGGTTGCCCTGCTGAGACCTTACTGCAAAACTTGGGCAAGTATTGGTTAAAGCTCTCTCCTGCTGACAGCATTTCATAAATACACTTTTCAGGGGTGAGCACATAGTTGTTGTCTCAAATACTGCCAAGTTTAATGAGTAAACACCCCTCTCCTCCCCAACCTTACCTTCCTCCCCCATTTCAGAGAATCATAGGGGTTGGCTTGGGTTTTGCTATTCCAAGTCCCTCCGTGCCCTTTGCATGTCCCATCTACAGCACTGAACGCTTCTAATGCTAATTTGCAAAGTAGTGTTTTCTAAATTACTGCAAACAAAACTATGGGAAGGATGAAAATAATTAGCTGTGTCTCAAAGCCTAATATATTTGCATTGTTTAGACAGAGCACTTAATCATTAGTTGGGCCACAATCTGTTGTGTGAATTTGGATTATTACTAATACGGCTGAGCAGAAGGTTATTAATTACATGTAAATGGAGTTTTTGATATTATTGTTATGGAGAAACTGAATGTTATTAATTACATTACAAGGGTCTCGCAGGATCCAATACTGTGTGTAGAGCCATATTTAAATACCATTTACTCTTAGATGCTTTTGTTTCTTGTTCAGAATGAAGGAATTCAAAGCAAACAAACAGCACAAGCCAGAGCCCTGTTCCAATTAACACTCCGGAAGCTGTGAGTGATATTTAATGAGGCTGTAGGGAAGCTGCCTTTTTAAAGGTTTTTAAAAATAGAGTAAACTTTTTAATGAAATAGACGGTCTGCTGCAACATCACCTCCTTGGGCTGGGACTTGGCAAAGTGGTTCCCAGTGCTGGTTGCAGATCCCCAAAGAGGACGTCTGAGAGAGGGGATCAGATCAGTTTGAGGCACTATTTACTGTTTTTACTTTTAAATGCAATTGTATTAATTCAGAGGAATTTTGCATGGGAATTGCATTGTAGTTTTCACAGTTAAATACTGTGAAATTTGCAGTGAAGACTCTGTTATGCTACATTTTGTCCCCATTTGTCTTGTATACCATTGCTTTGCCTTTGGCACAATAAAAATTATCTTTAAAAACAATGCCAGAAATGGATTGACTTTGACCTTCTGAGTATCTTGTCAATAAAATAAGAATGATAAATCTGTTTCAGAGTGCCACTGGCATAACATTAGAGTGATAATTCAAAAAGCAGCATTTGAAAAATGATATTTTGGGGAGGGTTCTCATTCTCTATCAATAAATATGCTCTATTTACAGTGCAAAGGGGTAATTCTGCTAACTGCCATACTTCCTCTCAAAAGCAAGTCGTGCAGTCCCCTCTGCTCTCTACCAGCTACATCACTGTTAACAATTAAAGATTACTTCAGCAAGAAATGAGCTGAGACTTCTGTTGCTGATGTGCACAGCAGTCCAACTCCACCTCAACCTCCTCTTGTGTCCCACTCTACAGTGTTGATACAGCCACAGTGGGTTTTGCAGAAAAGGAATAAATGGTTGCTAACAAAGAAAAGGCTTTGCTTTTCTACATGATCAGCTTTTGCTAACAAACAACTTCAAAAAAAAAAAAAATGACTGGAAGGCTTCCTTTTATGAGGTGATAAGAAAATACTGAATATTCTGCACTGAATCATGAGAAACATGAAAATAAACAGAATGGGAATGTAAACAAACATACAGTGAGGGGCAGCAGTTTAGAGTCAAACTTAGTGATGCACACACAGGAGCTGTGATGTGCCTGGCTTTATGGGTACCTGCCTGGGGCGAGTCTGACCTGTGGCTCCAATAGTTGCAAGACTAACTCAAGCTTATTTCTAAAGAACACACAGTTGGCTTTTCTCTTTTTAGTATTTCTTGTTTTCATTATTTTTATAAACATGTATTTGAAAGTATGTGAATCATGGAATCATAGAATGATTTGGGTTGGAAGGAACATTAGAGGGCGACAACCACATCCCTTGCATCTCTGCCACCCCTCTTTTGATGCAGCCTGGGGCACAGCTGGTCTTCCAGGCTGCAAGAGAACACTGCTGGTGATGTTAAGCTTTTTTTCCCACCGGTATGACCTTCTAATTTTATATGGTGAAATACTAAATTCCATCATTTCCCACTGTTAGCCTTGAAATCCAAACCAAATCTCAACATAAGTATCATAGAATGGCTTGGGTTGGAAGGGACCTCAAGGATCATCAACCTCCAACTGTCCTGCTTCATGCAGGGGCACCAACATCCATATCTAATACTAGACCATAAAGTAGATACACTCAAGTGATTTTAAGTGGTTACTGCCAGAATCCAGCTATGTTCTTTGATCTTTGTCCTGTCTCACCTTTCAGCTCCTGAGTGCTCCCCAGCTGGACATCGCATCCTCCGCAGCCCATACCGCAGCACCAGGTTTGACTCGCTGGAGCTGCAGCGAACGTCTGCTCAGGTCCTGGTGTGTGACCACTCATTGCCACCAGCATGGTATCGGTTCATGATCAACAACACGCCTGCGGAAATGCCAACGAGATGCATTGAAGTCAGTAAAAATTATGCAATAACCCTGGTGAACGTGAATGAATCTTTTTCCTTTCCAGCCACCTCTATACCCTCATAGCCAGTAGAGTGAAATGGGGAGTGGGAGATAGTGGGAAAAGCTCTTTCATATATCACCACTCTGAAAAGAGGACAGTTTTTTTCTGGTTTTATGTGCATTGAATATATGTGACAGTAATGTTTAATTTGCAGTCAATCATTACTGCTCCAGTAACCTGAGACCCTAAGCAAAGTTGTTACCATATCACATAGCCCAGTTGCAGGAGGTTAGAACAATTTCAAACAAACTAATTCAACAAAACTATTCAGAAAACAATGAACTAGTTACTGTAAATGACTTTACAGATGACATATTCAATCTAGAGTGCCAGGAAGTTTAATTTGAGGTGATGCAAACCCTGCTGGAGAACCTTCATGAAATTAACAGCCATACAAAACAGACCTGTGAACTTGTCATAATGGGTATATCTTAATAATCTAACATGAAATGAAATGTTAATAGGTAATTGTTGCTTGCGTGGGATTTCTAGCTCTCTGCATACACAATCCATAAATCTAATTAATGTGAACAAATTGACATGATTATTATTGAAATATGCATTCAATGGCAGTTATCCTTGAAACAATATCCCAGTGCACTATCTGGTTTATTTTTAAAAAATTGTTCTATAAGTGTGTATGCATTCTATAAAATTATTTAATTTGTCACTGCATTTTAGCATTTTCCAGTATGTAGCAATTCTTAACTGCCTGATATTTTTTTCTGACAATGTATTCTTTGTTTCTTCTAATCTCTTCTGTGGAGTGTGTTATTCAGGTTTGTACAGCTATATTCATTAGTTTAGTTCTTTATCTTGTAACATAATTCTTACCATTGGTTTCTTCATTATGGTCCAAAAGACAGTAAAAAACAGTTTTACTGTTGAAGGATTGCATCTGTTAGATGTCACGATTGGAAGAATATGCTTCTTTCAGATCTTCACCTTCTAAGTCTGCCTCCACGTTCCATCTCTTCCACTTAATTAAATCATTGTTTAATTTGGTTTTCCATTTAATTTGAGCAAAAACCTCTGGAACAAAATAATTTAAATTAATAACTGCACAGCTTCCACTCCCTAATAAGCAGTTATTATTGGGCATTCTAGTCTCTGGCTGGAGTGAGCTGATTTTAATTAAACGAATCAAAGACAAAATCCTCAACAGACAGAAGGGAAAGGCACCAAATAAAGCCTGACAGTAAAGCTTGGAAGTTAAAAAGTACATTACTCCAAAACCTTGTAAAATATGTGTCTGCTGATATTCTGTTGATACTAGCTGGATGCAATTAGCTGGTTATCAATAGATAAGATTAACTTCTTAATTCAAAGCCATAGTAGGTAAGGATCTTTATCACCCAACTAAGCTCAAAGGGGATTTAAATAATAACAGAGATTTAGAAGTCCCGTCCTGACTAAGAGACAATTGCAGGAGGAGAAACATCTCATGATGGGTGAGCAAATGGGAGGTTACAACCACAAAATCTGAATCTTGCCACTGAGCAGCTCTACAACAAGAAAAGAAGATACCCCTATACTGTTGAGTAGCCACAGAAAGCCTTGTGTTCAACAGAGGGCAGAACCAAGTCACAAACGGAAGCAAGGAAAAACACTCTTAAGAAGCACCTTCTCACCCAGTAATTAAAGCAAGTGGAAAACTAAGGGAATTGTGTTCCAGAATTCTCCATCCCTGGAATCTAAGTGTGGTCCTTAAGCATTTCTTCAAGTGCGGAAAAACTTTAGATTCAAGTGGATTACAAACTTAGGCCTAGTCTGTTGAATTATCCTGGGGCAGAGAAAGATCCTCACCCTCCATCTTTGAATTACATAGAATTACAGAACCATCAAATATCCTGAGTTGGAAGGGACCCATCATGATCATCAAGTCCAACTGCTAGTTCTTAGTTGCCTTTCCCCCTATGCTTCCAAAGAAGGCACAGCAATTGCACGGTCCTGGGCATGCAATCTTGGCCACAGCCACTTCCCCATCCAACAACAAATAATAGCAAAAAGCACACAGACTTGAGTATTTTGTATTCCCAAGTATCAAAGCTATGGCCTACTGTTCAAAAACAATAAATTGTTTTTAAACAATTGCCAAATTCACTGTAAAATGAAACAAACGAACAAACAAACAAATCTTAAAAGGAAGAAGGGCTACCCCTTGAAGTAAAGGCTTGTAGATAAGGCTTTACTGAGTTTAAAGATGATAGCAACATGCTATTCAGAGAAAATCTATTTAAAAAAATATAGAGATGTATTTAAATACCCATGTGGGAAACAAAATGATATCAAGCACAGAAACAGGCTTCCAAATAAGAGTAATATAGGGTGCACACATATGTCTGCATGCATAGATTTACACATACACATGGGCATGCCCTATGAAAGCAATGAATACTACAAAGAAAGGAGAGAGAACACAACCTTCAGATAAGAGATCACTCTGTGGATTACAGAGGAGCAGCACATTTTGCTACCTGAATGCCAACAGTTGCCCACAGTTCACAGCAAACCCAGAAATAGAGCTGTACCTTCCTTCCTCTTGTTTACACAGGGGTAAAAATGCATAGATTTCATTGCAATCTTAAGGGAGAATGTCAATTAAGAATTTGATTATGCAAATAGTAATTGGATCAGGAGGCAGCAATAATACTCCTGATACTGCATGCATGAGTTGGATTCATCACTTCTCAAAGCAACACTAATATTGTCAGCTCTGGGTAATCGATTGTAAATAGAAAATGATAAGTTGAAAAGAAAGGGATTAAATCCAGACTCACCACTAGCACAACTATCAGTAGCACACATTTGTCCTCTGAAATTGAGATTTTTAATACCCGTGCTGCTCCGGCAAGGATGTATCTACAGCAGAACTGGAGATGTCCCACTCTATGACAGCATTTTGGAAATGCCCAGTAACACCTACCCATCACATCAAGATTACTCCCAATATCCTCCTTCAGAATTTTCTCTCTCATTTTTCTCTCTTTTTCTCTCATTTAAGCAAAACTATCTCCAAAATCGTGCATTTAAGTTCATGTACAATTAGTATATGTGGTGAAAGGACAAGCAGTGTTTTCAGGGTTGGTGTTTGCTCAACAGTTGCATTTGTAACAATATAAATTTTCTTTTATACACATAAATAGTAGGCTGTAACATGGGCTGACACGCTAATCTTTTGTGTATCAAACATGGACATTTTAAGTATGCCAAACACAACCTGCCAATGATGCCTGATATTGTAGCCCCTGGAGAAGAAGATTTATTTTTCCCATGCTCAGTGTAATTTCCTCCTCTACTTAACCTGTTGTAGAGCATTTTATAATCACAACCAAAATAAAATATTTCAACTGTATGCTATTATTTTTTATTTTGTTTCAGTTTTTATTTTGCTCTAAATCCAGTCCCCCTTCAATTTGCATTTTTTTATGAACTTAAAAGCAAGTAACACTATCAAGGTATTATTTCATGTTTTCATCTGCAATTCTCTTTCTTGTAAGTATACATGAATACTTCAACATCATAATGGTAGGTATGATGAGGTTTTGTTTTTCTAGTTTGTTTTTCTGACATGCAAAAAGCATTCTGTAGATAAATTGCAATTACAGTCTCTATTGTTCAGAAGCAAGTACTTAAAAGAAACACAAGACACACAGTGGCTTAATTGCTACTACAGATATTCCTGACGTAAACCAATTTCTGTGGCATTCAGCCTGAGATTTCAATAAAAAAAAAAATCTTATTTACTTTAACTTACTACAAAGGAATTGAAAAAAACCAACTGAGGCAAAGTAAAGTTTTGAGTGGATAACAGATGCAAAATCACAATGCTTTAGCAGTCAACCAACAATATACCAAAAAACCTTCTATCTCGCTAACTAAAACAATGCATTTCTCACATATGGTGCTATTTATTTTTAAAAGCATAATTTCAGTGCAATACCCAAGTGACAAGAACAATCAAGCTTGATTTCTTTGTGCAATTATAAAGAACCTCAGAGAGTTCCATCAATCAAACTAGTTGATTGTCCAAACTCCAACTAAATGGAAGGAGATATCATTGGATTACACAGTAATGGTTTGTCCCATAACTATTGGCAACAGGAAACAAATTTAATTTTTTCATTTAGGCTTAGTGAACCAAATTATTTAAAAGATTAGCTGGTGCCTAATTGTGATGCAAAAATACCTAATGAGTGCTTACCTGCCACAAAAAGGTGTTGTGAACATTAATTAGGGCATGTTTATAAAACGCTTTGAAGATCAAAACCAGTGCTTAACTACTACTGGATAAAGTACAAAAGTACACTGAACACTCAAAAAGCCTTTCAACTGCATAAAAACTGCTTTTCTGAGTGCTAGAGAAGCTTTCTTTTGTCTAACCAGTGTCACAGAGTACCTAGAGATGCAACAAATGACCTAGATTTGGGGTTAACAACAATACAGTTTATGTCACTAACTTACCATTACGTTGGCAAAGTGCAAGTCCAAGTAAACGCATCAAATGAAGTAACCAAACATACCTTGTCCACTATAGGGAATTTTAATCAGGCATCCATTAAGATTCACATCCTCAAAACCATATGAGAGAATTTATAGGGAGAAGACTACCTACTGGTAGACCTACAAATGAACTCAGAAATAAAAGGACAAACTTTGGGCAGTATTGCTCTACCATACCTTAGTTTTCTTCCTGCTGCATAGCTCGATTTCAAGGAAGAAATGCTGATATTTTCCTCACCGCAGCACTAGTGCTGCCATGTGCTGTAAGTGATGCAGACTGCCTGGATAACTCCAGCAAACCCATGGTCTGATTCCCACCATTGACTCCTCAGCAGATAAACTCCTGCCTGCAAGAAACTTTCAGTCTGCTCTGGTGTGGAGGCAGCTGTACAACTCTCATTCTTCATTTCAGAAGTGCTGCTGAATTACGGTGTGAGATTCCCACGGCTTTTTTCTAATCTTAGAGCAGCAATGACTGTAGTTATTGCAAGTAAAAGCTATGCCTTAAATGCCAATCTTTTGCTACCTCTGTATTCAATTTTCTGTTTACTCTCCCAAATGACTGCTTCAACATTTACTGCTAATTATGCCACAGCTGGAACCCGAACATTTTGGCTCTTTGAAATCTCTCCTCCTAGACATTTTTCCCTTTTTTCCTTTGTTTTATTCTGTTCTTATCTGTGCTGCTCATTGAATACATGAATATACAATTGCCCTTGTCTTCCCAGTTCTGTTTCCTAGTACACAGAGGCCTTGCACAGCAAATCCTTTTGGCCAGCATGGGGCAATTTGCCCAACTAAGGTGGACAGCGTGCATCTCAAAGCAGGAAGTGAACTTGTTGGCCTCATAAAGCTGCTGGGAAAACACAAATTCTTGATCTATACCAAAATTCTTTGTTGGCCACTGCATCATATAATTTGTTCCAATTACTGTTTTCTCACAGTCTGCATTTCCTGGTTACAACGTCAGTCAAAAGGGTTCATCATATCTTGTAATTTGTGCATATTACATAATAAACAATTTCACTCAGGTGGTTTCAGCACGAGATTTGCCAGAACAAAGCCAGGGTGCTGTGGATCACAACAGGGGTTTATCGGAGAGCTTGCACACAATGCTGGGGGCTGGCTCCAACAGGGCTAATCCATATTTTCTCAGGCATTGAAACAGCTCACAGACTTATGGCAAGGATAAAATACAATGAGGGAGAAAATCACTGCCTTCTGATTTCAGAGGGATTTTTGTTGCTGTTGTTGTTGTTTTATTTTTTTCCTGTGTGTTTAGAGGGGACACAGACCCACTTTTAGGTACAGATTGCATTTTGCAGCCAGAATGCACTCGCATCTGTCTATTTATCTACATGGCCCACAGCACTGTAGATATACGAGTCTCATTAATGAATTTGTCTTCTCAGTACTGCTGCAGAGAAGCGCTATCAACGTTCCAACGACCCCTTATACCACTGTTTTAGAGATAAGGAACAAAGGCACATCAGCAGCAAGGGGTTGCCCAAGGTTGGGCAGCTGATGGGGAAACTGAGGCACCATGCCTACCTACATGTTGAAGTCACTTACTCAGGTCAAGGTAGAAATGAACAGGTGGAAGAGCTTGTTTTCTGGTCTTTCTAGTTCAACTGCTCCCACAGTTATCATAAAAATAAAAAAAAAATCTTAAGAAGTGAAGCAGCAAAGCTGGCTGGGCCAATGGAAAAAAATGTTAGTGTTTTTTTTTTGTTCTTTTTTTTTTCCCCAATGTGATCTGTAGCCAAATGTCCACAGCAGGAGGGAGCATGTTGCTGAAGCTGAACAATTAGATATAGCGTTGCTCCCTACCGCGGGCTGAGGAAATGCAAAGCAGCTGCAGCAGACACTCTCTCTGTGGAATGTGACTAATATATGAGAATTGATTATTGCTGGTGTTTGGTTTTAATTTGCAAACCTTAACTCAAATATTACTCTGCTTTGCATACTGGTGAATGATGGGTAACAGTACAGAGTAACAAGGAAGCACTGCAATTGACTGTGAATATTTTATCCGGTGAGGATTTTGCCTAAACTCCTCGTTGAAGTAGTAAAATTAAAGACAGCTTTGGGTAATCACATGTCCTTAGCCCATGTCAGGGCTGAGATGCCTGAACATCCCTCTGTAAGATCAGAAAAGTACATTTGGTGCTTAGCCACAACCCAAAATGCCATAATTTTAAGTATTTTAGGATCAGCCCTTTCCAATGTGTGAGCCTCCTGCTGTGGTTGGTTGCAGTACTCAGTGACTTCAGGGACCTAATCTGTGGATTTGATTGAATCTATCAGACTATAGAAAACTGAAAGTCAAAAACCCCAGAAAATTTGAGCAATTTATATACATCACTTGCATCCGTTTTCTTTCAAGGACAAGGAAGAGGGTTAGCCCCAAAGACATGCCTGGGCCATCCTGGGAGGCAGGGCAAGAGCTGTCAAGGCAACAGCAGCTGGGCTGACCTGAAGTAAGGTCTCTTAGGACAGGAAATAACAACCTTAAGTTTCTGCAGAGAAGGTTGAGGCTGGATATTAGGAAAAAATTGTTCTCAGAAAAAGTGGCAAGATATTGAAACAAGATACCAAAAGAAATAGTGGAGTCACCAGCCCTGGAGATGTTCAAGAAATACAGAAACACAGCATTGAAAGACGTGTTTAGCAGGCTTGGTGGGGGTGGGCTGGGGTTGGACTTGGGGCTTTCAGTGGTCTCTTCCAACCTTCACAATTCTAAGATTCTAAAGCATTGGCTGGGATGTCTTGAGCACTGTAGCATCCTGCTGGTTCCCTACAATCACAGTCCTTGGTGGCTCTCCATTCAGTCCTACCAGCTTCTGACAAACTCTTTCTTTTGTGCACATTCTCAGATGAACAAATGTGGGACACAAGCTCCAGTGTGGCTGTCACTGAGGTCTGAATCCCTGCCTGCTCCAGGTGAAAGCAAGCACCTGATGGCCTGTGGTACCTGGCAGGTCTTCGGGGGCACGAAAGACTGCTGCTTGTTCCGGATACCCATCACTGTCAGGAACTGCATCAAGTTCTTTGTTTATCTCTTGCAGCCGACTCAAGGATGCATGGGCTACTGTGCAGAAGGTGAGGATCAATTTCATTCATCAGTAGGACTGTCTCTGTTACTCTTGCTGCTGTTCAAAAGTCCTGGTACTGCAGTACACATCTCAGTGACCTTGCAGTCAAGCATCACTCCCAGTAAGATGCAGACCACGTAGAAAATAAATCAGCCACATTCCAAGGTGCTCCCGAGGTATAAGTATTATTGCCAGCACACAATGGAAACTGGTTTGTGTTACTGAATAGCTTATGTGGTTACAGATCACTTGTTACCTTTCCTTCTGTATTTCACTCCATTTTGGCTTGAAGATGCACAGCCAGTGATTGGAAGCATCTTGGTTATAACAAGGCACTGTATGCAGAATAGTTTCTAAGGCTTGTTCTTATCTTAAATAACCCAGTATCACCCAGAAAGATAATTCTGAAACTCTGAGAGGAAAAATATTCCGATAAAAATCTTTTTCATGACATATATGTAATTATTCTCATCAGAAATAATTTTCAGCCTACTACAAGGGATCTAACCTCTGTTCCGTAACTAGGAAACAAAGGAAATAGCAGAAAGCAATTGCTCACTCTGTTAAGCCTTCTGAACTTCAGTGCATGTTCAGGTGCATATAGATTTAGTTAGAAAAGATGATTCTTCCTCAAAGAGGAAAAATTACCATTGTAATTCCCTTTCAGCATTTTTTGGACAGAGACATGACACACTGAGAAAATAGGGTTATCGCCTTTCAATTAGAAAAAAAGCTTAAATAAATTCCAAAGAGAGAGAGATAACTATGTTCTTATCTTTATCAATATTTTATCGTTCCCACAAAGAGAAAAGAAGACAGGAAAAAAAAAGGCTTAAAGAAAGATAAATTTACTATTTTGAAAAAAGAAAACTAAAATAGTGGTACTAAAGTAAATGAAGCTGCTCTTTAATTTACATGATTCTTTCTGAGAAATGACTTTTTTTTTTTACCTGAAAACCCTCATTTTTCAGTAAACTTTCAGTTGAAGAAGCTGAGCTTTCTCCTACGCTTGAAGACTTTTTACCAATACCATTTCAGTCATTAGTTCTGTACTTTCTGCCAATCCATACCTATTCAATAACATTAATACACCTGCATCTTTCATAAAAAGAATATTAAATAGTTTTTCCTTTCCCCCTCTATTCCAAAGCAATGACTTTCTACCATTGGTGTTGAAGCTTTCTATTTTATTTTTTTTTTCCCCATATATATTTCAGTAATTCTTTAGCTTCTTGATTTAAGGATGCTTTCAGAATATTGTGCAATGGATGGAAAGAATCCAAGGCTGAAGTTCTGGAGGGATGTTGACACATTGTCTGAAATCCACTAAGCACTGGACAAGTGTTAATATATCGGTTCTCCATTCTGCCTCACGCCTTACTGCCTTGTGCTTCCATAATATTCTCTATACTCCTTCAAAAAAAGTTTCTTAAAATATCTTTTCAAAGGCCCTGCACCAGCTTCTTGTTCTCTTCAAGTCCAAGTCTCTGGAGATGAGAGAACATCATCCTACAACATTAAATATCCTTTTATTTCTCCTTGAGAGGAAGAAAACTATCGGAGCTCATCCTCTGTCAAAGCCTACAGAAATAGGCTGTATTTTTAGAGGAGTAGAATTAATCTGGGCAGAGTGAGACTATACCGAGCAAGCTCATCCTAGGAATGTCCCAGCACAGCCTGGAAAGGATCCTCACAGCACAGTGATATGAGTTGGATGCTATTTGAGTTCGCTTCTGCAACATCATTTGTTCTCATATCTCTTCTGTAACTTACTGAAAAACTCAGGTCAGAAGGTTCTGCTTCTGGGAATGCAAAGCTGGCAGCCTTTGCTGAAATAATTGATTTGTATTAACCCATGTGCTTCATTTCAATAATGCTGTTCTGAATGCAAAATAAAAAAACAATATCCCACGTCTAACATTATAGCAATGGGCAATCAGTACCAAAATAGCTACTTTTGAACTTCATATGAAATACTGTGTCTTGTTTACATAGCTAATTATCAAATCACAAGAATATAGATGTGGCATTTCTCTCACATTTAGCTATATTGAAATCTTCCTGTTGAGTGAGCGATTCTAATATTAAAAATGTTTAATATTATTATTATTATCCTGAATCGTTCTGCTTTGCCTTTCAGAAAAACTCCCAAGCCTGACTTTACATCCAGTGATAACTTCTGAGCTCGTGCGAGGACGCGCCCACCTGAAATGCGCCTACAGCTCACCCAGCTGGGGGCTGAGCTACACGGTGCTCTGGTCACGTCTGGTCGCCCCGGGCAAACAGGAGCAGATCCATCAGGACACCACCCTGCAGACGTGTTCCTACCTGGAGATAAGCAGCAGACATCTCCAGCTGGGAGACACAGTAATGCAGCAACGCGTGGTCCGGCACTCTGCAGGGTCAAATCCCATCTGAAAGCCCCTCTGGGTGTATTCTAGGGCTGCTCCTCGCTCGTTACATTCACATCTAAAGTGAAAAAAAAAAATATATCAAAATGAAAGCTTGATTTCAAACAGGCTTATATAATTTTTGTCAGATTTAGGACACCTCATATTTCTTCGGATTGCATGGTGCTTGTTGAAGCTGTCCATTTTACTGTTTTCTAATGGTAGCCTTACACATCCATTACAGCCTGAACACCATAAAGCTGGTACAAGTAATAGAAACATGTGCCTGAGACAGTTCTATCTTAGTGTTTGTTGTACTGTGCAGCAGCAAGAATCTGCACTAGACACAGACACAGTTATATGCACTCAGTAATTTTTATACTCGTGGACCAGAGACACAATAGCATCTTTTCACAGAAGAGAAAGACAGTACATTTTAAAATAGAGGTTTATTTTTATGATCTTTTTCATGGTGTTCTGCCTCTCTGATTCCAAATTTGTGGTTCAATAGTATGCTGAGAGATAGAATTCATTACAAAACAATCTTTAAGAAGTGTATTTGATGGCTTACATGGCAACACAGATCTAGCGTCAACAACAACAACAAAGCTGAAGCCAATACAAGATGTGGAAAAAATTGACTTGTGTATGAATTCACGGCCTTTCATGGTACTAAAAAAGACTTTAAAAGTTAAATTAGGTTCATAACTTTTACAGGCAGAGAGCCATTAGTGATGCTACAATGAACTGAAAGAATAAACAGGGATAATGGCTGTGTGTTAAAAGTAGGTTGGAAATAGTCTTGACATTTCACAGCTCCTCTTTGATATAGTTAACGAATAAGCTTTTTGCAGTTCTTGAAGAGATGAATCATTTATAACCATGGCACAATCTAGATAGGTTTTTCTCTTATTCCTCCTCATAATTATGCCTCCTGAGTTCGGAATCTGACGGATGCAGCCTTCACTTATATTACAACACTGGGCAAAAAATTATGCCAGTTTTCAAGACAAGTTTGTGTTACGAAGAGATGTTTTCATCAAAGCAATCTCACGTGTAATCACTTCAAATCTAGATTTAACAATCCGGAGGGATTCAGAGAAAGTATAGTTCTACTAACTAGTTTCATCACCAAATCCTTATAAGATCATTTTTATTATATTAAGTTTTCTGTAAGCCCTTCTTGACCTCTCCTGAAAGCCACATGTTTAATTTAGTTTGATGGTTTGCTTTGATGAGGCTAAAATGTTCCTTTCCTTGCTAGAATTTTTTTTTAGTTATTCTTTTTAAACAAAATTTGCAGCCTTTTTGATTAATTACAATTAGCCATAAATCATCATTGTTGAAAGCCAAACAACAAAGCCCCAGCTGAAGCTGGGAATTCAGTTTTAGATAGTAGGGATTTTAGAAAAGTACATATTTGCCATCCCACCCAGAATTTCTGATAACAGTCAGAAAGGGCTGGATGCTCCTTTCACTTCCAGAGGTGTAAACCTGAAGCATCTCTATAACTACTGATAGGGCTACCATGAAGGAATGGTAATGCCACCCATAGGGAGGTGCAGACCTCAAAAACTAAACTTTGCTGCTCAGATGTGGTTTGGGCCCAGGATGTTGCAGACAACATGTAAGTGGAAGGATTTTTCCTTTTTTTTTTTTTTTTTTTTTTTTTTTTAATTACTTTTGCAATGATTTATATTCAAGCTATAGTTTATCTATCAGAAAGTCCCCAGGTAATGGGTTAATCATATATTATCAATATATTTTAATACTCAGTCAAACCTTAGAGAAGAATAGAGATTTACCAGCCAACATTTCTGAATTTGCATTGACTAAACAGCCAGTTCTTTTTTAATAGCTGTCAGGTATGCATTTCTCCTCCATCTTTTGGCTCCAGTTTTGTTATTTCAGACAGTAATGTTGGCAGCATAACGTTCATGAAACTATTGCTGCTTTAAATAAATCTATAACACGCCGCTGTTTCTATTTGGGCACTGAAAGAAGCCTACTCCATGTGATACAAAAATCCTGGCATTCTGAAGCCTTATTTATGCGATGGTGAGAGAGGTCATTTAATTCCTTGAGGCATAGCCATCTATAAATTATAGCGGCACACTGTGAGTAATGAGTTGTGCTAAGGAAGGTGTTTAGAAGAAAACTGTGCAATTTTGCTCAGTGCAGCAATCTCAAAGTTCACACAATGAGGAGCAATTTTCACCATACATAAACTGTCATATAGTCATTAAGGTTGGAAAGACCTCTAAGATCACCTAGTCCAACTACTGATCCATCCCCAAAATGCCTACTAATCATGCCCCTCAGAGACACACCAACAGGTTTCTCGAAAACCTCCAGAGATGGCAATAAACTATGATAGTCATTGCAAAAAAAAAAAAAAAAAAAAAGTGTTTTACTTAAATATTTGCTTAAACAGACTGGGCATTTTGTAGGACACTGCAATACATCAAAAACGTGCAACACATCAAAAATCCAGCCAGAAGACCATAAATGAGTACCTTGATGTAGAACAGAGCTAATTTTCACACTCGAGAAAAAAAGGAGTGAATTTTCCCAGTGCTTAAATATGAAATTGATCCCAGCCATTGGACTTAGCACAGCCACAGAAATAGGAAAGACTACCTTTTTGTAGATTACACCTCCTCTTAAAATTTACTTCTGAATCTTCAGGCAGAGAGTGAAGAGCATTTCCACAGAAACAAAGCTCCAGGTGGGCTTGGAATGAGGGTAAAGCAGTGACAAGCAGAGCTTCTAAGGAGCTATCTCACTGCTCCCCTGGAATACTTACCTTCAGCTCTGCTCCTCCTTTCTCCTCTTACTGGCTTTGAAGCACAGCTGCTCCCCATAGATCCACTCATCCAGCCCTGGCCCATTGGCGTTAAATTGAGCAGAATAGGACATTTGGAGGCCTTTCAAGCCATCACCAGACACCCTCTCACCTGTCAAGATCAATTTCCTGCCAATCCTTCTCTTGCAAGCCATCAGTGTGCATGAGAGGCTCTATCTTGCTGCCCCTTGACTGCCTTTTGACATGGGCTGTGCAGCTCCAGTTCTGGTAGAGAAAATTGTCTCAGTCTTCCATTCTGGCAGCACACAGACATCCCTGTCCAGTCAATGGGCACAGGTATCCCCAAGTGCTCATCCCTCATGTTGAGAAGAGAATTCTCCACAGATGGCCAATGTTAATTACCAACCTGAGCAGCTTCAGTTTCCTCGCCTCTCACAAGACTGACTGTCTGGGTCAGAAAGGTGCTTCCATCCACTCCCAGTACTCCAACCTGGCAGCTCTCCTCATTTTGGGGACAAGTGTCACTACCCTGGGAGGAAGCTCTCACTGCATGCTCAAGCTCCCATAGATGATTCCTGCAATGCATTCAGAACTAATTAGAGATGTGGAAAAGAGTGAAAAATAAGGGTCTTTTTCTTTTTGAAATGAGTAGAAAGGACAAATTTGGAAGAAATTTACACTCAAGAAGCTTTGAAAAAAGTATGATGATGTGCAAGTTATTAAGAGGAAATTTGCTAAAGATTGTGACAGCTTCCAGAATTAAAATACTCTCCCATCATTTCCCAGAGCTACCAGACCTCCGCCAAATCAATGGCTGAACTCTGCTTCCCACTGAGTATGCAGCTCACAGGATTCACTGTGAAGTAGGAAGAAACCTGAGTCCACTTAAAGGCATAAACCTGCTCCAAAGCACAGGAAATAAGGCATTTCTTATCTACTAAGGCATTTTTCTGGCAGGAATTTGTGCCTATAAGTTTTCTGCCCTATAGGAAGATACACAGAGAAGAAGCAGCCCACAGCTGGCAGGGATCAAGTTATCAAGCACACCCTTAAACTCTGTCCCTTTAAAGGGGATGCTGAAAAAAAATATTATTTGATATTTTTTTTTTTTAACAGATCTAATGAGTTTGTGGAAAGCTACTGCCTAATATGTCATTGGCCATCAGCATGCAGCTGTCAGTGCTGCTTTTATCTCTTTGTTTTAAAAAAGCAGCATTCGTAGATGGAGAAGGGAAAGAGGAGAAAGAAGAAGTTGATTACTGAGCTGAAGAAAAATGAGTGTTTAGCTGAAGGCAAAAAAAAAAACAAACAAAAAAACCCTCGCAGTGACTATCATAATAATGATGTGACAAACTGTCAACCTGTAGCTCCGCAGCCAACGAACACACGGGCTGGTTGAGCACCTCATGAGGTAAAGGCTTTACAAGCAGAGGCGCGACAGAAAGACAGGAATGAAATGTAGCTCGTGATGGGTGTCTGTACACTGAGAGTTGGGTGAGCTCTGCTCACTTCCAGTACGTAGAGCTAGTACGAGCTGACAGTCTAATAATATCTCAGCACATCTTTACGGAGCTATTTTTGATGCAGATTTTTTATCAAACACACCTCTCTTCTACAATGTGAGAATACACAGTATGTGCAGGGAATGGGGCTGGGTCTACCCACTGCCCAGGGGTTTCTGGCAGATGCCCCCCACCAGCACCACTGTGTGTGCAGCAAGGTGACTCTATTTGAACATTCTTGGTAAAAAGCAGAAAAGCACAAACAGCATAGCAGCTGTAAATACAGCATCTGCAATGCGGGTGTGTTGGATTTGCTTACTGAGTTCTTCTCTCTCTCTTTTTTTAATACAATTTTTATTGTTTTTATTATTATTTTATATTTGCTACTGTTTATGATTACCTGAACGAGAACATTCGTCTTTCTCCTTTGGAGGCAAACTGGTTAACAACATGATATCTAAGGGATTCTAACCTTAAGGCATTTCTGAGACTTACATCACTTTTTTTCCAGCTTGGAGAGGTAACAAAGAGGGATTTTTTCTACAGAAAAGGAAATACTTCAGAGCAGTGGGCAGTCCTTGTCCACAGGATCACAGAATCATTGAATCATTAGAGTTGGAAGGGATCCTTAAAGTGATCTACTTCTACTCCTCTGCAATGAACAGGGACATTCACAGCTCCATCAGGTGCTCAGAGCCCCATCCAGCCTGACCTTGAGTGCCTCCAGGGATGGGACATCCACCACCTCTCTGGGCAACCTACGCCACTGCCTCACCACCCTTAATATAAAAAACTATTTCCCTATATCCCATCTAAATCTCCCTTCTTTTATTTTGAAACTATTTCCCTTTTTCCTATCACAAGAGACCCTGCTAAAGAGTCTGTCATGTGAATCTGGAAATGTTTTGGCTTTACATTGGTTTTGCTGGCTCCAGCCATGAAAGTAGTGTCTGAGATGGCCAGTGAGAAACATGAAGAGCCTTTGAATCTGTCCAAAGGAGCTCCTCACCACAGAAAGTAAATCACATCAGTCTGCTGCTTCTTCATGGGTCACCCGAGGCTTCAGAGAGACAGCAACTGTAAATATGCCATCTGACCATTTGGTATTGATTTATTGTGACACAAGCTCTTATTCCATTTCCAAGAAAAAAGGTCCCCAAAAAATGAGAGCTACAGTTTCAGTGCTCGCTGTAAGTTTGCTTCAAGGAAAATTTCTGTAGTTTAATCTTATGATCCTAGAAATGATGTTAGCAGTTTGGGTTTCGTAAAAGCAATGAAACATTAAGATGGCAGATGGTGCATGGGCTCAGCAGAGATAAAGGTTGCGTGACTGTGCTAGGAATCAGACATAAATGGCGTGGCACAGCACATTGTGTTTGGTGGGGTTGTTTTTGCTGTTGTTTTGGGGAAATTATTTTATTATTTTTACACTATAAACCTCGTAGGTACATCTGCACCATCTTTTTATTGCAATAAGAAAAAAGCAAATTCTTCTATGAAAGCTGACGTTTTTTCTGAGTCTGGATGACTGTCAAATTAATTTATATTTAAAAAAAAAAAAACATTTTAAAACAGTGAAGCCTAGAATCCAAGGGATGGAACACCTTCTCTATGAGGACAGCTAGAGAGAGCTGGGGCTGTTCAGCCTGGAGAAGAGAAGGTTATGTGGAGACCAGATAGCAGCCTTTCGGTATCTAAAGGGGGGCTGTAAGAAAGAAGGGGGGAGACTCTTTAACAGGGTCTGTTGTGATAAGACAAGGGGAAATAGTTTCACACTAAAATGGAAGATTTAGCCTGGATATAAGGAAAGAGTTTCTTGTAATGTGGGTAGTGGAAACAGTGGAATAGGTTGCCCAGAGAAGTAGTGGGTGTCCCATCCCTGGAGACACTCAAGGTCAGGCTGGACGTGGCTCTGAGCACCTGATGGAGCTGTGGGTGTCTCTGTTCATTGCAGAGGAGCAGGACTAGATCACCTTTAAGAAACCCTTCCAACTCAAACAATGCTATGATTCAGTGATCAAGGGCCAATGTCCTAAACTTGACCATAACACCCACAAACAGTGCAAGTTCCCCTAATTAAAATGAGTTAATATTAAAACCCTAACAAGGTGCTTGGATAACTGAAAAAGAAATTGTATTTTAATATTTAGTGTTATTAATTCTTGAGATGGAAGCTATGTTTCTTTACTTGTTATAGACATCAAAAAATCTCTCAGATCTCAAAGCTTATGCATAAATATTTTCAACACCTAAGCCTCCAAAATCTTTTTCAGTGGTAAAAAAAAAAAAAGAAAAAAGAAGCTCTACAACCCAGATGAACAAGAATATACATAGCTATATTATTTTCATTCAACAAAAGCAAATACTGTTGACACTGTTTGTTTAATGCAGGTCTTCTGCACTGTGACTGCATTTGCAAGGGACACTCCTGAGCAGTGGTCATTGCCTGAGCAGAGCAAAGGTTTCTACGCTGGGATTAAGGTAATGCCATTGGCCATGGTTCACTGATTTCTCCAGGATACCTCTGGGTAATATTCATATAGTATCTGAGACGCTCTGGAAAACAAGGCACAGAAACATAGGCCATAACCAATGTTGCTTTTAGGTTCACTTTGAGAAAAAGTCGTAATAAACTGTGGGACTTTCAGAAGATTTGCAACTGGAGCACTCACCAGAGAAGCATGCAGGCGTTGACACTAATGCAGCACAGAGAATGTGCACAACTACATCTGCTAGTAAACATGCCCCAAAGTACTCTGTGGTTATGTATAAATGGAAGCCACACCTACAAATTGCAGAATTTTATTCCAACTACATCGAACCAAAATGAATAAATATTTGACTTTTTATCTACTGCCCCCTTACGGCCAGGCACTACAAAGAACATACTGCTGAGGGTAAGTCACAGTCAGTACAAGGTCTGGGTCTGATCCTGTCCAAGGATGGGACTGTCAGTCTGGCAATCCTGGAGATTTGGATATTTGAATATTCCAGAAATGAGATCTGGAAAATCTGGAAGCCTGTTCTGTGTAATGCTGGAAGAACAGTTAAGGGCTGTGAGGCACAGGTTGCCTAGAGATGTGGTGGATACCCTGTCCTTGGAGACGTTCAAAGTCAGGCTGGACAGGGCTCTGAGCACCTGATGGAGCTGTAGGTGTCCCTGTTCATGGCAGGGGACCTGGATCAGATGGCGTTTGAAAGTCCCTTCCAACTCAAACTATTCTGTGATTCTTTAATTCTATAAACAGTAGTAAGTTTTCTTGTCAATATCCAAATTTCACAGGGAATGGGAATCCTCATTTCTGCCTGGACCCAGGTACTGCATCTGCTCCTGCCCCAGGAGAACAGACATGCAGGAACCACCCAGCCTGAACTCCTCTCCCTGAAGCTGCAATACATTATGTATGGAGAAATCCTTCTTCCTGCCATACCAGGGAAGAGGAATTGGGTGAAAAATGCACTCACTTTGCACTTGGAACAGAGTACAAATACAGAGTGCATAATCAAGAGGTAATGCTGCACTTCAGGCTATGAATACTGCAGGTATTTCTCTCAGTGCACAGCAGTAGGAGCTCCTGTCAACCAAGGATGTTAAACATGAGCAAATTCTATGGTAGTGCACTATTTTCAATCTTAATAAAATCCTGTTTTGAAATGAGGAAATGAGAAATAATTACACACTATATATGATAAGCAGAAAGATATATGTTTTTTTTAAATTCAAAGAGTATTAAAACATTTTAACAACAGCTTTACCTTTGGAAAGTTGAAGATGGTTATTTTGAAGATTATTGTTATTATGGAGATTATTGTTATTTTAAAAGCAATTATCTTGACCCATGATCAGAAACGTTCAAAATTTCAAAAATATCCATATTGCCTTGTTAATCTGTCAAGATGATCTAAAAACAATTTTCTTATTTTCAGTTTTTACCAGAATCATTACAAATTGCAGAAGATGGCAAGGAGCACATTTTGACCATCCTGAGCACTGTGCCCATTACCTGTGCTGGGCATAACGATTCATGTAAAATCACATTACGGCTCAGTACTGAGGATCTGGGTGAGTCTTATGAATCAATGTGATTACTTTATTTCCTGCATTTCTGTTACAACGAAACCTAACAGAAATTATAAGGCTTTAATAGAGGCCATAAAATCGACAGAATCAGCCAACTATTTGCAAGATAAAATAGATGATGATATCACTCAGGCTTTTGTCATCAGAAATATCTGAGTAGAAGCAGTATGAACAACAGTCTGCTGAGATTTATGGGTGAAATAACTGTGAATAGAAGAACTTTTTAAAATTCTAAAAGTATAATATTCCATTTTAAGTTTTTGTAGAAGCAATGGTCTCAGCTAAAAAAAAAATCATCAATTATCAATAAGAAGTTCACCTGCAGATTTATTACTCACTAAATGTGTACTGAAGTCTTTTTTCTTTCTTCTTCTGGATTATATTTGCTGTCTGTCTCAATATAGAAGAAAAAATAATTCTTATGATAATATATTACTCTCTTTCTAAAGGTATTTTTTTACTTAGAAACATTGACAATGCCATTTAGAAAATCCTCTTGCAATTTAAATGGTATATGCTTTCCGACGTTAATCTGGTGGAATATCATGCTTAATCAAGGGGAACATTTTAACTTGCCATTTGCACTAAGTAAAACACCCAGCCATTTTTCTAACAAGGTATTTATTTTTCTTCCAAAGGTGGTTCAACAGAAAAATGTTTAGAGAGAGGATTAAAGTATAAAAATCTGATTTAAAAACAAAAAAAATAACAACTTGCCAAAGAGTGGATATTATTCCCTTTCTGAATTCCTGTCCTTTCTTTCCCAACCTTAGCCAAATACACAGGCAAAAAAAAAAAAAAAAAAAAAAAAAAAAAAAAAAAAAAAAAAGAAAAAAAGAAAGAAAGAAAGAAAGAAAGAAAAGAAAAAGAAATTATTCAAACGATATCATAACACAACGATCTTAAACTGAACAGTACCTTACGGTTCCTGCAGCTGTGTTGGCTCTCATACATGAAGTACTTTGCGTTTCTTCATGGCTCAGTGCTGCTCCCTTCCCCATATTGCTCTTGGCTTACAGTCTATGCCAGTCCACCATGCAAACATTTGCTGAGCTCATGGGAACAGATTTTCTATGATATGGAGTTAGCTGAGAATGCAGGCTGCTGTGTGGTGGGATAGCCCTGAGAACTCCAAGCAACAATCACACCTACAGGGATCAAATGAGAATTAGTCACTTAAACAATAAAGGTAATTTCTGAGTACAGCAGATTGGACTGAGGTTGATCCCTTGCCACAGTCTTTTCCAGTCTTACAGTATGCATTTCATTGAGAGAAAGAGGTGAGGCAGGATCTGCAGAAGCAGATTTTCAGGTTGTCAGTGGGCATGATGTGTTGCTGCCAAGACATGCCAGGATAGAGAGACAACTCAACCAATTAAATAATCTCTGCAGGAGCTAGTCACTAAAGAGGCAAATTTCCATCAGTTTAATCAACACATTTCTGTAGCTTAAACTAATGACCAACTCTAACCTCTCATTACTCCACCCTGAGGATGCTTCTACGCTTCACACTTAAGCTGGTGTTTAATGGTATATCTGTATGTACTTAAGGATGAATACGTATTACTAGGTGCATGCACAGTCACAGGTTTTGTTATCTGTTGGGTCCATTTGTATATCTGAAAGAATGCTGTGGGCTTTTGAAAAGCATAACATGTTGGACACAGTGTTATAAATTGGAAATAAAAACAATTTCAGTTGAGATTCATTTGTATTGAGTAAATCAACACAGAATCTCCTTGTCTGACTGAATCCATCCAACAACACCATTCTGTTAATTATGTAGGGAATAAGTGATAAGAAAGCTAATTACAAGCACGGAAATATCTCTCCAATTTCAGACAATATCATAATGAATACCAAGACACAGCAGATCAACTGGAGTTCAGCCCTGTTAAGTTTATCACTGCTATTTTGACAAGATGATTTTCTTTGATTTTAAACTTTTGTTCTGGGTTGTAAGCAGACTCATAAGGTAATAAGTAATGGCAATAACTATTCCTTATAGAAATCTCCAATTTAATTGAATCAAGAACCTTGAAAATGAGCCAGGATTTTTCTATAAGATGTAAGGCATCCTTTAAGGATTGGGAATAAGAGATAATATGCTATTAATGGTTGCAGGCTTTTAGTTCAGACCCTGTAGACCTCTACAGGGTTAATTTCAATTAGGCTTTATGGTTCATTTCCATAAGGAATGAAATGCTGACTATTTGATCTTATTAGATATACCATCCTAATGTACTTGAATGCCACCTCCTATAAATTATTAAGCAATTCAACAAATTGGAAAAATTATATGGAAATCATTTATTTTCCTATCAGATTCATTCCATTGCCACAATTTCTATAACTGTTCTTATCTGCTGATAATTACTGGTCTGGAACAGAAAAGTAAATGCTCAACACAAATGTTGGCAGCCCTGAAATCAGTAGTGGTATTCTTGTAGGCTGGAAAGGTGGCTATTTCTTTACCCACCAGAGAATTCATGGTTGGATGACTTCCTGATGATCAGATAGACATCATCCAAAATACAGATCGTGCTATCATAATTCAGTGCTCATAAATATTAATAACAAAGTCATTGAAAGAAAAAACTTTTCTTTTGTCCTTTCCCTGGGATCTTAGCATGGAGGATCAAGACTCAAGGGAAATGGACACTACCAGCCCTGCTGCTAGAAGAGGTTCCTTTGGGAAAAATACAGCGTGCAAAGCTGTGTGAATGATTTGAATTGCCATCCCCATATTTTTTAGTGTCCATCGCTTTACCAGAATCACAGATACTTAAATAGCTAGTATCATCATAACTCATGGCATTTCCATAGATTTTTAGTGAATTTAACCTCATGACCTTGATATTTTACAGATTGGATAGTAAAGCACAATAATCTAACATAACGAAATAAAAGAGAAAATCTGTTACTTATCCAAATGTACTGCACTTATCTTCCTGTGATGAATATAAAGTTCACTAAGAGCTAACTTGAAAACCCTACCTTTCCACATCAAAAATTCTCTATATCTTAAATTAAATAGCTCCAGTTCATACCTTGTTATAATAAAGCGAGTGAAAGATGTTTTCCAGAAGCATAGATTCATCTCTTTCTTTGTCACAAGAACAACTCATCTTCATTTCCGTGTCATGGGTCCTTAAAGATAAGGTTTTCACTCCAGAAATATTAACACCTGTTTAAAGAAAAAAGCATCAATGTGTTTCAGTACGCTGTCTACTGAAAAAAAAAAAAAAAAAAAAAAAAAAAAAAAAAGAGAAAAAGAGTAAAATGTGCTAAGAGTTGCTGGATTGAGTCAATTATAACCATCTTCGTGAAAAACCCATCTGGTTTCAACACGTGTCTTGGAATGTGAAACATTTGTGTTGGATGGGGATGGGTGACTGTTTGGATACCTCTTATCAGACTCAGTGCTCATGTTCATTTTAGACAGCCAATTACTGGGGCCCCCAAACATTGTCCTCTCAGCGTGCCAGGTGGATCTGGTGCCGGCGCCCTGCTCACAAGGCAGCTGTGCAGCAGCTGTACTAACAGTGACAGCCGTCACCGACTTCGCTGAGGATGGGAACCGCGTCAGCTACATCAGAGCCGAGCCAGTTGGACACAGAGATGTGCTTTGGAGGGCTCACACCTCGAAGGATGTAAAGGTGGGGTCCTAAATTAGTTTGAATAATGTGTCAAATTTAAATTGGAGGTGTAGTAGCAGATAAAATGAGGCAATGGTAAACCTTAACCACATAAAAATTTGGGGACCACTGTAAACCAACACAACTTCTATACATGCCGTGAAAACTAACAAGTGAAGCCTTTCGCTTCAATAGATTTAGGTTTCATTATTAGTGAGCTCATCAGTAGGCCAACAGATGAATTATACGTGCAAGCATACAGTGGTTTGGAGAACAGCTCCCAGAAAAGCAGAGGAAAGGCAGTGCCTTGGAAGTGGAAAGAAGGAAAGGGACTTGGCAGTGCCATGTTCAATTTGTGACCGTGCCAAGAATCACCGTGACACCACACACGCAGGCACTCCGTTTCTTCACTCATCCCTGCACAAAATGTCCAAAGGAAGGATAATGGGAATCAATCACAGAGGCAAGGCAGACCGTCCCCACAGGGAGCTTGGCCAAGGAGCGTGACGAGCAGGAGCTGGCTCACTGTCCGTGGAGCTGTTCAGAGCCACAGCTGGGAGCTCCAAGAGCCTTAATCCCACAGCCCAGGGGAATGAGAAAGGAGGTAGATTTGACTCAGCTAAAACTCTCAGAGCACTGGCATGTCCAAGCTGGTGCATTTGAAAGAACTGAAAATAAGCCCCCAGTTAAATCTGTAAGTTCACTGCCCTGATTCTGGTGGATTTACTCATGGTAGGATAAGATAATGAGACCAAAGGAATTTTTGTCTTGAAATGTGAAATGCCTTGCATGTGCTTATTCCCTCTTCTCCAGCACAGCCTTTTTTCACACTTTCAAGGATTCTTAGAGCAGAAATTGCAGCTAATTCAATGTAGTACACTCACATACTCATATTTTTTCTTGTAACTTAAGAATGCTCTCCATTGAAATATGAAAATGCAGCAAATGTGAAATGGAATTAATCAATTTTAATAATAAATTCCATCCATCTCAGTTAAAATTTGATCTATGGATACATAATAAACATAACTTTCCCTTTTCCCCAATTTCCCCACTGCTGCTTTGCACTTAATTAGAGGCATTAATGTAAAATTGTTCCTGCAACACATCAAGGAGAAATCCATACATTAAAATCCACGTAGTATTTAGTGCTTCAGACTTTTCAAATATGTTTTGTTTATCTTAAAATGGAATGGAAATGGTGGGCAGAACATCCTGGCAAATTCAGACACTTGGGAAAAGAAAAATGATTTCTTCAGCAAACGAGGCTGCCTGTGACTAAGACTTATATCCTTTGCTGCTACCATGCAAGAAAAAAGCAGAGCAGTGAAGGTTGTGGACATGGAGAAAATGGGAAAATTCAGAGATAATTCTTTAGTTCACTCCAGTAAATACAAATGATACAATTGATTTCAGATCAAAAAGCTGTTCAGTCCTTCGTTCCTCCAGACAATCACTTTAATAGTCTGGGATGCCAGACACCTGTGGGTGTCTAAGCAGTGTCTCTGTGTGATGGTTAAGGGACATTTTGGAACACAGATGACGTACTGCCTCGGGTGAGGAGTTTTATCAGCTACTGTGCTTCTATCTTCACCCTCTTATTCATTTATTTAATTTCACCACTGTTCCTAAAAGCTAAATTCTGCTTTATCACTAAAAGGTTGCACAAGGATATAGTGGCCATTCTTCTTACTCGCTCTGCAGACTGTGGCAGTACTAACTGAATTGCGCCTCTGGATTTCTCATGGGCAGTAAGCAAGCAAGCAAGGAATTAACAGCCCTGACCAAGAAATAAGGCTGGCAGGCTGGATATGGGAAAACCATAACACTTCATCACTTCTATCAGTGTGACTGGGAGCTCTTCATACTGCAAATCACTGTATACCCCAGTTCTGCATTTCTGTGAACTGGATAGTAGAGTATATGGCCCTGACAAAGTGCCATCTCCAGTGAATGAGGCAGTGCAGGCCCAGCATGGCCCAAGGTTCAGAGTTGTGACTTCAAAGGGATTTGCCTAATCTCTGTTTTTTTAGGCACATCTGCTTCTTGCATGTCACCAGGACTCTTAGGTCTCCTCTGTTATGTCCAAGTTACAATGGGTTTATGCTGCAGATCGTTGTTCTGTTAGATCCTTTCCTCTTTTGTTCAGGTGCCAAATGCCGACAGCTCCACCAGCCTAGTTTGGGCCATCACCACCAGCACCCAATCAATAATGTGCACATCAAATATATAAATCAGCCATTCATGTGCTGCATCAGGAAATTTAAGGTCAAACTAGGGGACAGACAGCGACTATTGCTAAAATATGCTAATGCTACTTAATTACAGCATACCTTCTACTGCACTTCAGGCATTAAAATTAGTGCAATTTAATGAGCACTCTACTCTCTTGATAATTTCATAGAATGATCTACTTCTTCGCAAAAAAAAAAGTTTATCAGAAAAGCTTCTCTTTTCACCAGCCAGCACACTACGTTGAGTAGAATGGGAGCACTTTGAACTCCCATATTACATGTGATTAAATGCAGTTGCTTGAAAGCGAACCCTATTTTGCACCCACCTGCAATCATGTTTTAGAAGTCAGATTTCAGTTTGTACTTGGCACAGGAATCTTGCTCCTAATGTTTTGTGAGGAGTGGTAATGAAGAAAAACTGCTGTGTAGACTGTATTCATTACGCATTTCATTTTAACTAGGTCACAGTTCAGGACCTCCCAACAGGGAACTGCTACTCTTTCACTGATCCACACATTATCACGTTTGATGGATGGTGAGTATTCTGCTTTGAAATAATTTGGCTCAATTACTGCAGTTTTCAGTTTCTGGATATAGAATGCATTTGGTTTTACATTAGAATATCAAAAGAGTGTTGTATTAGTTTGTTTATATAGATTAATGTTGTGCCTCGGTAATACACATGGTTTCCTTTCAGCTGTTTATATTCTTTTTAACAAAAGAACTGGAATTGGATTAATCTTGAAATTGCAATGGTTTTGAGAATGAATAATTTTTATAATGCCAAGGTCAGGCTCCAAACTGCTCTTTAAACAAAAGTGTCATTGATGACTTCAGGAGGGTTTCTATTCCAGGTGGCATAGTGTTAGAGGTACCACTCTTTCACTTGGGCGAGCCATTATGTCCCAGTGTTAGGACCACACGTGGGAACTGCCTGTGTCCTTCGCAGGAATTCAGTAATTCCTGATAAAAATTCCCTCAATTTAAGGATGTTTTTGTATTTTCCTATCTATTTGGATTACCAAATCTGCAGCTGTACCTCTGCATGGAGTTGACAGTCACAGTCACAATCAGAAAAAAGTAGATAAAAAGGGATGTATTGTCTCAGATAAAAGAAGTTGGGCGAATATGAGGGGCAGATATCAGGGAAAGTGTGCAAAAAGTTGCAAAAATAGTTTTACTTCCCTCTGTCTTGTCCAGCATCCTCCTGCATAAGCTGCTTGGAGACTTAGTGAACCAAAGGTGGTACCCTGTGTTTTTAAAAATCTGAACCTTAGCTATTCAGTGTAACAGAAAGTTTTTAAAGTTTGCATCTGGCACGTTTGAATCGAAGTTACTAATATTTCAGATCACATTCCATTTTGTCATTCTGCCATTAACCTCCTAATGGCACAGATAATGACTTTATGAGCACAGCGTCCACAGGGGCTCAGCAGGAGTGATATTCTAATTTTGATATTCTAATGTCCCAGTTTCAATCCAGCATGCTCTGGAGGCAGCAGCATGTATTTACCAGAACACAAACTCTAAAATGACGTTAAAACTGAGGAAATCTCTTGATTAAATGAGGACAGTGGCTCCTTTAAAGGCTTACATAATTGCCTCAAAGAAAGATGTTGCCTAAACTGAATAGTCTCAGCCAAGAGATTACTTCTGCATACTTTTCCATGCGCCCTCCTTCTTTGATGCATATCGTCTATAATGTGGTCAAGCTTTTGATTTCTAAACATAAAGAAGCTGAGGAAGAACTAAGAGTGGCACAGAGATATCCGCATGCTTCTTGGTATCCGCCATTATTTCAACTCTATATATTAAAAAAAAAGTTAGAATATTATTTTAGAACTCTCTAAACATTTGTTTTGTAAAATATTCCCTTCTGATTTAGGGCCAGGACCGGACAGGGACCTAACAAGCCATCATGTTTAGGAAGTCATAAAATTACTTCTTGGCATGGTGGAATGCTCTCAGCCATGTAGAATATTTTTACATAGCTTCCATGGGGAAAAAAAGGTCTAAAGTAATATAGAGAAATTTTATTTGAACAGCTGAGTTTGGAACTCTGTTACTGACAGTACACAGAAATGTTTCCAAGCAATTTACAATTCCATTTGAGCACAGGGAGTTTGGGAGCACCCATCCTTCTGTGGCATCTTGCCTTGAGGCAGCAAAGATCCAGGAAAACCTGGCCCTTCAATAACCACACGTTTCTTCATTGTGGACATTCATTACTGCTCTGCCCAGAGTAGCTTTAAATGAGCCACCTCAATAACCAGGTTATTTCACTAAGATATATCATTTCTTGATACTCAGCCAAGTTTCTTACCCATCATTTCACAGTCCCATTATTCCTACTTATATTCCCATTTATTACTGTAAATAATATCTGTTTCAATTACTGTAATGATTATGCTACCCTATTAGTTGTCAGTTAAGCAACTTCTCTGTGTGCCTATCCAAAAAAATGTTGTTAGGAACGATTTTAAAACGCTGTATATGGGATGTGGGGAATGCAATACCTGTATGTGTCAGGGTACAAACTTACAGTTTATAGACAAAGGCTGACACAGAGCTATGGATGTGAAGCATTTCCCTTCGTCATGAGGGAGTATGTAGTGGGAAACTACCAAAACTGCCTCTGAGGTCAACAGCAGAGCAACCAGTAAGCAATATAACCCAGGGAAATCACTCCACCTAGCATCCTGTAGGTCAACTTACCAGCTCTGCTGCTGTGGCAGGATGGCCATCAGTTGCCTCTTTGGCACCTCTTCCATCCTCTCTCTGCGGAGTCCTGGGGAAAACCTGTCATATGGCAAGCAAGAGAATGTATGTAAATAGGGAACACTGCAAAAAGCAAAGCAGTAGAAGTGTTTTTTACTCAGATAGGCAAAACATAAACACATTCCTGCCTTTCATAGGTTTGCTTACTGCTTTTTTTTGATTTTTCCACCAAAAGATGGCAAAGAGAAGGGAAGATACACAATGGAGGCAAGCAAGAATGGACAGAAAAATAGAAAAATTCAACCTTTGGGATTCCAAATAATACTTCATTTTGTAACATCTATAGATGTACTTTCAAATGGTTTTTAATTTGACGTACTGAACTCACAGTGCATCTGAGATAGTTTGTTGTTCATTGCATAACTGAAATACCGAACTCACACTTCTAATGACAGCACTTCCCTTTGGTGTGCTTCTTGCTGGTGTGCTTCTGGCTGGTATGCTTCTGTAGAAATATTTATCTTGTCATTATTTTACTCCTTTGACCAAAAGAAAAGATGGAAAATCAGGAAGAATCTGTTGTATTTTTCATGTGAGCACAATCAATTTCTGTATATTGGTGCATCAGTGTGAAACAGCATTAATTATACTAGCTAAAATCCAGAGAGAGCTCTTCCTTTTATAGTAAAGTAACTTCTAAATTAAACAAATGTGAAAGCCTGGTAAAGCAAAAGCATAACCCTCATTATTAGTTATGGCACAGTATAAACATAAAAGCTTTTCCTGACATAAATTGTAGGTTCTTAAATGTAAAGTGAAGTATTAGCTTAAAACTAAATATGGAGAAAATCGTTGTAAGGCAGAATATAAAAAGGGAAATATTCCTCGCAAACTATATCTGTCATTCACATTGTATTGCATCTTACCTTAAAAAAACCAACAACTTTTTAAAAGATTTCTCACACACATAAACCCATCCATCAACATTGTAACAGAAAGAATGACACCATTTCCTCATAATGACAAATCCCTGCCTTGTAAGGCTTCATGCTTGCGGCTGGCATTCATTTTTAACAGCATTCATTACAGCAGCCCACAGATAAGTTCTGGTCATGATCAGCCCTCACAGAAGTACTGCTCTTTCTTGGTAGCCTGTAGAAATTGCCCAAGGATCCAATGGCTGCTGAAGATAACTCAACAGTCTCTGAGAACAATGCCACCAGTCTTTACTGATAAGCTCTGGAATCAGAGGACATCCTTCAGCATCAGCCAGTCCTTCCTGGGGTCACAACTAGAGTAAAGTACTTCTTACTTGTAAGGAAAGAGGTAGTCTTGGGGGATGTGTCAACAAATAAACAACAACAAATAAGCAAAACTTTGGAGGAAAAACTTCAGGTGAAGCCCCAGTAACAAGTGAATTCATAATAAAGATAACTCGGTGGCAATAGCATATTGCATTAGTTATTTTACTGCTACTAATAGTAAGGTTCTTGTGTACTTCCTTCTTATCACAAACCAACAGAAACAATTCCTACAGCATCTCACAGACATAACAAAAGACTTAGGAGTACTTTTATTTACTTCCTTGGTTTGAGTGCACAATTTGAGACATGAATTCACCTCAGGGCAGGAACATGATGCACTCTTTGAAAAATACATACGTGAGGAGGGAGGAAGCCACATCCAGTACACCCTTTACTATAAGCAATTAGGGAAGCAAAATGGGAAGTGCACTATGAAAAGTAATTCAGAAACAAGCAATAGTGCCTGGGCACAAAAATATGCGTAGCTCCCCTTTTGCAAGACCTCCAATAACTTCATGATTTTAGCTCCACAAATCTGCAATTTGATTTCTCAAATGTTGTCCAAAGAATCATTATGGCAATTACAGTTGTATAAAAACCACAAAAGTTTACCTGATTACATTCAATTATCCATTTGTGTAATTCAAAGGCAGCTGAAAGCTCCAATTTAGACACCACCACAAGTTTGTTATGTGCTGTACAATCTGTCATGACTTAACTGAAGGACTGCGACTTCCAATAGCGTTGGACTGGCTCCACTGTCAGTGCTTATTAAGCAGTAAATAACTCCCATTGCTGGAATGTATATGCTAATACAGTCTTATTTACCAGATATACCTGATTAATCTGGATGCAGCCATTTCAATGCATTATTTTCCATCAGCTTCTCTAAACATCTTCCTCCTAGGCTCTTCCTGTTAAGGAATGTCTGGTCAAAGGAAACTGAGAAAGGTGATCCTTGTTAAATTTCTGGCTTCCCAGTCTTTCCAGTGTAGAGGTCCAAATGCACTTGATTTTAAAAGACTATCTTTTATGTTGCCCTTAATTCTAATCAGTCTTAGCAGCAGCATCTGCACAACGTACTTAGGATTTATGTACCTGATTAGAAAATAAGATGAGGCAAAACCATTCAATATCATATCATTTTATGGCCAACTTCACTAAGTTTTTCAAGATGAAGTATAATGTCAAATGTGGTTTCTTGCAGAGAAAAGCAGTTGGAGTTTAAATTCTTGCTGCGTTTTCAGGTACATATTTTTCTATGGCTTTCATTCTAGAGAGAAATAAAATTCAGATATATGCATGTTAAACATTCTTTGTTCTTGAGCCAAAATACAACAAATTATTTTCTCATCTGTACAGAAAGCATTCACTGACTGAAAAATTATCGATGTTTTTATGACATAGCTTAAAAATAATCCTGTTATTCAGTTTAGCGGTTGATTTTTTTTTTTTAATGTTCAGTTTTACATTTTCGTTTTTACTGGAAAAAAACAAAAATGCTTATGACTTAGTTTCCATTATACTTATTTTCCTAAAAATGAAGTTTAAAACTAAGTGCAGTGCCTTAAAAGGAAGCAGAAGAACCTGCAGCTTTCACAGATGGCAGCTGTTGGCTTATGCGGAGAAATCTCCAACCACATATATAAAAAATACAGCCCCTATTTTCTTTACTTTTAAACATCACATGGCAATAAAGTAGAGTAACTGTCAAACGAGGTCACGGTATGAGGAAACAGAAGAACAAGGAGAGAGGGATGCTCTTGAAGGTCCTATTTTAGAAGTTGTATCAGACCTGCACAGAGGGGAAACACTTGCAAAATTGTTTTGCTCAGTTAGAGCAAGGAATTTCATGGAGAGAAGAATGAGAGGATTGTTCCACATCATGCAATACATTGGCTGACAATCCATTTAGAGAGGAAGCAATGGTTACAATGAAATTCTTGGGAGGGGAACCAACTTTGTTTTCAAGGGCTTTCAGCTGTAGCTCCTCCTTCTCTCTCAAGGTGTTCAAGGCCAGGGTGGATGGAGCCCTGGGCACCCTGGTCTAGTATTAAATGTAGAGGTTGGCAGCCCTGCATGTAGCAGGGGGGTTGGAGATTCGTGATCCTTGAGGTCCCTCCCAACCCAAGCCATTCTATGATTCTGTGATTCACATGAATGCCCAGACACAATCAGACTAGAAAAAGTTAGTAGTTAGTCGCATGTGAGGTTATCTGTGCATTGATTTTTCTTTGAAGAATATTGTGCTGTACAGCATCCAGTTAGAACCAAAACATATTTTTAAAGTCCTGGGAGCAGGAATTTCTTCCCATTTGCTTTTTTCAATTGTTTATCCTTTTTATCCATGCCCGTTGCCATAGCAGCAGTTCACAGACAGCAACCAGGTTTTCTCAAGAATTCTTCTACACTCCCAATTAATAACAGCGACTGCATCATCTTGCTCATGGTACTGGAGAGATGCTTCCACGTCCAGGCCTTTCCAAGGCAGGTGCTGGAAAGGCTTGTACATCTGCTCCATGTGGATTCAATGGGTCTCTAAACCCTGGTTTTGTTTCTCCTTGTTTAGGCGTTACGATAACTATAAAATCGGCACCTTCCTTTTGTGCCAGAGCACGTCACGGGCATTCGAAGTGCACGTCCGTCAGTGGGACTGTGGGGGACACCACTCTGCTACTGCCTGCAACTGTGGGGTGGCTGCATGGGAAGGGAGCGATGTCGTCCGCCTGGATGCCTGCAATGCGCACTTTCGGGACAGCAGGCCGCAGCTCAGCATCCAAAGTACTGAGGCATCACCACAGGTCAAAATCCTAAGGTCCTACGGAGGGAGAAAGATAACAGTACGTGGAGATTTGAGTACTCCCGTTATTGTTGTTGTCAAAAACATGAGTTAAATATTTCTGAATCATTTAAGAAGCTGCTGTGAACAGTATCCATCTGAAGCCATGAGAGCATCTGCAGCAAAATGTACGGGAAAATGTGACATAGGGAAGAAGCTGGTGGAAGCATTGGTTTAACCAACTGTAAAACAAACTAAACAAGGATTTCCAGAAATTTCTCAGAGATGCATCAGAGTGCCAGTATTGCTGCTTACCAAACTGCTCTTGGTTCGTTCATGCTAGGTACTACTGAACCCACAGTGCAAATTTTGTTTCAGAGCTTTACGATATAGACATTGAAGTAAGGTTCACAGGTAAAACAATGCAGTCTTAGACAAAGAGCAAGGCAATGTTAGCCGGATACAGACAGCACTCAAAAGCCATGAAAATGGGCAGCAAATGTGCAACATTTTCTATAATTTAAAGTATTTGCCTAAAAACCTTATCTGACCATAACAAATTTTGCATGATGCATTTTGCATCATTTCTTCACGCTAATCCAGTGAAATCACTGGAAGAATAAGAGTGGGCTGTACCAAGGGGTTTGGTGGGGAGAAGAGGGGGGAAATTACAGCCAGGAAGATAATTTTTATCCTAAAATTTTATCATCAAGATTTATTGCCAGGAGATATTTTGGGTGAAGATAGGTTCACAGCAGAGCCAGAACGCTGCCAGGGACTGCCTGTGTTTGGCTGTCCTTGCAATCTCTTGGAAAAGATCTTGATGAGGTAGTAATTGAAATTCTGTTAATTACAGAATAGAGAAAAAGCAGAAAGCAAGCTGTCATTTCATTTTGCAACTGAATGCAATACAGTTACTGTTTTATTACTAGAATAATTGCAGCAAGAAACCCTATACTCATTTGCACCTCAGGTAAGTTTCACTGATTTCCTTTGTGTTTAAAATAAATTAAGACACCTCTGGTATGTAAATAGGAATGCTGCCCTGATCTGAATGGAATTGTAGACAACAAATATGGTCCCTGAGTTACCACCATGAGCAGTGTACCTCCATTTGCTCAGCATCACTCCTTTCTGCAGTGGTTTTTCAGCAGCCCATCACCTTCTTCTCTTTAAACTGAGGTCTCAAAAAAATCTTCTTCAGAGTTCCTGCCAACAGTTTTAAATCCAGGTGTTTTAAGAAAACCTGGGCTGTGGTCAGCTCCTCCTGGCATATGGCTTGCCTTGCCCAAGGGCAGCAGGAAAGGAAGGGCTATGGACTTCTGAAAATAAATCCACCTGGTAATACCCATTCACACAGCACAGAAGGTTGAAACAGCAGGTTTGACCTTAAGGATTTCATAGATGGCCTTGTGGGAGATGCTCATCCCAGCAGGAAAGCACATAACTCAAAAGTTTTTCAAAAGGAGGAAAACAAACACTGCCCAACACTATGTCAGCTGCAGTTGTTCTGCTCTATGTATTAAAACAACTGGCTCTTTAAGTTCCCTTGGAAAGCAAAACATACAGCCAAGGTCTCAAGCTCCACAAAAGTGTTCTCCTCGTTGAAAAGAGGGCTGAGAAGCTCAAATGAATAAGATTGTTATTTATTGCAGCCAAAATGTAAATCTGGGTTCCAGCACAGAAATACAAACATAAGTTATTCACTTCTCACAGATATTAGTAGGTTCAGTTTGGATGAGAGTATAAAGGACCAAAAAAATACAGAAAAAAGCAATGGGCATTATTTGGCTGAATCAATTATTCTCAGCCAGGAGTGATTTTAAAAAACTAAGATATTTAGAAATCATTGTAGTGAGATGTTTCCAACCATTTAATGTGCTTTTCAAAATTAACTGGTAACATTTAATTGTGGATGAAAGTATTAAGGTTACTTATCCGGATAGAGAACTCCTCCTCCCACTCCCAGCATGGATCAATTTCACAATCATTTTCTTCTTACCTAGCAAAACAAAGCAAGCAAACAAAAATACAATGCAGTTGAACAGATTTGTTCCTTTTTTTTTTTTTTTTTTTTTAAATTTGTTTGGACCACCAATCTGAAAAATCCATTATCTGCACAGCTACTTCTTTGTCTTACCCTCACCATTTTTTTTTCTTTTAAAGGTCAGTATAAGCCTACCAGAAGTTCTTTAATGAGAAAATTGCTTTATCTACTTTAAAACACAATCATTTTCTGGGTAATCCAGCCTTGGAAAATGAAACGATTTTTCAGAGGGAAGAAAGCTGTTTTTCAATACTTGGCAGTTTATCTAAAAGAAATGATTTCCTGGCAAAGACATGAGGGTAGCCTATTGTCATGGAAGTCGCTTCAAAAATTGTCTTGTAACCTACCAGTGGGAAAATCTCAAAGAATTTAATTATTGCTTTAAAAAGGAAGTCCTTATGCGGGTTTATGTTTGTGTAACACTGTCAGATGGTAGCAACATGAGAACTGAAAACAAGTTAAATAATAGCACAAATAAATAGTCGTTAATGCATCTAAGTGATCTTAAATAACCACCAGCATCACCAAGTTTCTGCCCTGAGATTTTCATTTATAGAAAGGGACACTTTTAATTGCATAAAAATGCTCAGTAGTGGCTTCACTGTTTTTTTCTGTCCCTTCAGATCCTATTCCCTTCAGGAGCGTTCGTTCGAGCCGATGTGAGTGAGTGGGGAATGGGCTTGACAGTGAGGATACCAAGCAGTGACTTCAACAGCACTAGAGGTTTGTGTGGCCTCTTTGATGGGATCAGTCACAACGACTTGAACAATGTGCCTGAGGAAGACTTCATAGAGGAGTGGAGGTACAAAGTGAGAAAGGATGACAGGCTGGGTGATGCCCTATAGCAGTTATTCCAGAGATGCTGATACACTTATTTCATTATGTACACCCCTAATTACCTGGAATAGAGATCAGCTTCATCAGACAAGGAAAGCCTGGAGGCCCATTATCATCCAAGCAGCATGGTGGCTGGTTTTTCAGTCAGCACAATGAGAATCAGCAGTTACCAAGGAGAAGTTTTATATTCACGAGTCATGTCAAGTTAACAGCTGTGTTAAGATCCCACTCAGCTGTTAAAAAAGGATGCAGTTCTCACCTGCAGTGGAAAATGTAGATAATTGACAATAGGGATTAATTAAGGGTTTGGTATTTCACTTGTTCTTTTATTCCTGAACACTAATTGCAATATGTGAGTATAGGTTAAATGTTACATTTTGACAGAGTGTGATAATATATGTACCATGCTAAAAGTTAATATCTACTCCACTGATGATGGTGGTTGGTTCAAAAACCTTGAACTTCCTGAGAGAGATTGTCTGGAACCAAAATCAGGAGTCCACACTTTAATTCCATATTTTTGAACTCAAAACACTCCTAAAAGATGTTTCCAAAACTGAATTTTTTTTTTTTTTGTCTGTATACGTTTGCTTGTGAAGTGTGTTTTTCAAATAAGAAACAAATAAGGTGGATGTGGCCAGTTATGTTAACTTGTGAAGATATTTCAAGATCAGCTTGTGCTGTGATAGTCATTTCAATTCAATATGGCAAGAACATGTGTGTGAAAATTTGGCACAGTTGGATCAAATCCTAACTGTAGTCTGATAGCTAGGTATGCAACTTAATGTTCCACTTAATCTGCGCATGGGAACTTAGCACACAATAAATGCAACAGATTTTAGACTCAGAAAATTTGCTCAGAAAATGAGCAAATACTTCAACCACATTCTAGATATATTCGACCAGCCTACATAGCACTACTTAGAAATCAACAGCCATCTCTAATGCTTTAAAATTGTGAGGATGAATCAGGCTTGCTTCTGGGATGGCAAAAGGACAAACAGTTTGGTGCAAGAATGACAAACTTCTTCCTACCTGAAGACAGGCTAACAAGCAGCTGTTCAAAACAAGTTTGTTGAAAGATCAGAAGCCAGAGCAGAGCATACAGGAATTCACTTATAAAACAGCAAGGAATGCACTAGTGCTTGGCACATGTGATGGAGGGTACCTTCAGGAAAGGTATGGGAAACTGCAGCTATGTGAGAAGGGCAAGTGGGGCAATGAGTTTAATTTTGCAGTACTGCCAAAGATGGAGTCTCAAGGACTCTTCAGAGCCAGATTCAAAAACCGACTAAGCCAATGGAAAGGCTACTACTACATCCAGGAGAGACTAGATTGGTCTCTGATCCACCAACGGAGAAATGATGCAATAAAAAATACAGCCTGGAGGGTCACTGTACTGCTGCTGCTTTTAATTTCATTTTAAATGACACTAAGCACGCTATGTTTTCTGCAGCACCTGAAGCTAGGATGATTGCTCACCATCTGATAGCTCAGTTTTTTCACTGGCTCCCTCCTTTCCCAAGCAGCTGAAAACAGATCTGTTTTAAACATTGTCTTTCCGATGCAATATTTAAACAATAAAACAATATCAGAGCCTCCCAGTCTCTAAGGAGCACGTGAACAAGGAAGAGACAAATTTTAAAACATATATGTTAAGTAGATAGAATATTTTTTTTCATACTTTCTGCAGTTAGTTATAGAGAAATCAGAAACACCACTATTCTCTTTGGAACTCTTCTCTATTAGCATCCAATTCACCTTGAAATATTTGCTTTCATATCTTCCTTGGTTATGGGCAGGAAAAAGCAGCATTTCTTTAGTTATCTCGTGCAGAAGTCCTTCCCAGCTTGCAGAAGTGTATTCCCTGTAAGAAAGCACAGGAATTATCAAGGCCTCAAGCCTTTCCAAGGCATACATCCCCATCACATATGCCATCTTCAATATATATTGTCAAAACTGTATAAAGCCAAATCTGCTTTCCACAACAGTATCGAGGGTTTGTCTTACAATGTTGACAAATGCTTTCAACCTTCCCGAACCCTCTATATTTTGGCTGCAAGACAAAACTGATGCCAAAATAATTTACATTTTTGGTAATGTTTCAAATTTGTCTGGAAATAAAGTGCTGCCAACTATTGAGACAAGAAACATATCTTTTTCTATGAAGCTTCAGGATTTCCTCTTGCACTTCACAAATAAGATCACGAAATTTCCAGAGAAACTTCAATCATGGCTGTTTATTCAAACTGAACTCTCTAAAAGTTCATCCATCATTAAAGTGGTAGTAAATTAAAAAAAAAGGAGAAAAAAATCACCTTTCATTATATGATATACAAACCCTATGATCAAAAGAAAACTGCTTTGTATCAAAAGAAAAGCTCAAAGAAAGTGCCATTAGAGGTCAGAAATGAAGTTTGCCAAGAAAAAAGAAAAAGACACAGAGATCCAACTCTTAGAGGAAATATTCTCCATTCCCCAAGCTATATCTGAGTCACACTCCAGACGAATCCAAAGTCTTATTTCATGTCTGATATGCAAAGGGCAACCTGTACCTTAGAAAAAGTCCTGCAAAGTGACATCCCACTATTAGGCACTGCTCCAGCAAAGCACTTAAGCATCTGTTACCAAAAAGTTCCAGTTTAGTGCTCAAAAATGTACAGAACAACTCAAGAAGGGCATAAAAAACTAAAGAAAACAAAGATTTAAGCATTTTCTTAAGTACTTTGTTAGACTGAATTTATATATTCCTGAACTTTGGGAAAGAAAGTTTATCTAGCAACGTAGATCAATTTGTTGAAAGTTTCCTCCCTCTAATCTCGCTGTATTTTTAAACCAGAATACCTCCAGGGAAGAGTTTATTTGACAAAACTCCAGCATCTTCAGAAGGGAAGCAGAGGAAAAATTACTGCAGATGCCCGGAGAGCACAAAGTCCATGCCCTTGCTAAAGACGCTGAATGCCTTTCAGATGCAATCTCCTGGTTGTCATTATGATAATGTGGATTACGCTTTTGCAATTCCATATCTGGATGTTACATCAGAGTTTTTCACTCACTCAGGCAAAGAGTTTGCTTCAAGAGATGATGAGGAACGGTCGCCCAAGTCTTTTGATCAAAGATCTCTCCCTAAATCAGCCAAAAAGCGAGGTAGCCGTGAGGAGCGATTAAAAACCTTCTCACATCATGCTTCCATGAAAAACAACAGTTCCCTTAACTTTACCAAGCCAACAGAAGAACTGCAGAGACCAAAAAGACAAGGAAACTACTTTGAATACTCAGCCCTTCATCCGTTGCATAGCCCAAGCCAGACAGACACGGAAAGCTTTGCCTATTTTTTCCCAGAGGATTATTTTGAAGGGATTCGGATAAAACTCCCACTGGGATGGCCCACTCCCAGCGGCCTAACCTCTGCCAAAGCTCAGCAGATTTGCCACCAAATTCTTGCAAATTCCACCATTGGCTTAGTGTGTAAGGCTCTGCTGGGAAAACTGATAGATGAGGCCATGAATATATGCATGTTAGATCTGCAGCTCAAGGATGATGTGGCCTGGGTAAGGGCACTGATAGCGCTTTTGGAAAATGAGTGTGAAAGACGAGTGCTGAGGCACAGAGGTGAAGTGTTTCATGTTGGAAGCCAGCCAACTTCTACCCAGGAGGAAATCCTTACCATTCTCCGCTGTCCTGCTTTCTGTAATGGCAATGGACAATGTACAGACCTGGGCTGCCAATGCTTTGAAGACCACAGCTCTTATGATTGTAGCACTGCCAGAAGTAAGTAAAAAATTCTGTTTGTTCCTACCCTAGCCATCTTTCCATGGTATTAGAGTTATTAGGTAGAACATCTGCACAGAGTTATTTGTTCTTCAAACGGTGCTACCAGTGAGATATTTGATGAATTAGTAAGCAGTTTTTGACCTTGAAGAGCTGATCAAAACATGTGGTTGGCTGGTCCTTTGCTTTTTCGCCTCAGTAACTTTTTAAAAATGGATTTTACAAGTCCCTTAGCAAATTGGTTTTGCAGAAGTGATTTTCTTTACATCAGATCTATCACCAGCGTGCTGACAAGCAAGTTTCTGACAAAAAGAGGGTCCTGTTCACCTTGCGGTCAATATTCATGTTAACACTGTACAGATACATTTTTTTTTTTCTTCCCTGATCAACAAAGAATAAAATGTGAAAATAATTTTATACAATGTATTAGTTAAAAGAAAATAAAATTACATGACAGAATGAACAAGTAAAATGGCCAAAGCCATAAAATAACCACAGAACCTATCTGTAGGTACTCTATCTGAACCTATAGACCTGATTAAGCAAATGTTGTTGAATCACTTGACCATTACACAGGTGACTATCCTACTAGATTTGTTTCTCCTTTACTGTACAGCCCCTCAGTGGATAAACCTAAGTCCAGTGTGAGTACTGATGGCACTCGAAACTTAGCACATGTATAAATGCCAGCATTTCTTTCAAAAGGCAAGCCTTGCCTCAGCAAACCCCATCAGCTTATGCTCAAAGTCATAAAGGCTCGGCCACGCAGTCAGGTTCCTGCAGCTTAAGGAGAATTCTGTAGCTAAGCTGAAATAACAAGGTATGCTCCTTCATCCATCCCAAATGTGAAGGAAAGCCTTTTGCTGTGTTGCTGAGCCTACTGGACATTATCCTGTTTTTAGGATAGTGAAAGCTTCTATCTAAGGTCTGTACCTATAAGCCATAGCAATATCTCAGTCCTGTAGCTCAGCAGCACACCTGATGCTCCCAAGACACTTACTAGCTGGGACAGGATTATCCATATTCTTCATAATAAACACGTCTTCATTGCGCTGATTTAAGTGGCTTTTTGTTAATGGCATTTTCTTCTTGTTAATGGCAAACTAAAATTTATAGGATCATTTCCTACCTTTCCTAAACTTCTGAAGAATTCATTCTCATTCACACAGAGAATTGACACCAGTGACTGAAAAGCAGTCTGAGCAATTTTGCAATAATTATTCTATGTATAATTCAATGTTTAACTTCATTCTCTGTGATACAGCCAGGGGAGGGGAATTGCTTAGAGCAGATGTTTAAATTTTATTTTGCTTTTCTATGGTTGAAGTACTTAAGATTAAAGGAAAATAACTTCCGTATGACCTTTCAACCAGAAGCTAATGGCACCTTGTCTTCTTGCTGCCTCATCAACTATAAACAAGGGCAAAGCCCAGAACATACCCTGGTACTGCACTGGGAGGAGAGCATTGCTCAAGTTCTCTTCTCCCAGCTTCCACTTTGTTCAGTGCTGAGTGAGAGCTGTCCTAAGGATACTGAAGTTCGTCACTGCATTCTCAGAGCAGCCTCAGGCTAAGCCAGGCAATAGGGTGTGCTCTCTCACACTGTACCAAACTGTAACCCCACAGCTGCCTCATTTGGACTCTGCGCCCAGTTAGCACTTCACTGCAGCATAACTCATGTGAGGGCAGCTTTGAGATTTAACACAGGCTCTACAAAAGGCACTTCTCCCAACTCATTCACCAGGTCAAAGTGTGGTAAACTGATCCATGCTTGTTGCACGTTATGTCTTAATGCGACCTCCCCAAAGCTCACACTGAGTAGCAGTGCACATTACACCTAAGAACCTGTGTTTTTTAACTAATAGCTTGAAATATTTTCTGTAGATATAAAGTTTAAGTACAAATATTATTTTTCATTTGAGAAAACCTACAAAACACATTCATAATTACAGCCCAGGAAGAGAAGAATGGTTTCTAGCTAAGTAAAGGGAGCACAGAAGGGAAAGCATTAAATACAAATGTTGTGACACAACTATTTATTTTTCTCTTGTGGGAAAGGTAGGGGCATGGCTTTTCAATGTGTAGGCATGTCTTCCCAAGGGTGCCCCTGACCTGGGGAACAATTCCCATTCAATTTTCTTTTTCCCCCACCATACCAGTGAGATGATATAGTGCCTTCTCATCAACAGCTGTCCGTCCCATAGAGGTAAGGCAGAAATCACTTGTGCTCTACTCTACATCCTGGGTACACTGGAAACATACACATTTGTGCAGGACATAAAACAAAAACAGAAATCAAAATGTCACAACAGGTTAGTGGAATTCACTTCAACAGCTAAAATCTTCCCTGCCAAATATAGATATATTTTTTTTTCCTATTTGTAATCCATCCACCAGCTTGTAAAGAGTAAAGCCCAGACCATTACAGCACATTTCATGACAGACCCCATAGCCCATGGAAACCCCTGAGCTGTTTTAAACATGAAAATAAGGATCTCAAAGAGGAAATGCTGGTACCCAAGCATTCATGTAGACAATAAAACTACTTAGCAATTCCACATCCTAAAGAAAATATCTGTTCAAGATATTTATCCAAAATATTTTACAGGGCTTCTCATTAAAATGGGAGAAATGGGATTTAAAATCAGCTCTTTAACTAAATGCAGCTTTCATTTAATTTTATATCTTTTTCCCATAAAATACTGAAAAAAAATTGGGAACATTTTTGATCATTTGGTAAAAAAAAAAGAATCTTCCCAGAGCACATCACCCAAAGAGTCCTCAGTTTTTCCAAATGACAGATGAGTGGAAGGCAGTGTAAATTTCCCTTAATGCCAGTGGTAACAATATGGGGATTGTCAATTGTTAGTCCCATTACATGGAAGGGCAGCCAGAAGTCAAAGTTTTAGAGTCTGGAACCAGAGTTGATTTACTCCTTTAACTTAGAGGCACTGGAACAGGTTGCCCAGAGAGATGGTGGATGCTCCATCCTTAAAGACATGCAAGGTCAGGCTGGATGAGGCTCTGAGCAACGTGTTGAGCTCTGGGGTCCCTGTTCACTGCAGGGGAGTTGAACCAGATGGCCTTCAAAGGTCCCTTTCAACTCAAATGATTCTATGATTCTATGAAGTTTGTTCCAATATTGACTATGGAGAAGGAAGAGTGCTGTGATGGCATAGAGTGAAGCAATGTAATGTATTACAGTGAGCTCCAAGCATTGCAGTCTGTTTATGGATTCATTTCTGAGTGACCCCGAATAGATTTTCTCCATTCCTCTATTTAACAATACAGGAGCCATGCACCTGTAAAAGTACCGGATCTTGGAAACACAATGTAAAGGAAACCTACACATCCAGACAGAGGTCAGATGTCCTACAAGGAGAAATAAAATTTGAGTTCTGGCACTTCAATCACCTAGACATCATAATGGTTAGGAAAGGTCAGCTAGCTAATTCAGTACAGACAAACAAGATATAAGTACCAGTGTGAGCTTCACCTTTAGTTGTTCTTGCTTTCAGAGTTTTATTGGCAATGTTCTTTTAAGATATCTGCTCCTTTTTACATTTCACAGGCAGCAATGTACTGCTCAAACAGCATATGATGTAACATCTATTTGCAAGCAAAAGTACTGCAGTACAGCAGAATAATGATGTGCTTCTTAAATAACAGTTCAGAAGATTGGATATCCTCAGAGTCCTGCTGATGTCACTAAAGCCAGGATTTCACACCAGAAAATGCTATTAGAGATGAAGAACTAAGATTTATCTCAGAAATAAAGCTGCATCTTCTAATGGGAACAGCCTGAGCTCCCTGACTGGCAGCTCACACAGCCTGACCCATCCACTGAGCATGGGCAGCCCTCACAGAGCAGGCACAAGCAGGATAAGCCTTTGGGCTTTTTTGCTAATAAGCACAGGTTGTGTAGGAAGGCAAGAAAAGGAGTAGAAATTAAAAACTGATTTAGGGTTCTGCAGGACATTTGAAACTGCTGCCTCTCTCGATTTCTATAAAAGAAATCCAAGTCTTGAATATGACAGAACGTCTTTTTATATGGTCTAAGTTTAAATGAATGTATTTTAAAAAGAAAGAAACAAAAAAAAGAAGTTCATTTTTGGACATGTTAAGGTTTAAATTCCACTGCTAGGAAAAAGTTACTTTCCTACATTACAGGAGTAATGAAGGAGAAGGCAACTCCTTTTCTTGGCTATATATTTTCTCATTAGCTCCAAAACAAATCTCCGTCTAATTTTCTCTGGCTGAAATTTTATATGTGAATTAAAACTCCCCCAAGATCAAGGAGGCCATTAATATAATTCAAGTATCTTTTCCAAGGTCACCCCATCTCAGCTGCATTACCAATTCATGACAATGCGTTCTGCCACTGGTTTTGACCAGCACAACATACACACACACACACACACACACACACACACACACACACACACACAAAAAAAAAAAAAACAAAGATGGCCACGCGCTATTTTTAGGGATCAGAATACAAATTGTAACATATTTGGAATAATTTAAAAGGGAAAAAAAAAAAAAAAAAAGGATAAAGAGGGAAGATGCAAAGCATGGCTTGCAGGCAGCCGTACTTCCTCACTCCGCCTGCCTCCAGCAGGAGCGGTCCAGGTGGCCAGAGCTATAATTATCCTCCCATGAAAACTGCAATTTGGAGTTGAAAGGCACCTCTGAAATTTGGCATTGCTCCAGAAGCTCAGACTTTCTTAATGTTGCTTAACATTTCATAAACCTCCCTCCCCCCCCCCCCCCCCCCCCCAGCACCTGTATAAGGTGCTTAAAATGTCGTTACCACCTGTAATTAAACGCAGAATCCAATTACTGCGTATAGCAAATCAGGTTGGTGCTTACTGTTTGTATATATTGACCATGTTGATTATAAAAATAAAAAAAAAATTCAGGACTACTAAAGCACACTTAGAGGAATGTAATATGCAGATTGTATGAAGCTCTAAAGAGCAATTACAAGATAAAAGGTAATGAGGAATAATAAGGACAAATTAGTTTCAGTGAAGTAATGACACTTGAAGTTTAAATTTCTATGTGGAAAGTTCTCGAAAAAAATATAGCCAGCAAAGAGAAATAATGAGCAAAAAGGACAGTGATTAGATGGAAAGTTAACACTTACCTCACACACTCACAGATAGAAAATCTTCACATCACAATATGTGTCTGCCAATTTGGATATTGTTACTAATAAATTCTGTGAATCCCAAGTGCATTTTTAGGGCTGTGAACCACAGCTATATAGGTCCCTTGAACCCATCCACAACAGTGGGATGTATAGACCTATCTTAATTTATAGGCCTATTTATTTAGTAATTTATCATATTGCTTTCAGTCAAGTACTCTTCATATGTTGTAATTAAAACACTATTTTAAAATAAACTTATATTGAGTAGCAGTGCTGGGTCAGCTGTTACAGGCCAGAGGCAGAGATATAGAATCACTGAATCATAAAGGCTGGGAAAAGCCTCTAAGTTCACCAAGACCAACCCATCCCCACATGGCCACTGGCAAAGTCCCTCAGTGTTACATCCACACATTTCTTGAACACTTCCAGGTTCATGAGATAAGTACTGGATAAATCTCATGGTTTATACAATTACATTTGATTTTAAAGCTTAATTCCTGTTCTTAAAGATGAAACGTGAAGGAGCCATTTAAAGGTTTAAATTGTTTTGAGATCCTGAGGTGAAAGGGGATAGTGGATTTCAGTTGTCTAAGTCAAGCATTTGCTCTTCAGATTTTGTGTTCGAACATATTGACTTTGTAATGAATATTTTTCCTACTTCTATCAGTTCAGTGGTCTTTACACTCCAGATCGTGGTGCCATTATGGTTATTTAAGAGCCTTTAGTCTGTCAAGTAAATGGCTTCTCCTCAGCTCACATAATGCATGCTTTGCTGGCGTGATACTTCAAAGTAGCACAGGAGGAGTCATTAGGGTGTACTGGGTCAATAGAAGCTTGTTGTGCATAAATTAGTCTATACAAAGTATAGGACGCTTCAACAAAAAAACAGTTAATTCCTTAAATCAGTAGGAAGTCTACAAAGAAACAGTACTCAGCAGTGTAAAGGTGGTAACTTCTGCTGCCAGCCTGCAGTGCTGGTATGACATACCTTCAGTGGAAAACCAAACCATTTATATCCCCATAAGTGCTTCAGAAATAGACAAATGCTTGAAATAATGGAATTTCTGTCTGATCCTCTCCACAGGAACTGATTGCTTTATAAAATTGGTCTGTAGATTAGTAAATAAGCAAATATACACCACCAACCTTTTGGCTGATTGGGCAAACCCCCTCACATGGTACTGAAAAAGCAATGCACTGTGACAAATACTTGTATCAATTTCTCAAAATTAGATTTCAGAAGTTGTATTAAAAATGGCTGTGGAAGCAGTGAGCACCACAGTGCTGCTATTAAACTTTTCTGGCCAAAAGCAAGTACTATTACTAAAAAAAAGATGAAATTATTAAATTGGCATCATTCTTTAAAAAAATTTTTTTTCTGTCAATTAAGAAGTCATTGGGCTTAATTTTCCTCTTCATTGCAAGAATTACACTGACGTTAGTGGATACAGTATTAGCAATGTCACCATCACTATTACTTTACCTTTTCAAGGAAAAACTAGGTCTCTTTACCAAAGTTCCTTTCTTTTCTCTTTTTGCTCATATTGATTAGTGCCTTTTTTTTCTACAGTTCTGAGTTTCTCATCTATCTCACTGAGGGAGGATGTCTAAAAATTTCCTGTACCCATGCTGCCCACGTTCCCTTGAATGTGTGCTTGTTTATTTGACAACTGCTGGACAGTTATTAGATTACAGTTTGGAAACTAACTCAACTGTTTCTATCAAATACATTTCAGTAATAATGTCTGTAAGGCATGGAATACTTCATGCAGATCTCTATATGCCGCAGCCACAAAAATACTGTTTAATACACTGCTTCAATTTCACTGGGACCATGTTCTTTACTTAGAGCTTAACAACATTATGAATTTATTCTTACATTCTTCAGGATGACATTAGAGAAATGAAGGAATTTTCACAGAGATATCAATACTATCCAAAAGAGATTATATGCAACTTGAATATGAAAACCTTAATTTTGAGAGATACTATCTGCTCTTAATAATCAACTCTTTCCTCAGCTTACCAGATCATCCTGGAAAAATAGTTTAAAGAATAAATATGAAAACGCATAGTAAGTAATATTATTGGCTTCAATTATTCAGCTTTTTCCCTGTTAAACCAATTTATAAGGGAAATTTAAAATACATATATTTTTAAATGGTTATTTAGAAATGTTGCATTTCATCCACCAAGACATCTACACAGAAGTGGGCCTCATCTACATGAGTTAACTACTACTGTTACTAAGCTATTTTCAAATAAGTTAGCTGATAACTAGTAACTAGTAACACCTTAATTATTGCTAATGACAGCATCTTAGATGAATGAAATTATTTGATTTGATCAATTTTGATCCCAAAAATTTACTCAAATATATTCTTTTCAGGATTAAAACAAAGGCAACATCAGTGGTTGTTATTATAAACACATAATGAGTAAATACCATGAAATTGAGATTATCTGCTCTGAAATTTTCGAACATTATCCTTCGAATTTAAGATCTACCTGTTTTTGAAAATACTGTTGTCATGCTTTTAGAATTATTGACTCCAACCACAAGATGCTGGTAGGACATAGTAATATAAAAATTTTACAGTTTAACAAATACAAAATTTACAAAATAAACAATTAAAAAAAGAAAAGTGACCCTTGGCTAATCTACTGCTGACATCCTCTAATTTATGCCATCTTTTATATGGATGGAGACAGACTTTTCTCTGTTGTAGAAAACATATTTCTGCCTAGAATTTTCTGAGTGGTTCTCAGAGACTGACAGGCTTTACGTCAGTTGTGAGGATTTTTTCTTCTTTTCATAGCAATTTTATTTTTTGATAGATCAGACACACTATGGACATAGGAAAAGACAAACATCAATACCAGCCTTAATCTACAGGTTTAAGTCCCAGTTCTTTCCACTCAAAGCACAGACCTGGCTGAGCTGTAAGAGTGCTATTAGCCTGATAGTTACAAAGTCAATAGAAACTAAGTTTTAAAAGGATACCAAATCCTCATGATAAGGGACATGAAAGGTTGCATGCTTAGTGATCCATACCATTTCCTGCAAATCAGATCACGGAGATTGGTTTCTTCTGGTGATTAATTTATTTGCTTTAATGCAAAGCAGCAAGAGAGGTTCAGAAAATCGTAGATAAACAAAGCCATTTTCTGAAGTACATAGAATTAAATGCTGGAAAATTTTACAAAATTACAGATCTGATTTAAACTGACCCAAGCCAGACAATCCAGATGCATATGTATAACTTCTTTAAACCATGCTGTTTGCAGGCACTGCAGGAAATTTCAGTCTTAAATCTTGTTAAAAACAAAACAAAACAAAAAGCTCGGAACAAACAACAACCTCCTTCCTCAATACACACACTCAAGCACAACAGGCAACAAACTCAAGACAATTTATGAGCAATAGAATTAAAACTTACTAAATATTTACAGGTCCAATCTAAATTGATCAAAGGCAAAAACCAAGTGTAAACCTTGAACTTCTTTATATCGTGCTTTATTTTCTATAAATCTATCCACAGTCTATTCTAGAATCTATCACTATATAGAATCATACAATTGTTTGAGTTGGAAGGGTCCTCTGAAGGCCATCTTATCCAACTCCCCTGCAGTGAACAGGAGCATCTACAGCTTGATCAGGTGCTCAGAGCCCCATCCAGCCTGACCTTGAGTGTCTGCAGGGTTGGGGCATCCATCACCTCTCTGAACAACTGGTGCCAGTGCCTCACTATTCTTATTGCAAAAACCTTCTTTCTTATGTCCAATCTAAATCTTGCCTCTTTATTTTGAAAGCATTTCTTCTTCTCCTACCACTACAGACTCTGAAAAAGAGATTGTCACCTTCTTTATGTTTTATATGTATATATAAAATGTTCAAGCAACTATGAATAAAGATGTTCATAATAATTGGATCTTACTCCAACTCAGTAAGTATAAAGAAGGAAAAAAATTCTAAAAACAACCAATTGGACACTAGCTTGGCCATAAGAACCATGATGATGCCCATGAGCCTCTTCCTGCTAAAATCCCTTGGAGCTCCATCACAGCATGGAATGCTGCTCTGTGGGGTGCTGCTCTAAGTGCCTTCAAGAGACTGACAATGAGATCTGCTTTGGCATGACAATGGGTACTGTGAACGTGCAACCAGATCTTATATTTTACCACCTTTCACAGCCATTTAGAAAAGAGGCAATATTCTATACTTAACAGCACATTTTTCTTCCTATTCCATTGCTGAAGTAAATTGCTAGCAAGCCTTTTAAAAATAGAAGAGATCAAATAGACATAAAATGTCACAGTGAGCTTTCTAAAGCAAAAATAATCTACCATATTGTAGCAGCACATGGATGCTTTCAGTGTGAAATTGAAGCAGTCCATTTCTCACAAGCAGGGAGTTAAAGTACTCACAAAATGCCTTTGCCACCCTCTGCCAGGGCTTGCTTTTGCTCTCACTGCGTCCCTTACACTGATTGCTGATATGACGAACCAGAAAATTTAAAGAGAAATAATCAGTTAAAAGATTGGCAGGTAAATGGGATTCAGTCAAATGTGATATGTACTGGGGATGACTTTCAGAATAGATTCTCAGGCTCCTGTTCAGATCTCAGGTTTTGGCCACCTTTCATGGCCATCCAGTATGACCCAAAATGTACCCTGACTGCAAAGCTTGGCTCATGCGTAATAAACACATGTGCTGCAATCCATCCTGGATACTACAGACCACCAAAGCAGAAAACCAGGTCCTGTCCATGTTATCTAAAGAACATAGGTCTATATCTTGCTACTTGGATAAACTCAAGTTCTTTGGGTTTTACAAGCAGTGACAAGCATGTTCCTCATTTGGAAGCCACAGAAACAACTGATGTGCAAAAATCCTGAGAAAGAATAAAATAGCTAATCCTTTTTTTCTTAGAGAGGATTTTCGAATGAGTTTTGGGTTAGGTACATCATGAATTCCAAACTAGTGCATACAATAATTGTGCATATGATTGCTGTAATTAACCCTACACACTAAATGTAGATAATAGTCTTGGATGTATTCAAAAGGAGGCAGATTCAGACTTGCTTTGCCCAAGCTGTGAGATAACCAAGCATCAGGCAGCCTCTGCCAGACCCTTTTGGGTCGTGCATCCGGGTGCCCACAGCCATGCCAGTAAGTCCTGGAGTCTGCTCAGACAGCTTGATAACTTCCAGTACAGGGCTGGCTTGCAACCAGCCACATCAGGACACAGCAAAGTGAGCTTGGCCTGTGTGCATCCACCTGCTTCTAAAAACCTGCTTTATAAATATTGTATTGGACTATTAACATGGGCAATTTTCCTTTCCACTTGAAGATCATCTCTGATGCTTATGATATGGTGCTTGATTTGCTTTTCATGATCTAGGTGCTTATTTATCACCCTGAGCAAGGAAAAGAGGCACTCCATTCCCTTCTCATTATTTGAATAAACTTCTTGCCAGTTTTGATTTCAGGTCTGCAGCTCCAGCCCAAAGTTACATGTGTAGCTTTCAAACACTGCAGAAGGATGTTTATTTGTGCTAGGATATATTTCTAATCAAAGGCAGAAATGAAACATGAACTATACCTGTCCATCACTGAAATTTCAGTAAGTGCAGTTTTACAAAATTCTTGATTTTGTGTCAAATGTCTACATTTTACTCCAATATCTATGCACATTTATATAATACACCACAGCAAATACCTATAAAACCAATTGGGTATTTATGCAGGTTTTTTTACATCTATTATGTAGCCTGTGTGCCTCATCTGACTCACGTAAGTGCCTGCAGAAAAAGCATATACCATCAGCAGCTCTGAGCTTGCTGCTCTTTCCAGTACATTCCTTCTGTGGGTGAAGCAACGGGATGAGGCTGGCACCCTGCTTGTTGCTTTGCACAAAGCAAACATCACCAGTCAAGTGAAATTGAACCCATGCTTCTATCTAATTACCCGAGATCTTGGGGGGCTCTTAGAAGTAACGTGAAGTCAAAGCCCTCTTCAGGAGTTGGACTGTCCCCTCCCTCTTTAGCTTGCCCCAGCACGGAAATCACACGTTGGTTGTCATATCTCCATGACCTCCTGTTTCTGTGAGTACCTAAACTTTTGCCCTTACTCTCATCTCTGTGAGCTTCCCCAGCTCTCCCCACTTTTGCCTTCACCCCCCACCAATTTTCTGCTGAACTAATGATAGCTCTTTTGCTGGGAGTTTTCAGGCTCCCTAATTTAATTTCCTTATCACATATGAAACTCTGTGGTCCTCAAGCATTTTTCATACACAGGCTCATTAATTTCCCCTTCACTAACACCAGAAGCAAAGAGCAACAGACTTACTTGAGTTTTCCCCATCAAGGGTATGGGTGGGTACCCAATTACTGACTGCCAGGAGACTTCTCCAGAGATAACATCATTGATTTCCTCTTCCACATTCAGTTGAAATTGGTTCACATATGCAAAAAATGGAAGACAGAGGGATAGACAGATTGAAAATTATGTTCAAAGTAAATGCCTAAAATTCCTACACCCATTTAACGTGATGTCTCATTTTCAAAAAGTACAACATTAAAAGTAATTAACATTTTTTAAAGTGATGTGCTGCATATACTGAGGTCTAAAGCCTGAGCAGTGGTATCCATTTGTTTAAAAATGAGTCATAAAATTTCCATCAGACTTTCTCCATCTCCTCCCAGCACTCCCTGCAAAAAACCCAGAGGACTCCAACACCTCATCAGCACTACATCTTCAGCTGGCCAGAATAGAGAAATAGTTTCAATGCAGCCTCCTCCACCACCATGCTGGAACAGAAAAAAGCCCACTCAGGCAAAAGATCAGTCCCTTCCTTCCTTCCCACTTTCATCAAACTGCACAAACACATAGTGCGTTCTTCTTACATCAACATTTCACCCCTTCCACCAGCAAAGAAATCTCCTTTTCATCCTGATTAGCCCACAGCAGCCCACACTTCTTGGGAGAAGGTACCCACCACATATATTGGAACATATTTCCTCCAGATTTAGACCAACTTAAAGATGCTGCACACAAGTGCATATGCAACGGTTTGAGTGAAAGAAATATTAAATTCTCTATTTATATTGTAAGTCATAGAATCATGGAATCATGAAGGTCAGAAAAGACCACTGAGATTATTTAGTCCATACATCAACCCCCTCCCATATCCCCCACCACGATCACTAATCATGTCCCTCAGTGCCACACCTCCACGTTTCCTGAACACCTCTGGTGACACCACCAGCTCTCTGAGCAGCTTATTCCAAAGTCATTTCAAAAAGCACTGAGGCTGGGTCATTTTGTCTTGGCCCCAACACAGCAATGCCAGGATGCTCATAGAGATGTAAGGAACCCTCTCAAAAGCATGCAGAGCTCGTCAGCAAGAAACCAGCCTGAAAGCCTGGCCCTGGAGAAGGAAGGGCTGCTGGAGCAGCAGCCTGTGCCTCGCCCGTTCCCAAGTTACAGGGTTTTACTTTACCCACAGAAGCCTGAAAAACCACAATGGTAATGAAAATGTTAATGCAATCTGAGCTACTTCAGTACTAGTAGGGGAAAACATTAAAATCTCATGAAAAAAGTAATGAAGCTTTCTTTTTTAATTATTTTTTTATGCACTAACCACGTAAGAAAGCAATTTATCAAAACCTTACTATCCATCTGATTAATATTTTGCACGTTGCAGGAATTCACAACTAACATGAACACTGGTGAGCTGTAAACTATTTCTTTTCTTGTAAAAATTGTGAAGTGTCCAACAGTGCTACTAATACTGCTGCAATAAAATCTCTAACAAAAAAAAAAAACAAAAACAACCTAACACACAAACAAAAAAAAACCAAAAACCTAGAAGCATTTTAGAAGTACAGAAAAAAAATCTCACTAATTCTCATGTTTATATTGCTTCCTTTCCTTTCTCTGAAAAAAAAGAGAGTCATGCAGCTATGTTGTTATGGGCTGCAATCTGGCAATGTTTAAATAGCATTCATCCTAGTTACAGCGTGAATGGCAGAGCCCTAAAGGAATAGAGAGGTATGGGGAAGGTTATCAGCTCAGCTAAGGGCATTTTGCCCCTTGAATCAGAACTAAGCCAATGTACCATTAAAACATTAAGCTTATGTTTTAGATAAGCTACAGCTCAGAGAAGACTGATAGGCAATATTGTTTTGCCAGAGCAATGGTGATGGAGCAGGGAACCAGAAAAGCTTTGTGGCCTCTTCCTGCCATGCAGGAGGCAAATAGTTCATGGTACACCATGCAGGAGTGTGCCGTGCCTCCCAGGGCTCCCAGTCATACTCCTGCTGTTAAATATTATTTGGGAAACAAGAAGCAAGTCTTCTGTTTTATATTGTTTGTCATCATAATGGCTTCTCCTGACCATGAGAACTACAAATGTTATCAAGGAATATATGAGGCCATGGTCCTGACAGACTGCTGATATTGACAAGGTGTCAGAGACCTCCCTAATGCTGTACTATCCCAGAGCTTATGCGAACATCTGCCCAATTAAACTTCGGCTGACATACAGATGTGAATTTTGCTGCACAATGACCTTTCATTTTGACTCTGTAAAGTAACTCCAGTATGAAGGCAAAGAGCAATTTTAAATGATGAACACCTGAAGCGTAACAGCATACAAGTGAAACTTTATCTGAGAGTCATAAAACATTTTAAGAACAGTAATGGGTGAAAATCAATCTCAGAAGGGGGACAGCACTTGTACATCACTTGAACCCTATTTAAGGACTCAAAATAGGATTTAAGGGGAACTTATGTGGTACATGATACTTGTACTGACACTGCGCAAATCTGAGTTTCACCCATTAAAGACTTAACCCTCAAAGCAAGCATTCCTTTGAGGACCATTATTTTTATTATACCCACAGCTTCTTAAATGAAAAAGAATGCCTTTTACACAGCCGTTTTATCTTATGAGGAGTCTGGTGGCTCAGTCATCTTCAGATATCTCCACTTCCCACCTTGATGCTTCTGCACACCATGCCATAAATACCATCCTGCCAGTTAACGCCTTAACAGGGTTAGCCAAAGCAACACCATAAAAACAACCACAAAACCTCTGATAAACCAGAGACGAATAGCATGTGCTACTGTCTAAAAACATTCTGTCATTTCAGAGCAAACTCTGGAAATCACAAGCTTGGAGAACAGGGGCCTATGTGACATTCACACCTCTGACTGCAGTCGCGTCCGAGTGTTTGGCGTTGGCTTCAAGGATTCTCCCCATCTGCACTGTGAAGTCACCAGATTAATTGTAAGCAGCTTCCCATGAGTTCATCAAGTATTGATGATACAGTCATGCAGCGGCACGTTTGTATTAAACTCTTCAACCCTGAGCAGTACAGAGTGCCTTCCCACTGCCACAGTAGGAGCAGATCCCATTGCCAATGTGTTTGCTATGAGTGGGGGGAGCTGAAGAAACACAGCCCTTTCCTGATTCCTCGGAAATGCAAAGCTACATTTTGCCAACTTTGTTCTGTGGGGTTTTGTTTAACCCTTGTTTGGTTCAGCTACACTGCAGTCCAGTGAAGCCCAAAATCACAAATATTATTTCTCATTTTGTACATCTGCAATGCATATGCTCAGTTGTTTTCTTAAACTTGCTTGAGTGCTAAGTGTTGCAGTTAAACACAAGGCTTCCTCCACACAGTTATAAGCTCCAATAGTTCAATACCAAGTCACAAGTTCTAATGACTATTAAACCCATCTCTTCTGCTAACGCTATAATTTTATTATGAACAACTATACAAGGGCAATGCTAGGACTGAATTATTTGGTACAGCTGCATGCACAGACAAGAGATGTGGATTCATCTCATAAATCTACCTCATAAAAGATGTTCAGCCTGATTCCCTTTCATTCTTAACAAGACACAGCTGAGATTAGCATACCTTGCTCACTTGCAATATCACATGCCCTGAGCAAGTAGTGACATTTGATGCAGTCAGTCTAGATCAGTAGCAAACATTACCTGAAGGTGTCAGAAGGTACTCAAGCTGCAGAGCTCTAGGAGCAGCCACAGCGTTGCTCCACCACCTCCCCATGCTCATCCTAGCTGCTCATCCAAAATTACTTCCTAAAGCAACAGGCCGCTTGCATGCACAGAGCAGCATGGATGGCTCTTTGCTGTGGTTATAGTAACATCACCTCTTTTAATAAACCATCTGTAAACGCCTTCTCTTATTAATTAGAAATATAAGCATATGTTGACAACTGGAACTTCTTTGTATGAGCCCTCAGTTTCTGCACTCTCCTTCTGTTTAACTGTAGCATCTCAACGGCGAATGGATATCAAGAGAGCAAGAAACCACACAAGCAGATTTTCTCAGCTCTAAGGCTGTTGACTGCCAGATTCCTCTTCTGAACATTACAGAGACGGAGGCTGTGCACTTTGTAGCTGGCAATGAGCCGTTCGCAAGATGGCAAGTGAAAGTAGGAATTTCTTCTTATGTTTCTAAGACATGATTTAGAAGAAGAAAATCAGTTGTCATGGTAAATTAAAAAGCAAAGTGCATGTGCATCCCTTCGGAATAGAAGATGCCTCGCATTAATGTCATGGAGATGGGGGAAAAAACACAACAAAAACAATGGGAACTAAAAACAGGTGTCTTTGTCAGCAATCCAAAAGCACAAATTGCAATCACTTCTCCAGGTAATCACCTGAGATTGATGCAGCTGGACTAATCAATTGTTAATCATTAGTATTTCCTTTCTGGAAACTCCAGCTCAAACTCATGATTAGGAAGTGAGTGCAAAGTGGTTCTGACCCCTGGTTTCAAGGCAGACATTTGCACTGCACACTGAGCAGGCATGGCACCATCTGGTCTTGGATGGCTATGCGTGCAGTGCCTGCACGAGCTGAGTCAGCTCTGCTGTACTCCTAGCCTCTTTTGTGACACTTAAATTCTAAATATTTCTAGGAAATTGGTGTCTGGCTGACCTTGTACCTGCTCCCTTTGATCTAGTGTTCAGCCTGGCTGGTAATTTCAGCAGATAAGTTCCTTTGCTAAGACTGAATTCATTTAAATGCCTCATCACTGAGAAAAATATTTTGCAGTGGAAGAAAGACCGCAGATGTGTTCTGAACACTGCCATATGTAAAAATAAAACATTTTGGTGCAAAATTTCTGTGAGAGCAGAGCCCACCCACCAGCCCTTTCTCCAGTGCAACCAGGATAGGTGGCGTGCAGCCAGATTGCATTACGACTCAGTTTGCTTTCAGGAGCTGCCTTCCAGCCATGACAAGGTCTGTGTCATTTTTCTTACTTTTTTTCCTTCCAAAACATAGGTAGAAGGCCTTTTTCCTTGCACTTGAGTTCAAAGAGATCTCCATGCTTGGAAGCCTTCTGCCTTTCCCCTCACCTCTGAACGCTGCAGCAGAACGAGCTCTGTGGCTGGGCAACGTGTGCACAATTAAATCCCCTCTGTCCCACTCTGGCATGCTAATCCCAGTCCTCCTGTGGATTTTTTTGCTGAATGAATTGTGAAGGCAGAAGTCAGAGCTTGGTTTCAAAAGCAGTGAGCTGTATGTGACAGCACAGAGAACAAAATGATGTCAAGATAAAAAAAAGGGTTTGAAATGAGTTCCACAAGCGTTCAAAAATTTGCACTCCAGAAAATTCCTGGTATGACTTACTTCAGTGTTGAACTTCATGTTTATATTAATAGATACTTTCTCAAATGCAGGAAAAAGTTTTTTCCCAAAATCAAAATAAATATTTCTATTAAAAAAAAAAAACAACATTCGATATTCTCAAAATCTCTCCCCAGACTCAAAGCAAATTTCAAGAGAATCAGCAAATTTTTACGTAAGCTTTTTTCATTACCAATGTTGAGGGAACAAGAGCTTCCCAAGCTCTTTTCAGTGCTCTTTTATGTATTCATGCTTCATATTTTACTTGTTCTTTCCATGGCATCGTGATGCATGTTGATTGAGAATACACTTGTTACACCAAAGCTCATGGGATAATTGGTTTGAATATCAAAACACACCTCCCACTTGGGCAGCAGTTGACACAGGCTGTCCATACAGACACTAGGGTGAAGGGATGGGAGAGCCAGGCAGGCACTTATCTAATTTGCGAAGCTGTTCTGTGGTTATCTTCAATTTGTTATCATTGTCTGTATTTGTCAAGAGCAGGAAAAATATATTTGTTTACAAGTCAGTGAGGCAGAAGCTAAATTTGAATTCAGCAAGTTCTCACAGCTTCTATTTCTCGTTTATAAAACATTCATATGAATCAAATTGTACCTCAGTGATGAGCGACACAAGCAGCCAAGATAACTTCATGGTGCATGAAATGCACTGTGGGTAAAAGGAAAGACCTCTTCCCTGTCCTCACTGCTGGTCCAGAAGCAGCTGCTCTCCCTTTCCAGGGGACACGTGCATTCAAACAGGCAAGACAGAGCTCTCAGCAAGCTTTTGGTGTCTAAGGGTCAACCCAATCTGAATAGAGATTTGCCCCTTTTGTCTTTTGGACTTTGTTTCACATCACTAATGGAAAATCAACTGAAACAACTATAAAAGGACCCAATTCTAAAAAGGCATCAAAATGGAAGTTTATAATAATCTGTATTATAATCAATAATATGTAGTAATCAAAATAATCCATTTTGAAATACAGATTTCAAAAGAAATGGAAACAGTTACCTTCCATTCACAATGCTCACTTCAGACATAAAAATTAAGTCTATTTTATAGCTTTTTATATTTTTCCCTGTCTACTCATTTCACCCATTATTAGTGCACTAACACTGAAACAACACTGGACGCTCTGGGTAAAGAGAGAAATGGAATGTAAAATGCATTAAGAATAACATATTCTTAATGCATGTTCTGCTGCCAGTAAGCATTGCAGTTCAGAGAAGAGAGAGGCCTAGAGTGCTGCCTCTTTTGTTTGTTCTTCTCACAGTGAGGAAGATAAGCTCTTTAGAATCATAGAATGATTTGGGTTGGAAGGGAACTCAAGGATCACCAAGTTTCAACCCCCATGAAGTTGGCAGGGTTGCCAACCTCTAGATCAAGTACTAGTACTTTACTTCTTCAAAAAGTGTTTTTACATTTGGGATTTCCACACTAATCTGGTATCTTCTCATTTCTATTAGGAAAAAAAATTAAATTTAAATGTAAACTCACATAACCCTTTTTATTCTGTAAGTAGTCATATATTAGAACTGCCATCCTAAATTAAGGCTTTCTAAAGAGCCTACATGTACAGGGGTGCCCGAAATAGGACCATTGCTGTCTGATATTATCCACCCTAGCACTTTTTAGAGGTTAATATAAAGCATCCTTTCCTTTTTTTCTTCTTAGGATTATTACTAACTGATTTACCATATTGTAAGAAAGCGATCCAGAAGTTCAGCCAAATATCTTACTTTCATTTCACACCTTCCTGAAATCCATCCTTATAGTACTCAAGTCCCTGCGCAGTCTCCACAAGCATACTGAACAAATAAAAAAACAAAAACAAAACAAACTAACAAAAGAAGCACCTAATGGCAACCAGAAAAGTTGAATGCCAGCTGAGCCAAAAGATCTTTTAGTATTAATGAATAGTTTCCACTTTGGAACATTAAGCAATTTGTTAGCTTGCAGTAGAGTGACTCACAAGTGCTTTAATTTGTCTTACTGGCAGGCATCCAGTTCAAGGGTGCAACAGTATATGCTCCAAAACGAGCAGACAGTCTCCATATGGAACATTATTACTTATAAGGATGATTTTTGTATCATTTAGATCACTGATGATGGCTTCCAGTACAGTAATTCCAGAGTGCTGACCCTGTACGACGCAGTCTGCCAGGCCTGCGAATCCCATCCAACTGGACTTTGTAAATTAAAGGTAATTTAAAGAGCATAAATGTTTAATATGGATCATTCATCTCCTCCCCAGCCCTCTCTCTCCCTCTGATGCACTGTGCACAATAACTGTTATAGAAGAGGAAAACCTGTTTCATAGTTCAGCAGAACAGCCTGATACTTTTCTGTCTTTCATAATCTCCTGTCTGTGAGTGTTTATATATATATATTTTATGTATCTATATGCACTTTTTATGTTGGACCTTTCTCAGAAGGTTGCTTCCCAAAGAGCATGGCAGAGAACAGGTATATGTGTGGATGTCAGTACAAATAAATAAGGCTGGGCTGTGGCTGCCCTGCCATGAAGCTTGTCTCTGCTGTTGAATTATCTTTTCTAGGAAGCTCAGTTAGCTCTCCCAGGCTAGTTGGATGGGGTAATGCAGCTATAAGGTATTTCACTTCTACACCCATTTTCTGCTGTCTCAAGAGATATACTATGACGTATGTTACGCAGTCTTTGTCATGAGAAAACACCCTTGAGAGAACGTAAAACATTCTTGCTTACATTAAATAACACTAAGTACAAACATATAGTGCTTTGACAGCTTCAAAACCATAATCAAAAGCCTAGTGCTATGTTTAAAACTGCCAGCGCACTGGGAACTCTCAGGAGAGCACTATATCCTTTTGTTTTCCTGTGAACTTTCCAGTGTAACATCCTTCATCCCTTGAAAAAGAGATTGCCTGCTCTCATTTTCTATAGGACTGCATTAGACACCTTTTCTCTTTTTCAATGGGGCTTTAAAAGATACTTTTGGAGGGTGCTGATAAGAATATTTGAATGTGCTAATCCTGATTTCCTACCCTGAGGCAAGTACAAGTGAACTGGAGACCAGCAGTCTTCATTCTTTTAAAATGAAGATTAATCAGGTACATTGTAACCGATTTGCCTGGCTGTTCTCATTAACACTAACGGGAAAACACAGTTTTCAAAGTTGCTCTGATTGCAATAAAGCATCAGTTACCAAAATAAAATGGAAGATCACATATTTCTAAGTAAGTAGAAACTGGTTTATAAACCCAAATGAGGGCAAAGCTATTTCAATTTAAGAATAAAAATAATTATGTCATAACCACGTCGATTAAAACTATTTGTTGTTATTTTTACGGCAAGGGCTTTCCCTATTCTTACATTTTTGGAACTCAGAAATAATATACATGCCATCTCAATATGCTGGTTTTCTTTTGGTGTCATAATAATTTTTAGCCTGAGATGCTTCAAGGGATTATTTGAACTAGGCTTCCAATTGCATCAAACCACTTTCTAATTACTCCTCTTATAACACCACTTTGTAATATCTAAATTGCTTTCAGAAAAGGTGTTTCAATTAAGGGACATTTTATACCAAGCCAGCTTGCATGCTCTGTTCCTCTTTTATGGAGCCTATTCTCTACCACATTACCACATCAGAAAAACAGCAGCTTTTTCATCAGAACTTCAAGCCTTTGAAAGCAACGATGTAATATAATCTAATTCACATCCAAATTTTAACATTGGAGATCTGTCATGTTGTATCACATTGGGAAAATTATGAGTGTCCTTTTAGGTCTGGGTTTTGTGGGTATTTTACCTATTGCACTTGATGTGGTACTATGCCACCACCAATACTGCCCACTAACCCATGTCCCTTAGTACCACATCTACATGATTCTAGAACACCTACATGAGATTTCACAGAACTCACATCTGAGAGCTACTAAATAGTCACCACATCAGTAGTCACAGCTGGGAATAACAATCATATCCACTACATACTGTTAAAATGAAAATAGAATCATGCTCACATTCATCTATGACAATCAGCATTACATGTTATCTGTGATAAAGTATTCAAAGCTACAGGGATCTTACGTGGAAACTGAATGATCTCCACGTCATTCTTTCTCCCTGTCACCATATAAATTGATATCGATTTATTGTTTCAAGAGACAAGCAAGATTCTGCTTATCTCTAAAATATATTAACTGCTAATTTTTTAACTTTCCTTCTTTTTTTTTTTTTTTTTTTTTCCTTGCATTCACCTCCCACCCATTTTTATTTTCTTTTTTGACAGGACAATACTTGTAATATAGATGGACTTTGCTATGGGGAAGGAGAGTCAAGCCCTGCCAGTCCTTGTCTTCTCTGTGAACCTGATATCTCTAAGTTCACCTGGTCTATTAATGAAAGTAAGACAGCTTTTCCTAAGATTTAGAAGCTCTTAGTTGGGAATTTAGTACTCAGTTTATGAAATGCAGTTTCTCCATTTGTTGATATGGATCTATTCTGCATAGTGCTTGTGGACTGTTTACAGTGGGAATAATTGGGTGCACAACAAATAGGGACTGAACAGACACACAAAGTACTCCACTATGTGTACTATGCATTTGGCTTCTCCTCTTGTTCTGGCTGAAACCTGACAAATCTTTCATTATTAAAATCAAAATAATGGCTTATAAAGAAGTTTTTCATATGCTGATAACCCATGCAGGGCCCTGTGATGGTGATGGACCCTAAAAACATCGGTGATAGTCTCACAGGTACAAATCTTTAGGGGAACAGTTTGAGGAAAACACTGCTTTCAAAACACTAATGTATATTTTTGGTCTGAGCCAAATACTGTCAATTGCCACACAAAAGACCATGGAATGGCCCAGACTCTAAGTGATAAGGAAACCAAGCAGCTCATTGTGCAGCCCTTCATAGCAGGGGTCATGGGGAATGCTGCCTTTCAAACATACAAGCACCTCCTGAATGCTAATGGCGGCACTGGCCTTCTTGGCCACCTGGGCACACTGCTGGCTCATGTTCAGCCAGCTCTCAACTAACACCTCCAGATCATTTGCTGCCACATAAGATCTGGCTTTATGTTCTTTTGTGTCTATAACACCTTTTACCCTCCATCCAGTAAACGCCATCTTTGTGCTTATCTTTAAAAGCACACCATCATCAATATTTCATTGATTACTTTGGGCACAACTTTTATGGGCTCCACGTCTTGATTGTTTGTGAAGCAGAAGTTAAATTAATAGATGGGGGAGAAGCAGCTTAGAAAGCTTTGATAGCACAGCAGCAATGAGTAAATGCAGAGGCATTTAAATAGCTGCATAATGCGAGGCATCCTATGGAAAGCAAAGCGTGATAGAAGGATATGCACACACAAAAGAAATGATGCAAAGACACAGGTTGTCTTTATGGGAACAAATATACGGGTCAAATTTTAGATTGTGACTTTAAATTATCATAAATATTCTCTAAGTTAAAAATTACTGTGGACAAGTTGCACTGTGAGAAGATTCCTTTAAATGTCGGTATATGTCAATTTGTACTGCTGGTTACGGAGGAAAGAGGCTGGAGATCAAGAAGGCTTCTGACACTGAGATGAAATTTCCAGCCCTGCATAGTGCTGCTGTCACCTGAAGGTATTCATTTGATCTTACTTTTCCTTGGTTTCTAATATTAAAATGTAATGCTTTTCTTTACCTTGCCTTGCTTGCATCTTTTTATTGTAAATACCTTCAGGCAGCATTTGTCTATTACTATACAATAGCTCAGTATAATTAGGCTTTTATCATCATTAAGGAAATACTGAATGTAAACAACACTGAAAACAACACTAAAAATAACAAGACCAATGTTGATATGCACTCCTGTCTCTGGGGATAGAGAATTTCAGTATCGCAGATGTACATCTCCTGGCACTGAGAAGATCTTTATTCCAGAAATGTCCAACTTAATTCAATTAAACTGCTGAGGCTTAATTACCACTCACGTGTAAAGAGAGTAGAATCTACTCAAAGGAAGAATTTCACAACTTTTGCCACCAAAAGTTGCCCAGCCAGTTTGTCATTCATCATTTTGAGAATTGGCTTGCTTACATTTAAACAGAACAGGGTAGAGTAGGGTAGGGTAGGGTAGATCAGCATACATACAATAGAGATACAGTTAAAGTTTCACTAAGAACTAGGGGACACGAAGCAGTAAGAGGTTACAAAAGATATGCCCAGACTCCTCCCATGTATCTGATACACATAGACGATAATCAGTATGAACATGAGAAAAATAGGAGTAAAGAAGTGCGTGTTTGGTAAAGCCATTTGCTGCCTCTAACATCTAAATTGTTTCCTCCACCAGTCTCAGGATACTTTCATCACTGAGAGAACCCCTACAAAGACCTGCACTGCGAATCTTTACACGGTAGAAACAAGAATTTATGTAATCATGGTTTCATTTTTGCTGTTTAGACAACCTGCCTCCTGTGTTCCAGGCCCCCTCCAGCCAGCTGCTGACATTTATTGGTGAGAATTTTGTTTACCAGTTAACAGCGGTGGATCCAGAAGGGTCAGCTGTGCTATTCATCTTAGAGGCTGGGCCACAGGATGCCAGGCTCTCTCCTGCTGGCCTCCTTATCTGGAAAGTTGATTCAGAAGAAACGCAGACCTTTGAATTCACTGTGTCGGATGAATGCAATGCGCAGAGCAGATACGCTGTTGAGGTAAGAAAAAAATACTGTAAAGAAAAGGACAACATACCTGTTTATCATGTTCTCATTTTGGCACAGTTGTCATTATAACTAATAGTTTGTTACTCTCTAAAAATAAAAAGACCTCAGCTATTTCCTCATAAACCCTTATATTATGCAGCATAGCAATAATGATCAATTAATGGAATAAATATCTCTGAGAACGTAGAAACTATACATACAATGAACATGAGAGAGTGCTATTGATTGCTGTTTGAAAGAACTCTCTTCTAGAGCCTGTTAATGGTTCATTAATCTGCTTTAAAATTCACATTCTGCATTTGGATCATAGAAAAAAAAAAAAAAAGAAGTATATAACATAAAAGACCCAGCTTTAGCTATAAAAGGAAGATTATAACTCATTCTCAATGATATCTTTAGAGGATGTCTTGCTCTTATGTCATTACTCCACACTTTAAGTTTCTTGGCAGAGCTCGTGCATGACTTTATTGCATAGCCTAACATTAATCCCATGATAGGATGAGCTAATAAAGTGGGATGCAGAACCCTGGCACAAGAACAATTTTGTGAAGAAAAGGATATTTTTCCTAAAGACTCTAATTTCCACTCATTCAAACCACTCGCATCAAAAATACTGAGCTGCTGAACACAGGCAGCAAAGGGGAAATGCTTCAAACTAGATCTGCATTTAACAAGATGGGAGAGTACAGAGGTTTGAATCTGTTGAAATCCCTTTCTCATCCATATGTAACATGATTATGGATCTCTTTTCCTTGAGAGAGAAACTGGGTGAAGAATGCCACAATCCTCATCCTGACTGGGAGCCATTTATAATGTAAAGCAGTAAGGATGGTACACAGGCAGGCAAAGAGAAGAGATTTTTCATTTCTTTGAAGAATGAGGAACAAATCTTGCCCTCAGATACCATGTAAAAACTGCTGTTATAGCAAATAGGGCTTCTTTCTCAAAAGAAGTTAGAATGTGCCCCTAAGTGATGAAGAAAAAAATCCCTTTAAAGCCAAGATTCCAGTCAGATAAATAAGTATGCTGAGTATGAGACCGTCTATCTAGACAAAGGAAATTGGTTAGAAATAAGTATTCATAATACTAGACAACGTGCTTGCACTGCAAATCTGGCCTCTCCTGACAGGTACCAATATACCTCTCAGCAGTCATTATTCAGAGGAATCTTATCACAACTCTCTTTTGCCTTCCTCAGGTTCGAGTGAAGCCCTGCAGCTGTCTCAATGGCGGAACGTGTGTTACCAATATTAAATTCCCCCCGGGCCTTGGTGAATATCTGTGTTTATGTCCAAATGGGTTTGATGGAGGGCTTTGCCAGGAAGATATTAATGAGTGCAAATCAAACCCGTGCAAAAGCGGAACTTGTGTGGATGGTGTGGACAGCTATGCTTGTCAATGTCCCCCTGGTTTAGGAGGTAAGACATCCTTTCTTCCAGCTCTAACAAGAGACAAATTGCATTTCAGGAAATTTTGACTGCAGTGGAACCACAGGAATATGTCAAATGGTCAACATTAGATTCCTCTTCTGACTTAGCTTTTGACAGATAACATGTAAAAGCAGCAATCTAATTATCCATGCTCAAGGGAGGAAAAAGACCTAGAGGTCCACAGCCTGAAATGACCATGATAGAATGGTCAACCACTGTATCTCAGCTTCCTCCAGCTCATTTCCCAGCTATCCACATGCGAGATGAGCCGAAGGAAGAAGTTTAAGCCTTAGAGAACCACAAGCCCATTTTGCTGTCAGACATACTGATGGAGCAAAGTCTAAGCTTTTAAGCTGTTCAGGGCTGACCACAATATGATTTTAAGGGATACAGGCAAAAGGAATGATCATTGCCCCCAGAAAGTTCCTTTCAGAAATGCAGAATATAAAGCACGAAGTGGACAAATAGAAGGAACTGCAGTGAAGACAGAAGAGGTGGCTGCAAGACATACAGTGCATACAGAAACAGAGGGAGTGAGAACCTGAAGCGTCAGGTGAGAGAGCAGCATCTCATAGATCACAGAGGTGAGAGCAGCTTGGAGCTGTGCTGGGCTGTGTGGAGCTGCTGCCAGTTGTCATACAGAGCCCTGCACCTCCTCCACACCGGGACCCACACTCCAGCTGCTGGTATCACAGCTTGCTGCCAACACAACAAGCTTTCACATCAGCCCAAATATGCCTTCTGGAGCCTCACTGAAGCTGCAGTCTTTTTGTTTGCAGTTTATCCTTTCAGGGGGCAGAAAGCAAATCTAAACATACAGGATTTCTAAACGTGGCCTTTTCTTAGCTTTGCTGCTAGCATCAGTGCCATTTAAAAGAGCAGCCACTTGCACAGTAGTCATTAGTTTGATTAGTCATTAGAAAGGGAAGGCTTTGCCTTACTATCCATTCATGTCAGAGTCAAACCAGCCTCCCAGCAGTAAAGGAAGAGTACTAATAGAAACAGTTTTAAGATACCATTTGGGCCAGAACCATCTGAAAAGGAAGGAGAAAAAAAAAACCAACATCTTAAGCTGAACTCAGATTTCAGTGCTTGAAATCTTTGTAAAAGAATAACTGCTCTGGTCACATATGAAAGCGTGAATGAATTAATGACACCCAAAATACTGATTGCAGTACAGTGCTATATCTTTGAAAATTTCAAGAAGTAACATCGAAAGCACTTAACTGTTACTGCATATGGTATCTATATACAAAAACCATGAATGGATTACCCTCAGTGGGCTCATGGAGGCAGGAAGGCATCCCTTCTCTCCTTCAGTTGTTCATCATGCCTTTTCTGTTTTAGTCATGTGGGATTGAAAGTTCAGACTTCATTACATATAAGATTCCAATAGAGATGAAACAAAAGCAATTCAGACTTGGGAGCTCATAAAAGTGGCCAAAAAGTTTCATTATAATGACTCCAGGTAATGGGACAGTACAGCCAAGATCTACTATCGAAAGTGTTTATGCCACAAAATACTACTGAGAGAGCTATGCACAAGCCTATGAATAGAGAAGAATGATAGAAAATGAAATTTCGATCAAAACTTCAAACAAAAATCAACACATTTAGAGTGGCATAGTCTTCAATTCCTCTGGAAATAATTTCCCCAGGGAAATTTCGGAATATCTTCAGCTGGATTTGGTTAAATACCTTAAATACACTGTTGAGAATAATTCCTCACTGCCTTCAAGGAGGTAGATTAATGGATAAAAAACAACTCCACGAGTTAATAACATCAGTGTGTCTGCTCCTGTTCACTGACCTTCACCAGTTTCTCATTCCTGAACATAGATGGAACGAAATGTATTATTCCACATAAAATAGTTTGCCATAATTATAATGCTTTATTTATGAACTCATATATTCTAAATGTGTATATTCTAAAATGTGGTTCTTATTCTTACGCAAACATTCAAGAATGAAATATCCAACACTTCAGAATAACTTGCTTGAAAGCAGCATACATCCAGCTCTGAAAATAAGGACAAGGGACACCTTAATGGCCAGAAAAACAGTTTTCCTGAATCCTTAAGCCCTGTCAGTTTAGATAAATATGAAGTGCTTTTCCTGTACCTCCCCGGCCCAAAAGCTAAAACAGAATCAACAGCAAAATAAAAATATGATTGAGCGAAACAGAAATACATCTCAAAATTTTAATAGCAGGTGAGAAATTATAAGCAAACGGAGCTGAAAGCCAGCTGGGAAGGAGATGATTTTACTTCAGGGCAGGTTCTGTGACAACAATAAAATCTCATCCTTGATGCTGTGTTTATGTCTCAGTTCCCCAGAAAACCATCAATAATCTAATGAGAAGGCAATGCTATACTGCTCAAGTGACAGCATCATTTCACCATCAAATCTTTACAAATGATAGGGAACAGGTAGTAGAAACAAAATGTTAACTCTTTTGAGAGCTTCCAAAACACCACTGCAAGAGAAGAAGGATAAAGAACAAAGTGTTTTGCTGAATGGTAGCAATTCAGGTGCATCTGTGTATCTCTGGCAGTCTAAGTGCACAACGCAAAAATAGGAACAAGGCAGGGAGAGCCATAGGAAAATGTGAGAGGATGATGACTCCAGAATTATTAATACTTCCAATTTCTGCAGAGGTTAACACATGCTTATCTCATTGTGCATTCAGAGCTCGTTCATTCTCCTGCACCAGTGTTAACAAGAATTGCCATTGTTTCTTCTTTCGGTCAATGAAAGCAAGAGTCTTATCTTCTTGAGAACAGAACACCTTGAAAAAACTGTGTCTAAATCATAAAACCATCCTTTCTTTTCCTATGTATCCGTTCATTAATATGGGGGCAGAGAGGAAGAGAAGGAAACTGGGGAAAAAAAATTGTTCACAGTTTATAATAAAACCTTACAGTCTCTCAATGAGATTTCCTCTTCATTTAGATTCAGCTTAACTTGAACACTGTCAAAAAGTCCTTCTCTACATCTGTAGGTGGTCAGCTTCTCTCAAGGCATGAAAGGAGTTGATCTCAGCCAATTTCTCATGCGGGGACAGAGAAATAGAGCTGGCAAGGAAACAGATGTTTCAACATTGCAACCTGAAGATCTTTTATTCCTAATATTTTCATTTGTGCACTAGCAGTGTCAATAGAACTGGGACTCCCTTGTGTTGCAGCACACTGGAGGTCACGCAAGCACAGTAACTGACATTTTTTGTTGAAGACAATTTTCTATCAATTTCTACTGCCTCTCCAGCAACCTTCAGCAAAGTTTAAGACTTTCCAAACGTTCTCCTCAGATACTGCTGCATTAACATTATGCCAACATTAATCAGACAGCATTTAAAACTGTCTCTTTTAGTGAAACGAAGTGCTGCTTGCATAGTTCTACATTTAAGTTCGTTGGGTGGGTTTTAAAATTTAGGCTGGTATTTATGGTTTCCTTTGCTTTTTGGAATTCTCTCATTTTTGAGATTTTAAAGTCAGACTTTTGCAAAACAGTGTGGAGGAAGGAGGGAAAAGAGGAAAAGGGATTGAGAGAGAAGCAGATCTTGTTACCCAAACTGGGAGCTTCATTTCCACTTTGATTGCCCCTGGTATCATGTTTCATCTTTATACTAAAGGAAAGAAAATAATTACTAATCTAACTGGAAGAAAACTCATTCAATATTTCCCACAATTTGATGTCTAATAATTTCCTAATGTGTCATCAGACAGCAGTATCAGATAGAAACAGCATCATGCTAGCAATGTGCTAATTAAATTATACAGTATAAACAATAATCCAAAATGTAACCAAAGAGAAAAAATAAATGAATACCTGTAACACTAGGTGATGTCCAACATGCATAAAACAAGGAGTGCTTTCCTAAGCAAGAAGCATGCACAAGTAGAACAACCTCTATTCAGATGGCAGCAGAAAAGGGACATGACTTTTGTCCTGCTGTTCATTTTTTTTATTGCCCACAAGAGAAAGCAGGCATGAGAAGGTGAAGCCACTAGCTCCACGGAGGCAGCACAACCAAGAGAGATTTCTATTATATTTTCTTACATGAAGATGCTATTTTAACTTGAAAGGAGCTGTGGAACCTGAAACACTGAAAAAACGAGAGATTATGCTGCAGAAGATGAATAACAATGTTCTGTTTCTTTAGTTCAGTTTCCTGTGACAAATTTGCATTTTGAAGAATGAAGTTTTAAGAATAAAAAGAGATTCTATCTTAGTCAACCTGAATATCCAATAAGGAACAAGGCATTCTGAATATTATGCAGCAGAAAGTCCCTTTCTTGGGACTCCCCAGAAAGTGTCCCAGTTTCATTGGGTATTCTACAAGGAGAAAAGAACAAAGGGCATTCCTTAATACAGATGTTATGGAATAGTTCAAGACTGGGCTACATGTTCCAGTAACCAACAGCAGCCAATCAAATTTTTTCAAGTATTCAGCAGCATGTTTATCTGAAGCTCAAGTGAGTCTGTAAACAACACTGTACATGATTACTCCACATCATTTCACGTTCAGATAGTCATTTTAGCTTTGGGGTCAGCCTCCTCTACGGGTATCCATTCATTCATCCAGTGCTGTGACTGAACATGAATTACTTCAAGGGATTTTAAAATGTTTACATCCAAAATCATCAATAGCCACGATCCACTGTTTGGGGTTTAGATCCCACAGTAGCTTATCTTCTGAATGCCAGCTCTGTGGGTCACAGACATTTTCAGACAATTCCTTCAAATTTTAATTTAAATAGAAAAATCTGTTTTGTTTTAATTTGATCGTTTTGTCAGATTCACCTTTAGCCAGACTCTATCAGGCTGTTGTACAATAAGCTATTAATAGTGTGACATTCCCACAGAAATGAAAAGCATGGAGTGTTGTATCCTAAAGCCAAAATGGGTACATTGCCTGCATTGGTGTATGACAAAGATCTCACATAAACACGATAACAAAAACAGAAGGTAAGACATGAAAGGCAGAGCAATAATTTATTTAATAAGCAGCGCTTTCTAGGAGCTGTAGTCCCAAGTTCAGCACTCCTGGTGCCAACAAGAACAGTACTAAATAGTCTGATGAAAATATGTTTAAGGCCAATTGTGGGGAAATTGATGCTAACGTGAGTGACATCTCCTGTAATGAGTTCACAGATAAGAAATAAGCCTCAATCTGAATGAACATTTAAGCTGAAGAATAAACAGGGAATATCTCCTGATTATTAACCTCCGCTTGGTTTGCCACAGGGCTTACTTGTCAGGAAGACAAGAATGAGTGTGAAGAAGGTCTGTGTTTTCCAGGAGTGTCCTGCATGAACACCTTTGGATCATACGTGTGTGGAATTTGTCCAAGTGGGATGGAGGGAAATGGTAAAACTTGCAAATGTAAGAGCATGATTTGTTATAATAGAAGGGTAAAAATGGGCCCACTTCTACTGCTGTTATCCTCAATTGAGTACTTTGTCATTCACCTCAAGGACAGACTTTTAAATATACAAACCAGACTACTGTCATCTTATATTAATATGGATAATTGCAAATTGGTCTCAGTTTGCTGTTTTTCACTGCAGTTTAGTTTCATTTTGATTAGAATGAACACCATAGCATACAAAAAAGGTATTTTTCAGATGTCAGCCAGATAATTTGCCAAGGACGTTCTCCAGGTTCCCCACTACTTCTCTCCTAAATAAATCATCTACTAACAAGTAGCTGGGGAGCACCTCAGGATTAGTTCTGTTCTGAGTGAATGCTGAGCGGAATGGATGTGGGGTAAGAGGAAGAAGATCCATGTGCAAATCCTTCACAGATTTCACCTCTCTGAGGTGTATTTCATGAGAGGGCGAAGCTCACAGCTGCTGAGCTTGTGTTTGGCATGAGGTCATACCACAGATCCAACAAGCAAAATAAAAGGCAGGAACAATTTAATACCTTTTCAGTATGCATTGCTGAGGTAGTTCTCTGCAAACTCTTGAGCAGGAAGCTACAGTGACTTTCTACCACGCTGAGACCTTTCCACTGCATGAGACATAAAAGAACCACACTCTGCTTTTTTCAGTCACACACGAATCTTCTCCAGTAATGACATTTGGTGAGCAAGGACAAGAAAACTCAACATTTGATGTATTCCTCACTTGGTTGTTGGGGTTTCCAATCAAGTCCAAGAAAAAAATGATGCAGATGTTAACTTTTTCTTATATTGACTGCCAAAAGAAAAAACTGATTTTGTCTGCTTTACTAAGAATCCCCTCAATCATACTGCCAAACACCTGCATAGAAATGTTTTCTTTTATGTCTTGTTTAGCCATGCTGATTATTTCAAAGTGATTTTGGACCTGTTTCATGATTTTCTATTTTTCTAGGTAATCTGACAACAAGGAAATTTATACAAAACTATGCTCAAAATAGATCCGAATCATGACTTCTTCCTTTGCGTTTTTTTAATTGCAGATATATTTCCTTATTTCTAAAATACACATTTGTTAGAACAAGCAAAATAGAGTAACTAGAAATCATCCTACCTTCTACTAACACACAGGCTTACCATGCCCACACTTTCCTCACTGAAGGGTAAAGGCTTCTCAGAGGAAGGAGAAATCTGAAGTAATTTTATAACTGCTAAAGCAGTTCATAGCTCACTGCATTATTCAACATATATAAGTTTCATAGTCTTGGGCTCTGCTAGGAGCACAGAAAATCCAGGGCAACAGCTGTGTAACTTAAAACAAATGCAGTGTTGGCAATCCCTAGATCATCCAAGAAATTCTCTTCAAATTTTGTATAAATTGATATTTTCTAAAGGTTCCAGCAATCAGCTTTTCTCTTTACATTCATATATACTTAGCACAGATATTTTAAAACACACAAAGTTTGCAAGTGAGCTAAAGCCAACGAACACACACAATGCAGTTTCAGGCAGAAGCTTTCAAGGAGAGGCAGGAATCAAACAAACTTCAGGGCCCAGGCATTTGTGCACTGTCTTCATTCAACACCACACACTGCACAGAGACCCGATGCCTTCCTACTGCCCTTAGCTCAATAAAAGATCACTGTGCATATTAAGTACGTCTCTCAGATAAGCAAGGATTATTGAGTTTACACATTGTAATTTTTTCTATATTTATGTAGAAGCTTTGCTGAATGTCAGCAGCTGACTCACCTGATTTGCCTTTATTTGCTTGATGATCAGCTTCCAGAGCAAACTGATGTCAAACTATCTGATTTGCTGTTACTGTTGCTTTTTATCATCAATCACAGCTAGTCCCTTAACACCTCGTTTCCTCGTCTCCATGTTTTCTTTTTACAGCTGTGCTTGCTGCTGACTTTACAAAAGCTTTAATCATTGACAACAAGAATGGCAAAGATGATTTGAACAAAACTGAAGTTGAGTGGCCACTGCACCCCTTAGAAGCAAAGAATTCTCCTGTAATTAGGAATTTTAACATAAGCACTAATTATGGTAGGTATACAAGGATACAAAATATTTTTCAGCTTTTCATAGACTCATTAAATCCAGAAAAGACCACCAAGGTCACCTAGTCCAACCACTGAACCATACCACCATGTCCACTAAACTATGCCTACATTGCAGTTTACATATTCAGAAATCATGCATTTAACCATTTTATCAGTAAACTTAAACTATTTATAATACATCACAGAAAGATAGAGTTAAAATCTCCTCAACATATCAGCCTGTAGGTTGCTGCTAAACAATTTTGCAAGGGAAAAGAGCCCTTAGAGCAGTAACAATCAGACTGGTCAGGCTGAAGTACAACCTCATCAGTTTTAAGACAGAACACAATCACTCCAAATCATAGTGATCAATGGAAAACAAGATGGTAAGAATGACAGCTTATGCCAACTTGCCGTAAACAAGTGATGTTGAATTTTATTCCATCATCTGACTGGCAGTCACTGCATTAAGACCAAGCTTTGAGCATAAATCAATATGACTACAACAGATGCTTTTCCCAGGATATTTGTGACTGTCATTGTTACAGCAGGACCCAGAGAACAACAGCACTTTCAAAAAAGAGTGTGTATTGCTTACGTAGACCCACTTCTAATCAGTATTTCATTTTTCCTTGATTTTCTAGTGAGAGCAGGAAAGAAAATAATTTAGACTTGGTATATCTCTTTTGTGGGGACATATGTGGGAGAAAATGGTCTTTTTTTCTCACCTTCTTTTGCACATCTGTGCCAGATCTAGCCAAAACATAACCAGAAAATGATTTTTCTACATATCTGTGATATTCTTGTATGCAACATGCAATGACAACACTGGAAATGCTTGAGAATCACGATAGAGACTTCATAGAGGCCGTTATAAAAGATCTACAACCATCATTAAGATTTAATTCATCATCTGTTCTCTGTCGACACTATTAAATACTTCACAGGGAGTTCATATTTGTGCCATTCAGTGACATCATAAGTGATAAAATACCACATACTACCAGTGTTTAATTTAGCACATATTTCTAAGATAATTAAAATAGTCTCTTGTTATACAAGGTTCAACACTTTGAAGATGATTTCTAGATCAGAAACATAAGTACTTGTCAGTGAATTCTTAAAGATAAGGTATATATGTACTATAAGATTTGGTGATTACTTTCCAATTATATGAGACCAGAATGATATCTGAAAAACAGATTCTTACTCAGTTAAACTTTCACTTACGCTGAAAATTACAGTTTCTATATTATCAATGATAAATGCCTAACAACTCTGAGTTATAAACTTGTAAATATGTAGAAGACTAATAAATCTTGCTTTAATGAGAAACAGCTGTTCTGTTACACTGTGCCTACAGGACATTCTCATGCTTGGCACAAGGTCTGGGAACATTCTGCATTAATTACTCTTCAAAAGAATAAAAGCAGTTATAAAACTTTAGCTGGGCTTAGACATACTTACTTGTATATATGCAATTTGTCTGAGAAATGATAAATAAGCATGTTTGAACTTTCATTGTTTTTTCTAGTCCACGCAGCACATCAGCCCCGTGTTACCACCTGTGCCAATAGGCCATGCTTTCCTGGAGTGCTGTGTTTCAATAGGAAACCCCCTTACGTTGGCTATGTCTGTGGCCGATGTCCAACAGGGTTTTTTGGAAATGGCCGAACCTGCAGCAAAGCCTCCAGATCAGGTACTTTCTAACTTTTGGAATTTTTAAGTAGTTTTGAAGACAAAGGCTGTAAGTGAACCTGAAGCAGTATGACATTACAATACAATGTGCTTTAAAGTCAAACCCCAGTGCCTTTTTCCAACTGTGAATACTCTTACCTGACAAGCATCCTATTTCAGGAGTCCCTGTCTCTCAGCAATGAGATTCACTCTCTCATTTGCCACCAGTAGAATTCTTCAGGACAGGACTTATTAGAGGTACGAATCACATCTGTATTTCTGCCACTGCACAGACATACAATTTCAAAACATGTTTCCTTCTCCGTGGGATAGGAACATGACACATGCCAGTACCACTCTGCTTTTCTTCCCTCCTAACTCATTTGTGGCAAGGCATCTTTCTCCAAGGTAATCTGTGAAGATGATGATGAACAAAGTGCCATATAAGAACAACTATAGCAGCAACATGATGGCAACAGATAATTAAAACATTTCAACAGCATCCCTTGTAGCCTAAGCAGCAATCTTCCTTTGGGAGTTCTGAACTCAGCTGGCCCATTAATCTCTGAGGACTGATCATTAGAAGAGGTCTTCTGTTATGACAGGAGGAAAGCTGGGTCCTGACCTCAAGCAGAAAACGGCAATATCATAGCAACCACTTATCAGTCATCCAATCTTGCTCTCTCTCAATGAAATTCTCATAATTCAATGCATAGTTCTCTAGGGATAGTCTGGATGGCTGTACTCTTTTCTCTGCACAGAGTGATTTGCCAAGAGAACTGATGTTTACTCTCTAATAAAAGTAGTTATTAGGTCAAGTTCCCTGTTTTTCCTCTAAATCTGTTTCTTAAGCATTCGAGACAGACTCACTTGAAACATATTAGGGTATTCCCTGACCTCTTACACTTTACAAACCTACCTTCACTCCTCATTCTGTATCCAAATCAATGGCTATTGCCTAGGTGTTGTATTTTAATGCACACTTTCAAAGCCAAAGAAATTTTACTGTTTAGGGTGGATATCTTCCTGTCTTTTTGAACTATAAATTGATTTTAGCCAGTTCTCAGAATTTAAAGATCACAAAAAATAAAACTAACATTTTCCTTGCTCTGTCTTGCAATGGATATGTACATTGTATTAGTTTATCTGAGGCACAACGTCAGCTATTAACTGTACTGTAACTTGGTGAAGCTGTAAAAGCAGTTGAGCAAAAAACTATAAATCACTATGCATATAAATAAAATAACATTTCTGTCACTGCCTAACATTCCACCTTGCCATTAATTGCATAATGGGATATATGTTATATACTGCAAAGGTCATTTCAGTGCTGCTGAATAAAACAAATATTCTACAGCTATTTATACCTTAAATCAAAACAAATCTTTAGCTCTCCTCTCAGTCTTAGAAACAATTTTCATTTTTTCTGGGCTTCAGGAACTGTAACTACATTACTTTCTATCTTTCTTGCCTTATGTAAGATGTCTGTATGTTCCTAAGCCAAGGGCAAGACTAGCCTTTAAAACAGTCATGTTCCTCAAGATTAAATGGGAGTAGTCCTTCATTTTTGTATTTAGAAATGAAAGAGATTTCCACAGCTTTATGTGTCCTAATTTATAACTAAAATGATTGGTTTAACTCCCTTACACATGTGCTTTGCTAGTTCAAGCAGAAGTATTGTACAGCATTGATGATTAAAAGATATCAGACAAAAAGGAATGAATTTTCAATTAACTTTACATACAGTTACGGATTAAGAATATTGTGAAATCCTCCCTGTTAAAATAATAGCTTCTCTCTCTTGTAATTTACGCTGTCATTCTTCAAACAAAACAGAACAAATCCTCTTCAGCTTGCTGCAGTGCTTATGAAAGTACTGAGATTACATATGCCCCTTCTTCCCAACTCTAACTTCAATGTAAAAATGTTCATTAATTCCTATTTTGTACTTTCATTAGCTGTTTCGGACATGAAGTTATACTCAATTGTTACTATTTAAGGATTAATGGATAAGTATGCTTTCACATAGAAATCACAAAAATTACCCAACTGCCTTTTTAGTCTACAGAGGAGAAAAAAGTACACCAGAAATTTTTTTCCTAAGTCCCTGTGACAAAGAAGACGCAATTAGAAGCCCTTCAGTTTTGATTTCTAATCAGCAAAATACATTTGCTCAGCGTCGATATGTGATAGGTATAAATCTTTTGATGTACTTGGCATACTGCAAACTCCATATTTTCCACAGACAATTTTCTAAGCTCACCTTGGCTGCTCTGCCAATAGTGTAGGGCTCACTTCTTTGCTCACATGCTTTACCTGGTTGATTTCGGTAGTCTGTCAATCAGACTTGATGGCAATAATTTTTGAGGTCCATCAGATTAGTCTTGAGGAACAAAAATTCAAGTATCAAAAACCCTTGTGGAAATTCATACATAAATGATAAGTTTTAAAAATGCATTCTCATATGTAATGTTTTCAGGTAAGCAAAAAAAAAGAAAACAGTATTTCTCTCCCTCCAAAATCCGTACAGCAGATGACCTATATATTTTTTTAATTTACTAGAAGCATCAACAGTCTCTTAACTTTGCTGTCAGTGCAATAAGAAGGAAAGTCTCAGGAATATAAACCCACATTTCACACATTTGTTTAAAACATCTATTAGCTTTTTGTTGAGGAACCACGCCCGCTATATCAAACCTTGCCGTATCATAGGCTGTGTTCTCAGCATAAAGAAAATGAATATATCTGGACGGGGATGCTGGTGATGTGACTGCAGGTTTCAATATTAGGTCTCATCAGATGCTACCAGTATTCTTCTAGGCTGTTTCATCACTCACAGTCTCAGAGATACCCATCTGTTTGAACTTTTTTTTTTTTTTTTTATCAGGTTAGAGATGTAGTTGTCATCACTAAAGATTTATTTTTTTTCCTATTAGTAAATCAGCAACTTTACTGGACAAAGCAGTGCCACATTCATCACCGATAAAAGATTGCTCAGAGCCAGCTTGTTCTGCCTCTTCTGGTTTAAAGAGCCAAAGATTAGGGGAGAGAATTACTTTATGATCTCTGTAAGTGAGTTCTCTTCTTTCCATTCTGAGCACCACTGCAGACACTCCTGCCACAGCAGTTAATTTGCAGTATTGTAGACATTTGCCACTTGATATAGTTTTGGATTTGCCAGCTATTTGTTATGTTGATGTCCTCTATTTTACACTATTCCAGTACCTGCAGTGTGCTTCTGAATTCACTTTGATTTTACATCTGGGAAACCTCTCTGACCTTCTAATTTGCACCACTGTCAGATCAACACCCAGATGTGAATTTAAAAGCTGAATACAGTATTTGAATTAAAGGGATTCATTTGAACACACAGTGCTCCAGAAGAGCACTAGCACATAAGAACCTATTATTCTTAACTTTCAGCTTTGAAATCATTGTTGTCATTGTTAACAGTCATCAGTAATCACTGTCCATGAAAAATAAATAGCTCCTTGAAAACAAGACAATAAGAGTTTTGATTGCCAACACAAGGCTCCAGCTCTGGGGCTAACTGCAAGAGTAGGGACTTCTTGCTGCCTAGAACTAATTAAATGATTTTACTTCAAGAAGTGACTAAAGAACGTAGTGGAATCCTTTCATCAAACAGAATTGATGAATTTGCATTAAAAAGATCAAGGCTCAAATTCCAGTCTTACTTACAAGAGTGTAAATCAGAAATGATTCCATTAAATGAAGAGCATTGCCCTAACAGCATAAGCCTAGGGAGGATGAAAAGCGTGTAAATGTAGGAACATCACACACAGAACTTCCAGCTACAAAGTCTGTATGTACTGGCAAATATAGATACAACACTCACACACTTTACAGCATTCAGAGGATGCTGTACAATGAGAAAGCAATTGGTCCTGACTGTTTACGTGACACTTGGTTGAAGGCAGCAATATTTCAGTGCTGCAGTCATCAGCTGTGAAGTTGTCTGAGAACCTTGCAAAAAAGATATAATAGAAATACAAAATAAATAGAAAATTAAATACTGCTTCTATCTGGCTCTGTATGGTAACAGAGCTCAGCTGCCTATTCTTGTGGGCTCTGAAACTGGGAAGCATAACCTACATCTGACTCTGACCATTGGAACCCTGGACACAGAATTCACAGAGGTTAGAAATGATACACAAAGACATTCCGTACAAATTTAGGTTCATGAAAAACACTGCAAGTATTTCTGCAAGTCATATACCAGTAATTATCAAGAGGGTGAGCCGGACATTTTGAACATAAGCTGTGACCCTTTTCGTCCCTCTGAGTACGCAACTGCTTCTGAAAGGCCACTTCTGTACTTATCAGAGTCGAAAGAGAACCTGAGTGTCTTTTAGATGGCTTTTTCCTCCTTAGGAATATCTAATACAACATCATGGATTTTCAGAAAAAAATACAAGAGCCTCCACAGTATATGCTATGACCCACACATAATAACTAAAGTAGGCACAGTGGGGAATAATATGTTTAGATAGTTTAAAATACAAACAGTTTCCAGCTTCACTGATCCTTATACTCTGTCAATCCAGAATTCGTTAAGTGCTTCCAATCCAGATGATATATTCAGGAAATGATGTAGCTCAGCAATAGAAGCCCAATGAAGCCCAAGCCATAAAACCACTAGGAAAGAGGACTAAGCTATATGCCATGAATAATATTTACATTCAATCAGAGCATCAAGCACAGATTAAATTTCTCTCCTACCAAGAATGTGCCATCTTTTGCTTAAGCAATCCCCATGCCATCATGACTTTTAAGTGATAATAACAACTCAGTCTCCAAGAAATAATCTATGGAGGATAGAGGCCCTATAGGAGTCTTTGTTGATGTTGTTTTCTTTTATTTTGGCTTTTTTTTTTTTTTTTTTTTTATGTTAGCAGAATAGAGAGCAAGATTATCTCCTTAAAATTTCCAATCCTATTTAATCATCTGGCTATAATAGCTCTAGCTCTTAACGTGAGCCAACCCTGTTTCCACAAATTTGATAATGTTGTTGTTTTCTTAAAGGCACTTAGAATCCTTTTAAAATTATAACTCATACTGGATCAACATTCTGGCCTCATTCAAGCGGTGCAAGAGTTTTGCCACTCAAGATGGAAGCAAAGCCAAAGATAATGACAAGTACTGGTAAACAATACAAAGTGGAATTACATTACAGTGGGGAGAAAGGGAGACCCATTATCTTCTTTGTAGCTATTGAAGTCATATATATACATTTATACATATACATACATACATACATATATATATATATATATATATACACCCGAATGTATATGTATAAGAAAATGTACAGATAGTTGCCACTCCCATCAGTTGAAGATGTAGAAAACTCGTTAAAGCATGATTTCACTCAAGGTATTTATAACTGCTTTTAAGGTATTAAAATAGATTCATTACTGTTCTCCAGAAAGGCATAACTCAGATTGTTTCTTGGCTTTCATATGTAAAGTAACTCATTTTTATGTGTTTACAGCCCAAAACAATGTAATTACTATTTCAGGCCATTTACTTCTTGAATTTAAAAAAAAAAAAAAAAGGTAAAATATTCAAATTTAAGCTATTTTTTCTTTGATGAACTATTATGGATTTTCTTTTGAAGAAATGTTAGAAACTTTCTTTATAATCTATTAATACATTCTAAAGGATTCTGCATAGAGGTTTCAGACAATTTGATAGGGATGCTTCAGAGAGGATCTGCCTTGATTTTTCCAGTTCTGCCTATATCTATCAACTTGTTCAAGTCAGTGGAGAGTCTAAAGGCCCACGAGGCATCATCAGATAAGAACACAGTTTTTATTAATTTTTCCATCTCTCTGAGTGCTGAGCTGAAGTAAAACATACTGCCAATTCCTGATTAGAAAATATAATTTAGTTTTATGAAATCTATCTTAATGCTGTCTTTATAGCTACTGAAATAATACAGTTGTGGTCTAAAATAATTGGAGAAGGATGGGCACAAAGATGAGAGTAAAAGCTCAGGTCTGAAAGGTGCGCAAGGGATAACAAAAGAAAAGGCAAAGATGTGAATTTGAGGGGGTTAAGTGAATGATCCATAGTGTTTTCAAACACACCCATACTTCTTTACTTCCTGTTTTGTTAGCTGGAGGTTCAGAGAAAAATACAGGAAGAACATTTCTAAAAATTGCAGCAGAAAATGTTTTAGAGCCAATGAATGCATGGAGCAGAGAAAGAGAGTAACAAAGGAACAGAAAGAAGCAAGTCTTCTGTGAGAAGGGTGAGAGCTCACCACATATGTTGAGTTTTCCATCCCTGGAAGAGAGCTTTTCAATTAATGCTTGAAATGAATTGGCATGTGGTATTGATGCTGGGAAAAGACAGTATATTTCTAATAAATAAATAAATAAATAAATAAATAGCCAGTTCATAAATATCTATAAGCAATCTGAAAAAGATACCAATAATGGAAAATATTGGAAAAGACAACTAAAAGAAAATAGAACACCGGGGAGCATGTTCACATCTCCTCAATCAATAAATCTCACACCATTTTTAGAAAACAAGACCTCACAAAACACAGCCTTTAAAATTTGCCTTGAAGGCTTACAAAAAGCATCACAAAAGGCAAAAATAAATAAATAAATCCACAGCAGAACAAAGCCGCAAAACCCAAGACTCAACACTGCTTACAAACAAAGGAAGAAACTATTTTGCTTTCCTCAGAGGCTCAGTTTTTCCATATAACTTAGAGCTCAATGCCTTCTTGCAATGTCCTTGCACTTTACTTCCAATCCTTTGTGCTAGGAACAGTGCTAACTAAAAGCTAGACACCTCCTAGGAACACAGATACATGCATCTTTCTTAAAGCTGCCATGCATTAGGGTAGGTCTCATGTTTAAAGGTTTTCTTATTTTCAGACCCGTGTGTTGTTCTAACAAAACAATCAGACATTGTTTTGATATTTGTTGAGTATGAAAGGGATTATTGTGAATTTTATGTATTCCTTGACATTACCTACATGCTTCAGAAAATGTTCTCTGACACATAGTAATGCCATTTCTATGTTCATCATACATTTGTTCTTTTCTTATTCTCTCTCTTCAACAGTTGTTTAAATTCCTTGCTATTTTCCTCTTTTTCCTGTTTTTCTATCTTGCCTCTGTATCCATTTAAAAAAAAAACATCCATAAGCTCATTAATATTCTCTTATATGACTATCCATGCTTCATTGAGTCTATTGCAGAACCATTTGCCTTTTTCACAGCTTACTAGTAGAGTATGTTCTTCCCTTGATTAGTCAACATTCACACATTTCTTCCTCTCCCCTTCAATTCTATTGCCAGTTCACATCTAGAATTTGCCAAGTTCAACTATAGTAACACTTCACCTTTCAATATTTGCTCTTTTGACTCTAGGCCATTTGAGTCAGTCACTATGAACAGCTTGGCTCAAATCAGGAGGGAAACATTTCTGCAAAACTGATCCCAGTGGTTCATCAGGTGCTTGCCCGAAGAGTTTCTTGTGTCATACAGCCAAACTGCTTCAGTTACTTGCAGAGAAGTACTGCCTGACCTGTGGTTTTCTCTTTGCACCAGATATTGCCCCTAAGCAGAAAAGAGTACTGTTTGGCTTAGTAGTGTATCAGTACATAGGATATCTTGATTGTAGTTTTACAACTTCTAAGTTGTAAAAATTATTTCAGAACAGTTGAATAAGAATTTAACTTCCTCCATGCCGAAGACATTTACAGAATTAACTTTTTCAGGCTCTACTACTTCAAAAAATTTGAGACTATCTACCAAGCTTTCCTTCATTGTGAATGTTTTTCTAAGGTCCTCTGGAACTCTGTGCACCGTAATGTAACACAACCTCTATGTTGAGGTAAACCAAATCCTCTTAACTTACTTAAAATACAGTTCACTATTTAGGAACTTTGAGTTTGGATGCTTCCAAGTAATGCCAAAGATAATCAAAACAGCAGACATGTCCATAGATTCATTTGCTGACATTTGTGGGAATTATCTACTCTGAAAGCAGGGAGATACCTAAATAAAGTTTAGTGGGTGAACTGGCTGCAGATCCCATGTTTTCTCCTTCACAATAGGCATTGAGACAGAATTGAATGATGTTATGTTTCAGGCATACAAAATAAACTTGTATTGCAAATTTGCCAATAATGAATGGTTTTGCAGAATGATGTATGTACAGCTGAAGCCACATTTGACAAAGAGTCTGCAACAGAGGAAGGAATGGTTATAATGCCAGTTCATAGAATATTCCCTATTGCTCATGGAATTGGTAGGTAAAAGGGAAGAAAATTGCTCAAATAGCAGCAGCAACAGAATCCCATTTTCTTCCAGACTGAAACATAGTTCATGGAGAGTGAACTAGATGCTTTCCTTCTAGTTTTATAATTAAGGCAACGAAAAAGTGAATTAACACAGAAGTGATGGTTTGGGAGCCCAGAGTTTACTGAGGCTGAATGTGACTATACAGATGGATGCAGAGCAGTGCAACTGCTTTGCTCATGTACTGACCTGTCTGGATGCAAGGCACATTAGGTTCACAAACTGCTGAGCTGCATTAATTTAGCATCAGCCTAATAGTATGGCTATAGTCAGGCTATAGCCTGACTTATTTTGTCCACCTGTGCACAGTGAGTGGCATAGGCATAAGCTTCACATCTCTTTCTGATTGGTGAATTCCAGATCTAGGCACGTCTTACAGAAAATACATTACTGATATCTTCTATTTCCATATTTTTCAAGGAGTGGATTAACTTAAGCCTGTGCTGATTCTGAATGTGAAGTGTATGCCTAAACTCTTTGACACTGCAGGTGACTTTTCAATTTTTGTCAGCAAAACAAGGGTAAAGCATCATGGTCTCTAAACTGAAGCTACTGTCTAAATTTGTAATATAATTCCAACCTAAGTCTGAAAAACTTGTTTTTACTATAAAAATAATTCTGGGATTACACCCTCTGTACAACTTGGGAAGTCAAAGATGCACCTATTTTTAAAGGAGTTGAGGGATTTTTCCAGTTGAAGGTTTTACAAGTTACTGTTTGCAATTGTAAGCAAAGGGATCTCAGTGACTGGGGATATTCAACCAACTTCCAAATGTAGAGAAATTCAGGATGCTTGAGAGCAAGGAAGGGAGAATCAAAGTTTTATTGTTGGATATTCGGGAGGGGAAGATTTTAGGGCATGCTTGGACAGCCAAAGCAATGTAGCAATTAAATAAATTCTGAATCAGAAAAAAGTTACTCCAGAACTTCATCAAATAAAAATTAAGAGCTGATGGAATAGCAGAATTTCCCTAGAGCTTCCTATTGACAGCTGCTCTGTTTCCCCTTTCTCACCAAGTAAACACAGAAAAAATATTAATGTGGCATAGCAGAGAGATAAATGGTTGATCTCCAATGCCCTGGTAACAAGGCTTCTTAAACCTGTGTAATTTTTCTGTTCTCTCTTGACATTTTAAATAAGATGTATGTGCTGGTGGATGTTTCAAATTTTAAATGATGACCCACATAGTGTAATATGTCAGAAGAGCATTTCTCTGTCGAGGTTCTTCTGAATGAGAAATGTGCTACACAGCATGTACTACTAAATGTTAATGGCTCTAAAATTACACAAATTGTAAATTTATTGAATTGTGTTAATAATGAGATGAATTCTTATACTCCTCGCAGAATTCTGAAGCAGTTGCAACCTGATCAGAATTAAAGGTGTCCATAATGCTCCAAACTGACAGGTGAGAGAGAGAACACAGACAGATGATCTCACTGAGGAGAAGGAACCAATCTTCAACTGAAGAGTAGACTGGTTTTGGGAATTTTAGTGGATTAAAGGACAAAACAACACCTGGATTATGACACAGGGACTACAGGGCAATGCTGATGTGATTATGTAAAAAAGCATGCTTACATTTTAAAAAAATAACTTTAAATTTCTAACTAATAGCTGTGAAGAGAAGCATATCAATGGAGTGGTAGTAACTACTCATGTCTATAAGAAGTTTATATCAAGAGTGTGAGCTGTCAGCTATGGCTCTGAGTGTCTCCAGGGCATTATTTGAAGCTGATTGAGTTTAAGACTAGCGAAGATTTGGATAAACAGCACAGAGGAATAAGGTCACTGGCATGGTCCATTCTGTCCCAGGCAGAGAATGAAATTCCCTCTCTCTGAGAACTGACTGATGCCAGAAAGGAATGGGATTTTTCCCAGTTCAAGTCTAGACATAGTCTATTTCTGAAAGCTTGCAAATGCAAAAAATAGCTAGAAACTAAAAAGAGAGAAAATAGTTTAGATTGCTTTTCTATGTTTCAGTGTTGTCAACTCAGCTTGGATTTTAGAGACTATTGAGTGTCTGCTGTGTTTGTGAACTGCTATTTTCACTAGGTTTTATAGCTGTTTTATTACCTTCAGAATGAACATGATCCAATTCATCTACGGATAACTAGTAGGTACTATAAAATGCCATTCAGGCAAAAGAAGAAATCAGAATTTGCTGTACTTCAACAACATCACTGTGGCTTTGGCATGCATGAACAAGATACTGATTATGATGATTCTGATGTATAAACTTAATACAAGCAACACAAAGAACTTCAAACACTGGGTAAACCAACGGTGGAGGGGTTTTCATGTGAGGGACTTCCAGCTCCACATAGATGGAAATATTCCAGTATTGAGTTGGATGAGGGATGGATTTATTTCTCTAAAATCTGTTCTCCTTTGTTCTGTTTTCTGCCATACAGGATCCATCTTGGCGTTACACTGTACTTACAGTGGTTTATCTGCATTGATAGGAATGGAGTATCTTCCACACACTGCTGGAAAAAAGCATCAGATTATCAGTCACTTATCCAAGACTGAAGAATAAACAGTCACTCCCACTGCTGCACGTATCCCAGTTAGTACAGGCAGAAATACTTAGGGTAGTGAGAATGTATTTTTGTACCACTGTATAACCTTGAGCACTTTGTCTTGTCAATTTTTTTTTTGTTATTTTCATCCAGTCCAATATGTAATCATACAGTGGCATCACAGAGAAAACCAGATTCACACAATCACATTTCTGCATTAATAATGGGTTATACATTTGAAGATATTGATCGACTGCAAGGCAAATAAATTTAAGTAATACAGAATTTGAGAAAGCTGCTGACTACAGACAACTGAGCCTGCAGTCTTCGTGTATATTTCTTTGTTTTGGAGTATTTCGATATCTGGAAAAATGCAGAAATAATTTTTCAGGTACACCAGAATAATTTTATCAGTTTCTAATCCAAACTAAATGTCACATATCTTTATAAGTAAGAATATGAAATAATGAAGGCTGAAAGAATACTGAAGCAGCCAAATTTGATCAATGCCAGATTCCCATGTTAATATGTTAGGAAGTTTGATGGTCCGTTGAAATAACGTGAAAAGAAACCTTAATCTTTACATGCGGTGAACAAACAACCAAAGTCTATCACTGGTCTTCATTGGTATTTCTTTGAGATGTAAAAACTGCATTGTCATAGACACACTCCAACCACAGCACGTTCTCACTTACAGGGAAGGCTGAAGATTATTTGCAAGGTGATATAACCTATATCACCTCTTAAGGAATTAAAAGATTTCCCTAACTCAGGTAGACAGTAGATCCCCTCAGTAGCTACTAAAACTCATCCAGGACGAAAATATTTGATTACAATACAGTGGAAGGAGCTCAAAGCTGTAATCAGGGCTTATTTGGGAAATTTGTCAGAGAGATCATTTGGCCTTTCTCTACCATTCATATTATTTCTGGTCCCTGAATCAAATTTTGTAAAGGCAGCAACAATCATGTGTTACTTATAACTTTCTGTGGGGATATTTCTTTCATCTTTCTCAGGTTCACTGATAAAAATCCTTTGACTTCAATCTTTCATACTCTTGTCGCTAATGTCCTTCCTAGCTGAAGATCTCCTTTCTTCCATTCTGTGAAATGCATCATTAATCAGCCTTGTCCTGGACAGTAAAGCCCTGTATTTACCCATTTCTGATATCCATAGGTTGATCCAGCATCACGTACCACTCTAAAACATCATGCTTCAGGGCAACAAAAACTCATCTGCCAGCAGAAGAATGATACTGCTTACCAACTAAATAAACACAGCTTTTGGTTGCGAGGATTTCCTTTGATCTAGTCAACATTCCAAGTTTCTTTTTGACCTTCGCCAAGTGCCTTTATCTCTTTCCTTGCTAACTATGACTAATTTCTACATCAACAGGAGTTTTATGAAATTGATTAATATTTATATTCAAAAGGTAGAGCTACCCCTCGCATAGGGTTAACTCTAGAACCTCATAAGGTTTTTTTGTTCAGAATCCAATATATTCTGTTTCCTATGGAGTGAGTATGCCAGAACTGGTTAAAAATAGCTTCTTCCATTCATTAGAGTCAGCAGATAGCCATTAATCTTCCTGAAAGTATTGATTCAAACTACTCGTCTCCACTTCCAAGGCTCTTCACAGACTACCCTCTCTCCATCTATCATCCCTCCTTCCAACAGAAAAGGTGGCTGGCTTTGTAACAAGTGGGTGACAGTTACAAACCAGCACTCTTTCTTACATGCTGCCCCTCACGTCTGGAGGGAGCTGTACACACTATTAACAAAGCTTTTCCATTTGTCTCCTTTACATGCTTTCCTCAAACTTTCCTTTGCCATAAGGACTGCAAAAGTCATACAATGATGTATTCAAATCTGCCTAGGACATGATCTTACCATAAGGACTATCTCATCATTTCTTCATTTCTCCATCTCTGATCTCTATCTGTACCAAACTGCATTGTCTCATTCTTCTCCTAGACTGCAGGAACTTGAATGCAAAGTCCCTGCATTACGTACTGCCTAGCAGAACATCTCTCAGTACCCTATTGCAACATACACAGGTAACCAGAAATAAATCTTAGCTCAGGTGGTCACAGACTGAACAATCCCTCAGAGAATGGCACACAGTATCAAAACAACATGGACTAGCATAGGCTAAAACTGGTAAACCAGCATGGAAATTGCTTCTGCCTAGCTGTGACCTGTAACCTCAAATAATTATATCTGACCTTCACAGAATTTACTGCCTTAGGCTCTGTATTAAGCCAACATAGACATATTTCATCTCATTCACAAACAGCTATTCTGCAGTTTCCTATGCTATTACACACAAGATACACTGTGCTATTTCTGTACCAGCCAGCATAGATATGCCCTGAACACAGATGACAGATTATCTCATTTTCTTCTAGAATTGATATTCTGTTGTTTGCTCATAATCTAAATGGTCATAGTGTTTTCTTCAAACAACAGACTAGCAAATTTGACTAATATATATATTTCTTCTGCCCTAGTTTCAAGCTCTTCCCAAAGCCATACAGATGTTGCTGAAAGAAATAGTGAAGATGCCAGAGGCTCTCATCAGGAAGGCAAGACATCAAGAAACATCTATTCGTTTCTATCCCAAACCCAAATTCCAAGGCAAGAAACTACATACTTTGTGGAAAGAAACCACACAGTTATTAATGCAGCATCCTTTACAACGAAAAGGAAGATTTCCCAGCCTCAGATGCTGTCAGCAAAAATACCTGATACAGAGTCCAGTGTATCTGAGAAACAGACTTTTACTGAAAAAAGAAGTCATACACACACTTTCCTTCTGCATGAGGAGCCAGATCCCAAAGCAGCAGCTGTCGATGTGACTACTCCTACCCCTGTGCATTTTAAACAGTACAAGCCAGGAACAAGACAGACCATTCCTTCTCATCTCAACACAAACGCAAGCTCATTCTTCGCACGGCTACATGCTGTACAGCAAGCTCGTTCCAGATACAGCTTATCTTCCAGGAAATGGCCCAGTCAAGTGACAGGCTCAAAGACTGAACTCTCCAAAAATCTCCCAACAGAGCAGCAGAGAGTTTCTTCTTTGGAAACATCCCTCACATCCCCTTTGCATGAAATAGGTTTTTCCCTTGACACAGCTCCACAGAGTGCCAGCGTCCTGCCTGGACCTGCTCCCCCAGCAAGGCTTCCAGCACATACCACAACCTTCAGAAGAGCATCCATTGTAGCAATGGACCATGTAGAACTGCCAAAACCCATCAGTGGGTCCCATGAGAAAGCTCTCTGTGGTTCAACACCATGCTTTAGTGGTGTGCAGTGTGAGCTAGCCAAAGATGGAGAATTTAAATGTGGGTCTTGTCCCAGTGGATACAGCGGTAATGGAATTACATGTGAAGGTAAGGGGGGGGGGAAATCCTCATTCAAATTCTTTCATGCCTTCAAATCCAATCACTGTCCAAAATAATAAATAATTTTGATTACAAATGTAGAAATTTTTGGAAGCTGGAATCATACCGGTTTTCAAAACCAATTATACTTTAGAATAATGGAAAAACTTATCCTATAACTCAGAAAAAGACCTTTCTGTGCACAAAAATGACGCATTTATTTGATAACATCTAATCTATTGAAACCAGAGATAGGTTGTGTTCTTGCTTACCCTTGCTTAAGGCCAGATTCATTCTAGTGAAGTCATTAGATTTGAAACCATACAAAACTTCTCTGAGAAAGAGTAAAATTGACTCCATTTGTCTATACAATGATACTCTATGAAGAACTAATTGTTCTGCTACCTTAAGAATTACTTTTAAATAATTATCTAATATCCTAAATACAAAACCAAACCTGCTATCCAAAACAGATGGCACCAGAAAGGTATTCACAATATATTGACTTATTTATTAGACAGCTTAGAACACTTCAGGAAAGCAATAGTAATTCACACATTTTTAAAACAATGAGTTCCCTGACTGAGCTCTCGTTAATTACACCTTTTGTTGAAATCCCTCTGATAAGTTGATGTCTTAATTGGCCTTTGAGTACACAAAGCAAAAAAGTGTTTGCACTGCCCGTTTAATTCTCTCTGTGTGTGGTTGCTCACATTCTGCATGCATGGCACAGAGGTGTGTGGGGTGACGGCCTACCTCAGCATCCTGGGGATTCCCTGCTGTGCACAAGCCCCAGCAGCACTGAGCTTAGCTCAATCCTGGAGACACACTGCAAAAATGCATAAGAAAAGTTTACCATAATCCTGTGTGTCATAATTTTCACCTGCTTGCACCATTTTCTAAAAGACCATTCTAAAGGGCTGAAGGTTACTTGGTGTGAGCATGACCCTGTCTTTCATCCCTGTTTTGTGCCTGGAGCTGGAAACATACTGAGGAGCTCTGGGTATCAGGAAGCCCTGTACAAGCTGGAATGCAGAATGGCCTCTGCTCAAAGACATGGCCTATAGACACATGAACGTGTACAAACACAGACATACGCTGCCCTTGTATAAATATATTTAGTATGTCCATCGGCATAGTCCTTAAAACATAAATCTACCTGTGCCTCTTGCTGTCACACAAGACAAGATGTTTTCTTCAATTACTGGCATTTCTGAAAATCCCTCTGGAGGGTCCTTAAGATGAAATACTTTATTACCAATATCATTCTCTGCTCGGGGCTTGGTGGCACAACACACAAACATCCTTTATTTGTCTCTTGTCACTAAGCACATCACCTGGCTCAACAGCAAACCTCTCTGCCCCCTCCCAAGCCCCTTTGTACACCTGTGACTGCCAACCCAGAGCACAAAGGTGAGGATAATCCTTTGCAATAATTAAGGACTTGTCACAGTGCCTGCTGTCGATTGTACCAATTTTCTTCAAAACATCAGTACCCTGTAAGATGGCAGCAAAACTAAACAAATAACCAAAGTTTAGATGAGACCAAACTTTGTGCACAGAGCTGTCACCATGCCATTTGATATCAAAATTCACCAAGATAAAAGGAGCAGTCCATTGGTAGCAAGGTTTAATACCTGTGGAGCTTGAGGGGATTTGACCTTTGTTTAATAAGAACGTCTGAAAATATTCTAAGATAATAAATGCCTTACCGAGTGGCATTTGTCTTGTGACAGAATGTAGATTTTTTTATTTTTCAGTTGTGCAGATTCAAAATCAAACTGGCAAAGACTGGTAGGGAGAAAATAAGCACATTATGAAAATGAATTTGTCTTCTAAAATAAATTATGCTGGATTTTGTTTCTTTATTATCTAAAACATAGGAACTTGTTTTTACCTATCTTGCAAAATAAGCGTTAGAGAGTGAATTCTCTTATTTCTAGCAGGAGCCAATTGGTGAACCAAAATGAAGTAGTTCTTCAAGGATCTACTCATCACTTCCTCACCCTTTCCTACAGCTAGCCAGGTTCTTAGTTTTAGAGCTCTTTTTTCTTCATGCAGAATTATCAGTTGTCAATGGCCTAATATTAAGGTGAGTCTGCTACATTGGCAGGGCTCTGGCAAACACTATTCTAGAGAAAGCTGACATCACCTATAGTATAATTAAAAATAAGCAGGAGAAATAAGGCCTACTGCTGTCCACTGGATTCTTCTGCACATTCACTTGCAGAAGAAGCTTGCTTTTCTTTGTGGAATAAACTTCTAAGAGTTCCTTTGGGAATGAGGAAGGTTACTAAATCTATAATTTCTATTCTACATGTCGCTATACATGTCATAGAATCATTAAGATTAGAAAAGACCACTCAGAACACCAAGGTCAACCATCAACGCATCCCCAGCATGCTCACTAACCATGTTCCTCAGTGTAACATCTATCCTTTTCTTGAACACCTCCAGGGGTTGACACTACTATCTTCCTGGGCAGCCTGTACCAATGTCAAAAATAAATTCTATAAAAATATTTTATTATGGTAGGCTCTTAGCAGTGTTATGGGACAGTCCCTACCACTGCCAGATCTGCACTGTAAGAATGGCCTAACACCTGCAGAGCTTTAAATATTTTAGCTCACTATGGCAAGAATTAAAAAATGAATCATTTCATAATGAATAGTTAGTTCAAACAGAATTGCTTTCAGAACATTTCTAATATTTTCTCTAGCCCAGTGTAAGTGACACAGGAACATGTCACAGCGTAAGGGTAGAGGATAATGCTCAGAAATACACATTAGTGTTGCTACCACCTGAGGTCAACTGCTGGCCATCCTGTTTCCATTCTCCATTTCAAAACAGGGGCATAGGCCTGCACTTTCAGTGACACTGCATCCGTTGGATGAGGAGACAAATACTGTCTTTTCCCTGGGCTCATTTTATTCACCAGGGTCTGCGCATATGGTACTGTCTGAGAGCAGCTGTTACATTTCTTGAGCTCCTTAGGGTGCCCTAAGGTAGAACATGTCCTTTCCACTCGATAACAGAGTCGAAGCTAACAGAAAAATGTGCTTTGGGCACTTTTGTTTTGTTTCTTTCCAAGAGACCAAAACTTGAAGAGTGAAGAATAATTAAGAATTGAGCCAAATTCCTGGTCGTTCTTGATTTTATTTTCTCAAAACCCAACTTTATTTGATAGGGAATGTCTGATTACTAAAACTAAAATAAATCAAATGCTCAGTTCTGTAAAACACAGGTACTTAAAACCATTTTGGATTAGTTGACAGTTACAGACTATTATCTTTCTAGTTTTTAGTAGACAAAAGTTCCTCAGAATTCCTATGGAGAATAAAGTTGTACTACTTTAGAAACAAGTATTTTCTTACAAATCTTAAGTCAGTAAAACTCTGGAACGTCTTACAGACTTTGTAGAGTGTTTCCCAAGGGAAAGGGAAATCTCAAATGGTAGCAGTCATGCATTCTTCTCAAGGGTTAAAATACACCATTGTCTTGACACTACAAAACCAAATAATTTTCAGAATAATGGAAAAGAAAAAGTAGTTGGGAATGTATTACAACCTCAGGATATGCAGCTGGATGAAACTAGGCTTAACAATCAGAGAGCTGACATTTTTCTGGTCTGACATTTTACACACAAAAAGCTCTGCCATAACAAACCAAAAGTCCATCCTCTGTCTCCAACAGCTGCTAACAGCAGATGCCCAGAATTATTTGGGAAAGAAATATAAAGATACTGTCCAGAATAGTAACTTATGCATTGTGTGCTTTAAAAAGCAAGTGTGAAGTCTTTATAAGTGATATTTCCCAACAAATACTTCTTCCATGAATTTATCCAACTGCTTTATGAACCCATACAAAGTTTTGCTGTTCAGTGCCCTACCAACTAAAAACAATGCATTTGTAGAGAACATAGTCTTTTTCCCAAATAATTAATTTACTTACACATACAAAACCTTGTCCTCAACTTTGGTTACTACTTACTCTTGTATCTTTCCCACTCTTAATATAGCCTTCCTGTGCTAGGGGATCAGAGCAACACATGGTATTTAAGATGCAGCTCACCATGGATACAGGCCATAATAAAGTCTGGCATTTTGTGCTCTGCTCATTTCCTAACAATTCCCAACATTTTATTTGCTTTTTTGACTGCAGATGAGCACTCAGCTGACATTTCACAAAACAAAATCCATTAGTACAGCCTAATCAGAACTGTTGTCTGCATTTGTACTCCCAATTTATTCAGTTAAGTTAATCTTGTTAATTTTCTATTTGTTATGATGGGTATTTATTTCATAAATGGACTCTGGACTATTAGACTATACAAGTGTGCATCTGAGTACTTTTAATTGCACTAATGCATGCTTTAAGCGTATGCTTTAACGCTACGCTTTTCTCTGTAAAAGACATTCAAAAGCAAGGCTTCGCTTCATAACCATTAAAGGGGAAAACTGAAAAACTGGAGGGCCTGCAACATAACTTTATTTCACTTTTTTTCCCCTCTCTTCTGCTGCACAAACTTTATATGCACTTTTAGTAAAGTTGGTTAGCGGACCTTTGTAGAAAATAAATGCAGTATAATAATTAAAAGAAACAAGTCAGTCTACACTCTTCCCTTGTGAAGTCCTTCCAACCTCACTGTTTTTTACATTTGTAACAAAAACTGCAGGTGATGACCTCACAGCTAAAAGTCTTGCCTTCCTGCAAGACCAGGGCCCCTCTGGTTGTACTGAGCAACAGTTATTCATTGTTGAGACATGAACCAATAACTGTCCTGGAAGCCATTTGCTGATTAAAGTATCTCAAATGGAAAAAGCAGCACAACATCCAGTATTTCTGATTTGCCCCAAAGTTATGGAGGAGAAACACATAAAAAGTGCATGACCTCATTTTAATGGGAAAAAAAAAGTCGTTTCAAGATATTTTACAAAAAGCTTTTTCAAATAAAACAATAATGGAATTCTCCATTTTCACCTCCAGACTTTAAATTATAAACAAAAACATAAACACATCTGACAGCAAGATTGACCATTTGCAGCAATGCTTTTCTCTTAACTGTTATCTTATACCATCTGAAAATGTTTAGTATAAAAACACTGCAATATCTTTGTACAATTTAGCAAATGTTTATGGGAAAAAAATGTTCATTCTAGAAGATGAAAGATAGAAGTCTTGGAAAAGAATTTGACATGAACACTATATTTCTATTACTGAGAAAAATGTCTTTTAGGTGAATGTTGCTCTCCCTTTCCCAGTGCAGCCAGTGTTCAGCTTTTATCTTTTGCTATTCACCAGTAATAGAATAGTTTTAAACATTTTGCTATTAAATGTCACAATAAGAGCAAAATGTTTTAATATACAAAACACCATGTTCTTTTCTGACAGTTCAGATGCATCTCGAAATGTGTAAAGAGCAGATGGAAAGTAGTCTATTCAAATGGACACATTCGCTCTAAGTGCTAAGTACAAAACGCGTTGAAATAAAGAGTAATGCGTTTGAATGTCACTGAGCTTGGCATAGTGCAGAGGCACCTGGAGGCTTTATGCAGCCGTCGTACTGCCAGAAAGGAAACACACTGCATGTACTTCACAAAGAGCAGTACATTTTTCCCAGGTTTTGTGTTTCCCTGTCTCTATACAGAGAGCACCACAAAATCGTTTGAGTTGAAAGGGACCTTTAAGGGCCATCTGGTTCAACTTTCTGCAATGAACAGGGACGCCTAGAGCTCTGTCCCCCTGACCTTGGGTGTCTCTAGCGATGGAGCACCCACCACCTCTCCAGGCAATCTGCACCAGTGCCTCACCGTCCTCCCTGTAAAAAACTTCTTCCTTATGTCCAATTTAAATCTGCCTTCTTTTAGTTTGAAACCATTTCCCCTTGTCCTATCACAACAGACCCTGATAAAGCATAGAATCGTAGAATCACTAGGTTTGGAAAAGACCTTTAAGATCATCCAGTCCAACCATCCACCTATCACCAATATTTCCCCACTAAACCACGTCCCTTAGTACAACATCTTGAATACATGTCCATTGAATATGTGTATGTCTCCTTCTTTCTTATAGCCCCTCATATCATTCAGTTCAACCCACTGTTAATTTCTAATTTCAGATAAATCCCTTGTAAACACGTCCTTGCACTTCCCCAGGCACAGAAGAGTTAAATGTTTCAAGTGTGCATTTGCCTCGGTCAGGCTGGGATGCCCTCTCAAAGCAGAATGCTGCCCTTAACTTCAGCAATATCTGTCATAAGTCTCTGAATGTGAGAGGTGACATAAATATAGCGCTGCCATTTAAAAAGGATAACAAATTCCTTTGAAAACAGCTTCCATTTCTTTCGCCTTTCTTCCCCTCACTATTTCATCGTGGCCTGCTACCTGCTGCTTGTCCTAATAGCACGAGGCCCCAGGCTGCCCGAGCCTCTGACCTGCTGCAGCTGCTAGGGCTGGATTAGGACTTAGGGAAAGCAGAATGCTAACTGCTTAAATAGATCTAAACCAAACCTATTCAGCTGCACAGAAAATGTGGGGTTTTTATTCTTTTTTTTCCCCCAAACATACATTTCAAATTTCAGCTAAACACATGCTGAGTTGCAAATGTCTAAACCTTATAGCCCATCAAATCAAAACTGAATTTAGCTTAATGACATTCTCAGCATGAATAGTATGGATCTGAACTATATCTAGTTTTCTGTGCTCAGGCATGACAAATCCTAAAGTTATGTTAATGCAGTACTGGGAATTTCACCTTTAAAACTAAATGGTAGCAAAAAATGTAAATACTGAAGTACCTGAAGAGCAGATCTAATTCCAGATCTATTTCTTTATAATTATTTGTGTGAAAGGGGGTTATTTGAATGTAATTTCTTGGAGCTTGTCTCTTTAATGACAATTGAGAAATGTTTGGTGGCTTTCATAGCATTTGGATGGCAAAGTTCATACGCCATGGCTTTCTTTGAAGGCTTGGTGATAGCACAAAGGTGAGAAGGCCCTCAATGCATGAGCTTCATTGAAATTCCATGCTGCCACAAATATTTGTCCTTCATTCAGCTTTCCAATTACGCAGTACATTTTCCAGTTTTAAGAACAAAATGTACTTTGGCTTTTTTTTCCCTTGGAACAATACTTAAAATGAAAGATGCTTTCTTTCAGATCTCTGTAGCTTCTTTGCTATTATGCATTTTCCTTGAAACAACCTTGCTTAGCTTCAGACCCATTATAAAATACGCATCTCTGCCAGTAAAGTGTGGCAAAGTACAACATTTTTCTGTGTTCACTCCTCAAGCACATGGATAGATATTTTTCACACTGTTATATCATGTGGCTTGTTTTGTTTTGGTTTTTTTTCTGAGGGCATAAGTGAGCTCCAGCTGACACATATGCCTTGCTTTTGCTTCTTAGGATAAAGTTCAGCGCACTTCCTACAGCAGTGACCTCTTTACTCTCTTGAACTTGTCATACAATAATACCTCTTGTAAGAAGGTTACAAATACAGACACCAAATGTTAGGTCTCTACCTTAACCTAAGTTTAGGACATTAAATCTTCCAGACCCGTGAAGAATTAAAGCCATTAGGAATGTGCTGAAATCAGACTCTAGATGGGAATCATAAGTGCTTAGGAAAAAAAAAAAAAACAACAAACAGCTAAGCAATCTGATACTCCCTCAAAAGTCCTCTGAATTCAGCAAATAATGTCTCTCCAGAGCTGCAGCGATTTCCAGCTTTATGCTCAAACTGTCTTCCACAGAATAACACTGCCGACTGCAAAAGATCAAGAATCTACTACATAACTTCCTGCTTTTGCTGCTGCTCACACATTACTTATTGAACATCTAAATTGTTGTTTAAATGTCGGTCATTTTGGTGACAGATTTCCTTACAACCCTTTTCTATGCAGAGGAAACACTTCCCCTCTGTTCAGGGTAACTTCTGACACCTGTTAGGGCTCACTGAACAGACAATCATAGAATCGTGAAGGTTGGAAAAGACCTCTCAGATCTCCAAGTCTAATCATGGACCCACCTCCACAATGCCCACTGCCCTCAGTGCCACATCTCCTTGGTTCCTGAAGCCCTCCAGTGATTGCGACTCCACCACCTCTCTGGGCAGCCTGTGCCAATGCCTAACCTGAACCTGGAGCAACTTAAGGACCTCTTGCCTTATTGCTGTTACCGAGGAAAACGGAACAATCCCCATCTAAACACAGCCTTATTTCTGGTCGCTGTAGGCAGCAATGCCAAATGGATTCAAAGAGTGATGATCACCAATTATCCATGAGGATAACTTTGATGGAGGGATGGGCAAGGTGTTTAGTATTACAAACCACGTTTGTAATTAGTCTTCCACTTCAAAAGTATGCACTTACACATGAACACACTTAGAAGTGAAACAAAATGATCACGCGGGCACTGCATTACTAACGCAATACCTGTTTTTATACTGCACAATTGGTTGTTGGATTAATTAAACAGCTTGTGAAAATCAGTAACGAGTACTGTGCTCTCATAACTGCACCGAACTCAGTGCTGGAGCTGTTTGCTTTTTCTCATGCTTTACTCTTTCTGTGCTTTTTGCAGTGCAGTGTGACCCACCATGTGAGCATGGAGGAACTTGTGTAGCTCAAAACACTTGTTCTTGTGCCTATGGATTTGTTGGTCCTCGATGTGAAACAAGTATGTACAAATTATTGGAATCTTCTCTCCTCCTTACATGTTTGAGTTTGTATAAAATGATAAAGCACAAAAAAAGCTTTTTTATATTCCTGTATTTCCCTCTAAAATGCTGACTGAATACAGCAAGGAAATCAAAGCATAATATTTTGTAGTAATACAGCAGCTGAATTATTTCAGCACACATATTCACCAGCAACATAGCTGTATTATGTAAAAATATGTACATCTGTGTCAACATATTCCACATAAAATTGCCTCCCGAAAAACAAACAAGGAAAAAACTCCATGTTATTTATAGCAACATTTATGAAATGTGAGGTTGTAGGAGTGAATGCAGTAATAGTGATTGTGAGAACATAAAAAGGCCATGCCAATTAGCCTATTTGGGTAATGTTACTGTGCAAAACAAGTCATGAAAGAGGTTTAATACATAGAAAATATATTCAATGTCTGGGGAAAAAAATCAGCCTTCAAACTGTTTCATATAGGTTGAATGGTAAAACAAATGCAGTTGCATTACAGATCTCGCAGCTGACTTAAATATCAGGTTGCTACTGACAGGAACATAATTTTATCTGTGAGCCAAGGTAGCTTGAATACTTCAAGACCAAAGAATTTTAGATGCAAGACTTCTGATGGAAAGAATGAGCAAAAAGAGAAAGAAAACCAAAGGAAGGGACAGAATCGCCGCTTGGTTTACTTTTGGACTAAAACAATTAGTTATTCGCTGTAATTGAGCACCTTTATGACCCACATCAGTATAACTGATAACATATTAAATTCCTTTCTGTGCTTTCCAGTGGTGTGTAACAGGCACTGCCATAACGGCGGGGTCTGTGTGTCGCCAGACGAGTGCAAATGCAGAAGCGGATGGAGCAGCCCTTCCTGTGAAATAGGTAAGCTGTTAGAAACCATTGGTCACTCCTTTCTTTTCCTGCCTGAAATCCACGTGATTTGTATAATTCAGCAGTCAAAGTGGGAGCTGCTTGAAAAATTGAAATGTAAGAAGAGCAGGAGACATAGTAAAGGGCAAAGCCTCAAGAGGCCTTGAAATTATGTGAGTATTCATAAGCTTGGCTGCTTAGCTAAATCTCAGGGCCACTTACAGGAAAGCCACAAGCAGAATCTTTTTGCATCTTTTTTTAAGCTCATGTGATACTGGAATTTGTCCTTAGTATGAAAATAAAGTTCTTCACCATATCAGCAGTTTCAACCTTGGGAAGCTTGGTATCTTCTGCCAAATCAGTTGAGATTTTGGCATTATATTGATTTACATTTTCATTTAAATGCTTCAAAAATCACCATGGCCATGGACATGAACTCGCTCTGCATTGGCACTGTCCACGCAGAGCTCAAAGAAGTGCTGTCTAACAGTCCCAGTGCCTTAGTGGCAGTGGTGAGGGCAATGCACTGCTCAGTATCCATGCAATTCCCTTGTTTCATTGCTTGTAGCCCTACACTTTTCTCTCAAGGTTAGGAGAAAGAAGAATGGTCTGGCTTTTGGCGATTTACAACAGGATACAGTAAAATCTGACTATGGAGACAGAAATAGGAGGTCTGATTAAGCTAGGAAGACAATGCAAGCGGGTCAGCATGACTTCTGCTGCTAAGTTACCAGCTACAGTTGCTACAGTTCCAGTACTCTGTAGTCTAAGGAAGAAAAATGAACCAAAAGAAGGGAAGTTATCAGAAGCCTGCCTATTAACCAAGGTTTTTTTGGTCTATTTCTTGGATCCAATTTTGCCATTACAGAAGATGGCTTGTAACAGTGTAAGACTGAACAAAAGTAGGTTTAGAAGGAGAATTTAACTACCCACTTCCCCTGATAACTGTAGAATATTTAACTGCTCCTCTTGGCTGCACTTAATACATGCAAAGCACCTACAAAAAACTTGCACTCAGGGAAAAACCATCACCAACAGTCAGCACAAAATGCCAAGGTAAGGCCCAGAATTAGGTACCTATTATCAGTCAGGACTGATAGCTCTGAACCCTATTAGAATAGCTGTAGCTAAGACCTTCATCCCACAGCCAAAGTACTAACGCTGGAGTACACATGCTTTCTTCTCAAGGCACAGCCACTATAGCACTCACCTGGGACAAGGCATGCAAAACTGAAATATGAAAAGAAGCAAGCATGAGAAGTATCTTAATCAGTGCCAGACCTCAAAGCTATAGAGGCAATCTGCCTTTTCCATGGCAAATATTAACGACTAAGACACCTTCAGCCTACATTACCTCTCCTGGCAGGTGAGGGATGTCATCTTCACATCTTTCTCCCTGAGATTTTTTCTAAATGGCAGACCTAAATTATGGCGGACACATAAATTAGCCTAGCTAAGATCCAGTGTAAATGATTGGGATTGCCACTAGCTATTCTGGTTCCCCCTATCTCCTCTTTCTGCCAGAAATTACTCTCCTTGCATTTTGCACGTGTCCTGGCAACAGATGGAGACAGGATTATTCTAAGGGTAGGACAAGTAGCAGCAGCAGAGGTGGTAATTTTCAACACAAAACAGCAGATTTGGGGTTTGTTTGTGTGACAATACCTTAAATGAAAGAATACCAGCCTCAGCTTTCCAGCACAATTTTGTGTGTGCTAGGCAGAGCGTTCCATGGATACTGTTGGCCTTTCCCTCCTAAAGGGTTTTTACAGATGGAAATACAAACACTGACAGAGTGTGGACATCTGTGAACTAGCTGGGACAAAGAGGGAACTAATCCAAATTTACCATTAGCAATGAGCAAAGTCCATTTTGACTTCTTAAGTGATTGCTGCTTAGTCAGAACAGCCTCTCATCTAGACTACAGTTTCACTTTTTTCTCTCTCCAAATTGACATTTTATTTCTCCTTTAGTTCTTCTGAAACATTTTAGTGATGCTTAATTTATTTAAGCTTAAATTTATTTAATTTATCTAATGGGCTATTCTGTAAGACACTGAAAGACAAAAGGGATAGAAGGAAAAAGCCTATTTTAAAGTGCCACTCCATAATAAAATCTGCACAATCGTCCTTATTCTTCACACAGCGACTTCCCAACTGAAATAGTTCACAGCTGAAATACCTTTTTTTTTTTTTTTTTTTTTTTTTTTTTTTTTTACTACAGTCAGGTACTTGCCACATAGAAATATGTCAGACAGCCTTTAATTCCTAATGCCTGTTATATCATCTATAGTAATAACAGACAAATAAACAGGCAAAGCCAGTAGCTTTGTTGATGATACATGAGCCAATATGTTTGTGGGAACTGGCATTTAAATGAGGCAGAACAAACAGAGGTTTTCTGGTGCATACCTATTCAGCTTCCCTGAAATGCCACTCTGCTCTGCTGCACTCAGACAAAGCAGCAAATGGCCAATATCTCTTTTCCAGGTTATGCAGACTGTTTGCAGTGTGGCTGGATTTTGTTACCTGGGGATCGCGGGTGGTCAGGATACCAACGTAAAAGCAAACAAGCTGGGCAAGCCAAAGGAAGATATCAGAAATAAACTATTATATAATATTTGGTTTCATTCCTCTAGCTATGCTAAAACACCACTGAAATGCACCCACTGTGATGACAATGAATAAATAACACAGCCCATCTGACCAGTAAGGATCGTGTGAAATTTATCACAGCATTGCGATATTAATTCCAATGATGTGTGCAGCAGCAAAAGAGCATCTAGTGTAAAGGTTCAGAGTGATAAGAGATTAATAAATTTATCTTACATTCACATACAGCTGTGTGCAACCCTGTGTGCTTAAATGGAGGAATCTGCGTGCGACCAAACACTTGCACGTGTCCTTACGGTTTCTATGGGCCCCAGTGCCAGAGAGGTAAGAAAGTTCTATTCATCATGTTGATAAAGGATGCAGGCTTAAAACATAAACAGCAGCCTATATCATTGCCTGCCCCCACATGCAGTATATCGAGAGATTTGCCTTGTCATAACTCCCTGCATGTTCTGTGGATGTTGTGGTCTGTCGTAAATCTGCATTAAAGTGTTCTTAACAGTACTGTGAAGGAGCAAGCACCTATTTAGGATGGCATTAATGATAACTAAACAATTAATCTATAGCTATTTGAAGCCAATTCTATCTCTGATGAGCATCTAGTCAATTAAACTTTAAAGTACGGCTCAACTTTGTTCATTTTACGTTCTATAGTGGGCATTACAGTGTGTTTCAGAGCCAGATGATTTTTCTTCAGATTGGCCTCCACGTATCACCTGCTCGACCATCCTAACATGTTGTGGATGGGAGACTTACAGGACTTCTTCAGGCCTTTGCTCAAATATCTGATCAAATATCACACAGCCTAATTTTTGTGTAGGACCTCGTTTTGAATCCATCTCCTAAACAGAAGAGCTCTAATCTGAGGCTAATGATGCTACAGAAGTCAAATTAATCATAGAATCGTTAAAGCTAGAAAAGACCTCTAAGATCACCAAGTCCAACCTCAAGTCCAAGTCCACCCCACCATGCCCACAAACCATGTCCCTTATTGTCCCATCTCCACGGGTCTTGAACACCCCCAGGGATGTTGACTTCACCCCCTCTTTCTGAGAAAAAATTTTTCCTAATATCCAACCAGAGTAAATCCTCTTAACTACCCATTCGACCAAGCACGACAGACATGAGGAAGAAACTTATGTTTAGGGCTCAAATAGCTGAAAGATACCTGCATTGAGCTTGGCTTTAAAACTCCCTCCCAAATCTGGAAATATAAATACACTCTTATTACCAAATGAACTATTTCAATATTAAATGTTTATCTCTCTTTCTCTCTCTGTTTTATTTCCCTGGAGTTCCTACGTGAATGCAATCCTAATGCACGTTTTTTGCAAGTGAATGATTAATGACAGTAGAGGTTGCTGGAAGCTCTTTGTTTTTGTGATGATGGCAGGGAAAGCGAGAGGGAAAAATTATGCAGACTCTGTAACTTAATGATTTTTCTCTTGATGTTCAACACAGAAAGTGCTTTTCAACATCTAGTTGATTTGGATAGTGGCTGGATACTGAAGAAAAGCCAGCTTCATTGAGGAAGGGGGAAGAATAGCGCCAAAACAAAGATATCAAATAACAAACACTGATATTTCAAGGGCAGCTGCTTTGGAGAAGCCCTTTATTTAGAGCTAAAAACCAAAGAGGTTCTCTGGGATATTCCCATCACTTAGCTTCAGGTATCTAGAAGAGATTAGGTGTGAAGAGTTGTGTCCCACATTCCTTCCACAAACCAGAGAGAACTGACATTTCAACTGGGCATCGGCAGGAATTACCCTTTGGAAAGACATCTTCTCTACCCCAAATAACCAATAAGCCTCTGCAGACTGTTCTCCCAACACATGCACCTCAATAAAGGGCCTATATTTAGGTGATATTGACACCTGTTGTGGTTTCAGTGCAACAAAATTTTCCCTTTCCTTCTCCAGCTGTCTGCATTCCTCCTTGTAAGAATGGCGGCCACTGTGTTCGAACCAATGTGTGCTCCTGTACTGAGGGCTACACTGGAAGAAGATGTCAGAAGAGTGAGTTACAAAGTTCCAACGTTCTCTAAAACCAAACAGTTTTTCTTCCTTTTCTGCAAGGTCAATGGAATATTTATTCTCTCTGATCTTTATTTTTACCATTGCACATAGAGGACCATAGACCTGTTCACTGGAACAGGTTGCCTAGAGAGGTTGTGGATGACCACTCCCCAGAAACATTTAAGGGCAGGCTGGATGGGGCTGTGAGCAACCTGGTCTACAGGGAGGTGTCCCTGCCTATAGCAGGAGTTTGAAACTAGATTGTCTTAAAGGTCCCTTTCAACCCAAACCATTCTATAATTATATGATACTATGTCTCTATGCTAGGCCTTGTATCAACCTTTTAATCAGAATATCACTATCTCAGGTCATTGTGGGGAGCAGAATGTTTTGCTAGAGTCCTTAAATATTTCATGCATTCAGAGTGAGTCATTCTCATTGTATTTGGAGATAAATGAATTATTCTGCACTAAAGATTTTGTGGAGAAGAATAATAAGCCAAAGGCAGAGCAGCAGAGAACCTTAAAAATATCAGCATCTCATACTAATTATCAGTAAAGGCTAATTTGCCTTGCTTTTGCTCTTGTTACTGAAAACTCCTTCTCCACCTAAGCATCAGTATTCATATTCTATTTTTTTAATGAGAAAATAGATTTTTTCAACAATTTCTGCCACTCAAGGAGTTTAGAATATGTATAGGTAAAGTTTTTATTATTATTATTATTATTATTTCTTAACCAGTTTGAAGTTGGCAAAAGTGGAGCTGTGAAAACAACCATTCTTAACAGGAACAATCTCTGTGTTTCCAGAGCACTTTATGTCTCTTACACACAAAGAAAAAAGCTGGTAAAAAATTCCTTCCAGCAACAGAAGCCCACACCACAACTCTCCTCTCCTTCAACAGAGGGAATCACGTTGCACAGTCCTGCCTGGCTGCAGAGGATACAATTGAATAGTCTGTTCTGGCAGAAAGAAGCTGGAGGAAAGAAAGGAAGAAAAAAACAGATGTTTGGCATTTTGTTTTTGAGGTTAGAGAACATTAGAAAAGTGCTGTTTCCTGCTCTGAACATACTACCACATCTGAAGACAGATCAAAGGCAAAGAGTTGATCATGACTGCAGCCCAGCAAAGCACTCCCCTAAACGCTTCCACTGCTTTCAACACACTGAGCACTTCTAAGCTAATGAAGTTTCTGTTGCCTACCTTGGTACAATCTTTTGTGGCAGAGCTTCCTGAGATAGTGAAAATATTTTTGTGCTGTTTAATCTGAGCCTCCATTCCTCTCCCACAGCCAGGATATAGTCTGTTTTATTTAGCTTCATGTTATAAGAACTTAAAGAAAGGTGCAGGGTCTGGGATGAATGAAGAGAAACTAGAAAGCAATGGCTACAATTTGCTTCCTGACTGAATAGGTGAAAAAAAGTTGAGTATATTTTAGATTTTTTTCCTGTTTACAATCAACTGTACAGGGACTGGTAGCGTGCTGCATAGAAAGCAATAGATTGTTCACAGCTCTTCATAGCAAGCAGTTACTGTTACAGATCTTTGCCTTTGCATGGCTGGTGTATGAACCAGTTTCTCTACCAGAGGATCCAGGTTTCTCCTCTCCCAGACACATGAGGGTCTGGAGGCCACACAGCAACAGCACCAGTACCACACTCAGCTCAAAACCCTTCCAACCAACAGAGAAAACAACTGGACACACCACTCAGAGATGGTCCTCAGCCACACTTGAGAATTCAGACACCAAAGGCTCTTTGAGCCTTTTTACCATGTGGTTTTCGGCACAATTTTAGCATAGACATGATTGGTCAACTGACATACTTGGCGCACATTTAAGGATTAGAATTATATAGCCACGTATTATTAACTTATTTACACAGGAAAATTAAAAAGTGGAAAATTAATTCCATTACCCAACGCATTTTCCTTAACACAGAGGAAAAAGTACCATAGAATCATACCACAACACTCATTCTAAGTTCCAAAGAGTTAAAGCATGTAGTTCTTCTGCAGCATCACTAACTGCAGACATACATATTCTTACAGAGTTACCAGATAGCAATGATGCTTAACGACAACAGAAGAACAATTCTAACCAATTCTTTGAGCACTTACCCCTTGGATATTTTGGCACCGTTCTCACTACTTTTAGGTATTTCTCTTTCCTTTATAAATCTCTCCTGCATGAACAGAGAAACAAAAGCTTCTGTTTGCTTTTGGCAGCTTCAGATTGTCAAGTGGAGGAGATAGTTAAAACTAAAAGCTGTGGCAGCCAACCAAAGACAGGTTATTCCTAAACCAAGCCCAGATTCACTACTGGTTTATTTTAAATGTAAAGCAACACGCCTTAGGATGTTCACATCCATCCCTGTACAGCTTGGTGTTGCTGATACTCTGCCTGGCAGCTGTGAACTCGCAGGGCAGAGTGGGAGCTCCATGCCTTCACTATTCAACCTTAATCATCATTGCTTCCTTGGGGAACAGAGAAAGGCATTCAGCCTGTTCTCTATGTAAATAAACATCACCTCCAAAGAGGCGTAAATCAACCCAGTCTGATTGGCTGCCAGCTAAAATATAAGGCTTTGCCTGGTGCGTTTGCTGATAAATAACTGCCTGGTGATTATGCAAACCAGACACCCACACCCAGGACGGGAGGGTGTCAGAGCTGACAAGGAAATGTGTGGTTATGCATCAGCAGTTGTACAACCTTGTGTCCTCATTTGCTGCGCGTTGTTTTCAATACAGTCGGTCTTGTTGAGCATAAGGAGGTAAACGCTGACAGCACTTCAAAATGAAATATATTTCTGGATCAACTTTGCATCAAGAAAACATACTCCGCTTCAGTAATAAGGAAAAGCTATTTGTCTGTGGTTTAAAATTCCTTTTTGATGAAAATGCACAGCTGTAGCTGTCTTGGAATTTCACTGATTTCATGAGACTCTAACACTGTGTTCACACGAATTCCCAACACGTTCTTACAAACATTAAAAGCAAATAGATCAAATGTTATGTATATTTTCATTGGACTGCTTTATAAATAACTTCTTCTAACGATAGCTAATAAAAGCTGAGTTCACTTTTCATATGAAGGATCGGAGTGAAGAAAAAGAGAGGAAAAGAGATTCCTGGGACCCCAGGTTTATCCCTCCTCTGCTGCTAGCGAGATCATCTCTGAGCAAAAAGGCAAGCCACAGCTCCCTCTGGAGCTTATCAGCAAGCAAAGGGCACAGGAGAACAAGGCCGAATTCCTCCTCCTCCCTGCTGCAGAATACCAAGCAGACCTCATCCTGTCCTGCAGGCCCAAGCTCTCCTGCCCTCCTCAGCTGGATGGGTTTATTGAACGGCTTCAAACAGAGGCTACATTCCTGCTCACAGCTGTTCTATGCTATCAGACCCATCCAACGCTGGGAGTTTGCAGATTACATTTCAAATATAGTAGATAATTATTTCTCTGCTTCTATTCCTGCAGACAGGATTTATAGCCAGTACACAGCATGCAGCATAACCCTAATTCATTCTTTTAGCTCTACTTTTTTCTTACCCTTCCCCTTTTCTCTTTCCTTCCCAGCATCATGAGAACTTTACTTGTATGAAATCTAGAGACAAACTAAATTGGAAATGTGAACACCAGGTTTCAAAAGCAAATTTTGCTCAGCAATGTCACAGTGAAAGTCTCTGACTTCCTGAATTCCAGCCCTCCCATGCCACATTGCTGTAGATTATTTCCTTGTGAGTTGTGTAAGCAGGAAGCTTTACTGCTCAACAAATTACACTTCTATTGAGTTATCATCTTAACAACCGGCAGTATATTCTCTGGTACATCCACACTGAGCAGGCAGATTGCCTCAAGCTGTCCAAAATCAGTGAGTTTGCAGTCAAGAGCTCCAGCATCCCTCCCACACAGCTGAGCATGGAACAGCCCATGTGCCTAATTCAATGAATGGAGCCATCATTAGCCTCAGACTTGCTTTTCTCATGTCAAGGATGTGCTTGTAAGCAACAATGATTTGGCCAAGGTTTCTGGACGGCCAGTGTCCTCAGCAAGTGGGTGTTTGGAAATAAGTTAACAGCTGCTCATGTGGAGAGGCTCATAACTGATGTAAACTGCACTAGTTGTGCTGACAGGAATAGAAGGATTGGCAGGTTTGCTTGTTGTCTAGGTGCAAAGTCTGGGGATTTTGAAAGGGAAATACTGGTCTCAGTTCTTACTTGATTTTGAAGCTTGCGTAACAGAATAGGCTGTATTAGATGTCATCTTCCTTCCTTGGGCAAGATAAGCAACAGAAGACAAAGGAAAAAATATTCAGGGCCACTACTGTCTTTCCCGTTCTGCTGAGCATAAACTGATCTGTGCAATTTGCATGGGGTGAATGTGGTGAGCTCTGACTTCCCAGAGACAGAGAGACAAACTGGAAACAGTGGCTCAAGGGATAGTCTGGTTGTGGTCTGCACTCAGAGCTCTTCTCCTCTCTGCTCTCTTAGCAAGAATGTGGCATAAAGCCATTAACTGGCCTTTTGTCAAGCTATGTTTTGTTCACATACAAGTAGCTGGTGCATTTATTTTATCAGGAGCTTTGAGCACATGCAGTTGTCTCTAAATTTATTTTTCAGAAAGAGAACAAGAATGTATTTGGGTAAGAACTGACTATATATCCCAAATAAGAAGCAAAGAAGCCTTATTAAATTTTTATTCATTCCTTAAGAAAAACATTCCCAGACTACAGAATGATTTTTGCAGGAGTAGCAAATCTGGGGTTTGGGCCAATATTTCTTTATATGTACTTAAATGCACTAAAGAAATGTGTCTGATTTGCTGCTATATGTAAATGCATACTTAAATAGCAGGGATTCCTGAACTGACACATTTCTCTTTGCCGTATGCTTCCACGTGAGGATGAGTGGCTTTTCAATGACTTGATTTCAGTAACAATACATTCTAGGGTCTATTTCTAATTAAAATATTTTAATGTCTTTTCTTAAAAAAGGGGTGTAAAATCTACCACAGGGAAAGCACAGGGAGTGAACAGTTCTGGAAATTACATTGTCTGCTGGACCACAAAAAGACCTTGGCAGTACATCGATTCTCATGTAAGACTTAGCCTACTTCCTAAGACAGATAATAGTGCTATGAATAAAAGATCAGAGCAGTGCCAAGGCGGACAGTACTTCGTTTTCTGGAAGGGCTCCCACCCAAGGCAGGTGCCTTCTGTGGATGAGCTCCTTGCTTCCCAGCTGGCCATCAGCCAGGCCAGGGACCTGATGTTCTTCCTTTTCTTGCCTTGAAGCTACCTCCCATTTCACCACAGTTCTTTTCAGTTCCTCTGCTTCAATCTCTCTTTTTACTTTTGCACGGGTGAAAATACACCAACTCGCATCAAGCATGGGTGGGTTTAGCCCACTCTGAGCAATGAAAGCACACCTAAATGGCAGGCCATAATGCAAGGACTGAAACTGCAAAAACAATCAGCGGAGAAAAACAATGTATATGAGAATCCCTTTTCACTTCTTACTCAGGCATGACAAGGAAACAGCTCTAGAGAACAATTTATACACACACCGTAATGGTTCGCTGACCTAATAAAGCACAGAGCATTCCTCAATGAAGAGAAAATGTTACCAAGCGCAAGATCCAAACAAGATGAGAATATAAGTTGTGCTGAGAGTATATTTCACAATTCCCTACATTAATTATGTACTAACAGTCACAAAGATGAGAATAAAGAATAGCGAGACACTCTTTCAAATTAATAGCATCGCAATCAGACTAAAACCAATTGGTAAAAGAAAAAAGGTTTTGCTAAGGATCTCAAAATCTGCTGGTTCCCAGCAGACTCTACCCCAGATATACCTTATGCACACCTGAATATGGTGTCATTTCTTTGTCAACTGAGTGTTTACATCATTCTGAAAGACAAAATACCACGCATCTATCCAAACACCTTAACAGTGCACCTCTAGGAAGAGTTTTACCTGATAAGAGACAACAGGCAAAGGGGGAGAAATATTTCAGTCCCAACGACAGCAGACAATCCCCTATCTGAACTGGAGCAGCAATTCCTTACTTTTTTCCACAGTGTTCTGGGTTTTAAGAGCCTTACCCACCGTGCCCTGCCAGAATCATTCAGAAATGCAGACAGAGAGACCAGGATCCTTTTTTGCTGGCATAAAAATTGTATTATCTGATGAGAGTGAAGTAATGGCACAGATAGGAGCCCACTACATTGCACATCAACACGCAGAGCTTAGTCTGGCACCTCAGTAGTTATGCCATCCTGCATCCATTATTTTCCCCATTTTCTTTTCTGATCTAATACCCAAATTAGATTTATTTCCTGCTTTAATAATTCTAAAGGCACCCCCAGGTACATCAGAGCACACATTGGTACAAAGACCAGACACAATTAGGCAAGGCCCTGGCGTCATACTGCAGTCTATATGGCCTACAACTTTTCAGGCAATTTTTTTCTTCTGAAACGTGTGCAAGGTTTGCCAGAGCTGTGTGGTAACGTGAATACATTATCAATGCAAACTGTCACAGCACCCATCACAACTACATTTACAGCTCCCTCTGTGTCTTGTAGTAATTTGTTCTCCTGCACTGCATCCCTCAGAGGTTTCTACCAGATTATTTTTTACTATTCAAAAAGGTAATTTATTGAAGAATTGCTGTGCATCTCTGTTAGAAATACGTGAAGCAAGAAATGGGGCTGAGCAAACCTCAGAATAATTGGTAGCTTGATATGGATAAGGATCCAAATTTTAGAAGAACCTTGCACAAAACTTGCAAGCTTCTTATACACACAAAAAGTTGCTATTTCTCAAAATTTAATCTAAAGTTATAATTACTGATACGCACTGGGTTACATATCTGAAGTTACTTTGCTAAAGCTTGGGTATAAATTTCTTTATTCACAAATACAAATCCACAGAAATGAGGAGTTTCCGAGAAACTCAATCTTTGGAACAAAACACATGCCTAAAACTTAACATTTGTAAAACTATTTTCTGGCTGCCCTTGAAACAGAAAAATTAGGACAAGTAATTGCTACTGTCCCAAACCCACAACATGTTTTTTAGTGCTACGTGCAATTAGGACCTCTGTGGCAGCAGATATCTCGGTACATCCATCTTGCTAATGATCTGTTGAGCATCAGTTATACCCTCTGAAGTATAGATTGATGTTTTTTACCTCAACTACTTTCTGGCTACTGTGAGGGCAGCAGAATCCATAAAAGAGTATTTTTTCACCAGTTTTGCGATTCATTTCTTCAAAGGATTAAAGATCATTCAGCAAGATCAACTCTTTATTTGGAGCCTGGAAGCATCCAGCCAACCCCTTCCTTACTGCACTCGGGACAAGAGTTCATTTGAGCAGTACTGCTGAGATGCATAACGCATCCAGAGAGAAGTGGAACCTTGCTTCCAGTCAATCAATTGAACTGTGCTATTTCATCAAACTGCTGACCTGGCTCTCCAGTTCTCTTCCTATAAAAATATCAGCAGCATCTTTACATTTTAAGGCTACATTCACAAGGTTGCTGTATTCCTGGCACAGATTTTCTCCTCCGTTTCTGTGTTTTATCAATAGGTGATGTATATTACCAATAAATATTGGAAAAGAAGTGCCAGTTTTAACACAGCAACCAACTGCTTTCACAACTACTGGCTTCGTTTTTATTCTCAGCTTGGGTTCTGTCATCTGTATTTTCCTGACAAGACCAGTCGGTGTTATTTTTAAATCTGTCCCATGCTCTCTATCCTTACTGTGCTGTACCTCCCTAGCTACAGCTCTTTGTTTTTGAGAATGTCACACCACATCCAGATAACCACTAAGCAGAAAGGAGAAAACGAACATTAAAACAACACGTACAAAAGCCAAAACTGCGACTGATCAAGCATCCTACTTCTCAAAAGAGCAATTGAGAGAGCAAGTACAAATATGTGCTAGGACCACAGAGAAGTCAGTCCAAAACCAACACCAGCCTGAAATAAAAGCCATGCCTGTGAATCATGTACAAATAACAGCACAGGGATGGTGACTTAAAGGACACGTTGAAGTCTGTATCTACCAGTAGGTGTTCTTTTGGCCACTTTCCTGTGTTCTTTGTCAGTGAAGATGTAGCCTGATGCGTTACCTTAGCTGGCCCACACAGATGTTACTGCTTGAGGCTATTTTCTCTCTTCCATACAAAGGCAAAATACATTCAGAAACAGGTCAATTTGGTCAGCTTCTACAGGGGGAAAAAAAAAAAGTTATCTTGAAAACTGCGTCTTCTAATCAGCACTGCAGTGTGACACATTGTCTCCTCATCAGCAGCTTGGCTCAGGATACACGATGACAGGTAATTCTTGATTCAGAAAGAAGAAGTCAGGGCACTCATACTTTCAGGGAAGCACATGGATGTTCAGCTGCACCACAGGGTACTCCTGAAACATTTCAGAAAATCTCATTTTGCTAAGATTTTGGAAGCCTGATTTAGTATCTCCTCTGTTTTGACATAAGGGCAGTGATGAAGACATTTGACAAAATTGCAAGCTTTTCACTACTTATTGTTATCCATTTCTAGTTAAAAAGGTCCAATGGTGTACTTGCATTGAAAAGTGGCTAGGGTTCAACCTAAAGTGTTGTTTATCTGCTAATGCATAGTGAAAAATGAGTCTGAAGGAAATATCTGGCTTCTGTTAATCAATGTAGACTGATGAGACTTTTGATAGATATTGTCACCATTTGAACAAGACATTGCTCTTAATTGCTTATAGTGTATGCAGAAAAGCATACCAAAAGCATATCCTTTCACTTTGCATAGCAGGGATATTTTGCTTAATACTACGCATGCTGCAGAGAATGCCCAGGGAAGTGGCAGAGTCAGCGCCCCTGAAGGTGTTTAAGAAAAGTGTGGATGTGGCACTGAGGGAGATGATTAGTGGGTGGAGATGGGTTGGCAGTTGGACTAGATGATCCTAGAGTTCCTTTCCAACCGTAAGGATTCTATGATTCTGTGCTTTAAGGGAATGTTTATTGTCAATTTGTTGTGAGAAGTGGAAAGGAAGACTCTGGAACTGTAAGTGCTACTTACATCAGGAGTACCTACTGGATTTTAGAGACAACTTTTTTTTCCCATAGATTTTTAGTAATCTCTGGAAATAATTATTTTGTACTAAAACTCTTCTCTTTGGCTGACAAAGCAAGAGGTTAGCTACCTAGAGGTGAACAGGTAACTGTGGAGTTCCATGATAAAAAGAGTTGCAAGAAGCACTTCGCTGGGTGAGGCCAGCCTAAAGGGTCACAGGAAATTTTAAGTGATTGTAAGGTCAAAGTGCTCTAAAGCCATCAAAGAGAACTAACTGTATGACAGAAACTTAGCAACTGGTAAGTCTCATTCAGTACAAGTGGAACTGCTTACATTTTGTACAATGTTCTACGCAATGCCTATGTTTTATCTTAACACCTCCTGCCACCTGTTACCTTATCAAATCAACCCTCACCTGAAAAACAGCAACTAATCATGCTTTTACTTTAACCTCCAACACAGGCTTACCTTATCTAACTTGCCTGTTTTAAAAAAACACCATATTATGGAAGTTTTAAATAGTGGCCTTCACACTCCTTATAGAATTGAGTAACACTTACTGCATGCAAAATTCTGTGCTTCAGTTCTTACTGAAAAGCATAGAAATGCTGACGTTGACACCACAAGGAATGGGATTAAGGCTTTAGTGATACTCGCTGACTTCTAGCAAGCTTGCACTCAGGATACTTAGACAGAACAAGGCTCTCTCCACCCCCAGTGATATGCCCTATCAAACTGCAACAAATAGAAGACGCAAATGTGTTTCCATCCATCCATTCCCTTAAGGCTGGTTCCCAAGTCAGGTGGAAAACATATCAAACCCCTGTTGTCTTTGGGTCAGGATGCTAGGCATTTTTCAAGGGGAGGAGAGGGAAAAAATGTGAGACTTTTCAAAGTCATGCCAGCGCCTGGGAGGATTACGATAATTCGATTTGCTCTCCTAGTGTCTGATAATTTATTTAGTTTTCCTGTGAGAGGCTGTAACATTTTTGTTTGCTATTTTGAAATTGGAGCTCCTCCACAGAGGCCAAGGAGTGGGACTAGAAAGGATCAGAACTAGTTATAATCAACAAATGTTGAAGTCTGCCTGATGGGTATTGAGATGGAATTGTATTTAAGAAAGTCAAAGAAAGGGAGAACAAGGTAGAGATATCAGACAGAAAAGGAGGGGAGATAACACTGCATGCATTTACATAAAGGTGCCTTGTGTATTCCCCATCTCGTTGAGAAAGTGTCTGCCCAGGAAGGCAGAGAGCCAAGAGTGCCTGTCCAACCAGGTATGGCCCTGAGCTTACATTTCCCACTTAAGTTCTTCTCTTAGTTCTGTTGGAATTGAACTTCCACAGATTTATTGCCTAAAGTGAAAGATGCTGCAAGCAATAAGCAACATTAAAGAAGTTAAAGAACTATTTTCATGGTTCCTTGTTCGTTTGTAAGGCAGCTGAACAACGAGAGAAATAGATCCCAAGCTGAAAATCTGTTTGAACTGTAATGTTTTACTCAGACCAAGACCAGACCTCCCCTGTTACTTTAAGTTTTACTGAATTACAAGGCAAACTGAGCCAGAAGAAGTTCAGTTATATATAAACTGAAAAATAAAACTGAATCAAAAAGTGCAATAGTTAGCCTCCCCTCCAGTAACCGAAGGAAGCATCTGCTGTCATAGAATATCTCAGATACCACAGGAAAACAGTACAATGTTTTGTATTAGGTGAAAAGTACATTAAAAATTTAAAGGACAAAAAAATTAGAAACAAATTGGAAACCTCTTTTTGAACAAGTACCACTGAGCTTAGATAGGATCCACATTTCTTCTGGTCTCCAGATGAAATCCATGGATTTCAGCAATATGATCTTGGGACAGCAGGTCAGCTATGAGGACTTTATGGTCTGTGAGTATCATAAAGCTGGGAATTATTTGAAATCTAGATCTGAGATTTATAGTTTGAGGTCAGTTTTCTAAATAGTGAATATCTAAGCTATTTTATAATTGAAACTAGAAGCCAAACACAGCACAATATAAAACTGGATGTCAGAAGTCTGTTATGGGTGATCAGAGATCAAAAAACAGGAGTGAAGTAAAGGGGAGTTGGGGGAGGGGGGAAAAGATGAACTCAGAGTTACAGTTGTCATAACTCCTTAAATTCATCTAGGTTTTGACTGGCATTGCAGCACTTTCTGAGAGTTCAGCAAGAACTCTAGATCCCTGTTAGCCTTAGTAAGCAGATGCCAAGATTACAGCATGGATCAGGAGAAATGGAGAAAGAAGGAAAAAGAAGATGACAGTTTTAGGGCTTGGGTCCAAGCAACCCTTATAAGCATGGGTAAGTCTGCCCTGCCTGAGGGCAGGTCACCATGCTGAGAGACTTGTGAGCTTTGGCACAGAGCAAAATGCAGATTTAGCAGCCAAGTAAGAGCAGCCACGGAGCTCTTACAGCTGCCAGTGCCTCATCTACACTGAAGGAACAGAGCAAGTGACCAGGACACAAGAAGCCACAAAAACAATAACTCGGTGCATCACATTCTTCACTGCCATAGATATTCTGAGGAATAATTAGAGAATCTAAAACTGCTTATCTAAAGATGCCTGATCGTATGCCTAAGAGAGGAACCAAAGATCATTCTCCCACCAGATAACACTGGTTGGTTTTATCTGCATGCTGTTTTTTAAACATAATTCCTATTTTGAGGCTGTGGGTGTGTTACAGTACATTCAAAGCTCTGCACAGTGAGGTATTGTGAAAACCAGAATTACTACAGCATTAGCATTGAAGAGTTGGTCTTACTGCTGCTGTGCCAAATGTCATATTACAATCTCAAGGCTAACACAGGTACCATGGTGCTACATTTTAAATGCCAGCCCCTTGGTACCTGGAGAAGATCTGTGCGCAGATAGAACTGCTGCTGACTGCCGCTAACAGCAATGGGACGCTGCAAAATCCCACTGTGCCCCTAAAGCTTAAAAAAGAGCAGAAGCCATTCCACAGAAGTATATTTCAAAACCTTGTCAGACTCCTCCTTTCATTCCCCAGTCTGTTTACTAGGTAACGCTGCTTTCCTTCCTTCCACTCAGTTATCAAATACAAACACCTTCTTCCATGCTTCTACGTAAAAGGTAAATCATTTCTATTCCCATCATGCCAGCACTGTCATATCTCTGAACTGCACCACCACTCATACTTACTTCCTCCAGTTACTCTTACATTCAAGGAGAAAGAGTAGATGGGGACTTTGGGTTCCTGCATGCAGCATCTACCTTTATCTAAACATCACAGTCACAGGATTTGCTTTGTTGGGACTGCAGTGAGACTTTTTCATGAGATGTTCATAAAGACAGGGTCTGATAGGAGATGCAAAAATTAGCAATTGGAATTCTAATGAAATCTAATAAAGAGTCATCAGGTTTCCTCTGGCTGGAAGAAACAACTGAGCATCTTACTCATATGAACAAGCATTATAAAAACGTAAGTACTTTAACAAATACTAGTGCAAAAAGGTCACAGAATAATAGATCTATTTAGTCTTCAAGTTAGACTGAATGCAAAAAATGTTCCCAAAATTGCATTAAGCCAATCTATCCTTCTTTCTTATCCAAATGTACACCTGAGAATATGCTTTTCAATCAGGAAGGAAAAGCTTTAATAAGTATTTGGTGCATCCACAGCTGCTACAGAAAAGTTCGTAATGGTTTCCAGAGAATCCTCATGAGTAATGCCTTCCTCTTTTACTAGTGAGGCAGGCAGCTCATAGGATCACAGGACGGTTTGGGTTGAAGGCACCTTTAAGACCATCTAGTTCCAATCCCCTGCTATAGGCATGGACACCCACTAGACCAGGTTGCTCACAGCCCCATCCTGCTGGCCTTGAATGCATCCAGGAAAGGGCACTCATCCACAGCCTTTAAGATGTAAAGGAAGTCTCCAGTAAAATCTTCCTTTTTCCTCTAGTTACTATATTCTTCATTTCTATGTATCTGCAGGTGTCTGTGATCCTGCGTGCATGAATGGAGGGAAATGTGTACGCCCAAATGTTTGTGACTGCCCATCTGGTTGGAGAGGAAAGCACTGTAATAAACGTAAGCATTTCTACTGTCCATCAAACAGAATACTACTCATTACTTAGGCCAGTCAGCATCAATTGTAACCTTGTCTTAATATTAAAAAACACTATAGTGAATATAATTTGTTTTGCTCCTTCCACAGTTTGAAGACAGTTTCAATCAAAGGCAATAGACAATGCTATAAGCAAGAAAGCTTTGTAGGGGAACCCTGGCTCTGTTTTATGTATTTCTCATACATTCTGTTACGGAAATTCATTTTTTATAGTATTAAACTTGAAGCATTGATTTTCTGTTTTAATACCTTCACATATTTTGCTGTATTTTACAGAGAAATGCCATATATTTCAAGATACAGAACTACTTAAAGCCTGCTGTAAAGCCTTGCCAACTGATGTACTCTCAAGGTCACCAGCTACATTTTGGTGCATAATTTCAGGAAAGATGTGCTTTCGCTCTGTAACTCTACCATACCTGACTTACCATTATAAAAACAGAATTAAAAAAACTCTCACTTTAAAATACTTTCAAGGAGTATTTTTCCTTATGTGGCTATTTGTTACTATGATGTTGACAGATAAACTGAATAAATTTATAATCCAGATGACATGCTGTAAATACACCAGGTTAAAATACAGGATATTTGATCTTTGGATCCTAGTAGTAAGTATGATTTCAGAACCAGTGTTTTGAAATTATAATTTCTTCAGAAATTATGCTGGAAATATGTGTTTCTCATGTGTGCACATGAAAACATGCATTTACTTTTTGGATTCCTGAAGAAATACTATAGACAATAAATATACCAAACCCTTCTATGGGATATAACTTATTTGCAATGTGGAATTTGCTATATGCATCTAACACACATGAATATACCAGATGAACACATCATATGGAGAGTATTCTCAACTGATAGTGAGCTGAACATGAGAAATAGCCAAGCTACCAGAAGGCAGTCATCAAAGATACATTTCTTAAGAAGCAAATATCAAAGACTCCTAAATACAAACTATCTGACGAAGAGAGCACATCTATTCCTTTGGAAATTAGCCAGATGAAATAAAACCTTGCAGGTCATTATTTCAGACAGCTTTGGAACATCTGGATATGTTGTTTACATCTTCTCACTTGTCTCGTGTCACTGTCCAGCTGTTTGCCTGCAGAAATGCCTGAATGGTGGAGAATGTATAGGTCCAAACATCTGCGAGTGCCCGGAAGGATGGGTGGGAATGCTGTGCCAAACCCGTAAGTGCTGCTCTCATTATCACAGGCTTGTAGCCATACCTGTTGCATCAGAGATATTCACACATCCATTTTCCTACTATGTTTACCTTACACAGAAAGGGCAACAATCAGATGATAGCACGTAAATTATGCCTCTTGTCAGAAGTGTTGTATGCTGTCAGTAAAACTATTGCTATGAGCACAGGCTCAGCCTTTACTTCCATCAGAAAAAAAGTAGCAGATTTTAAACTCAACTATTTGAAAGGCTATATATATTAAAAAAAAAAAAAAAAGAGGGTCAGGGACAATAGGAAATGCAATATCCAATTCAGCATATCCAGATGGCCTTAAACATAGACAGAAGTTGTGTGTGCCTGCTAACCTAGGAGTCCAACCCTGTATATATTACACATTTGGTCTGACCACTGAGATGGCTTTTTATGCACGGGGAGTGGAAAACTTGGAGCAGAAAGAGACTCATTATTGCCCATTGCATGCAGGGTCACTGCAGTGTGTGCATATTATTAGTTTTACAGTAAAAGGTCATGAGGAAAATATCAAAGTATTATATCCCTTCAAAAGGGTAATCTTTCTTTCCTCTCACACTCACAGAGCGTAATTACTTATGGAAATCTTTTGTCAGTTAAATCCCAATGGCTGTGTAATTGTTTCTTTGTGCCAGCTGTCTGCTAGTTCAAACATTGTAATGTTTAAAGTTATTTATTAGTTGATGATATGTTCCTGAGTCAGTTTATTAAATAAATAAACAAATCATGCTTGCTCCCGTGCAAGGCAAGTAAGGCTTACTGTCATTACCTATTTCTGCTGCACAATGCAGGCACACAAGCCTGGGTCATTTTTCATCTATTTAATCAGCTCCTTTGAATATTTCCTCCGGATAGTCACCCTGTTTTTACTGGTCTTTTTTTCCCCCACTTGTTTCTGTTGCAGTGTGCAATTAAATCAGCTCTGTGCCCAAAAGGAGATGCTGGTAACTCTGAGGTCTCACAGCAAACCCAGCTAACTACCAAATGGTTGGAATTTCACTATTTTTTAAATAGAGGAATAGAAGACTGTAGTCAGAGAGCAGATGGTTATGTCTTATAATGTTGCTCCAGGGTATTCACAACAAGGCAGGGAGGAAGCGGAGGAACAAGAAAGTCTTCATCCTCACAGGCGTTATGTAAAAAGTTTTGCACAGAAGTGTAACCCTTGAAAGCAAGTCCCTTGAAAGCAAGTTAAAAGTCCCATTTAACATGGGAGTCCAACCATCCAAATCCAGAGCACTGTGAAAAAAGTGGCTGAATGCATCCCAAAACTCTGCCTACACCACCAGTGGGCAAAATCCATGCCCTCTCCCAAAACCACTGCATTTCTGCAAAGGGGCATTTCACCCCTTGTACTACTTCCCTGTGCAAACTGCATTGTTCATGAATTTCAGCCTGCAAGGTTCCCCTGCTTCTGACACTCCCTTAACAGATGGAGTTTAAAAGAACAAAAAGTCAGTTTCCTTACATAAGTGAAATTCCAGCTAAGTTTTTCCAGCAATCACTGTACCTTCCCCTACGATCCAGAAGGAATTTGGGCTGGTTTGTGATCTTGGGACTTGTTCAGGCACAGCAGGGACTCAGATAATCCCAGTTTCATTCTTTGCTTTCAGCCTATTAATTCATGCAGCTGCCCTTATCAAGATGACAGAGATGGCCCAGGCTTACATGAACTGCTCAGGCTGTTTGGAGGCAGCAGTAGATATAGCTGCCACAATAAAATCTTCCTGAGATCTCCTCCTCCCAGTCTTCTGTAAAACCCAAAAAAGCAACAGATGACATTTCTTGAGTTTAGGCCGCAAATCATTAACTACTTGCAAGTGCAAATAGTGATGCCTTCTATTTTCCTGCCAACTTTCACCCAGAAAGAAGTACATAGATCTGTATTATAAGTGACAGTCGAAAATCCTTCAGCCTTTCAGCAAACGATACATTGACAGTAACCTAGAGCAGATTTTCTGTTCTGTTGCAATGAAGATTGGCACTGTCCAAGTCAGAATAATTTTATCTCTACAGTATTTTGAAAATGCTTCAGAGAGCAAGACTGAACTCTGTTTTCAGATGTAGCACCATACGTTATGAAGCTTGTATCTAATTTGGAACAGGTCTGCTGCATTTTGGAGGTGCAATCATGCAGGCAAATACTTTGCCTCTTCTGCAATGATGTGCAATGAAATCTCATTTCGTTTAATGTGGTGAATTATGAATTTCTCAGTGCTATGATCAGTCAAACTCAGTGACATTCCAGAGATGTCCATGCAGGCTATTTTTCTTACAGTTTTACCAGTCTCTGGCTACCACTGTACTGCAGAATTTGGCAAGAGTAAGAGTAGGTAAAAGAGACTTTCAGGAGACATTGTTTCAGCAGTAATGGACAAAATCCAATAGTCCTCTTTTATCAGATTGCAAATAAAGAGGTCAGTTGAGAGAATGGTTTTCTTCCCTGCTCATCTGTAACTGCACAGAATAGCTTCTGAAAGAGAATCAATGAAATAGGTCATTTGTCCCAACAAATACGGTGTGCTGTGGAATACACACATTATCCTTGATAAGTTCTTATGCCTTTGATGGTCATAGTTTAAGGAGTAACGGTCAAGTTTCAGACAGTCTTGCAAATGCAGGGAAATTACATTTCAGTAAAATGGGCTAAAAGATGTCATTTGAAATACACAATGTCTTACCCACAGAAAGGAGCAGCTTCATAGACTCATAGCAGCAGCACAGATGTACTAAAAATTCCCTCTTGGAAAACACAGTATCACAGGATCACCATGTTTCCCCATCAGTGATCTCCTTTCCATCTCAGACCGGACACCCATTCTAAAGCCCCACGCATGTGGGTCCTCCCTGTTGAGGTGTTAACTCGTATCTCTCTTTTTCTTAAGCTAGAAAAGAACTATTAGACCAAAGCAGTGAAGACCTGATGGTACAATCTGACTGCCCTGACAGATTTAGACAAAACACAAGCCAGTAAAGTCAGCAGGCTTTTGGCCAAGGATATAAGTCTGTTAAGGATCAGAGTGCAGGATCAAGGTATAATTCTAATAATTAATTATAAAATATAAGAAGGTTACAGTTGTGAAGGATCTTCATCATTAAAATTCATGCTGCTGTCTTCTGTTCTAATATTATTGAACCCATACCGGCTTCTCATTTGCCCTTCAGAATATCTTCTCTTTATTTGCATGTTATAAGTGTCAAGCTTAAAGCCTTATAATTTCCTCAACATTCAAGCTCGTTCTCTCTCCCTCTGTCTTGAACAACACCTCAGACAAGCTTGCTTCTAGTTTTCCCATGTAACCCTTTCAATTCTTAAAAAAAGAAAACTCGTAAGAAAGATTGCCATTTGCATGCAAATTATAGCTCTGTTCTTTTAACATTCAGGGATAAATCTCCTTCTGTAATGGGCATTTATTGATTATAATTTTATCATAAGCTTAGCTTACTAAATGACTTTCTTTGCTGAATCTGTACAGGATAATGCATACACAGACTGTGTCATTTTTAGTGTTTAGAGGCTTAGCATCCCTTGTAAATACATTTATGAAATATTCATTTAAACTTCAGCTATGTTATTATCCTCTGATTTCAATTCCAATTTTCTCCCAAAATGTTTTTAAATTCTCTCCTTACTGAGCACTACTGCAGGAAGCAGTGGGTGGAGATGGAGAGACAAGCAGATAGGAAAGGATAAAAAAAAGAGGAAATCTTTTCCTTTTTTTGTTTTGTTTGAATCATCTGAAAATCAAAGAAACCACAGATGGAAAAAAGCCTGGTACCTTATCTAATACCTGCCCTTCTCTCATTGCATATGAGAATATCCCTACCAGCTTTAGGGATCTCCAGATCGGACTATTTTCCTTACCTGCTTTTATTATATGACTACCAATAAAATAATTGATATTCATTTTACCTGTGCTCAAGTTCACGTCAGGTTATACATGGTAATACCATACATAGTTGTCTCTTTTCTAGAACAAAATCCACTGTAGAGTGGAACACAACTCGAAGAGGCTCCTTTGCTGAGAATACACTCCCTGGCAGAAAGTGGGAAATGCTTTATTCCCATGGATAAAACACTGAGATTTTTCCAGTTCACTATCTGGCTGTACTCACAAGACCAGCAGCTTAGCAGGCTGTACAGCCTCTTATTTTTAGGATGTGTGGATTACCAGTCAGTTTTGTTTCTTCATTCCTCTTTCCCTTAGCTCTTAGTCTGATGTTCAGAATATAAATTTAAATGTTAGTATTCCCTAATATAGCAGAATCCCAACCTTCATACAGAGTGCTGGCTGTCAAGGTAACCTCATAGAGTTGACAACCTATTTTCAGTAGACAAAGACAGCAAAATTACAAGATGTTGTTTTTAAACAACCACAAGGAAGGGAATCTTTGTAGTTTGTGGCCAGCCTTCCAAGGTCACTGTAGCATTGTTATAACTGTCCTCAGAGAATTACATCTAGGTGGTTTAGGAAGCCACCGTGTGTTTTCCAAAGAAATTTCAAAAGCCTGTTCTATCTCTGAGACTTCAGATTGCAACACAAAGAGTTTGCATGAGCTTAAACCTGTGCCAAAAATCGGATCCTAAGACCAAAAAACTGAAACCCTCAATTTGTTGATTTCTTTGTGAATAGTCCCTTGTAGGGATAAATTAAACTTTTTCAGATCTGATGGTATTGGAGCATAGACAACTGTTGTCATATGCTTTATTGACAGATAATGATTGTCATTGAAATAATGAAATAATTAATATTTAATCTTACTAGTGTATAGTGCAGCTTTCTATATGGGTCTCCCAGGCAAGAAAAAAAAGAATTCGCTTGTTGATATTTATTGGGCAATACTTATAGAGATACTTACACAAGATTTAAGTCATAAGATCTAATTAAGATACTATGGTGTGTTCTTGAATTGCCGCCCTACGAACTGGTTGCTCTTCTTCCTCCATGCCAAAACAATGTCATAAACTGCTGATTAGGATGAAAAAAAATGGATGAAATTTGACTAAGTCTATTGATTATCTTTTTTTTTTTTTTTTTCAATCTCTTAAAAAAAGAAAAAGAGCACTGGTTCTTTTATTAACAGAATGCCTGCAAATATAAATGGTAGTCTAGATAATATTTTAAAAGGTTTTCTGATTTCCTTACTGATTCTGTAGGACATGAAGTTACACACCCTGGATTCCAGCGTTTTGAAGTATGCTGGAAATTCTCCCTTTTACTTGTTGTAAAAGAAACACTCTGGGGAGTAAATATTTAACAAATCTTTGCATCTCAAATCCTTTTAAGAGCTGTTATTTTATTTCACATGGAACAAAAGAAAATCGATTTTGGCACAAATCTGATCCAGATGTCAGAGCCCAGAATGTATCCTGGCTTTCCAGATCAGAGCTTTTCTGACCCATTTTCTGCTGAGCTAAGGTGGTTACTTTGGCACACACTTCTCTTTCCCCATCAGTGAGGAGTAAAAATAAAGAAGGAAAATTGTAAATGTAACAGACACATAGGCATGAAAGAGTCTATGGCAAACTTTTTTTTTTTAAAGTGCCTGAACCTCTTTTTGTCCTTTCCTCCATCACGTGAAACTAGAGAACCTTGATTTTGTCACATCTTTGTTGTATCATTTTCAAATGCATCAGAGTACATCCCTTCTAATTACAAGATTTAGAATAAATGTATTCCTAAACAATTTTATCTTTCACTTATAGCAATTTGTGAGCAAAAATGTCTGTTTGGAAGCAGATGCATAAAACCAAATGTCTGTGCTTGCAGAAGTGGCTATACTGGGTCAGCATGTGAAAAGAAGGTAAGGTATCAGCCAAAAACACTGCATTCTTATAGCAAGAAGGACAAAAATAGCTGACTGTAACTGAAATAGTTTACAGGAAAAAGGATTAAAGTCTTAGTAAACTTATGGAAGATGTAAATAAGGCTATAGAATTGTTTAAAGTAAGTTTAATGACCACTAAGCTGCATCCAAGTCCTGTACAAAATTCTCCCTTAAGGAAAAGTTTAATCCTTCAAATACTAACCCTTAAAAAGCTGTATCCATTCTGATACTTAGGCTCATCTTTAATACAGTTCTCCTGCCCAAATCCACTAATCATCTACAGAGTATACCTTGAAGTGATGTCCCTGAATGCAGTCAAGCCCAAGCCTGGAACTTTCTCTGAATTGCAATTGACCCTCACCACCAGACACTGTTCAGTTCTTCATCCCTACTGCCTTTCTCAACCAGCCACTCGTTCCAACATGAAGTCGTTTGTCAATCTCCAGCTTTTAAAATGGCAGGCTGCCCTCCCCTCTCATTCACCTAGATGCAAAGGCTAGGAGAAAAAAAAAAAAATCAACATCTTTTCCTTTCAATTTCATCAGGCATTAGAGATAGCAGCAAAATCTATTCAGATAGTCATTTTATTCTGTAAACGATAATTAGATTTTAATATCATAATTAAAGTACTATATGGATTTTCTTAACAAGTACATTTTCTTACTAAATTATAGCTCCTACATCAATACTGATATGCATCTGATGTAGATGAGTCTGAGTAGATGACAAAGATCTATCAAACAGGTTGGCTGCGCAGTAGGAACATATGGCGTGCATTTTATCAATGATTTAATGGGAGAAGTCCAAACAAAGAAGAAGAAGAATCCAAGATAAAACAGAGTTGTTGTCTTCAGGTCTTAGTACCCAAAGGACTTTCCCTTCAGAGGTTGAGAGTTGCCATTTAGAAATGCCAGACCAAGATTACTGGGGATGTTTTGGAGCATTGTTTTAGTTGTGAAAGTATCGAGTGTGATATTTTCTATTCACAAACAAATTGGAACTTTGTTACACTTCACAGAAAATATTAAATCAAATATCAGGCTTCCTTTTTCACATGCATAAACTATTACACAGTAAATCACTACTGGAAAAAAAAAAAAAAAGAGTAGAAAAAAGACTTTGCATATTATGTATGTCCAGAATGCCAAGCCATCAATGATACATGTAAACTCGCAGCTCTCTAGAAATGATTCATCTCACATTTTTATAAGACTGTTTGAAGCACTCTTCAGTTTCACAGCTCATTCTGCAGAAATACTGATTGGCAGCACTGATATGAACGTGTATTGCTTTGATGTGAGGAAGGAAATGTTCTGAATAAAAGAGAATTAACAGGTTTCCTTCAATCTGTGAGCTTTGCTTAGTGCAAATGTCAAAGTTAGTCATAAAACTGATGGGTCCAAGGGTGTCTTGTTTAAATTACATGGCGATATGCAATCAAACAAGCTACCCCTCTAAAAACTTAAAAATTATAAGAGATGATAATGCTTATTAACTAGCACTGATTACAGTAAATAGTGAACATAGGAACTCATGTCCTTATTACTGCAGAAAAGCTGGCAGGACAGGCCTGCTAAGAGTTAATTTGTAAGTGAACAAATTGAACAAGCTTTTAAGGAATTTTACACAGTTAGATGTTGGAAGACAAATACAACCACCCCTCCCTGATTTTCTCTCGTTTTCCTCAACTTAAACCAATCAGGTGTCAAACCCATTTCTGCTGCTCGTTTTTAAATCTCTGCAATTTCTCCCCATTCTAGAAGCATTGCAGCTGAGGAACACCACTAACTGTCTCCCATTGGCTTCAAACTCTCTTGTCAATACATTTACAACAAGAGATTTACATTTTTCTGCTATAGCACTGTAGCCAGTTCAGTGCTCCACGCTGCTCCTACTTAATGGCTTATTTTCCATTTGGCAACCATGCAGTTGACTTTTCCTTTGTGAGCGCAGCGTTTATTATATCTTTATTTAATTTTGTTTCATGGATTTCCAGTTGTTTCACCCATGTGTCAAAAAAGATTTTTCATTCTAAACCTGATTGTATTGCCTCCAAATGTGATATCGTTCAAAAATGTGAAACATCTCATTGCCCAAGACATTAATGACAGTAACGAAGAGTAGAAAAAAGTCAAGGCCTATGGGTATCGATCTTGACAGCAAACTATTGACACAGTTACTCTTTGATAATGCTTCTCAGACAGGAATACCTTCTTTCTTATTTAGTCTGACCCACTGGCATGACTACCCCAACCATGTCAGAAGTCCCCCTAACCTAATTGTGGTGGCTAGAAAGGCTGCTTACCACATTTTGCTTGAGGAGATTATGAGTTTATTGTTTAATAATTTGCCTTAGTATCTTCCCAGATACCCACTTGGCTGTCATCACCTTGTTCTCCTTTTTCCTTTTTTTCCTTATTTAAAGATATATACTGTGTCTTTCAGGAGTACTCAAAGCTAATGACTGCTCATTTAGAAACCATATCTTTAGTAAGCTCGGGTAAACTCTGTGAAGCCCTATTAACCTGTTTCATGTTAAATTCCTCTATGCACTGAGATTTTCTGTATGAGGCGTTAAAGTAGCTAGCAAACCATAAATTCAAAATCTAGTTTACTGCCCAGCAATTTCATCTTGTAAACTGACCTTCAATCTGACTTATCTGATCCTAACTATTCAGTTCCTTCCCTGCCCTCCCTTGAATTCCTGTTCTCTTACTAATTCTGAACATGCTAAACCTTTTGTCACATTTAACCTTTCGGTGAAGATGGAATATAAGGCACGGAACACATTAGCCTTGCCTGTGTCATCACCAGTCCTCTCATGTTAGATTCACCTCTATGTTTTGCTATGGGAGTTAAAATTCTTGTTTTGCTCTGTTTCTGTAACGAATCTTCAAATAGTAGGGTAAATACAGTAGAAGTGGCTTGTAACATTTATTTAAAAAATGGCTTAAATTGGAGTTGAGCAGCCTCTTTCCTTCCCTCAGCAGCAGCTGCCTAGGGATGCTCAGGCGACTCGTACCTGCAGCTAACTCAATCTCACCAACCTCCTTTTCCCAGGGAAGGAGATGCAAGGTAATTGCCCCTTATCCAGTTTAGAAGAGCAATTTCTTCCTTTGAACTTTATTTCTGGTCTTCAACTTAGTCTCACAACAGTAGAGTGAAAGATTCATTTTAGCAGTATATTTTTCAGAGGATAGGCTGAACACACTATGAAGATAGATACAGGGAGCTGGAAATAAAAAGCTTTGCTGCAGAACTCTTTTTTTTTCCTCAGACTAAAGAGTGTCTATAGGCTGGTTTAGCTAGTCGTTTTGGAAAAGCAGTGCTGCCCATATTCGTTTAATAAAGTTATTCCCCTTTCTCTGCTGTAATCTTTGATATAGTTCCCTTCTGTGCAGTTAAAACTCCTGGAGGAGCAATATACATTTTCCCAAATTATTCATCATCTACCTCCTAGTTCTCACATCTATATTGCCAAGTGATTTGCAATTCATTTCCTGACATTTTTGGTTTACTTTGTTTTGGAGTTCTGCTAAACAAAGCCTGCCAAACGCATTCCTCAGAAGGCTAATGAACTTGCTACAATAGCAATCACTCTCTTAGAAACCTTTTGCGTATTTTTAATTTGTATTGACTCTCTGAGAGATGCAGATAATTTAGCAAGAAGTTTTGCGGCAGACGTGAAGACAAATGTTCCTACTGACTTTTACATTCAAAACACTCATCAGAGTCCATTTGTTCATGGTTGGAAGAGGTGACTCCCAAAGAAAGCCCCAAACTAAATGGTTCTCTTCTCCAGCAGAACCACATTTACCAAAAACTTTGCCATGAGTCCCAAAGAGACCAGGATAACTACTTTGTCAAATGTACAGCAGGGAGCTTTTCTGAAAGTTGAAAGGTATATTGTAGCTGTTGTCTTATCTAATGCAATCATGCTTCTTAGGTTGTTTGTTTTTTCTTTCTAAATGGATTAAAGTAACAGCATTAATTAAACCAACAGAATTAATTTAAGCCAAACAATATCTAGTTAGATATGAACGCATGGAAAGCTATCATGATGCTGCCTTACTTCAAAAACAGTTTAAATATTAATGCACTAGATTGGTCTGTCTCTTGAATCTGTATTCTAAAGCATAAAGACAGTGAGGAGTCCAACTGATTTCAGAAAATAGTAATTGAAAAATACAAACATCATAGCTGACAATTTTAACACAGGAATTTGCCAGTAAACCAAACAGCAACAAGCCATTCACATTCCATATGAATGAATTCAGGGATGATCTTCCAAAGATTAAACATACTACTGATTTTCTGTAGCATCTAAAAATGCACTTTGCTACAGCCAGTGGCTTTAACATTGCTATTGCTTTCTTCTTGTATATATCAGTTGACACATGCATTATTTTCTGCAAGAGTGGTCAAACACTGGAATGGGCTACCCAGGGAGGTAGTTGAATCAACAACCTTGGAGGCATTCAAGAAACGTGTAGATGTGGTACTAAGGGACATGGTGTAGTGGGCAGCATTGGTGATAGGTGGATGGTTGGACTACATGATCTTTAAATTCTTTTCCAACCTTCATGATTCTACAATTCTATGATCAAGAGACATTAAACTACAGATCATCACGCTCAAGTTACACAAGCTGTGTTCAGCATCTGTAAATACACACACTATTGACCTATGGAGTTCTAGGGGAAAATGGCTTGCCTAAATTATATTACAAAAACATGGAAGTAATAAGAAATAAAAAGGATAGTCAAATAAAAGTAGAATGGAGCTACACATGCTGTGCATATTAGTCAGACAATTTGCTTACTACAAAGGAATGCAATTAATTAATTAGTTAATTGAGCTTAAATTTGATGGCTTCCTCATCAAAACACTGAATATTTTCAACACATATACTGGTTTGTGCATGCTCAGGCATCCTGAATCATTTTCATGTTTTTACCAAGAAGGACCGGGCTTTTGCACCATTTTATGTTTCATTCATATATATATTTGTGTAGTGTAAATATACACACACATTTACACACACAAATATATATACATCCAAAATCCAAATATGTGTTTTAGTATAATTGTGTATATAGACATATGGAAATGTGTACTATGAGCCAGACGTGCAAGCATACATTTTTATTTGACCTGAAAAAAATACATATTACTCTTTCTGATATTACATGCAGATTTTCTACATAAAATGAATCCTTACTTTAACCAGACCTGCTAAATCCCAGCAGGCACTTGTAGAAGTACCCTCTCTTTTCCTATAAAGTAAATGTACCATGTACTATTTGCAAATAAACAACTGCTACCTCTATATATCACTATCAAAAACTAAGGTAAGGTATTTTAGAGTCAGCAAGGAAAGGAGCACTTGGATACATAATGTTAATATCAAGGATAAGCTGTCATATCAAATACAGATATATCAAGATTAAGAAGGACCTTTCTTCTAGCCCTGAATAATAAATTAATACCAACATTTTTATGTGCTTTCTAATACAGCTTTCTATAAAACCGCCTTTGAAAACAGGTTCTTAAATCTATGTGCTAGCATAAAATAAAGCTTTCCATATCATCGATTATCTTGTTTTGGGATAAAGCAAATTCACTCATGTATTTAAACCAGGATGATATTCATGGACAACTTCTGCTATATGAAAATGGGATAAGTGCACTGAAATGCTTTCAGAAGCCAACAACCTCCATGCGTTACACAGAAGTGGCAGAGATTTTTTTTTTTTTAAAGCACACCTGCTTTAGATGAAAGAAATTGAATTCCAACTCCATAACTGTCAAGCGCCACTGCAAATAATAGAGCCTAAGCCAAATCATTTCAGCAATATAGCTATTTTCCTGTTGAAGCGATGGAGCAGAAATCAGCCTTAGCTAGATGATATCACTTTATGTGCATGCTTTGGAAACAGTTCCATTCATCACTCCACTGCTTAGTCCCTTTCAAAAACATGTTCTTCATTCCCGGGTTAATAAAAATCTTTGGTTATGTAAGTCAAAACTGTGAAAAAATGCAGCTTGTGATTTGCCCATAATTATGTTGAAAATCAAAAGAAAAAAGAGTAGCAACAATAAATCATTTGAACATCACACGTGATATTTCTTGCACCGCATGCATAAGAACATTTATTCTGTAGCCCCATAAGAGGCTGAATATACATTTCCTTTTTTTTGCAGCTACCCACAGGATGAAGATAACATAACAGCAGGACAATGAAGACAATCATTTGGGTATCGATAAGCCCAAACTGAGTTCGTTTTTCATTTGGGAAGACACAGTGTGAAGACATCACTACTTCTCTCCCTTCTACTCTCCTATAATCACAAAGAAAAACTAAAACAAAACACCAAGGCATATGTCAATAAACAGACCTCTATTTTCAAAACTGCCTGTGGCCAGACTCACATTCCTGATCTGCAAATGTAACATCATCACAGTGAAGACCCCTGCCCACTAAAAAGACAAAGTCTTTTAGTTTCCTGTTACTCTGCTTTCACTAAAACCTGAAGGCACATATAAATGTCTTCATTTCTGCCAGTTTTTGGTGTTAGTTTTTTTTGGTGGTTTTTGTTGCTGTTTTTTTTAAACAGGCTTGTTTTCTCCAGAGAAAATAACTACATAAGATCCCACTTCAACTGACAAATTTCAGAGACTACCACGGGAAGGATCTCAATAATATTTATTGATACTAGCTCCAGTCTGTAGTGTCATTCCACTGAGTAACTGCTAGAGCCAAATGTTTTCTAGGTTGCCAATGTGCCAGCACTTACTTAAGGAGGTATCAACACAATGCATGATGAGATGCTGGCTTTTGGTTGCACCTACATACAGGTTCTCTTTTGCCCTCAGTCATAGCTGTATGTTGCTCCTATGCAAGTCAGTGGTTGACATACTAAGGATTCGAGATTCCACATAGCCATCCCACCTTAATCCCTGGGATCAGTTCAGAAAACTAGCTTTTTAATGGTACAAAAAAAAATCAGATCTATAGAATGCTACCTCTGAGTGCTTCATCACACAGCATGGTTTTGACATAGGATGGGATGGAACAGTGGCACAAAACCCAGAAGAGAGATGGAAGGTGTGAAAAGAAGGTAATAAAGAATTAATTACAAATGTACTTGAAAAGCATTTTAAACTGTCACCTCATACATCTTTCAGGTTCAGTAAGGTAAATCCCAAATCATCTTCTGGGCATTCGTGCTCTCTTTTTATTTGTCTGGGTGATTCAGAGCAACTGTAGATCAAACCATCTGTGTCTTGATGCAGGAATAGAGAAGTTCTGACATTCCCTCACTCTTCCAAAAGAAATTTGAAGGGAACGATCATACAGTAAGGATCTTTTGATTGAACCTTCAGGGTTGGAACAGCAAGTAGTTGTAAGGTTTGATCTGACCCTTGCTGTCAACTTCTAAGAATAAAAATACCAACTGAAAGACCTCAGAATACTGCAAATTAAGCTATGAAAAAGCTAGGAAAAACTACCAGTACTTTAACTGACAGAATCATTCCTCCTCCCTTTTGCCCAGCTCATAATAGTAGCTTTTTTTTTTTTATCCATGGCTAACTTTGTATATAGCAAAATGCTTTTATATGCATCCATTCTGTTTTCCAATAAATGGTTTTCTGTTCTTCATTTCTGAAGTTCTGCCTTTCATTTTATCTTAGAAACAGATCCAGTGTATATAGTTTCCCAATGCAAAAACTAAAAATATAAATTAGACTTGACACTTCCTGCAAGTTTCTTATTAAACAAACATTAAGTTGAAGGACCAGTCTTCCAAAACATGTGCTATATTTTCCTTAAGTAAAAAAAAAAAAGAAAATAAAAATAACAATAACGGAATCACAGAACTGTTCAAGTTTGAAGGGACCCTTTAAAGGCCATTTGGTCCAACTTCCCTGCAGTGAACAGGGACACCCACAGTTCCATCAGGTGCTCACATCCCCATTCAGCCTGGCCTTGAGTGCCTCCAGGTATGAGACATCCAACACCTCTCCATGCAGCCTCACCACTCTTAATGCACAAAACATCTTCCTTAAGTTCAGTCTAAATCTCCCCTCTTTTAGTTTGAAACCATCTCCCCTTGTTCTGTTGAAACAGACTCTGACAAAGAGTCTGTCCCTTTCTTTCTTATAGGCTCCTTTTAGAAACTGAAAATCTGAGCTTCATACTGATCTAGAACACAATTAGTAATGCTAATGTGAATTTAAGTTTTTTTGCATTCGCATTAGCAGTTCCAGGAAGACATAAATACTAAAACAGAACATTGGCACCAGATAAGTATCTACAAATTAAATTGAGGGTGGCAATTACTGTTTTCTTGAAGTACAGCCCCAATCGATAAAAAAAGATTTCTATTACCTTGCCTCCATAATGTCTACAAGAGACAGTGCTAATGAACAAAATCCCTTGCCAAGATTGGATTTGAAAGCCTAAAACAGCTTTCAATGCCTTGCAGCCTCTTACTGTATTTTGAGGAGTGAGTGTTTAGGACAAGATACATCCCACCTATTTTAAGAAAATTTGAAAGTCCTTCTACATCCTTGAGGACAGTTTGTGTGTGCTTTCAAATCCAGAAGAATTGTTGATAGAGGACAACACCAAGGTTACTCCCTGACATCAGACTACAGGTAACCTACAGGTATGCAATCATGTGATGTCACAGATCACATCTGTGAAACTCCCCTTTCCTAATGATGAATTTCAACACTCCTTTTCTCTTAGCCACTCCTGTGCTGTTTTCTTCTCTTGTCAGTTCACTATGCTTTGCTAAATTTCCAGGTACAGTGATGACTACACCCTCAGTTTCTGTATTGAACATGACACAGAACAACTTGAAAGCAGAATTATTGTGTAGAATTTTATAGGTGTTTTGCACCTTATTGAGAAATACTCAAGCAGAATATTTTTCAAAATGTTCTTGTACATTCATATGCCATTCCTCTTATTGTTTTATGTCCAAAAGTTCAGCAAAGAGTTTAAGGCAGCAGTCTTACTAATTGCACTCTACTAATAAGAGGAAACATATCTGCCTAGAAACTAAAAGCAATGTTATTTACTTTTAGCTTCTAATTATCACTGTGACTTCTCGTAGTCTTTGTTTGCTGAACATTTATTTCCAAATCCTGATAAACCCTCAAAAAAATTGAGTACAATAAATCACACTCACTTGCAATAGTAGAAGTGGGAGGTGTTGGGGGTTGGTTTTAGGTTGTTGGGGGGTATTTTGCTTAATGTCATCATTTTTAAGAGCACAGTTACTGGTAGATTTAACTTATCTGTGATATTCATATAGATGTTTAAACATTAAGGTCCTGGTTATGGTCTTTTTGAATTTTCATTGATTTTGCATGGTTTTCAAAACAGAAGTTGAGGCTAATATTTCTCCTGCCTAGAGAGCAGGAGAGCACAGCGAGCAGGAAGAAGTTAATTTTTGTACGTGGTCTATCTTTACTAACCTTTGCCAAAAAGACTGGGGGAGGGGCTGTATGCATCATTGCACATATGTGTGTATGCACATATATGTCCATCTCTGAAATACACTAGCTGAAAGCCTCTGAGAATTCTTTACGAAGCAAAGAAAACCATTTCAATGGAAAAAGTATCCATACCGGCTGGCATTTCAGCTGGATAAATATTATATCCTTCTCACTGAGTAGCTTTTCATTTTCCTTCTCTCATTAGGAAGCAAAGCTGAAAGAAGTGAATCTACTCCCTGCAGGACAGTAGGTGGATACTGCATCTTATTTCCTTTTAGAATGAGTTTTGCTCCAGAAATGTACCACTTTCCAGGGGCTTGCAGATGTAACTCCTTGGTTTGTCCATAAACAAGTACAGCAGCAGTGGCTAAGCAACAGGAGCCATTAATCCTGTCCTAGAGAGACCACCCAGAGCAGGGGGAAGCATGCTCTGGTCTCTATGTGTATTTAATGCTTCACCTTCCTGCCAGAAAACCCTGTTCCACATGGATCACTGAAAAAAACAGCAGATGATGGATTGAAATGAGTACATTTTTGGACTCAATTCAAGCCCATGACATATTGAGAGGGTCTGCCAACTCATATATCATGTCCCAGATGAAATAGACTTTACAATACTCCACATACATAAATAAACACACATAGAATGATTCTGAAAATTATTTTCACTTTAAATTATTTAACTACAAAAGCTGTAGAGCATGATATGCTCTGTGGGCTTAATACAACATCTTCATGCTCAATTAATTTTTTCACATTAATATCATTTGGAGAACGAGTAGACAAATGAGAATGTGTGTGGTGTGCATAACAATATGCACCACTAAGATCACTGTTGTTACTTCTGCAGGGTAATTCATACTCAGAAGCTCCAAGGATGACCTGTCACATTCAAAATTAATGTTTATTATTAAGAACAAGCTTTCATTGCCATAGCATGGGAAAACCAAATCATTGGATCTGGTCCTTGGGCACTGGTGGTGAAGGCTGAGAATGAGAAGTAGGTCTTAAAGGATGCAAACATCACTCTTGTTTCCATATTTCTAACAGCTGAGGTCTGGGAGACTTGACAACTTAGGCAAGCTTCCCCTGGAGAGAGGAAAGTGTGGTATGGGTTCTGTGTATGATTTATTTAAACAAACTGAAGTCCATGCTTTGACCAGATGCGGGTGGGTGGCCATCAAAAGACAAAAAGCAGAATACTCACCAGACAAATTCTCTGCCAGAACCAGATAGAACTTTTCTATTATCTTAATTTCATCCAAAATATTTGCACTAAGCTTGCTCAACAACTAACCCTTCTGTCACGATAGCGTTCCCAATGGGACCAGTCGGTTTTCCAACTGATCTCCCTGATGCCTGGTTAAGGTTTCTTTTCCTGCATAAAGGTTATTTCAGTTTCAACATGCAACTTGATGGCACTTCTACTGTTGCAAGGAGATAGGAATTCCAGACATGAAAAGCTTACTGAGAGAATATCAGCACTTTTAATCAGCTAGCCTAAGAGAGGAAGAAGGATACACTTCAGCACTGCACTTCTCTCTTCGCTTTTTTCCTTTTTTTCTTCCCCAAAGATTTTGGCATGCATTACCACGATTGATTTAGAAGACTACTGGTTCTATCATGATCTGGGACAGGTATCAGAGAGATCTGTCCTACTGTGCTAGTAAAACTACACTACCACATTCAAAAGCTACATGCCTTTCCTACACTGTACCAAGCCAACAGTTTATCTCAAACATCAGTGTATATGTTTCTGTGGCTTTATGATCACCAGACCTGGTTATTTCAAATTTTAACTAAGCCTGTGATACTGGAAAAAGCTTTGATTGGCACTAAATGAAGCAGTCTGTTTTATGCTAGCCACTGTCAACACTCATTTGCCCTCTAATACAGAGAACATCTTGAAATCTTTCTTCTTCTATTAAAACACTTTCAAAAGCTAATGCACTTATAAACCAAGCAATCATTTTCCCCTCAACAGCTATGAACTGCCATCACATTACCAGGCCAAATTGCTAACAAAGACTAGATGTTCACAAAGTTAAGTGGCATGAAGAAGCACCAGAGATTTCCTACAGGAGGAAAAAAATAACCAAAGAACTATTCATACAAAAGGAAATTCAGAACTGGCCTGACTCTCTTTCTTCATATGCAAACATGAAGGGGGAAAGAGAGAAGGGATGTTAGGAGGAAATTCTTTACTCAGAGGGTGGTGAAGCCCTGCACTGCTGGAGGTGCACATGGTCAGGTTGGACGGTTACTGGGCAGCCTGAGCTGCTGAGGGGCAACCAGCCCACAGCAGGGGATGAAAGTAGACAGACTTTGAAACCTCTTCCAACTAAAACCATTCTATGATTCCATGACAGAATTCATTAAAAGAATTCTTGTTAAAAACCATAGCTAGGAGGATCAAGGTGAAAAACAATTAGTTATTGAAATAATGCAAGGCTCAAGCTGCTGTAGAATAAAACAATTTGGTGAATAGGTTGACCTCTGAACAAGGTAAAAGCACAGGGATTAAAACTGACTTAAGAATATATAAATGCTACAAAGCAAGACCATAAGAATGACTTTCCTTACTTTAAAAAAAATAAAATAAAATAATTGGAGGAGAAAATGAATCCAAAAATAAACAAAAAGCCAGGCTCTGTCTCAAGGTAAGAAAAATTCATTCAAAGTATGAATTTTTGAGTCATAAAGCTTGAAGAAAAAAAACCCTCATAGAAAAGAATCTGAGCAAGGTTACAGCTGCAGCAGAAGGAGGTGGGGGACAGGTAGGATTTAAATTAGCAGCTATTACATTAGAGACTGCACAGATTAAAAAGAAAGATAACTATGGTTTACATAAGATAATTGGAAATAATTATAGACCCATAAAGGGGATTACAGTCTAAAGAGGAAAAATGTTTATGCGTGAATGGGAATCTTTGAAAGGTTAAAACATTGATCATGAAGAGGTTGCATATGTGCTGATCTTGAGCCGAGAGAATCTATCACTGGGAATGATTATATGATTATAAACTCTGCATAATCATAGCAGTCGTGTTTTCAAATAACTGGGAGAAACAAACTCAAATCCAATGAGTTAACTTGATATAATTGATCTGCAGATGTTAAACCAGAGTTTTGCAGAAAATGTGTGAATCTGTTCTTAACCTGTTTGCTTCAGGAAATTTTATGAGTTAGGAAGAAGAAAACCACAGTGACATAAACTAATCCAACACAAAACCAAGTGGTACTGAAAAGAGACTCGAGGGATCATTAAATTTGGTCTTCTTTCCCAAATATTCCTGCAAATATTGTACTGGGGTACAAATAATGTAACAGGAAAGTGGATTTTCTGCTGAGCTCTGACAAATGTCACCAGAACAGAAAGGTGTGGGACCTGAACAGGGATTCAGACCCAAGTTTTCAAAAAACAACTCCTGAGCTGCATATTATATGAACACACTCTTTCTTCTATATACATGAACTGAACAAGCTCCAACATACCAAACTGTAAGGCAAGTATTTAAAAGGCCATGCTGCCACTATTTAGCCCCCAGTCCAGCTGAGAAAGCAAAGTTCAAGCGAACTGAAAATTATTTTAATACTCTACTTATAATATGAACCTACATTAACTTTTACTCATCACAGTTAACAAGCAATTTGAGAACTAATAAATATCCCAGAGATATGTGAGAAACTGTCCCTGAGCTTAAAGGGAAAAGCTTAATGCCAGTAATGTAGCACCACAAACCAGTCCTAATGCTTGTGTGGCGCTTCTGCGTCCATGGAAAGAAATCTTAAATCTGTAATTTAGCACTGCACTGAGGACAGCAGTACTGCAATCTGTTACTGCCTGGGCATGCAGAAGGCTTGTCTGGGTGCTGTAGGCTGAGCTCTGTCCTTGGGCACAAGGACACAGCAAGATACAGCTGCACACCTATGGGCTACATTTAACTGGAGGAGAAAGGGTCACAGGAAATACAGAGTTTCACTTTGGATCATTTCATGCTTGGATTTGGAGTCAAAAGCTGTAAATTTTCCTAGTTGAGAGAGAGCACCTACAGTACAGTCAATTTTATGCGAGTTAGGTGTGCTCACAGATTCTTAGTGAGCAAAACAGCACAAAATTATTAACAGAAAGTTGAGGAAAGAAAAACCTAAAACAACAGCAAAACAAATTAAACAAGAGTTCACAAAGTTTTCAGGCTAATTTTGAGCTCAACCTCACTCAGGATCAAAGAGCCTCAGCCCTCACACACACAAAGTAAGGTGCCCAAAGGAAAGGAGAATGCTCTGACTACAGCCGCAGTGGGCAGCACACAGCCTTACTTGCCCTGCCAAAACCAGGCTAAAAATTATTCCAGTCCAAGCTTCCCACAACTCCCTGTAGCCACTCCACATGCTTTATAACACAGCCTCATCTATACTGGAGCTTTGGTCTTGCCCTTGTGTCAGGTAATCAAAACGCATCACAAACATCAGTTTACCTACCTAAAAAACATACGCATTTCCTCCTTGAGCTCCAGAGAAAAAGCATAAAGATAATAGAAACTGTTCAGTATACTACAAAAGTTCAACTGATCTAACAAACCAGCAAAAAAGTATAGAAGTATATACTCATAAAAGTAAAATTCGATTCCAAAAGATTATACTTTTTTATGTGGGAACAGAAAGGAAGTTTGAAGAATAGAGCTTCTAATTGAGTTTCAGTCTGAGGACTTATCAGACAATAATATTAAACAAAAATAGCCATGAAATTATTTCCAAATTAGAAAGATGCCTAGTAGGCATTGGGATTTGAGACAAGGACTCAATATTTTATTGAAAATCATGGTGTCGTTATTGAACATGCCATAAAAACTAAGGGATTACTTTATGCTAACAAAATTACAAGAGTTACCTCAGACAAAAGGTAAAATATTATTAAATAATAGACTTCCATTGAAATTTACAAAATGATTGTTTACTTCAATTGGATAGAAGTAACTATGGGAGAGCACAAATCCAACTGGACTTTTCTTGGGCAGAATGCACGTTTTAAGTAGCAGTGTATAGGTAAAATAATGTATAACTCAAATAGACACAATCAGATCAAAATTGAGATTTAGAATATTGTTTGGAAATCTATGTGCTTATTTTAAGAATTTACCACCAAAAAAAATCATTTCTTTCTAACCACGTAAACAACTTTTAGAAAAGAAAATACGTTATGGAATCACAGAATGGTTGGGATTGGAAAGGAACCTTAAAGCCCACCTGGTTCCAACCTCCTGCCATGGCAAGGATGCTTCCCAGTAGACCAGCATATGCAGAGCCCTGTCCAGAAATGACATCTACCCAACTGGTATTCCCACAAAGTGCAGTATGTTGCATTTTCCGTTGTTTGAACACATGTTATTTTAATCATACAACTGCTCCAAATATACCAAAATCATTTTGAATTCCAGCTCTTACATCCAGTTTACTTCCAAGCTCATACTTGTTTGGAAACACATGCTGTCAGTGCTCTGAAGGGAATCACAAGTATAGGTTTTAAATATATTATCTCTGAAAAACTGAAAGCAAAGCTGTTGGAATGGTTTGATACCATACTGTTGATAATATCAGGAGATATGACAGTGGCACATTTTCTGTATTTCCATCATATTACATAAACACTTCTGAAAGCACACAAGCACAATGTGGATGGCAGGTCCTGGAGGAAAGGCAGTATTTGCTTGAGCTGCTCTCTTTCCAGTCATCCCCTACCTCCAGCAAACACACAGCTCAGGGCACAACTGACGGCACGCTGCTTGAAACTGGAGCATTTCTAATCCTCCAGACACTGTAATAGAGGTCAAATACCATTTACAGTGTTTAATATTTTATTTCTAGGAAGACTGATGACATTATAGCTCATTGGATATTTATGAGAAGACTGAGCAGCCTCATTTTCATGGGTACTGAGTGTCATGGACAGAAACGTTCACACAAAACCCAGCTGCTGATGAGCTGCAAAGGAAATTTTTTGCTATCCTACTCAACATCAACACTTAAAACTGTCAAGCCTCATTCTGAGCAGAAAATCCTGTTTTGCTAGTGTTTATATACAGCAAAGCACATACAGAACAGAAACGAGCAGGGAGCATTTAACCATGCAAGTTCATTAAGCCAGTACAGCACAACTTCATTTGGCTGTAGGACATTATTTGCCATGGAAACTCTGATCTGTGCTACCCCAACTCTACAGGAGGCCTGATCAGAAACACATGTACAGGGAGCACATGGAGACATCTTTGCACACACCCATTTCCTGAAGGAATTGCTGTTCGGAAGAGCAGCACTCAGGCTGCCCTTCAGAGCAGGAATAACAGAGCAAAACAACAAAACAAATGAGTTCTTTTGCCCAGACTGGTCAAAGACACCACCACAAAGCTGTGCTGCACTGACTCTGGAGTTTGTCAGATGATGCATTTGCTTCTGCAATGCAAACTGGAGACTCAGGTTTGAAAACACAATAGTCTGTAGCAACAGCCGATGAGACAACATCACAGTTTATTTTTGTCCTAAAAGTGAGCCATTTCTCTTTTAAAAGTACCAAAATCAGCCTGTCCACAACATGTAATGCCAGAACTATGTGTACTCTTTACAGTTCTTTCCAACAGAAGTAGACATGAGCAGCGATTACAAGAACCCACTCTGCCATGGGACCTCTGCTTCATCTGGTGCACTATATGGTCACAGGAAGAGCCGTGGTCTGCCATAAAACGTCTGTTTCTTACTTTCTGGCTGCAGAGCAGATTTCCTGCTCTTCACTGAGGTGTCTTCCCTAATAAAAATCCAATAGCTTAAAACACTGCTACTAACTCTGCCCGTACGATGAGAAAAAGTTGTGCAGACAGCCTCTGCTGGAGATACCAGGGGATGAGAAGGAAAGGTTGGAGATAAAGAAGGAAGAAACACCACAAGCATCATGCCTGCTAATTTCTTTTAAAAATACATAAATAGACTGTAGAGTTATGATAATCAGAAGAGAGTAATAATGTATCACCTACTAATCTGTTGAATTTCAAATGTCACTGTCAGCTCCACACAAGCAGGGCTTGTTAACTTTTAATGTCCCTTGGAGACTTGCACTGCCTTGACTACTTTGTATCACATTATATCACACACACAGTTTTCCAATTAGTGGGGATACTTGATGAATTTTTTTTTTCCCCCTTAAAAAATGTCAATTTTACAAGGAAAATAATGAATTCCTGGTGGCAAAGAAAAGCTATAAAAGCAAAGTGACATTTTACATTTTTATCATTTTTCATTAATTGAACTTCATGTAAGAGACTGTGTGAAAGAAAACAGGGATGGAGGGAGGAAGGGAAGGATGCATGGAGGGAGGAAGGGAAAGAAGGGAGGAAGAGGGGAAGGAAGGAAGGAAATTATTTAATGTATTGTCTAGAGCTACGCTGCTCAAATCCTGATTATTTTCTATAAGATGAACAGCCAGAGTATTTTAAATGATTGTATTAAAAGAAATACTGTAGTCACTGATTACGAGGTAGAATAAAACTCAGTATTCAACTTGCATGACTTGTATGTCACAATAAACAAAAATTGTTCTTATTATTATATTCATATTGAAATGCTTTGTTGTATTTCCAAATTGTTCAATCTACATTGTACAATCTGTGTTATAGTTTTTGTCATAGCAAATGCAAAGTTGTGCTCTAATAAACCATTCCTTCCATCTTTAAAAGCAAACACTAAGAAAAGCTGAGGAAACACTTGGTATTTCAGGTGTTGGCCAGCAAAAAAAATATATATATATTTTTTTTTTAACATAATACTTCTCAGAATTTCATTTTGTTCCAAATGAATGAAAGACAAGACATTTTAAATTCTACTCAAGGTGGCATTTAAAAAGATAAGGAGACAGTACCTCCTTTCCAACTTGTTATAGTGTTTATGGTCCGCTTTATACCTGAGCTCAAGGAACAACTTATCAACAAACCCGAACCTCATTTTAGCTTAGTATGGTTTCACATCTAATACAGCCCATTAACAGAAAGGTATCACTGAGGTGTAAAACTCACTGCCCCCTCAGAGCTTCTTGCGAGTTGGCATCTAGCATTAATGCTAGAATAAAACAGCACGAAGCAGCAACAGCCTGAAATACCGCAAAGTCTGTGTAATAAACCTTATTGTTGTCACAGTTCTCACTTCTCAGACAGCAAGAGGCAGAAGACAAAAACCTAGAGGTTTATTTCTCTAAAATTTCCCATCTTTGTGAACTTTGACTTAGCCCTACTGGTTTGTAGGAAACTGAAGCATGCAACTTCACAAAGCTTCAATAAAATGCATAACATTCAGTTTCTGTCTTTCTGAAACTGTCCATTATCATACAGGATTTAAACGTGCATCACCCCATTCTGTAGCTACGTATTTATCTTACAGAACAGAAACACACTAAACATAGGTACAAGCCTATGACAAACAACTCAAGCAAAAAATGTGTTTATGAAATCTGCTGTCTCCATAACTAATATACACGGGAGCCATTATAAGCATGCATGTTTGTCTCTGCCTCTTTCCGACTGCAAAACGTGGTGGTCACAAATAGATAAACAAACAAATGGAAATAAACTCCTGGAAAATGCTTAAGTGTGATGCATTCTCCTTGGCCTTGTCTATACAGAGATTTTTCTGGGGTAGTATTCTTCTGACATCTTGCTTGTACTAGGGGACATAAGGTGGTCAGTCTATTGGCATGTACCTTGTTCTCTCTTTCGCTGTTGTCTTGAAGATCACCATTATTCTTTCTTCCATTTCCAAATATTCATGGCTAAGTTTTATTTAATAGAATCACAGAATCATTTACATTGGAAAAGACCTTAGAGATCATCACATCCAGCCACTCATATCATAGAAGGGAGTAGAAAGTATTACAGAAATGACTTTACAGTACATGCCATCTTGGAAGACCCTCCCATTTTTACAGATCTAATTCAGAAAGTCTGTGTAAAAACTGTGCAGACTGAGTTTAGGATTAGAGAAGAGGGGAAAAAAAGAATTTTTGTTTTTTTTTTTTTTAGTGAAAACATAAAACTTGATTAAAATATTAAGTCCACCACAAATTTGCTACAGACCTTCAGCAAAGGTATTAAAAAGTTCTATACTTCAATGACCTCCATAATTAAGATGTATAAAGAGCTTTCCTTGCTTTGAAATTTTTTCCTTTAAAAGGATAACCTCATGAAAAGGAATAATGGAGAATGAATCCCTTATGGTCCACCAGTTCTCTAGTCAGTTCTCACCATTACCCACTGCAACAGTACATCCATAAGCGTCACTCACACATAAGGATTTTCAGAGAACCAAGACACTGTAAACACAGCTGCCTCCCTATATTTCTCTATTTTCTTATGCATTCTGCACCTCACCGCATTTAAATCATCCATGTTTCAGTGAGACATCATGTCTCATGAATTAAAGAGCTATGAATCCCCTTGTCCTTAGACCAAATGCAGAGCAGAATCCTGGATTTGCTCTGATTTCGAGTTTTACTAGGAGTGAAAATTCATCCTTGGCACATGAGAATTCAGCCTGGCAACAGTTCTCTTCTTTTGCAATTTTTGATAATCTTCCAGCAAAACAACTAACATCTGCAGCCTGAAATAAACTTTTGTCCAAAATATTGTCTATCAGTATGTGAGCTGCCATGAGGCAAACAAAAGCCCTGACCCGAACGTGATGAGTGTAAGAAACATCCTGGAAGGAAGAGGTCCTTCCTTCTTGCTGCATACCCTCTCCCTATCACTTTCAGTGATATAACAACAGAGGAGGTGGGCACACAACACCACAGAAGTGGGTGGGAAGGGAGAGAAAGAAGGCAATCAAGGAGATAGGTAAGAACCAGTTTGTTCTGGTGATATCAGAATGGAGGGGGAAAGGTAAAAATTGCAAAGATCACCCAAGAAGCATGAAATAAATTTTGTTTAACTGCAACTTCTCTCTTAGGATGGGCTGAGGCTTTGGGTGAGCAAATGAGCATCAGCACAAGCTCAAATCAGCACGCAGCAAATTAGCACATAATTACCCATGTTTTTGTTAAGGAAATAAGCTTAGTGACTAAAATTTGGGTTGAAGCTAAATTCACGCTCTGTTTTGGCTCATTTCGAACAATTTGTACCCATCATGGATGAGTGATCCCTGGGCCTCAGTTCCTGGAAGATGGGCTGTGATTTGAGTCTCACTGTAGCTTTCAATGGGCTGATGTGAATTACAGTGAGAAATTCTTACAGTACATGTCAAGCCTCAGAGGAGTCTGCGCTTCAAGGGAGAAAGAAGAAAGCTTAATTAAAAGCAAACTAAAACCATCACACTGAATCCTTCGAGAGTTTTTCACCTAGTTCTCTGTTTTTGAACACTCCTGCAGAAGGACTAACTGCAAGCAAAGGAACTATTAAACTTTTTGCAAAACTCATTTAGTACAGAAGTATGAAAGAAAGTTTCATAGCCAATTATAGATAAAACACATCACAGAGGAATGAGAATATCAGGCAGGAATCATGCTGCTTACCAAGATCAAGTTCAAAAAACAAGTTCAATTCATCTAAATTGTCAGGGATGATTTTGAGACCTTATTAAGGTCCATGAAACAGGGAAGAGTGTGAAACAAGACAATACTCTTCCTACACTTTCCTTAGATTCTGTAAAATACTTGGATAAAGTAAAATATTGGCTAAGACAGGTTGTCACCCTCTAAAATGATCAATCCATATTTTGCAAGCATCCTCCAGTTGATATTTCAGACTTTTGCCTGTAATGGTACAAGAAATCCCACCAGAAAGCAATAGAAATCAAAGAGGCCCTTTTCTTCTCTTTCTGAATAATGGAGCCAATGCCAGACCATGTATTCTAAATTGCAGTAGGGTCTTACAAACCCATATTTCTGGGAAGAGAAGTTTCAAAGGAGCAGAATTGTCAATGGTCTAACCCCAAGGAGCTGCAAGTACCTTGGTTCCTGCCAGAGATTGGTATGGATTTCTCTGCTTACCTATCAGCTGGAGAATCAGCTGAGTCATTATCAACTTGTTTTTCATACTGCTGGGTCAGATGCTCCTCCGTTATTATATAAGGAGTTGTAAACTGGTTAATACATTAAAGTTCCTAGCTAAATTGCATTGGTAATTTTATCTCCTTACTTTCTTGACCTTGATAGGTTTAAAAATCAGATACTTAACCTTGCATTAATGGCAGGGGTTTTATTGCACAAGATTACACATTTAAAGCCATTATTATAACCTCTGCTCCTAGGTATAAAAGGCTAAGAGGCATTCAAATACATGCCAGGAAAATGACTGGTAAGAATGAAGAGGAAATCTTATTGGCATCATCTTTTCGTCTTAACTCTGTTATTAAACTCAGCTCTCCCAGTTACTATCCCAAAAGCTCTCAACCCTAACAAAATTATATGGGTATTTCTAAAGGAGATAAGAGTGACACGTTTAATGTTCATTGTGGGACCATAATTCGTGAGGAAGGCCTTGTCCCCACTAGGAAAAGCCTTGAGATGTTATTTGCTAATATCATTTGTTAATTCCATGTAAAGTTCTAGTAAAGTCAAAAAGGTGTCACCCTAATAAGAGTGAAGATTAAAGAACACATCTGTGAAACAAGCACCACTTTCGACTGCCAACACGCTCACAAAAAAAACCCAACCAAACTTTGAACCATTTAAAATCCAGGCTGCTGAAGGGGTAGGGTGTAGCTTGTAAACTGCTTTGTCACTGGAGCACACCAAACCTCACATCTGTTCTCAGCAGGATATCACCCAGTGAAACCTCTGGAGATACTCATGTTAACAGGCCATTACCACATTGCTGTATAGAGATAGTTTGCAGGCCAAGCCTGACAGCCAAACATTACTCCTAAAATATTCTTGCATAGACAGTCTCTTAAATTTTTGTTTATCTTAAATAAGCCTTTTGGTTGCAGAATTTCAGTGTCCAGGTCTTCAGAGCAAAGTAGATCAATTCTAACTGGAAAGCCCACATGCCCACTAATGTTATTCTTCTGTTGCATTAATTACAACTTGTGATGCAGCATTTACCCACTACGTCTGAAATTTTGTATTCAGTTGGAGCAACCCAGCAGTTACTAGACCTTATCAATATGCAATAAAAGGTGGCAGCTCTTGCTCATGCTATCACTGGGAATGCCAGATGGCCTCTTCTGGCTCATGACCCAAACAGATTGCTGGTTATGTTGTTAGTTTACTTCAAACGTCTAATTGTTTTTATTGTCACATTGCTGTGTTTTCTTGGGAGAAAAAAAAAAAAAAAACGAATTTATTCTTTCAGCCACTCTTTTAAAATTTTATATTAATTATATGTTAAAGATATATTAGCAGGATGGTAGTTAGATTTGTGTACTGAAAAGAAAGGAAAAATAACAAAAACTTGGAGACAGCAAAACTTTAAACTTCATTGTGTTCATGGGTCTTCATAGTTCACCTTAGATTTACTAGTATTCTTCAGAGACCTTTTAAGTATAGTAAAGTGTATGCCCTAGGTAAAATTGCCAGCACTTTAAAACAGAGGTTTTGTAAGTGGTGGTTAGTAGCACATGTGGGACTGGGAAAGTATATTTTTCTTGTCTAAGAGAGAAGTCTTATTGAGATAGCATACCACCTTGGAGGCAATAATGGCTTTTCTCCATACTTCATGTTTGCAATAATACTATTTCTTGTAAGAAAGGCAAAAAGGTTTTTTGTGCATGCGTTGTTTTTTTTTTAATGTTACTTGAGGTTGATGCTATCTGACATGGTCTTGTTACAGTAAGGTTCAGATTTAAAATAACTCTTGTTCTTCCAAGTACAGAAATCACCAACGCCAATATAAATCACTAATATTCAATCTACAGCTGAACTTAAATCTCTCATTTTTCTTACAGTTCTTCCCTTCACATCTTCACAAGTACAGCTATTTGGGGTATATAATGCAATCAATTTTAAAATAAAATACATTCTAGAGAAGACAGAAGTCTATTATGTCATCTAATCCAAATCAGGATTTTAAGAATACTTCTCACCATACTTGTAGGTAAATGTATCTTATAAACGTTTCCAGGAATGAAATTTCAGAATCTTGTAGTTTGAAATCTTGCTGGTGCCCCCCAGCCACTTCCACACGCTGAGCCACAGGTGGGCCACTCAGAACTGTTTTACAGATACAGAACTTTGAAAGCCCATGCACTAATTCTGTTTGCTGGTGGTTCATTTAGTTGACTTGCCAAACAGAATTACAGCATCTTAAATACACAGACGGTACTGAAATGTTCTACTGTAGGATGCTTGGTATTAAAGTAAATCTTGCTGAATACATTCAAAGGCACGTGAATCACAGGAAGAAGCATAACAGTCATGCACATTTCAATTATTCAAGTGTTTCACCTGTAAAGTACTACTTCAAGCAAGCCAGATTTAACAGAACATTGGCTTTAGAGTAGCATCAATTTGTCAACTAAATTAGAACAATAAATATAAAAAAAAACTCTTGCAGTACACCTGCATCCAATACAAAAACTCTTATAAATGGCTTCTGATCATAAGGGTGGATGGGATGATGCAGCTCTCTCATGCTCAGACAGCACTGGCCATAGTATTCTAGATGTGTTCTTGCCAGGCTATCTCCAAGGGCCTCCGTTTCAGAGGATTCTGTGGGATCTTTCTTGACAGTCACGCTAATTTGGAGCTAAATGGCACTCACCACTGTCACCTGGTTCTCAGATAGAGTCCTTTCTATCAGGGAAAGCGCCAGTCAAGCACAATTCTCTGTCTGCAAACCAATGCTAGCTGCTCCAGCGACCTCCTCATCCCTCACGTGTCACATCACCAAAACTTGCTCCACCATTTCCTTGGGCACTGAGCAGCTCCCCCTTCTTGCCTTTTTCAAAAGATTTCACATGCAGAGAGCATCGTTTAAACCTGACATTTGGGACAGAGTCCGGATGTTTTATTTCCTATTTTATCCAATTATCCTAAAATTTCCCTCTCATTTTTCTTTCCAGTGTTGCCTATTGCATTGGAGCTTAAAAGAAAGTTTAATAAGCAAGAAGACAACAACTTTGCTGTGTATTATTCCATTAGTTCCAGAACCAACCTCACTAATTCCTCTGCCCTTTTTATTTACATTCTCTATTTGCAGGCAACTACTGTGTCCTTTGCTTTAATAGTTGCTAAGCTGTTCTATGCATATTTAACTCTTAATCATTTCTCATTAGTTCATCCTTCCAATTCCTGGTGCACATTTGTGAATATTAATGAGTTTGTTAAGAACTCTGTGAGCATATGGGTCTCAGACCTGCTTTTATGGATACTGAGGACAAATTCCAACTCAAAGGACCAAGCCAGCCTCTCATCCCATCAAGATTTCTCTGGATGGGAAGGAGAGTCATACCATCCTTTCCCATCTCTGCTCAGAGCATTTCAGCCACTCCTCTGAGCACCAGCTGCTATTGACTCCTCAATGATTTTTAGCTGTGAAGATATAAAATGACCTATTCTCTCAATAAACAGGAGATGCAAAGGAGCAATTTGTAGAAAGAATAAAGAAATATTTCAGTTAAGTATTAGAACAAGCAGGTTGTTTTACAGCTGCTTGGTTAATAGCATAAATATTGATCAACAGCACAGAGTAATATTAAAATAAATGTTGTTTCTCATATAAAGGTACAGCTAAGCAAAGAAATGTACACTGGACTGTAAAAAAAATAAAATTAGGTGATTCTTAGCACAGAACTTGAAGAGAAAATGCAAGAAAAAGGAGAAGCAGGCTAGCTTCTTACCTTCTTAAAAAAACCTCTTGATTCTGCTCTCATTTGAAATGATTATTTCTTATGCTGTTCATTAGCAGGCTGCAAACAAACACCCTTTTTGGCATAAACAAATATTTTTCCAGTTTTTGACTTGGCAAAATATTTGTTTTCATTCTCAATCTTAAAAAGTCAAACTAGAAAATCTATTTTTATCCATATTCAATTCAATTTTCCCACCAACTACATCAATAAACAATTCTTGCTGGATGAAAGTCTATTAAGATGCTCAATTATCTACCACCATTTAGATACTGCACGCTTTAAATAGTATGCAGTATCTTAGGCATTAGAGAAAAGTGTTAGTCAGAACAAACAAAAACCTAGGGAGGAATGTTTTCAGCTTGAAAAAGTTTGTATCCGTTATTACCATAGGTCACCTTCAACTCTGTACTACAGAAACACTTATTTTTATGCAGAGTCCTATCTAACAGAAGGGTTTGTATTTTCCTTTAGGATAAAAAACAAATGGTACCAAAACTCCTTCAAATCCCTAAGCTCATTCATTATGTCAAAAGAACTAGAATATTAGTGCAGGAAACAAAGCATTAGAGGAAGAAAATGGAGGTGGTTACGGTAGAGAAACATTAGTGTGTTCCCTGTCTTCCCCATGCTCTACACTCAGGAGAGGTACATGGGTCCATGAGCACAACTCTAGGTCTGCTTCCCTCTCACAGATTAATTCTCCGTTTCAAAAAAGGAGAGAGAAAAAAGGAGTAAATATGATAAGCACAAACCTTCCATTGCAAATAAATTAAACTGCATGCTTACATCTTTCACACTATTGTTATGCATTTGAAACAGTGGCACTAGCCTGAGGTCTATTTAAAATAATTTGCATAGTTCTATAAGAACGGCTTTCAAAAACAGAGGGAGGCAGAAACTAGAGATGACTTACAGGAGTCATTTTTCAAATCCAGCCATAGGATATCTTCACTGTAGTGCTTTAAAAAAGCATTTTCCATTTTCATTAAGAAAGATGAGGGCTCAAATCTCTGAGGCAACATCAGACTCCATAAGATGTGAACACTTCTGAGATTTACGTTGGACCAGTTTGGATCACCATTTTCAGAGAAGATGAAGGCTTCCCAAAGAGCTGACTGACTTGTATAATCATCAAAAACATGCTTTTTTTCAGTCATTGTTTTAGTATGCTTTAAATGTAAACTTTTTTTTTTTTTTTTTAATCTTGTGACATGTACAGACATGTACATGTCATATGACATGTAATGACATATACACTGTCATTAATGACATATACACTGTCATTAACCCTTCTGATTTCTTTGAAAAGCATCAGAAAAATTAACTGATACATGTCTAGAGAAATCCCACTGAAACCAATGAAGCTCTACCGGTATGTATATCATCATCATACAGAAATGAGGATTTAGCTCACTGCTCAATTGCTCAGAAACTCGCCAAAGCCATTGGTAATGCAGCAGGGAATAGCGGTTTGCAACACTGTGTGTTCTCCAAGACCTGTAAGAAAGCTGCTGCCAGTTGGGAAAGAAATTCCCCTGCTTCTGCTGGATGTGTGCAATCTTGAGTAATGGATTATCTAATTAAATTAAACGGTTCGGTAACGTTGCTACCAAGGTTATTGTTAGTGTTGGACGAGGTGTTGCAAAAGAAAATAAGATGCAACCGCCTCTGAAAACTCAGTTCAGACAGTTCTGACATCCTAAGGAAACTGCTGTGTACGTAAGTATCTGCATTAACCTAAAAAAGAAAAGGATAATAAATAGAACATAGGCCTATCCAGTGATTTCAAAGAGCTCAAGTCAGTCACAAAATCGCCTGTAACACAAATATCTTCTTAGCCCTATTTGACACATGGCTGCACCGATCAGCTCCCACAAGAGGTGGCACTGCACAAAGACTCATCAGACTGGAAAAGACAGCAACAATCAAAACACGAATAGCACAGAAAAGAATAATTACACATTACTTTTCACACTACAACGACTGGGCAGAACCGTAAAATAAGTAAACAGGGAACCAGTTTAAAGGCAAGGGGAAATTGTGCACCTTTAGGTACATAAACTGAGACACTCGCATCCCTTTAGAAGATAGGCAGGAAAATAAGTTAGTGAAAACATTCAGCCTGGAAAACAGCAGGGGGACTGTGATAAGGATCAGAAGCAAGGAGGACACGGTTAGAGAAGAAGACATTGTAGGACAGCCTTCCTTATGCACACATACTGTTATCAGAGGTGAATATTTTCTTTCAAACAGAAGTAACCTCCAGGCTGTACACAGAAACATTTGTTGGTTTTGGTTTACCTAATGCATTTTAGTTGTAGAACTCACTGCTAATGAATTTTGAGGAAATCTAAATAGATGGATCTTGAAAAGCATTAGGCAGATTTATCAGGGCTGCCAGGCATGGTCCAAAGGTAAGCACTCCTTAGTAACGTGCTATCTTACTTCCTTGAGCTGAGTAAGTATGACAAGGGAACGTTTGCCTTACAATCCTCCTGCTTCCTTTACTTAGCGTCTGTTACTGGAAAATGCCAGAGACAAAGTACCAGACCCAAAGCAGTCCACTTCAGTCTAGGAGTTATGTTGTTACCAAAGGAGAACAAGCAACATCCTGCCCCTGAAGTCAGCAGGTTATGGTCATCACTGCATCCAGCAGACAGAATCACAGAATAACCAAGATTGGAAAAGACCTCTAATAACATCCACTCCAACCATCCACCTGTCATCTGTATTTCCTACTAAACCACTTCCCTCAGCACAACATCTAAACATTTCCTGAACATCTCCAGGAACAGTGACTCCATCATCACTCAGGGCAGCCCATTCCAGCACCTCATCACTCTTTTGGAGAACAAATTGTTCTCAACATCCAACCTGAAGCTCCCCTGGTGCAATGTGAGGCCATTCCCTTTAACCCTATCACTAGTTATGGGGGAGCAGAGGCCAACCCCCATCTCAACACAACATTCATTCAAGTCTTTGTAGAAAGTTTCCCCTGAGCCTCTTCTTCTCCAGACTAAATAACCCGTTCCCTCAGCCACTCCCCATAAGATTTGTGCTCGAGAATCCTCACCAGTTTCACTACCCTTCTCTGAACACATTCCAAAGCCTGGTTTAGATGGCCTAAACCACACAGCTGCTAGCAAAGCAGCCACGAACCAAAGCAGCCCACCTGGGGCACAGCAGCCACAGCTACCTGGAGTAAGAACCATAGACCTATGGAATCAATTCATTTAGAAGGGACTTGTAAAGGTCATATGTAGGTGTCCCTGCAACGAGCAGGGACACCTACAGCTCCATCAGGTTGCGCTGACAGGAAGGCTTCATCACTCATACAGGAGGGACAGACTTGCCAAAAAAAATTAACTGGATGTAATCTCCATTCACTCCTCACACCAAATCTGAACTGATCGCTCCTTGTGACCACATTTTTCAAAAGTAAGGTCTTAATATAATCAGTTATTGTAACATCCCCACATGCTGAGGAATGCAATGCAGGTGATATACAGGTAATAAAATGCTTGCTCTGCAAATAAGACCACCCCACACTCAGCGATGAATGAAGTTTCCGCAATGGATTTAATTATTTCTGCTTTAAAATATTATCCCTCCTTGCAGAATAAAACTTCTATTTGTGTAAATCACCATGTCAGGGAACATGCATCATATTCATTCAACTTTCAGTAGAATAATTGAGTGCGGGGGTTTTCATCATGCTCATGTAAGAGATCCAGAAGATATTTCTTAACAGCAGTAAAGTAACTCCAGGGAGTGTAGTTATCATGATTACCATCAGGCAATTACTGTCTAGCTACTGAAGTATAAGAGACCTTGAGTTGCATTACTTGCATCGTAACACCGACATTGTGTTCAATTATCACATAATACCTGCTTGTGTCTCTAGCTTTATTGCCTAACTTCCTAGTTTGCATAAAGAGTGGAAAACAGCACTAAACATACATAAAGGGCAAAGAGCAATCACAAGTACATGAAAAGAATGCACACTAATAAGGAATTTTTAATTTAAAATAAGAGGAAAACGAATGAATCTTTATGGAAGACTATCTAAAGCTGCAACATTCTCCCTGGCTTCTAACTTAATAAACACTTAAAACACAAAAAGCTACTTGTAATCACGCCACTAATCCCACCATGATGCTATAAGGCCCTGATCCAGCCAAGTGCTTTTTCCTCCGACTCGCTCCAGCAAAGCACTTAACTTGTACTTAGTTTTAAGCACTCGAGAGTCCCTCTCTCACCTTAGTGAGATTTAAGCACGATTAAAACAAAGCGCATCTTTAACCTGCAGTGGGACCTGGGGTGCGAGGAATGAGCTTAATTTTATGCTTTACCCACAAAGAAGGAAAAATATTATTCCTGTAAAAGATAATGGTAGTGAAATAAAGGTGTTCTAAAACAGTCTGAGGAAGAACAAGTCCTCGAAGAAACATGTCACTCTGTATATATTACAAAGTGCTGTCAATTAAATGTACATTTTGTACGATATTAAATGCACTGCCTTTGCCAATTGCTTAGGAACATTTGCTGTTCAGATTTTCTCCGTGCAACTACCATGAATAACAAGGACACTGACATGATTTGAAACTTCAGTACTCACACGATTGCATTGTTTGGACCATTTTTTGAATGCTGGACCTATGGGGTTTTTTGTTGGTGATTGTTTTTATCCCCAGGCATAGCTCCAATTATTTTTATGGCATCCCTTTCAGTTTCAGTGGAAGACTTAGGAAAAGAAGGATTTTTGATGGCACTGAACTGGATTAAGGCAGCTCAGAGGAAATACAGTTTCTTACAAACATGAAAGCATGATCAATTTATTACATTTACAGAAGCTTAATCTTCAAGAAACACTGTGAGGGTTCAGTTTCCTTCATCACTTTCAAAAAATACAAAAAAAAAGATACAAAAAGAACCCTGAAAATAGCAGTGAAGGTATACGTCCATAGGCAAACAAAATCCTTCATTAAACTATCTATATGTCAACCAACACTTTAGGAATGTATATAGTTATATATTAATAACAATTCAATTTATCATCACTGATAAATTGATAATTGAGATTTTAGTTGAGAATGCAACTGAAAGCATAAAAAGTTCTAAGTCAGAAAGATTCCCATCTCTCTCTTTTTTCATCTCACCACACTAAAGGCAAGAAGCAGTGGTGTTGATGGAACAGACACATTTGCGAGGTGGATCTGAAAGCAAGAAAAGTAGGAAAGCATGTAGTCTGGGTATGGAAAGCCCTGTTCTCCCACTTTTCCTCAGTCACTGTGGCTGCCACATGGAAGTTCACATTGCCAGTTCCCATTGCTAATCAACCCAGAACATCAGGTTCAGCAATTCAGGGAGGTTTGCTCAAGGCCAGCTAATTTGCTGCCTCCTGCACTTCATTCCCAGTAGAAATCTAACACTGCTCTCACTGCTGATAGGTGGCAGCAGGTTATGGATGTGTTTACATAGCTTTTAAAACTAAAAGGCAGCCCTGCCACACGCGATGACCTCTGAAGTGAGCAGAATTGCAAATGGCGGAGACCAGATTTAATTCAGTACTCAGGGTGCCACTAAGATTTTACATGCATGATGAATGAGCAAAACTATGATGTGGAGAGTGCTGAATATTCATGGAAATAAAATTCCCTAACTCAAATTTCAAAGATAAAATACCACTTCCACTTTGACAAGACAGCATTGGGTGTTTTCCAGGAACAGTGATGTGCAGAAAGCTCATCAGAGACTTAAAACCAAAGGAACAACCACTGTCCTCTGTCAGACCTGGAATCAATGCGAGTGTCACTGGTCATGTTCAGGTACCCAGTGTTGTGGTTGATGCTCTGTCCCTGGAGACCATTAAGGCAAAGCTGGATCAGGCCCTGGGCAACCTGACCTAGCTGTGGTATCCCTGTTCACCGCAGGGGAATTGAACCAGATGGCCCTCAGTGGTCCATTCCAACTCTAAGAATTCTTTGATTCTATGACTTCTTGGCCACGGTGCATATAATGAGCTACCCATGCTAAAATGCCCTGAATTCCCTGCCACATTGCTATAACCTTCATACCTCTCCCACTTCTCCTGCTTTTTGCAGCCATTTGAGGTGCTCAGCTGCTCTAACCGATGCTGTCTGAAGAAGTCCTGCAGAAGCAGAATTTACAGCTGGAATACTGCAGAGACACGAATGCAATGGGCACAGACATGTCTTTAGCAGCTCTGCAGGAGCACTGCCTTGAAGTTTAAATATAGACTACATGCTCTCTCCAGAAGTGATCATTACAATCCAGCAATTAGATGGACCCCATGTGATACCATCTGTCAGGTATGGCAGGGAAGGTGAATGTTAATCCTTCCTCTCCCTGTCCTTCCCCAGAAGCTTATCACACACTGCAGGCTGCTGGCCCTTAAGACAAGAGGAGTAGGTGATAAAAAGGAGTGTCATAACCTGTGAAATTTGTGTCGCTTTCTGTCTTTCAATCAGCAAGAGGCAGCTGTAGCCTGTACTCAGGTTTGAGGTAAGTACAGACTTATTAAATCCACTTGTAGTGTCTACATCCACTGCAATAAATTCAAGCCATTTTCCACTGCTAAGCTTCTGCAGAGAAAGCCAAACACCTCCCAGAATCACGACCCTGTGAGCAGCGATGTCCTAAGGACACTTTTCATGGGACAGATTCTCTTGAGCAAGTCAGGTTGGGATGCTGCACCCATCAAGGAAGAAATGACATTCCCACTGTGGGTCACACTCACTTCCCATGCTGGGCAAATCCCACCAGTGCCAGCTCTTCCTCACCCAGAGTCTAAGGACACAGCACAACCAAACCACATTTTGGTTCCCTCACGCAGCCTAATGCCAGCTAGGAGCTACTCACACATTAAATGGGACAAGGAAAATAGCTGAAATACACAACACAATCTATGCACCTATTTAACCTATCAAAAAGCCAATTATTTACATTATTTTATACTAATGTCTGCCACATTCTTTTTGGATCTGTGGTGAGCTCATTCATTAGCACTTCAAAGATACTCCAAATTTTTTAAAACTTTACAGAATATTTTAAAAAATAATCTCAATTTATTCCACTATTTTTTACTTAGAGTCAAAACAGTTTAAAAAATTTCACATTACTTTAATTTCCCACCGATGTTCATGAGGCATTTTATTGCACTAAATTTACAGCACAGTTTTTTTCTCATGGATTATCTAACTGCAGTCTTTCCTTCCAGACAATTTCACTTTTCTTCAGACCAACTTGAAATTCCGTTTTTATTGCTACGATTCCAATGAATGCTAACAAGGGCACTGACTGTTGTAGGCATGCAGCTTTCTAATATTACCTTGCGGGCAAAACACCTTTTTTCTCTTCAGATAAAACCCCCTTTCTTATTGACATTATTCTTTGTACATCACAATATCTTGTAACAGAGGAGAAGATGCAACACATGCTGTTTTCTCAGAGATCTGTCACCATGACTCCGCACTAATGAAAGCTTCCTGGGATAGCTTCCCCTTCCTAAGAAATCTCACCCTCCGCCAATGCAGAGAAGGTTAAGCTCTTACAGAAAAAAAGATGAAAGCAGGTATCTAAGAGCACTGACAGCGTGAAGGGAGATCTGTGAAATTACAAAGCAAGAACACAGGTTCTGGTGACTCATATTTAGAAGAAATGAACAGTGCTGCATTTTTGCTGCATCACAAATTTGAGCAGTTTGTTTTTTGTTGGGTTTAATTTTCCATTTTCACTACAAATTTTCTCTAGCCTGCGTTTTCCCTTTGGCTTAGATGAGGGAATTTAAATTATTTGAACTCTGGGCAGGGAATACATGTGATAAATGTATATTTACTGGAATTCATAGTAATTTCACACATGGCAGTAAAATAGTTGTCTCCTGAACTCAATATGATTATGAAATATTATGATAAAACTGGAACTAGAATGCACTTGTTTATTCCAAAAACTACTTACTATGAACAAGAACAACATTAAGACCATGGAGACAGGCATTAAATTCATCCAAACCATAACTACAGTGTTGGGTGAGGCTCCTTGGCAAGAGCAAGACAGACCACACTGAGAGCCATTTGGACATTGGTGAGCAGTGACAGAAGTCTGGCTGCCAGGTACCAGACTAACACAAGCAAGCTGAGACACAACAGTTCAGCAGTTTTCACCTATCAACTAGAACTAGCTATTTTCTAGAAACATCATCCCCAAAAGCTGCTACAACGTCATTGGGGAAGGCAGGCATCTTGGGGACAAGCTGCGAGGATTATACTCACATGTATACGACAACACCCTGCAAAGCTCAGATTCTCAATTAGATCTCAGCCATATATTTATTTCTCCATATTCATGTGCTTTAAATAGAAGTTGCAAAGTATGTGGCAAGATCTACATCTTGCTTGTTTTAATGACTGTTGTATGATGCTGGCAATGGAGTTTATAAAGCCTTATGCAAACTGCCATATCTTATCTAAGATGTATTCATACTGATTTAAACACTCGGCTAATTTTCTTGTTCATAATACTAAAACTCAGTCACTCAGATGCAGGGAAAAAAACTTGAAGAACAGAAAGTATTGTCGAAGTGAATTCATTAGCAAATTGCACAGTGAAAAAGATGAGTTGCATTCATCCAGCTATTCCTCTAATGATTTTTACTGCCTTCTGAATTCCTAATTAGGAAGACATATTTGATAGTTAAATACTGCAGAACATTATATATGAATTATTACCTCCTCGTATTTAATCAAAAATGTAATTCTAAGTACATTTTGTGGAGGAAAAGCAAGTTTTTCAGTTATTTATGCCTGCAGATATATTTACTTTATGTCTCTGACGAAATTTGTAAATGCAGGTGTTTGATTATGATGAACATTTAACGTGATTCATGGTGACTTGCAGACTGGTAGAAATGCAAATTGTGACTTCATTCTTACAGCATTTCTGCATCTCCCTACCAAGCATGCTCCATGCTTGTTCCCTCTCTTTGGCATGGCCAGAGGACAGAAGGCAAGAGCACACAAACACTGCCCCTTCCCTGTCCATGTGCCAGGACAGTGAGTAATGGGAACAGAGCTGTGCTAAATTGCTTTCTAGATGACTCTTCAGCAAAGAGGACTACCTGCAGACAGGTAACCCAGGCAAGATAAAGTTCATTGCATCAATAAACTGAACCTGTCTCTAATTAACACACGCTGAACACATTCCAGGGCTGATTTTAAAATCCCAGCCATTCAGGTTAAGCTGGAGCCCAGACCATGCAGAGCCCAGCTTGGCCACCCCATCAGGGTCCTTTCTCCATGCAACAACACAACTTACTCTGTTCTTGAGTGTCACTCATAAATTTCATGCAAATTCATCATTAAGATACTTCTCATAGCAATGAGAACTGAACACATGCTTGTTTTTTTTCAATGGTGGTATTTATATACAACATACGAAAGTATGACCTTCTTTAACCTTAATGGTTTGTGATGAGGACTGCATATCAGATCTCTGCTCTGACTTCTGTACAGATTTTCAAGTCATGGTGTTTAAAAATCATATACTTTTGCCAGAGTCTTTCTGGCATTGTAGTATTAGGTAATGAAATAAAAAAGATTATCAAACATGAACCTTGCTCTTTTGATATAAATAAAGCTGTGGGCCTGCAGTAGCACAAGCTGGCTTTTCTCCAGCTGAGAAATGAGGACAACAGAATAAAAAGTAGGTAAAGTGCTTTTTTGCTACAGTTATATAAGTAGATGCATAAATTTTGAGTTCCTGACACTTGACGGCAATGAAAATTGAGAAAAGTCATAAACATCATGCTATTATTATAAGCACCATTAGGATTAAGACTAATAGTAGACATGCCAAAAAGCTGAAGGTGTAGGAATTTCTGAAGGGACAGATTACGGGCACTGTAAGCATATGCAGCCTCACACAATAGCATCTTGGTCCTGACTAAAGCTTACAGGTACAGTTACACAATCACTCTTCATGACAACTTGAGATGATTTTTAAAAACTGATAGTGATAAAAGTATTAGACAGATTTTAAAACACTTCTGATATGTAAAAAATACATTTGAATGGAAAAGCAAGGATTTCTTAACATGTCCCATTGACCTATGCAAGTAAGAACTGGGGAGTAAGAATCAGAGGGGCAGCTGGCAATATCACAGAATTATAAAATGGCTCGGGTTAGAAGAGACTTCAAAGATAATGAAGCTCCAACACCTTGCCATGGGCTTGTTGTCAGCCACCAGATCAGGCTGCCCAGAAACCTAGCCTTGAAACATTTAAAAGGATACTGTTTTCTAAAAAGTGCTGTGGCATGGGAAATGGGAAGATTCTTGAGAAAGATGGCTCATAAGAGGGACATAGACAGAAATTAAGGAAAAAAAAGTGAAGAAACATTGGAGTCTCTGAAACGTTTTCAGTTTTACTGGAGCCCTTTTCCTAAAAAATGATGCATAAATTCCAAAATATCTACAAAAATAAGTAAAAGTATAGAGCTTGGCACTTAAAATAATCATCACTTACACATTTATCTGTATGTGAAAAGTTATTGGGGAAAAAAAAAAAAGAAAAAGCTTTCCCCTAATAATATATTCCCTAGTTAAGTAAGTCATTGCTCTTTGGTGGACTAGAATCTGACACATTCTGTACCTCAAACAGAAGGAAAACATTAGTTGGAAAACACATGTTTGGGTTCACAGAGAAAAGGAAAAAAGGTAAAAAATGAAAGAGGAGAAAAGGGCCAAAAAGAAAAGATAATTTATCTCGACTGTTGGCCCTCTCCAACTTCAGAACACTACTTTTAGAGATTCCAGTTGAATCCTTTCATGTGTGAAATAATAATAAAGTATTCTAGCTAAATGCTTGTTTAAGGTTGTGAAAATAAGAAATGGACAAAACATACGTGGGGACAAAGGAGAGAAAAAGAATATCTTTTCTTCCACTTCCGTCACGTGGAAGTCAGTATCTCCTACACAGAAGAGAAAGAAGCAAGTATAGAAACAACTGTAGTAACATCGCCATCAGTCATGCACTTGCAGTAACAAAGAACTCTCACTGGAGGCTAAGTCCCACCAGGGCTCCACCCAGAAGACCAGCACTGGACTATAAGTATTCAAGAGTAGAGAGAATTTGGAACTAAACACTCCTCAACAGACATTTGGCAGTACAAGCACAGCCCAATATGTGCTGGCATCTTGCAGACAAGGGTACCATTTCTTAAGTCAAACGCACACCAAATAGATATAGAGAAAGGCAGGTATGTAGGCGGGTGGAGTTTCGTACAGGTTCCGTGGCTTCACAGTACTTTCACACAATGAATCTGACTACTAAGGCATTCCTGTGAAGAAGCTGCCTGCATTTCAGGTGGATTTCTCCAGCAATATCTTTTCTGCCTTCTGGGTTTCCTTTTTCATACGGAAACTATTCACACTAAGGGATTTAAAGCTAATGAGTTTGCAAGCTGTTCTTGAACTCCAATGAGACTAAAAATAATATTCAGCCATACATTCTCTATCTACATTGTATCGTTGCCTAATTACATTTCACCACATGGGCATAAAAAAGCACGACATCCTGCCAGTAACACTGCAAATATGCACAAAACTCTGCCACTTCAGTATTTGGGATCAGTTTAATCAGTGTTAAATTTTCTACTTTTCTTACATTTATTCTTACTTGTATGGGTTTCCAAACCAACATGTGCACATTTCCTCTCTGCTTCATCCCAGAAGCTTCCTACCAGTTGCTAGATTTTCTCCCCAGTGGTAAATTAACATGAAAATGACCTCAATAAAACTAAAACAACAAGAACAAAAAAAAAAAAAACATCTTTGGTTTTTGTTTTGTTTTTCAATTTAAAAAGAACTATTCTGCAAAAAATACAGTTAAGTGTACGGCCTGCAGGTCACCCGGACGACATCAGCATCTCTGCAAAAGGCTTCAGCTGGCAAATAGCTGATAAAGGAAATCATAAATAAAATAGCTCCGGAGATAGCTATCAGCAGGAAAATACAGTAGTTTATCAATAAAGATACAATCATCTTGTTAATTTAAAGTATTCGTGTGAAGTATCTAAATGGGCAGAATTTGACTGTTAATTATTGTGCCTATCAGTGCACAAATCTTGAGTTCACAAATACACACAAGCACAGATGAATTTATATATATATATATATATATATATATATAAAAAAAATAGGGATCATACGTATATACATATACATGCAGAAGTAATCACTCTTATTTTATTATGTTGGCCCACGACATTGCAGGTGGATGTTGGTGGTACAGCAGCAGAGGCTGAACCTTCTCACCAATATTCCATTACATTTTGTTGCCATGTGACAGATGGCAGCAGAGGGGCAATCTGAAGTGGAAATACATATGAAATAGACAAGTGTCACTGAATTACTCCTTGCAGAAAAAAAAAAAAAAATGGCACCCACCAACACTTCATGGTGTGAAAGCTGTGCATGACCATCCAGAACATGGCTTGCCTCTCATATCGCTGTTGTCACTGCTGAAACACATCACCCACCACATCACCATGCTGACAACCACTGGTTGGTCACCATCAACATTCATCAAAAGTCAATGCATGTCATTGGGTGCCATTTTTTCCTGTTAAAGTGACATGGAACTTCTTTGAGTGTCTAGAAAAAAAAACACCTTTGAGACCAAAAAATATGTGTGCAGAGTAGATAGGGAAAAGTCTAATTTTGCAAAACAATTGTGTATAGGTAGATAGAGGCAAATATATTGCTTGGTGAATATATATTTTCTTATATTTCGGAAATAAAACGCCTGTTACTTCATAGATGTGTACTCACATAGTCTCAGTCACATAGTGTTCCCAAAAGCCATGCAAGTATCTATCAATCTCCAGGCACATATCTGTAATCAGGGAGTATTATAGTTCTCCTCCCAAAAAACCCTGACTGTTCAAACCATAACTAGAATCCATTATGATGCTTCCAGTTGTGATTATCATCATTAATTCTCTATCTTCAATACACATTATTGGACAGACACAATTATTCACACTAAGTAATTCATTCCAAGGGAATACAACCCATTACTTCTCTGTGTACACCATTTGACAACACCTATTGATAAATATTTTCTACATGCTTTAACAGACAAGCAAACGTAGGAAGAATATAAGTTCCCTTTTCAGACACAGGACAATACACAGAAAGACTTCCCAGAGGCCTCTGAAGTTCTTAAATATTCATATGTCCCTGTCCTTCCAGTTTCTTGGAGAGGTTAGGTTTGTGATTGGAGGCACTTCCTTGCCAACTCCGTAAATTCTCATGTTTTCCTCTTTAAAACAGCACGTGGCCTTAAGCATCAGAGCTTAAGTGCAAGATGAAATGTGCTAAAAGACTCCATAGCACAGTACAAAATAGCTCACACTGACATCACGTAAACCTATACTGACACTATTTATAAGAAACTCAAGAATGACTTTTAACACAGGCTGCTACATTTACCAGATTTTACGAGTTCCCTCACAGTATTCTATAATCAATTTGTATTCCCTATGTTAGCTGAGATTTCCAGAACTGAACAACAAAACTAATTCTGTTACAACTCAAGTATACAACTATTCCCAAATAAGAGACATTATTTTTACATTTTTCCCCTGACTTATAAATACGTTTTTTCAGACGTTTTTCAAAATATTATTTCCTGGAAGATTGTTAGCATTTTTTCCCTGGCTAAGCACAAAGCAATAATAGCATCTCTACCAAAAAGCCCCAGTAATTGGTTTGACAATTAAAAACCCAAACATCAAGCTGCTGAGGGAAGATTACCCAGGTCCAGTAATTTGCAGTTTTGTTTATCAGGACAGGATGCTTTAGGGCATTACACAGGCAGCATCAAATGTGCTGTGTAATGGCAGTGACATTTTCAGCTATCATTATTGTAAAAGACAACAATATACATATTGTCAGCTACCATACCTGCAAGTGCCTTCATTTTCAAAGCATTTTTTAAAAGAAGCTACTTTTAGATTTGGCCCAGATATTTGGAGCACAACTTCCCTTACTTGAGACAATACAAAACAATGCAGGCATTCAAAGTAATATAAGGCAAGAGGTGAAATGACGTCAGTATGATCCACAGTCCTGCTCAAAGCTAACAGATCCACAAAGAGCCTCTGCAACTGCTGTGCCACATTTTGACACGAAGAAATAGCTTGCAAATAGTATTAGCAGAAGAAAAATCATAATACCACAAGGGGAAAAAACAAAACAAACAAAAAAAAACCACCCCAAAGCAGAAGGAATTCAGCTAAAAGTAACGTATATAAATGGAAGGGTATTTTCTTCACTTTTCCCATTTAGGTGAAGCTGGATAGTGCCTAACAGGAAAAAGCACCTCATTCAGCCTCCAAAGCAAGCAAAGCAGTTCTAGTTTCCCAGTTAAATTTTCTACCCCAGTCCAAGAAGGAACAGAAATAATACATTTATAAGAAATATTCCATAAGAACGTAGCCATATGTTGTAAAGTTAGAGATCAAAAACACTTTTGCAATCATTGTTTGGAGCACATATATATTTTTTACTCATTCCCTCTTTTGCAAACTGTTCTTTGTGATTACATGAGTAACAAAAGAAAGAGAATAACAGTGAGAAAAGAAATAATTTATTAATAAACTAAAACCAATTACCAACTCAACTAACCAGCCGTACTTGAATGGGGTACTTCATAAGATTTCTGCAGAATGAATAAAGGACATTCAGTACTTATACTTAAGTCACTCAGCTCTCAATTACATTTGCCTCAGCTACTTAGCTACACCAAAGATCACTTTGATATCAGCTTGTGCCACGTGCTCCATCCAGCATTAGCAGAAAGCCCATTTAGACATCAGCCAGGTCTGCTTGTGAACATATAGATCCAATGGTGACTGTTAAGATCACGATCCTTCTGAATGCAAGCTAGTTGCATCAAGTAGGTTGGCTGCCAATAATTACAGTGATTTAGTAAAAAAACTACAAGGCTTATGCAAAGCTGTGCCTTTCTAATCCACCTTTTGCCTCCAGTTCAAGCTCTTGGAAAAATAGTCTACTTCTCTTGCACCACTAAAATTTTCATAGGATGAGAAAAACAATATGCCTGCCATATGGATCAGGAAGCCAAAGGTGAGGGAAAAATGAGATGGTAATGGGATTAGAGATAGGAAATGTGACATGAATTCTCCAAGGGACCTATTACTCGCTGAAGGCTGGCCTATAGTGAAGATGCGTTGCTACATCTGAGGGCAAGCAATCACACCAAGTCTAGCATCTCATGCCAGCTCACCTCGTTCCTCTGCTGATGCACAAGTTTGCTGCAGGCATCACTCAGCATCCCTTCCAAGCAGCTCAGATGCTGCTCCAAGAAAAACCACATATTGGTCTTCAGGGCACATGTAGCACCACATACCTCATAAATAAGCATCTACTCAAATCTCTGGTAAAACAGATAATTATTTCTACTTTCAAGAAGAAACTCTGAGCTCTTATAGCCACATAAACAACATTATAAGTTTAATAGTAAGGTTGTAGAGGGGGTTTCAACAGGGATTCCTTCAGCCCTGGTAGGATTTAATTCACAGTAAAACTAACTCAAAGCTAATAAACTGTCCAAGACAGACACTGCCTTCCTGCATTAGGAATATATTTCACGGATTATCTACCACTAAGAAAATATTTATTCACAATTTACAGTAAATCTTGCTGACATTAGATTTTGTCCATTTTATAAGTCAAGTTACATTTTCGAATTAAAAGGATTTTAGCCTACCAAGATTGAGATTCCGATTGGATATTTCAATCATAAATAAAAAACTAGAAATGAAAACTCTTTGCTATGGTGAAGCACTGGCATAAACAGCAATCATTGGTGTGGCCAGCAGAATTCAAAACTGCCGTGCTGGGACCCTGTGCAAAGACTAAGTCTTCATCTTATGTATTTAAATGTTTGTGTTTGTCATTTCTGAAGAAAAGAGAACTTTTTAGTACTTTCTTCTTCCTTATTGCTTAGGCACTATCATCACTCTGATGAGATCAGTCCATTTTTAGTAAATCAAACTAATGAATGTTAAATTCAAATGTTATATTAAGGTCATATCTCAAAGAAAACTTTCCCAGATCAAAGCTTAATTCTGAAATTCAGCTATAGAGGACCCACTGTCTTGCTGATAAAAGCAAAAACCATCTCCAAAACAAAACATCAACGTTTTCAACAGCAAAAAAATCCTATTATTAACATCAAGGGTCATGACTTCAGACTTGATGCACATTCCTTTGAATCATTCATATTTGATTTTATCATGAAAATTGCTTTTATTTTTAAAGGCTAGATTATGATTTAAGAATCATTTGCAAAGACACAGATCTGTATTTCAACAACTCTACATAAAAGTTGCATGTAAGAATTAAAAACATAAGACCACTGACAAGCTCCAAAGAGTTTTTATCACATAGGCAGAACGTAACCCTACCAGAAAGAACTTGAGTTTATTTGAGCTGACATATCCGCTCCTGCAAAAATAATTTTTTAAAGTACTCTGTCCTCTTAGTTCAACACTGTTAGCTTGCACAGTGGTCATGTACCTTGCAAATCTCTATCAATTAAAATCTACTTTAAATCACAGCAGTTTTGAGCCACTCAATTATCATTCTACCTCCTCATTACTAAAATGTGCTATCTGTATCTTAATTTATTATTCATATACATACTCTGAAATCTTGTTGATTCCCTATTGAAAACATCACCTTCACTGAAATAATCTCATCCATAATTGATAACAGCCCTATTAGCACTTCGTAGTCCAAATCAGATTATTAGATTAAGACAGAACGTGCATTAGTATAATTACACAGAAATCTATTCAAATAGAGTGCAAACAAGCCCTACTTTAGAAAATAAATGAATGCAGCAGCTCATCTTTGAGTATACAATTTCATAGAAAAACATACGTGTTTTGCTGAGAAAGCCCAAAGGAGAATGTGATTTGTGGAATCGTCAGAGTTCCAGAAAGAATTACATCCTGCTTGTCCTTTCTCCATAACAAGATCATCTCTAAAAGTCAGCACTCACATATATACTAATTGTAAATAAAAATACAACATCTCAATTTTTGTTACCATGCTGCAAAACACTGCTACTCTGCTTTGGACACAGGGCATATAGGCTGATTCAAACTTCTCTGCTTGCCATGTTTCCCCACCCCTTGCACTTTCAGACTCTATGTCAACATGATGAGGTTGTATATAGATCCGAAGGTAAACAGAAAATCTCAGGCATCATAGATTTTGATCAGGCAACTATGTATGAACACCTAACAAGTTTTAATGTAGACAGAAGTCACTGGCATGCCTACCTTGCACTCTAGACACACAAGCTACCTTTCATCTGGCCTTTTAAATCCATGTTGGCGATCCAGTGGCAAGAAGCTCAGTTCAGACCATAAGATCCACCAAAGAAGCAATATAAATCGATCTTCATGGATCTACATTTTCTCTGGAACACAACAAGACCTTGCAAGGAGCTGCCTTTTGTGGTCAGCTTCCATAGTTAGTCATTCATATGTCCCATTCAGTACTGAAGACAGAAGGCTTACAGACCATGTGTGACTTCAGTGCAAACCTAATCTTAATTTTCTTGAAATTCCTGATAGCCAAACAGAATTCTTTTCTAATTTTAATCCATTTTATAGGACTCTTTCAGCTCTGCAGTTTCATTCACAGGGATCAGTCTTCTGCTGTTCTTCTTGCAGTCGTGCTAGAAATCTTAGGAGGAAATTGAAACCAGACTTGAAAAAGTATTTCAGCTGTCAATTAAACTTTGTGAAAAGGCAGGTTAATCTCAACAGACCTCAAAGTTGACAAAGTCATTGCTTAATGTGTTTAGATAAAGTAAAAAAAATAAAATAAAAATAAATTGATAACAGCAACAAAGCAGTTCCAAGAATACTGTTACCATGAAATAATTACATCCCAACAGGATTAGAGGTAATCAGCCACGCTGTGTCTCAGTGCACCTCAGGGGGTGATTACCTTACCATAACAACACCACCCATTGCGTTTCATTGCTTAAATGTGTTCTGATAAAATAACATAGTTTTAAAGTTTTTGTAGCTGTTCGTGTCAGCAGCAGAGCAAGGAAATTATAGTCACTGTGTGTTTTCTGTTCCCAGTAACTTCATATTTTAAAAAAAAAAATTCCACAGGAAACTTACAAACATATTCAATACAGAAATACAGTCAGCATTTAGTTTGCAACATAAATAATCAAGATTAGGCCACTGAAATTTATCTTGGCAGGCCATGCTTTATTTATGCTTTTATTACTTCAACTCATGTCACTGTTTTCGTGTTACTTAAATATGGAACTTTAGTTAATGTGTTCATGAATTGCCAGAATGAATGAAAATAAAGAAGTGCTTCATAGAGGATTATGAGCCAAACAGTATTATTTACTTCCTTAAATGACCAAAAAAATGAAGTAATAAATATTAGTCTCTCAAATAAATGAAACTGCTGTGCCTGATTGAATGCATTTATTTATACTAATAAAAATAACATCTGCATGGTTATTACTGCCTTATTATTTCTTATGTGCTATTAGTGTGCTAGGTAAGCATCAAATCAAATAAAATATGATATAAACAAGAGCTCCCCCATGTTATTCTGCAGCACAGTAGCATGGCACCTGACAGGATGCTTTGAGAGTGCAATGTGACACGTGCTGTGCTGGGCTGCAGACCTGGCAAACCAGTATCCTACATTTAGTAACCACAGGTAGGTAATACTGCCTATCACTTATTTACCACTGCAGTTAGACCTAGTGGAGGACAGTTTGTTTCTGCAGATATTTGTGTGATTCACGCAACCAAACCAAACTGTCCCAGATCCTTTATTACAATTTCACAGAAATTGTACAGGCTCTGGTTTATGAAATGGAACAATTCATTTCGATTTCAAGGGCAGTTGATAAACCAGGCCTTGTTTAGTTATCTTTGTTAGATAATTTGGATAATTTAAAATCTTACTGATCCAGAAGGATCAGCAGAGACCCAAATATCTTGTGAAGGATATAAAACACATTATTTCCAAGCTGAACTACTACAGCCTACAATGCAATTTCAGGGACTCCAACACAGCAGGACCAATCCCTTATCAAGGGAAGCCTTTTTTCTATTGGCTGAGAAGTGCCTTCACAGAGAGCTGGTTCCCTTTCTCATATGGAGCTGCACTGGACCAGGGCTGCAGCACTGTTGTACCAAACATTCCTTGTAGCATGAAACTTCCACTGGTGAGCTCCATTCACCACAAAAAGGAGAAGAAAAAAAAAGCAAGAGAGAGGGAGAACATAGCTTTGACACTTGGACTGATAATCTAAACTTAGAACAACTTATTTTAAGCACATGGGAAGACTTGAATTGTAGAGGCACAAAGAGGACAAACAGTAAATCAGAAATGAGAGGAGATTTATCAAGAGCAGCTAAAACTCAGAGGAAGAACATGTTCCGGGCTCCCTGACCTTTCAGAAGACTGGATTTCTGGCTTATTACTAAGAACTTTAAAGGCTATTATAAACAGTTGACTCAGCTATTTTAGAAATGAATTATGCAGACTACAAAGGGAACTTAGCTGACCTCATATACTATCATCTTTTGAATGACTATTTTGCTTTGAATTAAAAGTCAAAGGGAAATTAAAATGGTTATCATTATAACTGCTTTCAGGAATTTTACAGCTATAACTAAAAGAAAAAAAAAAGCATTTTTATTACTCAAGATACTCAAAAACAGCTAATTTCTGGGCCCCACATTGTACAGATCAGAGAAATGAGGCAGGGACAGACCCAGTAAAATGCAAGTCTACCCAGAATACTTATTATCTATACAAATAGAAACAGCTTTCACTGATGATTCCGAAAACTATGTTCCATTAATAATTAGTACACTGCATTTTTTACTTCAGTTTCCACTACAAGAACTTGTCCTTCAAGTCCATCAGCATTTCTATGCCCAGAAAGCTAGAATGAGAATCAATAATCAAGCCACTTTTCTCCCACCTGGCATTATCTTCCTGTAGAAGACCTTCTCTGAATTCATCTGTTTGCTGCTCATACTGAGAACACCTAAATGAAGGTGCTAATGTCGCATGTTTGAAGAGAATCAGAATTGAAATCAAAGAACAAAATGTCCTCCTATGAAGGCATCCTTCAGTTTCTTCTCTGTCACATTGCAGACAAAGAAATAAAAGCCTTCTCACTATGAACAGGGTTTTGTTTCAAGTCAGCATCACAGAGACTTGCAAATCTACTGTCATGAATGTTCCAAAAATTCTTATACAGTCAGCCACAATCAATGATTATCTTTGAGGTTTCCAACGGATTTTATCTATTTATTTCAGAGAGCTCCTTACTTTGAGGGACAGCCATCACTATTTAAATGTCACAGCAGTACTGGTATATATGCATGCAACAAAGAAAACGTTTTGCTCTACCTTTTGTTGTTTTACTACCTGTAATGGCAACAAGATCTGAATTCAACAGTTATTTTGGGCACTGTATGCTTTCCATCAAATTGCAGTCAGTAGAAATACTTTCCCTAGTGATCTTCAAAACTCTGATATATGTGTCATAAAAATCTATTCAGAATTCAATATGTACATTAGTACTGATGCCATTTGGGAATACATCATTCAAAGAAGGACTCAAAACACTTATGTAGGAGATGACTAGATGAGAACGATTTCCTATCTAGTTAGGAACAGGGTATATCTTAGTCTGCTTCGTATCTTCTGGTAAGAGGAACAATGCCAAAAAATAAAAAATAAAAATAAAAAGCCCCAAACAAATCAAAAAAGAACCTCCATGTAATTAACTACTTGGAAATTGGTGAAAAATACTTGAGAACCTGGGTGCCCAGACACAAAATCGTGATACGGTTTTTGAGCCCCAATCACTTCTGGGTTCTACAACTTCTTCAAGAGCTACAATAAGCAACTCTGAGGTCAACATTTATGTTCTGCTGTTGTAGGCAACTATAATTAAAAACTCCTTAATAAACCAATCAAGCTGTGCCTCTGTTCTATTCCCCTGCTAGTGTTGGAAGGCTTGATGCAGAAACTCGAAGAACTCACCATTAAAAACCCTTCTTGCTCATATTCTTTTATGGATTCGATGCTTGCATTTTAATGGCACCATTTCTATGCTGTGAGCAATGCTGTACTTCAGATGTTAGGGCTCACAGGATTTGGGGCACTGAGCTCTCCAGGTGTAAACATAGTTGCTCTTTGTCCTTCCAGCACTATACATTAGACAACTCTCCACCCTCTCATGGAGAACTCTCCATTTCCTCTTTGCTACTATTGCAGTCTGAATCTATCTTTAAGCAGGAGCAATTGGAATCATACAGGTTTCACAGTACTGCAGACCCTTTCTACAGCCCATTCCATCACTATATTAATACTTCCCTATTTCAGTGAGAAATGGCTTGCAGTACACCTCCTAAGACTGCAGATGCCCTTACTGTGGGTAGAGCATACCTATAACGCATACTCAGCTCGGACAGGATTCATCCATCTACACGTTAGATATTTAATCTCAAGTAATTGTCCAGGCTTCCAATAAGAAAGAACAGCAGCTCCAGGCAGCAATCTATCTCATCCCAAAATAGATGTTTGAGCTCGGTGCAATGAATTACATCCTGGAGGTACTCACATGCCTCCACCGACTCTAGATGATCATCCACCTCCCATGACCTTAGTCTTTCCTTTTAATAAATGGTTTTTAACAGAGGAGTTCCAACATTATTAGTTTATAAGACCAGAATACCATCCCATTAAATTTACCACACCTCGATTATTCTCATTACTCTATACTCAGTGTGTCAGTCTGATCCTTCTTTATTTCAACAATATTTCTCACCTTCTGGCCTCCCTGTCAGCTACAAGTTTTAATGGCCCTTCACAGACAGAAGGCACTGGGACAAGGGAGGGTTCTTACAACCCCGACAGCATCATTTTTCACTTTCAGAACCAGGCTCTTGCCTCTCCTCCTTCCAAGCCAGAGGTGCTCTGCTACTCTTCTAACTCATCTGCCAGCTTATCCTGGGCTCTGTCCTCCCTAACACTATCTGCATTTTCTTCCTTGCTCTTTCCCCCTAAGCCTTTACCATGCATTGATCCCCCATCAGTACAAATGTGTGACAGTTGCACTTTGTTGCCACCTCCCTCGCTTCACAGACAATTACATTCTTTTTCCTCTAAGTTCTTTGTACCTGTCTCTAACAATGGATGACAGCCACTCTTTTCAAGTTTCAAACTAGATACGCCTCGATCCCGCTTCCATCTAGCACTAACTTAGTCTCAGTGCAGTCCCTAAAACATCGATCAGTTTCCACTCTTCTTTTGCTTCAGTTGTCAATGGATGATCCCTTTGAGCAACCAGTCTTTCACTTGAGTTCTTGTCTTCCTTTAATTTCCCTACAACCCTCTCACCTCCTGACTTTCCTCCCTATTCCTTCACTTTTACATCTGTCCTCCAAAACTGTCTGTGGTTACGTAAACACAAAGTTGCACCTATTGCCACCACTTGCTCCTTGTTTGCTATCTATTTGGCAAAATCTCATCCAAAGCCACGAACTTGGAAAAGACCTTCAAGCTAGTATTTTACAGAACTACTTCTCTGCTTAGATAAATCACCTTAAGCACTCCTGCTCTCTTGGCATTCTGTACATGCCAAGCAGCCCAGCCAAAGTCAAATATTTCCAGTCTAACTGGATTCTGACTGCCAATACAGATACAAGCAGTATCCTCAAACAATCAGCAGATGTGCATCGTCTTTCACTCAAACCTTACTCTCACTTCCCACACCCAGGATGAGTCTAGGAGGTCTTTTCTCTTATGCAAAGGCTTTTCTGTGCATCCATGACCAGGCTTTTATCTTGGATCCAAACTGCTGAATAAAGCAAGAGATGATGCTCTGGACTAGGCTAACTCTACAACATTACCACAGTCTGAAGAGAAGAAGCATCAGCTTCAGACAGTGCTCTTCATGGAAGACAGACACACAGTACTTCAAGGTATATATTTTGTTTGTACATAACACAACTTGTCAGATTGGCAGGTGCACCAGATGCCCCAACGTCTTCTCTGCTGAGAAATCTGAATGCTGCATCTTGTTATTAGAACTTTATTTGCTAGTGCCTTATCTCTTGCTAGATATTTCTTCATATGATGTGAAAAAAAATGAAGCTCTGAGAGTGAAAACCCAGATTCCCCAAACTGAAAATCTTCCCAAAAGATTCCTCAACTGTAAACAGCAATCAGTGTTCACACTCTGTATTTTTCCTCTCAAAATAACAAAACTTTGAAGGAAAGAAGCACTTAGAACTGTTATTAGCATTCTAATGAACTTAATAAGCTCCCATGATGCTTTTTACAATGTAGAGAAACCTTCAAAAATATGAAAGTGACTCTGTTTATTCCAGCAGTAAGGAGCAATCCAGATGACTGGTAAGATCCATTAATATCAGACAAGTCCTAGTAATGCTCAAAAGGAACTCGTGAGAGGGAATATTACTTACTTTGATGCTTTTTAATATTTTTGAACACGATTCAATTATAGGATTCTGACTGTACATTTGTTTTGTTGTTGTTGTTGTTTCACCTGAAATATCACTTGATTTATGTTGAAAACGTGTTTTCTCACCCAATTCTAATTTCATTTCTACCAAGCGTACATTTCTCTTATAATTTAGCAGAAATTGCATTCTGATATTGTTTCCCTGACACACAAACCAGTTCCACAAGCTAACAAAGTCTTTTGACTCTGCCAAGAGTTGGGATAAAGAGCTCTTATGAGTATTTTTCTTCCAAAGGATGTGCCTCAGAAAAAAAAACTTAATTAAGCCATAATAATTAAAATCAAGTTATACAAATTATTAAACTAGAAGCACAAACACCCTCATATCCTCTAAGTCCATTCAGTCAATTAGTTGGTGGACTTGTTTAAATTTAAAAAAAAAAAATACCCTTAATTACGACCCATCTCATATATAGAAATTCATCATAACACCATATATTATATATGTATTATTTTCATTATATAACTATCTGATACAGCATCACAGATGCAGGCATTTGAGCTATGATTTTAGCTGAAGTCAGCCTGTTGTCACTGCCAGAGCAGTAGATGGGTCCTGGGAAGGCTCAGTTTGTGCCACTCCCAGCTCTGCCAGTGGCTGGCACATTGACTTCCATCAGTAAATCACTTCACCCCAGTTCCCATTTTCCAGAAAGGAAATTTGTTACTAACTTCTTGTAAGGCATCATGAAATCTAATGATAATGCAGGTGAATTTTTCACGTCATTCTTGTTATTAACTGAATGTCTGAACTGTAAGGTTAACTGAATTTGCATAAATACTTGTTTATTAAAATTAACTGAAGCAGAATCAAGCTCTTATCTCAGTTACACATTTAAATAACATTACAGAGGTAAATTACATTAAGCTGATTTTTTCAGGTGAATATGTAGATTGTGATGCTAGTATAAAATACTGTAGATTGTCTGATTCCTCTAAAATATGCAGAAATCATAAAAGAAAACAGATTAAATGAGCACATTAGCTGGAACAAGAAACTTCTATTTACAAACTAATTGGGGCAGAAATAAAAGAGGTTAAATTGAACAGTTTGTGGACCAATTTCTCACTAATAAGGAATCCTAAATTAAACTAAAGCATGGGAAAGCCTAAAAAAGAGCACTCGTAACGTGACATAAACACTTAAAGGTAGCCACAAGGTAACCCACAGACCCCTACTACATTAGTTGTGAGCAACGGGCTCATTCACACGGCATAGCTCCCAGACTGCAGTAGTTTCATTCATGTTTAGGAGATGCAATGTGGAAGATGGCATGTTTTACTGGTTTCAAGACACAAGTCCTCTAGAAATCAGTGCAGACCTCCTTGGTCTCCTGCAGCAGGAGCAGCCAAAGAGGCCAGCAGCGAGTTTCATTATCCTTGTTTGTTCAAACTACCAGTTTGCCCAAGGAAGCCCTCGCCACATTCACAATGTGCTCCTCTTCAATTTTTACATTATAGCAATGCCTGCACCTCCTTTTCAGACACCCCTACACAAACAAAAAATTCACAGAGGTAATAAATCCTTGGACACAACTAAGAACTTGAGCTAGGAAATGTCCTATGTCTCCCATCCTACAGCCAGGGGAATCAATCACCTGCAGCATAATGATGCCAGCTGGATCCTACCATGGTTCTCTACAAGCATAGACTGATGACTTCCACCATGACCTTGCGTATCCGAAATTAATAATAATAAGCTGGAAAAATGAATGTAATTACTTTGTTAATAGCCTATCTGGTGGTGAATTCACTGACAGTTCAATTAAAAAGATGATTCCTTACATTTGTTACTCATGTACGAAGCATTCATGGCAACCATCATCTAAATCATCTGTAATAGAGTTTTACAAATGGAAACCTTGAAATCATGTCAGACAGATCTTTCATAAATACGCCTAAACTGAGAAGAAAAAAGAAGAAAAGAGGAAAACAGAAATAGAAAAGATTGGAAGACCAGGGGCACTGATTCAGTAAGGTTCTAAGACACACTGTCCATCAAAATGGAAATGCTAGAACACATCTGCTTTACCCACTGCACATGGAAAAAGAATTGTGAAGTGGTACTTGAGATGTAGAAAATGCATACTCAGACACTCCTATCTCCAAAATTCAGTGATCTTTTTTTCTGTGCTTGAATTTCACAATCATCTTAAAGAAAGAAGTTACAGGTCATCACTAAATGCCAGCTAAACTGTATTTTCATCTGCTTCTACCACGCTCTCACTTTAGAGAAAAAACATTTTCACAGTATCTCCTCTTTTAGTTTTTCTCTGAATTTACTTCCCTAAAACAAGTTGAACAATAATAGGGAAAAAGGAAAAAAAAAAAACTCCACAAAACTTTTATTTAGGAAGAACACCTGAAGCACAAAAGCAGCTCACTTGAGAACTCACAGGAAGGACGAGTGTGCATTTCAGTAGCTGAAACTGCAGCTGGTGAGATAAGGCCAGCTCCAGCTTCCTTCCCATCCTTGGGCAAGACATTCACTTGTGTGAATGCTTCAGCTCCTCTCATTCACAAAATGGGGATGATAATATTCCATTAGAGCCTCTTCTCTATCTGACTTTTTAATCTCAGTGAATTTGCAACCTCAGATGATTACCTCGTGGATGATACAGCATCCAGCAGCATGCAGGCTCGCCCTCAGTCTTGGTCTATGCTAATTGCTTCACTACAGTAACAGTTCCTTGAACTGACGGAACAGAAGTTTTGTCAAGCCTTAAAATAATGCTAAGAGACACAAAATCATCTTTCAAGTAACTATAATAAACCACACATCATGCATCTGCAGATACACACACAGCACACAAACACATATAAGGAATTTTCACTGTCATTAAATAACTATCAATATTCCTTTAAGGAGCCAAAAAAATGCAATTGTAAGTCAGCGAGCAACAATAGCTAATGTAGAACCTTGCAAAAAAGAAAAAAAAGATTAGAGAAAACGCTACATATACATTAAAAACACTTTGCCACCAGGGAACGTATGCTAAAAGCACAAATCCTCACGTCATTTCACTAAGAATGTAGAGACAGAAAAAGAACTGCAAAGACATGTCACACAATTTTCATTTTTTAAGGAATTTTAGCAGAAGAATTCTTTTTTTTTTTTTTTCCATCCACATTGACAGATCTGAACTGCCAGGTTTTTTATACAAAGAGTTTATAGAAATAGAAATGGCATGATACAAGGAAAACAAGTTGTCCGATGATTTTGCAGAGAAATAAAGCTGATGTTCTTTAAGAACAAAAACCAGAAGCAGCAGCAAACTCTGAGGCTTAAAGTTCTAAAGGGAGTAGAAAAGAAAAATGCTACAAAGGATCTGTGACCTCCCATGACACATTACAGCAAATGACCAAGCAACGCGGACTAAGAAAGACCAAGGCAGTCGAGGATTTAAGACTGAGCATCATTTTTTTCCAGCAAGACTATATAAATGTATGATAAAAATATCAAATAGCCCACAATGCGAACAAACAGTAAACATCATGAATTTTTTAAATGTATTTGAAGGATGAAAATCCTGCATGAGAAAAGAGAAAGGAGAATGGCTAATTAAGATCAGCAAGGCAGGCTGGCTGTGCGGGCTGCTCCCAGCTCAGGCATGGACACCCCGTGTTGCTGCAGCACATACAGCAGCCAGGTGAGCTGATATCACTGCGTCCAAGCCTTCTCTCTCCTGCTAACACAGGATGCATTCATATCAGACTTTAGTGTTCACACATTGCAGTCTTCCATTATAAAGCAGCTGAAAAACCCCATTCGTTTATGCCGTACACATAGCAACTTCCCTCTAATCTCAACAATGCATGCAGGAGCTTTCTGTGAGTTACTGAAGTTTAATTTTCTGTTTGTCGCCAAACAGCGATCATCTATTTTCTATTCTCCCCCCCACACCCCAGTAGAATTTTCTATAAACTAATTATTTCAGGCCTAGGGAAGGTAGGGAAACTGCCATTATGTGCAAGATTGCAGAAATGCTTTCCATGCAATGGGATATTTTTTGTTTAGTTTGCCTCTAAACTGATTTAAAGTTGCCATCCTTCCCTATAAAAGGAAAAGGATTTCTATTCGCAACTCTGAGAATGGAGAAAAAAAAAAAAAAAAAAAGAATAAAACAAAGAATAAAATTAAGAACTCCAACAACAGATCTATTTTTCTAAGAGAATATTTCAACAATATAGCATGTCACACTACTCAGTTGATGGGAACTTCTTACATATCCTTGTAATATTTATATAAGTTCATTATTTTGATGTCCCAAGTATCTGAATTTGGGCTTCTGAATTTAAAACTATCATCAAAGAATTCAATTAGGAATGAAAGAGACTGTAATTGTCACTCCTGGCAGTCACCCAAGATGTAGTTCCCTGCATTCACCAGACCACAAATGACTATCTACAATTGCTTAAGTTTGCTCATAATGGGGAAAAAAATATATATAATATTTCTTTCCCAGTTCCATCAAGCAATCTCAATTTTGCAGGATGTAATAGTGAAGTTTGCACATTAAGTCCTTAGAAGCTCAATTTTCTTTTAGAAGGTGTAGAGGGGGGGAAAGAGGGAAACGTGGTTTTCTCTTGGAAAAGAAATAAACAAATGACATTGCCATGTACAAAAGTACACTACAAAATGCAAATTTTTTGTAGCTTGACTAGAGGAAGAAGGAAGTCAAAGATGCCATTGAAGAAAAAGATCTGAGGCCATTTTAATAATAAAGCATGATTGCTGCACGGCACATACTTTATATGGCCTCGTTCAAAAGAACTTCAAGTAATGAGATTTCCACAGTTATCTTTTGACAAATACTGAGTAACCCAAAGGCTCAATGCAAACTTGAGCGAAGGTCCTGCACATGCCCCCTTGAAATAAAAGAGCTGTGAAATCCATGGATTAGCTCCATCCACTACATTCCCAACTAAAATCAAAGAACTGCCTAAGAGCTGAATATGGGGATAAAAATCATCATAGAATCATCATAGAATGGCCTGGGTTGAAGAGGACCACAATGTCCATCTAGTTTCAGCCCCCCTGCTACGTGCAGGATCGTCAACCACCAGACCAGGCTGCCCAGAGCCGCAACCAGCCTGGCTTTGAATGCTTCCAGGGATGGGGCATCCACAACCTCCTTGGTTAAAAAATAAAAAATAAAATAAACACAAATTCATATTAACCTCTGAAAATCTAGGTAGGGAATGAAAGAAAATCACCTTAAGTACATTATATATAAAGAAGATTTTGGACAGCTGGGAAAACAGGTTTTGGGTGACTGATCAAGAGCAGAACAAAAGGAAAAGGCCACACTTGAACATATTCATGCTTAACAAACATTTGGGAAAGCTCAGGTTGAAAGAGGTGGCATGACTAGCCCAAGGCTAGAAAAATTCAGCAGCAGAATTAGCAAGACAGCATGGGAAATCCTCATGAGGAAGGGAGTTTAACCCAAAGACACCTCAGTAAGCACAGCCATACGCTAGCAAATACATGGACACCAAGGGACAGTTCCACTGACCCAAAAAAAGCAGATGGTGCTCACAGAAAACCAGAAAATCACAACAAAGAAAGCACAGCAATCACCAGGGATTGAGAACCCCAGCTAAAACTCCAGGTTGTCTTCTGGGACAATTCTGCACAGCGCTGAGAAGCTTTCACTGAAGCTGAACTCAAGAGGCAACAGAAAGCCTACAGCACAGGTAACTGAAGTCTTCTATTTTCTGAGGGGAAAAAAAAATAGGAGGAAATCTACATCTGCAATTTTTTGTATCTTTCTGGAATATTCAGACCTCACCAAAATTTGCATTTTGCTCATAGTGAGGTTTGAGCATTGGCTTCATGATTATTGATGCCTTATTATTGATTAATCACTGTTAGATTTTCTATTTAAAGTGACTGAGCCATTTTCTGGAAGGAGGTCTAACGAAAATATGCTTTCTACGTGCCAATATTGGAGAACAATCAAGTTCTGGAAAAAGAGACCTGGATTCTTAGAAGAAATCCACACAAGAAAAACTGATGCTATCAGATGCTCTCACGTTAAATTATCCAAATCCAGATACTTTTTTACACCATTTGCTAAGTTAGAAAATCAGTAGACTTTTATAGACAAACTCTCAGCTGTGTTTTTTTTTTCTTTTTATATATATCTTCAGACCTCCTTTGTCCTAACTGGACGTGTGTCTGATCCACAAAGTAACTCGAACATTCTTGGCCAAAACTTGAACCATCTGAAGACATAATTGAGAGCCTCCTTCTGTGCAGCTGCTCCTTTGAGAAGAGAAATGGTCCTGTCAACAAGCATTGCCCAGCTGGATGGGAAGCAGTTGGTTCACCTCTTCTCTATAATTAGCTCTTCCACCCTCTCCAAAGGGAAAAAAACCAAAGCCTATCTGGCTGGGAGGCAGAGGAGGGAAATTGTGCTTCTATGTTTTGTAAGTTAGGATGTATATGTATGTTTTATATATACATTTTCTACATACTATACACACACACATACTTATATATACACACGCTGTTGAAAAATCTATTCCAAGAAACTATGCCAAAGTAAACTGTTAGAGTTGTAAAACGGAGCACTTCAAAATTAAAATAGCAAAGTGAAAACTGCACAGAGGCTTGTTTGGCCCACTTAGACACACAGATTCTGATACAACTGCTATGTATTCAATCACAAACTCTGAAGATGAGTTCCCCTTCATTCAGAAGATAAGGTCACAAATTCAAGTGCAGACACCTGGGGTTTGATTTCCAGATATGCTGAATACTCATATCTGTAACTGAGATCAACAGAAAATGCAGTTTGAATATACAGCATGCTGCAGAAGGCATGCTGCTCTGTAAAACTGGGTACCAGACATTTCAAACTGGATTTCCAACATTAGCACTCACTTCTAATCTACGCTCCAGTTCCTTTCCCCAGAGGAACTAGCACAACCTCACCTTGCAGGAATGCCACGCTAATTAATTCATGAACAACTGCAAATCAGCAAAGCACAGCTCTGACAGCAAATGGAAAATACCAGGATGGACTCTTTTTTTTCCTTCCTTGATGCGGTGTTTCAGTAGCACTCGGTAAACAAGAACAAAGACTAAAAGAGAAACTGCTACTTATTTAGTCAGAACTCTGTACACAAAACAAAGCAAAGGTCATCTGGAACTAGGAACAGGTTTAAAGTTTCATAGGGGGCTTTGATTTGGGGTCTTCTAAGCACATCAGTCCAGGCAGAGAGGTGCTCAAAGCCATAACATTGATGTCACCTGCTCAAAACGCATCATAGGCAGCAACACATGATGAAAACGTTTTCCTGGTTATTATCATTCTCAGCAAACAGCAAAGAACTGCTGTTATTCTGAAATAATCAGAACTGTTACCACTCCCTCCTGAAACTTAAGATTTAAAATATAACACAGAATGCATCTTCCAGGATGAAAAATCTGTAGAAAAAAAGTGTCTGAGGATTTCCTACCAGGCACAAAGACAGGCCGCACAGTGTATCCAGCTGCAGAAGACACAGCTGCTGCCATACAAAGCACAGAACAGAGACAGACGTAAAGATCTCACAGAGACCAAGGGATATCTGGTTACTGCTTGGCACCCGCTGGCACTGGCCAGTTCAGTAGCTTCTGGTCTCCATCTGCCCTCTTAGCAGCCCTGCTTCTACAGCTATGACTCCACTACTGCAACTGGCAAGTGTGAATACGTGCATTCTCTCCAAGAGTTTCTCTTTGTTAGCCCTTCATGTTTCCTGCCTGCTGTTTCCTCCTCTCTGCTCCCCCTATGTCCCTGCTACATATTTCACATGCTTGAGTTCAGTTTGAAGAGCTAGGCAGAGGCTGTAATCAGACAGAATCGTCCGAATATTGACGAAAGGATTTACTGGGTACAGAAAGAAGCCTTGACATGCTCCTGACCCAAAGGACGAGCAGATCCTGGCAGCTGTGTGGCCCCAAGCTACTTCTATTCCTCCTGCACCCAGGCTGATGCTGTGTCTGCCTGTGATATGGGCTCCACCACTCACCCTGATTCTTCTCCTTCTCCCTCCATGGCACAGAAATGAAAAAAGGAAGGAAACCAACACCCATGCTACACCACAGGGCCCAGAAACTATTGGTCATGCAACGACACATCTCAAGATCATCAAAGGAACAGATTCAGTAGTTTTGAGCAGCACCTCGCACACATTCCAATTCTCAGACTCAGCCTTTAGTTGTATTTTCTCCTGTGCTAGGCAAGTCTTCTCTTATAAAGTAATGTTCACTCTCTCACCACCCAAGGGAGCGCAGTTAACATAGACTAAATGAAATACCTTGGCATTACTCTTTCTCAAATGTTGTGGGTGTTAAAGTGCAGAGAATGAGCCGTAAGGAAGCAGAGAGCATAATAGGTGGGGAAGGCAGGGAGGAGGGAGGCACTGGCTGAAGCCTTCACTGCTGATTGAACAGAACAGTACCTTTACACAAAATTAATCGGCAGCGTTGAGATTATATTACAGTAATGCCAATCAAAGGAAACACTGATAGCAATACAATGAAACTCTAGTGAAAAAAAAAGTGGCACTAAATCAGAAGAAAGAGTTGACACTATTTATGTTAATTTCTTCAGCTTTCACCTCTGTTTGCGTTATCATTGGCACCCCACATAACCAAGCACATCACTTACAAAGAGTCAGGGAGTGGAAGTAAATGAATGCAGCTGCCATTAGGCTCCTGTACACTGTAGTAAGCAAACGTAGCAGCTCACTGTGACCTTGATCTAATAGCCCCAGCAGTCAGCTCAAAGGCTCATCAATACTGCATTTTAGAATATTATTTCACAGATAATGCTTACAGAAAGTTACATTTCTGTCACCAGTCTTCAACTGTAATAAGCGAAAGGCTATGACAGATCAGAGTGGGAAAATAAAGCTGAGAACACAACAGGAAAACAGAGAGAAGTGAATCAACAGCCATAAGCAGATCTCTTTCAGGATTCAGGTAGGTTCTCCAAACTGTTTAACAGGTCACAGGTAGTAGGGGACATTTACCTGAGCCACCTTAGCACTAGGTTAGTAAGTGTCCTTTCCAATCTCATCACTGCAGAACCTGACTCAACAAGCGTGCTCTCATGCATCTAAATAACTTTAAATAAATTACTGCAAAGTCCCATCAGCTTGTAATTCAGTCACTCTGATGGAGTTTCTCACAGGGGCTTTTTCCACTGGGAGAGAGTATACACTGCATCATAAACTCCCGTTTATTCAAAGCAACAAAGGCCAGGTTTGGACTCCCCTGAAGCCAACAGAGAATTCCCCACCAACTTCAATGGACTCTGAATCCTATACTGAGTTCTCACGAGCCCTTTGCCTCTGTTTTAATTTATCTGTCATCCCCTCTTCTACATATGCTTTGCCCTTCAGTCAAATTAACTGCTGTCAGATTGAGGAGATGCGTTTGGGATGCGACTCTTACTGCCTCTGCTATGCTTTCACTTCATCCAGCCCCTGTTTCTTTTTAATGTGAAAATGACTTTGTTTGACTTAAGTTGCATTCAAAGGATGCCTGTTCAGGCCAGCAGATGCACTAATGAAGATTCTTTATTTTAAAATCACGCAAATTTTCTTGTTTCATTTAATTTCAGAAAGATTTTAGGCCATTATTTTTCAGTTCACATACCATACCAGAAAGGGACAGAAACTTAAGATTCTTTGTTGTAATCTTTATTGGATTAGTGGTATTGATCAAAGAGCTTTAGGTGCTGATGCGAATTTGTCACCTAATCTTATAGACATGTTTATCTATCAAAGTGTCAAACTACAGTGCTATGAGGCCAAGGGCTAGCACTTCTGCTTCCATAGCTGGAAACGCTAATTAAGAAAAGGAAATAAATGCTCATCAGCAACTATAGGGGTGGGGATTGCTATTTCTTCCCCTAATTCAGAATTGCACTTCATCTAAGCAGAGTAGTTTCATCAGTGACGGAGCAATGCAAGACAACATTCTGTAGCAAATTAGGCAGTAACCTGTGCAGTGCATGTTAATGGGAAGAAAAGCTGCATCGCTGGGATTTCTTTCTGTTTTAATTAGATACAATCAGTTTGACTAAAGGACATTGAGTAGTCTCGATTTTCATTTCAGAGTGATGTGATCGTGCTTACAGTATTTTTTTTAAGCAATTAAAAAAATGCCGTATTAGGTTATTAACTCAACTCTTTGCACGTATCATATTGGTAATTTAAATCAAAAGTGATCTTGGAAGAAAGAAAAGTTTTGAATTTAAAAAAGGGTAAGTTTTTGAAGAGAATTGAGATTCTCTTGAAAATTCACAATATGTTCACCATTGACTCAACGCAAAACTTCAGCTCTCCTTATTTACTCCCAAATCCTTCACAGAGAGCAGATTCTAGGATTCTGACTTCATTCACAGCAGGAAAAGATAAGTGGGATAAGAGTATGTTGATTGAAATACCACGGGAAATCACCGTGACTACAACCTGTTAGTGGCTCAAAAAGAGTGGGGGTAGAAAAGAGGAGCTAAGAAATAGTTACTCTATCGGTTCCTTGCACAGGAAATGGGAAAGGACAGTCTGAAGGCAAAAACATAGTGAGAGGTAGAAGACAACTTGTCCCAGCACTGGGAGTGCTAAGAAGATGCGAGAGCTTGCCCATGTTAAGAGGGGAAAGTGAGTCAGTGTAGCTGTCAGCTGCACAAGGGCAGCTGAGAGGACTTCAGTGCAGGGGAAAGATGATCCACAACAAAAATGGAGAAATTCTATTTATGTTAACAGTCTTGAGAAGCTACAGCATTTCTGGTCAGAGACAGAACAGTACAAGCATTGTAGTATTGTGGAAATGAGCACTGTGAAGTAAATTGAACAGCCAAACGAGCCAGAAAGGATGCCAGCCATCCTACAATTCCTACAATTCGACAGGATGGACAGCTATCCTGAGTGAAATGCATTTCAGAAATCTGCTGCTGAATTCAGATGCGATAGTGTTTCCATTATCAAGACTTTAATGTAGTATTTGCTTCTGGAAATTAAACTTCATTGCAATTTGGATAAGGTATTTGCATATAATAACCTCTGATCTCTTTGCTCTTTCTTGCTGCCTGGTTCCCAGTTCCTACCGCCAAACTCAGGTCTCAATCTGTGCTTTGTCGGTCCTCTGATCTTTTCTCAAGGGATGACACATCTGCTGTGGACTCAGAAGGCACATTTGTGTTTGTGTTTCTTCTTTTTTTCTACAGAGGAAAAATTGCACGTATTTTAAAAGCTGAGAGCTCCAAAAACCTGGAAGCACTAACTGGGGTTTCCTGAAACACACCTATGAGCCATTCTTACAAGTAACTTTGTGAGAAGAACCATGCTGAGCTACATCAAAAGTATCCCACTAAAACAGACCTCCAGTTCCTCCAGGACATTCTGAGCTCCAAAAAAACAACCATGCTTAATGGACTGTAAACATCTTTCTACTTCTTTGTTTCAGAGTGTGAAACAGTGAGGTTTCTGCAAGTTATGACTGAGTATCAGTGCAGCCCTCCATCTAGCAACATCTTTATTTTCTCAGTTTTAGATAGATCACCATAAAAACTCATTTCTCCTGGAAGTTGCAAAGAAACAGTTCAGCAATGTTTCACGGCTGCAGGAAATTCAACATTTTTTCCTCCACCTGATCCAGGTTGGGCATAGGCCAAAACACAGATTCAGAAGACAAAGCAACGAGGTCTACAAAGAGCATTTTCACTGGAAAGACAGATTTATCATCTATCCTCTCTGGGCCAAAGCTTTAATGCAAGTAAAGGCCTGAAGCTATGAACACTGTGCCAAGAAAACAAAGAGTGACATCACTAGACACTAAGTATTTGTGCTCAATAAACTGTTAAGAACTGTATTTCTGAACAGAATAGTTACAAAGATAGTGGAGGAGAAAACAAACTCGTCATGGGATTCGTTTCTCCTCTGTTTTGGGTGGTGGAAGTAACAGAATGAGAGAAGACCAGAAAAGTTACCAGAGAAGCAGAAGGTCTTCTGCCCTCAGCCAAAATTAAAACTATGCAGTTTATTCTGACCTGAAATGATCCCCCCCCAAAAAGCCAAACTTTCCTAGAAAACAGAAGCCCATATTTAGCTAGATGTAAATGCCATCCAGTGTAAACGCCATGTGCTTGGTGCACACACAGATGTCATCTTGCAGTCTTTCCATGCTTTACCATTTCTCCTTGTGCAGAGGAGATTCAGGCCTGCTATCCTCCACAACCATCCAACTTCTGCATAAGCAGCAGAGTTTGGTTATGAAATGTAAACCACACACACACACACACACACACACAAAAAAGATGCTGAGGAAACTTTAGAAATGACGCTGTTGTCAGCAGAGATTAAATTGTATACCAACAGCACAACGGTTATGTATTGCTACTTAAACTGTGACAAATGGCTGCAAACATGATAGTTTCACGATCTTTAATCTAAATGAATGGCGCTTTTAGTCCACCTCTGACTGGAATTCATTTTGGAAATAGAGAAGCATTTCCTACTGGGTTCCACAAAAAACTAAAGCAACACAGTGTGTAAGGGCTGGAGCTGCAGCTTCTGCAGCACTACACTGAACTGCAAGAACTGCCAGCACACAGTGCCTTCGTGTGTCCATTCCTCACTGAGTGCTGAGCAATGTCTGCAATGTAAATTAAGACTTTACCTACCTGACAACCTTACAGGAACTGCTCAACTGTTTTCAAGGAGGTTTTCCTCCCTCATTTTTCTTCCCATAACAACATGCGTTATGTAAGCTCAAATAAGGCAGCAGAGATTAAAATGCAATTTTTTTTAAATTACAAGCATCTCAGACAGTGAGTTATTCGAAGATGATTTCAATCACCATCAGTTTAGATGCAATATTCACTGACAGCAGAGGCAGTTTATTTTACTCTAAGTTTATTTTTGGAGATGGAACCAAAAGAATTAAAAGCATAGCTCTTACAAATAAGTATTTGCAGAGTGAGTTCTTAGTGTTTACAGTGTGGCAATACAATGTTTATAAAACAATCTAATTGCAAACATTCCAAGGTGTTCTTCAGCTGATAGCACAGGGGGAACAGGCACGTCGTGATGCTCCCCTATTCCTCCATGGTCTCAATTGGTGGCTTCACTGCATTGCTTGGAGATATTTTGAAGTGGAAAAGAAAAAGAAAGAACAGAAAGGAAATGAAAGCTTGCAGGAAATGGGGAAAGACATTAGGATAAAAATGACCCTAAAAAAAAAAAAAAAAAAAAAAAAAAAAAAAAAAAAAAAAAAAGGAAGAAAGACTGGTGCTTGTATGATACACATGCAAGCCCCCCCGCAAATGGGCGACAAACGAAAAAAATCCCCTCGAGTTACGGCTTTCACAGCTGAAGTTTGCTCCAGCCTTTGTCACAGCTCCCGTAACTCCGAACACCAAAGGGAAACAAACAACTCCCGGGCCGGCGCTGCGCTGAGGAGCCGGGCAGGGCTCAGCGCGGCGTCGCAGCGCCACCTGGCGGCGAGCGAGCGGCGGAGCGAGGCCTGCTCACTGCCGGGCTGCTTCGGGCTCCGCACGCCCACCCCGCATCTTCCTGCGCAACGCAGGAGAGCCGGCAGGGTTTGTCCCACAGCTGTTCCGCCTTCCCCTGCAGGGAATGGCCTGGATATGAGCATGTCTCCCATTCCTTTTTCCTTATCAGTGCCTGCAAGTAGTTTCAATATATTACAGCTGAGACGCTTGAGGCTGCCTGAGGGTTTGGAGAATTAGATTTGCTGTGTTCTAGGCAGTTCTGAAAATTCCTAAGAGGGTGATTTTACAACGCTATGAGTCTGATCCTTCAATCCCTACTCGTGTAAGGAGTGCTTGCTTAGAGAAATGAAGTTTAAATATTACTGTCTTGGAGCCAAATTTTGACATATAGCTGCTGGTCATGCCGGGAGCACATTTTTCTCGTGTTCTCCGATCTGCAAGCAAACTCAGTGGGAGCACAAGTATCTTCCCTGTGGGCAAGGTGCACTGCTGGATGTGCATGCAATTAGGAGAATGTAGCAAACACTAGAGATGCACTCGGTGCTCATAAATGGGAAACAGGCTCGTTGTATGACATGCTAAAAGTGGGGAAGACTTTAATGATTTTTCTTGGCTTGTTTGCCTGCTATTGTGCTTTGAGTTTGTTTGGTGGTTTGTTTTTTTTTTGTTGTTTGTTTGTTTTTTGTGATATCCAGGCTTAAAATCCAGCAAAAGCTAACAAGTACACAGATGAGATGGATGGATCCACATGTCTTACTGGAATGCATTCACTCCCAGTGAAGAAACAGAGCAGAAGCACAGCACTGCGGGTCAGAAGGCAGCAACCCGGAGAAGATGCAGGAACCAGTCTGGAGCAGTTCCAAGGCCACAGCACAAAGGCTGTGAGGATGAAAGACCTCACCACAACTAAAAAGCAGACCCAGAGAGAAGGTAAATTTACCTCTGGTTTAAAGCAAGGTAAGGGACAAACAGTTCAGACAGGATGATCTGTTAGGCTACTGCATGAATTTTCATGGCAACGAATATATGTGCCTGTCTGTCTGTCCCTGTGGTAACTCCTTTGTTGTCTTTTAGCTGCTTTAAACAAGCGTGCCAGAGAGGTAGCAAGCTGGAAGGCCTTCTATTACCAACACAAATTGTGAATACAAACACTTAGACAGCAATAATCCTCTTCGCACCCCCACTGAGAAAAGAGCTGCAGCATGAATCAGAGCTCAGTCATAACTGAGGCACAAAACCATAGGAAACCAGGCTTCAGGAACTGTGCATTTTTGTAGGGCTCCTATTTTAGCACATTTTTCTCCATCACTGCAATTAGCAGCTAGTTTTCCTTCTCAAAGCATAGAAACCATTGTATTTCAAGTGGTAAAGAGCAGACTGGATGGAATGCTGATTGAAGAACAGGATGAGCAATGAGATTTTGTTTGGAAAGGAGCACAGAGAAATCTACCTTCTGAAAGAAACAGCCAGGAGAAGACAAAAAACAGGTCATAACTCACACAAAGCATAATGCCAACCAAATTTCTGTCCCTGAGTGAAGCATGGACACAGAAATATTCCCCATTCATGTCTAAAATAATGCTCCTGGGCAAGTATATCCTGCACATTGGACTGGGTGCTCACAGCCCAGAAAGCAATCTTGAACAAGGTGTGCATGAGAAGCTGGCACGAGTTCCCCACGTGCCTGAAGTGCCTGATTCCACCCAGTGAAGCTTTCTGACAGGAGGAAAGACTGAGGATTTTCCACATTGTTTCCAGCTAGTAATTGCACTCATTATTCTTATTGCATACAGGAGACCGTGGCACACTGTGAGGATGCATTTTGTTATGCAGGATAGAGATGAAGAACCTCGGCAGAACTGGCAGAAGCTTGGCAGGGATCTGAGTGTCAAAAACTAACTAAAATTTATGGTGAGCTCAGATCTGCATTACTCTTTATCTCTCCAACACAATCACTGGATTCCACTAACACTTTCCTTCTGTCCGTATCCATTAAAGTCTCCCCATTGGTGCCCACTGTTTCTCAAAATACAAGTGGATGAGCATCAGAGGAGTTTTCTGCAACACATTTGACAAGCTAAACAATAGGACACTACGCCAATGAAAAACAAAACCCCTATAAAGCCTGTAATGAAAACATGAGGCTAGTGCATTCCCTCCAATATAATTTGATTTTTAAAACGTGCTATTCCAATGACTTCTCAGAGATGACTTAAAACATATTTGGAGTAATAACCTTCCACACATTACCAACTGATATATATGTAACAGCACACCATCTTATCAAATACATCTCTGGGGTTTGCAGAAAGCAAAACTTGGATTCAAATAAGCATGGCTTCAAATGTGCAGATCAAAAGCTACCCCCAGCTAGTGACACACAGTAGCACCAGGCCATCTGGTAACTTGCACGAATCTCAGATTGGTTCAGGAACAGCAAATTGACCCCTCTGCACATGCTTGGGAAGTGGGTGGACTCTGCTATTTCCCCCAAATGTACTCTTTTAATAAATCCCCTACACCAAAACGTTTGCTGTTTCAACACATGCAACTTTTTACTTGGAATGGCGCATTCACTCCCTGTCAGCACCCAGCTCCCCTCACCTGAGCAGGTCATGCCTTCTAGCTCAGCACAGCTCCACACAGCTAACTTACACAGGAAAGATCTACTTTGTCATTGGTAGCCATTGGAAACTGTGAATTTTGTCAACGTTATGTCTGAGTGTTGCAGCAGTACCCAGAGGTCCAGCCCAGTCACCATCGCACTAAGTATAGTTGCTGCCTGCTAGGAGCTAATTCACAATGAATAATTTAGCTGACAAACTTAGTCTGCTTGAGAAATACCTAGGAGCAGATTTCAATTTCTTCAGCCATAATCATTAGTCAAAATATGTTAGAATAAAGATGGGGCAAAAGAGGTTGAGAGGATCAAAGAATTAAAAATAAAGGGGGTCATACCTCCATTTCTGAATAGCATAGCATGACGCCATGCTCCTAATTTCTATTCCTCACACTCAGCCTATTAAATTAATTTAGGCAGAAGAGAAAGCAAAAGCTATCCAGGTAAGTGATGCAAATGCATGCTGGGACAGCTACAAACTGAAGACAGCTTGTATTGGGCAAACCCCTGTCTTGTGACAAAGCACACCACATCCAGGCCTGGGGATGCTTGCATCTTTGCTCACATGGAACATACCCTGTGCTACACAGTGCCTCACATTTAATGTAAAACAGGAAAAAAAATACATGTGATGAGAGCTATTAGTCCACCAGTGGAGTGGGACAGACTATAAAAGAAACAGAGTAGAACCAACAGATGTTGAAATACCTGCTGCACTTCACAAACGAACACATTTTCCAAGCACGTGGGACTTGTCATATTACATCAAATGTAAATATACGTAAAGGAAGACTCTTGCTTCTTCTGCAAAACAAAGCAGAGCTAGAAGAAAACCTAATCATGGGCTCATTCCACCTCTGTCGGAGTGGCTCTATGCTGACTGCCACTGGGCTAACACAGAATTACACTGATTTACAATAAAATGTTGTCCCAAACATCAAAATACTTAATAGCTGATCTATCCCTCATCAGGTGACTTAACTGCAGCAGGTTAATAGCCTTGAGATTGTAAATGTCACTTCTCCTCAAGTCTGATGTCTGATCTGCAATCTGATCTTCTGTAAGAAAGCAAGAGTAAAATATGTAGTTTAGTATCTTCTAACCAGTAATTGGGGGGGTTGGTTTGGCTCAAGTAAAGTATTGCTTGGATTAAAAAGGAGCAAATGGCACTTAGAATACTGTGTGAATGAACAGGTTCCCCGACTCACGATGATCAGATGCACTTTTTAAGTCTGTATATTGAAACATACATTCTCTACTACCCCCCTAGTCCTTCAACATAGGATAGAAATTTTGAATTAACAAAGTCAGCCCGCTTCCCCCCCTTCCTTCCACTCAGCATGTCTGGCAGCAAGATTGCTGCCACAGAAGTGAGCATGAGCATGTGCAAGCTCTGTGCCATATTAGCAGATTTTTTTGACAGGCTTCTTTATTTCTCATAACATGGGAGAAAGATGTTTGTTTTATTTCCTGTACATTGCAGTGAGTGGTGAATAGCAGACAGTGATCGGTCAGAAGTAGAAATGTAATTCACAGATTCAAATTCTACGTGCTCCTTTCACAAATATGATATTTGGGGTAAATAATTGCTCAGGAATGTCTAGGAAGAAAGCCTATCAACCCAAGTACTTCCCAGGCAGACAGCAGTTCAGTCTGCTACGGACAGAACTCCTCACGGAGCAGCTTCAAAGATGGAAAAGATAACTAGACAGATCTGCCTTGGAGGCAGGTCATCAGCAAGGGGATGGCTCCTAGACAGGTACCAGTTCTTGTCTGCCTGCAAGTGAGTTATAAGCCTTTGTACAGCACCTTTCAGGAAAGCAACTCATTGAGGTCTGTCTAGAAGGCAGGTCGGCATGCAGATATGCCTAACAGGCACAGAACTATGCAAGCCTGCCTCTCCATACATTCAAAGACCTCAAGACAAGCCAAGAATTTCATTTTAATGATTTCCGCAGAAGGCTTTTATTTCCTGCAAGAAATCACTTCCAGTATGGTAGCTGGATGTGTCAGGCTGCAGTTTCTTTAACTACTCAATGCCAGATACAAGAAAAGAATTCCTTTTTACAAGGGTCTTGTAGTATTCCTAATACAAAAGGAAGTGTTTCATAACATTTGGCAGTAGGTTACTACAGTGAGCAAAATGTCCAAAAGAACAGTCAGGTACAACAGGAAAAAGGAAAGCTGAGAGAAGCTGATTATATGTGCTCTATCCATATAAACATGGGTGCTGGCACACTGTTAGCTCTCAGAACAACATGAGTAACAACAACATCTGCACAGGAGATTTAGATAGTGTTAGCAACAGCAATAAAATGAACTTTAAATATCATTCATATTAAGAAGTTTAAAAAAAAATCTGCAGTCAGCAAGGATTTGAGAAGAACCATGACTTTAATCACCCGACTAGACTGCTTTTTAATAAAGATGAAGTGCTTACTTTGTATATAACAGGTATGGTTTCAACATATTTTTTATTCAAACAGCTCTCCCTTAGATGCTCAAGGCAGGATTTCAAGTACTCTTCATCACAGCACTATTTGCACATTCACTTTTTACATGAAGGCTGAGATTGGGTACAAACTGGACCAGCACCTGGAATGCTGTGCATGCTGGCCCAAAATGGGCCCCAGAAATCTTGGGCAGAGAACGTGAATGAATTCTCAAGTAAGAATGAAAAACCTGGCATGCTAATTAGCACTTGTTTGTTATGAAAAGTCGACTCTCTCTCAGAATCATTCATTAGCATCCACCAGGAGAGATGAGCACCACTGTCAAATGGAGACCTGCAGTGTCCATCCCAAACCTACCAGGACCCCCACAAGGCTGCTCAAAAGCTGTAGCTATTTTCAAAGAAAGAGAAGCAGAAAAGAGGAGATACAAGGTGCTCCAAAATGTGCTCTAAGATATACATCAAGATATTGGGCAGGTCTGGAAGGGAAACAGCAGTAGCTGTTGAACTGCAAGTTGCACAAAGACAGAAAAGAAGAAAACACTAACCAGTGCTGCAGTTGCTGAATTTCATATTCTGACCAATACATGTAGCAATCAGTAAGCTCTAAAACATTGTGGCAGTGAGTTCTCGAAATATAATATCCTGAAACATTTCATATTATTGATGGTGCCTTTGAGGATAATACCAAGCACAGCAAAGACTGTCTTGCAGTTTAGGAAACATAAGGCAAACAGCAATTTTTAAGCCAAAAAAAAAAAAAAAAAAAAAAAAAGCAGTGTGGTTTAACTCAGAATATCACTAAGCCACTCTTCCTACCTGCACAATCTTTGAAGACTCGGGATGTAAAGACCCTGCACTTGTGTTATGTGGGACCACCTGGCCTGCCAACTGTCAGCAGGAATCTTAATGAGAGTGGCTGTTCCTTTCAGAATGATATCCCCACAGGCACCTGCAGAAAGGTCAACTCATCTTTGTAGAGGGCTCTCTGTGCCTGAGAGCTTGATCTTCGGTGTGCAATCTTTTACAATCATATGTAAAAGACTTCCCGCATAGCTGAACCAAGAAAAAGTGTCTATTGGTACAGTCCCCCAAAAATGTGACTCATACTTGCAGTGCACAAGATCATTAGTCTACACATCCCCCCAATCTAGATAGCTTAGTCAAACTTATTTTACACGACCCTACATTGATTAAGCTAAAAGTTCACACTGAAAGCATAATGCTGGCATCATTTCCCACTTGTCTGGCACTACAGCACACCCTTTTAAGCTTCCAGACTGTGAACTCTTCATTTGTCATAATTCACATGTTATTCAATAAACTGTAATATTCCAGTTCCACAGAACCATCAAACAGAAATATTCATCGACAGCTGTAGCTTCAGCTCTCTGAAACGCTCTTCAATTCAAGGACGTGTTTTGTTTTTACAGAAGCTTGTATTTTGAGCAGATAGATTGTTGTTTTTTTATTTATTTTTTCCAATTTGCAGAATGTTCTGCCTTTCTGTTTAGGTTTAGCTAGCAATTAACTAATGGAACTTCTTAGAGAACCCTCCACATCCCTACCAAAGAAAGGTAAGTAGTAGTATATGCCTGAAAGCCCCACTGCCTCAAATATGAGCAGAAGGTCAGGGATGAGAACATTTTATTCTGAACTGCCTTTCCCACACTTCTGTTCTGAGGACATCCTAGAACACCTCAGAGATACCCAGGGGCTGATTTAATTTGTTCAAACTGAAATAGCCCCTTAAAGGTCCTCTCCAGCTGGTGATCAACTGATCAATCTGTCTTGCTAGACACTACCACACAGGCTGTGCATCCTGCTAATCACTGGGATAGCCTGCTTACACCCCTTTTAAATCTCTAAAGTTTTTTGCAGATGTTGAACTGGATTCACACGGGTCCCAAAAGTTTAGTTTTGAATCTTACACAGCACTTTTATATCTGCTGGAGGAGAGGTGGGAGGAATGCCAGCACTGTGTGACCATGCCTGGACACACAACCACGTGTTGGCACCTCCCAAGGCTGTCAGGCTGCAGCACTCATTTCTCTACTTGGCACAGAACTGTCAAACTGTCTTCCTGATAACACATACTGGAAATTACAGTAGCTTCACGTTTCTATGTTCTCCTTCAACTTCTGTTTCAAAAACAGAACATAAAGGCATTTACCTTCATGCCTTCAGTTGATTCTTCGAACAGCACGTTCCCAGTGATGCCAACTTGGAACTAAAGGTATTACTAACCAGTGAGGACCAACTGTTGTAATCTGCTTTTGAAACACTGAGCAATTATAAAATAACTTTAAAGTTTTGCCTACAATTCAGCAGTTGATCATCACTCTGATTATGCCATCAGTTACACTTGTGCACAGACAGATCAACTCGACTGATGACAGTGAAGTCAGCTCTGACACGAACCCAACTCACCAAAATTGAATTTGTCCTCCAATCTAATTTGAGCTATGGAAACACAATCACAGACTTCTTTATTAACAGAAGCTTAAGTGTTCAAATTGAAGGAGCAGGGAGAAAAAAGTGGACTATTTGAAGAATGTCAGATTTTGAGTATCTTATAGGAGGACACTCAAGAAGCAAAGAGGAGGGAAAGAAACCACACAAACAACTTCAGATGCAGTTACACTGCAGAAGCTCCAATAATTATACACTGAATTATATTTGTCAGCTCTAAGCACTTAAAAAGAAACTGGTGAAAACACATTCTTTAAAAGTATCTGCAAAATCTTGTGCTCTTCATATATGGAGATTGTAAAGCTGCAAGTATGAAAACAAGGCTTTCTCTGCAAAATCTAGCAGTCATGGGGAGTAGAGGAGAACAATCAAATAGCAATAAGCACTGCAAAGTATTTGCAATCGTTGTTCCACACAAGTGGATGATTCTGCATCTCACTTTCATTATTACAGTAGCCAACTGTTTTTAATACCTGAAACTCAGCTGCATTTCTACAATATCGTTCTACCATTTTAGCATGTAGAATCATTAATGTTGGAAGAGACAACTAAGATCATCCAAGTCCAACCACTGATTATTAGGATCAAAATAACAACCCACCCTACTCTGCATGACAACTCTATGCTTTTCTAATACTGTATGTTCTACTCTTACAGGTTCAGTGACTCAGATGACTCTAGCGAAGCTAGAAAAATCTAGATTCTTTATCAGCAATGCTAGCTGCTAAGTGAGAATTATAAAACATTGCATATCATACTCAGCAAGCCATGAGATTCTGAAGGCAAAATGAGAAATGTGGGCTAGTAAGACAGTACACAAATTGACCATCACACTTGATAGCACCTGAAAGTGAACAGAATGAGAACTGCTGGTATTTTGTCATAGGAAAAAAGTCTTAGAGTCTCTGGCACGTTGCTGCCCAGTGCTTTGGGTCCCTTTTCTTGAAGGACACAAAGAGAGCACATTCTGACAGTTGTATGTTTGAGACAACACAGTGAAGTACAGGAGAGTGGAAGAGCTCCACCGCCAGCCACGATGGGTCAGGGTGGATTTCAACAGATTCATAGAATGGCCTGGATTGAAAAGGACTTCATCCAGTTCCAACCCCCTGCTATGTGCAGGGTCGCCAACCACCAGATCAGGCTGCCCAGAGCCACATCCAGCCTGGCCTTGAATGGCTCCAGGGATGGGGCATCCACAACCTTCTTGGGCAACCTGTTCCAGTGCATCACCACCCTCTGTGTTGAAAACTTCCTCCTAACATCTAATCTAAACCTCCCTGTCTCAGTTTAAAACCATTCCCCTTGTCCTTTCACTATCCCCCCTTGTAAATATATTATTTAATATGCAATGAAGGAAGAGAGCATGTAGGGACTGCTCCAAACACATTCAGCTTTCATGAACAAAAAAAATCTCTGCTTGGAAAACGTTTTGTTTTTGAGGGCAAATATACTGTCCTTACATTGTTCCAGTTTGACAGAGAAAAGAATGTGCCTTGTCATCATTCTGCAGAATACAACCACAATCAAAAATTACTTCTGAGGCAGTTAATAACAACTTTGGGAGTATCAGCAGAATTGTATAAAACACCTCTTAGATGTGGCAAGTTTAAATGGGTTTGAAATAACAGGTGAATAATACATTTGGATTTGCTCCGTGGGCAGACAGAGCAGAGAAAAATTACTGCAAGACAAATTTTTTGACAAAAACTCAAGATAAACAACTCTGCTCTTCTTTGTCAAGAGTAACAGAGTGGGCGTATAAATAAAATGCAGTAGGCAGAATGTCTCTGGAGTTTAACAAGGCCCCTAGCAAAGTACCACACAGAAAACTCATTAACACACCGGAGAATCATGGCACCGATCAATTCCGATGAAGAAGAGAGATTGCAAGTGAAGAGATTGCGAGTGAAGAGATAAGTGTCATGCTAAACCCGACTGGATGGAATATCAAGAAGGGACTGGCGAGATCCCACATTAATCAACTACCAGCAGCCCAGGGCAGAGCTGGGGCTGCTCCTGCCCTGCCAGGGAAATGACGCTGCAGAGCAGGCTGCTGCCTTTCTCAGTTCAAAACATAGAGAGGATATTTATCATGATCTGGCCTTCCAAGATTCACCATCCCCCCTGACATGACTTGAAACAGGGGAAGCCTCCAATCCACTTCACATTTAATCTTTTATAATTTAACATGCTTCACAGGAGTCCTCCTTCCCCAAAAACTCTCACGTACCATTCTGTATTGACTACTTCTCCACCTTTTCTCCTGAAAATCACTCTCTTACAGAACCTCCGCAGGGTAAAATGCCATTAAAAAGGCTCTTCAATCAACACCTCTTTTTTTTTTTTTTTTTGGAGAAGTCACATTTATTAAGAACTGCACCACAAATGACAACTCAATCATCCAGGCTGGCTGTGAAGGACAGCAACGGTTGTCACAGCCAGACGAAGACACACAGACACATAATGAATAGCACTTAATTCTCAGCCGCGTGAACACTTCCAGCCATCAATGTCCTTTATTTGTTTCTCTTTGTTAGATTTCTCAGGTCTCTCACCTGAATCTGTCAAACACAACTGAAATACCTCGTGGGTCTGCTTGTATCAAGTGCTGCACAAGGAACACTCTGGGCATTAGCATGCAAACAGGAATGTCACTGACTGCTCCACACAAACTTGCCTGCCCAGACCCTGTGCACATGGCAGAACACTGACCAGCCCCACATTTAGTAAAGCAGCTTCCACTTAATGCTTTCTAATGCATTCACATCACCAAAATATAGGGCTGGTCAATGTTGTTCACCTGGGAGCTTCTCCGAGACACACCCACACATCTGCACCCCACAGGGCACACACCACCAACCCCAGAAGACCAGCAAATGGTGAAGCTTCAGTGAAGCTGACATTAGTCCTAGCAGTGCATGGCAAAGCCAAGCTGGACCCTCAGCCAGCAATGCAGGCTGCCCAAAGGCCCTGGATGTGTGGTGCATGGCAGGCATTGCCACACAGATGGCTGCTCTGCATCCTCCGTGCTAGCCACGGTGACACTTGCCAAAGCCAAAATGCAAACCAGCAGGTCAGACCACTGAGTTGGTGGCTCAGAAATCTGTTCTGTAGATCTCCACCACTCTTTCCTGCAGCAGACCTTCATACAGAAATTAACATGTGTATGTTTAATGGCTTTGACAGAGAACTCAAACAATAACGGGTATAATCCTCCAAAAACACAACATGAAGAAATAGGAGCCACCAGAAGGAAAGCTTCCTAAACATGACCACAAACATCTTTAGCTATAAATTAGGTTTAGTTATCCTCTCATTGACTTGCTTTTTTTTTAATAGGTAATTTTTTTTTCCAAGAAATAAGCCAAATTCTTCCTATCCTTCTATTATCACTGTTTTTCTTCCAGTCTTTTGAATACAGATAAATACTTCCTCGCAATGACCCTCAGATATCTTTCTCTACATAGCATAAAATGCAAATTTCAGACTAAACCCTACTGCCACACATAAAATGTCCACTGTTCTGCCTCACATGGATGCAGACCCATTCTTACTTGTTATTAGCAACTCAGCAAATTGTAAAATAACAGCAGTTCTGCCTTTCTACGCCTTCCTGGAGGAATACACTCCCTCTAGCACTTGCATAAATGTTATCCCAATCAATAACCTTGTAATTAAAATCACCATCACTGTGGCCCTTTTGCAAGTATCCTAACTGGAGGGGGGGGGGGGGAAGGGGTAATACAACTCCATTTCTTGCACTACTCTTCCAAACTGCCTTGGAAACAGAAGAGGAATCATTCGGCCACCCCTTTGTCCTTAACCCCTGGATTAGTTATTGCTGTGATGTCAGTGAAAATCATTTTGTTTTTGTCTGCAGACACAGCATCATTTTCTTCCTGAGCACTGCTTATTGCAGTCCATTCTGCCAGTTTACCAATAAGCCATACGTTCTGGTTGTGTTAATATCAGCAGCAGCTTCGTCTCAGGGTTTTGAAACTGCTGGGGATTTTTTTTGTTGAGGTGTTTCTGCATTTTGCTTTACTTTCAGTAATAATAACAAAAGTAAATAAATTGATAGAAAGAAAGAAGCAGAAACACGAAGGACAGGAAAACATCAGTAAGCAAATGTCTGAGTCTGACAAACAATCAATTACCTGCACTGCTCAGCTGCAAGAACATATCAAGGGTGAAATCCTGCCTCCATTAAAGTCAATGGCAGTTTTATCATTGACTGCAACAGAGCCTGTATTTCACTCTAGAAATATTGCATGCAACAAAACTGGAGAAACCCACGTGGAAAACAATGCTAGCTTGCATGGGGACATCTTTTCTGAGGAAATTAACACTGTCATCATAAGCACTGAAATTCAACTTCAGAATATTCTAGATCATTCACTTTGCAACAGCTAAGCTAGAGCCTGTAATACTATGGAAGTCTATCAGCTATATTTATGTCTCTAAGGAAAGCTACTGCTTTTTGAACACTGCTTTCCCCAGCATCAGCAGGCGAAGGGCCTCACCCTGCTCTGCACCCAATGCAATTGCTTCCGGTTAACAGCACTACAATCCAACCCTACACTTCTGCAGCCTGTGCTGGACAGTAAGGGAGAGTTTTATATACACATCATAAATAAAAAATCTGCATTAGGTCGGTTTTGCTCATTGTTATGCTATGGCATGGCTGTGGTACAACACACACTGCTCATGGATGTCCATGTCCCAGGGAGCTGCCCCATCCAACTGTGTGCCCGCCCTTAACACTGAATGGCTGCTCATCCAGTCCTGCTTCGAGAAGGACTCGCATTTAGACAACACCACTGCCACAAACAGGCTTCTGGGACAGCATTCAGCAGTCCGTTGAGGACACTTAATCAGGTAGAGATTATTCATTCCAGAAAACCTGCAGCGTGACCTTTGCCGAGTTGGCGAGTGCAGACAGGCTTGTCAAACTCATATGGAAAAGAGAGGTGGTAATAAACTAGTGCTCACGATGACCTTTTAATAAATAAAATGGTTGAGGGAGGCACACATTAGAAACAGAATAAGAAATTGGATTTGCGTGTAGGCACGGCGGCTGCCGGGGAAGGAGATGTGACCCGCTCGCTGCCGTTATCACCCCCTATCGTGGGACACGGCAGGGGCGCAGCCCGGGGAGCAGCCGCTCGTCCTCCCGCACCCCCTGGGCTCCGGGTTGCGGCGCAGCGTCGCTTTCTCACCCCGGGAGCCGTCGCCGGGCCGCTGTGACAGGTGCGGCAGCCCCCGGCCGCGGGCAGCGGCAGCACGCGGAGCGAGCACCCGGCGCGCATAAAAGTCATGGGGCGGCGGCGCGGAGGCAGGAAGCATGAAGGCCGCCGACGGGGCGGCGGGCGCCGGGCAGCAACGGGCGGGAGACGGCGGCGGAACCGCGGGGCGACCACCGGTCGGGAACGGCGGGAGGCGGAGGAGGCGGAGGGAGGGAGGTGGCAGGCAGCGGGCGGCGGCTAACGCCCGGGAGCGGGACCGCACGCATAGCGTCAACACAGCTTTCGGCGCCCTGCGGACGCTCATCCCCACCGAGCCGGCAGACCGCAAGCTGTCCAAAGTGGAGACGCTGCGCCTGGCTTCCAGCTACATCTCGCACCTGGCCAACGTGCTGCGACTGCAGAGCCCCGCCGCCCCGCAGCCCTGCCCGCAGCGCCCCATCTGCACCTTCTGCCTCAGCGAGCAGCGCAAGCGGGTGAGGGCCGGCGGGGATGGGCGGGCAGCCGGGCTTTAAGGGGCTTGGGGGGGCTGCCTCTAACCTGCCCTGCTCTCCCTCCCGCAGCACCGAGAGGCTGAGGGGCCGCTGACGGTGTGAGCTGCAGACCGAGAAGCTCGCGGCGGAGGGAAGCAGGATCCTGCAGCGCCCTCCGACAGTTACTTCTTCAGCCCTCACGCTTCGGTTTGCGCCTCTGCTGGTTTGTTCGTGGGCACCGTGAGGATGAAACCGAACCCTACGGACACGCTTGCACCTGGCACAGCAGCTATTTTCGCACAAGAAACGTTAAACCTGAGCATCCCGGCGGCCCCACTGCCTCCCCAACCTGTGTCACATGGTGGAACCTGACCCGCCCCACGCACCGCCGGCAGGGGCTGACACGAGGCCGCCCACTCCTCTGCACGACCTCATCAGCAGCCCCAGGGAAAGGTTGCTTTGGTGTGTGGGAAGCTCCCATAGCCAGCACTTCGTGTCCCAGCCCGGCAGCACGTGATGCTTTTCCCTTCTTAACAGAGCAGCTCCCCCCCAGCCCTCCTAATAGCAACGGGTATTGGTATGACTGGCAGCAACTGTGCGATAGAGGGGGGTTCCCAAGGGCTCTCTAAAATTACCCATCACCCAGGCAGTTCCTATGTTGTGCCTGTACAACACTGGTATCACCTGTCTCCCTGCCATTTATTAGCTTACATACTGTGAGCTTGCTTTTTAACAAAACTAAAAAGCAGATGTGCATGGGATGGTTTTTGTCCATGAATAAAGTGGTAAGCTAGACATATAAGGCCCACTAGTGGCGGACTGAAAATATAGCTGCTGTCTTTAACATAGTTATATACACAATCATAGAACCCTTAGAGTTGAGAGGAACCTCTGAAGGCCATCTATTCCAACTACCCTGCGATCAACAGGGACACCACAACTAGAGCAGGTTGCCCAAGGCCTCACATATTTAGTTAGCCCTTTGTTATTCTTTCTACTTTGTGAATTACTTTCTATTCTTTAAAAGCTTCTAACAGTACCAACTGAGAAGTGCTCCAAAAACAACTGCCCTTTTCGCCTCCCCTATGCCAGTTGTTCAGTTCTCCTCCACAGCCAAATTTGAGGATCTGCACTGCGAAGGGTCTGAAGCACAGACCTATGGGGAGCAGCTGGAGGATCTGGGGTTGTTTGGTCTGGAGGAGAGGAGGCTCGGGGGAGATTCAAAGCACAAAGCCAATTCTGGCATATATCATAAAGAACTTTTAGCAAGAACATCTTGGTGTATTGCTTGTGCAAAAGCACTGTTTCAGTTTTTTTTCCTCACCTCCCCAACGCACACTGCCTTATTTTGACACTAAGAAAAGAGAAAAAACAACACAGTACCTAGAAAATCTGCACTACATTTCTTAAAAATCCAAGTTGAGGAAAATACTGAAGCTACTGAAGTTTCAGTGAGCCCACACCCTACTCACCTACTGGAAGCTACATGCTGTATTTTTGTGGATTGAGAAGAACTTAATGGCTTTAGACATTTTCCATCATTACTTTTCTTTCAAATTGCTGCAAGATTATTATTTTTGTTTTGCTTTGGCATTGATTCTTCAAGCTCAAACTCCTTATGCAGAGTGCTTTCTCATTTTTGGTATTGTGTCAGTGTGTGTGCAGGTATAGATTTCTACAAACACATCTTCCAAACATGACTTTCTTTTTGTAGGCTTGAAGAAGTTTGTCTGTTAAAAACTTCCTTACTTTACAAGTGAACCATATCATAGAGCAAGTTCTACATCCATTAAACCAAAGTATCAGAGTTGCTTAGCAGCCAACACTATTCATTTAGTTGTATAATTCAACATAATATACTGAAATGAAAGAAGTAATGCAATTTCAAACAATTTTGGGTAAATTTTGTATTGATTATGCTCTGAATTTTGCAGTGTTGTGATGTCACTGTAGTTACAGAAGTGCCTCTTGGGCTATTAAAATACATTGCATTTGCCACCTCTACAGCTATTAAAAGCATAAAGAAAATGAGGTTTACCTTTTCACTGTAATATTAGTTGAGAGCTCATTGCTTGGAAGTTGTGAATCATTTGCACAACTCCACAGGAATTTGACTTTTTTCCCCACTATAAAACTAGGAAGATGAAATCTCATTTACAGGAGATTTACACAGAATATTTTTTCAGTAACAAAAACAGGAGCAGGCTGGTACGACTTGGCCATATCTCCTGCTTAAGGCAGCTCTGTGTAGCTTTAAATTCTTCTCTCTTTACTCAGGATGAACAGTTGAGTTCAGCTGGACTTGAAGATTTCAGTATTATGCTCAGGGTTTCAATTACTAAATAATATTGGAGTTTCAGTAACACTGATCGCATGTGGCAGAAATTGGGCCCCAGAGTACTGTGGCCCAAATATTCATGGTATAGACAGATAATACTTATCCAAAACAATTATGATCATAATTTCTGAGGAACAGACCTTAAGCCCACACATACACAGACTGAATGCTGTGCATTTGTACATAAATAGGGACAGTTCCTCACCTTTCCTGAAAGTTGTTTGTAATTTAAAACCCCTCTGTCTCCAGGAGCAAGGAGAGCTAGAGAAGCGAGCTGCTATACATCATGTAAATCCTATACGCCCCTAATAAAACCAGGGAAAGAGTTTAATTTTTAGACAGATGAACTGAGTTCTCAATGTTCATCTCTAAAGAGAGTAAGCACCAGGTCAGTTATCATTAATTTTTTTTTTTTTTTTTGAGTTTACTGTATGAATTCATCTATCTTATCACTTCTATTATTTTAACCATTTGGTAGAGAGGCATTGTTCATAGCATGCACAAATACGCATTTATGAGACAAAACTGTGAAACTTGGGAGTTTAAGAGCAAGTCCTTTACCAGGCATTGGGATGACTGGAGCTTTTCCAGACCTGCTGAGCATCTGCTTGTTTTACCAAATCTTGTTTTCCTACCTATTTGTAGGTACACTCTGTTCTATTAGAACAGAAACATGCCTAATGCCAGTGCTGTCTGTTATCTTGCATACACACAGCTATTCAATTTACATGATACATGAGTAGAAGTGGGAGATGTATATACACCATTTGATCTTAGATCCTATTAACTGTCAAAATATTCCAAGCACAGTACTTTGTGCAAATCACTGTACTTAGCCTGCTTGTTACAATACAAGAACAGCATCAAGCAAAATGAATAAAGCACATTTGATTGTACTGGTTAAGTTTAAATAACTATTTGAACATAGCACTTGGTTATCTATGGATTAGTCATAATGTAAAGGAATGCATTTATGTTTGCTACTGTTTTCAATTCTGTACTTCAAAACAGAAGTTTTCTTTCTGATAACTTCTCGAGAAGTCTGCTTCTTTACAAATGCCTATATTTGTGTGCAAAATATGCTCACTTGCTAAAGTAAACAGCATTTTTGTTACTAATTTAAAGAATACAATTTGACTATTGCAGTGGTAGTTCTCTTCTACACCCATCTCAGTAAAGCTTTAAGTATTCTCCCAACATTTTTCAGATTCATCCATACCATAATTTTAGCAACATGCAGACATAACAGTAAGACTTGCAACAGGCCTTAAAAAAACTTGCAACCCACCAACAATGGACCAGTTGTTCTTTGGAGACAGCATTCCTACCCTGTAACGTTTCCCAATACTTAGCACTGAGAAGCCATGCTGACACCAAGCTGGCCAATGAACAGCCAATTCTCCCTCCTGTATCTACTCTCCCTAACAGAGCTTTGCACATTCTGCTTTGTATTTCTAACATAGCCTTTAAGATGCATCCTAGACGCTTTGACTAGGCTGCAGGGATTGGTTTACAAGCTATGCTTCTTTACTTCCACTCTTGTTGGCATGCATTTGCAATGGAGAAGGAAGGTATGCCAACAGCTAAGAAAAAGGAACAAAATCAGGGACTGCACAACACCTTAAATGCCAAATACAGGGGGAAATTAATAGTCAAATGACCACCTTAACAGTGCTGAATTTACCCTTTAAAAAAAACCTGGTCAGCGATTCCCACAAATAATACAACAAACATTTGTAGCCATTTCTGAAAGGCAAATAGCAATCACCACTTTTAATCTTATGTCATGTATTCCTCCCTTATACATACACCATATGAGCCTACGTGAGTCCTTACACAGAAGTCAGTAGAAGAGCAAAGAAGTATTCACTGAGAATGAGACAATTCTTTGATGTTATAAGGCCACCAGGTATCACAGATGCATTGGAAGAACACACAGCAGACTTTCAGCTAAATCCCACCAAAAAAGAAAATCTATTCTCTGCAATTTTGGCCTGTTGCATTATGAGATGGTACATTCAAAGAATGTCACAAAGAATGATACAAAGCCTAAGCCAGTTATCTAATTAACACTTTTCAAAAGAGAGAAGTACCACCTACCTGAGTGGTAGCCAATGACAGTGGATCATATAAGGCTAACATAAAACAATTAGCTAAAACAGACAGCATACTGCCAAACCAAAGGATCTGGGATACATATTATACCTGGAGTCTTTTGAAGGTTTAAGAAATGTGCTTCTAAAGAATCAGCATGAAGGTTTGTAGGGGGGGAAGAGAAAACTAATAGTGGAGGAGAAAAAAAGCAGCTCTGGGAAATCTAAGGAAAAAAACTGACTTAATACTGAGAACTGATTTGGCTGCTCTGAATGCATTTCTTCAAACATCCTCAAAGTTTGGGTATACATACACAGGCAGACAGCCCACTATCATATTTGAAATGAAATCCTTTAACTGTTAGAATATAATACAGAGGTGCAGAAACCTTGAAAATCCTCACCATTTTTGAAGTGGCACAGTAATGAATAGAAGCTTCCTCAGGAGAGGAAGGAGGAGCAAGACAGGGCATAGATGATGAAGAGCTGCCCGTTGAGTAGGATATTCACTGCAGTGCCCAGAGAAATCCTGATTCTAGTCCAGGTCAAGAGCTACCCTTATTAGTCACTGAAAGGCTGTACCTCCCCCTCATTCTGCTAGTGGTGCATATGAAGCATATTTGGTGGCTACCTTGAGACTCCCAAGTTTGGTACTGAGTTCTGCAAGGACTTCTGCATCAAAAGAGGGATGGCCAGCAGGGCAAGGTAGGTGATCATCCCCCCCCCCCCCCCCCACTCTGCTCTTGTAAGGCTTCATCTGGAGTACTTCATCCATACTCGGGGTCCTCAACACATCAACAATGCAGAACTCTCAGAGCAGGTCCGGGAGGCCATGAAGATGATCAAAGGGCTGGAGAACCTCTTCTTGAAAGAAAGGTTGAGGGAGTTGGATTTGTTTAGCTTGGAGAAGAATTTGAGGAAACCTTATGAGACATTCCAGTACTTGAAGGGAATTCTTTACACAGAGGGTGGCGAGGCACTGGAACAACTTGCTCAGAGAGGCTGTGTGCCCTATCCCTGGAGGTGCTCGAGGCCAGGTTGGATGGAGCCCTGTACAGCCTGAGCTGGTGAGAGGCAACCAGCCCACAGCAAGGGGTTAGATATGGATGATCTTTAAGGTCCCTTCCAAACCAAGCCATTTGCTGTTTCTGTGACTGCAGAGAAGTTGGGCACAAGCTAGTCAGCCAAGGATTTTTTGTGGTGGTTTTAATGAATGCTTAGGTTTTTATGGTCCTAGCGCTGCAAAATTAGGTAGCTAAATTATGCCTAATTGAACACTGGGATTGATGTGTGTTTTCCCCAGCAGAACACCCATCTAAGGTAGTAGCTTCTCCATAGCATCACTAGACATTTTTGTGCACCCTCCCTGAATCCAAGTGAGATAAATCATGATTTGCATTTAAGACAAACAAAAAAGCCTAACCTAGCTCTCAGAAGGATTTGACATCCTGACACAAGTGAACTATAAGGCAACAAAAAGGAGCATCCCCAGCTTTAGTGCCAGTTAAAACAGTTATACAGGAGTATAACAAAACATTTAGATACCAATTGCTTGAAAGGGCCTTATCTTCTCTCATTCATACACTATGTGACATCACACTAGAGTTGTTAGGTTTTAATTAAACATTTGGAAATTGCTATGCATTCTTCCAAGGGAGAAGCCAGTATAAATAAGACAATTACACTGAAATGGGTGATGAAGTAAGTGATAGAAGTAGTTCTATTTGTTATGGCAACTCTCTAACATCTGATTGCTTTTCCTTTGCCTTATTAAAATAAACCCCACTTTACAAACATATGTATGCAGATCACTTTTTTAACTGCATGGATTACAGAAAAAGGTATTTCTTTCAGGAAGAGAATTGTGCTTGGCAGAAAGGGTTGGCATCTGTCTGGATCAGATAAGATCAGACAGCTGTGCTCTATCCTGAAAGGGTATTGTGAAGCTCAGTTTTCCTAGGGAAATAATGTCTTTGGTATGAAAAGCAGCAAAATGTAATAAAGTCCCCAAATAAGTAAGCTGAGAAAACAGTCACAGAGGTCATTTTTATCTAAAATACCAAAACTGCATCAGGAGAAAAAGAGAGCAGAAAAAGAGGAGGATAACATCTTCACTAAACAGTAAAAAAAAAAAAAAAAAAAAAAAAAATGAGTAGGAGGATCATCTCACTGTATATTCTCAATTAAATTAATCCTTTAGATTAAAAGAGAAAAAACAAAGGCAAGAGGCAGAGAGCTGCTGGATAACAGCAACGCTGAGATGCAAGATTCCTGGGGCCATGGGAACAGCTACAATGGAGACAAGAAAGCAAACCAGGCAGAAATCCAGTTGCTGGCTTGAAATAACTAAAGGGGAAAGTGGATTCAGGCTGTTCAGAGAGGTGTATAATGGAAGGAAAGTAATAATCAGCACAAACCACAATAAGGGAAACATGGGTTTGACTAAAGGAAAAAGCATTCCTCACTGTTAGGCACTGAAAGAGGCATGCCAGGAAGGCTGCATGGGTATTTCAGCACATGGCAGAGCAGGGGCCTGAGCAGCTCAGCCTCACTTTAATGTCAGCCTTTCTTTGAAAGCAGAAGATGGACTGAATAACTCAAGATGTTCCTTTAATGTAATTTTTTTCTATGATACAATGAAATAATGAGCTTATGGCTCTCTCAAAGAGAGCTAAAGACCAGAACAATAAGAAAAGCTTCATAAATGCAACAACTTCAGGGGAAGAAAAAAAAATTACCTCCCATGCACGTGGGCAATGCCAGGGTCTGTTAATCCTGATGAAAACAAGGGACATTCTAGGCATCCATGTCAGCAAATAAGATTCTTGGAGAAAGGAGGAACGCATGTCTAAAAGAGACTTCCAAGAATAGGTAGGATTCTATTTGTACAATTAGGTCCTCTCAGATCCATTCTGAGCTTATTTGTTTGGATAATGGGTTAAGATTTAAATTTACAGGTAAAAAAATTTGCAAGGTAGGACTCAAACTTATGCTAAAATGGAAAAATAAAAATAAAAGGAGAAATGTTCTTTAAAGGTTGCAGATTGATGACGAAACACACAGTACTACAAGAAACTATTAACTGCACAGATAAGTGATGGAGAGTGGCAAGCAGAACATTTTTTAGGTATCTGATACGCAACATCATGACAAATCTTCCCAAGAACAGTAAACATTATACAGGATGCATATTTCATCAAGACCTCTTTAGGTGCTATTTTTTACAACTACTAGAATGTTAAAAAAAGCTCCAGCTGAATGCTGGATGGGTGGAAAATCCACTAAAAGCGTAACTTGAAGGAGTACTACATGTAGAGAAATGTAGTCATAACTGTTGTGTGCAAGTGAAACTACAGGACTTGAGACAGTCAACACCAAACTGGATCACGGTGAGCCAGAATCACAGAAGATCTGTGACTTACGTACAAGAGACCAAAGACATCTGCAGTTGTATTAAATAAAGAAGTTATGAAGCCCTGATATTTTCAAGTGTAATGGTTAAAAGAACATTATGCTGCCAGTGATTGAAAGCGCTAAATAAACAGATACAGTAATTACCACATCAGAAATGCACAATGGAAAATTTTGGCATCACAGTATGGGACATAACCTGATGTGTATGTGGGAAACAGGAGCTAAGATGCAGAGCAGAAATATCCCAATGTGTGCTGCACTGCTACCACTGCAATAATTTTTTTTATTTGCCATACTGCTCAAAGAAAATCAGAGACAGCCTTTAATAAAAGATGCAGTGAAAGATAACAGAGTAAGCAAGGGTTTCTGGCTGATGAGAGAGGCTGTTTCTAGCTCCATAACTGTGCTGGCTGAGCACCAGCCCTGGAGTAGCCAAGCTTAGGCCAGGATGCAGCACCAGTAGCTACCAGTAAGAGAGACTCAAAGAGAAACAACCAACAAAAGCAACCACAGCACACTTGTGCTGAGCAATATGCAGCTGGATGCAGCTTGAATCAGGCAAAAAAAAAGACTGCTTTTCTGCTACATTAAACGTGTTACTGCTATTTTAACATCTGTAACTGAATAAAGCAGAAATAAAAATGCATGTTATGGTGTGCCTTTACATTGCAGTAAACATTGTACCATTGCAATGCACTTAATTACAAGAGACAATCTACTGATTGGCACATTTGAGCTGTCACTAGCATATTACAGATGAGTAGATCCTCCTCTGTGCAGAAACTCCATTTCCCCTCCACCATCTCAGTGTGTTTGCACATACACGGGTAGCACAGCTTTCCCCAGCATGGGAAATCAAGAGCAGAAATGACTTCAGTCAGTACCACCAGGAAAACATCACAACCTTCACAATGCTTTAATAAAGCTGGTTAAGCTGTTAAATTAAAACTACATAAAAAGGCACGTTCTCATATCCATCATGGATTTGAAAGTCTTACAGCCTCGAAGAGCATGAAAGGGTCCAAAAGTAGCCACGGCGTAAATTAAGTATCACCACTATTATTTTTTGTGGCTTTTTTTTTTTTTTAATTACAGTTAGTGATCTTGTACTGTGGTTTAGTTACCATTTGCTTCTGAAAGGCTAATAACTTCATTTTGTTACCCTGTTCTCTTTCATAAGGCTGTTGAATTACAAGATTGGCCAATTCCTGCACCAGTGATTTAGTGATTGTTGCTCACTGGCTCCAATTGCTGAAAGTACCTGTCTCTGCCATCAGAATGAGATAAACCTGGGAGATTCCTGGAGTGGTACACAATCTTATACAAGATCAATAGCAGTTCCTGACTTCTAGTTGTGGTGGTAAGGATGCAATTACTTTTGGCAGCTCTGCTACCACTTACTAATCATTGCCACAAACTTAGAACTGGGTCAACAGCTTCAAAACCAGAACTTGCCTGCCAGTGCCCAAATCCATCTGAATTTCAATAAGATCCAGGTCTCTGAAGACAAGAAAAATTCTAGTACGCCAACACGGGTTGAAAATAATATGTAGAAACATACAACATCTGCATACACCCTAACGCATTCCAAGTGCATTTCTAGACCTGAAATTCACTACAATTGCCCAATGCTGAAATGAACAGAAGCACAAGAGACCATCTTTGCATACTCCAAACTGAGAAAGTGGTCAAAGTAAGGCAAACAAGGACAAACACACGCAAAGAAACAAATCCCTGACAAGCCAGTCAGCTGTGTAGAATTGAGTATTGCATCAGAAAATGTCCAAGTCCTATTTCTTTGAGGATTGGTACTCCCTTTTGCCCACTGTGTTCCCATTTTAAGCAGCAGCAAGGATGCTCATGGCTCAGTTTGCCTCCAGGTATACAGACAGGTTTCAATTTCTAGCAACTCTGCATCACCTAGGAAAATTGACGTAAAGCAAAGCTCTTGTTTCAACTGTATACAACGGTATGGCTACAATTCTCATGACTCTGATCAAGTACTGTGTTTACTAAGCTTTAGAATCCCATTATGGACCTTTTCACAGTGATGTTTGCATGTGCTGCACAGTGAGCAAGAAAAAAAAAAGTCAAGCTTTAGGTGCTTACAAGCATGATAAATAAGTACAGAAGTGGCCTTGAGCGCTGTAATGCAGTAACTGAGAGGAAATTGAACAATTCAGTATTCTGAGGTGCCTGAGCCCCCTGCAGATGAATTTTGAATACTTGCTATTACTCTAGCTTAAAAAAAAAAAAAAATGCCTCCAGGTCTGTTGTTTTTTTGCTTTTTTTTTTTTTTCCTGTGGCAATGAATTTTTTTTAAACACTGCCAAAAGAAATAATTTCAGAGTTCCGTATTATCATCATTAACACTATGTTGCAGCTTCTTTGTGTTCATCTCTAAATGAAATTAATGCGAGATTTAGCTGAAGTCCTTTGTATGATAACAAATCTCCAGCTACGTGTACATTTCTTTATTAATTAGGAGCTTTGCTGAATTTAATGTGAGGTTGCTGACAGAAAGGCTTATGATCAGGAGTATTTTAAACTTCTGACTGACAGTAACAGCAGTGCTACAGCCTATGCTATAGTTGGACTACGTGTTCTGCTCATCTTCATACCCCCACATCTCACTAAATAATTGGGGGGTTAATAACTTGTTTAAAATGTACATGTATTTGCGTATGTTCAGCCTTGTTTACAGCTGCATTCTATAAGAGGGTACATAATTAAAATACAGAAATCACATTGTTCTCTTCTATTTTTGTGCCTTTTTCTATCTAGAAAGTGTATGGGAAGAAATGTATTCACGGAAATGGATGACCTGAAAGTATTTCTGTATTACGTCTGATAAGTTCAGGCACTCACTTTTGGTGATTAAATCCAGTTTCAACAGGTATCTGATAATTAGGTGACATTAGCTCATGCACAAAGAGAAACTGTAAGCTGTTCTACTGCACTGAAATTACAGAGGCTTAATTTTTAATTTAAGAGCTTTCCTGGATTAGATTTTCATTTGGGCAGAAATTCTACAGTTCTGAAGTAAATTTAACCATTATAAAAGGCCCAGGAGATTAGAACAGTAATATTTAGGCTGACATTTGTTAGGCGCTTCAGAATCGTTGCAATGATTTGTCATTTCTCAACACAAACCTGCCTAATCTTCCAGAAAGCATACTTCTATATCTTTAAATAAAATAAATTTGGATTACTGGGGCTGTAGGCCCAATCAGAAATGCAGAGCACCAAGCAGGTTAGAACAACAAATTGGCTATTAGTCAGTAATGCACACAGACGAGACTCAGAGGTCAATAGCCAAGCAATTTGTTGAAGTATGGAGCGTTATAAATAGACTGTGCAAATGTAGTTTATATAAATAGGTGATGTATTGGCCATAGGAGGCTACAGTACAAGTGTGTTTATTACCTAAAATTAAACTGACCTGCACAAGAAGAAAATACAAAAAACCCAGCAGCTTTACGAAAGAAATGAAATGGTGCTTTATGAGATTATTAGAACTTCTATTGATTTTGTGAATAATCGTGCCCTTGATTACACTGTCTCCCCACACATTAAGCCATCCCTTACAAATGAAGTTTAATTATTGTTTAAACAGGATCTGAACACATCCTCAAACACAGCAATACTGCTCGTGATAGCACAACTCGGCAGCTCCCTGCAGCAGTACACAGAACCATCCAAAATTAGATTGCATCCCAGAGTGCTGCAAAGCTACGCTTTGCTGGCTCTCCCTGTGTTATCAGGCAAAACCACGACACCCAGGGGGCAAAAGCAGGTAACTGGTGCTTGTATTGCTGATTCTCCCCTAGAGCAGACATTCACGTGCCTACAGTTCCATATGAATGAGCCTATGGACCATAGGAGTGGTCTCTGCTGACAGTCCTGGCCTTCAGGGGGGCACAGGGAGGAGGGTGGACTGGCTTCCTCCTCGCTTCAGGAATGAGTTGAAACATCAGAAAAAAAACACAATTGTTAGCTTGGTAGCAACCAGGACAGCACTGAGTAGTTGCTTCAGACTGTCTGAAGGCTTAGACATGGCAGTATGGCCTGAAGTAGTAAAATCAGCCTCACTTTGAGATATTCACACCTCCTTTCAGGGGAAGAAAGGTCTCTGAAATTTTAGCATCAGTGTAAATACAGCCAAACCTCATATCCAACCATGACATTTCTGCAAAGGTTGCAGAGTCGCAAACCAGAGCTGGGCTCAGCAGCTGCCTGTCAGCTGTGCCAATCAGGGATACTAATGCAAAAGAATGATATAAAATTCCATGATCTGAGTATTTAAAACATACATAATAAAACATATTGAAATACATTCAAATCATCACTGATTTTATAAACGCATCCTGGCACATTTTCTGCGCGATTTAACCCTTTGAAAGTACAATCAACTACTGGGCCAAAGGTCTTTCAGGTTTAGAAGGTCTTAAAATTCCAAACATACTTGGCACTTATCTTTCAAGTGAAGATGAAAAGCTCATAAGAAAGTTTCACACAGAGCTAAACTCACACCAGAATGGTGTTATAAATATGCAGAGGCTACAAGGAATAACAACAACAACAAAAAAGACTGTTCAGCAAAGAAAGCTGCTTCCTTTTCTATTCAGGATCAAATGCAATTTCCAGATTCAAGAGAAGAATGTGAAAACTATCAAAAACCATACTGAATGAGAATCCACAGCAAAATTTAGAACAGAAACACTCAGTGATACATATAAAGAACAAGGAAACGGGCAGCAGCAATGCTATAAACTGTGGGTAAGTATGAATTAAGGCTGATCTGACCATGACTAAAATTGGCAAAGATGATATTATAATGTCTGGTTTCAGGTGTTTGATCTACATAACTCAGAAGGGAATCTTTTAGCTCCTGCCTCTACAGTTCCAAGTCACCTCCCTAGATGGAGACGTGCCGATCAGTCTCTATGGTTGCTCACCAAGACAACCACCCTCAAACTGCCAATGAAGATGGGATGACCAAATCAATACACAAGTAATCATCTTTCCTGAATAGGAAAAGTCTGATTATTTTGTTAGCTTTTTTGTTTTGTTTTTCAAAAAATCATGCTGTCCAATTTAGGCTTGGAAAAAAGAAAACACTGTTCATGTTTTTAAGCGTTGGATAGAATAATATGGAAACATCAAATTCATTTGTATTTAAATGCTGTCATACAAGTCTTTAGAACACACTCTGAAGGATTCTATTTGTTACAAATAAACGGAAACAAAACTAATGGCCCCATGCAGCAAAACAGATTTTGTCATGCTTGTACCTTTCTCAATTAAGGGAGGGGAGGAGGCAGAACAAAAAAGAAAACCTCTGCATCTATTTGAAAGATAATGAGCATATGCAAGGCAAACATGGAGCCAACATGCTTTCTGTGATATTCCACATGCATCTGTGAATGCTTGTATTAATGCCAGATAATCTGCAGGGCTATGAAGAGAGAGAATGGAGCGTTGGCCACAGTACTGGAGTTACCCACTACTTTCCTAGCGCTGTAACTGAATCCTACACAAGCTCCTGGACTCTACCAGAGCTGAGCAGATGGAGCCTAACTAAGCTGCTCATACAAACACAATGCATAATGAAGCTATAGACATTAGGGCTTTGACATGACACAAAAGCAAAGCAACGGGACTGGATCTACTGAAAGTATTTCTCACTTAAATCTCTGTGGTGCTCCCAATAGTGCATTCATGGACTGGCAGTATACAGCCAAATCCCAATAAATCTTGTTTACATTAAAAAACAATCTAATTAAAACCAAAAAAAAAAAAAAGCAGATAGACTGCTTTTATATGATGCCTCAACTTCAATCAGCACTGCATTTTTCTGAGGTTTTGCATGCTTGCAATTACAGCAGGACTTAAATTTTCATTGAATAACAAGAACTACAAGGACAAGGACTGTCTCAGTATCAATTGCTTTGACTTTAGGAATAGTTTCATATGCTACATGGTCTTACAAATGGCATCCCCCTACCTAAGGCCTTACTGTTTTGTCAGGATCCGTTCCCACTTCATTTTATTAAACACTCAAGAACAGCATTAGTTGTAACAGGTAAGGAAGAGGATGTGAAATGCAGTTTTAATTCTGAATTCCCCAACCAACATTGGTGTTCAAATGGAAATAGAGTATGGAAGAAAACCAAAGAGGAGAAGGCAGAACACATTTTTCTTTGAATAAGCAGAGGATAACGATGTCCTAAGGGAACCAGTGAGAGAAAATGCAATTGTACAAATGACACCTCTGGTATATCTAGTAAATCTCATAAGAAAAACACCACAAAAAAAAAAATCAATAATAAACTATTTGCAAGAACACTAAATAAAGCAAGCTAGGGATAAAGTATTCTGAAATGCATATATTATTTTCTGGGTTCAAAGACCTCAAAAATCAGTGTTTATAACCCATGTTGAAATTCAATGAAGATATTTACCCAGTGTTTACCCCTTGCTTTATGAAGCTGAGTTACTGGGGAAAGAGAGAACTCTTCAGCACAGTGCACACCACGTAGTTTCTGCTCAAAAACTTCTGCATTCAACCAAATCAATGTATTTTTAAACAAGGTTGTTGATGTGTTATTCATCTCTGTGCATAGATGGTTACTCCAGTTAAAGTCAGTCGATTTTTATGTAAGAAGTGACAAACCAGAAGTGCAAGTTCACATACAGAAAGTAGCATGCTGCTCCGCTCCACAAACACACCGGAAGTGAGCAAGGTGCAAAAGCATTCTGAAAATCAACTTGACTATTCTCTATCATAGGCTAAATACAGTGTATTTTCCATATTCCACCCAATTAAAAAGAATAGTCAGACCCTCATTCAAATTATGACCTGTTTCCATTGAATCTAAGCACAATAAAGCAGCCTGAAGCATTTTTGCTAAAGTTTGTAAACAGAGGGAGGTGTGGGTAGGGAAAGCCACTAAGTAAACTGAGATGCCACTTGAGAGAATGGCAGGAATTAAGATTAATTACATACACATTTATTTTAAAAAGAACATACATTACTAGTCCAATACTTAGATGCATAAAACAACTTGTATTTATTAATGATGATGGCATGCCTTTCTGATTTATGAGCTATGTCCTTATATAGCTATCCAGTGTTTTGGATCTTCCAAAGTTTTAGAACTGCTCAGAATGGCACCTGGATGCCAGAGCAGTACTTTTTCTTCAAGCAATCCAGAATTCACCTTTAAGTTCCAAGAGTATTAAGATATAAAGTATTGGCATTTCAAGCTCTGTCTGTTGAATGATGCATCTTTAAAAAAAAAAAAAAAAAAAAAATCAGCAAAAGCTGTTTCAGCATATTTAAAGATCTGGCAATGTCAGTGTATCAATATTAAGTAAGTTTGGCAAGCAGTGTTTTTGAAATTCGTATTAATACAGCACTAGATTCCAATGAAGTCTTCCTGGTTCATTAGAAGCATTGTTAAAGATTTAAACTAAAGAACTATTGCTTCTGCAAGGTGTCTCTGCCCTGTGTCCACACTGAGCCTGGAAGAGCTTCCTACAAGCTGTATCTTCTGTATTTCCATTCATTTTCAATAAATGTGAGAATGAAAAGTGTTTTTTTTTTTTCAGTACTACAATTAGCATGGCATTCACACTTCAGGAACTGCTGAAGGATGGCAATGATAACCAAGTTGGCTGCAATCAAACTTCACACCACTAAAATCATTCTTGAGTGTTGCGGATTTTAGAGTAAAAAACAAGAAAGGTGTAATGAAAAAGTCCTGAGTACTCATTAATCATATTTCTTAGCTTAAAGACCAACTGTATCAAAGTTTAGAAGGTGGGCATGTAAGTGCTAGATGTTCTATTTTCCCCCTGCAGCATGCTTTATCACATGGGTTCACAAGTAAGTAGGGATGGTCTGACTGATCTCTCCCTTCTTTTAAAAAGAAAAGATGAATTCCCACTTAGTATAAGCAACCAATGTTTTATGGACTAATGACAGTTTAAAATACTTTTTTCCACCACTTCTACAGCGATACTGTCATTAAGACTAACAATCTAAAGTAGCTAAGAGAATGAGTAAGCAAGATGATTTACACAGATGATAGTGCAGTGGTAAGAAGTGGGAAAAGATTTGAATTTTTTTTTTTTTTGTAGCTAAACCATTAAAAAGATTTACACCAAGGTCTTTAAGTGAAAAGAAAGCATAGCCAAAGAGGTCTGGTAAGCTCTTCTATCAGTAACATTTTCTGCCATATAATTCAGGCAAGCCCTCAGCTTAAAACCTGATCATTAAAACCTAAGAGGAACTTGTGTTACCAAATAGATTCTACCAACCAAGTATCCAAAGAGACTGCTTATAAAAATCAGTCAGGATGCAGGCATCTTTATAAGATGTTTCCACCATCATTGCATCATCTTCATTTTTTCCAAGAGAACATATACAAAAAATAAAATTCAGGACTATTTAGAACAAGAGAGAGCAGAGGTTCTAACCTGAAAAAAGGTGTGTTGAAATTACTTAGGACTGGGGACACAAAGCCATACATTTCTGTAGCTGGCTGAGTCTTACAGAAAACTCATAAAATTGTGTATCCTTATAAGGTTTTGTATTTACTCTCTGATAACTGAAGGTTATTTCAGTACAAGCTTGTACATTCCTCACATCCCTCCTACCATTTTTGTTCATTGCAGGTGGTCTCAGGAGGCTGTCAGATCTGGATTTGGGTGTAGGGCAGGCTCAGAGTTGAGACTCTATTTTATGCTTGTACCAAAACATAAATTTGGAATCTGAAAGCAGCAGCATTTGATAAGGTTTCAACAAGAGCAAGCAACAAAAAGAAAACAGGTTTTCTGCTGCTCAGTGTACCAGAACATTATTTGTTTTGTGCTAAGAATGGGATTAAGGCTGTAAAACAAGTGTCTTGACAGTCCTTGCTTCAAGATCAGCTGCTGGTGACATTTCCATCAGCTTGGACTGCTGCCCATCCAGACCCAGAAAACAGGTGCTTTCCAGTTCTGGCCTTCACACAAAACCAAAACAGTAGCACTCAAATGCCCTCATCCCCATCCTGAGGGTCCGAATAAAGAGATGAGCTTTATGCAGCACACACCAACAGTCAGCACATTTGATGGGGATGAAAAACAGGATCCAAAGTGGCAGCCTGATAAGAAGCTATTGGTCTTTTTGTACTGCAGAAGTTTAAGCAGCTGTGCTGGCTGAAGGCAGCAAGTCACAACCATTTAGATATACATGAGCCTAATTCTTTAGCCATCAAAAGGAAATCTATAGGGATTGCAGGCAGGGGAGTTAGCCCACTCAATGGTTACAAATGCACTGAGGATGACTCTGGGACATGTCCCAGGACAAAGGTAAATCCCACTCCTCTTCCTGTTCTTCTAGCACAGTTTGTACACTCTCAAGTATGATCCCAAAATAGGAACAAGGACTCACAGACTGCTATTGGCATTTATCTCCTTGAGTGCCAATATTTGTATCAAGAAGTTAATAGGCTTCTAGGCATATCTGCAGTTTGGGGAGGGATACTTCTTCTGCAAACATAAATGCACCAGGTTAGTAACAGCAGATGATCAGGGGAGCCATAACAAAGCAATTTTACTTTCCGGTCAACATTCAGCCATATAAAGCAACAAGTATGTTCCTTTTTTCTGTGTATGAAGGAAAAAATGGAGTTATTTCTCCACTCATGTAAAAAAAAAAAAAAACAAAAAAAAAAACTTCACAGCATTTAGCATGCAGCTTCCACAGAAGTACAGTAACTTTTTCCTCCTTTACCCTCACTTGTTGCACAGCAGCCTGGGAAAGCAGGTCACGCATTTAAAAACAGGTCTCAGAGCGATTTGTTAAAAGCACTGAGAAAAGCATTCTTGCTTATGCATTCTCCCTAGCTGATGTATTGGCTGCATATACGTAAGCACCCATCCTTAGCAGACCTTGCCCTGAGAGACTGAGAGCATTTGAAGTAATAAGATGTTGCTTGAGTCAAGTGCGTGAAGTTCAGTAGGTTCAGAGGGACTACAAACATCTTTTTTCCACCACATCCCCTTCACACATTTACACAACATTCCCGTTTGCCCCCAGCATCGGTTGCTTTCTGATCTGTAGAAGTTTCTATCTCAAGTATCTTCCTTGAGGGCTACGCTGCATCTTTCTCCTGTTCTCAGCACATCAGCAAAGAAATGAAACTTATAAAGATTTCCCCCCCGCATTTCCTCCCTAATGTAAGAATTGTTTTGCACGTCCCGTTTTGACACGCACACTGCTGTGATTTATAGCACTTGTTTCACTCGTTCTCATTGCAATTCTTTACTCAGTTTATATATATAAAATAATCGATTTGCTGCTGTTGGAGTGTGCTCATTGGGCCAGCAGATGGCAGCATGCAGCTGTGAGAGCTCTGCAAAACGCCTATAGGGGAAACTTCCTGACAGGAACGATTATGGGTTGGTTGTTATGAGTTTTTGTGCATTCGTTAATCCACATTTCTATATATATATTCTCCCAGAGCACAGCATTCTATTTCCGCTCCTTGCAGCTCCTCCTGGATCTGAAGCAAAATGTGAAGTTTTCCTCAGTTTACTTTTTTTATTATTATTCTTTTTAAAAACAAACATTTGAGAAATTAAAAGATTTCTGGAAAGCAGAGATAAGCTGGACAGAGCCTCTTGGTACAGATATTCAGAAAGGTTTTTATATTTTGGAACTCCAGCCCTGTATCTGCAGCTTCGGACATGATTTCTCACAACAAAAACAGCTCTTCACTTTATTCCTACCTCTTCAGAGCTGTTGACCATGAAAGACAGTGCTATTGAACAACGTCCCCTCTCCCACTGATATAACAAGCAGCAGCAGGATAGCTCAGTATGTATACACACACACACACACACACACACACACACACACCCCTAAAGACTACTAACGTACTGGGCTCCAAAATTTAAATGCTGTTCAATGTTTTCCATATGAGAATTTTAAAAATAATTCATAGCATCAGTCATTCTAAATTCCTAATCTTCACATTTTCAAAACCAATACCTGAAAGAATGGCCTTGGCTATTTATTCTTGTAACATGCAGTTTGCTCCTGTAAGTATTAACCTATAGTTATTACATGCTGCTCTGTTGACAACAAGAGCTTCTCTCTCCATCATGCACAAGGTTGATTTCAATTTGTAGGGTGTGGTTATCTCAGGATTGGAAACTCAGGTTCTAGCTATAATCAAGTTCACACAGTCAACAGGCAGCTTTCTCTCACCCTATTAAGGGAGGCTAGATGCATCTCTTTCACTAACTGAAGTATACGCAGCTTCTATCAAAGTGCAAAGAATCAAGGGACCAGCTGGCACATCCCTGTGTCACCATGCTGTTACAGCCAGAATGACACGGCCATTTCAAAACATACATTAACAACAACAAAGAAATCTATCTATATTCTTGATGTTTGCCTCCCCCCCACTTTCATATCTGAAGCAATCTCATTAAGCCCTCCCCATCCCACAGAAGAGGCCAAAACATCACATTATCTATAGAGCAAGGAACAGCTGCTTCAGCTCTGTAGTGAAAGACAGAACTTCTGTAAACAATATAGTGCTTTTATGTTACAGCGTACTACACACACACACAAAGTCATAATAAAGCAAAGCCTCAGGAGGGCCTTTCCCATGAAAGCATATATGTATTTTTTTAAAGCAGCAAAATCATTTTGTTCAGGCTTGTAATGTTTGCACGGCTGCCACAACAGAGCTGGCCTGGTGGATTTGTGTCTTGGTGGCCACATCAGGGCTCACCCTCTGCTCCCCTGGACAGGTGGGAGCACCATGCATTCCCCCAGGCTTTTTCTTACAGCTCCTCAGACTATTTTGTCTCTATGAGTTCATCTGCCAAGTAGCTGAAGTTAAAACCACCTGCTCATTCATGGGCAGCATTACCAGGCAGTTATCACCATGGTCTATCTCAAAAAAAATCCACCTTTCAACCTTGAAATTCACTGTGCTTTGAGTTGAAAAAGATGAACTGAAAAGACACAAAAACTGATCATATTGCTAAGAAGTATTAATGGAGTAAATGAACTTCTTTGCATCTTAATAAGCTTGATGTATCATAATATAGAAAGGAAAGAAGGAATCTTTTCTGAGGTAACAGTTGACAAATGCAAGGTTAAAAAGGGGGCAACAGGATCTAATGTCAATATATATTTAAACAGCAATAATATTGCATGAGCAGACATGCCAGAACCCACCAGCTGCTCCCAGTGGTACAAGCCAGCTTTCCATCTCCCTGGGAATCATAAACTGGGCATCATAGCCCAGTTTAACCTCTGTAACATATCTTAGGAATGGGACCTCCTCCATTAGAACTGGAGTTCTAATTTATCTGCTTTCAGAAACGTTGTTCTACGTTCAGAAATATGAAGATCACATGCAGTGTTACAGATAAGTTTCATGGTATTTGTTAAAGCAGGGTGAGTTTACATAACAGAAGATTCTTCAGAGCTGACTTCACATATGTACATAGAGAGAAGGATGGGTTACTCCATGTACAGATGAACAACAATAGGAAAAAGAACTTCACTTAATTTGAAGTCATTTGTGGAAAACAGCATTGATATTGAAATGTGATAGAAGTCAGACCACAGCCCAGCAGAGGCAAGAGAATGGTTGCAGTCTCTGGTAAATAGAAAAGCCATTAAACTGCCCCAGTAATATCTGATCTGAACAGATTCAAATGCTTAGGTTAAATAGCACCTAAGTTGACTTAGAAAACACATCAAAATTTATTATGAAGCCAACTTCTTGCCCTCTGCCCCCACTATTAGGATGCAAAATACGGTCTGCAAGTCAGAAAAAGAATGAATTTGTGTGTGCAGATGCAAGGAGCCTGGATACTTTTAGTTACCTTGTATATACATTTTTTTCTTGATTGATTCTGTATCTGAAAAGTATTTAGTCTCGTCTTGGACATCCAGCCAGGACAAAATAGTCTCTGGGTGCCTGCTGAGCCTGTTTTGTTTCAAAACTTAAACAAAAGCTATTTTGCATTGTAGAATAGTGCTCTGAAATTCTTCTTAGACATGTTGCATACTGTTAAGGATTTTTCACCCAAAAGATGAATTGCTTTGCTTACAAGAAAACTTTAGGTCCACTGTTACAATGTTTATAGTTTAATACTATCCATATTCACCACTTCAGCAAACTTCTACAACTGTGCCTAATACCAGTGAACAATTATGGCTTTGAAGTAGGCTTGAGCTGAGCAATCTAGCCACATTCTGTAGCAAGCAATGTTTTGGTGAAGTCTCTGGTACAAATAACAGAAGCATCAAGCAACCATCACCCTCAAAAAATTACTACAAGTCTGGTTTATGTGGCAGGCTACCAGGGACAGAAGCATATTTCACACATCATGCAGGCAATTAACATCACTGAAGCTAAAACTTTGGATGTGCCTGACGTTAAGAAGAAAATACTTCCGTCATCTTTTTAATGTTGCTGGTAAACAAATAGTCTCAGATTTCATCCACAATTTCACAGTGTATTTCCTATTACTGCTGGCATAAGGCATCCCCCATTCTTACATAAGTTCCTTTCTCTGCAGAACTATTTCATGTAACTGTTCATGAAATCTCCCAGTTCTCCTTACACAGAAGTTTCAGGGGAAAAAAAAGTGTATTCTCACTCTTTCCTTGAGTGCACTGAATGATTTGAAAATGAGACCAAAAAATGAAAGATATAGTAGTTTGAAGAAGCAGTCCAGCTGCAGAGGCCAGCTGAGACCTATAAGAGACACTACAGCCAAACTTTGTACTTTGCCTAAGGACGAAAGGTCTGATGATGTTTTTAATAACCTGGCCTTGTCCTGAACAAGAGAAAGGAATTAGAAGTAAGATGTAAGTGTATAATCAGCTGAGGATATAAGCTGTGCTCAGAACAATCTGAAGGCATGACTTAGTGCAATTCCTCTCAGCAGAGAAATTTTTGGGTCCACCTTACTCTCCCTCTCTCAGTCACCTGAGCCAACTTCTATCATGGATAAAGATCTCGGAGTTGGAGGTTCACATGCAAAAATACAAAACAATTGGTTATTGCCCAATTCAGAGATGATTTCAGGGATTAATGAGCAACCAGTCTAATCTAATCATTCAGAAGGTCACTGCTCCAGAGATGACATCCAACCAATATTTACCAACCAGACACATCATGTGAGGAAGGTTTTCCTCCATTCTTTTCAATGCTGCAGCACTGCCATCCTCTGACCCCTTATGTTCTTGCAGTTGTGTAACAACTCATGTTTGTTTTCCTTTGGAGTCTTTGAGCTGCTGTCTATACAACTCTCACCAACCTTATCTCAGTAGTTTCACCTTTCCTATTTGGCAGGCTATATTCCCTGTACTTCTATATCTGATGCTTTCTATCAGCATCACAGATTTCTCAGAAGTCTAAGCTGCGTTTACACGGACCTGCTGTGCGCAAGCTGGGGCTTGGATCACAGGCAGCTGAGCCCCTAGAAAGAGGGTTACAGGTATGACAGGCTGTTCTGAGGAAAAACACACAACTACTGACGTTAACTGATGAAGAACTCTCTCAGTTACTGTCAAATCCTGCAGCTGGGAGGAAGCAGAGAGCACTTAAAATAAAAGGACCTCTTCGCACCTCATTCAACTCTGACTCAACTGTGATAGCAGCAGACAACTTATTGTTTAGGAGCACCGATCGCACAAAAGCAGATAGAATTACATGCCAGACCTCCCCATTTGTACTAAGTTAAACAACAATAGGCCTACTTACTCCTGCAGATGGTTCAACGCCTATGATGTTTAGTTTTACTGCAGGAATATCAGAAACTGTTCGTGGCAATCCTGAATGACCTCTCCTGTCTACAGTCAATGATTTTCCTTTGAGACTACATGCATACTACAAGGTGACTGATCATGCTTGGAGTCTCATTAAGCAGTCCCGAAATGGTAAGCAACTGCCTTTGCCTGAGGAGTAACTGCAGGATATCCACGAGGGCTGATGGTGGTTTAAGAACCTGCATGCTCTGGGAGTGCATCAGCACAAGAGAGGTTGCTGTGTATAGCCAACAAGTATAACCACCCCACTACAGTGCTTTTTCTATGCTCAATGTCCTAGCATCTTTCCACTCCTTGCAATAGGCTTTGTTACCGCATACATTACATGAAGCACCACTGTCAACAGATCTCATCTTAAATACCAGTTGCCACAGAACATTAATAGTGGTATTTCAAGGAAACTGCTATGCATGTTGTAGAATTGTGGAACTGCAATTACTAAATGACATTTTCTGGCATGTTTTACCAAGCAGCACTTGAGTCCATCTACATCGTATTCCTGCTTTGCAGGGAAAAAAAAAGTTCAAATGCTTTTTCTGCCCCCAGTAAATTGATACTCTATGATTTTTTTTGTTTGTTTGTTTTAATCAAGTTTCATCCAAAATGCATTGTTAGCACAGCATGAAATGTAAACTGCAGGGTTAATTGGTCAAACTGCCCTGGTGTGCAAGACCTGCACAACACATCTTAAGTTTATGTCTACTGTTGCTTTGCACTGGCTGGAAGGGTCACTGATGACAAGACATGGAGCACTATCTATTCACAGCAATGATTTTGACTCCTGAAATGAATTTTGACCTGTAGGCAATACATCATTGAGCACATCTGTTTCTTTAAGTAATGTTTCCACTCCCAGCACTTAGATGGACTACACGTGCCTTCCTTGATCTGATTAATAAGACAGAACTGCGTGACTGCACAAAATCCCAGGCTGTCTTTCATGATTTATTTAATCCTACAAAGCATACGTCCCCTGCTTCATTACTTTATTGATGATATTTGCTGATTGAAAAGTTACAGTAGTACTTGCTTCCACTAATCATCAGATCAAAGAAGTCTGTTTTTTAATTTTATAACACTTTGGAGAATTTTCTACTGATTCAAGAAGCCCAACTCTTGAAATCCACCTGGGCAAACACTTGTTTTTCCACCTCCCTCTCAATTGCACCCTCAGAATTAAAAAATAGTAGTTTATTAATCTGTCAGTACTTTCTTTCTCCAATTCTGAGAGTTTTAAAGATTGAAGAGGCTTCCGCAGGTCTTTCAAGCTTAGTCTTACAAATACAAAAACTGACAGAACTCTGCAAGTTAGATAAAATGACTGTGACAGATTTTTTCAAAGACTCAGTATATCAAAATGAAAGCAACAGAACATATATATGCCTCCTTCCTCCATAAAAGGAAGCAAACCTCTTCAGAGATGCCAGCTGAACACCCCTTTTCTAAGTGCCCAGCCACTCCAGGTTTATGGCCCTGAAGCAGAAGTGCTGTCTTCCAGGCAGGCCAGATGTATCAGACCCAATACAACAACCCTGGACTCCCATAACCTTAAAGCCATTGCAGACTCATTGCTACCACTTTTTAAGACAGGGTCACCTTGATCTGTTCTAGACCTTTCAAAGAAGCATGGCATCATTGCTTTATTGCAATCCTCATACGTATTTCTATCCCCCAAAATTCAGAGTAGGGTAAAACCAAAGCTCAACACAGAACAACCTGGAACGTTAACTCACACAGCAAATGCCTCGACACCACCAATGTCAGGCAGCTTGCCCTTGTTAAGACAAGTTTTCTGCAGCAAAGGACAGAATAGAGTTGACTGCAATATGTCACAAACTTATTTACAAACCCATACCTGTGCTCTTAGGCTTCTTATCCAAGCAAGAAACAATTCTCCTAGCCAGGCTTCTCCCACATTTGCTCAAATGCCAAGCACCCAGTCTCCAGAGTTCACAGATTTTTCAAACCAAGTTCCAGCAAATGCCAAATCAAAACCAAAGCCAAACAACAACAATGGAGAAAGAAAAAGAAACACCACCTACCTTGTTTCAGGAAGACCTGCTCAGTCCCTCTGATTTATTCTGGAGCTCTTCGTGCTCAGAATGAACCAAGCACCTTCACAGGAGGCTATGCCAGATCTCACTAACGGCTGTCCTGGAAGGCAAGGTCTGCCTCTCTTCATCCACAGAGGGAAGCTGTATCTCTGAAGAACCAAAGCACTGCTCCACCCAAATCTCTTCAGTGTTTCAGGTCTGGATTCTAAACAAAAACCATCAGATTTACATTGAGTTCCACAATCCTCAGCCACCTTCTTGAAACATTTCTTCCCTCTTTCAGCCACCCTGTTCCCAGCTGGGTCACTAATTTAAGTGATTGCAGCAGGCTGATGTTTGCACCAGGTGCAGCCACATTAAAGGGCCAACAACCACAAAACTGAGAACAAATAGAAAAAAAAAGAACTGATAAAGATGGAAAAGGGACTACAAGAGAGTGAAGCAGGGAGGAAGACAGAGGGAGAGGCAGTCATCATTGCCTAAATTAAGATGCTAAAGAATACAATCACCTTTACAGTGAAAAACAGTGTCCTTGTTAAAAGCTAGGGATGTTAAATGCTGGTGGGTTTTTCATTTTGTTTTGGTTTTCCTGATCATTTAAGCTTCAAAATTTTATGTTGGATATCAAAGAAAACTTCAGAGTTCTGAAGCAGAAAAATTCAATACATTTTTAAGTTTCAGCTGACAGACTGATGAGTAACTAACTTGAAGCTGCAGTGTTCTGCACCACCTATAAGAAGTCGTGCAGCAACAGGGCTTGCATTAAAGGCTCCAATTCTTTATCTTATCTCTAAGGTACTGAGTATAGGAAACCAGTAGCATGTATTGTGTTTGCTCTTCACTTTGGTTGTGCAATGACAAGCTTGGAGCCAGGGAGGCACAAACCCTGCCATAAGGTACTGCCATCAGCAGCCAGAACTGACACCAGAAAAGCATGACAGATTCCAGGTTTTCTTCATGTATAAATAGCCATCTAGTGAAAAATTGCTTTGGCACTGTGGAAGATGGTGAAGAAAACACACAAATTTGTACAAACATCCAGAAGCAACTGAATACATATTTAGTTGTAGCATTGGACAGATAAATACAATGGGAAAGGCATTACAAAACCAGTGATGGAAGGACCAGCACAATACAAAAGGTGCTATGAAGGAAGAAGATTGCTCACCTATCTCAGAAGATTCTAGGTTCTCACAGAGAAGCTCCACCAAGAAAGGATCTCCAGAAAGAAAAGCTTCCCCAGTGGCAAACAGCCCTTAAATGAGGTCTAAGAGAGGTGCAGCCAGGCTCCACCCCATCAATTGCCTTCACCTGTGCTCCCAGAGCTGACCGGGTCCTTTCCCCAGGTGTTCAATCAGTGGTTCAGGCCGCAACTCAGCAGTTCTCATACACCTGTGTTATTTGTGGACCTGCTCTAAACTATTCCAATAACATCATGCATGTTCTCAATGTTTCATGAAGCATTTTAACCCCCAAAAGGTACCGGAGGCTGTTGCAGTATGCACTTAGGGTGCCTACTTTGTGCATAGCTGTGTAGAAGTTACCCATGAATTGCATGCAGGGGACAAACAGAGTAATACAATCTGACAATTGCTGATAAATATATGAAGGTAGATGCTGGCCACAGTGTTGTTATCAGTGATTCAAATCACTGGTTATGTTAGAAATGATGTGAACAAAGGGATAACCATTTTGGTCAAACTGGCCAGAAAAACAATCATTTAAAGAACCATGCGTGACCCCTTTATAAATATATTAAAAATGTATCTTTTACTCTACCTTTGAAAAAGTTCATTTAGACACATTATTGTATTTCTGTCTTCTTGACTAGCTAAAGCTCTAAAAACATTTCAATATTTGAGTTGCTTTACCCAGAGTTCACCTTGGTACTCAGCAATCACACGTGTCCCATGCAGATTTTTATAATCACTCCCCATATGAAAGTTGACAGTGGAAAAAAATTGCTTCTTTTTATGTAAGAGATTATGACTTAGAACTGTAATAAAGGTGAAAGTGAAGTGGATTTGGAAGCGTTCACTGAACCAAAGATCACATTATATTTTCAATACTAGATGAATGCAATAGCAAATTCTAATCTCCAGTCACAGCCTTCATTTTAGCAAGGCTCTCTGATGTTTTTTTCATAATGTTAAGCAGGAATTTTTTTAGCAGAATTACACTGCATATATTTTTTGTCATAATGCAGGTGTGCTTACTTTGTCTTGTGGTTCAAACATAAGCAACTTGGTACAGTTGTAATGATACTATTTATTCATATGCTCTGGGGAAAAAAAAGTACTTAAAAATTTAAAACTCTCACTTGCAAAAAACCTTTGAAAAATAACAACATTTTAGAGCTACCATCAATTGGAAGGCTGCAACAGAAATGAATCTCGTGAGAGTCCCTTCTAAATTATAAAACACTCCTGTGCAAGAAATTAACTGGTGAAAGGATATATCCATTTCTGATGATCACATTAATGATAGCGAAGGTGAAAAAAGTCTGAGAGTATTAATGCAGGGACACCGTGCCCTCAGCTGCTATGGTTGCTCTATACGAATATTTAGCACTACAGTAACTCTAGCTGATACAACTTCTAAAGCCAGTTTTATTGAGTAGCTCTTTTTAACCGGTTGCAGACAAGTCACTTGCCTTTAAAACAACATTTTCAGCAGTACTTTTTCTCAGTATGACATCTTATAAAATACTTGCCATGATCCTGTTTTATATGTGTCTAGCCATAGCATATATATTATGGAAACTTAACTATTTTACCAATTTGCCTTCTAGCTCCCTTCGTATCAATTCCTTTCATATTTGCTCGAGTGTTTTGTCTCTCATTATATTTTAATTTCCTGGATTTCTCTTTTTATTCGTTCTTTCACGTTCATAAAAAGGTTTAAATGTACTGACTGGCATTACAACCTGCCTCTCATTTAATAGGTGATCTGCTCTCACTGATCTTCTTCTGGTAGTGCCAGCATGTCTACTGAAAACGTTTCACTGGTCCATAGAATTTGACCTGGGTGTGATTTTATTATTTGCACACTGATCTGTGCTCACTGCTGAACTGTGTGATACTTTCCTTGCTTCATTTCTAAACTTCTTTGAATATGTATGTACTATAGGAATTCAAAAGGAGCCAGTGGGTACTGGTGACTCTTTCAAATGGTTTCCAAGATCAAAAGTGGTGTACAGAGGAACGACAGCTCTGTACTGTGATCACTTGGAGCCCTCTGAAAGCAAGCTTTAAATCTAAATGTGTAATAAACTCCTTCAGCAGCTGAACTAGAACTTGTCAGCACTGCTGCACGGATCCATTAACTGAGTTAGAGCAGCAGCAGTAAATAGCAGGAGCAGACTATTATTCTCTATTTAGACTGCTCATGACAGAGAGACCCAGTGCACTAGTTGCATTGAGAAAAAGAGTTAACTGATGGGATACAAAATTCCAGTGGAAAGGCAATCTCTGTTTCAAGCAATGCTTACAGCTCTACATAAAGACAGCTGAGCACCTCAGATGAATGAGGGAAGCACAAATGAAGAAAAATCAGGAGGGAAATGGATGGATAGAAAAGGAAGAGGAAATGCTGCTGTTATTGCAGCCATAAAGAAAAAGTGGTGAGATTAAGATTTAGCAACTAAGATGTTCAGAGGGCTGGAGCACCTCTCCTATGAAGAAAGTATGAGGGAACTGTGCTTGTTTAACTTGGAGAAGAGAAGGCCCTGAGGAAACCTCATTGTGGCCTTCCAATATTTGAAAGGAGCATATAAACAGGAGGGGGAACAGCTTTTTTTTTTTTACGAGGGTGGATAGTGAAAGCACAAGGGGGAATGGTTTTAAACTGAGACAGGGGAGGTTTAGGTTGGATATTAGGAGGAAGTTTTTCACACAGAGCGTGGTGAGGCACTGGAACAGGTTGCCCAAGGAGGTTGTGGATGCCCCATCCCTGGAGGCATTCAAGGCCAGGCTGCATGTGGCTCTGGGCAGCCTGATCTGCTGACTGGCCACCCTACACATAGCAGGGGGTTGGAACTAGATGAGCACTGTGGTCCTTTTCAACCCAGGCCATTCTATGATTCTATTAAACTGTATGAGAGTCACTATATATACACTGCATACAAAAAAAATAAATAAAAAAATAAAAATTACACAGCCTGATTTTCTTACAGCATAGCTACAACATTTAAAGAGCTTACAGTGATTTTTAAAAAGAACTTTATATTGACCAAATTCAATGAATCGAAACATAAAAATAGGCTGGCAACTAAGGTTCTTAATGTCACAGTGTCAGGAGTGCTGGGCCTAGCCAGATAAAATATAAAAGATAAGCACAGGCCACAAAAATGACAAAAAGGATTGATAATGAAAGCTAATGTGTTTATTAGAGGTCAGGAAGTGTAATAAAGTGAGAATCATAAAAATTCAAATGGAAAAGTAGCCAGCATTTTTTCAGCCTCATAAAAGAGTATATGGAAAGAAAAATGCAATGCACTATTTCTTTAGGATGAAAAAAGAACTGAAGACAGCAGAGATGTACTCTAAAATGAGTCTTTGCTTTGGTTTTCAATATAAATGAAGATTCCGGATATTAGGCAAATGTAGATAATACAAAGGGTAGGGAAAAAAAGTGATAATGGAAGTTCTAAAAACCATGGCAAAACTGGGGTCCAACAGTTGATGTGTTCAGACAGGTCTAGACACAGAAGTGGTCTCAGGGAACCAACATAAAATAACCAGCACAGAAAACTGCAAGTCAGGTAGAAAGCATTTGTAATGGATCTGTACTGTCAGGAATGGCATATATATGTAGAAAAACAAATTCAGTTCTTCTCCCCAAGGACAAGAAATATGGTATCAGCAAACATGAGTTTTAGAAATGTGCACAACCACTGGAAATAGAAAAAAAAAGAAAGGCTTGAAAACATAGGTAAATAGAAAATGGAATAAATGTGTTGGACTGAGTGTTTTTTCAAAGAGTCATAGAATAGCCTGAGTTGAAAAGGACCACACTGACCACCTCGTTCCAACCCCCTGCTATGTGCAGGGCTGCCAGTCAGCAGACCAGGCTGCCCAGAGCCACATCCAGCCTGGCCTTGAATGCCTCCAGGGATGGGGCATCCACAGCCTCCTTGGGCAACCTGTTCCAGTGCCTCATATCTGTGTGAAAAACTTCCTCCTAATATCTAACCTAAACCTCCCCTGCTTTAGTATAAAACCATTCCTCCTTGTCTTATTTTCTATGTTTTTTCTTCCCCCTCAAAAAACGGAAGTTTGTCAAGTAGGATGATCATTTCATTACCAATCTTTGATGACATTAATAATTTTTTAGACACGTCAAATAGAGTCATCTATCAAGACCTCAGTCAAAATGGGATTGGATGTCCCGTGGGGAAAAAATTGGATATGCTGTAGAATGTGATCAGGAAAGTTAAGTAGAGCGTAAGGTATGATTTAACAGATGGTATTACAGATCTGGAATGAAATCAAAAAGTTCATCAAGAATTGATCCTGGGACCACTACTATTCAGTAAGTTAATTAGTAGTTAAAACTTAAGAGCATACTGCTGAAACATGTTGGTGACACAGAACTGATAGGCTGTCAGCAGCGTGCAGGATCTGGGTAACGTTATTGGAACAACTGAAACAGAAGAAAGAAAGAAGACAGAATTGCGCAGCGTACCCAGTCACACACATCAGGGACCACAAGAAGAATTCTAATGGAAAGTTGAAGTTATTGCTTACAGCAAAGCAAAGGAGATGCACTACAGTCAAGTACGTGACATATTCTTGAAACTGAAAACAGGATAACACCATGTATCACTGAATGCATTTCCAACAGAGACAGAATAAACATTAATAATGTCCCACAAGACTGCTAGCATCTGAATTTAGATGCTCACCCTGATTCAAGGAGTTTTAATTTTTTTATTTTACGTGGAATCTGTTCACACTCTCACAGAGAGCCAAGAGCAGTGGTCAAAGCCAATGTTTTAAATCAGTGTGGAGCACAAGAGAATTGAATTAGGGTCAAATGACAGATGAGTTCAGTGCTAACTACAGGCTGAACTTGTTTGTGCTTATAAACAACTTGACAAAGAACAAACATCTCTATTGACTTTGTGCATGAGCACTACAGAACATGTGTTAAACAGGTATTTTTCACTGTCTCAAAACAAAGCAGGACCTAGCTCTCACTTCACTTTTGGCAGCCGTATCATCAATTCATTTATGGAACAGCAGGATTAATTCCTGCAAATATTATTTCCTGAGATTAAGCAACTATTTGTTACTGTGCTTAAAATTAGACCAGAAAATTTTCACTTCCCCATTCCAATGATGTTTGAAGCCAAAGCCATGCAGGGAATGCAGAGCTCAGCCTTACATCCCGTTCTTAACCAACATTGCTGTGACTTTTCTGGGAAGTAGTACAAATAACAATACTTCTTATCACTTAATGTGCATGGTACTTCTCATCTTCAAAGAACTTTACAAACATTTGCAGCTGGTTAATCTGGAAAAAGTATGATTTAGGCCCAGCTTCTGATAGCTTGTGTGACAAAGTCAGTGTCATTGAAATTGAGTCTGTTTGTACTTAATAGGATAGAACTACAGTACTTAGTTTAAACGCTATTGTTCCATTAAAAGCCAATTACAGAAATTCAGCTTTCCTTGAATTTATAGAGCCCAGCTTTTCATTAAAAAAAAAAAAAAAAAAAATCTATCTAAATACTTCATCCGACTTCAGTCTTCATAAGTCTATCTAATTGCATAATACTCTTCACCCCGCTGCATAATGCGATTCGTCACGGGGAAACGAAGCCCTCACAGAAGCTCTGCGGGCAGTGAGGCACTGCGAGCAGCAGAGAGCGCCCGAGGAGTTTGCATGGGTTGCAGGGAGCCGAGGCCGGGCACAGAACGCAGGGACAGCCGAGTGCGCAGCCAGAGATCCTTCCACTCACGCGTGCTGTAGGGATCGTCGTTTCTTTTGCCCTGGTAGGAAGAGAGTTGGGGGCTTACATTCTGATATTTAAGTCCTAACTTATGTGGCTTATGTTGATTATTCTATATTAAAAAAGGTCGCTAAAAGTCAAGGTTTAAAAAGAACTTTCCTATAGTGTTAAAAAAATTAACTGTGTTATATTATAGTGCACAGCTACCTCCAAAAGTAATGCCTCCTGTTCAATTCAATGGAAACTACTCCAGACACAAAGAGCACAGTAGCACTATTTGATAAAGCAAATTCAGCTGCAAAACACTACTTTGCACCATAGTCACCACGGTCAGCTATGCATTTTTGCCAGTGATGAGCAGGAGCCTGCATGCCACGCTCATAACAATCTGCCCCAGGGGAGGTGACCCACTGCTTCTGTTGTCACTGCTGAAACACACCAACCACCCCACATTGTACTCACGTCCACTGTTTGGTCTCCATAAACGTTCAGCAGTCATTAACTGAATGTCAATGGGTGCCATTTTTTCCACATGGAAGAGTTCAGTGACACACCTTTGCTCCATACACCCTTCCATGTCAGACACCATTCTGTCTGCCCCTCTGCTGCCCATGTGTGGCACAGCAACAACAAAATATCACAGAATATTGGTGGGAAGGTTCAACCTCTGCTGCTGTACCCCAACATCTGCCTGTGAGATCATGGGCTAACATCATAAAATATGAGGCATTACTTTCGGAGCAGCCTTCACTGATTCAGCGAGCGCCTCTGGTTTGGGTATTTCTCTGAATCTCCTGAGTCTGGTGCATATTAACCCACCTTAGAGTAGTTCCGTTCAGATTTAGTTTCCATTTTAGAGCTGTACAGTTTAGATATAGTCTCCTTTTGCTACGCTTCAGTGTAGTTTCTCAACTTAAATGGAGGAATTAGGTTAAAAAAAAAAATAATGATCATCTCAGAATGAGCAGCGATGCAGTGGCAGAGGCTGCCCTGGGAGGTGGTGGAGTCACCGTCCCTGTAGAGGTTCAGGAGCTGTGGAGATGAGGTACTGAGGGCTGTGCTCAGTGTGCGTGGTGGGGCGGGCTGGGGTTGGACTTGGGGATCGGAGAGGTCTTTTCCAACCTTCATGATTCTATGATTCTGTGATGATATTAATGCAATTTGTGGCTCGTTCGCATCCCATGACACGTTCTGTCAGACATCCAGCAGCAGGTCTAAGGAAGGAGCCAGTGGGACGCAACCCCCAGGAATCACCGCTATCGTGCGTTAAACTCACGGCTTCTCCCAGGCGCTTCCAAAGCTCTTAACACCGCCGGGTGTTTTAAAAGCTGAAGACGCAGGGCTGGTCAAAGTGTAACCTGAACACGGGTGTGGTGACAAGACGCGACAGAGCCGCCAGAATTAGGAAACTAAACTGTGAATAACGGGCAGGGTTTGAAAACTGAAACCTCCCACCTCCAGTGCGGCTGGGGGTTCAGACCCACGCGAGGAAAGCACAGAAGCGCCAGGCAGTGGGGCGGGACGCTTCGCACGCCTCTCAGAACGAGCGCGGGGTGCGAGGTCAGGGCGGGCTGCGGGGGGCACGGACCGCCCCGGCAGCTCGGAGGGATGGAGGGGGCGGCCGCTGCGCCTCGGCTTTAAACTTGCCGGGAAGGTCCACCTCAAAGCCCGGTCCCACCCCGCCCCGGTTCTGAGGGGTCCCCGCAGCTCGGAGTCGGCGGTGCGGCCGCCTCCTTCCCGCCTCCTCCGTCCCCCCCCCTCCTCGTCCGCCCGCCCGCCATGGCCGCCCGCGGAGCCGAGCGGCGCGGCGCGGAGCGGCGGGGCAGTGCTGGGGGCTCTCCGCCGCCCGTCCGCGCCCTGTGAGGGGACAGCGCGTCCCCGCGCTCCGTCCTGCCCCCCCCTCCTCCCCCTCTCCCCGGAGCGGAGATGCGCGAGGCCGGCGCGAAGGGATTCGCCTCGTAGACGGCAGCCAGCATGGTGCACCTGCAGCCGCTGCCGCTCGTCTTGCTCCAGGGCGTCCTCCGGATCGTAAGTGCCCCGAGCCCCGAGAGCAACTCTGAGGGTCGGGCGGCATCGCCCGGCGGGGTGGGCGCGGCGGTGCCCGGAGCTGGGGCCGTGTGTCGGTGCGCGCCGGCGGGGCTCGGTGGATTTTAGCCTAAATCGCGTCGGGTGGGATGCGGGGCGGGCGGCGGCTGCTTTGGGAGCGAGAAGGGGGAGAAGCCGCTGCTCGGAGCCGCGAAAGCGGCGGAACGTTGTGTTAATTCTCCTGCCTCATGTTACGAACAGCAGTGTCGTATTTGCGAGAGTTCGCGATCTTCATTTTCAAAAGGTGCAACGTCGTTCCGAAGTTAATAATTTCAGGCTCCCGTCATTACCTCAGGCTCGCGCTGCACAACTTGTGCCTCTTTTTCCCCTCATCTGAAAGTTTGCGGCTGTGTGTAACAAACCTTGAAGGGATTAAACGCTCGCCTAGAGAGCCGGGTTCCAACCTCAGGGCGTGAGCGAGTGGATTCTTTTTTAGGAGAGCCGCTGTCCGGTCCTACGCCGCTTGGCATCGCGCTGTGCCGGCGCGGCGGGATGAAGCAGCGAACGGCGGGCTGAAGGGGGCTCGATAACGGCTCTCTCTCCCACACCACACGTTTATTAAACGCCTATCAAAGGGATTCATTAAAACTCGTAGCGACAGAGGTTGTTGCTGTGGCACGGCGTTACGAAGTCGCGGCGCTCTGGAAGTGAAGGCTGAGCGCGGTGCAGAAGTTGCTGTCTCGACAAGACGTGGCACAGCTCCGGGTGGATGTGGCACTGAGCTCCCAGGAGCTTTCCTTCCCTGCCTTCTTTAGCCGCGAAGTTTAGGAGCCAGTTAGTTTTATTGCCCATGTGGGTTAGCTGTGAATATAAAATGTCATTCTCGTTTTGCTTTGCGAGGTGTTTTAGGTATGCTTTTTAATGGTCATCTCTTGAATTGGTGTGAATACATTCCAGCACGCTGTTACCAGAACATCTGGGCAACCTCTGGTTAAAGCTACAGCTCCTTATAAATTAGCATCTGGTTGAAGCTGCAGCTCCTTATAAAGTGAGGGCAAACACTGGTGTGAGTGTGATGCACAGAACACGGGTCTTGCTGTGTTCTTTGTTCCCTGCACTGCACTCGGGGTGCTGGTGGCTCCAGGGGGCTGTTCAGCCCTCGCAGCAGGCAGGCATTTGTGATGCTCATCCCTGACACTGGCTTTTAACCCAAGAATGTGCTTAATATTAACACAATGCAAGAAGCCTCATATTAAAGCCTATGGAGAAAACAAACGTGGCTTTCCATGTTGTAATACAGCAGCACTACGGTAACCTAGAACTGCTACCATCAAAAGCTCACTGATTCACAATCGTGTTCTTTAAATGCAAACAGAGATGCTACAGTGCAAAATATTTTGGTGCCCATACCCTAAGTATGAATCTAGAAGTACTTTATTTTTTTTTCTAATTAAACTTCACACTTGCTTGGCTTTCAAGCACAAAAGCGTGTTGTCTACGTATCTACTTTCTAAACACAGCTCAGATCTGAGGACATGCTATAGGTAATGGCAGATAATCTCCCTGCAATTCTGAACACACAGAGTTAGGTGACTGCATACGCACAATAACCAATATCATTCAATCAAAAGTTGACATTTGGTACTCTTAACGGAGGATGGGTACATTTTTGTAACACTTTCCTGGGTTACTTTTAAGCTAATAGGCGGTGTGCCAATATACATATGAACACATATGTAACACATGTATGTGTATTTCTTTTAAATACTCTGCATATTGGGGTACATTAAGTAGTGGGGATGCATGCTGTTGTGTCAGTTGGAGGTGCCAAGTGTACAAACGCATTCAGTTTAAGTCAGGTTTACCTTGTGCTGGCTGTATAGAGCACAACAGTAATGTGCAGTGCTCAGTCAGTGTATGCATTATGGATAAGAAGATCAAAAATTGTTATCTTGTGTTGTCACCAGCAGGTACTTTACCATTAATTGTCATCAAACTTTTCATTTGTCCCTAATTGCTCAATGCTCTATTAATTATCTCTGTATAAATGAAGGAGCTTTAGAAACTGGAGATTGAAAAGACTGAGGTATTAGTAATTTTCATTTTGAAGAGTTCTTGTTAAGAATAGGCTGTTAGTGTTCAGTGTTTTCTTCCTGCCTTATTAATTTTCACAGTTAAAATATCACGTTTGGGGTCTCGAAGATGTACGAGACTTCTCCCTTTAGGAAAGAGAGAACGGTGTTTGTGGGGCTGGACACAAGAGAGGCTGCATGCAGGTTCGACAGCCAGTCTGCTGCATCTCCAGATAGCCGTCATGGCGAGGTGCAGCGACAGACACATCAGGACCTGTGCTGCTATGGGGTAATCAGACACCCCCACTAATTATTTATTCCTACAGCCTCAAATTAACAAAGGGTTCCTGCAGCGTGTTCCAGCACTTACAGCTGAAGGTATGTCAGCAGTCCTAGCAAGTACCCTCTTCCATCTATTGGTGGGCAAAGCTGTCACCACGTTATAAACCTAGGAAGGTGGTTATTTTACAGACACTGTGCTCGCATAGGTAACAAAACAACAACAACAAAGTAGATTATTTTAAGATTTTTCTCCACCTTGGAATGAAGTACAGCATCACATTTATGTGAAATTCAATGACGCTTTGTTTTGGACTTTTAAATGGATGACATTTTTACGTATGATGAAAATCATTTTGTTTCTCAATAATGCCAAACATTTTACAGAATATTTAGCAGTTAAAAGCTCTCAACAGCTTAAGTACAACATTCATACTGTGCTGTAGAATGTTTCATAATCAGAAATAGCTTGAAATTGAGATAAATGTGCATGTCCACCTAAAATACATCTGTGATGTGAGGAACACAGGTGTCTTCCTCCTGGCTGCTTGAATTTTGCCCCCATTGCCTTGCAGTCTGGCTGTGTATTACATGCCCTTGCAGTGACAATCAGAAATAGCCACCACATAAATATCCAACCCCCATTTCATAAATGTGAACACTCCCTTCCTATCGTCTTGAAGCGTACACATGAAATTCCAGCCCTCTTGATTTCAGTGAGAAATTTGTCAAGAAATCCATTCGGCCCCACGTTTCATTTGGTGCATTTCTGTTCTGTAACAAAGCACTAGAAGTAATATAAGGGGTGAAGTGGAAGAATCTAAGTTTGGAGCTGAAGATAGCTTGAGAAGTGCTGAACGAGATGTGGTCATTCTTGGGCACTTCAGGGAAATAGTTGTGATAAGGAAAGGGTCTGTGCTGTTTGATGTTCAGTGGCTTACGACCAAATATAGAGCTCCATAAGCAAGGGCTGCTGCTTTGGAAGAAAACAAGCAAGCTGTTCTGGTGCTCAGGGCAGATAGCCGTGTGTGAAACCGAATGCAGCAAGGAGAACGGAATGGTCTGTTGCCTCTATCACAGAACTGCTGTGATAAGTGACTATCTGAAAGCGAGCGTACTTCACAGGGCAGTGCATTTGCTCTGTTACTGTCTCTAGTTCCGACTTTTGCCTGCCTGTTTCTAACTCACTGCTTTGATATACCCTGTTACAAAGCAAAAATGTTGGCCTTGAATTTTTCACTAGACCATAAGAAAAGTTCCCATTTACAAGGCTGCTGTGCATCCATCCTGACCTTGATTTCCAACCATCCTCTTTTGGACCTTTCACCAAAACAGCCTTTACTTCAAACCTGAAATATGTTGTGTTCTGTTTCCAGCAGAGCATCGCCTGTGCTGAGTAAATCCATGAAAGATACATTTCACCCTATTAGAAGCCCTTTTCCATAGTTTCATATTTCTCACACAGGTTTTCTCTGATACTCTTCAAGTTCATCCACTGTTGCATCGTGCTTCATACTTCAGAAAGTGGAAGGGCAAGGGATCAAGTAAGTACTGAAAGAGGAAATAAGAAGCTGTAAAGATGGGTCCATAGTTAAGAGAAGGAAGTTTTGTCTGTGTAGTAGGGATTTCAGTGCTGTCACAGTGCTCTCTTGCATGGCAGTGCTTACTGTAAACACAGAATTTGGATAACTTACCTCTAAGTTGTAGTCATTTTTAAAGAGCTTTAAGAGTTGTAATTTTGGGGGCTTTCTCTTTGTTTCTGAACGGCTGATAGTAATACAAGTTAGTGAGAGCAGGGTAGTGAAAAGGTAAGAAGAGGGAGAAGTAAAAATAAAACTGAAGATCTAATGTCTCTAAAAGCAAGTGAATTGGGACCAGTGGTGGTTTTTATTTCATTATAATGCAGAAGTAAGGTTATTTAGAGTGCTCTGATCGTGCTTCTCCAGATGTAGCGTGTTTGTAGCTTAAGTTGGTAGCAATCATTTGAGGATTTCTTTTCAATACCTATTTTTTGTTTGTTTGGTTGGTTTTTTTTTTGTTTTTTTGTGTTTTTTTTTTTTGGTGAAGACCAGGTATTTCCAAAACCACGAATCACCAGTGCATACTCAACCTTAATTTCATCTTTTTGTAGCCTGTATCTAAGAAAATAAAACATTCCCTAGAAATACTGCTGTATTTGTGTTATTATTGCCTAGATTTTAGGGCTTTTTATGGATTTGGTGGCAAAAGAGCTGGCTGTTTTGGAGGATTTCCTGGAGAAAAGAAGCAGCAGGACTTAGCTGTGGAGATGAATATGAGAGAGGAAGACAACCTGAGCAGTTACTGCAGGAGGCAAAGGATAGGCACAAAGCTCTGCAGTGACAGCAGTGACGCTGCTGTTCTGCTGCTGTTCTTCCACATGAGAAGCTGAGGAAATGTGAGTTACTTCTAGTGGCCATTCAGTGGGGAGCAAGCAGAGAAGGAAGGTTTGAACTCTCTGGCTTGGTTTGTGTCTTTGATTGCATACATGTGAGGACCTGTTGGTTTCCATGAGCAGTTGTGGGTGCTGTCACTGCTTTTATCTCTTGAAAAGAGAATGGGAACTGCAAAGCTTAGCAACCCCAGGATGCTAAAAATATGGAAACCTGTGTCTTTTTTCCTCTAAAACTGATTGCTTGGCTTCTTTTCTGCTTACAAGCATCTACTGAATGCTTCTGTTTTTCATTGTGCGTGCTGGGGAAGACAGCATTGCTGTTCTCCATAAGGCTTAGAGAGTCTTATGGCCAATGACGTCCCTTAGGCCTCCAGCTGTAGCTGTAACTACTGAGTGTGTTGCTCCACCACTACCAGACTTAACCACACAAGGCAGAAACCACTGCTACTGTATCTTGCTGAGAGAACAGATCAGTATGTATCAATATGTTGAGAGCATCCTACAGACGGAAACAGGAGAAAAAAAAGTGTATAACTCCTGGTTCTGGGTCATGCAGACATGTTTTCTCATATATCAGGAAGTTAGTGTCGCATGCAAGAGAAAACTGTCTTGTTCTTTGTTTTTTTGTCCTTCGTTTTATTTTTAAAGGAGAAAGTAGCATAGCAGCTGAAAAGAGCTGCTGAAACTGACTCAATTGGCTAGAGATGGGAACACCTGGGGAGGGGTACGATGTGAAGTAAGGGAGGAGCAAAACCCAGTTCTTCAGTTTCTCAGGCAAACAGTGTCTGAGGGAGATGGCTAAAGCCTCTGTTGCTTTCCACTCATTATGCTAACAAAATGCTAATCAGCTTTGTGGATAGATTCATAGTAGATAATGTTACCTTTGTAGCCACTGAAGGGTTATCTGGTGTGTTAGGCTGGTCCTCTTTAATTTAGATGATTGAAACAGTTATATACAGCAATCACTAACTAAATTGCATGTTGCTTTCTTAGAAATTGATGGATTTTTTGCCACTGGCTACTCTCAGTATTATGACCGAAGCACGAAAAAGGCTGATGATAAACTTGATGGGCTGAGATGGATGCTGTGGTACCTCTGGAGTTGCATGCAAGACCTCGCTGCTGAACCATTATATAGCTTACAGTAGTCATGGAAATAGTTTTCCATTCCTAGAAACATCAATTTTTGAGTTAGTTTTGAATCACACTTAAACTTCTGTCTCCTATGTTAAAATCATAGGATCATTTCGGTTAAAAAATACCTTCAAGACTGTACAGTCCAGTGGGCTCTCAGTTCCTCCTGGAGATGCCCACCCCATCCAGAACACAGCAGGAGGACTGAGTAGGAACACTACCTTCCTTTCTACTACCCAGACACACTTAATTTTTATTATTTTAAATAAAGCATACTTTATTTGTACAGAAAACAGGAAACTAAGTAATTACAGCCATGTTTCCAGGATCTACTAGGGGTCACTAGTTCACACCTTGCTGAGAGCAGTCAAACTCTCTGGTAGAAGAACAATCCAAAGCCTTCATCAGTTTGAATCCCTGATTGTCTTTGTTTGTATGTATGGTGTCCAAGAATACCATTCTGCAGGAATCTGCCTTCTGGTGATGTGTACAATATTCTTTCAAGGAACAGCAAATTCTTTTTCTGCTGGAATAACAAGATTGATGTGGCAAAATCTCTGTAATAGTTTTTGTATCTTTGGTTTTGATGGATTGCAGTGTGTTGTCCAGTTCCAACCAACAAGTAGACTTCTTCTCATGGATGCCAATTAGCTGACAAATGTAAAGGAAATTTAGCTTTGTACTATTTAGACTACAGTAAAACTGTAGTCCTGAAAATGCAAACCTATAGGCTTGTCCTATACCACTGATACTCCCTAAATGCCCTGAAGGATGTTAGCGTTGACATAAACTGGTCTGTGAGCAGGTGTTAATAAGTCTTTTCTACAAAGAATGTGCACTATGTCCAGATTTGTCTTACCCACTACAGCTATTAAACAGAAATCTAATTATCGTGGAGGTCAACAAGTCTTTTGGATCCAGCTGAAGTGCACAGAATGGATGAACAGTTATTAGAGAGAGACTGACATATAGCTGACAGGCAACAGCATCATAGAAAGTTTGATTTCCATAGGAAATGGCCTAAAATAACACTCAAAAGAGAAATGAGCCTAAAAGCCAGAGCAAACCTACTTTGGACTTTGTGGGTTAGCTGCACTTCAGAGTTTTGGTTGTTATTTTAGAGGCTACAAGACATTTTAATCTTTCCTCAGCTTTGATGAAAACGTGGACTGCTGCATAATTCATCTGGTTCAGGTTCCTCTTCAAAATACTCAGCTGAAAAAGAAGTAATCGATTTTAGTGGGGCAAGAAAACCTAGACAAATAAAGGATTTTTTTGCTCACTTTCTCAGTTTGAGAATAATTAAATGATCGGGCATTTTTCTACATTTCTGGAAAATTCCAGGTAACGTAAAGATAGCACAGAGATTGTCTACATCTCAGCTTTGAATTAAACACCTGCAGTTTGCATATGGTGCCTGAGATGGGTGCACAAAAGGAAACGTAATACCTGACGAGACACCCCAAGAAGGGAGCGTGCCTTTTAGAAACTTAGAAGCCCTCCTTTAGCTTCAAGGAATATTTAATTTCACTCTAGTCCAGCAGCCTTGTTACACTAAGCTGTTCAGCTTAACACACGGCAGCAGGTAAGGACCAGTGGTGCCAGGACACGGTAGCAGAGTCATTGTAAGAGTTTTTTCCTCTTCTTTGGCCTTAGTCTAAGGTGCGTGAAAACCACAGTATGGACTGGATCCTTGATGGAAAAAAAGCCTGGTCAGAGCCAGTATGTGGATTGGGGGCTGCTCAGTGAGGCATGCTCCAAAATAACCTGAAGAGAATTCTCATCCTTAAAACATAAGGAGCCATTGTTCTTACAGGGTGATTTTAAAAATGACAGGTTTAGGACCTAAGCATCCATTATGGACCTCTGAAAAACTTTTTTGCTGCCTCAAGCTCTCCCTTATCTTTTCTCCTTTACTTTAAAAGACAGACAGATGCCAGGAAAAGGTACCCTGTATCTTCCTGCAATGCAGGATTGCTGCTGTGGTACATCTCCCAATATTCTACCTCCGTTTGTTTGAAAAGATCTTGTGACAGCCCCTAGGAAGCTTCACAACTGATGACACTGTATTTTTTAGTAAGTTTTTCCTAACATTCTGCACAAAGTTATCTTAATTCCTGCCTGTTCTGCTTAGCTCTTTTCTTTTCTATCACTACTGATGTATTTTGCTTTAGGCTTATTATTTGCCTGTTCCTAGGGATCTTTTCCTCAAAGAACTATAGTGGTAGCATTGTGAGTCACACCAACTTTTACTTCCCTATGGATCTTTTGTTTACCAATCATGTGGGTTTGAAGTGAATTGTGTCTTTTTTTCCCTTCCTTCTTCCCTGGTGGCTTTCTTAATGTGCAGATATCTGTGGTGCTGATCTACTCTATGTTAACACAGCTTGCTGGTGTTAAAATGTGCCATCTGAGCGTGAGGGGTGGTTAGAGAATCTGGCAATTCTGTAAACTACGAAAATGGGCTGATAGATTCAGGAAGAAGACATATTCTGAATTCTCTTTACTAACTTTTCTTTTGAATGAAAAAAGGTCTGAAAATGGTAAAATTAAATAACTCGTACTTTTATCCCACTGTCTTCTTTCCTGATCTATTGATAGAATTCTTTTTTTCCTGTTTCAAACAGTGATGCTTTCATTACCCCATATTCTCATCCATCTCAGGACACTGTGTCTAGGCAGTGTTACTGCGGACATCAGCAGTGAGCCTGTAAGAACGGGACACTGTACACTGTGTGTCTGTTCTGAAGATGTGAGCAACGTGACAGCGCTGTGTGCAAGTGAACAGCACAATAGCAAAAGGTAGGAGGAGTACAGTCACTTTGATCAGCTTAGAGCTCAGAGAGAATGTTCTCGTTTTCAGCCAGGATACCATTACCAATCTCCCTAACATTACTTCCATTGCAAGCTCTTCAGGAGTGCCTTCTGCTTCATGGAAAAGATTGAACACACATCAGTGCTCAGAGAAGATAAGGTGGTGGCTGAAAAGTAACAGCAGGAATTACACATCAACAGATTGCATACCTAAATATTTTGCTCAGTCTCTTAATTTCTGGTTAAAGAAATATGCCACAAGCTCCTAAGGGACACATTTCTTTGCAACGAGCACCAATTCTCATAGCTGTCAATATGTAAAAACAGCTTCTGCTGAAAGATGCTGTAAAAATTCATCAGGTGTTTTGTTGATATACACCTGATAATGCTTCAGATTTCCTATTCCTGAAAGAAATGTATCTGTCAAATAGCCCTCTTACCTGGCACCACAATCTGTTTCTCATACAAGTGATCATCTTTAATAGATAAACTTTCTATTAGGAGCTAGACAAGGTGCTATTTTTTTCTTGCTGTAGTCAGAAATAACAATAAACGTGTGGGAGAAATTCATCAATTTTGTTAGAACATCAAGGTGCATGTCTATCTGAAATATAGACTGTATGGAAACACAAATCAGTTCGGAGAGGGCTCCAAGTATAGAATTATTGACCCTGGAGGATAAGACACAGAATAACCTTCCTAGGCTGAGCTTTGTCAATTTTAAGCAGTGTCTGCAATGTGAGTATTTTAGTATTTTAAAAGCCTCTTTCCTCTCAGCAAAGACTTCATAGTTAATGCATTACAGCTTTTCCTAAATTTTGTTCTTTTTATAAATTACACCATTGTAAATATGTATTACAGCAGTATTAAGTAGTGCAGCTGTTTGATGCGAGTCAGTGAAGCACACACACGTCTCTATTCTTCCAATCTGATTGTAATCCCAATCTAAGGACCAATTGGTTGTGTCCTCTCTGCAGCACATCACAGTGCTGGAAGGGATGGGGTCTGCAGTGCTGCATTGCTGTGTAGGATGATAGATGAAGACAGTAGATCACAATGAATCCTTTTTCAGCCTTGTGAAATATAAATGCAGTTCTCAAAAGTTAGCTTTTAAGATAAATTCTTCTCTCATGTGGCGTTAGTCATGTCTGCACTGGGAGATTATGAAGTCCATCAGCCCCTCCTCCCAAAAATGGAAAAGCCTAAAACCTTTGTTTTCTTCAAAATGCTTTTGAGCACTGGCCTTAGCCATATATTCAAGATCCGCACTTCCTTCCAGACAACTTAAATATGAAACAATCTGTGTCTAGTTTTATTACTGAGCAAGGACAAACATCTCATCCTACAACACAAAATGTGAGTATGTGTGTGCATGTGCACAAGGGTCTTTGTCCAAGGCAATGTCCTTGGAAGTTAGCAGATGAAAACTACCCTTGAAGTCTACCACATAGTCCACACTGTTATTTGTTTCAAAGGATGTGTAAATTCATTTATATACTGCCGTACTAAGCCTATAAATGACAAAATCAACTGTGAGTCACCATGTTTAGAAAATAAAGCTGCTAGAAAAATGTGTTTTTTTAACGGGCCATATCCAGCACTCTGGCACAGGCATTTCTCTAGTGAAGTCTGAGTGGGAGGATGAGGTGACAGCACCTCTTCTGCTGGCCATGCTTACTTAACCTGCTGAAGGAAGCCCACCCTTCCAGTTTTATTGCATCACTGGATGCAGACTCTATGAGTGTGAAGAGCATCCATCAGTGCCTGTCAGGCTTAAATTTTCATGACTATAGAATTTCAACACGTCCCTCCTTCAAATTCTTCAATTTTGACAGCGACAATCAGTGTAGTTTGAGAGTAACTTTATAAAGAAATTCGAAGCAAAAAACACTGTTTATCTTATTCAGTAATTCTGACTTTTTTTTTTTGCTTTTTTTTTTTTGTTTGTTTGTTTGTATCATGCTTTATGAAAAACTATCTCAAAACTTTTCAGTAACAATAACAGGAAAGCTGAAACCTAGAGAATCCCTCTGTGAATACTATATTCAGTCTTACGGAAGACTGGGACTCCATTTTGTTACTGACCTCCAGTACAAGTGAGACCCACTAGTCACTACTTCTGAGCCCAAATACAGACATTCTCTCATCCTAGGGGCAGCCTACTTACCTAGGCTGTGACATCCCTTGCTACTCAAAGTAGAGGGCATTCCTCTGCTCCCCCTGCACCCCTAGATCAAATCTTCTGATAAATGTTTGACAGTCAGTTTAGTCAAGCATGGCAAATTTAGTAAATCCATGGTAAATCTAACTGGCTATTCCCAGTCATCATCTTCCCCTTCATGTACCCAGATATGACTTTAGAGAGGATTTGCTCCCTGATTTCTCCAGGGACTGAATGGAGTCTTAGCAGCTGGTAATCCCCTATATTGCCCTTAGCCCTCTTTGAAAGCAGTAACTACATTTGCTTTTCTCTGCATCAGGGGACCTCTCTCATTCTCCAAAACCTTTCAAACTTGATAGAGAAAGTCTTGTAAGAACATCAGCCAGCTTGCTCAGCATGAGCTCAGCCATCCAACCCCACAGACTGTGCATGTGCTGAGATTGCTGAGGGGGTCCCTGTCTCTGTTTTCTTCTGATAGTAATGATTATGTAGGGAATGGAATCAACGTTTCAGGGGACTTAAATTACTTGCACTTAGATGTACAAGAATCAAATTAATCTACTGCGCTGCTTACACTATATCACTCTATATTCAATGTATCACCGAAACTTGCACCGCTGTTCTTGCTTAGTGGTGGATACTAAATGATCACTTAGCCAAAATTTAAAGAATCTGCTGTGAAGAAATAGTTGCTGCTCATCTTTCTTTTCTCCAGTTGAGCTAGAAGGACACGATGATCGCACTGCAAGTTTCTCTAGGGAGACCTAAGACTTTTGAGACTTGAATTCAGTCTTCCAATATTGCTGCAGCAGATAGGCATGCAGTTAGAAGCAGACATGCTTCTGAGCAGCAAATATGCTACTTTAGGTGGAGGATGTTCCAGGGAGAAACAGCACTCTTGTGACTCTGGAGCACCAGTCCTGTAAGAACTGCTTCAGTCCTCCCTTTTTTTCCTCTCTGTTCCTGTATAGTTCAACAGGGACATCTCTCCCTAAAAGTCCTCATCAGCAAAGATTCAACAACAAAAAAAAGAACAATGTTAGTGTGTGTCAGACACCTTTTGGAGTGGAAACTTATGACCAGCTTGCCTAAAGCACTGATTATTGCATTCTTAACTGTATTACATGTAACTATACCCACAGGTATAGATATAATATCTGCTTAAGGCAGACACAGAAAGGTGATTTGTGGTTCTCAATAAATCTTTCTGAAATCAGCTGGTGTTTTACGGATAGCAGGCTCAGAGGTAAAACTGCCAGCTGATGCTTTGAGTCAGACTAACAACTTTTGCTCCTGCAAAAATGATTTGCATTTTTAATCATGTTAGTGTCCTACATATTAAGGGCTTTTAGATAAATTATTAAGTTGAGCCATTCTAGATAGATAAATCAACCTCAAAGCAATTATAACACCTGAAAATTGATCAAGCATAGTGACACTGATGGAAAGGAATTATAGTTAACCACTGTGAAGTTTTCTACCATACGGGAACTTCATTCTTCCCTTAGTTTGTTAGCTGATGTAGTGACAGGCTGCTGAGAGATGACAGATTTAGCGAAGGATTTGGAATCTGAACACCTGTGCAGTGTCATGCATTTAAAAATAGAACGTGACAGCAAAACACATCAACCCTCCAATGTCCAAATGGAAACCACAGGGGTTTTTCCTTCAGCTTTTTTCCGCAGAGGTAGTTCTCAATCATCCCTGCTCAAGTAAACATATACAGCTAGGGCTGTTTTGTTGAGGTCCAAAATAAAGGGGAACAAACTTTGATGGTAGGCATAGGAGCAGCAAAAAGCACCAATTCTTTCCTCCAAATGCTGTTCTGCCGGCGTTCATCTTTGAGGGGTGAAGGTTATTCCTGGCTAGAGGGAACCTACGTCATTGACAGTATTTGAAGGGATCATCTCCACTCCCCATCTCCTCTAATAGTATCCTTGAAGCCTTAATCAAAACTAAAGCGCATCATCTTGTTCTGCTTTCCTGCTCTGCCACTAAGCCCAGTGCAGCCTCGCTCATCCCCGGAGTGCTCAGCTCTGGGAGCACTGCAGGCTGAGAGCAAGGCAGCGAACCCAGCTCATCCCCTTCCTATTGCAGAGGTAACCTTCCAGCATATCTTTTCTTTAGCAAAACAATTCTCTCTGAAGGTCGAGTATTTGTTCTAAACATTGGGTGCAAAAAATTCTGAGAGGGTAATTTTCGCCTTTCTTTTCTGTTGCAATCCTATTAATTGCCTTAAAAAGAGCAATCTCAGCAAAGCCATTTATTTGGTGTTTTGGACATCAGTTCTGTGTGATGGGGAATTAAATAAGGTCCGTATTTAGCTCATCTGTGTTCTCATTTATGTATGAGATACTTTAAACTGAGATAACAGCTATCACACATGAATGGGCTGCTTCTTGAAATCAATGATATAAATTAGACTCCCTGTTCAGGAGCATCTGGCACCCTCAGAACCTACTTCATATAATGATATCTCTGTTTATTAAAAAGAATTATGTAACAATATGGTTGATTCATTTCAATGTGATTGGCTTAGCAACTTAATTGGACTACACAGTATACGAGGGCAAAAAAAAAATAAAAAATTAGCTCATTCATCTGTGGATGACTAGAAGTGCTGGTTAGCACGCTCAGCTTCTTTAAAGGTGTGCAGCCATTTGATCCTGCAAGGAACTGAACCTTTTCAACACTCACAGAAGCCTCCTCCGCATTTTACGGGGCTGCTCAGCACCACACTGATGTTCAGACTCTCAGCCCCAGTCAAAGCCCACAGAAACCAGCAAGAAGTTTCCTTTGAACTCAAAAAGCACCCGATGACTTCGTGCAGATAAAGGAACTTTCCTTGAGAAACAGCAGGACAAAATGCACCTTGAAGAATAAAGCAGGTTTTCCCCCCACTGTGGGTCTCTCTTTTCCCTTGAGCTGAAACTCCCACTTTCCAACTCCCAAATGCTATTAACATACCAGAAAATTAGCATGCAGCATCTGAGTTTTCACATTCAGCCTGGTGCTAAGTTTTATTTCCTCGCTTTCCAGGGTGACTACTTACACATGAGAAACATGCTCTCACAGCACTGTCTGATTGCTTTGTGAGCAACTGCTCAGCTGTGAGAGAGCAGTGATTGTTTTTGTTATCAATGCACCTCTAAGAAGCACAAAAATAAGTGAGTTATTTATGTTCAAATTGCTTAATAGCCAAATAGTATTTTCAGAGTATCATTTGACAGCAATTCGAGTAACTTTTGGGATCCTCTGCTTTATTTTAGTTCCAAAAGCAGTTCGTCGTGTCAGCCAAGAGACTGCTATCTTGGGGCCAAATTCCCCTTACGTGGAATTAATCACATCAGCGTAAGTTGTTTCTGTCCTCTAGTTTTACACCAATTTAAATAAAATTAGAGGTTTGCATGTGGATTTCTCTCGTGTTTTTAACTCAAGACACTCTTAGTCCCAGATGATTATTCTTTTTCCATTTCTGTAGTTGAATGCCAAATTCCCCATCACTCTCCCACCCCCCCCCCCCCAAAAAAAAAAACCCACACCAAAACAAGACAGAAACCTAAATTAAAATCAGAGTAAGGATTTGACTTGAAGCATAAAAGAAGAAATAAGACTGAAATTCCATACTTATCGCACCCTGTTGTACCTAGATACTGCTGCACATCTGGTGTGTGAGATAATGCACTGTTTAGAGAATGTGCTACAAACACAGAAAATTGGAAATGAGTTTCAAGTCTTAACGCTACATTTCTTTACTACTGGGAGCAAGCAAGGCTCTGTTTTCCACTCTTTTTGTAGGCTGTGCAATTTGATTCCCTCTGTCTGCTATATGAATAATGTAAACATGAAGGAAACGAGAAAAGGGATGGTTCTGTAAGAAGTACTTTGTGCAGCACAGCTCAGAAGACTTTTTAGAAATTCCCAAAGCATAGACCAAGGTTTAATTACAATATCAGCCATACAGCAAAAAATAAGAGCTGCTCAGTCGAAGCCATGTGTGTAGCAAGAAATGCACATATTTCTTGTTCGGTCATTTATCATTTAATGTAAATAATATGAATATAAATAATTAAAACCAAGGGCATTCTTGGCCTTCTGCAACAGAATATCTCAGTACTATCTGACGTTATAATTTGCTCTTGAAATGACCACATGTGTCAGTTATTTGCGTGAGTCCTGCAGCTACAAGACATGAGAAGTCAGATCTGTACCCAGCATGCTTTTGAGATGCTCCTCAACAACCTGTCACTGGCTGTATCAGCCTCGGCTTCTTGGAGGGAACATTTTCCTCAAGCAGCCTCGCAGAATGCAAGATCTTTACTGCAGATATGACCCAGGTACAGTACAGTTGGATTTGGGTTTTAACATACAAGAAAACAAACATATTTCTAAGTGTAGAACTTCAAACTTTGACTTTTTAGGACCTACATTCTCCCAAATGACCCGCTTTCTCTGTGTTGTGTATATATGGCTGAACATCCTTTCCCTGGCAATGTGCAGTGAGGGAATCTCTGTGACACAGTATTAAAAACATGACTTTATAAGTCTCCCAGCTCAAGTCAATAAACTGCTACATCAAATAACGTTACAAGTCCTGATCTCGGTGAAGTATCAGCTGGCAGTGATGAACCCTTTTGGGAACATCCAGGAAAACTGCAGTCCTATCTACAGAGAACCAGTGAGCTCTCCTCCTGCCTCCCACCCTGACTGGGTGGGAGGCCCACTACCTGCCACATGTAGTGGGCACAAGGACGAGGGGAGATAAAGCAACAAATTGAAGCAGGCTATTGGCACCTCAGGGAAAAAACATCCCCTTCCAAGCATTGGTCAGCAACAAAGTGCACATCCAAATTGTTCAGATATTTCAATCCATTTTCTGATATCAGAATTTTGGCTGAAATTCAGCCAAGGTTGTAAGCAGTCAAACACAAGCCACAAACACCTTATCTGCACTTATGAGTATTGCCCTTTGCTGAGTGGAAGGCCATCTGCCAAGATTTTCCTTTCTAGAGCATTATTTGGAAATATACATTCTCAATGTAGTGAAAGTGCACTTGAGCACTTCTCTGAAAGCAAGTGACAGCAACCTAGGTATCGCTGCAAACTGACAGTCCTGCTCTCCTTGCTGTGGGACATGCAGGCAGCAAGGAGCTGCTATGCCTCAGATGGGAGCGGGGAGGTTGTCTGCCTCCACCTCAACCAAGAGCAATGTGGAAAACAGATGTATTTACAAATTCCTGATCCCAAACCCCTTTTGTCTTTCCCTCTGCAGGCATACAGGACAAAGCAGCCGTTCCTGAAAGGGTTCGTTACTGCCAGCCAGCACTTCATAGAGATCAAGACTTATAACATTATTTGATGTAGCACAGTTTACTGACCTGAGCACGGAGACTCGAAGATTTGTAAAGTCACGTTTTTATTACTGGTTCAGACATGCACATACATATTTATAGACTTCAAAAAAATCTTTGTAATTGATCAACTAAGGCAGCACATTCAATTTTAATACAGGGGATTACTCGCCGTCCCTGTAGAACCAGCCACCTTTTGTATGCAGTAGAAGCTATTTAAAATATTTACAAGAGTTGCTTTTTTGGCTGTCTTATGCTTATTACCATCTTTGGTCTAGGCAGAAGTTACAGTTAGGTTTCTTTCCTTCTTTCATCTCCATAATCTATATGAAAAGATGCATTAAAAACAAGTAGTAACACGTGCCTCTGTACTACTTACACATCATCAGATGTACCTACCTCATGCTCATCAGATCTCATCTCATATCCTCCCTAAGAAGCTGTCCTTCCCAGCTCTGGTTTGTTCAGTTTTCGAGCATTAACAAGCAGCATGAATAATCTCAGTCCCAAACCCATTCATAAATTTTGGTAAGGCTTTGCATACGGATTCAGAATATAATGAGAAAGGCTTTATTTCATATTAAACCCTTTTATGCAGGAATTGAACTAAGCAGTGACCTGTAAGGCTTGTTTGTAGTTATGGATTCTGGAAAGCAAATTGGAAACAAATTCATTATCTGTCCAAGAGATCAAGACTACGATTAACTTGAAAAGAAAAATCCCCAAGGAAATTTAAACACTGATTTACAGAAGAGGCACTTGGTTACTATGATGGTCAAGACCAGGATCCGTGAAGAGAATGGCAAGAATTTTAATCAGAATCATGGATAACGCAGACATCTAAACTTTTTGGAGAAGGAAAAAAAAAATGCTGCTGACTGAAGTAACCAAAGTCAACAGAGCCAGATTGCTCACTGAATGTGTATCCAAACTGAATTCGTATTCAGGCCTGCTGAGGTTCTGCAGTCAAAGGTTTGGGAAGCAGCCTATATAGAAACATTGATTTTTAGAACACAGATATCCACTGAAATATGCATTCTTATTTGCATTATTCATGGTAAAAAAACAGGGAAAACTTTTTAAGGTTATGCGTTTTTATAGCCTTTCTTCAAAACACCCTTAGTATGCATATGAAGAGAATGCTTCCTGCTGACTTGTTTCTAGGATTCTGCATTTTCTAGTCCATACATTTTAGATGCACGTGCCTTGAAAACACTGTGCTAGAATCCCATCTCCCCCAGCCCTACTCTGCCAGTGGGGGTTTTATCTGCCTTTTCTACTTGCTTCACCAACTGCAAGCACCCTGCCAGCATTGTTCTTTTATTCAACCTGGAAATGTTGTTCTGCCTATGCTAATTGAAATACAATTGCAATACTAATTGCATCCTGTGATGAGGCCAAATTAATGTTTGGGGTTACATGCACAGTAATTTACAGTAAAAGAAAGACTGAAAGCTGTAAAGATTCACTGATGTATTCCCTTCCTGTTTGAAACAGATAGATATACATGGAGTAAATAGGCTTGAACTTACATTTTTATATGCAAATGCAGCAGTTTGTATTAGTGCCTGTTGTAGTAAAACATAACATCTGATATAAGCTGTCCTTTTTTTTAGATTCTTTTTGTGTTCTGACAGTGCATGCACAAAGATCCTAGACATTCAGCCCCTCTGTAAATCACTCAGCAGCGATGAGCCACACACACACCAAGGCATTCTTCCATTCAAACTGGGTATCAACCTCAGCTGTTCTCTGTTTTGGGAGCATGAATTGGTTACTTCCAGGCACAGGGCAGATGACAAAACCACTTCTAGTTAAACCCCATTAAAAAAAAAAATAAATCACATGGCAACCTGGCTTTCACATTTGGGCCATGCCATTTTTTAAGTGTCTCAAAACATCCACTTCCTTTTGCAATTAACTTTTCATGCACTTGCAGTGATCTCGAATGGGAGCAATTCTTTGTTTTCAAAATTAATCCAGAAAGTTGAGTTGTTAGATCGATCAATAGCTAAAGAAAAAAGCTCATGGAAAACATCTCTGTTTTAGGAAGGTTCTCATTTAGAAAGGATTTGACCAACTAATCCCTAACTGTTCCCCAAGTCTTCAAAGCACAAACAATTTCAGACTGAAAGGAATTCTGTATTTCCTTTTCTTACGGACACAAAAGATGGCTGACTGATTAAAAGGGGTTAACAATGGCTTTAAACAGGACCTTATAATGCAAGTTGGTATTTCTATCCCACTGTGTGGAGCACTGTGGCTGCAGGCAGGGCTGACTGCTGATGGCCAATGGGCAATATTATTTCACCTTCAGACTTAATAAAGAGGCAGCGTCAGTCCGCGATTTTCTCATCTTTAGGAGAGTAATTCATTTAGGAAAGCAGCATGCTTGCCTGTGTGTAGGCAGCAATAAAACATCTGGAAGTGCCCTCGTGCGCTACCTCATGCTAAGTGGTTTCAAAAGGGAAAAGATTTTAATTTAATTTGCAGAACCCCCATGGTCTCTCACACGTCGGGGCTATGCCCACAGCCAGGAGCTCAAACCAGAGGCCTCTACAGCCTGAAGACAGCAGTGGATCTGCTACCCAGCATGGCTTAGAGCCTCCTGGCATCCAGGCAGCCCCATCCTGCTGTGGGAAGCCAGAGCCAGGAGAGCACCTGGTTTGCAATCTTCACCAGGACATTTCTTCCCTAACATGTCTGAGAGTTAAGCACCCTCTGATAAGAGCCACACAACAACTATGAATGCCACAAAACAGTGAATGCTGAAATCAAGTTCAGAAACTTTGATTTTTTGGAGCTCTCCCCTCACTGTGGTTGTCTCCCATGGAAAGCAGCAGAGTTAGCAAGCACACAGTACCTTGATGGAGCTTATAAGAGACCAACTTAGTATGTGGTCTGATAGTGATAGGACGGGAGGGAAATGGCTTTAAACTAAAAACAGGTGATTTAGATGAGATGTTAGGAAAATTCCTTACTCAGAGGGCAGTGAGGCCCTGTTCTGCTACCCAGAGCTGTGTTCCCCATCCCTGAAGTCTCTTGAAGTCAGGTTGGATGGGCCTCAGGCAGCCTGAGCTGCTGGGGGGGGGGGGGAAGGAGGGAAAATCAGCCCATGACAGGGGGTGGAACTGGATGATCTCTAGGGTCCCTTCCAACTCAAGCCATTCTGTGATGGACTCTTTATTATCTCCATCACTTCAGTGACAGCTTGTTAGGAAATCCAGCCTGCAGCGAAGCAACAGAAAAATCGTATGCCTTATTTAAATAACAGTGTTCATTGCCCATTAAAATGTAACTTCTTGCTTTAAAATAGGATTAATTAAAATGTACAAGAATGCAATTCAGTTACATTTTATGCTTCAGCCCAGCACACGCTTTTCATAACTCATTCCCAGAAGTAATATTCATGGCAGCACAGCGTTCTCAGCCCTGCCATTAAAAGCACAAATGAATATAAAACCTGTTCTTTTCAAAAACTTGGCTCCAGTATTGCCATTGTTAGGCTTTTCATAACGTATTACTTTGGCCATTACTGTTTTGCGAGATAATTGTATCAGCGATCTAACTTTTGACTGTATCCAGAGTGGCTGAAAATAGTTTGCTGCAGCACCTTTGTCTTTTAAAGGCCATTTGGGGCTTGTTATTTTAATCCTTGCGCAGCCTGATTTATCACTTCAAACATCTGTCAGCTGCGCTTTGTCTTGAAATTGATAGTGATAGTGTTACTGATTTTTCAACAGCAGCTGTTGGAGGTTCATTAGTTAGGCTCTCAAAGGGAGTAGATAACTGTAATATTTTTCTTTGTTAATCATCTCTTACGCACTGTTATAATGCAGGGTTTGAAATCTGCTAGAAATCAGCTTCTCCCCGTTTCTGAGTTGTCGGGAGCATCCTTTTATTCCTTTAATCTGTCTAGATTATTAAAACTCTTCCTCATAATGCAGTAAAACATTTGAATCTGGCACGTGAGTGGCAAGATAGAAAAATCACTATTTTCTGCACCACGCTCAGCATGGAGGAGGTCAGTCAGGTTTCAGAGTTCTCATCCAAAAATAAATCGACTCCAAAGAGGAGATTAAGGGCTGTTCTGTAATTGATTTTTAATTTAAAATTTATAAGGCATACAAAACCTAGGTGACAACTTGAGTAAAATCAGGTTGCTTTCTAACAGGCGTAGCACTTTTCAACTTATGCACTTCCTACACTACATAAAATAGTCTTACTAGGTGACTACAACTCTTGAAACACTTCCCCCAAGCATCCTTATACACCCACCTCTATCCAGGTGCTTTGGAATCTCCTCCTTCGGGGGACTGGAGCATCTGTAGGCTCTCCTGCAGCTGAGAACATAACAGTGCTACTGCTGGTTCAACAAGCAGCACTCATCAACACATAATTACAGTTTGAAATCAGTATCTTAATGAACTGATCTCAACAAAAGTAAGGAGAAATCTCCCAGACACAAAGAAATCAGCATGAGAGAGAATTATTAACTGTAAAGTTCAACAGATGACCCATCACCAGGTGCTGCATTAGCAAAGGGAGCTGTTGGAACATTCCCATTTTAGTTTGGTATAAGAGAAACCTTTTGTAGTTTCAGTCCTATGAGCTGTCGAGCAGCATCTGCAGGTGGGTTGGTGGAGATTGGAAGCACCTGGGACACCTCAAGGCTCACCAGGTGAAAGAGATGCCTTCTAAAAACACCTACACATTGGTTGGGACTCTTAACTTCATCCTAAAGCATAACTCTCAGTCCTGTAAGCTGATACTTGTGTCCAAGGCACTACGAGAAGCTCAAGAACAGAATAGATAGCAAGAGTACAGCTGGGATTTTAAACTGCTGTGTTTCTCCAGCACCAGTGGTGCTTTCTTCTTAACACTGGCCAGATGCCTTGGTGCAGTTCGTGTCAGTCATGTAGTCTGGCCAGTTCAGAGAGATGGCTGTGTAGGGGCAAGAGGCTGGCAGCAGCTGCTGGAAGATGCCTGCCTGAAGAAAGATCCCTGGCACACGTGGGGATGGACAGAACACAGCCCACTGAGGCTGAAACCTGCATGTCTAGGTCACCTTTCATCTTCTCCCTTCCCCTTACCAGGATTAGAGACTCTTCTTGAATAAAGTGTGCTTTGATTTTTGAAGTCAAATTTTCAGCTTTTAGCCATCTAACTTCAGAAGTTCCTCAGAAGCCCCATCTGGTGAGATTATCCCATTAGTATCTCAGAGACTTGATGACCTTTTTGCTTGATTTGCTGAAGGACAGTTCAGCTCTAATACGGTTGAGGCCACTGCCAAGTAGGTCAGGTAGCTCAGAACCACACCACAGCATTTCCTTTTTTGTCCTGGGATGAGCCACACATTCTTCTTGATCATTTCACATATCTACATATGTATATATCTCAACTAAGATTTGTATATCTTAATGAAACTGAATTAGATATTTGGTACAGCACTGCTTTTCAAATCATTCATTTAATGTCCCTCATTGCTATTTTTTTCTCTACCCTTCAAAAAGAGCAGGATGCCTCCCAAATGCCAAAAACTACTTGGAAATATCAATATCCATATCTAATTAATATCAGACAAAATTATGAGCCTTCTTTTAGAATCACAGAATCACAAGGTTGGAAAGGACTTACAAGACCATCTAGTCCAACCGTCCTCCTATCACCATCACTACCCACTAAACCATATCTCATAGCACCCCATCCAGATGCCTCTTGAACTCCAGATGCCTTTTCCTACAGATAAATAAGGTACCTGTTGTTTTTTTTAATTCTCAAAAACCTCTATTTTAACCTTATGGGAAAAAAAAACCCACAGAGAACAACACGAATTCTTCAACAGCAGAATTTGTGCTCATTTGTTGAAAAGAAGAAATTCTCAGAACAAGTTTTCTGTTGTTTCAGCAAAAAAAAGTACATCAATGCAATACACACATATCATTTAAAAGCCTGCTGGGCCATTTCTCCAACTGAGGCTGGAGGGAACACTTAAGCTAAAACCACTGGTAGGCTAGTGAGAAAAAATGGCAAATACTTTCCCCAAATAACTTTTAGGGAAAGGAATTAATTGTAGGCTTCAAATTGTAGGCTTCTGATTTTCAATCTTTGCTTCTGCTTCTTCCTCCTTGTAAATTCGTTTCCTTACTGAAGTGCTGTTTTAAGTAAAATATAGTTTTGCTGCCTCACAAAAAGTGGAAAATTTTAAAGCGATTTTTTTTCTCTGTAGAACACGACACTGAGGTTGGAGTAACTGTTTTGTTGAAAAATATGCAATGGCATCATAGCCTGAATTGGAAGTGCTCCCAGTACGGCCATTTGTTTTAGACTGATATGTTTGTCAGTAGGTTATTTGAATGTTGGCTTATATTCTTATTAAAGACTTCTACCTGTTACTTTCTCCAGCTTTCAGGTGTACATAGGTATACAGAGATTTTTTTTCCTTTCAAATCTTGGGAGGAAAAACAGCAAAGCACATTTAGGTAGTGCTCAGTGAACCAGCTTCATTCAATCCATGTATTTCTGCAGTGAGAATGAAAAAGGGACTTGCCATAATATAGGGGGGAAGGTAGCACTGAGTCTGCACATTTGCTTTTATGTTTCCAGTGTCTGTTTTCTGCCTTACCTTCTGTGACAGTCTGAAACTCCTGAAGGGCAAACAGCTAAGTTAAGGAATGCTTCGGGCTCCCATTACTGCTGTGTCTCCTGCAGGTGTTTAAGTTTTTCTTGGCATCAGTTGACTTTCAGAGAACGATATGTCAGAAAATCCAAACGTTCACAATTAAAACATGGATACATAGTTTGATTCTCCCGTTTCTCCTTTCTCTCTGACGCTTCACGCAAGGTGCTGGGATATTTGGAGGACGTCACATCACATCACACCAGCACAGCGCTGCAGTGACCAGCTGCTTTGTAGGATTCAATTCCAATCAGAACAGTTAACAGGCTGCGCAGTTTGATCATGAAGGCTTGTTTTTTCTGCTGAAGCAGTTTGTCAGTTTGGTGTTAACTACAGGAGACAGGGCACAGTTGTTAAAGCAATCCAATTATATTCGCTACTGAACAGGGGATTTCTGGGTCCCTTTCCTGGGTGAAAGAAAGCGATCATAGCTGCACGAGTCTTTAAAACTTACTGCATTGCAACCCCTTGACGTGGCCCTGGGTGTCACAGAGCAGAGCTCAGTGCTGTCCCTCCACACCATGAGCTGCTGCACCACCATGAGGGCTTTACTCAGCAACACTGCTCTGGCCCAATGAACCCAGGGACCTCAGCTTCTCACCCACCTTGCCCTCTAGACCTTCCCCACCTTCACAGCCTTCCTCTGGACTCTCTCTGACAGTTTCACATCCCATTCTGTGCATACACCCAGGGCTGCCCTTTCCCAGGTGCAGCATCTGGTGAAGAAACCCCAGGTGCAGTCAGATAAGGAGCCTTGTTGCAGCTTCCCTTCAACTCAAGCAAAGTTGTTCTTCTGCTTTCCTTAAAACCAAAGTAAAATACAGAAGGCAGTTGCATTTCCTTGAAGCTCTCGTTGCTTTCTCAGTATTGGAGCCACATTCCCTGCTATTGGGGCAAGGAAGAATCAGAGTAAAATCTTACACCTGACCAGACGTGAAATGTCTTCAATTCAGTGCAAGCAAATCCTTGTCTCTCAGTGCAGGCTGACTGACCTGCACAATCTGTTTCCTCAAGGGAAATATTAAGTTTCCCCATAGATTTTTTGGAGTAAAGGGACAAATGATCAAAGTTTTCCAAGCAAAAACCTGAGTATGAGTTTGGGCTGCTGAAGGTCTGGGTGCCCTGAGAGATTTTTCTGTGTGACAACCCAGGGTGTTAAGTCAAAGTTTTCATTCCTCACAAAAGCTGCAGTGGTAAAAGAGTCAAGCTCCAATTGCAGCACTTATGCTTATAATATCCTGCAAAATAAGGCTGTGATGAGACAGAACAAACGCATCCCTTTCATGTAGTCCTGCTAAAAGAAGAGATTGCTTAATTCCTAAATTCCTTGAAGCATTCCTGACAGCAGTCACATCTGCTGCTATAAAACCTATCACGGTCTCAGCCTTTGGGAAAAACGTGTTTAATAATCAGCAAAGTTCAAACTCAGCTTGTTGTGATGAATTACTAGAACCCGTCATCATTTTCTTGCAAAAAAAAAAAGGCCATAATGGAACACAATTTTATGTTTTTTCCATTTAATTCATGACAGTCTGAGTTTTTATTAATCTTTCTGGGCTCTGGTATAAGATGCTGAAAAAGCTAATATGAGATCATTGTATCTGGTTAATGCGTGTGCTTTGCAAAATTGATAAGGCCCGTCAAGACATAAATTATTTAAAATTTGATAAATGTGTTGAAATCATTGAATTTTCAAACAGATAAAGCAGAGCCGTTTCTCTTCCTTCTCTCCCCCCTATTCAAAGTGAGGTTTCTGTGAAGCTGCTCAGTGATCCTGCGTTATTGTTGCAGGGAGATGCTGAAACTAGCGGGAGGAAGCCGAAGTGGTCAGCATCCTATGCAGCTGTGACAGTGGCATGATTCTGAACCCTTGTGATGCAGTGTCAGGGCTGGGAGCAGTGGAGAGCTCAAAGTTTGCTGGAACTCTCCAGGATGAGTTTTCCTCACTGGTGAAACCCGGGACATTGCTGTGTTCCACCTCCCTCCTACCACCCCTTCTTCTTCCTCTGCAGGATAAACACTCACTGCTACACCAGCCAGTGACCAAGTAGGAACTTGAGCTCTGCTTATCCCAACAGACCTATTTATTTCAGCTAATTGCTGACAGTTTTTAAATGATTCCTGGCAGGGGTGAAGCTATAGAAATGATTGCTGGTGAGTGATGACCTGGATAAAATCCCCAAGGCATTGAGAAAATTAACTCTTGCATGGCTACTCTTCCATTTAGTGCTTTGCCCACAGAGAAAGGTGTGGGAGCAAATTCCAGATGAAGGAGTGTGAGTTTAACTGTGCAAATACAGAAACACAGCCTTTGCTAGCACCAGCATCTCTTCCACACAGGCTGATTTCTCAAAAATGGTTCATGAGAACAATATTTAACCCCAAGCCTCACTACCATGATCAGAATCATAGAATCATAGAATGGCCTGGGTTGTAAAGGACCACGATGCTCATCTAGTTTTAACTCCCCTGCTATGTGCAGGTCACCAACCGCCAGCCCAGGCTGCCCAGAGCCACATCCAGCCTAGCCTTGAATGCCTCCAGTGCTGGGGCATCCACAGCCTCCTTAGGCAACCTGTTCCAGTGCCTCACCACCCTCTGTGTGAAAGAAATCATTCTTGGATGAGAATGGTCTTTGAAGAGCAATCACAATTGGTCAGAGGAGTGCACAGAAAGGACCAATAGTTTGAAGTTTATAATCACAATGTTATGCTTTGGTTTGAACTGTTTTTGTATTTAGTGTACCAAAATGCAAGAGCAAGGTGCGACATGGATTCTGTACATCTCAATGGGTCCAGATAGTGGCCCTTAATGGGAAATATCATAGTCTAACAGAAATTTTGGGGTAACTGGGTGACACTTTACAGCCTCCATAATACAGAAAATAGATTAGATTGTTTCCTCTGCTTGAAAATTGATGGTTTGGAGGGAATGGGAAAATGCAGGTGCAGCAGAGGAGAACTACAGCAATAGCCATCTATTTAAATGTATATACTCACTTCCCTAGGCTAGTATTTTTTTCAAAAACCCTACCAGCAATATTTTCCACTATAGAGAAGCATTATTGTGAAATGAGAAGATGCTGAGGAAGCCATTTTTCCAGCATGCGCTGCATTCTTTTAATACAGATTTTTTTTATTTCCCGGAAATTGCTAACCAAAGTGAATCAAGTGGGCATGTGCCCAACCTTGCTAATAGCAAGAAGCTGTCATCGAGTGAAGGGCCTTTGCAATGCATAGAAGAAAATGATGTGTTAAGCGTTCAATTCTGTCACTGCAAGAAGCTTTATTTCAAATAGAGCAACTTCTGCACGTGCACAGAAATAAGGTTTTACGTTCAAAAGGTACAAATATTATTCACATTTCTGAACAATGCACCTTCATTCCTGTTCCTGCACTAAGCACTGAGCAGAAGCAGGCTCTTTTTTATTAGCCATCAATTACTGAACGTGTGCAAAACGACACATGTACTGTTGGGTGCTTGCAAAGTCCTCCTTCGTGCAACTGATTGTGCTGACAGCTCAGCCCCGTCCCTACAACCAAATGAGTGAAACAAGGCAGCAGCAGGGCAGAGTCAAGAAACAAGGCTGCACAAGTCTGGAGTCCTACAGTCTGCAATCTGCTTGAGAAAGGAGGAAATACTGCTCATTTTGAGTAAGGCACAGATTGTAGCCGTGTTTATTTGATGCTGTACATGCCTTAAACAGGAATAGTGCATCGTCATGATTCAACATCTGAACCATCGTGTGTTCATGTATGATGAAAGCTATTTAATTGCCACCATGTCACCTCAGCTGAAGCATCTTGTTAGCTGTGAGCATGCCAGCTGCTCATGCACTGTAACACACAAGTAATTAAAAGTGGTTTAGCATGGTACCACTCTGCAATTCCACCGTTTGAAATAATTTTGCCCTAATACCTCACTGATGTGACAAACCTAGCCTGTCTGAGCATGCATCACTGCTTCCCATCCTGCAGCCTCTCTGAACCTCATAGCACATTTTTCTTCTTTTTATATCAGAGCCTGCTGCAAAAAAGCACTTGAGAAAGCAATGCTCTGCTATCTCATTTGGAGTGAGAGCCCCCAGAAGAGACATACATTGAGCATTACCAGTAGCACATGACTCGGTGCCTTGTAGCTCTCTTTGTAAAAGGAAGGAGAGAAAAGCCAAAGAGCCATAGCGCGGCTTTCAGTAAGTGCTGCAAAAGAAAAGTAGCCCAGGAGGACAAATGTGGTGTTCCTGTGCCCTTGCCAAAGGACAGGCACAGCTGAGTGCAGAAACAAGTGAAGTTAGAACCGCCTGTGTGCTGAACAGCTCTGATTCCGTGTATTTCTCCTACAGATTTCTAGCTGCTCCTAGCTCAGTTACTAGCAGTGACACCGACTACAGGTGCCCACATCTTCGCTTGGCGATGAGCATTTCATGCAGGAGGCCATTTAGCATGCAGACACTGGGAAACGTTTTATCAGCTCTACCAGGGCCCCGTCTCTGCTGGAATTTGGAAGTGCAGCAGTACAGCTTCTCTTAGAGCTCTGAGAGGCCTCCGGTTGGGCTGGGGTGAAGGACAGGTGAGTGTGTGCCTCAGCTCCTGCTGCTCTGAACCCAGCCCTGGCTGCAGCTGGGAGCTCACCCAGGCCAGCTGCTACAGCTTTACCCAGCTGATTTTGAGCATGTGGACTGGCTTAGAAGTGGCTGAAGATCCATGCATAATCATGACACTGCTTCACTGAGAACTTTCCATCACCGTGACAGTTTCCCTTGGCATCATTATGACAGCTATCTGTGCTGGTGCAGATAAGCATCTGTCACTGCATCCATTAGGATCTCCTATTTTCCCGAGTTCATAGCTCAGCCATAAAAAACATTGTGTGGTGGCAGAAACTTGACATACAAGGTCTCAGGCTGAGAGTGATCATTGGTGCCTTTTTTCTCCCTCTGTAATCTGAAGAAGAAAATAATTTGCTTATGTAAGACACACCTAACCCCAAAGTATGGATCCAGACACAGATTTATTTAGTGATGGCTGCCTCGCAATATACAAGTAAGGTAAGGCCTATCTCAAGTTCTGCATTAGGGAAGATAGGAAAGATATGTGTTAAGCTGGGTTCAGGCTTCTGGTTGGTAGAAATCAGGAAAGGACCAGTGGTTTTGGAGTTCCAGGTAATTAGATGAAAAAAATTGAAGATTATAGAAAATAATGATTGAAGATGGTAAAGTACTAAGAGCTACGGGTACCTTTGGTATCATAGCAGGGGAACAGCAAGCCCAGCATTACTTCTAACATTTTCTCTTGTGAGGCAAGCAGCACCGTATTCCATCCCACAAAGTCAGCATTACCCAGCAAGCAAAAAGGATGGCATTCACTCCCTGTTTTGGGTGCTTTAAGCAGCCTTCCACCCCATAATTGGTGCTGTTGTTGCCTACTGATCAGTGAAAACTGCATCCTGGTGCTAGCAATACTAGGAATCTACCATACAGACCCTGGCCCTGCAGGAGCAGAGGTGTAATACCAGCAGCATTTTGCCAGGAGGAAGAGGAGGGAGTATTTCACTGGGCAATGGACCTGGTACAGCACTGCTCTTTCCCTCTTGATCTTCTTTACATTTTACTCATGCATGTGTTTACGTGCTGGTTAATGATGAATAGAGCAGCTGAAAATCTTTTCTTTGTACTTGAAGATTCTGGCATAAGCTTGAAGGGAACAAACAGAACTAACAGGCAAACATGTTTTACAAAACTCGTGTTCAGGACTTCAAGGATGTGTAAAGAAAGGTCGACGTTCATTTCTAGCCTGCAGAAACACAGATTCTACTTCTGACCTCTTCAGAGCATGCTCTAGTTCTGTATTTTCAACACGGCTCCACTCTCAGAGTGAAGAGGAAGGCTGTACTCAGGCAGTATGCCTGTGCATTAAAATTGGACATCTGATACTTACTAAGACAAATCTTTTTGAAAGCTAACATCTTTCTGTTGATTCTGGATGTAGTAACATGCTTCCTGATTGCAAACTGTTTTGCATTAGACTTAGCTTGGCCTGGTCACACTTCTGAAAAATGGTAAGATGTGTTGCTTAGCTCTTCTTGCAGGCTTGGCCTTGCCATACACAGGCAATTTAGCACCTACCTCCAGCACACCAAAAACCATGATTACTTTCAGAATTTGCTAGAAACTTTGGCAAGAACAAAAATACAAATGTAGAGTAAGCAATTTTGGTACAGATAGATAACAGAATTTTAAGCCTAAAGCATTTGTTCAGTTAAGTAAAGAGAATAATAAAGAAGAATGGAAAAGTTCTGCTATTCTCTTTTCATTCTGCCTTTTAGCGGAGGTACGGCTTTGCTATTTCCAGTTTTCTTGCATCCTCGGGCACGTTTTTATCTAACATAACTGTAAGAAAAACATGCTTCCTTGTTTGATGCGTGACGGTCCTCGACCCATCCAGAGATTTATGCATTTTTTCTGTTGGATGGCTCCTAGTGAGTGTTTTGCATCTTCTGTAAGCTATTGAATAAAATCTTTGAGATTTCATGGGGCTGCAGAAGTTGCTCATTACTGTAGTCCACTGGAGTGATACAAAAGCGAATATTAATGGCTCCTGTAGTAGCTTGACATTTTCTTTTCACAGTTCATACAGTTCTTTTTCTGTTTTGGAACAGGTATTTTGTGATGGTAATCAAGTTGTACAAGCTACAGATGTGCTGGACTGGGAAGACAAGGATGCTGCAGAGACATTAGTGGACAACGTGGTCCACTCCAGGATCATCAACCCGCTACGTCTGTTTGTTAAGCCATCCCCAGTACTGAAACATGGCCAGGTGTCCTACTCAGACAGCATAGAAAACTTTTGGGATTGGTTGTCCAACATCACGGAGGTTCAGGAATCTCTCACACGAACTAAACGCAGACCTATAGTAAAAACGGGGAAATTCAAGAAGATGTTTGGATGGGGCGACTTCCACTCTAACATCAAAACTGTTAAACTGAATCTCCTGATCACAGGGAAAATCGTCGATCACGGCAACGGCACCTTCAGTGTTTATTTCCGACATAACTCCACAGGTCTGGGAAACGTTTCTGTGAGCCTGGTGCCACCTTCCAAGGTGGTCGAATTCGAGTCGTCTCCACAGTCAACTTTGGAGACCAAGGAATCCAAGTCCTTCAATTGCCGCATCGAGTACGAAAAAACAGATCGCGCTAAAAAAACTGCCTTGTGCAACTTCGACCCCTCAAAGATCTGCTATCAAGAGCAGACCCAAAGCCATGTCTCCTGGTTGTGTTCTAAACCATTCAAAGTTATCTGCATTTATATCGCCTTTTACAGCGTAGATTACAAACTGGTGCAAAAAGTCTGTCCCGATTATAATTACCATAGCGAGACTCCGTACTTGTCCTCTGGCTGACACAGCCTTGACAAACTGTACAGATCCAGCACCAGTCATAAAAGTAAGCGTCTCCATTAACCTTCTGGAGAGGAATATGTTTTTCCTATCAGGTTCAAAAGTCTTTAAGAACCGTAGCTGTGTTTGTGCTGTATCGTAACTAATCAAACTGTTTACGTAACGATCATTTTCATTTGAGACCATTGCATTTTAGTATTCTCACTGTTCATAAGGGAGCTACTAGGCAGACATGATTAAAAAAAAAAAATCAAAGCAAATTATGTCCGTAATGAGCATCGATCTTGAAAATCAGTTTTTTAAAGTACACTCCAAGGCAGAGAGGTTATCTTTCACTTGAATTCGACAACACTTAGCAGGAAATGATTCTCTTTCTCACTGGGAACCTTAGGAGATGACAATATAAAAAGCAAGTTATAAAGATGACTCTCAGCTGCTTCCATAGAAAATCCAAATGAACAGCTCTCCCACTAATTTCATAAAGTATCGAGTCCAAATATGAAAAGAAAGCATTATTTCTAAGGGAGAGGAGAAAGGAAGGAAAGGATTTCTATGAGCTGTGGTAGTTGTATGTATTCATCAAAGTGAAGAGTGAGTAGTACTTCCTTCAGACTTCTTGTCCATGAATATGCAATGATGTAATTAGATATTGATGAGCTTTAGTTTATTAGACCCACCAGGTGTGCAGGTTTGGTGTACATTTCCTCCTATTGTCACCAGTGGTTCTGACCATCCCCAAGCATTAACACATGCACCAGTACTCGTTTCACAGTGACTGAGCATATGTACCCTGGAAAAAGATAATCTCTGTTTAGGTCTGCAAACGGTGCCAGCTTCCATGGGAGGGAAGTGACTGTCTTGCTTCTTAGGCCTCAGCACCATGTTGTGGCAAGGAGAATCCATCAGCAGGGGGAGGAAATTTTCTGCTTAATGGCACCCGGTTGTCTTTCTTAGTACTCCATATTTAAGATCAATATATTAAGCAATGAAAAATAAAGAGGACAACACAGATCTATGCACCTTCACCTCATAGAGCAGATTCCAAACAATTGCTGTTGGTGTAAAGTACTCACCTGGACAACACACCCACATGGAACCATGTTGCTCTGTCACGGTTGAGTGTGACAGCCCAGGGTCTGGCTGTGGTTTGGTTCTGCAGGACAGTTAGCTCCAGCAGTGCAGCTTCAAGCACAAATTCCTTGCCATTTCTTTGGGTGTTGATTTACCACTGCTGTCAGTCTGCTGTCACAGCCCCATATCACAGGTCCTGTGGAAAAAGCTAGCTGAGGGAGTGCTTCTATTGCCTGTAGTCAAACTAACATGCAGGGAGCAAGAAGTCGAACGTGGCTTAAATGAGGTACTGCTAAAATAATCAGTTCGAGTGCCCTGTACACCCCAACAGCCCAGAAGGACTCACTCATGAGATCAATTCCCATTTCATTGATAAAATCTCATAGAAAAAATTACTGTTAAAATATGAAAGTAACGATTAATTTGTTTCTTCTTCATGTGACCAAACTAAACGTGTGGTTTTGTTTTGCCAAGAACCTAACTGCTTTGCTTTCCTTCTTCTCATACAGAGTCCCTCCTGTTCTAAATAATGTTTTTCAGTTTGTCTCTTACTGTCGATTCCTACAAGGTGTTCTACTTTGTATTCTGTATAGCGTGTCCTTGTTCCAGCTGTATATAAGCTCGGATTTATTGCTATGAGTTCAGTGTCTGGTGCTTTTGTAACTTAGCTGTAAGCCATGATTTTATTGCCATGTATTTTTACTCAGCACTGTAGGCAATTGAAAGAAAACCCTACATGCTATTTATTGTAGAGTATGTGGAAACCATGTATGTATATACACTTGAATATGTGTACATATACAGAATATATGTGTACATGTATTTGTATGTAAATAAAGAGAGTTTGCTAAATCTGTCACTCACTCGCAGCATATTTGGTTGTGTTTTTTCTCCCAGTTTGGTTTGGTGGCTTTATGGGGACAAAAATAAATGACAAAACACTCCCACAACATATTGCTGAATATTTGTGCCAAGTGCCATTTCTTCTTCTGTGAGGTATTTAAGTCTGCAGTACAGTGGGCAAAATAAGTTCAGTAGCATTCATGAGGGTCAAGGAAAGAAGTGCACGCGTTGCTCAACACAGTCATGAACTGCTTCAGCAAATGCCCCCGAGCAGGCCACTGAAAGTAGAAGAGCTGTGCTAAACGAGAGGTGCTATGGAGCCTCAGGGTCTGCATTACAGCAGCCCAAACATCTTCCTGTGGAGGAGACTGCCTGCATGGAGCTCTGGCCCTCAGCAGCAGCATCTCACCACTTTTTGGGCGCCGTGCAAGGTGTTCCAACCACCTCCACCCCAAGCTTTGGCACAAGATGACAGTTGTGACAGCTATGCCAGAAAACTCACTGTGAACCACTGCATTTTTTCCAGTCAATGCATTAAAAATCAGGTTAAAAGCATCACATTATACTTTTTCGAACCAATTTTGAGAAACTGACTGCAAGAAAAGACTTGTGATCTGATTGCAGTCAAAACCAGGGGAAAAAGAAACCGCTTCAACCTAGCAGGTTCAGCACAAAGTGCACCAATGAACCTAACAGTATGGCTTTGCACGTATTTAAATACTGATTTGCATTGATCTAAAGTCCTTGGTAAGTGTGCCTGTTCTCCCCATCACTTGGATATACATCGCTAAAGCTAGCAGCGGCAGGCAAATGATGATATGCACCGGAGTCAGGCGGCTCTTTTTCCTTCAGGCAGTACATCGTACATAAATGCAGGAACGGCAGCCATTTGGTGTTTTATTTTTAATCATTTCAATGGATGTGGAAACCCCTGAACGATTCTGATGTGGCTGGAAACGCTCTCACAGCAACGAGGCGAAGGCGTTGGGTGCAAATCAGCCTCCCGTGCTGCCCTTTCTCCCCCATCAATCACGTGTAATTCAAGGACATTAGAATGTGCTGTTTGTTTTATGCTCTGTTGACCAGCGTAATCTGGATAATGTTTTATTTATAGTATAATAATGATTTGTCATTATCACTGTTCCTATTCAAATATGCACAGTAGAAACGACAGTAACAAGCCACAAACCAAGCAGCTCAATGAGACGCACATCACTCAAATGCACTTCTAGCTGTAGGCTGTCTCATCTGAAAAAACAGATCCTGCCATTCCCATCTGTGCCTCGTGAACACCTCAGACGTCCAGCAGAAGCAGTTTTAATACAGCTAATAAAATGTTTCTAATGGATTGGCAACTGGTACTGAATTGTACTTTGAGAATGTGGTACTGTATTCATCACTGACAAAAAAAAAAGCCCCTACAAATCAGTGTAATTCCTTCCCAGGTTACGAGGTAACTGGATGGCAAGAGCTGAACCCAGGTCCACCACCTGCTCAAGTCTGCACTTGGAAGTGACACGATGTGGACATGATCTCCTGGACACACAGCAACACCTTCCTGCAGTGCTGCTGCCTCCAGCCCAGTGCCTCGGTAGGCTTCAGACAGAAGCAGGTCTGCAGCTGTGGGTACTCCAGCAGGAAACCTGGAAACTGAGACTGAATTTTGTAGGCAAAAATTCACAAAGAATGCTTTTCCTAAGATGCAGCTTAACACAAACCCCCTGGATGCTGGGATGCAGAGGCAGTGTGGTGCATCATTAAGGCAGTCACCATGCCAGAGCCTCAGCTCGACATCAGGCCACACCATCAGGCCACATCTGACTTATAAAAGCCATACGGGGTCAGAGTGCCACACTCACCCCTTTCAGCTATCCAGAAGCTGCTTCTGAAACACTTGCTGTGTGCCATTGCTCTCACTTCGCCATCACTGGGAAGCAGCACAGTTCTATTACCACTGACCTCGGACCATCGCCTCACATCTCGGCTGTCACTCCCCATGCTCGCTCCATCCTGCTGTACACTTTAGCCACCTCAAATGCAAATCTGGCTTCTCTATTCTCCTGCCTCATTCCCAGACTGTATGTGGCTCTTTTGTCATTATGCAGCCAATTAAGTTTTGGCTACCTTATCTTAACAGCTCCAAATAAGCAGGCGATATTCCTGAAAGGTGATACATTATAATTGGGTCCAAATTGGCAAGGAAGGGAACAGTGAAATAGGAAGCAGTGAGGTTATTTGCATTAGCTCATAAGGTAAAAATGAAGAAGAAAGCAGAACCAAAGCTATCAGTTATCTCCTAGTATTTTAAGATTCGTATCATCTGCTACAGCCAATGCCACTTCCCAAGCTGTGAGACTTGGGATCTTTTGGTGTGGGGATCCTACAGGAGACAGTGATGCTGCCAGATCCAGATGCACCAACTGCAATAACCACATAACAACTTGCGTTATTTTCTTGTAGTCTGCTCTTAAAACCATCAGTCCAAGTTTTCAAAACGTATCAGGCTGATTTTAGGTCGACTGTTTCAAAACTTGAGCTGATGTGTTCCAGCTTAGTGAGAACTGAGCACTGAGCTGCCTTTGGTCTACGTAAATCAGTACAACTCTGTTCTTGCCTCATCGCTTGGGTGTTCCTGAAGCACACACCAAAACAGCAGGCGATGCTGAGCAGACTTACACTGCTAACCTCACATCTTGGTGAGGGATATTTAACACAGATTTCTGGGGAGAGAAACCAAGGGATTAAAAATATTTCAAGAAGCCACATTTAGGACGATAAGCGAACCTATTCAGTACCATACAGTACTTGAGAAGTGGATTGAAATTAAGTAGTTTTATGTCAGATATATTTAACTGCGGCGTTTCTGACATCCATCACTGAAGATTTGGATTAGCCCAAGAGCTCTGGGGAAGCAAAGGAAACGATGCTCACCTGAGCTAGAGGTGATGCTGGCTGCCATCTCTGCTCCCTCTACCACCTCCTCCTTCCTGGCTTTCACACAGATGCAAACAGCAGACCGAGCACAACCTGACTGCTCACAGTAACAGCAGCACTGTAGCTGAATGGCACTCGGCAGCTCAGGCTCTCTGTTGAGATCTGAGTGGCAGCTGTCCTTTTATCTGGCCAAAGGAGAAAGGTATTTTGATACATTGCACCAGCAGAGCCCCCTACTTAAAACTTACAACACCAATATTGAGTGGTGTTGCCAGAAGCAGATTAATTGCAGCTTCCAGGGAAAACGGAGCTTATTTCACAGTGACTTTTATTCCCACTTGAATTAAGTTCCTTACGTTGCTCTGCCTCATTTGAATTTTTTGAATTGGTTTTGCATAGTATCATTTACTGATGTGCTATCTTTAATTACATAACACACATGCTCTCACCAACTGCATTATTAATGGAAGCGTTTTTAATTAAATGGCTCTCAGCATAATATTCAGTCATTAATTTCACACATCCGGGACATGGAGAGATTCCATTCTGATGGTCCAGAGAAGTTTGGTACTTTAGATGAGGAATACTTCCACAGTGATAGTTTTAGAGTGAAGTTGGAAATCATTACAAGCACTGAATCACCCTCTCAGCAGCTGGTGCCACCGTTCTGCTCTGCTGGGTGTTATCTATTCTTGGGCTGAACTGCTCCTTTTGCTCTCCAATGCTTCACCGCTGGTAATTTCCACATGCCTCTCACTGGGCTCATGTATATTCCACAGTGCATAATATCAGAGTTCCTTCTCAGGAACAATTTGGGACCTTGCCACCAAGGCTGCTCCTTCTAGAAGGAAAAACCCCACACCCTCCTTTCTAATTGCACCCTGCCCATCTGCCTCAACTGCTATGCTTTTAGAGCATCCCTGCTCCCAGGTCTAGGCCTCTCCCCATCCTCCCCACCTCCAGTTGGAGGGAAGAGTGACCTTGGAAGTCACTTTTTGGTCTTCCTAAAGAGCTCAAGGAACTCAAGAGCAATAGGTTCACACTATCTTACACGTTTGACTGGTGGGTTTTGCAGTGTGCGCCCATTTCTCCTTAAAGGTAATTTCACATACAAAAAGTATTCCAGTAAGATTCTTTCTGGTACTGATCCTGCTATTAGTCTCGAAGCAATCAAGTCCTGGGTTGAAAAGGACCACAATGCTCATCTAGTTTCAGCCCCCCTGCTATGTGCAGGGTTGCCAACCAGCAGACCAGCCCAGAGCCACATCCAGCCTGGCCTTGAATGCCTCCAGGGATGGGGCATCCACAACCTCTTTGGGCAACCTGTTCCAGTGCATCACCTCCCTGTATGAGTAAACTTTTTGAATTATACTCTTTCCAAAGAGCTGTTCTCTGACATCTTAGGCTTAAAAACCTTCCCCCACAGCAGAGATCAGAAGCCCTGCACGTCCTCTACGCTGCAGGGAGGTTGGACTCAATGACCTCTGGAGGTCCCTTCCAGCCCCTACAATCCTGTGATCCTATTCTTCTGGCTGACATCACATAGAGGTTCCTCTCTGCTCATGCTTTTGAGATTTCTCTCTGCTCTGCCACTCTACAGCTGCAATCCTCTGACACTGTGATGCTGCAGCAAGACATGGCCCCACACTCCTCCAGCTCCACCTCTGCAAAGAGCACCTTGTGAATGAGGAGAGGAGACACAGAGGCTGTATAAATCAGAGTAAGTGCTGTGAGATCTGCCATCGGGAAGGTGAAATCAATCTCCGCCTTCCTGGAGCATCAGAAGAACAGAAAGGACTTCTGCTATGACAACAGGATAGTACACACAGACCTCCAAGTGCATTAGAAATGGATTTCAGAAGAGAAATAATTCCAGTGCTATTATGTGACAAGATTAATTATAAAATATGCCCACATCCCAAGCACTTCATGTCTACATAACACATTGCACCATAATGAATATAATTGAAAGTATGACTTCCATCAATATTTAATTAGCATTTGGTGCTAACTCATTATTTTGGCACAATTAATTTGACATCTTGCTATATGGCCGGCGCAGATCTCCTTCTAGAGGGCTGTTTTATTGGTGGGGCACGAGCAGCACCAGACATGTGCACCTTCCCCGAGGCTTCGGAGAGCTATGAAATATGGATGGTGTGATTGACGTTTTAATCTACTGCGGGATATGGAAACATAATATTGATGCTCAAAATATGCATGGGTATTGGGTTAATGCATTTCTGTAATAAGGGAAGTATTCTCCTCAGCTCATGTCTTCAGAAAACAAATTGTGCCGTCATTCTGCCTTCTATCCCCGAATCTTCTGGCTTATGCACACTGATCACTCAGTACGGCTGACTAACAGAATAAAGCAGATGATCACAATACAAGGTGACATCTATGTGGGATATGTTTTGCAAAGGAATCATAGAATTGCTTTTGAGTTGGAAGAAACCCTTGAAGGCCTCCTGGTCCAACCCTCTGCAATGAACAGGGACACCTACGGCTCCATCCGGTGCTCAGAGCCTGGTGCTGCTTGACCTTGGCTGTCACCAGGGATGGCAAAACAGGGAAAGGACATCATTAGCCAAATGCTTCTCATCCAGAGGATCCTGCGCATGGAATCTTACTGTGATGAAGGAGAAGCAGGGCTAACAACAGCCTCAGCTGAAGGAAGCTGACTTGTATTCCCAAATATTAAGCAAGCAGTTTGCGTGTGTGCTCTGAACCACCCTGTGCCAGCAGAGACCATTTCAGAAACAGAAAGCAACTGCTTCCATAGGAAGCATCATCTTTTGATGGGAGGCAGCAAGTAATAAAGCTGGAAGCAGGGCCCACAGCAGTCTTGTCTGAGCAAGTAGGATTTCATGGTTTTGACTCATCTGATGAGACCTCAACAGATCAAGGCTCGTATCTGGAACACCCTTCCCCAACCACCATCTCCACTACCTGTACTGTACAACTACAGTTCTCCCCCTACAAAATAGCTCCATTTCAGCAAGCACTGAGAACCACAGACCCTGCAGTTATTAATCTCGCAGAGTGTAGGACTGACTGAATTTTGTGGTCAATTTCAGAAGGATATATGAGCACATTTAGTGCATCAGGACTCAACTCCTGTACTTTTCAGTGGAAAACCTCAGGTGCTTTACTATTTCGATTGCAGCAGTGTTTAAAAGCCTGCAAGAGACTCTCCAGTCAGCATAGTGCATTCAGGGGCTGCAGCTCGAACTTCTGCTGTGGCCATCTTCACACATACGCTTAGGGACCAAAGAGAGCCTTCTGTAAGTAAAACAAATAATTGCACTTCCAAAACACCACTGCAAAACATTCAAAGTAGTCACTCTTAGGAAGCCTGACCAGTTTAAAGCATCTCAAAAGTTAGCCACTGAAATTGGCTTACATTTAAGAAGATGGAGTGTTTAACAGAGCTCTAACTAAGGTCACAAATTAAGAACTGGTACCGAGAGCTGTAAGTGAGAAGTACCAGGATCTGTTTTAAGAGCTGTTTCTCTTTACTAAGCACACATCTACTTGTGTTATTAAAGATAAAAATCACACCTGATTGATTGTCAGCATTTTCCTCACTCATAAGGACATTTTCAAACACGTACAACCTGTTTTTAAGAGAAAAAGAGCTTTTTAAAATGATTTTCAAGTGAAGGCAAATCTAATGAACAGCTTCTATAACTTTGTCACTTTCAAAGGCTAATAAGACAGCAATATTCATGTCTAGCATGCTAATGCAGCAGAATATCTAAAGAACCACCAACAAATTGAAGAGCATTTCCAGCCAGCTCGACAAGTACCATTTACAACCTACAGCTTTCACCTGTCTTTCTCAAATCCCATTACAGAGTTCCAGAACGACACTCATCTCAGTAGCACAATTCTGGGCAATGAGCAAAGAGATGACTGCACCCTGTCTGAATTCCTGCTGCAGATTGCCCAAGTGCAGCTGTGATAACTCTGCCATCCACCTACTCAGAAACAGGCTATTGACCAGTGCTCACAGTGCAGCCAGAATCTATTTCTCAGTGTCATCGCTCCTCGTCTGCTCTTGGAGCAGCTGTCACCCTGGGGAGTGGAAACAAGAAAAATCTGCTAGGTGCAAATGGAAGGACGAGTTCTTGGCCTGCAGTGCGAAGGTGTCATGCCCTGGCAGCTCCAACTCACCGGAAACAGAAAGAATTAACACCTGTGCACATTCTTATCAATTATTTGATAACAGTAGTAGATATTTACTTGAGGCATAGAAGAGATCTGCAACAGCATCTTTCTCCTTCTGGTTTGCAGAAGACATTCCCACCTAGGACTGTGCCCACGCATAAGAATTAAGCATGAACAACTTAGCAAATCCTAGACTGGTGGTTTTGCTTTGTACACAGAGCTTATAAGCATGCCAGCAGTGAGCTGAGCTGCAATATCCAACGATGCAGCGTGCTCATGGTATATTTGATAGGTATTGATGTGACAGCTGAAGTCTGGCTATAAGACACAGCCACCACCAAAACAGGCAGTGACTGGAGCCCCACCAATGCCCAAATGACTGCAGAAGCACACACAGACCCTGCCAGCATGCAACTGAACACCGAGGCCCCAATTCCTTTGGGCAGCTTGGGGGCATCGTTGTTAGACACTTAAACCCTTCTTATCTGCAGGAAAAGGCAGTTCTGATGCTCAAAATTTAGCCTTGAGGAGCCCAATAAAGATGACAAAATTATGCCCGCACTACTGATATTGCCAGCAATATTGATGGTTCTGCGATAGGAATCTCTACATACAGCTAAATAAGCTTTTATTTTTATTACTCTTGTGACCTCAGTGGCACAGAGCATTGCTGAACCAGCACTGTATTTTTGCGGGCTTGTTTGAAAAGGAAACGAGAGGGGAAAAAAAAAAGATTACATCAGGAAACATTTGTCTGTAATTCTTGCTAAAACACAAGCAAGGATTTTTGTTATAGACCCTCTGCTGCCGCTACACATTTTATTTGCAGAAAGTTAGAGCAGATGTGTAGTTTGTTGCCTGCTAACACGAGAAGAGGGAAGACACTGAACTTTTAGCTAGCACATTAATCATAGAATGAATCATTGAATGGCCTGGGGTTGAAAAGGACCACAATGCTCATCTAGTTCCAACCCCCTGCTATGTGCAGGGTCACCAACCACAGACCAGGCTGCCCAGAGCCACATCCAGCCTGGCCTTGGATGCCTCCAGGGATGGGGCATCCACAGCCTCCTTGGGCAACCTGTTCCAGTGCATCACCACCCTCTGTGTGAGAAAACTTCCTCCTGTCAGTTAACTCAGCAGCCAGCCCAGGGTGGTCAGCATCTTAAGAGAAGGGTACTGAAATACATATTGGAGATCTTACCTCAAACCGTACTTATCAAAACCCAACTTGGTTATCATCACTGAATCCAAAAGATGTCAAAGGAGAGACAGTACAACCAGTGTATTTCAAGTTGTGAACAACACTGCCCAATCCCTTCCCACCACATCCTGTTCTCTCTATTCTGTAGCTTTCTAAAACCTAAGCAGTTTTCTGTGCTATCTGATGCCCTTTTCGTGGCACTTGGACCAGCTTACCAAAAACACATGTGGAATATGTTATTCGGTTGCTTAGACTCTATCCCAACAATTCCTGGATGTACATACAACATTTCTTTCAGGAAAATTCTTTTGGAAAGCCAGCTTTGCTATTCTGCTCGAGTATTTTGTATGGAATATTCAGAGGTGAGCATGACCAGGGCAAGCTGCCCCGCTACATACCGCATACTTAACTACGCCAGTGACAAGGCAGGTATGAAATATTTGTTGATAAAGCAGCTGAGGCTGCAAGCACTCCATTGCTTTGATAAAGCACATCTGAATAAATTGCCCTTCTGTAGCTTTCTGGCAATGCTGATTTCAGACATGCAGACTGCAGTCCTTGCAGGCTTCCAGGGCTCTGGCAGCCTCATTCTTCCACCCGCGCCAGATTCAGTGGTAGCTTCAATCACTAGCACTGAAACCTCACGGTTTAGGAGCATTAAACCAGTCACAGGCAGAACACAGCCCTGAATCCAGCCAGAAGCTTTCTGAGGGTCTACCAGCAACAAACTATCCCAATAAACATCTTATTTCAGATCCCACTTCATCCCATTTCTGTCCTCCAAGCTGCAGGCTGGAAAGCTGTGGAGAACGGGCAATCCTCTCACAAGAAGCTGGTGAGGACACAGCCACCCTTTGAGATGATGGGGCAGCACCAATCCAAGGAGCAGAATGCTGGAAGCTTATAGTGAACCATTTTGTTTGTTTCTACAAGGTTCTATCCTGCATTCATTAAAATCTCAAGGTATTTTTCTGCATTAGCAGTTTTAAAGCATCTCCTTCGCACAAAATCTGTTTCAGTTGATTATTCTGCCAAATATTGAGTTGCATTTCTTCAAGCTGCTGCTTCACATCTTGCCAATCCATTATAGATTTTTATCCTGCTGTTCTTTTATTTATGGAGAAAATATGTACTTGTTTCATCTCTTCTCTTTCCTCTGAATTAGCATTTGTATAAGAGGCAGGACTAATTAAGCAGAAACCAAGATGTTTTTAGAGTTAAAGGTTAAGTACCTGCAGAGCAGCATGGAAAGCTTCAGTTCCTATGCAGACGAAATTCAACAAAAGCAACAGCAAAAATACCCTACTGATTTTATACAGAATTCATATGATGTATTAGCACAAATCTCTCCACACGTGCACGTTACGAGCAGGGCAAAACTGAATGACATCAAGAGGTACGCAGACACCGCATGCCTACATTCCCCATCTCCCACTTAAAGAGCAGCTGAGAAGAAACCTCTTTACAGAAGAGCTTTAAGACATCAGTTATCCCCAGATTATTTCTATGGCAAAGGCATAAGAGGCTGTTCAAGGCATCCACCATATTCCCCCTGCTTAGCTGAAAATACACACTTGAAAAGCTGAAAAACTCCAACAGCCCAAAGAAATTACAGAAACGTGGCTCACCTTCATACACATATCTGTTTTTTAGAAACACTGGAGCCTGAATATGCAAATGATAAGAATGTATTAATTATCATTAGTCATTCCTTCACAAAGAGTAGAACTAATTGGAGAAACAATTTGAGAAAATTGAAGTACATGACAGAAAGCATTAAGATTCATTAAGTTTCAGTCTTCTGGTCTGTCAGCTTGTCAGAAGTAGATGTTTGCTATTTTGGCATTAATGGTAAAACACACTTTTCCTCATCTGTTATACAACGTAACTCCTCTTGTAGTTTGCTCTGAGCTGACTCAAGTTGATGTGATGTGTTTTCAAATCAAAGGCACTGCTACAAAGTGGATAGAAGTTCTATTTCCATGTCTTTTAAATGATGAAACTGAACGTGCTGGTATTTTATTATAAATCATTTGCAGGTATTATTATTTATATCATTTCAAAGATGCTAGCCCACATTCTGAGGGGAAAAAAAAAAATAAAAGGGTAAAAAGACAGAAAAGACTGCAAATCCAACAAGACATTTACAGGGAAAGGTCAAAAAGATCTCCATCCTGTTCCATATAAAGCCTTCAACCATAGCCAGAAAACACAACAAACTATGCAATGAGTTTTGGACATTATTCATCACAACAGGAACAGCCAGAAGCATTTTGATATTTATAAGTAACAGCAGTGAGGCAGCTTAGAAGTTGCCTGCATGAAGAAAGACATTGCAGCAGCAATCAGAACTGAACGGCTCTGGTCAACTTCAGCTGCACTTTTTTATCAGATTGTGCCTTCACCCAGTTGTTAAAAAGGGCAGTGAAATCTTACATCCGTGTATTTGATGCCCTCAGGCAATTCCTCCTGAGTTGTGCTGCTATAAGTGTTATTAATTAAAACATAAATAATTATAAAAACATCATAAAACACAGTCCTGCTATAGGGGAGAAATGAAGTCTTGGCACTGTAAGAATTCCCACGTGTCTGAAGGGAATAACCCATCTGTAAGATCTGACAGGGACAAGGTGAAAAACTTGTTAGACATCTTCTGTTTCTATTACAACAGGGGTGTGAGCTCTATGGAGAGCAACACAGCTCTTAATTCGGGGTGGCACAAGGACCCTACCGAGCTTTAGTCTTTGCTGAGCAGAGCAGGCCAATACTTCAGCTCCATGCTTCAGTAGCAGTAGCAGTTATCAAGTATTGAAATGAAACAACATTTCAATACTTGATAAACTTAACACAGCTGGTTCAGAAAATTATACATACATAATACATAAAATTCATTTTACAGCTCACACAAATTTATTAACTTAAAAAAAGAAAATACTGAAGTGTCTACTTGGCAATTAAGATTGAAGTGTGTTAGCCTGCAATTAAAATCTATGCTTTAAGAAGTCACGCTATTAGAATGCCTGGCATCCTCTCCAAAATCCATCTTTGCTACCAGAAATGGCTCAGTCAACTCTTCAGCAATGTGGGAAGTCACAAACCGTAGCTGCTTAAAATTCAGCACAAGTTGCCTCCCTTCTGATTAGCAGCACAAAGTCTGACACAGTGCAATTTATTTTCTACACGACTATCACTGCTAAAACATGAAACACACATAAGTTAGGCAAAGTACAGCTTTACACTCATCATATACGTGCCTGATTAAACTACAGTATCTGCACAGAAATATTGTTATGCTGCAAACTCCAGTAAGAATGCAGCACAAATGTGTCAGGTAATGTCTTTGAAGCAACAAGAGCAGCCTCTCTGCTTTACAGGATGGTCACCACGTATTCCTCGTGCTAAAAAGGCTGCTTCAAAATACTCAAACTCAAAACAACCTTAGTAGTTGTTCTACAAGATAAGGCCAAGCAAACTCTGCAAAATTATTTTTCCCCAAGCGCAGAATTACAAGCTCATTTATCATTTACACTTATTAGAAACCTAATTTTACACTTAAAGCACCAACTTCATATACGACATAAAATACAGTGATTATTTGGCAAACACAGGAATAGCACCTCTGTTCAAAAGCACTCATGAATCCTCACAGCTGCTTGTCTGTTTGCTTTGCCTAGATGCAGCAGTTCTAAGTAGAAAAAGCCTCCATCAGAGATCTGCAATTCTTCAATTTGGCTTCCACATGTGCATTTCTCCCAGCTTTCTCTTTGAGAACAAGGAGGAATCTTCAAAAAAGATGATGTAAGATGTATTACTCTGGGGGAAAATTAACAAAATTAGCAGAAATATCATTCAAAAATGCTACAGCTTTAAAGTGATTACTTCCTCTATTATCAGACAATCAGAAAGTTAAATATAAAGTTACTTCACGTATAACAGAAGCAGTTTTAACTTCAATGTAATTTACCCAAATTTGGAAAGTAAAATCTGTAGTGGAGCATGCAGTACTGTTGTTTAAATACTGCTGTTAACAAAAGTCACCTAAACATGGGAGAACACAAATATTGTAAGGTTATATTCTTCCATACCAAACACATAGCGTTCATTAAGCTTAGGTAAGTCAAACTTGCAAGATCTTAGAATAAATCTGAACTTATTAAGGTAAAATTAAGGAGCTACTGAATAGCCACGACAGCATGCAAACCACAGCCTGGACAAGTGGCACAGACACGCACCTTAGTTGGCATACACTACCTGTGGCTGCTTAGGCTGCACTCTGAAGTACTCATCTTCTGTTGGCAGTAATAGGGACTGCTCAGCAGGATATCAAACCACACTTTCAGCAGAGCTGGCAATGCTGCATAGTGAGAGATGCTTCTTATTTTAATATCTTTTAAAGAAAGAGGAGCTTTCTTCAAGGATCGCCCTTCACAAAGCTGCTGAAGAAAAGCTTTTTCATGTTTTAGTCAGAACAAGATTCATACAGATTACACTGCGAAATACTCAGGCCCATTTTCCACACAAAAGATTACTAGAGTCCAGTTTAGAAGGAAAACAGGTATGGTGTGTTTTTGTTTTTGTTTTTTTTTTCCCCCTAAATCAGAGATTGGCTGAGTTGTGTAGTAACCTGGTATATGATGATAAGATATGCATCTTAGAGAAAAAAATACTTTAAGATGACTAAGGGTATAACACAGCCTTCTTACAAAGAAGAAAAAGCACAACATCCTTCATCTCAAAGTTGAGCCCACAAATAAATTTGATTACCATTCACCATGCAACCCAGTCAAGTTCCACTGGAAGCTGCTGATGAGCTGTGATGGGACAAGTTACGCCACTGCTGCTATCAGTCCCACCAGGCACTTCAAACTGAATCACTGCAGAGCAGTGATTAAGGGATGCAAGTTTTGGGCACACACTGAGAATCTCATTAGTACCTTCACACAGAGAAGTGGCATTCCACAGAGACACTCAAGCCATCCCTGTAGCCATATTTGTTACCCAAATCATCTTGGGAATAGCTGTAATTACCAACTGTGCTACATTCTTGCAATAGCCAAGTAACACAAGGCAGTTAATTGCACTCATTCCAATGGCCTGTGTCACTGTACAAAAGGTAACCTGCCTTGATTCCATTTTTTCCCAGAGTCCAGTGTTCAAATTCAAATGCATAGAACAGCATATTAACAGTTCTACATACTTCATTAAAGAAATTCATTTACATGGATGAAAGCTCATGACCCATTCACATGGGTTATACTTACAGACCACTTCACCCATGTAAATGGGAACTGCACTGCAGTGCATGTGGTCATTGTAAACCTGTGTTCACGGACAGAAAAAGGAACTGTAGGTAAAGAAAGTCAGAAACCACAAGCCTCACTGAATAGCATCAACTCTCCCTCCCATTGAGCATCAGTTCTGACAGTGCATGCAAAAGGCAGCCATTTCTCAGGCCAGCAAGTTATAAACTATCCAGAGCTCCCAGATATTTGCAAGTGTCAATGCAGAAAAGTAATCAGTAGATTTCGGGGCAAGACAGCAACAGGAGCCTACCCAATGATTTCCAAAAGGACAGCAGTACGTTTTACACCAGACTGATACAGTGCTGGTAAAACAGCTTTCTGAAAGGACACAAAGTTAAGTAGCCATTGTGAACACATGCACTGGGGGAATAAAATACAAGCCACACAGACACGTTCTGTATAAGTAACAACTTTATTGTAACTTGATGTGCTGAAACGCAAAAATATTTTCAGCAACAAGGTACAAAAAGTATTTCACCATTAACATCAGCTGATAAAAAAGGCTGGATGGTTCGATACAACTGTTTACATATCTGAATTCTCTTAATCATCTCCACCCCAAAACAGGTCCAAGTCATTTCACTGGCTTGATTTCTAAAATAGGACTCATTTATCTTAAGCCTTCAAAAAACAGGTTACAAATACAGTGAAGTTCCTTGCAAAACACTTGAAATAGTGAATTCCCTTTACAAACATAGTCCATTTACTGTAAGCAGAAGCCAAGTTATGAAATTAAGTCAGTGTCTTGCTAGCTAACGAGCTAAGCTCTTTACTACAGAAGCTATCAACATCAGATAAAGAACATTCCATTCGTCAAAAAAAAAAAATCAAGATATTTTATTAACCAATAGTAAAATTCAGCGTAACTCAACAATATTTCAGGCAGCAATACCTCACACCTGCAATTCACTGTCTTATGAAACACAGTTTCAAATACTGCACGTCATTTTATTCTCCCAAGGGAGAAGCCTTCCCATGAGGATTTAAAAGGAATAATCTCCACGTAGGCCTTCTACTGACCTGTAGAAAGGTGAATTTTGCGTTAAACACCCATTGTTGAGAAAAACATCAGAACTAGAGTGACTTATAAAACTAACTTCATGTCCATGATTATCACATTTTGACACACACTCAGCTTGTAACAGCAAATATTTTCACATTTTCACAAAATAGACCATTATTCAACTTATATCTGTTATTCCACACTTTTCGCAGCGAAACTTAACTGCAAAAGCAGGAGTCAACATGCAACAGAGCTCAAAGGCATGATCTGTAACTTCTGTCTCAACTGCGTATCAAATACTCTCCTTCACCTTTAAAAAATACCTTTTAAAAAGATCTTGTTTCCTGTTAAATCTTCCCTTCATCACAACAGTTTCCTAAAAAGGCACAATGTGTTTACACTTCTGCATGCAGTAAATGGACTAGAAAATAAGGATTGTTTATTGAAGCCTCTTCCACCCAAAGCATCTCCTTAGGAGAGGTTCAAATGGAAACAAAATAAAAATAATAATATATATAATACATAATAGCATTTTAACAGCAAATGGAGTCCTTATTTTTAGAAAGTCATTCTTGACAAAAAACACCACACAGTCATACATACACACGCACACACACACAGGACACACATGCAGGGTTCTCCCCAGAAAAGTATGCAAGCGGTGGTTCACATCTATCCAAGGGAGTAGTGTTGGCAAGCCAAAACGTGGCACCTTCATACGATATATTCCTAATCTGTATACAAAACTAAGAAAAAAATCCTAAGATTTCATCCTGAAAAAGAAAAACCAACCCAAGATCTGTCCATCGTATTACACAGTCTTCTGTCTGCTGCACTTAGAACTGACAACTGATGCTTTGAGGGCAAGTGTTTGAGATGTAAGGGATGAAAACAAGCTACTGAATCCAAAGGAGAGGGCTGCAATTAACAGCGATCCCATCCCAGTAAGATAAGAACACCGCATGTGTTTAAAGAACAGAAGAGGTGAATTTTAGTGCACTCACTTAAGAATACAGCAACTGTTTTGCCTCTTTCTTAAGAGCTGACCAAACTTAAAAAGATACATAATAAATAAACCCAAATCCAATCAGATTACATGGATTGTTTTCTCTCCTGTCAGCGTAATGTACGGTATACACTGCCTAACTTGAAAAGTGGACACTTCACAATGTAGGTAATACCACAGCACAGTGTCTGACATTTTTTGGTACAAGTGTGCTATTAAGCTTCTGAAAAGAAAAGAAAAATCCTTGTAAAATCCTTAAGCTTTCCATTAGATTACTGTACGCTGTTACTTCAGATCAAGCTGATCTGGACAATCACTGCAGTACTAAATATTCAAGTCACTCAGTGTGCTAGGGCTGCAAGTTTTACTGGTGATGGGTATGAGGGTATGATGTGTTCTAACACGTTACACAGTGCAGCCACAACAGCACTGTTTTGGAGGGAACAATTATCTTCACATCTTGCTGTGAAAAATGCTTGTGAGACCTTATTTTAGATAAATATTTAAAAATTGATATAAGGATAAATCTCTGTAAATATATAATTTGATGCCTTACGTACTATTAAAGTTTCTGGTTTTACACTTTATCCATCATAAAAGATTTAGTTGGAAAGTAAGAAAAATGCATGTTTAGAGATTATTTTGTTAAGAAATTGGTGTGGGCATTTTTTCCAATTTGCCTTTGCTAATGGCCGGAGTATAAAAGTATACATTCTTTCCTCTAAAAACTTCATTTGGAGCAATTCATAAGAACCTTAATGAAATGAGGATGGAAAGAGACTGTAAGAGAGTAAACAATTCCTCCTCTCTGTTCCCTGCATAACTTTTTTTTTTATTTTTATTGTTAATAGGCAAACTAAAGCCTTTATCCAAACACGATCATAAATTAGGCGAGATCTCCTCCCAATCCCCACTGCTAAACCCAAGTCTTCCCAAGGAAGAAATGCAACACATCACTATTACAGTAAACTCCATGTAATAACTCAGGAAACATTTTGAGTGTGCACTACTGCAAACTTTTCCTCTCAATTGTAAACAAAGCTATCAAACACTGAGGAAGTTGGTATTAAAGCTAAGGTTCATGGAATAAAGAACTGGCCCATGACAAGCATTTTATAAACGTTTCATCCTTTTCACATTATGCAGAATTCCAAAACCATCCACAATGCAAGTACAATAACTGAAATGCAAGACTGAGCAAGTCTCTGCTTGCCGACACATCTGACATTTCAGGGAAATATTCCTCCTGATGCTTGTGGAGCTTCCCAGGTGCTAACAGAAGCTGTGCACACACTGAGATGGGGAAAGCCTCTCCTCCACAATTTTGCCTTCCACGTGCCTCTTTCAAATAAGCAGAAGTATTCTGTTACTTAAATATGAAAGCTTGCAATAGTCACCTTCAAATGAGTCTTAAAAAGACATGCCTTTCTTTTCTAACAAAACTAAATCCCATGTGGCTGTGGGCATCTGAAAACGTATCTAAAAAGTTAAGCCACAATTACCTGTACCTCATTAATTCATCAAAAGCAAAATATATATGTACCACACAACATACAAAAGTTACACGTTAAAAGTGCATATTAAGAATCCATTTGGCCCATTTTCTTCAATTTACATTTGGTCATTCTATGCATTCTTTACTTTTCTATGTAACCGTACATGTGGGATATATTTTTTTCCATATACAATACTTTTCTGTTTTCACATTGAACTCTTCACCTCTTGTTCAGTTCTGCATTAAATGTAAACTAGCGATGGACCACAAAGAAACACAAGCAAGAGGTTCATATTCTGTGTTTCTTTTCACCGTTTGGACAGCTTTGACACACACACAATAAGCATTACAAACTGTAATGAAAATACATTTTCGGGCCAAACCATTGCATATTTGCCCCCACAATGAAAAATAAATTATGTTCAAAGCAGTATATTGCCATAAATAGCCTGTAGGCATTCGCTGAAGGTAAACAGGCTCTCCCCATACACAGCACTTGTCTAGGGTACATTTGTGCCTCTGGTTCAAGTGCTTTCAATGAGAGGCTAGTTAAAACCTTCCAGTTAGCACAGGACCAAACTATAATAATCTTTTTTTCTTCTGAAAATAATGGAAGATCCCTTTCAAAAAATTAATCTTCAGTTATCAACTTTACTGCATTATGGAGCTAGTGCAATCCTGCAGAGCCTAGTCAAAAAGACAAGGCACATTAAAAAATAATAATAATAAAAAAATCAAGATACATTAAACTATATGGACTAGAGTCATTGAAGATAATTTAAGGCCTTTCAGTGAATTAGAGTAATCAGTCTAATTTAAAGCTGAGGATTAAACCATAAATTATCCATCTGAAAAGCAAACAATAGGCTTTTTCAGCTTCTGTTCTGTGGACAAGGATAACAAAAACTCTTGTTATGGTTTGTGAAAACACCTCTGGACATGGAGGAGTAGAGTCAATTCAGTTTCTCTAAGTCCATGGAAGATTTCAGGACTGTTTTAGCCGTTTGCGTGGAATGCCAAACTGTGGACACTGTGCAGACGCGAGTGCACGAAAGGCCTCTGCTACTAAGTGAGGGTGGGAGTGGATCATGGACTTCCAGCCTGCTGTTTCCATTATGTCTGTTGCTTGGCTGAAAACAAAAGTATTGAGAACAGTCACACACTTTTACAAATCAAATGCACAAACACACGGCGGAGAAAAGAGCAGACAGGGCAAGATTACAGTGGAAGAGCAGCTGCACATTACAAGACAGACATTATGAAAGCAGTAACAACACCACTGGGAAGCAGAACCAAATTCGGGTATACCAGTAACAGCGTGTGTAGTACACAGGCTACTCATCCTGCTCTGTTCAACACTAGGCAGACCTCAGGTAGGGAACTGTGTCCAATACAGAGCACAGTGTAACATAACCACCTTTCAATCACAAACGAAAAGCAATAAAAATGTTCAGATAACTAGAAGAAAAATAAAAGTTCATTGCTGAGAAAAGAAAACCAGAGGAAGACATGAGAATCTCATTACACAGAATACACTCAATGTGGGGGTGAAGGAAAGATGACAAGATGAATCAGCTGAAACTGCAGCAAAAATGAGTAGTTTGCGTACTAGAAAAAGTCATGAAGACAGATTAGCTGGGTGACAGCAGAACCCTTCAGTTAGAGATTGCAGTCTGAGTACCAGTGGATGACAGATACCTGGGGATATTCAACTCTTTTCAGTACAAGATCCCAGGTTGCATTCAGACTAGCTTTCAGCAGCCACTGTCAATTTTTAACAACAGATTTCAGCAAGCATCATATTGACATTCATGAAATAATAATGTATTTTCTCAACATATTTATATTATTTACAAAAAAGTCAATGCAATATTGTTTTGAAATAATATAAAGCAAAGCCATAACATTTACTCTGCAAACAAAGAATACTATGCTGGTTGAGACATGGGGCACATGGACACAGGATAAATTTGTTGTTTGGAACAAACAGCTTAGCCACTGATCCCAGACTTCCACTGCTGCATTTTCGTAAGAATCTTCATATTGTCTTGGGAAATTGTCAGGCATAAAGTTAGCATCTGATCTCTACGCTGTGTAATCTCTCTCAAAGAAAAGTTTTTTTGCGGATTTCTAATGCCAGCCTTTAATCTTCTGCTGCAAGTCAATAGAGGTAAGTGCCTTGAGCAATAACACCAACGTTTGGACATCCTAGTTCTCAGTCAGTTAAGCCAGGCCCTCTCAAATTGCTTCAGTTAAATCATCCGCAATGCATCAGGGAAATAAAGACAGCCAGTACCCTTACTAGCAATTATCCTAGACCAAAGCCAACTAGTAAGCTCCAAATCACAGGAAAAATAACACACCGACCAGTCCACGCTGGTCACAGAGTTTTATTAGTTTTCCTACTTCATATGCCACGATTTCTTTCTACCATACCCTTCCTTTTCCACACCATGCTCATTCGTGACACCTATGAAAATCAAGTTCTTCAGGGAAAACACTACTAAAATTACTGGTATAAGTACAAGTTCTTTAACTGTTCCGGAGATTCTGACAGCAAGAAGTAAAACCCTGCTGTCCTTTTACTACATTTCAGCTTACCACTATTCATTGTGAAGCTGGCTGTCTTCTGCTCCATGATTTACTTGAGCTGCTTTAAGTACATACTGCAATCAGTCCTACAGTATGAGGGACATATTCTCAACTGATCTTTAGTGCAGGCATGAGCACTTAGAGAATCAGTCAGATCAAGGGACATGACTGACGGGTTGTGTGGCCTCAAAAGTGTAAATGCTGGCACATGGGAAGGTTTGTTTGCAGTAACAAAAATGTTGCCAGAGGCATGAAAAGAAACTGCCCTTCTGTTTTTGGTAATGCTGCAGGCTCAGACTCATCTAAGCAAGTCTTGAAATCACATCAGAGTTGTCAGTGCACCAGGCACAACCTGGTTAACTGAAAGATTTCCTTTACTAAGGGCTGATGCCACTTTTCTCACAGCACTGACTCTTCCTAGGAAAGGGATTGAAACCTAGCTGTTTTTATGACCTCGCACTGGAGGGCAGTTAACTCCCCATATCATCTAAAAGGGAAGTCACAATCGTAACTGTGGTAATATCTGCCAAATCCTATTTTACTTACAGTGAGTGACAGGCCTCAGTAGTGTGGAAATGAAGTAACAGTTCTTAAGATCTGCAGTCTATGTAGCAGTGTTTGTACAGAACATCAGGAAGCAGGGAAACTTACTTGCTATTCCAGTTTTTCCCATCTTTACACCCAAGTTGTCTAAGAACACTGCACCTGAAAGAGAGAGCATGTGCTCATATTGAGAAGGTATGCAAAGCCTAAGTTAAAATATATTTAGATTCTCATTAACATTACTTGCCTGTTAATAAAGTCTATTGCTTGTGCTTTTAACTGTTCAGCGCTGTGCAAATCTGCGAGGATAAGGATGTCAGCAACATTTTCTACCGAGAGGTTACTACAGAGTGCTTCCTCACACATGACCTTCAGCCGTTCCAGTGCATACTGATAAAAGAAAAAACTACACTAATTATTGTTCAAACTTATTCTTTTTACCGTTAGTTCAAAAGACAGTTTAAGACAGACCCAGTCATGAAAACACTTAGTGTCTCTCAAGCTTAAGAGCCAACAGGAAATTCAATATGCTGCATTGGAGTCTTCAAATGGTAAGACATCAGGCTAGAAATTATTAGAAGGACTGAAAAAAAAAACAATCAACAAGAAGTAACTCATTTAAGAGTTTGTTTTCCTTCAGTTTGGCAAAAGAAGAGCAAGGAAGACACAGGTAACCTTATTAAAACCATCATCAGGTAAGTTTACATCTCAAAGCACGGGGCAAAAAGATGTACAAAGGAAAGTTTCATGAAACCTCTCAAAACAAAAGTATATTAGTCTGCTTGAAACTGGCTTGCTGTGAAGTTGCTTTTCTTCCCTCTCTGAATTTATTCTTTTAAAAACAACTACTTATAACTTTAACACAGTCTACCAGAAAAGGTATGTAAAACGTTTCCATACTATATTCTGCATGAATAAAATGTGCTTATATTTTGAAGGATGTCATACATTGAATAGGTTTCATTCAGCTGCATACACTTCTGCTGAAATCATCCCCAACCCATTTAATTTAACAATCAGTTTTCAAGACTGAAAGAAATTTTAGATGCATAAATGGCACATATATAGTCGAGTTGCCATCTAACACATTTTTATGAGTAACTGTACTATGCAACAAAAAAATGCCACTGAGGAAAAGTGAAATTCTTGGGCCAACTTTCAATGTTTCTACGCCTATGCATTTTTTACATCCATTTTTATCACTGCCCTATTCCACAGGATACTTCTATTTCGAGAACACAAAAGTTATGTTAACTCTGTACATACCATGTAATAAAGCAGTGCAATCTCTCTAGTAATATGCAGAACACTATTTTTAGTTTATTATTTCATACTCAGGAGAAATTGAAAGACTTTAACCATTACAAGAAGCTGAAGGTACCTCCTTACTCACTATCTTTACGCCCTGCTATTGCAGACTATTATGTAGCTTCACCTTAAAACATTCCCCAGAATCTATCAGTGTACTCAATAAAAGCCAGCATTCATAAAATGACACTGTTCCACCTTCCCACTTGGGTGTATAGAACTGGACAAAGCACTGAGTTTCAGAAGATGAGAGGCTGGCTGGTATTCATTTCAAATGAATACACGTGGTAAGTCACCCAAGCCAGGGCAGTGCCAGTTCAAAAATTCTTATTAAAAAAAAAGAATACTAAATTGCCAAGAAAACTTAATAATTGTTTCTTGAAATTAACTACTGGGATGGCTTACAATACTGCCACAGAGTTGACTACAAGAACAGGAAGCTTTGCCATCAATGTTTTGAGGATGTATTTACACAACCAATTTAGAAATCACACAAGTGGTTTAAGAAATTACCATACTCTGAACTGCAAGTGAATAGGTTACAGATTTCATATATTTAAAGGAACATTCTCTGAGCTCTAAGCTACTTACAGCTCCTCAAGGAGAGACAACTACTTGTCCTCTGCTGATAGCTAACTAAAATCTCAATCTAAGCTATGAAGGAGTGAAAAGAAGAAAGAAGGTATTGCATCAAGTTAAAAAAAGTTAAGACAACTCTAAGTTACAACTTCAGTGTTGCTTTAAGTCCTCTCACCTCGAGTAGTAAACAAGAGGAGGCAAGTAGATAATAATAGACAAGATTCCCAATGCAGAAGAGACTATGAAGTTTGTAGGGAAGACAAAGACCAAAGTTCTGAAGTAGTAGTAATTTTATGGAACATGGTTTATTCAAATGCTTGTGTAAATCCTCGTAAGGAAAATCAAGACCTAGGATAGATTTTAAGATCCACTTTTCCAAATGGGATCAATGGTCTCTATTTTTTATTTAATTAATTATAGTGTATTCTATTTACTATCCTTACTTATCCTTACTGTACTTACTTAAAGTCTGGAACACTTGAGTAAAGAAAAACTTATTGACAGATTGCTAAAATTCTACTGATAAAGAATTCTGTTCTTCCCATTTTTCTGTATTTCAGATGAGAACTTTCCTGTAGTATTTCAAAAATTGAAACATATATCAAACTGAAGGAAGATTATTATTTTAGAAGAACATTCCACAAACTAACATCAATTTTGAGACCTTAGGGATTAGTTACTTACTTTGTCTGCCGCTGCCAACAAATTGTCAGCCATTTTTTCAAGGTTTGGTGCTTTTCCTGTGTAAATGAATCTCATCATTTCTTTAAAAACTTCAGGGTCTACATCATTTATTTCCACACGGTTCTGGTAAAGGAAAAGAATGATTATCAAAAACCTTTGGAATTCAGCTATGTTTTTGAAGCGAGTATATCAAGTATTACCTGTGTGCACATCATGTTTTCACTTCACACCCATCATACAAAACCCTTACAATTTCAAACTACCATTCCACAACATTAAGCAGAAAGTAAATAAACAGTAGCTCTTAAGAGTCAGGTGGAAATCAATTGGGAAACCTTACACAAGAAGAATTAATTGCATTTTCCTTCTTGAAATATCTAACTTTGTGGACTGTATTACACAAGCTGCACCTGAAAATCAAGGTAGTTTCAGGAATATTTAAAAGCACTCTGAGTTTTGAACCTGACAATGACATGCCTGGAAAATCAGAAAGCAGAGCAACAGAGAACACTGAACCAACTTAAAAGTCAACAGTTCCTGTTTTCTTCTAAAAATCCAAAAAGCAAAGACTTTTTGCTTAGACATCTAATGGGCATCACATATCTGATAGTCTTCCTAATAGAACAGTGGTATTGCATGCTATCTCCTATAAGCAAATAAGGGAGGAAGGAGTGACAAAGATGCAGAAGCAAGCATTAGCCTTTTGACGCAGGTACAAAACCACCAAAGCACAGGATGATGTACAAGAGCAAGGCTGCACTGGAGATTTGTTGTTAACATAAAGCTACTCAGCAAAGCACATTAATGAAGGTGGGATGCATCTGAATTTCTTTAAATCAAGAATTCCAAGCAAGTGCTTTCTATATTCCAATTCTGCCTGAGAAAGTTTCCTGGGAAACTGCAAGAAGGAAAAAATGCCACACAGTTGCATTGCACTTGATGGATTCATAGACACAAATGCTACTACCACAGCAGCCCGCAAGATTAAATGATGATCATCCATTACAGTCCTTTAGCAAGCTGATCACTTCCTTGCCTCTTCATAGGTTCTGCCTATAACCAACCCATTTTAGATGTGCATAAAAGCAGAGGCAACTCTCTGCTAACTAAATACCTATCCATCCAAAACACTTACATAGGTCAAGCGTTTGCAAGGAATCTGAATGAAAAGCACTTCACTGCCTCAAGGCTTAATGCGAGTTATAATTCACCTTTTGGTCCTTTCTGTCCTAATGACCACATAAAACTCATGTTTTGCTCTATCGTACTAATCAAGTCCATTGGCTTAAATGGGAGTTGAAGCTTAAGCAAAAGGGGAAAGAGTACAAGATGAATTGCATTAGCAGCTGAAGTGTTAAAAAACAAAAATGTAGTCTAGGGCAGATTTAAATATTTGACAGAACAAAGTCCACCAGAACCTTTCCACAGTCAGCCCTATATGCCCTTTCTACACAAAGAAACTCCCACGGAACTCATGCATGGGAGGCTGCAGGAGTACCAACTCCAATCACGCACTACCACACAGCACACGCCTTCCTGTTAAGCAGCACTTGAAACACTCAGCAAGCTATCCCCATTTCACAGTGTACAAGTATTTATGTGCAAAGTCTTCAGTAAGGCTTACCTTTTTGCTTTCTTCCATTTCATGTTCAAACATTGCATTAAAAACTGGAGATCGTGCTAGAGCAAGAGAGGTGAATATTTATTAAATATGACCAATTTTTAAGCTTTTAGCAATTTTAGTAACAAAGTAATAGCAATACAAAAGTAGAAAGTACCTGCAAGGACAGACTTATGTGCTTTGAATTCTTGTCCTCCTACGTAAAAACTGCAGTCTGTAAATCTTGTTGTTTCCCAGAGATTCCCTAAATCTTCTGCTAGTCGACATTCAGGTACCTTCAAAGTGTTTGTGTTAGACTGTCCTGATATATTCACCGAGTCTTGGACCACGCTTACCTAACAGAGAATCACAGCAAGACAATTCTTTCATAACTGAACGCCAACAGTAATTAAATTACAGCACCTATTGCTAGAAGTTCAGCAATTCCAAAGCAAAGCAAAGCACAGTGGTGTCTCTGGCAGTAGGCCAGAACCATAAAACAGTTTCTTACAGTTTACTTACAAGTAACATAAAACAAATAGGATTTTACTTACAGGCTAACGTTGTGCGCTTATCCAACCAAACGATAAAAAAGCAACAGTAAGTCAAGAGATATGGTTCCTTTGACACCATAAATACATGTTAATTCTATTTCAAAGATAAACTAACACTTCAGTCTTCACATATTTAAGTAAAGTGTACACAAAATCAGATTCTAAACAGATCAGTAGGATCACTACAGCACAGAAAAGATTTGTAAAATACCAGTGGCACAGCTCTCTTGTTACCCCATGTTACTCTCGCAAGTAATTGTTTCTTCAAGCAATATTAAAAGCCATTATTTGAGAAGTGCATGTCAACAGAATATAAAGCACAGTAAATAAATAATGAAATGCATACTCACATGTTTTAAGTTTTCTGCAGAACTGGATAAACTGAGATACATGCATCTGAAGTGAATGCTACCACTACTCTCCATGCTTAAGTCTTTCACAAAAGTAACAGAACGGTAGCATTCTTACTTGCCTTTGTCAAATACCTTTGCATACTAACTCCTTTTAATCAGTCTGTTGGGAAAATGCTCAGCAGGTTTTATTTCTGTTGTCTGAGAATACGCATCTGAGAATAAAATCTTCCTTAAAATAAAACCTTCCTAAAGAAGAAAAGCTACGGGATTTCAATTACTGCAACTCTCAAATGCAGAAAATTAGAATTACATATGAAGAAAATGCTGATATTGTTAAGATTGGTGCTCTGCTTGATTTCTAGAGGCAAAGCAGCTGGAATAAATCTGGCATAAAGCAAAAATAGCACAGCTAAGCTTCACAGAAAGTCAGTGTAAACCAACCAGCTCAGAAGAGGATGACGATCCAATTAAGACAGCAGTTTGAGGATTTGACTCACTGACTAATTCCCTTTCATCCCATACCCCCTTGTGATTATAAAAACTTTCCTTCTGTTCTTCCACCTTTAAAAAAAAAAAATGGAATAAAAATATCTTTTTCATTTTCACAATAAGACTGTATCTTTAAAACATCCAAAGATCAAAACTTTGGTTTTCACACAAGGCAATCTCACGAAGTATGAATATACACAAATGGAGTCCCAGCTTCACAAAGCTAATCATTTGTCAACGGAAAGAGTTGGCTCCTCAAAACTTCACCTTAATTTTCTGCTCCAAGTTGCCAGCACAGATATCTCTTTCCTTGTTAGCTACAGACTTTTCCTAGAAAGGTCGTCTACATATTCTTTACATTTACCCAAGCTGGTCTCCAACATTTCAGAATGTATTTCAGAATGATTTCCAATATATATTTGATGGTTGTGCAACACTGTATGAGTTATTCTTTTTAGATGCAACCTGAACAAAATTTTTTTTGTATCTCCCATAGCTGAATGAACGTATTGTATCATCTATTGGTAGGATCTTCAGAAGTCATTACTAACTTACAAATCTGATGTTTCATGTATCACATATCCTGGCAGTATGCTTACAATCTAAGTGCTTTGGGGTTCATTGTAAATGAATCATTACAATTAAGCTACAATCCAATCATTTTAACACTAGAATCATTTTTTTCCCCAAAGAACACTTCATACTAATTATTTCTTTCAGGCGCTTCATAGTGGTGTTCATAAAATAACTCATGAGAGTGAAGCTATTTCTTCCCTAAAATGCAGGATGAGGAGACCCTAAAACTAATTGCAAACAACCTATCTTAAAGAAGAGTAGTATTTTAGGCAGGAGATCCAAGTACTCCATGAGGTCCGATGTACTTACATCATAGAAAGCTATGCAAGATGCAGCTTTTCACACTACAGTGGCTGCACAGATCCTTTTTAAATTGTATATCCTCGTGTATGTGGATATGTAAAAATATAGGAATTATGACTTGTCCAATTTCAGTAGGCAAGATGACAGCTAACAAGGGAAAAGTCATCACTTTCTTGAGTTTGAAGCTGGTGGTCCAACAGTAAGCGTGATAAGCTGTGATACTCCAGACTGCTCTCTATGAAAGTCACCTAAGAGCTGCAAAAGTACTCCATGGGAAAAAAATTCTGCAGATAAATTGCTGTTCTATCAGCAAATGAAAACAGTTGCCAGACTTTGGAAATCTCAGATTCTGTGAAACTACAAATTTGACCTAGAGGCTTCAAAAGATAGTTACGTAGTTACATTCAGTAGGGCTGGCAGGGGCAGCACTAGATTTTGCTAAGTATTTGACCTAACCCTTCTGTTTTCAGTCCAAAGACATATCCAGTGATCTTGAGAACATCCTGCAGCATCTTGGTACACGCTGCCTGAGAAGACCAAATAATCCTTCTGCAAAACTAGCAGGATAAACAGGAGAAAGCCAGTACAGGTGCTATTCAGTGATCGTTACTGAATACCCACCATGTCCAGGAAGCTTTACCAAGCAAAGTACAAAACCTTTTTAGAAAGGTAAGTCAGTCTTCAAATACAGATACAAGTAGGAAGGTGAACACAGAAATAAGCGCTTCAAATTTAAAAAGACAAATTTCAGACCCACATACAAATACAAGTCCTTCAAAGAATACCTGTTGTTTTTAGTTGCTGAAGAGCAAATAAACCTATTTTTAAGAACCTCCATCTCCAATCTTTTTGCTCGAATTTGAAACAAATCAGAAGATATTCTGAAACCCTCACTGCATGTAACTAAAATGTTGTACTTCTTGCAACACTTACAATCAGGGTAGGTCAAACACTTGAACACTCAAAACTTCTCCATGTTTTGTAAGGAAACATAGTTACGTTCAATTATTAGCATCAAGACAAAGTATTTTTGAGAGGAAAAAAATATCAGCATTTGTTCCCTCTAAAATTAAAGACAGTTCCAAAAATGAGCACTAAAAGCAACTTATAGCAAACTATTCATAACAAGAAAAACTCCAAGTGAGGAAATACTCCTGAGTATCCCTGCAGAACCATAAAATACTTGTTACCTCTGCTTTTATCACCAAAATAATTGTATACATAACAAATTTATCATGCAGCTAATTTAACTTGTCTATGTGAAAATAAGATGCGCTATATTTGCAATATCCAGTCTCAGGGGCCACATTTCAATTATTCTTCCTACACAGCATAACAACATATAATTAAATTGTAATCTTGCCAAGACAATTTTACACATTTCCTGTAAATACACAGATCAAAGCAAACTTATTAGCAGTTAAAGCATCTATCATCCTCCTAAGCCACTAATCACTCTATGGCAGCAGAGACAGCCAGTCAACATGCATTTAACATGCACAGTTCCTATACTGCAACTTTCTCTAGTTTCCATTTTTAACATGTAGTAAGCATTTCACTCAATTTTAGTATGACGTCTGAGGTTACAAACAAAACCAATACTACAAAAGCATCTCATAACATTCCAGAAAGTTAAGCTTATACTGCAGTTTTCCATAATCATTCTCAGTATTAAGAAATATCCCAGAAAACTTGCATTTGTTCAGGAAAAAAAAATTTACAGCTGCTGTAAAAATCAAGTGTTTAATTGAAAAAACCATTCACTGATTAAAGCCACCAATAATAATATTGCAGTGTAGATTCCAGCCAGCAGTTGTGCTTTTATATTTTTTTTTTAAATGCAAGCCAGCCCACAGATATTTCCTTTTACCTATCCAGTGATGAACAATTCTTTAATTCCAAAACACCACTTCTTTATTTAAAGGAAACCTTAATAAAATGATACTCCTACAGACACCACACATCAGCCACCTTTTCATAGGTAATTCTACAGCAAATTTCAGTGTACCCTGGCTGATTTGTGGAGTTTACAAGCAATCATTTCAGAATTGTTCTGCACTTTGATATATGTGTACAAAAAAAACAAAAACAAAAACAAAATACTCTTGCTATATCTATCACTTACAGAAAGCAACTGTCATAGAGCTCTTTAAATGAACATAAAGCAGAAACTTTGGGCTTTTTAAGGAGAACAAAAGCTTAAATCACACCCACCTCACAAAATAACGTCAGCTTGTCATCCGGTAAAAGACCATTAGCTTCATCTAGTAAAAAATCTCTTCGGATAAACTTCTTAAAACCCCAATCCTTGCCTTGCACAAACCGATACGCTCTTTGGCTTTCTGATAAAAAGACAGTTATGTACAGATCAAGCAAGTCAAATACAAATATTACCAGACATTAACATCTGAAAAGTCTATACTACCTGCAACTCAAACCACAGCATCTCTTTAGATTTATCTTAGGCACCAACCAGCAAAAGAATTTTCCAATTCAAGCATAAGAGTCCAAACAGAAACTGTTCATCGGGAAGTACCGTGACAATGAATTTGTCATCACAAATGCCTGCTGACAACACTTCTGCAGTTGTCATAACAATCTATTTCCTGAATAGCTTCTTCCTGAAACAGAAAATCTTGTTTCCCAAGTTCAAATTACTTCAGAATAGAGCAAAAGAGCAGAAAAAAAAGAAATGAAAGCTTTCAGCTAACTATTTCTCGGGTTGTAAAAACATATGTTGACAAATGTTTTGGTTTTTTTAAGCTACTATGACTATTTTTTTTTAATTATTTTTTTTTTTAATTTAACAATTTGCTGTGACCACAAAACCTTTTATTTTCCCTGTTCGACCACAAAACCTTTTATTTTCCCTGTTCTAATGGTCTCAGCCCACAAAAGGGTTCCCATGGTCATATTAGTGCAAATACATGCACTGAGTAAGGTTAGTCACTCTAAGTGGCACGCCTGCTATAAGATGGTCATTTGTTCCACAAAATGGACCACAGGAAAGTACACTATATACTTTTATTTGAACATAAAACATGGGAAGTTATATTTAGAAAGAGTGCAGAAAAGAAAAAGAGCAAGAATATTTCTGAAGTTATAGTTGAAACTTAAAACAAAAAACAAAAAAAACAACACCACGCACACTCTCATATGAGGGGCTTTTCTTTAATTCCAAAAAAGCTGGGTGAGAAATTGTATCAACATTCACCTGCTATAAGAACGCATGTAAAACACAGAAGCAAAGGCAAATGCACTTACTGAAGTGCAGTGTGGGACCTCGAGATGAGGGAACCAAAGTAGAAGAGTGTTCATGTTTTTATATCTGTACGCCAAGAAAAAAAAATTGTCTGCCGTTGTAAAAACACAGTTTAGGTTTTTGGCATCTCTGTCAGCATTTTTCACATATTTTTTTTTTTTAAAACCAATTTTCCAACGTCTCACAAAGCCCATGAAACTGAATAAAAAAATAAAATCAAATTTATTCAGGAGAAAAAAATTCTCTAGATTCAGTCCAAAGCTTTGTTCTGCAGCCTTAGATGCTACTGCTACCAGCAAGAACCAGTATCAGCCCTCTGAAATTACAAGATCAGTAGCCATTTAAACACACAAAACTGTAGAACTAAAACAGCATAAAGTGTTTTCTTTCTAATGAAGTCAAAATGTTAGTTTTACCTATCTCATACAAGCATTGCTTGAAGCAGCAGTCTGTGCATCAATTATTAACAAAGGATGTCTGAAGTTGGGCATCATTACATGTTATATATAAAAACAGAGCATCTCCATGAGCAGATGGTAAATGGCTGGAAAGACTAAGAATTAAGATTTCTGTTGGCAATTTCCCAAGATGAAAATATGTTTAATTTCTACAGTGTCAAAGACAGGACTGATATTATAGCATAAACTGAAGACATCTATTCACTGTATTTCTCTTGTACCTTGTGAATTCTAGCATTTAGAATACCAATAAGCAAATGATCTTCAAACCCCTCCATCCTACACTGAACAGCCCTCACTGAGAGCAGCTCTCACACCTTTACTGAGAAAAGAGCACAACTGGGTGCCTTTCTCATGTGTCTGCACAGTCATGCACAACAGTGTGGGGAAGAAAAAGGAAAAATTAAGAGGCCTGTGTACAATTGCAGGGCTAAGAACTCATTGGCCTCATGGAGATGAGTCTTGCAAGGACTGGCGCAGTAAAATCTATCAGAGGATGAATATGGAGCAAAATATGTACATCTATTTCTCTTCCAAGGAGTCAAATTATTTAATGCATTTAGATTTGCACTCCGCTTTGTGAATTTACATTCAAGATTACAGTGGGTCTAGTTACACTAGGAGAAAGTAGCACAGGAATTGCCATTTTCAACCAAAACTTTAAGACCCAATATGTAAAGAAATAAAGGCAAGTTAGAGATTGAAAACCACAGAGCTACACAAAAACAGTAACTAAAAAACCTAAAATCAAAGCAAACCCTCCTGAAGATTTTGGAGCTAAGTACTGAAGAACGACAGATGTTCAAAAAAACAAACAAACAAACCCTGCAGTACAAGAAGGGAAAGAAAGCTTGCATTAAATTGTTGACCTAAATCAGATTTGATGATCTTTATCCCACTGAATATCTGCCATATCTGGCTGAAAGGTAGCCTTCAGAAGTCATACTATCATTTATGTTTTTACTTAGCATACACTAAAATATTTTATTTAAATGCTCAGTCTAAAATGTCCACAGCCTGCTACACTATCAGGGACCTTACAGTGTTTAGTGTTAAGAAAAGTCCAACTTTCAGAAATGTTTCTATAAGAATTACAGCTTTACCAAAAAGCATTTCCAGTAAAGGTGGTGCCTGTAAGACGGAAAGCAAGAAGGCAATTAAATAAACTCATCAATTATTACAAAGTCTTTGAGTTCTTTTGGTATGAGATCCATGTTTTTACACTAATTAGTGTAAATCAGATGACGTAGACAAAAACACTCTAAAGGAGCATCTAAAAAACATTCATCCTTATATAATATGGCACTATAACTTTCACTGTAGTTAGAAAAAAGCAAAAACAACTCTACTAACAGGAACCAAGAATAAACTGCTAGAAAAGTTAGGCTACAAGAATCTAGAGTGACAGAAGTTAGTAACCCATTGCAATTTATAGTGCTCAGTGAATAGAACTGAGAACTGAGTGAACAGAACTGTGCGAAACAAGATTTTTAATTCAGTTTCTAAAATAATCTTAAAGAAGATATTTCAAGTTTCCTTAGAGTTAAATTCTGTTCAAGAGAGAAAAAATTACTAAGCAAACCTTCTGTGGAATGTTCTTATAAGTCTTGTGAGATTCTCTTACCCATTGCTTTAGTTTCTTCCCTTTTTGCATTCAGCAGTGAGAATTTGAATTTTGCTCTGACTTCACTTTTTGGACAACTGACTAAAAGCAAGTATAATGACAAGTAGTCTTTGCTTTCATCATCTAATCCCTTTGGATTCACTCTCAGGCACCTAAGGGAAAGGAAAAAATGTGCCTTTTAAAATCCTACACAGAATAATTTCAAATAGATATTCATTTTTTAAAGAGAGAATGCCATACCCCATTAAAACAAGTGTTTCCCTACTTCAAACTATGAAACCAGAAGCAACCTGTACCTGCAATTAAACATCACAAACAAAGTCTTGATACTTATTTGTAACTTGAATTTTCAACTTTTGCTAGTGAAAACAAAACAACAAAAAAAGCAGTTGTCAGAATGAAGATCTTACCACTTCATTTTGTCATTTGGCCCTGATGAAAATGTAGAACTCTTTAAAACTTCACCCATCTCTTCTCGGCAGAAACTGAAGTTATTAATGGTCCACATGTAGGAAAATTTTACTACTTTGACCTGAACAAAAGACGTAGAAAGTTTCAATAAAATATAGCTCGTATATCCACCATTAGCTGTGAAAATATTAGACTGTCAGCACAATTCAGTGTTTTTAGGGTTTTTTTTTTGTTAACAGTAATTATGAATAAAAAATGAAGCTGCTGGAATTCATGCAAATTACCTGTGTGTAACACCAGCTTTCAGCCACAGGTCCACTGGACATCTCCCCAGGAGGAGGTGGGGTGGGAACCCTTGACATTGCCACTTACTGCAGGTTGTAGTATCTAAACAGCAATCCAAACTTCAGCAATTCTTCTAAAATAAAAACAAATATGAAATGAATATAGATTTGGTTGCTTTCTGTAAGCATGGGAAAAATATTATGTTTTGATCCTCAGTGGATGGTCTCTTTCATGTCCTCCAGGTACCTCCTCTATTCTAAGAATTACTCTCGTATATTAAAGCCTGCTGGCATGGGAATCACTCCAAATGATGCACATATAAAGCCTTCAAGGAAAAACACAATTCTCAGTTTTCATCAGATGAGAAAGCAGATGCTATAATCAGCTGTCTTAACAGAACTCAGTGAACAAAGAAAATAAATCACCAACTAAGTCTCCAGAAAGATAGAGATCACCAAGACGTTCAAGTGTAATCAAATACACAATTCAGCAGGCCTCCCATGAGCAGAATTTTTCTGTCAAAATAAAACTTGTATTTACTCATGGCAACCCTTGGTATTTAATTAGAGCTTTCCACAAATGTTAACAGGTGACAATCAGCCACTGTACATGTAAGATCATGGAATTTGCTTGGTCCTTCTTTTCTGTTTTCCTTTTAAGTAGGAGTCACAAGTATTGCATAAGCTGCATTTACACAAACTTTGTTTAGATGTTCACAATTCATTTTGATATTCTAGACAGAGCCATCCAGAAAGAAATTCACTGAAAGGATATATGTGAACATCTCTCTTTCATAAAGCGAGCATTTTGGTGCTTATATGACCATTATTTTTGGAAGTACATCCTACTCAGTGATAACAACCAATGCTATTACCCAAATAGCTGATGGAACTTACATAGAACTATAGCCTAAATTTTTTTTAGAGTTTACTTCAGCTTCACTCAACCCATCTGCTCTTCAATTCTCCAAAGTTAAAGAGAAAGGAATAAGAAATACAGACCATTCCTCATTGTCAGATACACGGGACCGACCCAGTTCTAATACGTCCCTAATTCTTTCAGTACTTTAGGACAGGCAGCTCCTAGAAATCCATGATCTTGGAAAAGGCTTTGAAGGGCTCCCTTTGTGAAAAAGGGCCTCAAAATTGGCTGTATTGTAGCCTCTCCACCAAGTGCCCAGTAACCTCAGGCTAGCTACCAGTAGTTGCCTGTTCCTTCCTGCCTCAGCCAAATCAGCCTGACAAACTGAGAGGTGACGTCTGAGATTTTACATTGACAGCTGCACTACATGATCTCAGAGGTCATTTCCAATCTTAATGATTCTACAATCTACATCATGGGTGTCCAATCTTATGGCTTCCTGGGCCCCACTGAGGGAAGAGAAATTGTCTTGGGGTGCATATAAAACATGCAATATAGTTAGTGTACACAAGTACCTCGACTTTTTTACATTATTAAAATACTAAAAAAGGGCAACAGAAACAAATCTAGTGGGTTGGACACATACGGTCTAAGTAAAGGTGGTTAACTGTCACTCCATCACTTCCAGTTCAGTCTGCCGCTGCACCTGGTTCTACATTGGGCATTTGTGCTTGAGACTGCTCCAACCTGCTGCGTGGCTTTTGTTATTCACTACAGCTTCTGACAGAAGCCATGACTAAGTACGTTTGTCAAGTCATTCACAAACTTTGGCTCCTCATAAAGTTTCTAATTACTGCTTTAGCAGCAGAGACTGACTTCCCTGAGCTCCTGACATGCCTTTGCAGAACAGAGAACAAGAACTTTGAACAGGTAAGATATACTGGAGTCTGAGTTTAGGAGTGTAGATTGTTTATTGCTTGGTTTTGCTCTGTTTTTAAATATGCCTGAGTGCATAGTTTTGAAGAATGCAAACCAAGCCCAGCAAACTGAACAAAGGAAATGGTCTGGCAAGTTGTACCCAAGGACTGCCAGAGAACAGTGGGTAGCTATTGGCAATACTAATAATCTACCTTAAATAACTTCACCTGACTAATTAATCAGGATTTGGAGGCAGTGGTAGGGATATTTACCAAAATTACAAGCTGAAAGCAACGAGTCATAGAAACGCTATCCTGACACACAGAGGCATCAGGAGAGGAAAGAATTTCCTCCCACCTGGTGCTGGTGCCCAATTGGCCACATGTTCCTCACCCCCAGATAGTGACACAGGACCAAGGACAGACTGAAGGTGAGAAGAAAGATGTATCTACACGCTCAGCTTTTGTTCTACGTACTATACTTTGCTTGGGGAAAAGACTAAATACTACCTTGAAGAAAAGTTTATGAATCATTGATCAGCCACTGTCATCAGCTCAGACAAAGAGGTTTCCAAGCACCAATCCCCCCTCACAGCCTATTAGATCAAATGGCTGGGAACAGACAGAGCTGTAGTTCACAAAACCTGTCAGGGAATCACGAGGTGGAATTAAATCAATGAAGTGCAGGAAGACAGGCTTGTTATCTGCAGGATGAAACCACTTACTCAAAGTAACACAATTTCACACTGGAATCTGCATTTACTCCTCTGCACCTCGTTGTGAACAAAGCATCAGAGGTGATAGGACACAGCCACGTAACATCCTCCAACAGTTTTCAGGCAATGTTATAGCTGTCTGGACAAGGCTTAACCAATTCCATTTTGCTAGGAAGACTTCACCAACCACCAGAAGAGGCACGCATGATTACGTTCACTTGGAAACACTCAAAAGCTTTAGGGGATGAGGACAAAAATTTCTGGCTTTAAAAAATGGAAAATAGGTATATTTCTGAAACGTGTCAAGGAGCTTACTCCTTTTTTTTAAATAAAGTGATATATCCATACTAGATGACACGCAGCTGTTACTGACAACTCTTAAGACTCTTGAGAGTTTACTCTATCTTACTTCAAAACAAGGGAAGAGATGCTCAAAAGTACATTACTTAACCTGCACTCTTATATCCTGAACAGAATGAGCTTCTTGCTTCTCCTGGCTTCTTAAGGTACTGATGGCAACTGCTAATCATTCTGTCAAATAATCCAGTCTCTCTAAAACTCAGAACTTCACAGAGCTCAGCACTACTTGCAGAGCAGGAGGGCAAGTGGAGGAAAAAGAAAAAAATATATCAAAGTGGTTCCTCAAAGCATATTTCGCAATTGAAGTACTCGCCTACTCAAAGAAATATCTGAATTGAACTCCAAGTTAACTGAAGTTGATTACCATTATATTATTTGCTCATGGAGTGTCAATAGAATACAGACTACCCCCATAAAAATTATTTACACTGAATTTCATTAAAAGCTGTATCGGTTGTTCAAACTTTCCTTCCTGTAACTTTAAAGACACCTTCAAAGATGCCTTATATGTAAGCATCATGTTAAATTTCAAGCATACTGTCATGCTTCCCTTACCAACGTTATATTCAAAAACTCAATATTTATGAAGATTATTCTACATAAAGTAACTCTTCAACTTCCAAACTACAGAACTCCACATTCAGTCCCACATCTTGTGTTGGAACCAACAGTTTTTATACCTGAAAAATGACAACATCTTAAGGAAGCACTGCAGGAATATCAACAGGAATTCTCTAATCCCTCAATAGTAAATCCACAAAACGCTTCAAAGCTTAATTGAAGAACTGTCTTTATTGTTAAGAGGATCTTTTGCCAGCTTTCATGTAACAGTGGAAGCTCAGTGGAACTACTATACCCTAGTATTTGTTTCATCAGGGTAGTTGTAGTATTAACACGTGCTTGTGTGTGCCTGTTATATAAGTAGTGACCATAGCAATGGTCTTTCTATTTATCTTTCTATTTCAATAAAGTATTAGCCAACAAATTACTGATAGAGCTGGACAGACAAATTGCTTTCCACAGGCCATCCAATGATGGCCTATCTAGAGGCCAATCCTCTAGAAGGGCACCCCTGCCTGCCAGAACCGAACCACTGATCAGTCTGCCAAGCAAATCAGTGACCCCATCCCACCCTGTAAAAAGCACAGGGGAAAAGCACACCACAAGCTGGAAGGGCAGTCCTTCCAAGGCTCTTCTCTGCTGTCCCTTTTGGCAAAGGGTTCAGCCTCCAGGATCAAAGCACTTCCCTCCCCTGCTGCATTTTGGCACATCACAGGATTTCAGCACTCACCGCATGATAGAGCTGAGCAAGAGCTGGTCAGGCACAGCATGGGCTTCTTCTCAAGTTCTGTCCAGTGACTGAAGAACAATGAACATTTAACAGGAAAGTCACGGTGCACTCCCAAACCATCATGGGACAGAGTTTCCACAGGCCAAGGAGCCTGCTCTGCCAGAAACAAACATCTCTAGCCAAACTTCATCAAGCATTCAATAGCTAACAGAAACTAGAGTTACTTACTGTCTCAGAGTGACTGAGGTTAGGATCATTTAGCAATGATTAAGGAAAGCCTAATAAACGAGTATGCCAAGCAAATCCCACATGCATGTCTTGTGTATTTCAACTGAATGGCCAGTTTTTCCTGAAAGGGGCTGAACATCTCAAGGAATGCAAAGCTGTGATGAATGTTCCCCACCCCCCAACCTTCGGAAATACTGATATTTCATCACTGACTGAAAATTAAACAAAGACCTACTTTCTGAAGGTTAATTGCTGAATAACACAGTGTTCTTCCAAGTTTTTATTCCAAGTAAACAGGTAGTTCAGAAACCACATATAATTTGTGTACTCCCACAGCCAAAACTTTGCGGGTTTTGGTTGGTTTTTTTTTTTTTTTTCTTTTTAATCTAAGGTGGCAAGTCTTCTAATCAATAAAATCATCTTACAGAAACCCATTCAAAAATAATAGAATCATAGAATGGTTTGGGTTGGATCTTTAAGATCATCTAGTTTCAACCCCTTGCTATATGCAGGGACACCTCCCTCTAGACCAGGTTGCTCACAGCCCCATCCAGCCTGGCCTTGAGTGCTTCAAAGGAGGGGGCATCCACAGCCTTACTGGTCAGCATCTTCAGTGTCTCACCACCCTCACAGTAAAGAATTTCTTCCTAATATGCAGTATAAATAAACACACAATAGCTACAGAGATACCACTTTCAGTTTAATTTGAGGAAATATCACCAGAGAATAAGTTTATTTACTTTTCATGAGTTACTTTTTAAAATTGAAGGGAAATTAAAGAGAACATAACAAATTGTATTAAGATTCACTCTATCTGTTCTTGGGTAAGAGAAAATACAAAAATGGACTCAAAGGTAGAAGTAACAGAAATGAACCAGAGCAAAACAGTCAAATCTGAAGGGAAAGACATTTTCAGGCCCCAGACTAAGTACCTTTTGAATTTCCCATCTGATTCCCTGGTCTGATGCTCTACTTGATTCACAATTCCATGTAGCATCAACTTAAATGACAGAGCCACGCTCCTTCCAGCTTGGTGCAGAAGTACTGACTGCTGTAAGAACCTGACCAGCTGGGTCAGGCTTATCTCAATGAGGCATGGAACTCCTGAGCAGATTAAATCCACAAGAAACATCTTCCTCTCCAAATCTTACAGACATAAAAATATCATCCAGTTGAAGAGAGAATGTGAGTTTTTTTTGTTCTTGTAAGCTGATTATGCTTGGGAAAACTCATAAGACCTTAGTAGTAGTAAGAAAATGTGGTAAAAGACAGAATTGTTCTTAATTGGCAGGATTTGCATTTCCTCATGACTGAGCATTATAGAAGGATTGCTACACATTTCCTATATAGCAAACTGTATTTTATAACCAAATTTTCTGCTGGATGATACACAGCACAATAACAGACATTTGAAGGATCTGTTTAGCTTAGGCAGTTTTCCAATTTATTCAGTGTCATCATTTGCACCTCTGAAAATAGACTCGGGATATACCTAGAAGATAATTGAAATGTAGTGTTTAATATTTATTGAATCTAATCTCTATCACTGTTGCATTTGAGTGCTTGGAGTAACTGATACTTAACTGTGGATTTCATATATATATATACACACACATACACACAAGTGTGTGTAGGTCTTTATATACTCCCACCTCCTTCACACTGAAGCTGTCGACTGAACATATACTACATCTTAATGTTGCTTGTAGCACTTCCAACACAAGAGTTTTCTTTTCAGGGCAAGCAGAAGGGAACAGCAGCTGGGTTACACACAGAGAAACCCTATGGAGACTTACTGAAGATGTGCAAGGTCTGTAATAGTTAAAGGAAGAGGGTTTATAGAACACAATACTAAAAATGCTTACTTAAGCATGTATTTACTTGGAAACCACACAAGCCTAAACCAGTTTTGGGGCATAAATCACAAGCTCTAGCTGCTTCAGGATAAGCTCTCACCATCACCAACCTCCAGTACCCACACCATGAGCTGAACAGTAACTTCAGAAAGAAAAACCAATGCCCTGGCCTGTCTTGTGACAGCTGAGAAACTACGCACGCATCCCCCTCCACCCTGTGCCAGGGACACTGAACTCCAGCAAAGAGGACAGACAGCTGGGGTCAGAAACATCTTAAAATAGCTACAGCTGAGACATCAATTTAAAAGCACATCCTTGAGGTGGCTACAGCAGAAGTCCCAACAAGGCAAAACTGACCCACGTGCAAAACACACAGCTCCTCTAGAGGATGGCTTTGCAACTGTTAGCGACAGCACTGAAGATGGCAGTTCAAATTTCACAGGATTATACTGATAGTTGTAAAAACTGCAGCTGAGTATGTGTCACTTACAGGCTTTTCTCTGAATTCTATTTTCCTTAAGCTTCTGAAATATAAAGATGATCTTCCTTCAGCCAAGAGGAAACGCTGCCTAGCAGAGTTTGAACTCTGCTAGTTTACATCAGCCAAGCTTATTAATAAAAATCCCTCAGCCTCGTGTTACTATTCTATAATACAGGAAACTGATGATGTTCCATATTAGATAACCTAAACTATTCCCTATAGGACTCATCTGTACATTTCCCTGTAGAAGAAATGCAAAACTGTTTCTTACAGCATTTCAATTTCATTTTAGTCTAGTTTTATGGCATCCAAAACATTGGCATTTCCACCACTACTCTTCCCGGGAAGCTATTCTATTCTAATAATCTACTGCTGTCATTTTTTCCCCCCATGGTACAGAGCCAAAGCGATCTTTCTCCTTCCTTAGTTTCACTCCATTTCTCTTACTTAAATCACTGTCAAGTGGAAGTACACTAAATGAAGAATTACTATATATCCATACAGTTCAGTTACACACAATCAAGAATTTACCAAATTGAAAGCAGTAACCTTGATTTTCTTCCTTGCATAACAACAGTACCCTTCTTTGGAAGATTTAGTTCACGATGGTTAAAGGATGGGGAGGCTGTCCTTTTTTCATTAAGTAGAGGAGTGTAAAGCATTGTACTGCACACTTTGGAGGTGGGAGCTTTCATCTACTACAGAACAACAGCAGCATAACGCTCTGCTCACTAACCCTTGCAGATTGTTATTACCTGCAAAATTCACATTGAGATGCTAACAATTGCTTTCAGTAGCCAAAACCTTATACTAACAAATGTTATCAGATGAGGTTTTCGATCATTTACTTCCCTGCTACCTATCACAGCAACAAGTGAACAAATCTGCCTACACAGCTGTATCACAGAAATGCTCTGATAAGCACAGCTCATCTCAAGCCTATTCTATACCTCATACCAAAACACTCACAAAGAATATTACATTTTGTGGAAAGAGCAACAACTTACATCTGTATGCTGGGAAACTGAACAAAAAACCCCTACATGTGACTTCCAAACACCAAAAGAAAATTCTGCCAGAGAACTAGACTGCACTTTGATGCTAGCTCACCTAAACAGTCTCAAAAGAGAATTTCAGTGGACACGCTATCAGAAGTCACCCACAGCAGCTGATTAAGCAGCACCACAGTAGAGGCGGGCAGCTCAAGAGCTGAGATGCACTTTCACTTGCTCTGGTGAATATGAAGTAGGAACTTCTGAAGGTACAGCACTGTGAACACATCTGGTGAAAACCATCACTACCAATAGAACCTGAAACAGGCTGAGACAGATGTCAACATGATCACACAATGTTAAAAAAAACAATCCTAAGAGTTCTTAACCTGTGGAGGCTGGTTTCCAAAGCTCAAATACAAGTACACAATCTTCCCTACTCAGCTGTTTCAGAAACAACCTGGTATTTGCGGTTTTGCAAAGCAGTATTCAGCTTTCCCCCCACCCCCCACAAGAGCTATTGCTTTAAAAGTTGCTAGAACTTTTCTAAGGCTTTCAATTTCCATTGAACCATTTGCTGCCTCACAAGAAATGATCACTTAGCAACAACTGCTGTGGCTTTACAACACTGAGCCCCACGGCTTCCCCAGCTGCTTTTATTGCAGCTGCAGGCCGCTTACCTAGGGGTAAGGGAAAGAAAGCAGGGGATGGCCCACATCAGGCAATGCTCATGATTGCCAGAGAACTCGTTCCCTAGAAGGCTAAAACATCATCTGTTCACTTGAAGAAAATCCATGCAAGACATTTGAGGATTAGCACCGGAGCCTAGGACCACATTTAGAGCAATAGGAAAACACGCTGTCTTGCAAAAAGCCCTAGTGACCCAAGTGTGAATACATAAAATCTTACTCACCCTTTGCTAAGCAGGATGTTTGCTCACTTTTTTCACCTCCTCACACCATCCTTTGTTCCCCTACACAGACTGTGTTTTACTGATGGTTAAAAGGAGCAATAAGGCACACAACAAAGGCTGCTACAGAACCGCTGGGGTGGCAAGGCTTATCCGGGCATGGTGAAGCTGATCTCAGTCTGACAAGAGCAACTGAGCTGACAAAAGGCAGCAAGTTCAATCAGACCAAGCCTTGATCCCTTATCAAAAACATCTTCAGCTGCTTTTGCAAGATTGCTGTGAGAAACATGCTCAGCAGAATGCTGCTAACTACCACTGCAGCCAGCTGCACTGCTGGAGGCATAGCTTCTGGCCAACAGGCTGAAGTCCTGGACACAATGGCCTTTCAACTCCACCTGAAGTCAAATCTCCCCTTGCTTGACTCTCATCCTCAAACACCAGAGCATATGAGGGCCTCCACAAGACCCAGGAAGTCACTTTGCTTCCATCTTCAGAGAGGCTGAAAGCAAAGCTGCCTTCTGCCTGTGCCCACCTGTCCTCCACCACCCACCAGCTCCACAAAACTGCTTTCACAGAAAAGGAAAACAAACAGGCCATTTACTGTCAGAAAATCAAGAAGTCACTAAGATCAAGTGATTGCAAACAGACACATTTTGCCCGTAAACATCACAAGAGCCTCTGGGATGTTCCAGTATAAATCAAGCCATATGTATTTGCCATACCTCTGCTATCGAGTCAACAACGTGCACAGTGCTTTTGGTTTTTTAAATTAAAAAAATAATAATTTCACAAACAATATCACATATTTCACATTAACGATTCTTCCCTTTTGACACCATTAGTTCTTTTCCCTCATGCACAGAGCCGCCAAAGTCTATGCTGGCAGATACTGCACAGATTACACTCAATTTATTCCTCTGAAACCACATACACCAAACACACTACAAGTCCTAACAGCAGTAAGCTCACATCAACTGCAATGCCTGGTACAGCAATGTGCTTGCTATACATCAATCTACTACTACCCAAAGAAGCTAACTAGAGATTTCAGATAATTTGGTTTCTAGTCTAACATTAGATTGATACTACTGCAGTTTTGGAAGTCTTTAAATGAGTTTATGTAGACTGCAAACAGAAGTTTCTGACTGCATAGAAAAAGCAGCTAAAATCAGGTACAAATTTAGTTGTATGTGATTAACTGCTGAAATTATCTTCACACACATCAGAGACATGAGCTGGAAGTACTGCATTTTGTTCTCTTTTACAAGAACAGTTACTCAGTTTGATGCTTAAGTATCAGTGCGGCCAGTAAATGACGTTCACTAAAAGCAGTTTAGGAAGTTTAATGTTGTAACATATTCCTCCGTCCCAGAAGTTGAGGCAAGCTATATTAAGCACTTGTTGGCTAAATTCATCACCAAACAATTGTGCTGATTTTATCTTCAAGAGTTTTGATTACAATTGTCTCTGAAAATAAACCTAGTTACCAAAGAATCCATCTGTTTGGTGCCACTTTCTTCAATTTTAAGAGTACTGTTTTGTTGCTGAGGTAATGTCTACAGATTAAGCAATTCAGAGCCTTACTGTGTTAAATGCTGCAGACAGTCAACAAGTCCTTGCTCCAAAGAATTTTAAGAAATCATTAGCTAATACGAATCATTGCACCCATACACTAAGTGCTCAAAATAAGTGACTCGTCTTCAGTTTTCAACTGAAAGCAGTGGGTTTGGGTTATTTTGTTTGGTTTTTATTTGAACATTGCAAATGATCACCCTTCAGAGGCCACAGGCAATGCTAATGGAGAAAACAGATCCATCAATTAGAAACTGAGTATGAATAAAGAAAGCCAGGAACAAAACTTCTGGGAAATGTAGTTTTCCAAAGAAAATGTCAACATGGAACAGAGAACAAGAAAGTATGACACCAGAGGAGAAAGTTACAGCTACTATTCCTCAGGCCAGAGAGAGCTGTTTCTACATGCAATTTCAGCTGTTCAGGAAGCAACAGCTGAGTTTAAGGCAACTAACCTCAAACCCTTTAACACCCAAGCATAATTAATTTTCCAAACATTTAATACACAACAAAACAAGGCATTTCAAATAAATCAAGTGCAAGTCATCACTTCCCACCATTCCCTTCATTGCCATTTGTAGCCTTGCATGAAAACTGACTTGCAAGTGACTCGACCAACTGGTATGCGAGCACCTGGGAGGGGATAAGCATTAAAGCAGCAGTCAGGAAGAAGAGAAAGCCTGGCTCCCAAGTTTCATCCGGAGATCCTCTCCACAGCACAGGCTGGTACAACAAGATGTTCCCACCCCGTGAACTCTGGAAGTTTCCCAACTGTTGGAGACATTCCCTCCACCAACAGCACTGCCTTAGCCAAGAGCTACTCTATTGCATTCTCCCTGGAACACAATTACTTTTTCATTCTATAAAGCAGCAAGTTAAATGACATGTCAAATGACAAATTCAAGTTTGTATTACTCAAGAAGGAAGGTCACAATATAGTGCAGAGAGCAAACATGACTCCCATGAAAGCAGATGGGACTTAACACCAACTGTTCAATATTGAACCCACAAAATAACACTAATTAAAGGCTAAGCAGTTGTGCATTCTACAGAAATCATACAGCAAGAGAACAGATCAAACCTGAGCTTCAAACAGCTTACTAGCTAAGCAAGCTACAGCTTTTCACAGAGATACACTCACAAAAAGTATATAACCACTTTGCTAGTGTTCATGAAACCTCTCAGTTTCATTCTGTACGTTCAGAAATGAATTCAGGAAAAGCACATTAGATATTTCTAATGCTTAAAAAAAAAAGTTGTTAAAAGCATCTAAGTATGTATAGCAGCTTCTTTTATAAAGACTCACCACAGAAAACCTCTCCTCTGCTCACCTAGCATTCACCTTTACACAAAGTCCACTTAAAATCAGTTAGTCCATCTTGAGCATCTGAACAAGCAGCATGGAAAAGATGACAGTTTTTTTTTCCACTGAAGCAACTGTCAAATTCTCCAACTGTGAAGCAGGACAACATACTAAATTGGGTTTGTGTCACTTTTGCTGAGGACTTCCACAAAATGAAAAAGAGTAGTGATCAACAAAGAACATTTAAAAAGCAAACATTAAAAAAAAAAAAAAAAAAAAAAAAAGATAAATGGCTTTGGGGAGATGCAAGGTAGCATCATGAGTAACTCACTCAGGTAATTCAGGAAATCTGTATGTATGATCTCCCTAGATTATTCCATGCTAATGAGTCTGTGAAACAGCAGGAGCATTCCACTTTCCACTACATTTCCTAAATGCAAATACTGGTAAAAGAACACTGGCAGATAGAAGGAATCTCTTTGCAAGCATTCAGACAAAGAACACATAAAAACCTTTATAGCCAACAAAGAACAAATTTAAAGCTGGTTACCAAAGGTTACAGAAGAAAGCTATTAAAGAAGCAAAATAGTAACGTGAAAGTTGAAGGTTTTTTTGCTTAAGTTTGTTCCAGTACTGAACACAGTCCTGCCAAAGCACACGTTTGCAACAGATAAAAGCACTACAAAAACACAATACACATGCTATATAACATAGTACACACACTACTTAAAGCCGTCCAACAACAGCAAGTGGCCACCCTGTCTCAGAAACAACAAAACTGCCATTATGAATCTCCCTCTACACTTCACACAGCAGCAGAAGTTCTCAATCAAGCACAAACTACACGGAGATTTCCTCTTTTCATTTGAAGCTAGGGTTCCTGAGAGATTCCTTTTGGGATGGGTGGGACAAAGAGCCATACGGAAACAGACTGGGAAGTTTCTCAAGAAATCAAAGCAGAAAAAGAAATCTGCTGTGAATACATAAGTATTTTAAAGAAGGAGGAAAGAACCATGAGCAATGATATGGAAACTTCTTGCACAGCCCTCTCTGAGAGGACGAAGCAGAACTCTATCACAGCCTCAAGCCAGGAACAACAGCTCCAAGACATCAGACAGCCAGGAAGGCAAGGGCTTCCTACTTTACCCTCAAAACCTGGGAGTGCAAGACATGACAAAACAGTGTTTAGTTATTGGGTTTTACTTCCTCTTCAGCATGAGGACCACCCCTGTTGAGTCAGGAAAGGATTGCATGTTCCTCCAACTTCACCATGATCACTGACTTCTGCAGCCATGCAATTCACACCAGTTGATGTATCAGTGTTTTGTTACATTAGCCCATCATTGACAGTGCAGCCTATCAGCTGATTTGGTGTTTCCTTAACCACTTCCACCAACTACGATTCCTAAGACAAAGTGCTCTAGTATTCGTAGTGACCTAAAAAGATACAAGAGAAAATGACACAACACTGACATTTTTTAAATTTAAATTTGCTTTCATAGAATCATAGAATCTCTAAGGTTGGAAAAAATCTTAAGGATCATGGATCCAACCATGGAGTATTTGGTACCTATATAATCTTCAAGTATCAGGTCGATATGCTAATTAAAAGCAATCTTCTCAGTTTGATTTTCCTGGACATGATTTAGCGAAGGCTTGTTAAGTTTAATACGGTCAGATTCTGGTTGGAGTTGATGACTTTCAAGCTCTTTTCCAACCTGAGCAATTCTGGGATTCTAATAGCCAATTAGGTACAAGGGCACACACTGGAAATCCTTCACAAGCATCCAGGTTTGTCCCAGTTATGCATGTCAGAAGGACATGTGCAGGACATCAGAGGAGGGCCACAAAGATGATCAGGGGACTGGAGCACCTCCCCTACCAAGACAGGCTGAGGGAGCTGGGCTTGTTCAGCCTGGAGAAAAGAAGGCTACAGAGTGACCTCACTGCAGCCTTTCAGTACCTAAAGGGAGCCTATAAACAGGAGGGGAGTCAACTCTTTGAAAGAGTTGATAACTGCAGGACAAGGGAAAATGGTTTTAAGTTGAGGGAGGGAAGATTCAGGTTGGATGTCAAGAGGAAGTTCTTGACTCTGAGAATGGTGAGGTGCTGGAACAGCTGCTCAGAGAGGCTGTGGATGCCCTGTCCCTGGAGGTGTTCAAGGCCAGGTTGGATGGAGGCCTGGGCAGCCTGGTCAGCCTGGTCTCGTATTAAATGGGGAGGTTGGTGGCCCTGCATGTGGCAGAGGGGTTGGAGATTCATGATCCTTGAGGTCCCTTCCAACCCTGGCCATTCTGTGATTCTGTGACCAGGTGAAGAAAGCAGATAAAATATTTTACAGTACTTTCAAGTATTTTTACTTTACAGTGACTGGTAAGGTAGCAATTTTATAAAGGAATATTTTACTTCCTGAAATAAAAAATCCAGCAGAAACCGAAAAAAAAAAAAAAAGAAGAAGAAATGTGGTGGCATTTGTTTTAAAGCACTACAAACACCTGAGCAGCCAAACAAAGAGTCTCAGCACCACTGTGGCACAAAGCCTCCCAACCATATGGAATAGCTATCAAAATAACGCCTTCTGCAGAGCTGATAAGAGCAAGAAACGACCCAGCTGGAGTCCCACAGCGCTTCCCGGCAGGAGGTTGGAAACAATCCTTTTTGTTCAAACGCCATTCCTGTAACTCCTGACACCGTGTCAAAAGTTAGGAACACCTTCCCGAAGCGCGGCCACCTTTCTAACTGCACATCCGCGCCCGCTACAATGCGGCCGAAGGCCGGAGCGCCTCGGGAGCTCTTCTGTTTCACTTCTGCCTCCTCGTTTCCCTCCTCTGACGTTCATTGACGCATTGATTCACCGGCGGATTTCACGAGATGACATCACCGGGTGAAACCCAGCCCCGCTCAGCCGCACTTCCTGCCCATGTGTAAGATGGGGGCACGCCGCACCGCCGGCACAACCCTCGCTGTTATTTCACCTCCGCCAAGTTTTTTCAGCACCCCCAAGCCCAGCTGTTGCTGCGAGACGGGAACTTCCCAGCAGGACGGCTTCGCACCGGTCAGCAGCCGCACGCACGGATCCCACCCGCGCGCACGCGAAGCCGGCACGGGGAGCTCGGCGGGGCCAGATCGGGCTCCCCTTTACCCGCACTACCGGGGGAGGCCCCGCTGCCGCTCCCTCAGGCCCGCAGGCCGCTGCCCCGGGGCAGGGTACCGGGCCCGCCCCTCCGCGCAACAAAGGCCTCCCTCCCCCCCCCGCCGCCCTGCTCCCTCCCGCCGTTCAGGCGTTACGTACCGGAGCGCGGCGGCTCTCATAGCGCCGAGGCGGGGGAAGGCGTGGCGGTCACCGACGGCCGACGGCTGGAGGAAGAGACGAGGTCGGACGGGAGCGGAGCCGCATCGCTGCCCGCACCGAACCGCGCCGAGCTCACCGCCGGTACGCCGCGGCTCCCGTACAGCCCAGCCGCTGCCGCCGCACTTCCGGACAGGGAGGGGTCACGCGGTGCCGCGCCGCGCCGCTTCCATCCGGGGCCTTGCGCGAGGCCACGCCCCTCACCCCCGCTCCCCCCCCCCCCCCCTCTCACTAAAAACCCCTGCGGGGCGGGGCGCGAGGCGGCCGTTGGGACGGGGGTGGCGCGGGTGGCTTTCGCTGCGCTGAGGGGACGCGGCAGCCCGAGGGCCGTGGTGTGAAACAGGCACCCAGTCCCCATCCCAGGCTCGGAGCTTCCCGGGACTTTTTTTTTTTTTTTTTTTTTCCTTTTTTTGTTTCCAGTTGAAGTTCAGCTGAAAATTACCCTGCACTGCCAGCTGACCCAACCAGCTGCGGCTGTTGCCGCTCTCAGCAACACGTCGGTCACACACACACACAGCGCTGCGTGCTGACACAGCCCTCGCCTTCCTGTCCCTGTCAGCACGGCTCCTGACACGGCTGCTTTAATCCCTTCCCACTCACTCGCAGCACCCAGCAGTTGTGAGAGGAGCCGTTTCCCATGGTCCTGGTGGGATAGATTGCTCCAAGTCACCGGCATATCCCGAACCGAAATGCCGTATACGGCGCTGCAAACAAATGTCTGCTGTGGGCGCAGCCAGGTCTCAGTGGCCCCTCAATTCCCTCATTCCATTTAGCTGGAGGAGCCATTGAGAGGAGGAACTTACAACTGAACAGCCTCTACGGTGATTTTTCTAAGATTTAGCACGCGGGAAAAGCTAAGATATTTTTGTAGATAGCAACTATCGACCATCTCCTTCAAATTTCACTCTAGAGAAGGTCTGCAAGGGTGGATCATTAACAGAAGCTGTGAAGAACGCATGCATATTTGTCAGGAGACAAAAGGCGAGATTACAGCTCAGAAGTTTTTTGGCAGCCACCAATGCATAAATCCATTGGCCGACAAACTTCTTTTGCTCGCCCTCAGATATTCCTTTGTGTGGGCAAATGCCACAGATGGGCATGTAAATGATTGCCAAGTAAAGCAACTAGCACTTTCCAGATCTGAGCCTCCAACTGATTTTATGAGAAACTGAATTTATTTTCCTGTACTACTTTCCCCTCGTCCTCCCCCCCCCCCAACAACAGCTCTGTCCTTATCTGCTATTCCCATTTTCATATTCTAAATTTGTTTCTCCTCTCTGCCAAATTAGAGTGCACCAACCTCTTGCATCACGTTGAGGTGAAATACCGTCAAGTCTGGACGCATCGTTGTTTGTATTACAGCAGCAGTTAGTAGGTCAATTGAGATAAGTGGCCCTTTATGCCAGACGTTTTACAAAACATACGAGACAAAGGGAGAGTTTAAGTTCTAATTGCAAAGGACAGAAAACGGTAAATAAAAACAAAACAGAATGAAATGATCAACTACGCTTCAAGAACAAAGATCCCAGCAGAGGCCAGGGGGAGAACTCAACTTTCCTGAATCCAGAGTGAATTTCTTACTTAGAAGGCACTTTCCCAAGTCAGAAAGAAGCTCTGCAGGAATACACACATAGGCTTATTTTTGGCAGAAATTCTAGTTTTCTTTGTTTTAACTACTATATCCTTATCAAAGCTTTTCAGGGAAATGTGCCGTGTCATTTTACTGTCTATAAAGAGGTAATAGCCAAAAAGAAAAACACCTCTGTGGATGTTCTTTCTTTTCATCGTCTACTGCACTGAGGTGCTGCCATCCTTCTCTGTGAAGTTCTCCCTCTGTGGACCTACTCTTGAGGGTGCATTTCTTTAATCACCATGCCTAGCAGTTCTTAACAGAATAATTTTATTTATGAATGCTCCTGCAAAGAATAAGGAAGCACTTTGAAGAAGTGTTTGGAGATGTGAACTGCTGTGATCTGGGCAGACAATACAAACTTTTGTCTTTCCATGGTGACCAAGCTTCAGGCTTCTGGGACTTTCACCTCAGATAAACCCTTCAGCATCACAACCCTGTCTGCCCGTGCTGTTCGAAATAGAGAATGCAGTCCGTGTTACCGACCAGATTTCCTCACCCTCTCTGTGTGATGTGAGGTTGACTGTATGAATTCAGCTGCTGTACATGATGTTAAGACAGACTGTTGCCAGTGCTAGGCATCTGAGCAGGCCCACAGAATTTAAGGGAAGTAGCTGCATATGTAAAGATGCACTTCAGTGATATGCAAGTTGAAGTTAGAAATGGAAGTAATTCTGTACTCAATAGGTAACCGCATTTCAATAGTGAAATTATGCGTTCTAATTTCTCATTCATGATACAACTCTTGGAGATCCCTTCGGTGAAAGGAAGCGTTTCACACACACATACAAACATGTTCTCCAGATTGAAGGCGAGATTCAATCACTAAAATCAACTCTGAGTGAAACACAAAACGTGAGTAGTAATTTTGTCTAATTTCTTAAGCAAGTTAGTTAATAACAATGATTAAAAAAAAAAATCAATGGCAGGCAACTCATGATGCTGTTGGTGCTATTTGCTTTCTGTATTGCTTTCATATCCGTTGTCCAAATGAAGAAACTTTGAGGGAATTGTTATAGATCTGTAATATTTCTGTTCTACCCTATGTATTCTTAAAAGAGCAACATTTCAAAAATACTGCCAGGCCGTATGTTTGGTTTTGCATTAAAAAAATTCGAAGCCTGCTTTGGCTGCTGTGAGTCTCAATTTTACGCTCAGTTTTAAAAGGATATAAAATTTTAATCAAAAAGTTTTTCAGTCTTTGTGAAAGCTGCTACATTATAAATTTGAATTACTTTTGGTATTAGAAATTCCAGGGTGTTAGGGTATTCATTACCAACTTATATTGACTTTACCACCTTAACTTTTGTATATTTTTGCCTCTAGGTATTCTTTGTAAAAAGGAAAACAATAAATCTTATTAAGCTACAACAAACAACTAATTTCTTACACGTTAGTGAAACTGCTGTAAAATTAATTAGTAACATTTCAGCAGAATGGTCCTTCATTTGAAAAGGTCAAAGTATTGAAACCAGCAGCCTTCCCTACAAAACATATGCTAGCTTTGGTAGAAAGATTTTAGCAAACATGCAGTTTCTGAGAGAGACTGTAAGTATTAGGAAGAGTCTGACAGTGTTGGGTGGGTCAGATTCAAGTCTCAGTTCTTCCCCGTTCAGGCGAAACTTTTGATCCAGTTTTTTACATCACCTTAACTGCCAAGCTACCTGCTGACATGCAGTAGGAATCTTACCCATTCTTCCCTGCTTATGCTAAAGAAACATTCATTTTAGTAGAAGCTTGAACTTGGGACTTCAAAGCTTCGCATAAGTTCAGCAGATGTTCTGTGCACTTCCTTACCTCATGCATTAAAAACAAACACAAAGATTTTCCTCCAAAACGTGAAACAGGAAAACACAGTTTTGCTTTGTTCCCCATCTTTTTAGAAATACAACTTCCCAAGTTGTAACTTGGAAACTAAATGCATTCCTGTATGCAGTAGAATTTTTTATAACATTCTCAAGTGGGAAAGATGGAGTGGTTTTTTTTTTTTTTTTTTTTAATAGAAAGGATGAGAAAGCCTTCTTTTTGTTGCTTTTTCTTTTTTTTGCATATCAGCATTCCTCTCCCAAAGAGTGAAATCAAAAATCTATACTTCTAAGTGTAATACAGAAACTTTCTTCCTCTTCTCTGAAATGCAACAGAAATGAACATACACTTGTACACTTACACCAACAAACAATAAAGAGCATATTTTGCAAGTTTGTGGCTTACATTCATGAATTTGATAGTGAATCCAAGTGCATAGTCTTCGTCCTCATTTAAATACAAACTGCCTTTAAAAGCAACTTTCAAAGAGAAAAGCACGTGTAAAGTTCTGCATTTTCTTTTATATGCCCCAACCATCATTTATAAATGCATATGTACCTAACATCTAAACATAATTTATTTGGCTCTGAGGGAATACAAATAGATTCACAGAAGATTCAATAGATTCTCCACTGAATCACTTTGCTAAGTTACATTTAGAGAGCAAAAACTCCACCTCATTTCAGAACGTAAGGAAGACAAGTTATTTTGAACTCTTGCTTTGAGATTTTTGCCTCTTGAAATTGCCTCCCGCCTTCTGTCTGATAAAATCCTTAATTGCACTCCTCACAAGAGTACTTTTCAATATCAATATTCCCAAAGTCTGTAGAGCTCCATGCCAGGCCTTGGCTCAGTTATCACTACTCAAGGGAAAAGCCGAATACTGCTTGTAATTTAGTATTTTAGGATTGAGCTCTTCCGTAACATTATGCAGAACAAATATTTTGAGCATGGAACAGTAAATATCTCACATATGATAATGACTAAAATAAATCTGGACTGTCATTTTAGTAAATGCCTGTTTTTATACACAGAACAGGTAGTTGCATCTCCAAGAAATACTGGAGATTTGTATGATATGAGTCACTTATTTACAAACAGAAGTCAACGTAGCTGTCTTAAATGGTAAGGGAAAAGAAATTAAAGCACATTCTACAATTACATGGAAGATACCAATACACGTGCTGAATACAGAGTTGAGAACACAGAACACTGTGATTGCTAATAGGACTGTGTTTGACATTTAAAATTTTGAAGTAGCGAACTTTCATTCTAAGATAAATCAGAATTTCATATCCATTTTTTATTCACTTTGGTGCTTACTGAGACTTAACACCTTTTCTTACGAAACAGTGCTCGCTTTAAGTTCTGTAGTTCTCATTAGCACAGATTTTGCACAGCTGATGATTTCATTAGTTCAGTCCTCCTTGCTGACAAGCACTTTGCATCTCAAGACATCGTGATTCATAAGCTTCCTTTTGCTATGGGATTTGAGAGACCAGTATGGGAGTATCCTATTCCTACAGCAAAGGCTCAGATGAATAATGTAGTATGAGTAAAAAGTGTCAGTCAGCAATGGAGATATTCTGTATGTATAGATAGCTTAAAACTGCTAGTCAGGAAAAGGTAGATTGATGCAGATAATGATCTTCTGTAAGATTTTGTCTGACATAAGAAACACAGTGGTAAAACAGTCATTTTGCAGTACTGTAATTGGATACAAACTTCATTTGAGATTTTGTCTTTCAGCTGCTTTACCAGATTTACATAAGACAAGTGCCTGTTGCTAAAGAATATTATACATTCACATTATCCTCTGAGAGGTTCAGGATTCCACTGTTATCAAAATGTAAACGTCACTTTTGTTTAAATATTCTATTGACACCACTGATTTGGAAAATTTGAGACTTGCAGTAGTTATTCATCATGACAGCATATTTACATGCAGATTTCATTCTGTATGTATTTGTATTAATTAAAGAAGAACTTTCAGTAGTTCTCCCATATATATTTTAAAAGGCCAATTTTCTCACAACTTAAAGTTGAGTTGTTTCATTTCTTTTGTCTTCCCCCCCCCCCCCCCCTCCCCCCCCCCCCCCCCCAATACCTCCACCATTTTACTTGAATTAATTGAAGCTTAGAATCTGATATTTTCATGTCTCTGTTGTATCCCCAAGTATCTCTGTTGGTTCAGTAATGATGGCATCTAAAAAGCAGGAGCTGACCTGGCAATTGCAACAGTGTATTTAAGTTCAGAACAAGTAAATAATAGCTCCCTAGTGTGCTACCATGATAAAGAGCAGATAAATAACAAAGTGGACATACTTTTTGTGCTTCAGTAGTTGTATAATCAAGAACTGGAATATAATGTATCTTTCTGAGTTTCAGTTTTTTAAGATGTATTTATAAGGGTATGAAGTAATTTAAAAAAAAAAAAAAAAAAAAAGCTAAAGATACTCATCTTGGACGACTACCTTGAACTGCCTTTGAGTGCCAGCACACTCTTGAAGTGCATTACCACCTCAAAGTCTCAGCAGTCATAGATGAAATTTTAAAAAATACCTTCTAAGAACACAGTCAAAGTTTGGATTTGTCATCTAAAACAAATGTTCTGTTCTATGAGTTTTAAGGTAACAGAAGATGACAGCAGCATATCCTCAAAATGAATAGATTCAAAGGAAGTCATGATCTCATAAACACAGAATAGCTCAAGGCTATCCACGGTTGTCTGAGTCATATTTCCTTAATGATAATTTTAAGGTCACTGCTGAATATGATCAGTTTATTTTGAGAGACAAGAAATAAATCAGAAGCAATACCTGGCAAGAAAGAAACAGAGATCAATTGGCACAATACGTAACTTGAGCTCAGTTAATCAAAATGCCTTTTGAAATACTTTTGATTTGTAGCTTTGGTATTCTGTTGTTCTAGAAATCTGTTTTAATTTTTCATCCTGTACTCTGTGGAGAAGTCTACGAATTCCATAATGTCTGGATAGAGAACAATTTGGTTTTAGTACTTTGATCAGTCTTTGTTGACAGAGTAAGCTTTATCAGCCATTACTGAGATTAATTTTTGCGATGTATTATCATCAGTTTGGTTCTCCAAAACCTATTTAGAGTGCATGTAAGTAGCTAGCTTGCATGAATAGGGGGGAAAGAAGGTCAAAATATACTGAAGGAAAACTTAGTATCCTGTCAGCTATGCTGAAAACAGTTTATGCTGGTTTGTCAGTCAATTATTCATTTATAATCTAATACAATTTAAGATCTGACATGGAACATCACCCTTTGAAGAATTCCAACCTCTGATTTTCTAGACGTCAGATCCTTTATAAACTCATGGTGTGGCATCCTTAGCTTTCACCCTTGTGAGCTCAAAGCCTTACTTTAAGGAAAAGGTTAATGTCCAGCCCTGAAGTTAACAGAGTTAACTGTGCTTTTAATCCATCCGTGCTGTCTTATCAGGTAAAGTGCTTCAGCATCTAGGATTTTGAAATTTTAAATAAGTAGTCTTCTTTGGAAGCAGTAAGTTGGATAGCACTTGCCCGGGAAGCATAAATGGCAAGAAAGAAGCATACGGATAAGATGCCACAAAACTACCTGCATGTGACTCAGAAATTTGTCACAGTTCTAGAATTCCAATTCCTCTAGGATAAAGAACAATCTGATTCTAAGTCTTGAGCTGTTGATATTCAGCATTCCTTAGATGGAATTTCATGTCAGTGAACAGATTCGTGACACTACAAAATGCCAGAAAAAGCAAATAACAAAACAGTAATGCAACACCTACAGACAAGCCATCTGCTCACCTGGGTATCCACACCTAGAAGAACTTGCACAATATCGAAAACAAGAATTCAGTCTTCCCATAAACTGGCCTGATCATGAGAAGTATAATAAGAAAATGAAGGCAAAGTTGGGATTTTCTCTTCTCTTTTTGTACTTTCGCATTGGGAAGCAAGGACAGAAAATGACTGACCCTGTTACAAGGAACAATTCCTGAAATACTGGAATGGTAATAAGTGTCTGATGAGAATAATGACCTGAGGCAGAATGAGACTGTACAGTGGGAAGGATGAAAACATTAGTGACCATTAAAGCAGAACAAAAAACAAAAATACAAAAGTTCAAGCTAAAGGAACCTGGAAGCAGAGCAGTCAGACACTGTGTGAGAAAGCAGACATTGAGTTCAGCATATCTGCAAGAGGAAGAAAAATGTTTAGCCTGTAAATTTTGCTGAGAGTTGAGTGGACAAGAACAGTATCTTTGTTCTCTGAAGAAAATGAAAGTTGAACTACTTATGATCATGCATAGAGACAACAAATGAAAGACGAACTGACTGTGTGACAAGATTCTCTCTGCTGTTCTCCATGTGCACTCTCCATATCCTGAAAAAGCTGATGCCACTTCTGCCACTCAGCTATTAGACTAGTGGCCAGCTGGGTTCTGCTGGCTGGTAGAGCTGCAATTTTGTTCCAGCATCACTAATAATCAACTGTATTTGAAAGGAGATAGGGGACTCTGAGAAGAGAGCTTGAGCTTTTTGAAAGCGGTGGATAATTGCTGGCTTTCAAAACATCCCTCACAAGAAGATGACTATTTTTTAACAACCGGCACAGAAGAGCCCTGCCTTCCAGGAAATCTACCTCTCAAAACAGCTGAGTAAGGATCTCACATAAACCAACAGGTTGACTCACCATAGATATGTTTCACTTCTCTTCTAAATAAAGTTACATATTTTCTTTTATTATTATTATTATTTTTTAATTTAAAGAGGCCCCTAAAATATGTCATAATGAAAAGTCAAAACCAAATGTTTGTCTAACATCAAAACGGAGTTTTTTCCTCTACTCTCAAACAGGTTAACTTCTCACACTACCTACCTTTTTTCAGACGTGCCTAGACAAAATTTAACATAGAATCACTAATTTCAGTGCAGTTCAACATTCTGGTAGATAGCGAGTATTTAGCCAAGTATTCAGTGTGGGATGACAGAAGGAGCAGAAAGGTGCTATAAAGAAAGGGAAGAAGATTGCCCACCCATATCAGAAGATTCCAGATCTGCAGGGGAAAGCTTCACCAAGAAGGGATCTCCGAAAAGAAATCCTTCCCCAGTGGCAATCAGCCCTTAAATGAGGTCTAAGAAAGTATGAGGTCCAGTCATACAGCTGAATTGCCTTCACCTGTGCTCCCAGGGCTGACTGGGTTCTTTTCCCAGGTGCTCAATCTGTAGCTCAGGCCGTGACTCAACAGTTCCATATATCTGTTTAAGAGAACCTGAGAGCTTACAAGTCCTCTGTTTTTAAATATTTATGAAAACAAAGCTCTCTGTGAATGACTGTGTTATTTTCACACTTCACAGTTTTACAAACCCCAGTCTTTGATCTAACAAAATCTCGCAAGTGTCACAATTATAAACACTCAAACTGAAAGGATGTAAAGTGTTCTCAGTTCTGTAAACTGGATATAAACCAGAAGCAAAGAAGATGGCACATGTTTCTTCACTTGAAAAACTTCACCCAGAATCTTCTTTCAGGGACAGCTTGAAAAAACAAATTGTACTGTAGTTTTGCAATCTGTCACAGCGAAGGACAGCTTCTCAGCTGTAGATGCCTTCAAATGAATCATATATCATTTCATCTGAGAATTTATAAACCTTTCTAGTTCAGTTAGTTTTTTTCTCTCTCAATATCAGAAATATTCCGTCCAGTTCTAATGTGGTACATACTGGAAAAACAATCATACCCAAACCAAGTGTTGGAACACCCCATTAATTGAATTTTGTATATTTTTTTCCTAATTTTCTCTTCAAAATTAACACGTCACAATAGAGCAAAGTGAAGAAGCATCTATTATTTAATGGGAGCTCCAGGCTGAACATGATGGCCTGTACTTGGTGAAGCTGAAATCCAGGCTTAGTGGATGTCATTAGTATCAAAGTACAGTTCAGTTGAGAGGTTATTGTCTCTCTCTTGAGAAGAGAGAATATGTATAAGACCCTATGCAGTAGGTTAGTTTTAAGGTTCATGAAAGTTCTGCCAACCTCAGATTTGAAATATGTGAATTCAACCTTGGAGTTTTCCCTGTTTATGAGAAATCTGCCTCAGTGCACAAGAATTGATATAGAATCTGGTCATGCTCTGGCACAATGCACATAAAATTGAAAACAGAAGACAGTATTTCCTGATCTAATGGTACAGTAGAAACATAGCTTCCTCAGTGGCTGCCTCTTCAGTATTCATCTGTGATCATACATAGAGTAGGATTGTACTTTAATATGAATTCTGTTCTAACACATGCTCATAGGTGATAGCTTTTGAAGTTTGACAAAGCCCTTAAAAATATTTTACCACTAGTTTTGTTCTCATTATAATTCCTCATCAGGAACTTTGCTAACAACTAACAAGTTGTTATTTTCTCTTTCCTTGAGTGCAGTTCATATATTATTTTTCAGTTCAGTGTTTTGATTAACTAAATTGCTAAGATTTTTTGTGAAGTAAATGACTAATGGTATTCATGTTTTATAAATGTGGAAGAATAGAGAAGGAAAGTGACTGTCGTGGTGAGTGGCACGGTCAGTGCCAGGGCTGGGAAATGAAACCTAAGATCTTTACTGCCAGTTCCAATCTAGCTGATGTTCCATGGGTGACATCTCCTCATCCCCATACAGAAATGCATAAAAACAGCTTCAGCAGAGCAAAGTCAAGCATTCACAAGATAGGAAATGACAAAATAAGAATGCTTATGTAACTAACAGTTCTGGTCTGAAGGTACTTGTTCTGTGCAGTTTGCATCCATGACTGATTTGAATCAAATCTGCATGGAAAAATGCTTTGCTACTGAATAGATATGGTGTCATGTTTGTAGTGTTATGGCTGGAGTCAGAATAGTAATGTCAAATCTGGAAAGAATCCCAGTGTCATCATCCTCTTGCCATTGTAAAAGTCTCTTCCAGACAAGGTTCTGTTTCCATTCCCTTAGTGGCTCATTCCTTTGACCTATTTCTGAGTTGTTTTTTGAATATATCCCCAGGTTATCCCTTAGTCCCTTAGGTGGCTCACATTTGGTCTGTTCCTGGTTGTTGGTCTGTTCTTGCTTCTGTTTTCTCAGTCTCATTCTCAGCAGGTATGCTGTGCTTGTTCCTTCTACCCACTACAAGATCATCTCAAAAACCTGTAGGCCAGTAGGATCCTTATTTAAGGTGATATTAAGATATTAAGAATTAAGTTCCTCATTCTGGAGTTACACTAATAAGAAGTCAGTACATTTTTAAGGATAGTCTTTGAATGTGTTAAAAGTTTAATCAGAAGAGCTAATTCCTGAGCTCTGACCCATCTTCTCTTGGGCAGGTCCGGGTGATTGTTTTAGAAATACACTCTTACAACTTTCACACCAGACAGCATGCAGAGCTTGCTGACCTTTTATCAGCACACTAGGTTGATGAACCCTATGTAGCACTTTTGTTTGTGTTTGGGGGAGGGGGTGAGCTGAGTTGTGCAGAAGAGCTGCATGAAATGAGCTAAGAAGTTAACTAGCAAGTTTCAGCTCACAGTAAGATTCTTATGCATTAATTATAAACCTTCTGTAACAGAAACTGTAAAGGAAATTCAAATAGACTATTAATTATAGCAATGCCAATACATTAAGATGAATAAGATTTTCTAAAGATATAAACTAAGCAATTTCAGTTCCTTTTATTCGCTTCGTTAGAACTGAATTCTTTGTAGGTGCATTTTCTCTAAGCGTGTGTGCTAATTTAAGAGCTCCTGCATTGGAGTCATTCACCTCAGCCAAGGCTCAGAAAACACTGTGCTCTTAATGCCACCAGAGTTATACTGCGATTACATGCTCCAGGATGCCTCTGGCTTTGTATAATCTTCATCTGACCTGTGGTAAATCCATGATGACTGTTCTCACCTTCAAGGAAATTGAGTGAGATTAAGGCTTCTAAAGGCATAGACTTTTCAAAATTAATCTCATATGCCTAAAACCTCGTCTGTTTTGGAACATGATATAGTTCAGCTGGTCATGATGGTTTGTTCACTTGACAAAACTCTTCTGAGGAAATTCTGAAACTTCTCCATTGAAAAGGGCAGTTTCAGTTTTCTTGTGTGATCTGAAATCCCAGATGAAATTTCAGACCCAGACAGAGAGAATCAATCCAGCACTGCCTATGGCATGGTGGCTGTGTCATGCAGTGAGGAAGTAGGCTAGTGGTTCAAGTTCCTTCTCTGCCTGGTTCAGATCAAAGATTTGAATCTCAGTTGAGACTCTTAGCATTCACTTCACCTAATCCTTTTCTCTTTTTTTATTTTTTCATTATTATTATAATTTAGATAAGCTACAACAGCTCTTAGAAAAGATGCTGAAAAATAGGAATGAGAGTTGACTTTTAAAAATTCTGTGAGTGCAAGCTCTTTTACCTAGCATTCATTCTGCAGAAATAAATAGGTTGATTGAAGTTTTACAATGCACAGAGTTGATACATATAAATATGGTAACTAGAAATAATAAAAAAAAAAACAGAGAAGACAGCATAAAGTAATATTCCTAAATGTACTTATAATGAACACAGCAGAATTCTAAAGAACTGTCTATGAAAGCCAGTCTTGTGAGTGAGAAGAGTGAGAGAATAATTACGTTTCAGTGAATAATCTTCTGGAATAGGCTCTTTCCAGATGTGAATGAGGTAATAAGGTCATTTTATTCCATCATTCGTTCTCCTGTGTTGTTACTGTATTATGTCTCTGCATATGTCATTGTAAACAGAAATTTTTAATTACATCTTCAGAAAGTGTTTGTGATGATTGTATATGTGGCTACTTCAGTGTTTTTGTGGAACAGGCACATCCGCCAGAAGCAACAGTGAAAAATATGCATCAGCTTAAATGGTTTCATGTTTTTCCTGGATAATCTTATTCTCATGGGAAGTATAATCACAGGCTTCCTTTAAAGGAAAGAAATGTTTGGACGACACAGAGGGACAAAACCAATTTCTTCTTACTAAGCATCCCTAAATGATTAAACACCATTTTCAGAACACATGAAAATATTTGCTGCATTTGACTTGTTCCACTACATCTCTGCCAACCACTTCTTCCCTTAGCTTCTTTGAAAAAGATACTACAATTTAAAATTAAGGAAACTCATCAGCAGAATAAAAAATAAAATCAACTTTATAACAGATGACAATAGACTACCACGAAAGGAAGAAAGTAATTTCTCTGACATAATCTTTAATGTTTTATTGCATATGGTTATTACGGTGAGCCCAGAACAGTGTTTGTTCCTGTATGCTGAGGGGTATGTCCAAAACAGTGGTGTCTCACTATTTCCAACTCACAGGTTAGGTACCCACCACTCTATATTTAGCAGATTCAGTCCCAGATCTCTTTTCTGTAGAGAGATCCAAGGGCTGAAAGTAAAAACAGTCCTTTACAGAGACTCTGGACTCCCAGAATCAATGAAGATATTCTGATCCATCCCAGCCGAGGGCCTGGCCTATGAGAGGCAGTGGTGCCCATCAATGTATGCTGCCTCTATTTTGTTTCTTGCTCATTTTCTCTGCATTGAAATCACAGAACTTTTCTCTTAACTATTCACTACAGTTCTTTCTTGGAAGAATACCAGTAATTTAAAGGTTAATAGAATGCCAAGTTCACTGTTATTAGAGCAGAAGAAAAACATTTCTGTAATCACTGTTAAAGCTTTCGTGCCACTCCACCAAGATATGGCTCCCGGTCTGATTCAGAAGGTGGGTGTAGAGATCTGTGTGAGTGAGAACTTGTGGCAGGGTGATCAGGCTAGTGCAGAGATGATGTCTGAGTCACTTTGGAGCATGCTGGAAATCTGTCTTTAGGCGACCCACTTGGGAAGAATAGAAGCCAAACTGTCAAGGATAAGCACATCCTAAAAATGTATTTGATGGAATCGGCTACCCTGGAAAAAAAAAGTCACAACACGCTGTTAATCAGAATTTATTTTATTTTATTTTACTGCACTGTATCATAGATAAACCCTTTACTTGCAGTGGTTTACATTTCTAAAAACTGTGATACTGCAGAGCTGTTCATGCAAAGGAGTCTGAAGTTGGTTGCAGCCAGGCCTTTATTCCAGAAGTGGTCAGTTGTTGCTGTGCCTGGTCACATGCATGGCATCTGCAGTGAGTGCCTTGCAGTGCATAGCAGGGTGGAAGTGGTGTGTTAAAGCTCAGTGCATTAGTGAGCAAACAGATTAGCTGAGCTGTCCTGCTGTTGGGAGGCCTCTGCACCATGTCTGTGAAAGAAGGTAAGACCTACTTCAGAAGAGTCCATTAATTCAAAAGTCTTGCCATTTTGACTTTCAGATTTTTAGATTTCTGAGGTCTAGCTTTACATTTCACTGCCTGTAGTTAGTCTTGTATGGCTGACTTGTTCATGATGGAGATTTCTACAAGAATTCATATTTTTGAATCGCTTTTTATAAAACTCACACTGTTTGGTCATATTGCTTTAGTCTAGTCTGGTTGCTTCCTTTCTGGATTATAGATGCCTCTAATTAGTCAGCTGTAACAGTCCCCAAGCTTGGCTTAAGCACTTTATTCACCTCCTTTTTCCTTTCGGAAGGTTTTAATGGCTGCCTACATCTTACTGTGCCTATTTCTTTCATTTAGCTGGTTTATAATGTTTTGGGGCCTCATCTTCTAATTTTAGGTTATAATCAGCAAGACTTATTGGCTGGGGTATTTGGTGCTTGAACAACTACTGTGGCTTTGTCCACATTGCTTTTGTGCATAATATGGACTTCCATTTATCGGTATAAAACAAAATTTTCACAGGGTAGTGTAATCCTCAAATGTATAGAAATACTTTTTGTTTTTGTTTGTTTTTTTTATGTAAATAGGACTTAAATTTGTAGTTATACAAAATTATTCAATGTTTAAAGAGCACAGAAAGAGAACAATCATTGAATGATAGAAGTTGTTTAAAGAAAAGTTAAGAAGCTGCTTTCCATGCCTTTTAAATGGCTGGTTTATATGCAAGCACTGAAAGTCACCCAGTTCTGAGTAATTTATGCCCTTGATTTTATTCAGCATTGAATATATTTTTAAACTCAAGCAAACTGTTTATTTTTGTGTGTGTGTGCATTTAAATATTTAGATGGAAATTGAAAATCGGTGGGACAAAGTATATGTCTGCACACACCTACCTACAAAAACATCTTCATATGAACATTGCTAACTTTAGTGGAGATTCATTTGCACAATTGCTCATGAAACGCCCCTCTCTGATGGATACAGAGATCACTGTGCTGCCACTGAGGCAGCGATAGGGCAGAATGCAGCGCTGCAGATGTACTAACTTCTTTCTTTAAAGCAATGTAATGCTGTTAGCAAGGCACTGTGCTTGGGCTAATTAGCTCTGTCCTGCAGAGCTTACTCATTCGGTAGTAGCTCAGGTGTCTCCGTGGTATGTAGTATTGTACGGTGGAGACGTGCCCTAAGAAACCAATCAATGAAGAGCAGAAAAGAAGAATAAAAGTTAAAAGCAGCCACTGTTATTTTTACTGTCACGTATTTCCCAAGTTCCCTTTGGTAGACCTGTTATTAGTCACCTCGGAGCTTACATGTGTCACAGCAGATGCGGATTTTTAAAAAGGAGATTGCAAAGAAGCAGCTCTGTTTCATTTCAGAGCTGGGATTCCCTGGAGGAACTTGGAATGAGAGAAGCGGCAAGTGCAGGTGAAGGTCAGAAAGACTGGAGAGGAACTGGATCATGCAGTAATAGACAGGAGCAAATAACAGTAAAAGTTCCACAGCAAAGAGAACAAGCATGCTAGATTAGGAGGAAGATAAATAGGCCTTTGAAACTTCAGATCTTCTCCTTTTCAATTTAACATACGAAAGTGAATTATATCTGAATGCTTTTGGGGATCTCATTCTGAAAAATAGCCAAGGTTCTTTCTTTTTTTACAATGTTCCAGTGGCTCAGTTTTCACTTTGAAACCCAGATGGGAAGCAAAATCCTCATAATGTGATCTTCACACTTAAGAAAGACAAGTTCTCCAGAGATGGTAATTACAACAGCAAGTGGTGCTTTCTTGTATTGTCACTGCAGTGATCAGGACTTTTGTACAGACTCTTAGAATGTTGTACCAAACTGCTCCTAAGTGACTTCAATGATTTGGAATTGTAAATAGATATACTTCAGCAGTACTAATTCAAATGTAACACCAAAACTGTATCCTTGAGTGTGTAATGCTGTACTATTTTTAAGTAGACTAAGCTGTATGATTTCTCCTGGTGTCATATCTGTAGTCTGTATTAAAATATGATTAAAAATCAGAGAGACCAGAGACCTTCATGGCCTTAGGCTTAGTATAGGCTTTTTTAATATAGGCAAAACTGATTTGGAAGAATTATAATATCTGAGTACTTACTAAGCTTACCATCTCTCCTTCTTCTGAATCTTTGTTTTGACCAAATATGACATGGAGTAGGAACCAAATGGATTGGATATTTCAAGGCAAAACAGAAATTGGAGGAGTCATATCTTATCCTTTTGTTTTTTACTTTAATAGAAAAGTTTTTGACACTTTAGCTAATAAATGCGTGGAAGAATTAATTCTATCATTTTTATCTGAACCAAACTTGAATCTTCAGAAACCAGGAACCTGCCCTTCAATTTGCTACAATTGCAAATAATAAACAAACCAGTTTAGTATAGGGAAAAGGTGAACTTATCCACCACTTTTAGGCTCAATTTCCAGTGGCAAATTTGCTTAAGCAGAACTTAATACTCTTTGCTCTCTCTTCTCATAGGAGTAGGTCCTAAAATTGTGCCTGTTCAATCAGACTCTGGCAGGGAGTATGATTAATGGTCTTGAACTTAGTATTTTTCTTGTTGGGGACAAGACATCTAATAGTAGACAAACAGATAAGGCTGTAACCAGAAACTGGCACTGTGTTAGTTAATCAGCATTCTTTACATTGCTGTAAAATTTAAGAGAATGATGGGCATGAAGAAGTCTTCCTGGCAGAAAGCATTTTCAGAGGACATGTGGCTTGCTCAGATTTGTAGGAAGGTGTTGTTAACAACCCTCGGAAATGGAGAACGCTTATTTAGATTGTGGATGGACTCCAGAGAAAGGTTGCTGTCTTTCTGAATGCCCTCTCTCTACTAAAATGATGGTAGCAAGCAGTCTTGGCAATGGGAACAGTTATCTAGAGAATAAATCACAGCCTTGTGCTGGAATCCCTATGCATACTTCTGAAGGACAGTTTAACAGTAAGCTGGACGTTATGGTATGAATGTCTAAGAGCTCTTATGCCTTGTTGAATCTTCATTTTTTACACATTTTTCTCTTCTCAGTACTGTTGTCCTTTAGCTCTTGTACTACTTACTTCTCTAACCACAGATTTGGGAAAGCTGGGAAAATATGCAACTAAGGGTTTTCTGTCAAGTCCTTGCAAACAGTGTATTAATGTCTAGTTCTGATTATGAGATACTTCATTTTAATTTGATACAGTAAGTAGTGGGAAATGTACGGCTCCTATATTAACTGACATAAACTTCTTAGAGGAAAATCTGTAATGGATTTAATGCACATGTTGATGGAAAGCAACATTTCATTTTGTCGAATTTACAGCTAATGACACTCTCAGAGCCACTTGAACAATGAAATAGTTTTGTAAAAGAAATTACATGAGCTAAATCACCACGTAGGTATAAAACCAGTAAGGGTTCTTTACTGCTCATACTCTGAACCTCTGAATAACATTTTAAATTCAGTTTTAAATGCCCATACTGCAAGATTATTTGAGCATCTTCACGTTCAGCTTTTTTATCTAGCAGCAAGAGGGATAATTTGCCCACACAAGCTTTGCAGTTTTATGGTAAGAATAGTAGTAAGAATAGTTTTGCTACTGCAATTAAGGGTGAAAATTATTTCTTTTAAATTTGCAAATATTTTCAGTTGATACTGGGCATAAACTTACAGACAGCTATATAATCATTTATATTATCTGCACGAGTATTCAAAGGTCCAAATACTAGCATAAAGAAGGAAAATGCGATGTAACATTCTTGTCTTCTGTAATGTGTAATTTCTCAAGACTCCTATCAACAGTTCTGGTTTTATGATGAGGAGAATTGTCAAAATAGGCAAAAAGATTTGGTACCTTTTATTGTTATCTGAAATTAATCTTCATGGATATTTTTACATGCACATTTGTTAAGTGCAATAGTCACCTCAGCTGAAACGATTTTCTCCTTTACCTACCCCATATATCTAAGCAGCTAAGGAAAAACGTTTCCATTTGTTTCTGTCTTAGTGCAGAAGTTGCACAATATTTTTCATGCCAAAAACTCCCAGAGCTCTCAGTAATCTATTAAAAAAAACACAGGAACGTAGTCCAGAGAGGGAAAATTTAGCAAAAAGTATTGGGTAAAACCCTGTTAATAATGTTTCTGCTGTGAAATGATGCCTTCTGTGCCTTTCAGCTGACACTGTTTCCCTTGCCAAATGACTGCTCTGTTTGCATGTGCTGGCTTTCGCCTCTTTAGATATAAAATACTGCTGTGGTTGTATTAATAGTGCAGCCAAATGGTTTAATCTCAGGAAGGGACAAGAAGTTTTTATGTAATTGGATAAGAGTATCTTCTCCTGGCTGAAAGTTTAGGTTGTAGCCATTTATAACTTTCTATTTTCAGCTGAAATCCGAACCCTTGTTCTCTGCTTGGAGAATGTTGTTTTCTGTTAATATTCCCCTGTAATTGAGATAGGAAGTTGAATTATGGAACAATATTAGGCCTCTACATTTCTCAGGGTCACATTCACTTATATTATTTTTTTTTCCTTAAAATACTGAAGATGTTCCATATGTCTGTAAATCTTTTAATATGACTTTGCTATCTAACACTTCATAAACCTGAAACCCAAAAATTGCGTGAAATGCAACATATTTAGTAGGAATTTCTACTACAGATGTATTAAGTTGTTCAGTACTGTTTCTGGATCTCAGAATGTACTTACCTGTAAAATAATGGTAGAAATGGTGAGTACACTCACTGTATTTGAAATTAATATTTGCCCCTGCATGCACCATCACTGTTATACAAGGAAAACAAAGAGCTACTTCTTATTTTTCTGAGCACCAGTAGATGTTACTTTCTATGCTTTTCACTGTAGGGAAATTATTCTTTCCTACTACATATAACAAAATATCTTTGACGTTATGTTCCTAGTGTGCTTGATTATTATATAAACAATGTTCAATAGGTGTCTAGAAATCACATCCTCTTCTCACTTTAATTCAGCTAAAAAGGGGCAATTAAGCTGAGGAAATAAACATGTATTTCACAAGGAACTGCAGCAGCCTGAAATGCCCTCTGTTCACAATCTCGCAATGGAAATGTGTTTTCTTTTAGTGAGTGCAAAAGTTTATACCGGATGCCCAGCATGAGTCTATCTCATATTGGAGACCCCTTGTTAATAAAGATAGCTCTCATGTAAATATCCTTCAGTACTAAGACAGGGAGAAAAGTATAAACCCAGGATCAAATTGTGCTAAATGGCTTCCTGCTGCTATTTAAGCCATGAGGACTATAGCTAGCTCCATATTTTGATGGACACAACGCATATTTTGTGTTTTGCATGTGACACAGCCAGAAGCGAGAGAATTTACTGCAAGTATTATACATGAAACTGCCTTGTCCTTTATTGTAGGAGCAATTTTGTCATTACTTTTCCTGTGCAAAAATGTGCAGGTTCCACCAAGTGAGTTTTGACATGAATTGAAACAGGTTCTTGGGTACAAATTTGCTTTAACCATCACTTTCATTCTCTTTTTGTGTATGTAGTGGGCTGCGTTTCTTTTTAATGACACTTGGCTACATCTGTCACTAGGCATTTAACCTTTTTTGAAAATAGATGTATGAGAAGACCTTTACTGAGCTAGCAGAGCTTGCTTTCAAAACTCAGTGAGTTCCCAGTCGTACAAGCCCTCTGCAAGATTAATTCAAGTCAATAGAGGATTTAAAAGTGAAAGGGGAGAAAAATCAGGTCAGCAAGAAATATGAATAGAATGATTAAATCAGTGGGAAATGCTGTGGTAAAAGACAGAGGATTCCAATTCCAGTTATTATAGATTGGGAGGCTGAGATGCTTAATAGCAAGGAAGGCGAGGATTGCTTGAGAATTGGATTGAATAGGCAGAGTACATCCAATCAGTCTACTTCCAATAGATTGGTTGAATACGTAATATAACGTGATAAAAGTGTTTGGTCTCTCTGCTTTTCAACAGGACTTCTATGAATGTAGTCCAGATAAAAAGATCATTTATGTTTCCTCTCACCAAACGGATGAAGCATCTCTGCACGCATTTGATACTGTGATACATTTTTGTGGTTCCTTTTTTATAACAACACTGGCAAAAATGGAGTGAACCTCATTCATCATGTCCTACTTAGGAAGATGAAGATTAAGCCCTGATCTAGTGGTTAGTGCCAGAGTCATATTACCAGTTATCCTTTGCTACCAATATTTTCAAGGAGTTGATTTGTTCTTTTAACTCCTAGGTCTTAGCATAGTTACAACATTCCCAGTGGCACTGAAAATGGATACAGACAGAAAGAAGTGCAATTTAGGTTTTCTAACTCTTTCTAGGAAGAGTTGAATTTGGAATGAAAATCATCACTCGTCTTAAAATTTGTATATAAGAGGAATTCCCAGTCTTGCTAAAGAGTGCTGTCATCTAGGTTCCATCTCGTGAGATATAAATGTTCCCAGGAGGTTTGGATCAAAGAAACATTTTAGGGCTGGGAATGACTTTTTCCAGACTTGCATGAAATTACAAACACAACGGAATCCCAAACATTGCTGGAGAATCTCATCACTACCTCAGTATAAATACGCATCATTGGGGATGAGACAGGCTTTCTCACAATGGCATTACAGATGTACCCAGTGTGATGGCATTTTAATTCTGTTCTGAGGTGGTATAGCACTGTCACGCTGTAGAAACTAGAGATTAGAAAGTCTGTATCAGCCTGTGCATTCCCCATACTGGATGGAGGAGAAGCTGTGTGAAATAACTAAGGGCACAGAAGGAACGGTGAATGCCTAGATTAAAGTTTAATGACAAAAGGTATGCGTACCATGAAGATCTGACTTGTCTCGCTGTCATCTGACAATTCACAGCGCTGTTCAGCAGTGTGAATCTGTGACATGCTGTTTACACCTACTGATGCTAACTCTCTTTGTGGGCATGATTTGTGTATTTAAATATACGTATGTATATAGACTTGGCTCTCATCACTGCATGGGGCAGGAGTACAGAGCAGTCAGAGATTCAGAAGTATTTTGTTTATTGTACACTGCCTTTCTTATGCAGAGAGGCTCTGCTCTAATCAAAATAAAGCCACTGCAAGTGTGAATGAGTGTTTACGGCGAGGTATCATGCAGTTAAATAAATCTGAGTGAAACGTTAATTTTCTCCTTTGTCCCCTTCTACATGAGCCCTAAAAACTTTTTTTTTTTTTCTAATAGCCTTGACAGCTACTTCATGAGTCCAGTTACCTGATGTCAGAACAGGACTATGATCTGCCATCCACATCAAAGTAAATGTTGGGGTTTTTCTTTGCTATGCTTTTCGTAGTTATGGATGCTAAGCTTCAATAATGTGCTTAGCACTGTAAGAGGCAGGAAGAATGACGCTTCCTGGCCCTGGGAGTGTGAAATCTAACAATAGACAGACAGCACAAAGTGTGCAGGAAGACCTGGGGAAGGTGCTTCTTAGAGAAATGTATCTTTTTCTAAATAATGGTTGGGCGACTGACAACATTTACATTAACATTGATTAGTATTCATGGCTTCAAGATAGATGAGAGTTTAGAGAAGGGATTTGCTTCTTCTGCAGATTTCATTCTACCACATGCAGAGGGATCACATCACCCTGCCACTGATGCTACACTCATATAGGCTCCTTTCTTCCTTCTTTTTTAATTTTTTTTTAATTTTTCTATCTTTTAAAGTGCTGTTTAAGCTTGCTTGTTGATCTGTGCTCATTACATTTTGCACAGTGACTAACAAAGATACTCATGGTGCAGATGAGTTTGCTGACTGCAAAACACATAATTAGTACAGTACTTTAGGCACTTCGCTGCATACTAAGGAAGTTTTGATGGCCTTATATTGATGTCAGATACTGCTGTACCAAGAAATCATCCCAAGAAAATAAGCTTCTTTAATCTATGGTTTTTGGTAAGTCCTTGAAAGTAAAATTGATATATTTGGGCTCTTCCTCTTTCTTAGTTATACGGATATACGTGGGATTAACACTTCTTTCTCTATTGATGAACATCTATCTTCTAGTTAAATGACTATTTTTGGAAGGAACAATTGTCTTACAATCAAAAGGTGCCTACAGTCAGAAGTGAAAATCTTTCAAGTGCAGTACCAAGGCATTTGATAAGTCTTTTGGGGTTGATATGGGGACATAATCCATATGAAGAAATAATTTGGCATGTGCTTGACTTATGGATTTAAGGACAGCGTATCACTGCATAACATCAGTTTGAGAAAGTGAGGAAATTTGACTCAAGGCTCAAATTAATTTTTAGTGGGGTCAGTGAAATTTCTGTGTGAGGAACTAGAATAGACCTAAAGAGAAAAGAAGCTCTTTGGAGTAAAGCTGATGATTACAACAAAACTCCCTTTAACTCTTTCGCCCTGTTGAGCTTTTGTTTCTGATACAGATTCTGTGCTTGCTGTGTTTTAGGCTGGATTCTGGAAGCTGCTGAGCACTCATTATTTTCTCACTGCATAATTGAGAGAAATCAGTCCCCAGCACACACTAGCTGTTTCTTGTGTTTTTAATTATTATTTTGACTACTGTAAAGAAAAGGCTCTCCCATTCAGAGTTACGATGTAGCCATTTGCTGAGCTTAATGGGATGTAGAGGGCCCAGGTTTCAGCAAATAAATGTATTGCTGTTATTTAAATAGTAAATCAGCAGTAGATCTGTCGTGTTACTCAGATGACAATAGTCATGATTTGTTGTAATTAGATATATTGATGACTTCTCCTCAATCTATTTGCAGTGAAACGGCCACCAACTGCTGATGAGGACCAACTCTTTATGCACTGGTTTGTCCCTTTTCTGTTACTGTCTCTGCCTTAGGCCTTACCTGCACTGAGTGGCTTCAACAAGTAATCCTTGCTATTTCATAAGAACTTCCGTAATCACCGGATTTTGGTTCACAGTCTACTCACAGAGACTGGTTTTACCTGCAGATGTTAGGCAGTGTTGTAAATGAGCATTTCATTGCCTTTTCTACAATAGTTGAGTAGGAGTTCATTTAGAGTGCACTGTAGGATGCCTCTCTGGAGCTGTGACATCCTTTGGATCAGTTCAGCCAGCCCTCTGTGCCCCATCAAGCTTTGGTTCACAAACCTGGTGTGTGCATTAAACTGTGAATCAGATTCACTATAAAAGAAAATAGTATTATGCAGTTACTTTTTTCTGGTAACAACACTTTCTTGTTATTTCTGACTTGTTTTTCAGCAGAAATGGTAATTCCTGGTAGGCTGTGTTTCCAGCCACATAGCCGCAGACCCAGGCTTAATTAATGATGCCTGTGCCCTCTTTGAAATGGAGTAGGCAACAAGTCAGAGCGCTCCTTTTGACCAGAGACAACGTCTCCAACAACAAGCCTCAGCTTGATGCATTTCATCTCTGTGTGCTTGTATCTCAGCAGAGGCTTGCAGGCTCTGACTTGCCAGTTGCTAAAGCCATCCCCCTGTTGTCAGGCTGCTTGGCAGTGCTGAGCTGGCTGCGTTTGTTCCACAGGATGCACGCTGCTGCACTTGTTCGAGCCAGACACCAGCAGCCCATTCTTGTGAGTGGGTGGCAAAGCTTTGACAACAGAGGCCAAAGAGAAAACACTAATACAATGTGGGATCAGAGCTGGTGGCTCAGCTGCACTGAAATGAATCACCAACTTGGGTTCAGTCCTTCACCCTCAAGCTGGCAGGGGCTATGAGTGCTGATAAGGCAACGTATTCAGCTGGCACAGAACACATCCCATTTCACTGTATCTCAGCTGTTCTCTAGTGTGAGGTATATCCAACTTCCCATGACTGGGTTGGTGATTCAGCATGAGAGTTTTGTTGGTTGTGATGAAAGGGGAAGTCTAAGGTAGTGATAAAAATAAGAGGAACCTTCATTTTTTGAGGGACAGATTATGAGATGCGGCAATAGAGAACAGAAGGCAAAACATACTTTGCTGCAATAAAACGTTGCCCTTCACTTGTGAGCTTTCATGTGAGAAGTTCACAGATGAGATTTGCAAAGGAGCTTACAAATAAATTGTATCTTTGCTAAATAAATGCTAACTAAAACTCACGTTCAAGCTGTAATACTACAAATTTAACATGAGAATATGTCACTGAAGCTGCTAACCTTGGCTACGTATACCCACAGAACAGAAATCCGGTGTTCTTTTAGATCATTATTATTACTACATAGTTTCTAAGGGGTTATCTTCTTTTTTTTTTTTTTTTTTTTGTCCTGTGCTTGCCAAAAACATCAATCTCATAGTCCAGAAAATTTTTTTGCTTGTCACTCCACCCCAGAATGGTTGTAGGGACAAAAAGTGGTCAGTGTAAGTCACTGTCTGATTCTGCCTTGTTATAACACGTTGACATTAAGAGAAGGTTGAAATCATACTGTAAAGCTTCAAACACACTACCATTCACAGGGGAGACCTCAATGCAGCCTCCCAGTAGTTGAAGGGATTTTATAAACAGGAAGGAGACGAACTTCTAACGCAGTCTGATCGTGACAGGACAAGGGGGTGGTGGCTTTAAACTAAAAGAGGGAAAATTTTAGATTAGATACTAGGAAGAAACTCTTTACTCAGAGGATGGTGAGGCCCTAGCACTGCTGCCCAGATAGGCTACGTGTGCCCCATGCCTGGAGGTGCCCGGGGCAAAGTTAGATGAATCCTGAACAGCTTGAGCTGGTAGGAGGCAACCAGCCCATGGCAGGGGGATTAGAACTAGATGATCTTTAAAGATGTCCTCTGACCTAAGCCATTCTATGACAAGCTACCTCTATGCCATATGATCTAGGGCAACAAATAAGATAGCACTACTTACGCTGTTGAACAGTTGATGTCTGAAGTTTTTGGTGGCTGTTTGTGCAAGATGGACCCAGAGAAGGGTAAAACAGCTTCTGTCCTCAGATGAACAGCCAAGCTTGTGATGTCTGAAACCTGTCTGCCCCTACAATTATATTTCTGTAATGATTTTCACAGTTCAAAATTGAATACTGAGACTCTCTTCTGCATAACTGCCTCTAGAGAAAAATCTACTTGATACTGTAAAGCCTGTGTGTGTAGATGTGGATCTGTATAAGTGCTCCTGATACATTTATTTGAAAGAAAGTGGTTAAGATACGCCATTCTAAAAGTAGTTGCCATTACTCAGGAAGAATAAAGGGCTCTGCTTGTATCACACTTAACCATCCTGCTCTAAGGAGGGAAAGAAACATAGCACTGATCTGTTAAAAGTTGGAAAGTTTGTAAAGAAATGAATCCCACACTTTCTAGCACCAGCAGCTGTGCTGCAGCACAGAGCGATGTACCGGTTGTCTGATTGATCGGTTTTCCTTCTACCACTGTTACTTCTTGGCAGCCAACCTAATGTGATTATGCGTGTTTTCCTGCAACAAGCAAACACTTTATGTGGTTGAGGGAACAGCTGCAGTGCACTGAGGAGCTCATTTGCATAAATATGAAAGTATAGTCACAGAATTACAAAATTACATATCATATGGAGTTACCTGTTAGTGTCAAGGATTATAAATACCTGTAGAGATGATAAATACCTAAAATGCTCTTTTATTTAAAATGAATGTATATTTAGCCATTTTTCATCTGGCTATTTAGAAATATGACTGTTCAGCCTAAAAAATAACTTCTAATGCAACTCTGAGCTGGAAAGGCATGGGGAAACCTTCAGAAAAGGATGCCAAAGCAATTAAGATCTTCCTCATTTCTTTGAAACTTAAACCAGGCTCTTTGTTTTTAAATTCTCAAATCGGTTTCTAAATTAACGAAGTAAAAATCTGCCTGTATGAACTGCCTCACATTTTACCACAGAAAACAAATCCCAGGAATTGCAAGTAATCAGCAAGTCATTAATACACAAGCAGGGATATCTGCTGAGTAGTTCTATGAGTTCTGAGAACTTCTTCCAGGAAAAAAACCAAAAACCAAAAACCAGGCTGGTGTCAGCACAAGAATCTGTGCAGATGTGTCAAAAGAACACTCAGTGCAGGTACATTTAAAAGGCTTTTTCAGTCCTTTCTTCATTTCATACTGTGATCACACTTGTGCTTTGCAAGAGAGTAGGCAATACAAAGCAAAGATAGAAGATACATTTTGGAGAATACGGACTCTGCATCAGCCTTTACTACCAAAATCATACATGGAATTACAGCATCTCACTGTGACAGTTGATTTCTTGTCACATGCAGGGACATCTCCTGAAGGAAATGCAGCTGCAGTAGTCTTATTCCACTGCTTTGGTAGAAACTAGACAAAAGGTTTGGGCTACACACTGTACACTGAGGCTGTACACACTGGCTGTAAGCTGCATGTGCTTCTGCACTTGGTACCAACAGCCATAAGATCTCTCTGCTTGTGAGCCTAGAATCCTGTGTGCTAAGAGGACAGTCAGCAGAGCACAATGCTGACATGGGGAGATGGCTCCAGCTGAAGCTCTACGTGCTGTCCCCACAGAAATGCATTGCTTTGATTTCTTGGGTTGTTTTATGCAGATGTCACTGACACGGTTTGCTTCAGCTGACAGATTCTATTGTGGAGTTTGTTCAGTTCTGCATGAAGTAAGATCAGGAGAATGCACTGAGTGTCCTAGCAGGATGATGAAATGAGCTCCAGCTCATCCACTCTTGGCATTTCAAAATATGTTGCCACTTTTTCTCCAGCAGTTCACTCTGCCCACCTGTGGAATTTCTGCCAAATCAGCACAGGTTCAGCAGCTGGAGAGCAAGTGAGGGACAAAGGAGGAAGACAGGAGAGGGTACCAGCCCTCCTGTTGCAAAACCAGCCTGTTCAGATGTCTACCTGCAACAATGAATAGTAAAACATCCCGAGTCCAAAGGGACCCATAAGGATCATCAGTTTTCCAAGTTTAGATTGGAAGTTAGAATTAGACGTTAGTCACAATGCCATGATTATTTCTGTTTACAAAGCATTTTAAACACATACTTGGGGAAAATGCTTTCTTTAGAGGCATATAATACCAGCAGCAGGTTTCTCTGCTCTCCTTACCAGCCCAGGCATTGTCCAGGGGCATAGTTTGACTGTAGCCAAATGCAGTTGCATCGGTTTAAACGCAGCGTGGCTGTGGCCATGCTGGACAATCGCTACAAAAATACATCCTGCAACTGACCACTACAATCTCTCTCCTTAGAAGTGCTGTCTGCTTGGATCAAAATTTTAAGATACCTGCGGTCAGCCTACCTGCATTCCCAATTGCCTACAGAGCCATAATAAGGAAGGGAGGATGTGTTGGAGGCTTTGTGTCTTTAGGAGTGGCAGGAAGCATTCTCAAAGACTCCTGATCCTCATTTGTTTGTTTTGATATCTAGATGCCTTCAAGAACTAATAGAATTTCATAACAAAATAGTTTCCCTGAAATAAACTGCATTTTACTTAGATATTAGGCTGGGACCAGCGCTTCTATGAGTGACTGGCTTGTGTGATTTTCAGGATTGAGAAGAGTGAGTGAATGCTGAAAATCCCTGTTTTGTGCTGGCAAGTCACTGATCTGAGTTGGAAACCTGCAATAGGAACCAGGTTTGGTTTGGGGCTGAAAGAGGTTTTGTAGCAGATAGATTGGAACTGTTAGCTATCAATAATAAGCTAAAAAGAAGTAGTAGAGTAAAAGGCTAAAAATGATTTGGAACTAAAGAACAGAGAGCCAGTGGTAAATGGAAGATATTTTAGTTGAAATCATGTATATGGAGGTAAATGAAGTGGCATTAGTTAGCAAAATGCCAATGTGGACAAATCAAATGTATCTATAATGAGGAAAGACGAGCGAGGTAGTAGCGATTCTCTTGGTGCTCAAAAAGGGGAGCAGAAATCTGTGTACGTATTCAAAAAAGCATTAGTCTATTCAATATGCCTCCTGGGTACTCTTACAGCTCTTACAAGCTGAAAGTAAGTGTATCTGGCTTCAGAAGAGGTTGCTTATACTTTTCAGATGATCTTGCTGAGACGAATAAACAAATAGGGCTGGGAGTATGGAAATAATAGGTTGGTAGGGTTGTCTTGGAATTTAAAGAAGTGTATTATTCACTGTGCAAAGGCTGTGCCTGAGAATTGATGGAACCCTGCAGACTTCCTATAAAGATTGGATATATATGAAAGAATGATAACACGTGAGAACTGAAGCTGGAAAAGCGTGCTGGTTTAAAGAGAGGCTGGAAATGCAACAGGAATGTGTCTTGTCCTCCAAGTTGTTTGAAACTCTCAAGCATAAGCTTCTTAACATTTACTGGAAGAAGACATGCTAAAGATTACCAGCCTGAAGGTATTAGGGTATGCAAGGCATTAGGAATGGTAATTATCATGACCTCATACAAAAATAATCATTTAATAATACAGTTGATTTCCAGAACCCTAGCAGTGTGCTGTCAGTGTAGAAGATACAATATGAAAATTTCTCAAAGCAGGAAATGTCTTCAAGTTAAAAACCTATAAGGGAAGGGAGCTTTGGAAAACAAAATGGCAAACATTCAGGTTCCATAGAAAGGCATCAAAGTTCAGTAATAGATGCTTAAAAGAACCCATAGGCAGGCATTCAAATTTTGCAAGAGCGAAGCATTAACTGTAAGCTCACAAACAGAGCAGGCCAGGGTTTTCATAATACTGGAGAATATCAGTTCCCATTGGACCAGTACATTTCTGGTATCTTTTCCAGTCAGCTGATTTCTAATTAGGTTCACAAATGTGAAGGTAAAATTCTAATTTTAGATATATTCATGTTTGAAAAATGGGACTTAATCCATACAGTTACTTAATATGTCTGTTTTGTTACCTTGTTTATTACTCTGCTTTCTGAGATCTCATTAATTTTCTGGTTAGCATCAATTCTGGCAGCATTTCCAGGACAAAATATAAACTGTACAGCAGCAGTGGTGTAAGATGTCTAATAATTCACTGTGCAGTTTGACAGTAATTATTCATAGCTGCAGCATTTACAACTTGATAGCCTATTGTAACCACATTGTTAAAAAGGTTCTTAAGTAAACAAAGCAATCATAGTGAATTTACATAACGGGTAGTAACTACGCACACTTAATTTTTAATTTAAATGTAACAACACTTGGAGTACCTCTGAAATCATTCATGAAGAGACATTGAAAAGTAATGAATGCTATTAATTTTGTGTAGGAAACTATTTTTAGTCTCTGTTCCCCACTATCACATGAAAATTGTTCCTGAGAATGGGAACTAGATGCTAGGTGCATACTTATGCAGCAGACATATTTCTAATGAGGCAACACATTTCCAGGTAAGATAATAATTTCATGGAAATTTTCAACACCTGACTTAAAAAGTATAGATTTTGGTTTTTCATGTCTAACTTACCTCAACTACATAGGATAGAGTTGATGGAAAAATTAGATAATGTATTATTGAGTAAGACATACAATTTTACATGCCTACATTGAAATTCTTCTTTTCTAACCTAACATACAAGCAGTGTCTTTTTATCTTCTCTGAATGCAATACTAAGCTAGAAATGAATTATGCAAAGTGTGGGTTTATCTGGGGGGCAGTTGCTTGTGATTTCTTAAACAAAAAGCAAGGGATGCTGTAATACAATAGAAGGCATAACAAGATGGAAAAGCAGCAAGGTCTTAGGTTGTAGCAAGTGAGGATCTGCTCAGATGAAATAACAGTAGGCACAGAAATAAGAGAAAGAAGGTGCTTACCTTCAGAAGGTTCAGAAGGCCTGTGAAGTCCTCAAGTATGCAGAGAGCTCCAGAGGAAACACCCTCACCTCTGCTGCCAGCCCTTAAATGAGGTCTGGGAAGGGGTGGATCCTGGCTCCTGCCCTTCCAGTCACTCAGGTACATTGCATGCAGCTGAGCTCCCCTGGGTTGGTCCTGCCTTCCCACCAGGTGCTTAATCATTGCTTTAAGCTGTGACTCAGCATTTCCACTACACACACACACAACATTCTCATACTACCCCATGAGCAGTCACATTTCAGTAAGTTAGCTATGTACAGAATTATGCAATTGCATATTGGGTCACACCTTGCAGTAATCATTTCAGAAATTATTTCCATACATTTTTTGCTGTCTTCTGACTCTTGCATATTACTGGTAGGCCACCAAGAGCTGTGGTAGCTGCTCTTTTAGATTCATTTTGTTTCAGAGCTCAATCTGTTTATGTCTGCTTAGCATTGTACTTGTATTTCCCCATGTATCCTTGCAGGGTAGTAAGGTTTCTGAAGCTTTTACACTATACTATTGTTCTCCGGGTGACTTTTTTTTTTCTGAGGATACTTTTTTGTATGTTGAAAAATAACTTCTTTATAGTTTCCATTGTTCACCGGATTTTCCAATTAGTGTTGACATCAGCTGAGGCCTGTGAGAATTCCCAGTGCATAACAATATCTTGTTGAGTGGCAGCAGTTCTGAAGGTGCTGCGTCAGAAAAGCTGTTCTCAAGTAGAAAACTGCAATTGCGTTTATTATAAAACTTGAAATTTAGATTTCCTTAGAGTTTTTTTTTCTAATCTGTATTTTTTGGTCTCCCCACTTTATACCTGAAGATCAATAATATATGTGGTACCCAAAGGATACGCTTCTTTATGTTATAAAACATCTCACCAGCTGTCATTTCCAAGCTGCTAGTCTGCAATGCCAAGCTGACTGGATTCTCTCTTTAAATGTCACTGACATTTTTTGTTGCTTTTTTTTTTTTTTTTTTTTTTTAAATATCTTGACAGCTGACTTCTCTTTGTGTCTCTTCATTCATTTAATGCTCATATTTCTGTATAGCTTATTTTCCACATAAAGACTGGAGTGCTGTATTCCTCTCTCTCCTCCCAGGTAGAGAAATCCCACGGTGTGGTTTGAGACACTAGAAGAGGCTGCTGAAACAATAAAAGCATGGAGGTCATCCACTTTGTTATTCAGTAGTGCTTCAACCACTACTCAAGCAGTGTTTTAGGATGGTTACTACTAACTCGGTAATTAATTTAATGTCAGTTGTTTAAATCTGTCATTTAATCAGTTTCTAAAGTCATGAATGAGGCTACTAATGTCAGTAACAAAATGAAAACAGAAATGCAGAGGTGATCACCTTCTTATTTAACTGTAGATTGTTAATTGGGATTCTAACTAGGATCCTTTGCTTTCTACTATTTTCCCCGATAACAGGGAAAAACCAACAGCATTCTACTCTCATCCCATTCTTCTCAGTTAAAGATGGCCATATGACAGGACACATCTAGGAGAAGAAAGGAAAAGCAGTAAGTGATTAAGGTGTGAAATTCCTATAGCTGATCTGCTTCTGCTAAAATTCTTTTCCTTCAGAGGACTTTTAGGAGGTCCCATCCCTCTGGAGTGTGCCTAGACCTATTCTAGCCATGGAGGGCAGAAACCTTGTGAAGTGCAAATGGCTGGCTCATGTCAGGGAGAATTCCTTGTAATGCTAGTTGCTAACTTCTTGCAAACTGATTTTTGTTCTGAAAAAAGTGAAAAGGTTCTACACCAACCAACCTTGGATTTTATTCTGTCCATCCTACTTAGTGGATCCTTTATGAGAAATATCTTAACCCTGAATCTTGCTTAATTTATGCTATAAACATATTAATCCTTTCCAAAATATTGCTCAAGTCAGATTTTGTTGGGGATTAGGAGGAAGGGAGAGTGCTCTCTTGTGAAGACATTCTTAAAACAAACTTATGTTTGAGTCAAAGAAGTGCAGTTGAGTAGATCCCACTTCAGAAGTAGATCTAGTCATCAATATTCCATGGACACACTTCCTTAGCCTGAAAGTACTTGTTATCTTTCCCCCTGTTCTGAAATCATAACAACTGTTTTATACCTGTTGGATTTTTTTATTTAATTGGAAAACCACTCTTTATAAACTATAAACTTTATAAAGAGTGACTGCTAAAATAGTTGGTATACTCTTTCTTTCACAGTGGCATTTTGATTTGTCGTAACTTTAAGTAGCTTGAATGATGAGAAAACATTGAAAGTGAGAACAGCAAAAAATATTCCTGTCATGTCTGTCTATGAAGCTGGTGGTTTATAGTATATGTCCTTTATGACTTGAGGTTGTTGAAGGTTGTTTTAAGAGGACTAGAAACTGAGAGAAATGGTCATTTTACCCAGTGATATTATTTAAGAATATTTGGAAAAATGTATTAAACCAAGTAGCATTAACTCTGCACTCAATTTCTGTGACAATCAGGTAAAACTGTTTTAGTATAACTAGAATTTAAAAGAATTTGTGGTCTTGCAATAGTGTAGAAAATAGTTAGTTTTGTCTTCTTGACTGGATTTTTTTTTTTTTTTAAAGCCTCAGTGTTTTAATCAGATGTACAAATTTCTCTGTAACCTGGCATCTGAAGAAGTTTTCTTTAAAAAAATGTGTTGCAGGTTAACAGCTCAATGGTGTGTGAGGAGGGGGCAAGGTAAGTAAGAAATTAGTTTCATGGAAAAGTGAAATAAATTATTCTGGTATAGCCTGAATAATTAGCTAGTTAGAAAATTCTCTGTTGATTTGAGCAGATCTAGCTTTGGACATAAAGACAGCTGCATAGGACTGAGAATCTCTGCTATAAGCAGAGAGTGGATTTTATGTAGGCTTGATTTGGATTGGCTCAGAAGTAATGGTGGTCCTCTGGGCACACGTTCCCTGACTGGCTCTGACTACTGAAAATGAATGACATCTTGGGTCAACAAATCAGGCGTCCAGTTGTGCTACAGCAACCGAGATCTGCACCCCTTTGCATCAAACTGCTCTCCTGGAGGGACATTGAGGACAGAAGGAACCCTGGAGCAGAAGCAAACACTTCTAAGAATCTTCGAGAAAAAAACTCTACAAAGACTAGTTTGTTGATTGCTTTTGAACTGCTCACAGTCCACTGATCTAGAGAAGTTACAAACTGAAGAACACAACATTCTTCAAAACAAACTCCATATGCTACTTCCCCTGTTCCACTTTTTTAAAGTCAGAACACGTGTTCTGGTAAGGACCTGGAAGAAATGCAGTCTTCACAGTTTTTTGGTTGTACAGAAACTCTTCCTTGAACCTATGTGGAAACTTACTGAAACTGAGCAACACAAGACTCGAGAATACAAAGATCTTGATATCTATGCTTGAGAAACACATCTGCAATAATTTAGGATAGGGTTTTCCAGTGGATCTGGATCTGCTGTGTTGCGTATCTTAGCTTGCACACAGAACTTGTTCCAATAGACCATTTTCTGTTACTGCGCTCACAACAAAACTGTTCTATCATCTGTCTGTTTTGACTCTCAAAGATGAGCCAGACAACACCCACACGTATACTGAAATCAGACCCACTGTTGTGAACAGATCTGGACCATCCATTTAGAGAAAAAAAAGAAACAAGACTCCCTAAAGGAGGCTGACAAACTAGCCAGGCAACTGATTATGCACAGAGTAATTTCAATGGCTAATCAAACGAATGAATTCTCACTTGATTACATCTCAGTTTTGTATCAGCTAATCATGAAACCAGAAAATACCTTAATGGATGCTGGTTTCTTACAGCACCTGTTCATAGGTACAATTGCTGTAATTTGGGAAGAAGAAGGGAGGGGGCAGCACTAATTTCTTAATCAAGAGCCGAGAAGCAAGCTTTAACATTCTCAGAGCGATAGGATGTTTTCCTTTAGAAGAAAACTAGAACTTTTCCAGGATTTTGATGCAGGGATCACTTTCCCACATCCCACTGCTTTTTTTTGTTGTTGTTGTTTACTTGTTTGTTTTTTAAACACATACATGTTGCTCCTCAAGAAACCTTCTGTATCACATGACAAAAAGAGAAAATTTTAGGAAGGGAATATAATTTTTTTCCCCATCCCTCAGATTGCTTTTCATATTCACTGTCCAACAGATGTTAGCAGGAGCAGGAAAAATCCTTGTAAGAAAATAGCATGGTTTTGCAGTGTGTGCTTGCACCTATCCAGATTTTGAGGAACTTTGTTATTAACTGTAAGATAGCAATCTTTATATAAGAGATACTTCTAAATGCCCTCCACCAAGATCTATGACTTAAGACATAGCAAAAATCTCTGGGGATGATTTTAGTGCTTTGAGAAAGTCTCATTTTATTAGACAAGAGCACAGGAAGCAGCAATCTCTGCCCCAGAGAGCTTACTTTGCAAACTAAGATGTTATTTTCATATAAAACATAGCAAAGGGATAATAGAGGAAAGAAAGAGATAAAAAACATTGGGTTCTGCTTCTAACATAGCATGGAACAAACAGTTTTCCATTGTATGGAGACAAGTTTTGTAGTAAGTTATGAATGAGATCTGACGTCTTCTACAATGAATCCCACAAAATAAAATAATTCTGGAAATTTTTACTTGCTATGCTGCCTCTTGTAAACTATCCCATGAGAACCAGACCGAAAAAAGTGAGGCCTCAATTCCTCAAAGGTAGCACCTATGCTTGTACACCTTCTCGTGCTCCATAGCCTCACAATTTCACTGGTGTCAGGATTGCTGTGCTGAGCTATTGGGCTATTACACATTAGCTGAAACGACTGTTAGCAAAGCACAGTATTTACAGAACATCATTAAAACGTCTACCAATCAATATTGTGCATTCCTTTGAAGAACTCATTAGTGCTGCTTACCTGCACAGTATCTCCAAAGTCTAAGAAGGAAAAACAGGGACCAAGGGAGGGTAGCTGAATTAGCAGTATTAAGCCATAGTCAATCTAGTGCATGCATTTTAAAAGTTGCTGTAAAGTGGAACACTAGAATCTCTGCTGTGTAAATGCAGTGGAGGTGCGTTCAAATTGGCAGAACAGTGATGATCTACACAGGCTGAGGACCATCTCCAAGTCTTCCAGTAACTGCTGCTTTAAATGGTAGCTTTTGATCTGTCTTTTAACATACTAAGCCACCAGACAGACTGCATTTAAATTATCAGTGATGATCAATACGTAAGATATGTAATAGATCTCTCGTAGACACCATTCAGCTGAATTTCCTGCATTGACATGAAATACATTCATCTTGGATCTTCTTTAACTTTCCATACAAGCTTGTAAGTGGTGGAAAAATGAATAGTCTTTGAAATGACATAGATAAACACTCCATTAGAACGGTAGGATGTTACCATTTGTCATTTCACTGCTCATATAAAATCTGTCTAGGAATAAAAATATAGTATCTGAATTGACCAAAGTTATCTGAGGGTAAAACCAAGTTGCCAGAATCACATCAGGTGTTTTGTTTAGGATATTTTCCTACTCCAGGCTTAATAGAAGAGGATGAAATGCTTGCCCTGCAGGAAACCGACACTTTCTCAAAGAGGCTGAGTAAATTCCTGACCTCCTTCAGAGGCATTAAAGATCTCCTGGTACCTCGGAACAGAATCTTGGCATTTCTTGCATCTTTACACTGTATGAGTAGAATAGCTCTTTTGGTAGTTATAAGTAGTTTAGTTGTTTTAATTTTTTTTTATTTGTGATATGAGTAAAAGGTTAAGCATCTAAGGTAGATTTTTACTATGAAAAAGTAGTAATGCTGTTCTGTAAGAATTTCAGAGATCTAGGAAGGATATTTCTGTACTGTTACAGTACTGCCTTTACAGTAGACCCTACTTCAGATTGGTCTTTTGCCTGTGTACTTGAAGGCACTGACTTTACATGCTGTGAAATCTGGTTCTCACAATTATTTAATAGAGAATCTGTAAGTACCAGGAGATGAGAATGATTGTTAGCTATGGATTCAATAGACCTGATGTCCATGAGCATCCTCAGTTGGATCCTTGTAGAGCAAAACATCCATTGGCATGCTGACTGAATTATTTGCTTTACTCAGTGCTTAGCAAATGGTAGTCATGAGCCAAAACCCTCTGTACTATCTGTTCTGTTAAAAGAAGAGAAAATATTTCGGTGGTCACCACTACCAGGTCTTACATCCAAGGTGTAAGACAGGAGACAATAGATGGAGATGGACAGATGGTGAAGGGCAAAGCATCTACCAAACAATTGATAATCATGAAGGCAATTGGTATCAGCATACCAGCTGCCTAACACTTGTCCTTCATAGCTGTCAGGCCAAGGAATGGTGTAAGGAATGATTTTTGAAGGATGACGGGATAGTTCTGTGGAGGCTTTAGGAAAAGCCATTCTAAGTGAGGATGTCAGCAGGGAAGACCTTGTCTTGAAATCCTCCAGGGAGGCAGGAGTTGACATCTGCAGTGAAAGACAGGCTGTGAAGTGCATGGAGATGGGGATATGTAAATTATAAGTGTACATGTAGTGTTACATGTAATGTAAATTAAATTTAAGTGGAATCCAGGAAAGGGTGCAGAAGTGAGCAACAGCACAAGAAACTTGAAGACTTATGGTGTAGATATGAGGCTAAACTTACACTTACAAAACAAAAACAAAAAGATTGTAATAAATTGCTGAAAGCTAAAAGCCTGAATGTTTTTAGCATGTTATTAGAAATAGTTTCACAGCTTTTGTGCAAGGTTTTAACAAATCTTAGGCTCCCCTTCCCTGCACTCAAAAAAAGCCATCAATAAGAGTCAAAAAAAAAAAAAAAAAAAGAAGCACCAGGGTTGCATGTAATGGAGGAAGGAGGCTAACAGCAGGCTTTCAGTCATGTTTTGTGTAACATAATGACTAAACATTTGTGAAGAGATGTCAGAGAGAAAGGTCAATATTTTGTCATCGTGTGGTGATTTCCATGCTACCTGGATTGGAGTCCATATAAAAACATCTATTGAATTTTCCTCACAGATGCAATTACCATCTAGAAGAGGCAAAAGTTACAATGGTCAGTTGTAAGGGAAACCCCTAGAAGCTGGAGTCCTAAGTAGAAAAATCCTTGAATAGACACAGAGTGACCAGAAAACAGCAGTGGCTGTCGGTAGAGTTAGGACTTCACAGAATGAAGCAACATACACTGCAGTTGGCTAAGAAGTCAGGAAACTCCCTTGACAATCAGATGACTCCACTGGGAGAACTTGGCCTTGCACAGATGATATGGGTTGTTTTCTGTAGTCATCTTTATTCTCCATCACTTTTTTTTTTTTTTTTTTTTAAATGAGACTACATATCAGCTTTAACTGCAGCTGCTCACCCTTCTCAGAGGTGTTTTGGGAGTGGAATAGATTAAGGGTTTAAACACAGGTGATAGCAGCATTGCTTGGAATAAGCAGAAATGTAATATTTATAACAAGCATATCTGCCTTTGGGTGAATAAGTGGTTCATAAAATTCAGTGCAGCATAATGTGAAGTAATGTAGCCAATTACTAGAAGAATAAGCATAAAGATTGCAGTCTAAGTAGGAACACAACATAGAATTCATACTAAGAAGAGAACCTAGAAGGAACACTGGATAGTGGAGTAAACCATTAGCACTCTTTCCTGCTAACAATAACAGAGATGAAAAAGAGCAAACAAGTTTCTGAAATACAGCTCTGGCAGCAGGGCACAAAGCTGCAGAAATTATTCAGTGGCACGCTACCAGTGTCATTAGAAAACAGTGCTCAATTTCAGCCACTTCATTACAGGAAGGCACTCAAAACGTACAGCAGGGGGCTGCCCAAGATGTGTTAGTAACCAAGACATGATTCATGAAGATATGGTGGATATATTTGTCTTCTGTGTCTAAGAAAAGAGAGATTAACAGAGAATTGCTGCACAAGTATGCAAGATGCTGAACAAACAGGAACAGATCAAAGCCAAAATAGTTATGCCACATGAAAACTTAAAGCGAGATCTTCTGGATTAACGTTAAGGAAGACTATTCACACAGTTTTTCTAGAAAGAAGAGACAGAGCTCTTCACAAACAGTGAAAAAGGAAAGAACAGTTTTATGAGTTCACTTGAGAACCGGAAATAGTTGAAGTGACTATAGATGTGTAAAAGAGGTTAAGATTCTTCATCTTTGTTCTTAAAAGAAACCATGAACCAAGTTTTAGTTCTTAAATTGACTACATATTAGTAAAGAAACCTCGTGCAATAGACAAATATGAACAGATCTCCATCAAGTGGGCACGTAATTGTCTGAAGATGAAGCTCTAACATCAGCTACCAAAGAGAAAATTTGATCTGTCTTTCGAAAGAGAGAGAACTATAAAGAAAAAAATATAGAACAAGATACTAGGTTCTAAATACCTTAGAACTATGAGGGTTCACAGCATAAGCAGCTGAGCTTCCTTTTGTGGACTAGTCTTTTAATAATAAATCAGTCTGGAGATTTTCTTCTGAGATGTAATAGGAAAAATAGCCTACATACTGAACCTGAAGACAAAATTAATTTAAGTATGATATGACCACCTAGATGTCATTTCTTCAGCTTAGTTCCTCACTTGCAGGCTTGTACAAATGCCTCCAGCTGACTAGAGGTATTAGGTTTTATTTGTTTTCAGACCTGCACTTTGCTCAGCTTACCTTCTTTATTGATTTAAGAGAGAGCCTGAGCATCCTCCCAGAACAATGAAGGGAGGGAATCCTTATACATGGGCACCTCTTCCACAGAGAATGATATGACTACATCAATATTGCTGCTCTACCTCTTAACCTTAGCCAAAGATGTTTTGTTTTTTTTTTCCTTAAATGAGATATAACAAAAAGGTATAGAAGAATGATAAAGGTAGTGAGATGTATTACCTCAGAGTTTCTGATGGAAAATTTAGAGCAACTGTGCAAAAAAACCCCAAAACAAACAAAAACAAAAAACAAAGGAATTCTACTGTGGTGCATTCATGTGAGGGGCACCCACACTGATTTTGTTTACTCTTACTGAGATGATATCTCTCCCTGTTCACATCAATGGGACACATAAGAATACTTCTTTGTAATTTATCCCATAAGATTTCCTTAAATGCTTTCAGAACTTTTCTTCTCAGGCTGGTGAAAGGGTTTTTTTTTTTTTTTAATTACTGATGACATTATTTAACCTTTTTGTTTTGATGCAGCCAAAGAAACAGTTTTTATCACCTGTATCAGAATCATGGTGAAATATGCTGTTCTTATTCAGATCCTGGCTATCAAAACACTGGACTGTACCACATGCAGTGTTTTTGCAGATATCCATGGTGACAATGAATTTACACGGAGAATGTCTTCAATGTAGTCTTACCTACTGGCACTTGTTGCCATTTATTTTGTTAGTAATTTGTTGACAATTAGTCGATATGAAGATGATTTTCTAAAATACAAACAGACAAAAAGCAAAAACAACAACAACCTGTGCTCGTGGAAGAAAAATATTTGAATCATTTTTTCTGGTAGTCTCAATTTGAATAGTAATGTCTGCAGAAAAACCAATGCACCACGAGGGAATCCTCTAATCACGTGTGCAAATATGCGGATTTAATTGAAAACACAAACATCTAAATATTTTTGTAGCATATATTCTAGTGCATAGAAACACTGCCATGGTGTTTTTTTTTTTGTTTTTTTTTTTTTTTTTTTTTTTTGAACCGCTATGGCATTGCTGAATAAAATTTGGTTTTTTTTTTTTTTTTTTTTTTTTTTAAAACAAATGCTTACTTGCAGGTAAAATATTCCAGCATTTGGCTTCTGCTCAGCCCTGAACGGCTGCCTTCCTATCTTCTCTTCTTTGTTGACACTGCCAAGAATTGGACCATTTACACTGATGCTTTTGTTTACGTGAAGTGGTTGTATTCCCAGCCAAGTGCTATCAACAAGCCGATGAGTTTGACTCTCGCTATTTAGTCAAGCATCCTTAGCTGCAGACAAAATGCCTGCCAAGGAGGTATCTCCAAAGTCACACATCCTTTGTGTTCCCAAAGATCCACCAATCAGTCAGGCATTACCCATTGTGCCTGAGGCTCACATAGACCAGATCACTGCTTTGTGCTTTCTCCTGGGAGATCTAGACACAGAACTTCAGTTCTCGGCTCTCTTACAGTTTTGTGACATTGGGCAATTCAAGGAACTTTTCAGTGTTACTATCTATCAAATACATATCATGCGTTCTTAAAGTTCCAAAATTTTTATATGTGCAATGTCCTCTAACATCTTTTTGCAGGATGGGGGCTATACAATGAAATATGCTCTAAAACTGTTTTTTTTTTTCCTATACAGACAAGTAATAAGATGATGCATTACTCACAGGTCCAATTTTAAGTTTAAACATAACATCATTAAATTTTACTTCACAATCAGGTAAAAGAGAAAACCAAACAATATGGTATAATTACATTTGGAAGTTATTCCTTCTGTCCTTCAAGTGTTCTTTTTGTTTAAGATACTGAAATTTGGTTTCTAAACATAAAACACACTAACATCTGGTACTAATTGCTGGTTTAAATAAGATAGACAGATCTTCAAGTACTTCATGCTTTTGAAAGGAAGCTTTTAGTAGGATATTCTGAGTCAAAGGTTACCAAAAAAATGATGCCACTAAAAATAGCTAGTATTCTGCTTGTGCTCTAGATCTAAATGATATTTCATGTAAAAAATTCTGCAAAGTATCGTCATATTAACTCAGCTCATTTGAAAAGAAGAACCAGTTCATACACCTTTTAGATTAGCCTCTTGTACGACCAAAGAAGGCAACAACAGCGCCTTCCAATGGGATAAAGGCAGTACAGAGCAGCAGTAGGAAATAAAAAAGTAAAACAGCTTACCTCTTCCAACAACTTACGGCTCAAGAGAAGTGCTATCTATTTGGAGAGAAGTTACTATCTCGGTTGCTAACTCTTAAATGAGGGTGAGGAGGGCTGGATTCAGGCTTCACCCTTTCTGGTCATTCAGCTGCATTGCTTGCACCTGGGTCAGAACATGAACACAGTGTAAGTGAAGGTTAGAACAGTTTAAACCCGGGCTCACTTTTACATATTCTCTTACAGAAATTTCTTCATATGTTTTGAAATAAACTGTCAGGAAAAAAAAATAAATAAATGAGTAAGGGTGCTCCACCCCTTCACCTGTTCTGTGTTCTATGAGAGAAGTAGGTGTGAAGTGTTACTGTCTGGCATTAAAAGGCATGTGACTAGTGCAATGACTTGTACAATCTTGTCCTTCCCAATGGGCCAGGACTCCTCAAAAACCACGGACAAGATGAAAATAAACTTTTACTGGCATCCTTTTTGTGTCCATAGTTATCAGGCCTTGAGGGCATCCAAAGGCTGTACCCGCCCACCTCACCTAGGGTCTCACCCACACCCCTGCCCCTGAATGGTTGGTTAGGTCTTCCCAGAGCTATGTTCAGCTGTCCTGTCCTGCCTCCTAGATGGACCTTGTACCCTGCTGTATTGCATCCTGGTGTGCTGCACAGATGCTGTGGAAGTATTTTACTGCTTGTCTACAGCTTGTGTCTTTGGGCCTGTCTCCTGGATGGACTTGGTGCTTATGTAGTGACCTTGTCTCCTGAACCACTTACGACTGTGAAAACAGCAATCTTCAACAGCAGGGAAGGCTCTACAAGCTCTGCATCTAAGGAAGGAATATAGCAATTGAACATCACTAAAGTAATCAGTGATAACTTTGTCAACAGACACTAATTTTGTCCATCTCTCTTCTCCCACTCCAGGAATTTATCAAACTCGCAGCTTAATTTGGTTATGGGGCATGGCATCTTCAGTTGTCTCAGTCTGACACCTGCTGCTTTCTTGTTCCCTAGATCTTACACTGGAGAATTCATACAAAAGCTTTTCCTTCTTTGCTCTGTTTTTCTCTCCTCTCTCTTCTGGAGCAGAACTTTGAGTCTGACTCTTCCCTTTTATGCTGGATTATTATAATTATGCTACCTAATTCCACTGACTGTGAAGATGCCTCGTTCCTGGGTTTTAACTCAGAAAAGAGTTTAAGCATATGCCAAGATCTGAGCATGCAAGGAAATCTCACAAATTTGAGAATTCTTGAAAAATAATTAATTGTATGTAAATAGTTGCTTGCCCTCCTTTTAGTATGAGAAGGCTTGGCTGAAAAAAAATGGGCTTATGTTTTGCTGTATAGGGATTAAGTTTTGTGATTATACTGACCTTTCAAAAAAATGAGTTATCTTGCTTTTAATCTGTTCAGCCACCTGTATAAAAGAGCTACGAATTCAACCTCTTAGAATCCACATAACCTACAAATGATTCATTGTCCCAGTCAGTAACATGTATTAGTATTCCTGAAAGAATCTCCTCCTTCCCCATCCCACTGACCCCAGGCCACCTTCACGCAAGCCTGCACTTCATTTATTGTCAGAAACTCTGAGAAATGTAAGCAAAACAAGTTATGACCTGAGCTTTCTCTGGTCTGTTCAGTACTTTTTCCACTTAGGCACAAAACTAGATTTGAAAACTACAAGGAGTCATGAAATACATCAGTAGCGCCTCATGCTCCAAAGAGTCATAAGGTGATCACAGACAGAACATGCTTCAGGTCTGGTTAGGAAAAATACACACTGATCCAGATTCTGTATGCATTTGTCACGGTGGCCCTATACACTGTAAGATTTTCCATCTTCTTTTATGGAAAACCACTCCAAGCATGTCTGGCAGTAGCTCAGGTCAAGTGTAATTTTTCCTTTCATAGCCAAAGTATACCATCTGACATCTACACATTGGACACTCAAAAGAGAAGCTTGTACCATCCAGCATGAAAATTTTGACATGAGGTATCAGTTGTGACAAAACATAATAGCTCAGCATCCCACACAGTGGAGGGGAATATCGTCAGCCTTCCAAGAGCAAATTGCTCTCTTAGAAACTAGCCAACCAACACTAATTAGTTCCTGTGCTGTACTGATAGCTACATGATCACTGTGAATCATGCAAGAGCAGCAGACACTAAATCATCTCAACCTACAGTCGAATATCTGCAGTCAAAAGAAGTAGGCCTGCTATCCAACAGCTTTTAGGGAAGACTCACACAGGTAAGGAACAGTCTGACCAATTACTATGGACTCTCTTTCATACTTTCTCATTTAGTTTAGCAATAGAGAGAAGTCCTAGTTACAGATGGGATCTCTTTCTGTGTTTTACTACTGTTAAGCAAGAGCAAGTACAGGTGGATAAAAGTATGGGATGACATCTTAAGCTCAGAAGTATTTTTAGCCCAAGGTTTGACCCCAGATCACTGAAACACCATGGGCAACAACATTTTGGAGGCTTAGTTTTTAAAGAGATCTAGCTATGACCAATCCATGAAAAAAAATTGACAAATTTCCCCAAATCCAAAGTGATTGAATATAAGACAGGGTTGACATTCCCAAGACAATCTATCACAAATGGAGCTCATGTTTTTTCAGTGGCACAGTAAGTTTGTGCTTTACGGAGACCCAGGCATATGTGATGGCTCTTGTTAAGACTTTGAATCTTACTGAATTTGAATCTTATTGAATTTGACTTTGAATCTTGAATTTGAAACATGTCTCCCAACCCACAATCAAATAACTGATCTTTAGCATAAAATCACCATTCAAATTCAGGCACCTGAAGTTCACCATCATTTGGCACCTAACAGAGTGGTTTGCCAAAACTGAAGAATTTGGTGGAACTAAAGCATTCCAGTATGCCTCATGAACAGCTCAAACTGCAGATTTGGGGAAATGGCTGTAAGGTGCTCCACAGACCGTAAGGTGCAAGAAGTATGGCAACACTGCCATGTGCTAGAAGAAGATTCTGTGGTCGGGCTCTGGTTTAGTTTTGCAAGGCTGGAGGCTTACAGGCGGGAAATTCATCTCTAGCCAATGTGCAAACTAATAAATCTGTTCTTAAGTAACTCTGCCATGTAAGGTTCATTTGGAAAGCCTGCCTGGAAGCACCTCACTTTTTTCTTATTGTCTTGCTTGCAGATAGTTATAGATTGATATCTGCAGATCCCCCATTAAGAAGTACCTATTGGCATCTGCAGTTAGCTTGATCTTCAAACAGCAGTAGGTGAACTAAAGATACCCCAGGAACAGCTTGTGAGGGGAAGGAATTTGTGTGTGTTACGTAGCCACTCTTAGCATCAGTTGGTTTATATCATGAATTTCCAAAGGTCTTTTAATATTTAATAAGATACTAAAAGGTGGTTGATAGTTTTACATCTCCCTTTAAAGTGTAGAAGAATTCTCGTTGAAAGCAGGGCTGAAGGATACAAGGATAAAAAGAATGCTTGTTCTGTTCCAACAGAGTAGGCCATTTCTCTGCTGTAGTCATCTAAGTTCAGGGTGATGTGATGTTTAGATTGGAAAGCATTCTGCTTTCTGACTTGCCAAATTTAATGGGGAATCTGTCTTCTTATGTTCTTTTTAACAAGATAAAATATTACATTAGAAAAAAAAAAGGAAGAAAAAAAAGAAATTAGAGGCAACAATTAATGATTCAAAAGTCACATCCTCCGGTTTTTAACTTCTCAGCTGCCTGTTCCTCTATTTACTTTCTGAAGACATTTCAGTTTGAAATCTAATTGTTTAAGCAGTAGTGCTCCCATGGTTGTTACTGGTTATCTAACAGTCATTCACTCCCTGCTTGATTTTTAGTGCTTATGTTATGCTCTGCTGACACTATATTGTTTCAATTGTGTTTTTCTGCTTCTGCACAGGGAATATAGATCACTGTATTGCTTCATTGGATCCTAGAAATGTCTGTCTCTTATGATTGCCGAAAATCGGTATACAGACTAGAAAATGGCACTGCATATTTCAAAACAGTAATTTTCATCACTGAAGCTGTGCTAATGAATGTTAGTGGTGACAATGTTCTGATAAAGATAGCAACACTTCTGCAGGATACACAAATTATTGCGTGTTCCCATGTAGTAGCAGTGAGAAAGTTTTTTTGTTCATCTTTTCTCTGTTTATTTGTTTTGGTTTAGAAAAGTAGGGACAATCCTGAACTTAAAAGCAGTGCTGTTTTAAATGCCTAAAACCTTGACACCAACAAAATGGGGTGTTTAAACCCCATTAAAGCCACTAATGGGGCTAAAGCCCCATTCAAAGCTCATCTTGTAAGAAATCTAAGCTCATGCATAATTTAAGCCCATAGCTGTTTTCTTGGGCTGGTGGCTCTGTGAATAAATGATGTTAGAAGCCAGCTGAAGATGCTTAAATTTACACTTAATTGTCTATTTTATTCTTACTAGCTTATGTCTTCTGTGCTGTTATTTCTTCTTTGTGTTGACTCAAAGTTGCTTGATGTCTAAACCTCTATGAAGATCTATGAACCGTTCGGGGAGGTATTTCAGCATGTGTTTGAGTTTATTCTTTCAGCAATCACTTAAGTTCAAGGCCAGGCTGGATGTGGTTCTGCACAGCCTGGTCTGGTGGCTGGCGACCCTGCACATAGCAGGGGGATTGAAACTAGATGAGCATTATGGTCCTTTCCAACCCAGGCCATTCTGTGATTCTATGATTCTAAGTCATAGTGTAATTTTTAGCAAGTGCTTTCATTATATTATGGGTTAATGTTCACTTTAACTTAAGTTGTAGCTACATATCTTCTGGGAGTTACTTCCACCATTTGCCTTTCCTGTTTACAACCACCCCTCAGTGAATGTGCATGTACATTTTGTAGATATGATTTAAGTCTAAGGAGTGTGATTTTGCTAGACAGTTTAAATGCTTGCTTTAGTTGAAATTAAGGCAGTAAAGCTTTTAAAAAGTGTTTAAATGTACCTACTTGTAATGAGAAATTGGCTTATGATGGCCAAATTAAAGCTGATAAATAGTTTTATTGCATTTTTAAAACTGTTTTTCTGCAGTAGAAAGAATGTTCATTGCTTGAACATGTCACGCATGTTCAAACAAGAACCTTAGAAGTTGATTTCCTCTGGCAGGGAGCAATTGTAAGCAGCATTGGGATGGGCTGGGATCCATGCAGCCTACATGGCTGCATCTGGAAAAGGATGTAAGATCATAATTTTAGGGTGCTCTGCCTTGCAAAACACAATAAAGTGCTTTAATATTGGATAATAAAGAGAAACAGCATTTATGAAACTGAAAGTGGATTTTTTAATGTAGAACTTCTAAGACTTCAGGGGACTGCTGGATACCAGATCTTTTTCCTGGTTGATTTCCAGAGAGCTGTGATAAGCTGACATGTGACCTTTGTAAACTTTCCTACAAACTGAAAATGTTTATGGATCTAGGAATTTATGTAATCAAGATCTGAGTGCCAAATGACTTCTCTTGCTGTGAAGATCTTTGTTGAACTCCTTTGGGTAGGTCAAGATTTAAATACAGCTTTTCATGTTATTTTATATATTCAACCTTACACAATTTATTATTATTATTTTGTTCCCCAAAGAAATGTCCTTCAAACTACATCTTTCCAGCATAGCAGCGTTTTTATCAAATTCATCTGGAGTTTACGTTGCCCTGGAAGCCGACTGAAATGTGGGTCAAGTCTGACATCAAGTGGTCAGATGCACTCTGTTCCCAGTGGGACTGCTAACACTGTGCCTCTCCTGTCTCAAAATGAAAAACCTCCACCTCCACTTTTTATCTCCAAGTTTTTTCTTCTGTTAAGAAGATTTCTTAGTATTCACCCTACTTTGGTTTCCACCAAGTTCATGGTGTGGTGTGTCATTCCTGAGAAATTTATGAAGTGTTGAATTAGTCTTGCATTAGGTATTGCAACTGCAGAATCAGTCAACAGAACGTCATGACTGTGTAAATAAAGACTGGATGACAGGGAGCTGCAGATAAGACCTTTACATGCACTGCTTTGTTTTCCCAATAAACTCTTAACAAGATCTACTTCTATTTAAAAATACTCCTACTTCTTGAGGCTCTGAGTCTGCCATCAGAGCAGAATTTGAAGCTTACGAGAACTGCAAGAGGGTTTCACACTAACACGCTGCTTCATACTGTTGAAACACATAGCAAACTCTAATTCAATAACTCTTGTCATTCAGTTCTGAAGAAACTTAATGAAATTATTCATTCCAAGGTATAGGAGATGTAGTGGGAAGAGAGATCAGAAAGAATTGACTTGGGATCTTAGGTTTTCCTAAATGTGTCCATCAGGTTCAGTCTTTGGCATGCTGCGTTGCTGCCCTCATGTTTTAGTGGGATTTGTATCCCTGCTGACTCAGGACCAGGTCAAGAAAACAAGGTTGGTGCTACCTTCCTCCAAAGCTGGCATTATCTTTCAGTGGCCAGAGGGAAGTTTTTCATCTGTCTGCTCAGTGATCAGCAGATTTGGTTTGACCTGTTCAAATGGCAACAAACGGCAGGTCGTAAACTGGACCATATAAACTTTTTATCTGCACAACTGACTTATTTTTCACTGAAACAGTAGTGTATAAATCAAACAGCACCAAGATCAGCATATGTTATAACTGCAGAGTCAGCAACACAAATGCAAATGTTCAGTTTCTCCCATAAATGCCACAGCTTGATAAGATTAGCCGCTGTGTTTGTGTCTCTGGGACTCCAAAGTATCCATTAGCAGGTGGGCACCATTTTTTAAACTCACCACAAAGGTGAAGATATTCACTTCAGATTTGGCTTTTTAGTCTAGAACAGTAGTTTTACAAGGATCTTAAGCTGGCATAAACCAACATTGCTGTCAACAGAAATACAGCCCTTCCCTTGGTTCAGCACAGCTGTTTCTTGCAGCTCCGCAGAGACCCAGATTGGGAAATTCTTACAGTAAAAATAGCAAACAAAAAATAAGGCACATTTAGTTCATAACCTTAACCACTTTCTATTATGTAATTTATGTCAGTGTCTAATGGTCACCTTATCCTCTGTGAGCAGAACTTCTTGCTTGAACAGTATTTCTTATGACAAACAACTCTTTTCTGTGAGGCAAGCGGTCACGGCTCACTTTCCCAGCATGTTCTCTGCTTGGAGATCACTGAGGAGAATGGGTATGCAGAATTTCTGTTCAAAAGTCCTGCAGCCTGCTTTTACCTGGAAATAGTTCAGAAATGAACACAGGATTCTGGTCTACGGTTCAAAACATAGTGTGCTTGACTGGAACGTTCAATGCTGTAGCTTTTTTTAATGTAATGTTCTATTTTAATGAATCCGGACACATTTTGGTTGCCATCCATCTGATTTTGAGCTCTTTATCCTTACTCTTCTATAATTTCAATGTCTAGATAAAATTGTGGTGAATCCTCTTAATAGTTCAAGGCATGCTTGTGTATGTATCCCCATGGATGGCTCCTACCAAAAATGTATTACTAACACAATTGTTATAATTTAAAATTGCTTCTATTTAAATACTAAGCATATGATTTGTACTAAACCTTGCTATCACTGAAATCCTAAATCATGCTGTAACTTATCCCAGCACCGGTGTTGGGATCCATGGTTCAATATCCACAGAGCACTAAGAAGATTTGTCTTTGACCCAAGGAGATGGTGTTGTAAAAGAGATGGGAGGAAAGAATATTTGAGGAAATGACCACAGACTCGAGTTCAGAATGTCTCTTCAAACAGATTTTCAGATTGCTGTCCAAGTTAGAAGCCATATGGGGTGTGAAATGTCATGGCTTCCATCCTGGGTAAAAATAAGCTCAGAGCAAACCTTTCTTTTACATCTCTATCGTAGCCATCTAATTCTCATAAAATATTTCTGCTGAACCATGCTGTTTGCATTTGAACCAGATACAGCATTTTTCTATTGAGTAAAGCTTAGCTACAGCAGAAAATATACCAAATGTCACTACTGAGCATTTTAAAAGGGCATTTTTTCAGGGCACCTATTGATGCTAGACTGATGGGTGCACTGAGGTTCATCACAGAAAATAATCTTGGTAGCCAAATGGCAGAGCTATGTGGCCCAAGCTGCATCTTATGAGCTTTGAAAGGAAATGAGCTTTTGGCTGGAGTTCACAACTGTAGTTTATTGCAACTCATACAAATTGTACAGTAATTTTACACAAATCTGGGTTTTTTTATATTGAACAGACTATTCAGCATGTGTGTGCATTTTTAGCAAAACAAATCATTCTCTTGTTTAAAAACAAAAACAAAGCTCTACATATGTTACAGGACTATAGTTACCATTCTTTATTTTAAAGTCATACACAAATGGTTTGTTCTGCTCTGATTAGCTTATTAGTTAATGTTGGATCTGAAAGGCAGTTTTGGGGCATTGTCTGTCAACTTAGTGGAAATTAGGACAGTGAGTGCCTTCAATAGTCTTTGTTCATTAAACCATATCTCTGCAGATGTTCTGTGTTTTAACATTTCTTCAGCTGCTCTGAAGTATTCTCATTTTTTTCAGCTGAAGAGAAACGTGTGACTTTTTGTACTGTTGTTTATTAAAGATGCAAAAGAGGTAGTGTTATTCAAAAGACTGACATCTTTTCTCTGAATATATTATACCCATAAGTGCCAATTCACATTTACAAGCCCTCTAAGAGACAGATGAGCGAATTGAAAGAATCTAGAGAAATTTTTGCTTTTAGGAGAGCCCTGAGAGCATGTTCTTGCAATCTAAGAAATCATTAGTGCCAGGGGAAATTCAGCTTTAGCCGGCTGTGTTTCTCTGTCAAGAGGGGTTCACACACAGGTTCCCACTGCCAGCTTTTCCCTTACACTTCTGTAGGTACTTACCAAAGTTGGAATGCAGTCCATCTGCAGATAACTAATGAAAGGGCAGGCTATGTTCTTCTGATATCTTTGAGGCAGAACTCCCATCAGAATGGCAAACGAGATGCTGTTGTAAGTGGAAATCTTTCTCCAAGTGATGAAGTCAAAAATTTCTGACTGACACTGTGCTCTCACTCCTAGCAGAAATGCCTTATTTATTTTGAAATAAAAGCAAAGACAGTTGTTCATACCTGAAGTGCAGTTAATGGGCCCGGCTGGCAATGACAAGTGAGTGCTCTAATTGATTAGCCAGGGAAATGTACTTTATCTGCTTCTCTTTGGTGAGCATTATGCTGGATTGATCATCAGGGTGCTAGTTTCACTCCTTAAGACTGATTTCTTCTTCAAATCATGCACATCATTAGTCAATAGGATGGATGGAAAGGTGGTGAGGTAGTTGTTTGTGCTTCTAAATAGGTATTCATTATGTGTGCAACTGTACTTTGTTGGGATTCTTGATCACCTTCTATTTCCAATTTGTGTGTTTTGCTTTATGAACTTCCAATCTGGATAGAAATTTGCTTGTTCATAGGTAATGCTGCTCTTGCTAGATAAATTAATGAGAAAATATTTATGAAATTTGGAAGGCTGTTTTCATCAGGTTTACTCACTTTGACCCACTCTTATCTTGAAAGTACAGGTAACATCCAACAAGAAAAGAAAAAAAAATATAATACCATTAAAATATGTAAAATTAGCTGTTTATGAAAGGAAAGGTCATGTTTTATCTTCCTGCTTACTATCATGTGTTCTCTGTACTTACATATGCGTGAATATATTGGACTGAAAATTAAGATAACACTACAATGTGTAAAAATATGAGTTGATAGTAATATAACTGGTCATTGGTACAATATGTGCTTTATGGGAACATAATATAGACATAGGTTGATAGTACAAAGAAAGGGGCTGTTGGAGAAGTTCAGTATATTAAAAATGATAGCATATCAGATATGGCAATTACACTAGCCATCAATCTTCAATAGTTTGTGAAGAATCCTGCTAAAATGCAGTGAAGCTTTATAAGATTTGTGATCACAGAGTGTAAAATATAACAGATGCTACAATATTTAGATGCCTGCTGGCATTTATTTTACCCTACACAGCTCATTTCAGTTATATGAAAATTTTATGTGCTCTGTAACCCCACTGAAATAGAGACATGTTTGCAAAGAACCCACAATGGAGCAGAGTATTTTCAAGATACACAGTATTTGATCTGTCTGATAAGGTAAAAAGAGAAAATGACTAGTTAGACTAAACTACTATTAGATTATTAGTAAATTACTATTAATGCAGAAACCATGATACATGCAATGCTGTCTGCTGTGAACTCTGCCAAATATGCATTACTCTTAACTGGCTGGAGAGTTCATCCAGCCACTGTGCAGTGCATGCTGATATCTTGTGGGGGTGATCTCTGTGAGCCAAAACTAATCAAATAAGACAGGAGAAGAAAGTTCCTTTGCTTCACTATTCCTTTCAGCTGGGAAGGATGACAGACAGCCTTCTTTGTGAAATGGGAATCTTTCATAATAGCTGCCAAGGCTGCTGCAGTTTCTTGCCACTCTGAAGACTACTAGAGGACTGTAAAATCAGGACCTAGATGTACTTGCTAATTAATACTGTCTTTTGGAAGGGTGCCCAGAAGTAGCTTTTGCTATCAAGCTATGTAAGTCCCCATGCTTCTGCTTTTGCAGACCTCTGTTTTCCTTGCATCACATCTCCGATGTTATTTACCTTTTCCTAGTTTCCCTTGAGGCTACTGTATTAAAAAATGTAATAGCAGAGCATGTCTGATGTAATTCTGATAATCAGTGGACTCGTTACACTAAAACAAAGAAATGAATTAAGGTCAAAAACATCCTCTCTAACTTGAGAAGTTTTCCCAAGGCTTGACCTTGTAGATGTCTGACACAGTATTTGATCAAGAGGAGAATTCACTCAACCCAGACATTCTAAAGGACACCAAAACTTGCAAAAGCTTTTGAACTGGCAGTTTGTCCATATGGCATTTGCTTGCTTTCTTGCCATCTTCAGGTATCATGAACTGCTTTTCCATTTGCTAACCTGGCAGGTCTGCAAGTGTTGGGCCTATAGGAAACCAAAAGGCTCTGTATGCTTTTCATTATAATGGAGCCCTGTTCAACTAGCCACAGTAACTCTTAGGTAACTGTAAGTTGCTTTCTTTTAATCATTAATATTTTTATATTGTCAAGAGCAGTCTGGCTCTTACTGAGGTATCTGGATTTTTTCTTCTTCAAAAACATTTGACCTTTCATCCACAAAGCTCATAGCAACTAGCCCAGTGTTACTGACTTATTTTTTATAGCCACTCAACATTTACAGTTACTGTTTACAAATCAGATCCCTTGGCACATATGGAGCCAAAATATTTTTTCTTCTTCTACTAGCCCATAAATCATAATATGGTAGAAAGCCTATCATTTTGTGAGAGTCTACTGGAAACAAGTTGGCTTGGGCCTTAGAGATAATTTCTGCTGTGAGCCTGAATTCCTTGAGCTTTAAAGAGCCACTTCAATGACTCTTCTCTCCTGTACAAGTATAAGGTATTTTACTGAGAGTCACTGCAGCTTGACAGTATACGAGATAGCCAAGTTACATTATTGCTGGAGTCATCCAAGCTGTGTGTTCTGTAAATCAAAACAGTATCTTGAAGTGATGTTGCACTTCCGTTTCATTGGCTGTATACATACAAAGAGCACAAGCATCTAGCCACAACTAAATCTGGTAAATTTAAGGGCTGTCTGTTCTGCTGCAAAGCAATAAAACAGTCATTTTCTAGTCTCAACAAGCATGTTTTGATGTTAGAAGCAGTATAATTTCATTTTGTGCTTCTGCAAAATCAAACAAATTATGTCCAGATAAAGAACATAAGGCATAGGAATTTCCCTATGAGATGAAATAAGTCTATAAATGTCAGATAATATTGAACAGTATCTTCACCAGAGTAATTTTGAAATGTAATCTAAGCTTATTTGATGATTATTATAACATACTTCTGTCACAGACATAGCTTTGGAATTAGTGAAGTCTTTGGTGCAAGTGAACACAAAGTCCAGAAAAACCAACTAGGTCAGAGAACTTTAGTCTGCAGTATTTCTTGTTAAATTCTCAAAATTCAGGCTGTATTTACAGTTACATGACAATAAATTTTCCAGTAGCTAGAGAACTGAAGTAAATACGTGAGCTAATACCACCTCACATGGCATATAAATTATAAAATTATGCACACGTATAATATGTGTCCAATGTTTCTTGCTCATCTCTGGTGACTGCAGAATGTTGGCTGAATGCTCCTGGTTGGAGTGTGAACAGTTCTGCCTGTGTGTTCTAGAGGTTGCCGTGGCTTTGGGCTGCTGGGATGTCAGTTTTGCCCTTCCTATGGATGCAGTTCCTGCTGCTCCATCCAAGCGGTGATTCACCCAGGTGGCACTGGGAGCAGTGGCAGATGGCATAGCAGGTGGCGGTCAGAGAATTTGGAGAAGTATTTTGATATCCTTCCTAAGTGCCCCAGTTCCTTCACCAGAGCCTTGGCCAGCAACGGTGAAGGAGAGCTGATCACTGCCCTCCAAAAGATCTCAGCTCCAAGAGAAAGCTCTGACCCAGGATGCAAGCGATGTTCGTATTATGTGAAGTCCTCATTTTCTGCCCACTCAACCTCCCTACTGCAATTAGCTGTGACTAGTTGCATGTGCTACTGGTGGTTGTACAATTGGCTATGTCGATCAAGGATCCCTCAGAATAAGTAAGTGCAACCTTCTTGCAAGTGAGACTAGAGCTTTGAGCCTCTGCAACCTTCTTGCTTGGCAGCGGTGCTCTGGGAAGAGTACAACTGTAGGGGAGATAGAGAGGTATATAACACTCTAGCTCCAGGTCTGCAGCCTGCTCCTTGGAGCATCTTTCCATTGACTTCAGTGGGTTTCAGCTGAGGCCTTTATTTGGATATTATGCTGGAGTAAATTCTTTACTCATAGATCACATCCCAAGAGGCAAAGTTGGTCCTGCTTCACGTTCCATGACAGATCTATTCTGAATCCTTTTATTATTAATAATAGACAGCAAATTCTGATCTCAGAGTTCCTGTGGAAGAGTCAGTGATATCTGTGTAATTTAAATCAAACCTGTTCTTAAAGGTTTAAGTGAGTGCTAAAGATTTTATCAGCGCAATTTCCCCATGCAGCTGGGCAAGCTAGCACATAATTAGAGATAAGAGCCAAGAACTTTAGAAGTGCAAGAGGTGAAACTAATCTTTGCTGATGAAGAATATCATGCAAATAGTATTTGATTTTTTGCGTGTATCTGATGCTACAACTGAACAAGGCAGAGTTGTTCAGTGCTTAATGGTGACTTCTGTGACAGTATTGGCCTTTGTGTGACAAATATTTTGATAAACTTTGCACAGATGCAAGGGAAAGAAGATTCTCTCTGTTGACTAATGACATACCTGCCCTCCCTTTATATTAGCTCAACCTTTGCCACTACGAAAAATATTAAAATAACTCCTTCCTCTGCAAACAGAGTAGCAGCACAGAGACTGCTTCTGTTTGTCTGCCCTAGTCTCCTATGAGGCTGTATATGGCCCAAACAAAAGACAGTGAAACTAGCCAGGGGAAGATGTCATTTTTCCCCTATAGTCTGTCTTGTCTTCATGCCCTAGAGCTTAAGAGTGACCCTCCCCCCCCCATGACTGCCATTTCTCAAAGTCAGATCTCAGCTAATTCTGTTCCAGTAATTTGGAAACTTTAAAATTTACACAAATTTCCTGCAGTTCTTTTTAAAGTTTTCCAAAGCAGGCATAAGGGCTAATGTCTGAAGAACTTTTGATGTTAGAGGCAAGGTAAGATAGTTGTAAAGTTGGGTTTTTTTGGTAAGATTGCTAATGATATCCCTTTGACTCAAAAGGTGTTTGTAAAACTGTTGTTACCTTCATGATACTGCAGATACGGATGTGACATTCATGAGTTAGTGTGCAATTGAAGGAGTAAAGTTCTCCGAGTGTATTGTATATACTCAGTATATTGCATAGACCATCACTGCAGCAGTTTGAATTAGCAGCATCGAAGCTCCAGGATTCTTCCAGCAATTACGGGTAGGATTGCACAAGGCAAGGAGATTGTGTGAATAAATACAGGAGTAATTCAGGTTTTAAGAGTTGCTCCAGCTCAGAACAAGGCCAGCTCTGCACTTGAACCAGTCTGCTCAGGACACGATCCAACTGTTAACCAATACCCAAGGTGCTCTTCTGCAGTGCCAGTCCTCAGCCTCTCTTGTTGCTGAGGATTATTTGCAGTTTGTTGAACATCATAAAGTTTTCGTTGGCATATTCCTCTTGCTTATGTTTCTCCAAATGATAGCCCTGTCGTATATACTTTGAATTCTTCTTGTAAGTTTTATGAATATATTTATTCCATTTTTAGTTTGCTTATATTTCTTCGGATAAAATGAACTCATCATTGCCAGATTTTTTCCTTTCATACCAAACGTATAAGTTTGCTTTTTGAACATTTTAGAGATTGTGCATATGAACTGTAGTTCCAGGCTGCATCTAAGTACTAGCCATGCTTTCCTGCCTTCTGAAGAGAGAAGTTAATTGTGGCAGCAGGGTAGCTATGCTGTTGTTGCATTTTATCCTCACAGTTTCCCTCATGCAATCTAATTAACATTCTGCAGACTCGGATCACATCTTCCTGTTTGCCACTTGTGCTTATGTAGGCATAAATATCCTTGGAGCAAAATACCTTATTCTCCACCAAGATCATTATCCCTATTATAAGATTAGCTGATTGTCTCTTATCTCTGCAGCATCCCAGTACTATTTGTATAAAACAGTAAAGAACTATTGTTTCCATTTTACAGGTGGGAAAAGTAAAATGACACAAGGTTTTAGAGGGCTCAGCTCCTCACCTTAGCCTGTTCAAAACTGGAGTAACTTTGGTACAACCCGGAAACCATATGACAGTTACTGTAGGGTGAGACATAAGGGATCTAAAGCCACTCTTTATCAATCTGCTTCAGGAAAATCTACAGGAACTGAATTAGAGTAATGCAGGTATAGCTACCTTTATCCCCTTTATAGTTTGGAGACCTGGGATTATATACACAGAGCTCCATCCATAAAATGGCAAATCTCTCTGAAAAGAAAAAAAAAAAAGCAAGTGAAAAATTCAGCCATTGTTATTATATTTATTACAGTATTTTTGAACAATATTGTATTTACTTTCAATTGAAAATAACTTTCTTCTTTTGGAGAAAAGCCATCTCTGCACTAAAATTAGGACAAATAACCAAGTACTAACTGTAAAGGGTAAATTTCCTTTGCTCTGTAAGAGCTGAACAACAAGGGAGTTCTGAGAGCAATATACAGAAGATACCTTTTGTTTTCATTGGTTTTCATAGGAATGACTACAATACACAGAGGAACTCCCTTCCCTTGCTGTCAATTACAACACATCACTGCTTCTGTCCTGTGCAAGTGGGTCAGACATTGTGATGTGCAGCACTAGTATGAACAGTGAAGCCTGGTTGATTTTTTATTAGCTGTCAGTAAGAGATTGTTTTGTTTGTGAAATCAGAAGATAAAATACAATGAAGTCTCTTAAGGAGTATTTGACAGTGATTTAAAACAGGATCCTAAAAAGGGAAGGCCATCAATACAGTACACAACAAACAGAACTAATAGATGCAGGGAAATAGATTTATTATCTGCACTTGGCAGGTTCCAAACTTAAGGTTCTTGTTAAAATGCTGAGTCGAAACAAGGAAGAGTTATTCCTGTGTTTGAAATGCTTCTGTCTTGGACTAAAATGTGGGCAGTAACCAGAGCTGGTCTGCCACTGCAGCAGTACTTTGGGAAAGGCATTTCGCCACCAACAAGTGACAAAGAGCCAGAAGATCCCACTTTGGCTTTCCGACATTTTCTTTGGAGGATGGCAATGTTACATTAATTGTATTGGCTGATAGAAATAGTAGTCTAAACAAACCTCAGAAAGAAGAAATTGAAGCTTTAATTGTAAATGCACATGTTGGTGTTCAGGCACTTAATTGTGCTATGCAAGGTGACTCCATCGATAGGCAGAAGTTTAGGTGCTGCCAGGACCTGCGTGCCATCAGCTATGCTACATACAAATGATGCTGCAGCCTCAACATGCTGAGCAGCCCTGTCTCACCTGCAGTAAATTATCACACGCAAAGCTTTGTTCAGCCCCTCTTTCAGACATGAAACAGGTTGGTGCACTACATCTCCTGGCCTTTTTTGTGGCCAAAAGCAGGACGTAGCCAAGAGAGGAGGCCGAATTAGCTATGCATTTGTTATGAATGATTTAATCTTGCTTCATGAATCCTTTGTTCACATTTTGTTGATTTTGTGTCCTTAGCTTTAATAGACCTAAGTAGCTCTGGAAGTTGTACATGCTACAGAAGTACTATTTCGGTAGCACAATTGTTTGCTGCTGAGAAAATAGTTGTTGAGAAATCTTATAACAACCACTGCCAATCCCTAAAGGGGATTGCTTCTCCCACTAGCTATTATCTAAATTGGATGTTTTCTGGGAAGACAAGCTGAATAAATAAAATAATGCTAGCAGGACTGGAGTGTTAAGGATTCAAAGATTCTGACTGCACCGTTTTAATTTTAGTGTAACTCTACTGAACTCAGTAGAGTTATTCTGGCTTTAAACCTCAGCCCTGGGGTCCAAAATGCTACAGGGAAAGAAGCTGTCTGCTCCCATTTGAACAAGAGGAAGGCCACAGCATGACTTTATTTGCATAAACTGTCTACCAGATGGAGAGAAACCCTGGGGAAAGGCTGGACTCCCTGCCCCCACCACTTCTCATATGCAGGGTGTTGGAGAAGACTCTATCTGATAAAAGTGCCCACCTCTTTCCTTCCAGTGGCAGCTGAGGAGTCACTAGGTGCTTTTCAGACTTGTTTCCTTAGAGGGAGTAAACTAAAAGAATCATATTTTAGATCAGTTGGACCAAACACACATGACATGGCTACTGCACTATGCAACCATGCACTGCTGAGTCTGTGCTCAGGACCATTTTTTGCTAGAAGGAGTTCTCGATTGGAAAGAGCAGCAGAAGATTTAGGCCCTGCCCTTATTATTCCATACACCAAAACCGTTTGAGATTTCAGCTTTGTTAAGGAGCAGAGGTTAAGCAGTATGCCAAACCTGCACTGGGAGCTGGCAGAGAGAGGAGGAAGGGATGGCCACCCCTTAGATAATGCCAATTTCAGGAGTCAGCTGGTGAATTATAGAATCTTGAAATCACTAAGGTTGCAAGAGACCACTAAGATTAAGTCCAGTCGTGACCATACTCACTAAAACAGTGGGTTAAGCACTAATTGTGGTTAACATGTTCCTTACAGCATTGATTCTTACTCAAGGAGCTGTAGTCTTATTAGGCACGTCAGAGCTAGTTTTTTCTAGTCTTCTAAACATGTTTCCCCTGATCCATACATGGAGTTTGTATGAGATCCTACTACCTTTGAAGGGCTGTAAGGATGAGTAGTAGTTGGAAGAGTGCAGGTTATGTGGATGCTCAGGTTTCATCCTACCTATGAGCTGACAGGGGCGATGATGGTACCTGGCTGTTTGCAGAGCTGTGTTTCTGGTGCTTCCACTTTGCAGCATAAAAGCTCTGAGTCTGGGACTCAGGATAACACATGGCTTTGACCACATTTGTTCTGCTCCTGCTCCCATGACAGCTTCAGCAGAGGTCAGTAGAGAATTTGATATCTGATACAAACATGGCTGTTTACCAAATTCTAATTCAAAAGCGTAAGGCATTTTATTTCTGTTTGGTTTTCTTTTCATCAACTCATCTGTCTAGGATCTCTCTTTCTGGAAAGAGGCAGGGTGAAGAATTTAGTTTAATACACCATTTAAATTCCATAAACAAGACAGAAATCTAGTAGCAGGCAGAGAATATATATTGCAGCAATAAAACTTCTCTGAAAGAATTGCAGCAGCAACTAGGGAATGCTAATAAGGGTTTATTTCCTGTGAAGTAACATTTACAGGCCTAGGTTGGCTTGATTTTCATTTAATGAAACATTGCATTAATATAATCACATTATTTTGTGAGGAGGAAATACTCTGGAAGCTTTCTGTTTCTCTTCAAGTCACTTCTCTCTCTCCAGCGTTGCTACTGCATTGGAGAGATAGGAGGAGAGTGATTGTTACTGAATTTTACTTTTGAAAGAAAATGTACATCATAATGGGTTTAATATGTAAAATTCCAAGAAAAAGTTAGACTTATTTCCAAATTATATAGAAAAAGTTAAACTACTCTAAATTAAGAACCTGTAGGTTTGATGTGAGCAACATCAGCTCCTGCCTGCAACTCTAGAGTCTCACAGAGCCCAACAGCAAATGTTTCATCCCATTTTTCAGCCAGATTAAGAATCAAGTCATGGCGAAGATCACATAGAAACTAGAAAAGTAGCTCTAAGAGGGCAACTTGTAGGAAGAAAATGAAAAGAAAGTGCTTGTATGTGAAAAGTCCTTTTCCATTTTCTAAATGAGGACACGTAGGGCATAGCACTCACCAGGGTGGAGGGCTGTGGAAAGAAGGACATAGTTTGCTGTTATCATCTTAAGCCACTGCTGGAGTTGTCCTCCCCTTAATTAAATACAGAAGTTATGAAAAAGAAAATTGAAAATGTAATGAACATGAGGAACGTAATGCTTACTTGAGTTATATTATATGAGGCTGGTATCGATAAAACAGGTCTTACTCCAATTACAGCCAGTAGCAGTAGCCTACTCAAACAGATTGGATTCTCTTTGCCATATATTTCAGATTATTGTGTATATTGTGTTAATTGTAGTACATTAGCAAAGAACCCAGCTAATCCCTGTGAAAGGACTGCTTCCTGCGGTTCCTGCCTGCCTACTGCCAGTTTCATGCTTAATCCACTGCTCCATTTTTTATTTCTCTCTTGCCAGCAATTATATTTCATTGGTGACTGTTGTAGTATGGAATTGGAGGCAAGGACTCCTATATTACCTGAAAAGGCAGTATTTCATACCATGTATCACTTCTCAATGTATAGAATCCAGAAAACTGTTAATGCCTCACTTCATTTCCAGCATAACTTACTACACCGAGGAACAGTGCTGTCAACTTCTTTTGAAATTGGTATGTGGTATTTTCTGTACCTAAAGACTTGCTGTGCTTCTGTATTTTCTATCAGCTATGAAGAAAACTGTACATTTCCAAAACTGTTACCTACTTCCTGACCATCTAATTTTGTAAGCTTTGAGGAAGGAGATGAGTTACTCTTTTCCAGAGGATAAAAAACAACAACAGAAAAATCAAGCCAACAAACCAAAAATTAATCATAGTGGTGCAAGTGGCATTTGTGCAAATCCACAGTTGGATTTTTGTTTGTTTGTTTGGAAGACTAGAGAAAATCTTCTCATTCCCCTTAGCAGCTGCAATGCTATAATAGGATGGAAAGTACTGCAATAATAGCAGGGTGGCAAAGTCTTCGACTGCAGCAAACAAGAACAAGCCCACGTGCAACAGCCACAGACGTAGAAATGAAGGAAAAGTGCTGCTTACCTTTGGAAGGCTTCAGACAAGAAGAAATCTCCAACAAGAGATACTCTCACCCCCACTGCCAACCATTAAATGAGGTCTGGGAAGGGATGGACCCTTCCAGTCACTCAGGTACATTGTATGCACCTGAGCTCCCCTGGGTTGGTCCTGCCTTCCCACCAGGTGCTCAATCACTGCTTCAAGCTATGACTTTGCATTTCTGCTACAGCAGCAAACGTAAAAGTCCTGATTGCCACAGATAATAATAGTGGTATGGTATATACTATTGATACTATTAAATACCTGTCTGTGTTAAAACAGGCTGGTGTTGCTCAGGATACAGACTCTGCTAACTGAAATGCTTCATAGTTGATAGGAAGGTATTTAGTTAGGCTTGTAAAATAAGTAGTTAAAAAATTAACTGATTTCCTCTGGGTTTGTTAGAGCGATGGATAGACAGAATGATGTTGAAATCTTGCAGGCTTACTGCTTGACAACCTGAAGAACTGCTAGAGAGAAGTTCTCTGTAAATCAAATATGAACCCAGCAAAACTGTCCTTTGAAAGCAGTATACTGGAAAGTGTTTGTATGTACCGTACAAATGAGAGTTGGAACTAGATGATCTTTAAGGTCCCTTCCAACCTGAGCCATTCTGTGATTCTATGATGTGTTTAGGAGCACTGCTGTGTAGTTCATCTTAATCACTGTTTAGAAGACAAGCAATGTCACCATGTCTTTGGCATTAGAAATCCATTTTATTTAGAACAGGTTTTAGTTACTCTCCTCTTTCTTTCTCCAGCAACTGGAAGCTTACTTGGAAATCTGTAATTGCTTTGGCGTAGTTCAACTTCCATGTAAAGTGCCAAGCTTGGGTACCCAGTCCAAACCAAGTAAACTGATGAATTACAAACGCGTTTGTGATAATAAGAGTTTCACCCACAGGCTCTCTTATTGCAGACTGAACATTGCAGAAAGCAGCCAGCAGTTCTGTGCACTGTGAAGGTGAAGCCTTGGGCACAGTATGCACAAAGCAGCCGCCGATTGCTGTTAAACAATGTGCACATCTTTGAAACCCAATTTAGTTGCAACACTGGCAACCCACGTGGCTCTGAAAGAGAAGATGTCTGTGCATCTTTAATGCCTAGTAGCTTTCATTTTAGCACAGTGTGACATTTTCCCATCCATGGAAGCCCGGCTCTAACTGCAGAACGTGTCCTTGTCAGCCTGAGTGGTCCAAGCCTCCAGGATTGTGCTCACTATTCATCCTGCTCAAGGAAGCATTTCGGATAAGAGCAGGACTGAGGTCTGGGAACGTGCCATCACAATTATTTTCCAGAAGATTCACTTACCATAAAATTAAAATATCCCAGCTGAAAATGTAACAGAGACTGCTCCCTGTCCATCCTCTCTGTCAAACTGGCAGGCATGCAGGCTTCCTGACTTCTTGGCATCATGTCAGCCTGTCAGGCAAATTTTTGTTACTGGAGCACTGGTGACTGACCTAGGACTGACATGTTCCCTGACCCCAGAGTATTTTGGGAAGCCTCAAATTTCTGGTTTGCTTCTGGGGTTCCAGAGAATATGAAGGCATTTGGAAACACTGAAATAGAGCAAGGTTTTCATGGCTCGCAGAATACAGTGTTAGAATTTTCATTTCTTGTATAATCTTTCCAAGGTTTACATAGAAAACAGTGCTCAATATTTCCATTCCCTGCATGTCTTTAGTCCGTACCATAATTGTTCCTCCATAGGTTTTATACAGACAAGATAACCTTGTAACATGATACCTTTAATACCTAGAAGTCATTGTTCAAGCTCAGATATGAGAAGCTGTACTTATAAAATGAATCTCTTCCTGTGCTGTAGTCACTTCTGAAGCAGCACAGAGCCAGTCATCACATGAAGTCTCCCAAACCTGAGACAGATTATCTTTACAAAGTGTGTTGAGTCTCATCTTTGTCAAACATTTTTTCTCTTAATGCTAACTAACTTCTGGGTCACTTATCACGTGCAGATGGCTATGAACCTATTCTTTGGGTTTTCTTCATGACAGGAGAACAAATCTCTGAAGTACCCTATTGCTTAGTGATTTCAGCTTTAGGAGTACCATGCATCTCACTATAGAAAATGCCTAATGAACAGTTTTTGATTGTATAGTGGGATTTTGGTTATTTAGTCTAAATCTCCAGTTGTCCTTTGGAGGGATTTCTGTGCTGGGATGTAGGGGCACGTGTACTAAGGCACTGATCCCGATAGTGGGTGATGGGGCATTCCTAATCTGCCCTGTTTTGTACCTCCAGATGTATTCCTTCTTCTCTCAGCATGGCTTATGTGAACACCAAACTATACCTGAACTCAGACGTGGCCACACTGCTCCCTCTGCCTTGTCTTGGGAGTTGTTCAGTTACTGTTGCAGTAAATATATTGTACTTCAGGAAGAGGATGCTAAGGCAGTAAACCAAATTGCTGCAGCAACATATACACTATTTTCAATGCCTTCTAATAGTCCATTACATTTAAAATGACTTTGGAAAGAGCAATTAGAAGGTTATGCCTTTAAGAGAAGCTGCTTTGAAACCAGAATTGACCACTTGGAACAGTGTGCGTTGGCCACATCTCTTGCATTCTATTGAGCATAGAGGGTTTTAAAAAATATGTCACTATCATTAAACCTGAGAGATTCTTTCCATTAAGCAAAGGGAAGCAGGTATAATGCCACACAGCTAGTGGCACTGCAGTGGTTCGGTTGCTAAAATATAGGTGTTTCAGCCGGGGTCCCGTTGCACCAAGTGTTCATATTTTGAAGAGATTTGGAAGCTTCTCATTAATGATAATGGGAATTGCCAGGTGCCCAGCAGCTCATGAAATGAATCCAAAATATGCCAGTTATACCTTGTAAATGGATTTCTCTTGTATTTAACCCAGATTTTCAGTAAATAAACTAACACTTGTTAACCAGACTGCTGATACTATCAATTTGGCTGAGTAAACTCAAAAGTACTTTGAATAATACATTAAATATACATATATTTAGTATGAATATACTATATATAGGAGAAAGTTACGATCTTTTTAAGTTCACTGGCTAAGAACTACTTTTATCTCAGTATTAATGACTCAAACATAATTTTATCTGAACATTTAATCTAAATTAGCTGTCTTCTGAGGTGATTACATTGCTTAGAATTATTTTTTTTTTCTTCTGGACCATGCATTTCCCTGCAGCTTAGTTTGCTGATCTTTGATTTGTGGTGATACAGATCATATACAAGCTGGTTTGTTGTTTTTAATGAACTGGATGTGTTGTATAATAGAATTGCTAGGTTTGTGTTAAATTACAGCTTTGGGACTCATTATTGTGAGATGTTATCCACTTTGAACTGGCTTATTTTATCACAAGGAAAGAAATTGAATTTGCTTAAGATGGCAAATGCAGCAATAGATGGGGTGGGCGGTGGGTGTTTTGGGGCACCCCGTTGAGCTGGTATGCATTATATCTGATCTAATTCACATTCCACCCAGAAGATGCATACACCCCTGCACATGTCAGAGTCCATATAAAAAAAGCCTAAAGCAAACAACAGCCACAGTGTGTTGTTAAATGGTTAAATGTTGCTCTCTAGCCATTGGTCTTTAACCATTTCACCCGTAAATTTATGAGATCCTTTCCTTAGGGTGTTTTGTTCCAATTTTTAGAAATGTGCATGCAGATGCTAATGATGCATTTCTTCCTTCACGTATTTAGCTTCAGCATGCAAATATTTCAGCACATACACAGAAGCAGTTATCAAGCACTGAAGCTAGAGTGTGTGCAGCAGGGTAAATTGAGTAAAAGCCAAAAATTATATTCCCTTTGACAATTGCAGGCATGGAAGATGAAGTTCTGTGTGCCCTTCTTGGCATTTCTTTTGTTTGAAAAACGTGACAAGCTTTCAGCCTAATGTAATGCTATATGGGAAAATTTACAAAAATATTGTTTACTGAAATAATTTTAGCTACTGTGTGCAACAATATGTAAAAACACTGCCTTGCATTGATGGAAAATACAGACACATGATGATGGACATTTCTTATATCCAATTAGTTCCAATCAGTCAGGAAAGGGTTCATTTCAAAGGTGATTGTGAGAAAAGCAGCAGTGTCTGAGTGATTTCAGTTTTTGCATAGGGATATTGGAATCACTGCAGTTAGAGTGAGAGTTTTATAATAAATGAAGGTTAATTGATAGCTATGGAGAGCTCTGGTCTAAAAGGTCATGTTAAGGTTTGCAATGTAGCAGATCTACCCTCCCTCCAAAATAAAGCCAATAAGCAGCAATAAATACATATATATTTTTCAGAACGTCTTTAATAACTCATTTTAAATGAATCTTCTCTCTGTGTTCCAGCATCACATGCCACAGCAGAGAAAGAAATACTGGCTATTTGCTCTCTGCAAACCTTAGAATTTAGGGTGGGCTGGAATGCTGAAGTTGACATTGAACTCTGTGCAGTTAATTTGCTTTTGTTGAAATAACCTTTAAATTATCCTTCCCTTAAATAGACTTTTACTTTGCATACTGGTAGGTGCTCTGTTCTATTCAAATCCACTGTGCTGCTTTATATGCTCTCTCCCATCACTTTGACTACCAGTATTCAATAGATAGGACAGTATATACCATTCGGCATGATATTTTTCCTTAAATTGCTTTCTTGTATTAAGGAAGTTCCAATTTTTGTATGACCTTGGTTCTAGAGGCTCTGATTTACATTACATTACCAGGTTTATATAGAGTCGCTTTATAGTTTGCTTTATTGCTGAAAAATGAAATGGTTTTACTGTTAGAATTTACTGTTCGTTTTTTTCCCAATTGTTTTTGGCATATGTTCATGCTTTGAATTTCTCGTCACTGTTAGTAGTAATTACTTTGCTTCCTTTTTTTTTTTTTTTCCTTTAATAGAGGATAAATGAACATGTGATATTTTTCTTTAGTAGAGACTGAGTAAATTTGAGATATCACTTACGATGGGAAGAATACTGTGGATATGATTAATAGCATCATCATTGTAACATAATTTAGTTAGAAGGACTTATACAACTGATAAAGTGTCATGCACTTCTCCTAAACTGCAATCTAAGTGAACTGTATTTCTGGTTTTTATATCCTCATTTCTGTCTTCCATAAAGATATTACTGTAAGATTCATACAAGAGTCTTTATAGTCTCACCATAAGCAGAGAAAGTTAAATCAGAGCTTTTTGCATCAAACATTGTTTTCTGATACAAAAACCAAGTAATCATGATTTTGACGAAAGAGCAAATTAGTTCACTAAATACTTTCATTACAGACTGAAGTTGAGACTAGAAGAGATTGTTTCTAGAATGAAAATAAATCTGTTAAAATATAAAAGACTTCTATGCATTTGCAGTAGATAATGCCTTCAACCTCTGACAGATCGTGGACCTTGTATTAATTAATTAGAGAAAATAGAAATGTAAGTTAGAGGCTAATAAATCGCCTTTTGTTGATAATTAAAACCATTTCTGTCTTAGGCTACTTGACCCAACTTCTTAGGCCGATTGAAATATTGCATTTTAATTTTGTCCGTGTGTGTTTTCATCAAAACTGACAGGCTCATGTAAAACCTCCTTTCCCAAGTTACTTATATAGATGGAAAATTTTGCTTTTTTTTCTTTTTTGTTATATTTCCCACCAACCCTTGCATTTTACTGAGACCCTCTATAATTACCTTTTTCTTTCTTTACAGATAAATTTGTTCCTTGTATAGTTTGCATGTCTCATCCACCAGTAAAAAGAAGAAATGTTCTCATTGAGCTAAGATCTCATCAAATCCTCAAGAGAAGCCCAGTACCATTTTTTTTCATCCACATCAGCCAGTAGTCCTGTTTCCTTATGCTATTCTTTTACCAGCCTTGTCTTGCTTAGGTCTTTTCATCTTCTGTGTTATCAAGCTGATGCTTTGCCTTGCCATGTATACAATCTGTTTTTTTTTTCAAGATCAAACTTTTACAGATTTTCAAATAACACTGAACCCCAAGATTGCAGAGCACATCTATCTGTGATTTGCTGTTTAGGAGTTGTATCATTTCCAACTCTTCACTGACTTGTCTTCTGCATTATTTTCCCTTTTGTTCTGTTGTTCCCTTTTCTTTTCACGGGTCTGTTGTGTTTTCAGGCGCTAAACCTTTCCAATGGAGTTGTTTTGTTCTGCATGTTAGTATGGTGGGGCCTCAGTCTGTGAGAATCACTATAGGCAACAAAAATAGAATAGTAAATGGACTCCTCTAATTTATTGAATCTTATTACAAATTCTGACCCCAGCACAGTAGCGTGCACGTCTAGCTCCTCACTTCAGCTTGTTCAAACACAAGAGATTTCTTCATCCCTCTCTGAAGCTTCATCCTGCCTTGCTGCTGCTTGTACTTCTTTGGCAGTTTCCTTGGCTTTATGCTTAGTCCTTGTACTCTTATTTCATTCACTACCAAGACTGAGAACAGAGTACCTAGCTAATTGGTAAGTAGCTCATTTTGACTTCACACACTGAATCACAGGGCTGACACTGTGTAGACCCAATACTCAGGTAGGGCATTATCTAATTATTATTGAGGAGGAGGCTCTGTAAAACCTACGGTTCATACCACTTCATCAGCCTTCTACTGAAAAATGGAATGGGCTTAAAATTAAGATCCCCTTACATAATGGAAGTCATAATGAAGGGTATGGTTCATAAATTTCAATTGTTAAATAGTCTCAGTGGGAAAGGTGACTTGACGTTCCCATATTTTAAGGATTTAAAATCCAAATTCAATAATAATGGTAGAGGGTTTAATTATCAGCTTATATTAAGTCTTGAATACACGAGGGGCATTTCCACTCTTCTTTATCTGAGCTGTAAGCCTTTGACTGAAGATTTCTCCTACCTCTGAAATTCCAAATTCTAAATATATTTTTAACTGGATGCCAGTTGTAAAAACTACACCTTACCGATGCAGTTAGTCTAAAAATGTCCTGAGCTATGTAAAAAGATGGTGACAAGTCCAGTTTAATAATTTTGTAAATGTTCACATTTGCACAAACTGTCTCCCAGAAGCATACAACATGTAAGGCATTTTAAGAATATCTAAGGAGGCCACTAAATGGCCATTAGGCAAAATAACCTGTATTGCTTCTGTCAGAGTGGGAAGGAGCATTTTTGATCCAGGCGGCTTGGAGGGGGAAAAAATCTTTGCCTTTCCACTCCAATATACAGCAACCTTTGAGGTGCCTCAGAACTCACTGTATTAGAGACAGCAGCATCCATAACAGACCAAACATTGCTGTTGTTCATCACAAAACTGATGTGCTTGATATTTATCTGTACAGTCTGAGATTGAAAGACCTCCTGTTTAAAAAAAAAATCCCTGTACAGTTCATCCATTCTGGGGTGTGGGGTCTGTGACTTTCTTCAGGTTTAGAAAGCACTGATCGCATTGTGGGCGCTACTGTAATATAAATAAATAGTAATTGCAATAGTAAGAGTGTAACACTGCAGAAAGTGATATTGTGTTTGTAACCACTGCTGAAACAGAGGTAGTGAGTGATGACCGTGTTTAGCTAGACTGCTGATGCAGGAATACAGAAACTGGAAAGATATCAACCAGCCTGATTTAAGACTTGGAGAGAGTACAGAGCTGCGAGATTGATAGCACAGAAAGGAATCTTTTGGTTGAGGTCCATGGCCTGCATCAGAGCTTTTGGGATTGATAGCACGCAGCACTATCAATCTCACAGCAGCAAATGGGACGACTATTCTCCATGAAGAATGGATGATATTAAATACTCTGACATCCACTAGATTGAGAACTGCAAAATGACTGAGGAAGAGTACATGTTTGTAGAGATAATACGGTGCTGATTCTTCATGTAGTTTGTTTTGCACCTGAGAAGCATCAGTGGCTACTCCAAGTCCAGCTCCTAGAAGCTGCAAATACTACTGAAAATAGTAACAAAAAGCATAAAAATGTACAGAAGGTAGGGAATCCATAAAGGAGAGTGGGTACTTCAAAAAAGCATCAAAAATAAGCAGTGCTGCTTACTGTGATCTATTTACCATTTTCTGTTTGGATTTCATTGCATATTTTGAATATTGCATCCTGGACTTTTTCATGCTGCATATTTTGCTCAGACACTGATGGCAGAAACCATCTTGTATCTTGTTTTCCGATTCTCCATGTTTTATGAGGCTTGTGAACCTGAAAGCTAAATCCAATTTAAGTAGACATGTTGTGCTTCAGGTCTGTGGAATTACTGACATGAGTTGGCTTGCATTTATTATTTCATGTATTTATTTAGCCCAGTCTTATATTCTCCTCATCAGTACTGCCCTGCGTAGCACTATTTCATGATAAAAGTGTAATTCACTCACTCTAACGTTCCAAGGGATGTGGAAATCACTTTCTCCCTGTGTGGACACAGTTACCGTAGCAAACATTGCTGCTCACAGCACTACCAGATGCATTGCTAAATGAGCATAAGTACCTCATGTGTGAAATGATTCGCATAACAGCAATCCACAGACAGAGCCATTAGAGGACACAACCCAAACTATTGTTGCCTTCCAGCAGTAGAGAAATGCATGAATAGTAGTGGAACACCCCCAAAATTTGGAGGTTATTTGCTCCTGTAAATCCTTACTATTTTTCAGTGTGTTTGATTGCTCAATATAAAATTAGATAATTTTTTTTTTTTTTTTAAACATCTGTTCAGAAGTCTGTGATAACCAGACTTTTGCTAAACTGTACCCTTTGAAGAGTGTGAAGGCAAGTGGAAATGTTTGCATGAAGCAAGAAGTAGCCAGTTGCCCTTGCTGGAGAGAATTCCCACCACAGACAGTGTTACTAGTTTTTAATATTATTTACTATATAGTAATATTATTTATTTTCCTTTATATACTGCAGGTTTTTCCCTAGATTTTAGTAATTTAAATCTTGCTCAAGAAGAGTACAGAATTATATTCTAGATCTGCTGGGCATTTCTTTGATGGCGTGATTTTTCCCTTCAACCCTTTTGGAAAATAACAGGATCTTAAAGCAAGGTGCACCCTGTTCTAATTCATGGCAGGTTCTTCTTTCCAGTGGTTCAGGACAGGGCTTAAATGAAAGGATGGTAAAGACCATATATTTCATCTGAGAAATCAGTATTTCAGGTGTGATTAATAGGACTTCCAGATGATGTTAGAAATGCTGATGTGTTGTTCAGACTTACTGTTATTTGTACTCAGTTTTGAGTGGAAAAAAATATTTTTTAAGTATTCAATTTTAAGGGCATCCTTTTGTGAAGAAAATGGAACTGCTGTTAGGGGTTGTTTATTGTAACGGGCCATCAAAAACCAAAGTACAGTTAAACTCAACTTTGTGTACACGCACATCCGTGAAATACTTGAGGCTGGGGAGATTAAAATAAATTGTTGCTTTCCTTGTAATTAAGGAAGATGTAAAGGTAATCATATTTAGATTATTAGAAGGTGCTTCATAGTAGTCCAAAGGGGATTTTGAAGTCAGAGGTAAGAACTAAAATTAGCTGAAGGAGTTTTAGTACTTGTGTGTCACAGATACAGGCTGGGAAGAGTAATGCTGAAGTACAAATGTTGCAAATTGTGACAGATTGAAATAATAGACCTGTGCAGAGGAAGACTGTAGTTGGCATCAGCAGAATACGCCCTTTAATTATAAGCTGAGTCTCCACATGTAATGCTAACATCAACTGAGTGCATAAAGAAAAAAATCCCATGTGTACAGTATAGCTCATTTGGGAAGACATCTAGATTATGGGACCTACCAATGACAAATGAAATTCAGTCCAGGTAAATGAATAAACAATGAAAACAACAGCTATTCATAAACTGGAAAATGTGCTGATATCTAGACAAATAAAGCAATCTGGATATTTCTGCATTAAAATAATCCCCAAAGTATTCATCCCAATGTGTACTGGCAATGAAAAACAAATCAAGTAGTGGAGCGAATTGAATTACTTGTCCTCTGCAGTATAAATCAAAAGGAGATCCAGGCATTTTTATTGCTCCATATGGTAGAGTTGGCCATTATCTGGAGTACTGTTTATAATACTCACATCAAAGTAGGGAAGTTATTACTAGAGGAGGCAAATCACAAAACAACCCAAAACAAGAAAACTGTTAATGTAATGTTCATTAACAAATTGAAATAAAATGACAAGTCGAGTTAACTATGAGTAAAGAGAAAATAATTGAATTTATCTATCCAAATCTTCTGGGGAGTGAAGAGAATTTGAAATTGAACATAGATGATGAAAATGGAGATCCAAGAGGAAGTTTCAACAAAGCTTCATACTGATACAAAACTCACATTCAACTACGTGTCTTGTCAGTGGTAAGCTAATGGAGGTGGCATTATCTGCAGTTCTCATGCGTGCTCAAAACATATCAAAGATGGGCATACTAACTGAATGAGCCTGTGAGCTGGATGCAAGGCACAAATGCATGAATGTGGGTTTGTCTCCAGTCAGACCTTAAATACCAACGGTTACAATGCAGGGTTTATGAATGAAGGAAATTGGGACATGGTAAATATAATGCTGATTTTGTCTTTAATACAAAATTCTACTTCTTTTCTTGGATTTCCACTTAGCATTATCCAGCTTTGCACCATATGTTTGCACAGTTCTAGAAATTACAGGTGGGGTTCTGCTAAGAACACTGAAGGGTATTTGATTTGGATCTGTGCTGTGTTGCAAGTTTGCTTGATCATAACTCTGAAGGTCACTGGCCCACTACTACAACAAAGCAACTCATTAAACAGGAGAAACAGCCAACTCCAAAATGCTTAAGGATGAACTAAATCATCCTGCTAAGTATTATCTAGCATGGACAAGAGCTGAAGAGGTTAATTGCACCTGTCCAGCCAGTTAAACATCTTACAGTGTCAACATAAGGGACTCTGAGACCCTTTCACCTTTCTACTTTCAAACTACCACTGGACCTCTTCCTTTGAAAACTCTTCTGGCATCTTCTGGCAAGTTTGGTTTGTCCTGTGTTGCCTCCAAGCCCAAGGGAGCACTAGCTGATACAGTTTGACGATCATGGTTGCCTCAGGGTTTGCTGAGTGTACTTGTTTTGGATTTACAACCTCAGGTTTAGGCTCATCAAAGTGTGCAGATGGGAAAGAGATTACCTTCCCTTTCCATTACTTGCAGTGAACTGAAATGTGTGGAGCTTCCAAATACTGAGTTCTCTCTTCTGTGGAAGCATTTGGCTTTGCAAGCCTATTAGAACCAGAATGAATTTTAAGCATGTTTCCACTGAGTATAATTAAACATATCAGAGACTCAATGAATTGTATTGTCCTATGCCAGACTAAAGACTGCATGGAATGAAAGAAATGAAAATGGATGTCAGAGTGAAAAGAAATTAACATTTAACACATCAATTAAGATCAACTAAAAATGTGTTGTTGTTTGATGTATTTAACAATTTTCAGGGGATGTAAAATGAAATGTCTCACTGTTGGTTAAAATTAAAGCATTGAAATGCTGCTAGAAGTTCAGAGATAACATAGCTAACCTGAGAATATATCCTAATTGTAGCAACAACTGATAATTAAGCCTTTGTTTCAAGTGTAAAACCACTTGCATATCATAGGACTCTGGAATTTCTTTAGGTGACATGATAAATGGAGGCAAACATTTTTTTTTTTCCTTATTTGTGGACATCATTGGAAAAAAAAAATCCAAACAGAACAAAACAAAGCAAAAAAAACACCCTGTAGTATTAAAGCTCAATTCAGCATAGTGCTTCGTATTTCCAACACTAATATCTGTTGTTTTTTGCACCAGTAAACACATTAATCAGAAGGAAGAAAGCTGAAAACATTATTCAGTGATCCAATAGGATTGTATAATAAGAAGCTAGTAATGGACAGAACTGATAGATGAATGAGAACAGTGATAACATGAAAAAGGTAGTCTTCCAAAACGCAGCCACGCTGCTTATGGTGTTTGAATGAGTTTCAGAGTTTAAGTCTGAAAAATCACTCTACGTTAACCTGGTTTTAAAAGTCCTCTGAGCTCTTACAATATATATTTACAGCACAGAACTTGAATATTGAACAGATCTGTACTTTCATTTCTGACATGAGAGGTAAATTCTAACTAGGAAAACATACCATACATCCATGAGAAGTACACCAATTCTTCCCCATGATTATTAAAGATTGTAGGAGATGCTTTTGCAGTGCATCTTAACAGAGAATATCACCTTAAACATTAGTTCACATTGTAAAGGTGTTACTGCCCACTTCTTATGAGCTTACAGGTGGCTTTTCATGAATCAATCTGTTTGCTGTTAGACAACAATATTTTCATCTGAGGCTTATGCAGTCACACTGATTCTATGCAAGCCAGCTGGCAGCTTTCAGACACATTGGCCAACTAAAGTTGGTGAAGGAATCAGTGATTACTTGTAGATGTTCTATAGAACTAGGTAAAGGAATAAAGCATAAAAGGCATTTTCAGCCTGAAAGGGACTGCTTACACATGGTCATGTAATTGTCCCACTTGTAAGAGCAGTTTCTAAGTAAATCTGTAATAAACTCGCATAGTTCTGAGAACCACAATGGATTTTGTTCATGTATGATATTTTATGGTCTTTTTCTTAACGCTGATTTGTATGCACACCTAACAATATGCAATCTTTACATTCACATGAAAAATAAAGGCTCAGCGACTGCTAGGCGGGATGAAATCCATCCAGACAAGAGCAATCTACTGACATTTGTTTTCCAAGTTCTGATCAAAATAACAAAACCTTACTTACATCAAACCACCTAAATTTAAGTTCAATTTACTGATCCATCTCACCCAGCTTATTTAAAGCCAGACCAGACACACACATATATGCCCCTTTGAATATATGATTTTAAATTATGAAAAACATTTGGTAAAAATAAATTTTTGGACGATTGGAGCATGAGATCTCCCATTGGATTTTGTCACCATCACACATTCTCCTAAAAGTACACTAATCCTGAAAAGCAGAAGCAATGAATTTTTACTTCCCAGAAAAATCAAATGGAAAGTTTGTGTTTTCAGAGCAACTCCATTGTCTTCCATGGATTTTCTGTTGATTTATGTGAATATAAATGAAATCAGAGAGGACCCGGTAGAATATGTTGTAGTTTACACAAAAAGGATTTATTGCAAGGACTCAAAAGAATTTTTCAACATAATTTATAGAACTGTTTACTGACTATAACTGACCTTCAGAATTGCTATTAAATATTCACTCTAAGGACTGCTCTGTATATTTAACTAAAACTGTAGTTTTGAAAGGTTGCCCAGCTTCTACCTGGGGTCTGTTTTCCTCCCAGCTTCAAAGACAAAAACAAGAGCTAGGAAGTACACATCTTTTCCACTCTGAATTGACAATGAGAAGTCCAATAATTTCTGATGAATAGTCCTATTTCATGACTTTAAATGCCAACCTGATTCAATGTGCTAGATTAAGCACTATTTCATTCTTTCCTGCTTCCGTGTTGTGTCCTCATGATCGTCGTGTTTGCAAAATTTGTCTTGACTGTGTTGGTTAGCATTATCTACATACTGCTGGTTTGTGTACAGTGGTTGAGGTTAACATATCCTTGTGTGTGTGTAAGCAGAAATTGTTCCCTGTGACTTTAATAGCAAAAAAGCTTGCTTTAGTCAGAATATGATACTGCCATGCTTTGGTAGGGTGAAAACAAACTTCAGAAAAAAGTAAGAACTTATTGGCTAGTCCTTCTCAGTGATGCATTTTTACAGCCTAATCAAGATAATCCCCAGGAGAGAAGGAGAGGTTTGTCAGATGGATCTGTGCCCCGTGTGGTTTTCCAAATGGATTAGAAGTCCATTTTATTAACAGAGTGCAGCGTAGTATGAAATAAACCTGAAAGCATATGGTTCTGCCCTGCCAGAGAGCCACAGGTTGATGTTCTGCTATGGTTCTCCCACTCCTATCCTCCCTCTGCCAGGCTTTCCAGCACTGGGCTAAAGCTAGACCTCCCTTCTGCTGTTGGTTTTTTTTTTTGTTTTGTTTTTTGAGGTTACAGCAGTGCAGAGAATTAGATGGGACAGCAGTGCCCAAGCGACTGAACCAAGCTGATTGACCATTGCTTTGATGTTGGCCAGGTACAGCCTTAAATGCCCATGCAAAAATGAAAAGGGGTTCCCCATGTGCCAGTTTCATACCATGGATATCATACAGCTGTGGCAAAGAGGTTCCATTTCCATGCAGCATCTCCAGCTCATGCAGCCATTTCACATCTGCACCGTGGAAAAAGAACAAGCAAACAAAACAACAAATTAACTCGGTTACTTACTATTCTTCAGTTTCTTCTCTGTGATCTTGTGGACAGTCATTGGATGGAGAGTGCCAATTGCTTGTAAATTAAATTGTACTAGGGAAAAATTTTCACATGCTTTATTTCCTCTTAACAGGATAGCTTGCTTTCTTGAGTAAACAAAACACACTTCAGTTTGTTCTCAAGAGCAGCAAGTGGATCTGTAAGATCAGTAAGTCCTTGTTGATCTGCTGCAACCCTGATACTATTTCTAGCATTCATTCATTTTGTGAGCCTCTACTCTTTTCCCCACAGCTGCCATCAGGGAGCAGAGCAACATAGCACAGTTCCCATTAAATGCAGCCTTCTACCCAGATCAGTGGAATGCCAGCTTGGATATGCATTCAGGCTGATCGAAACATCCTTACCCAAAATGCAAAATAAGCCCAAGATTCCCTCACATGCATCTAACAGAAGATCCCACACAATTCCTGGGATTTCTGTGATATTTCTTAACACATCTTGCAAGTGTTTCTGAAATGTTTTAAATTAAGTCAGTTGCAGCTGCTCTGTCAGGAATTCACTAAGCACTGCAGCCACTGAAGCAATTAAAAAAATTGCACAGAAGGTAATTAAAAGCCTTACTGGTTCTTGCTATTAGACTGACATTTTAAATGCCTCTGGATGTTTTATTGCGCCAATAACCTATTTCCCTAGTCTCAAAGAGAAATACAACTGACATCAGTAATTTACTGAAGTATTCTACAGGTATCATAACGTTCCAAATAGAAATCTATATTAAATTACCACAGTTTCCTGTTCTGCGCAATCCTCTCTGCACAACTTAGTGAAACAGTGGTTATTTGTTAATGGGTATTAGAGCTTTGTCTCTCATTCTCATTCTCTATAGTGAGCTGCGTAATATTTGTGTTTCTTGTACACAAACTGATGCATTCTGGTTATCACATGGGCTGGAAGGATTTGCATTTTACTGCACAGCAACATAGAAGCAGTGCTGGGTTACCACACAGGGTGATTTTTTGTGGCAGTGAGCTTTGCACATGAGCACGGCTGCAGGCAGGGACTCTGCTGTCCACAGGGCCAGCAAGAACATATCTGGGCTTCTCTCCATGTGTCTCCATCCTCACCTCCTGTGCTTGCAGGCATGCTAACAGAAAGACCTTGCACTTGGCATTATGTTCACCTGGGCCCACTACTCAAGCACATCCGGATCCCTCTGGATGGCATCCCCTCCCTCAAGCATGTCAACCACACCCCAGAGCTTGGTGTCATCAGCAAACTTGTTTGGGGCACTTGATCCGACTGTCAGTGTCATTGATGAAGATATTAAAGAGCACCAGTCACAGTACTGACTCCTGAGAGACACCACTTGTCGGTAATCTCTACACAGACATTGAGACATTGACCACCACTCCCTGGGTAAATTGTAGCTTCTAAATGATGAAGATTAAAAGAAATTATTATGATGTGTAAACATAACAATCAGAATTAATGATGAGCTTTAAGCAATTGCTCAGTTTTTTCCTCTCCTGAGCAGCTGATTCCCTAACTTTATTAATGTATAAACAGAAGTGCTTTGGAAGGAATTTCAGCCATAGACACACACACATTTCTATGACCCATTAAAAGCCTACATAGACTGGCTTACACTGACCTCTGTGGTGCCTTGTTTTGTATCATGCTGATCAATGCTAGATGCCTCTACAATTTGCACCAACTAGGATGCAAGACTGCTAAACTCTCTTGGCACTGATCTCTGAAGCTGCATCTAATTCTCTCTTTCAATGAGGCACTGAATTATTCCATACAGTGAGATGCCTGTCAGTTTGTAGCATAGCTCTGTGGATGCTGTTTTTCCATCAGGCGTAAACAATCAGTGGGATTGATCAGGCAGACAATCAGTTAAACAAATCCAAGTAGAAAAAACCCACATACACCACTGAAAATGAGGCAGGTATTTGGATAAAGTCACATAATGATAATGTGATATATGAACACAGTGACTGATGCTACCTAGTTAATACAGAGTAAGTTTTGCATAAACAATTAGTTTACTAGAAAAGGGAGATGCAAGAATTAGAACACTTAGATCCATTTTTGCTTCCCCTTATTTTATCACAGATTCAGCCTTGAGTCATTTAGTTTCTCCTCCCTGTAGCATTTCCACTCCCCATTAAAAAAAGAAAAGCAGGTTTTCCCAACTTTATCCTGAAAATGCTACAATTGTTGAGGAGAAATATGATAAGGTTATGAAAGTCTACAAGTGAAATATTACCCATGGGAAACAATAATCCTAAAACTGTGATAATAACTGGAGGAAAACATTACTAAGACTTTAAAAAGTGCTTGCTCAGAATGCTAATGTCTCTTTAAAAACATAATCTAGGTGCAAAGACAAATCTTCACACCTCAGCAGGCACAGGTCGTATCCCACTAATCATGCAGCTACTCCATATCCTGCAAAGTGCACCTCCTTTGGTCAAGGATGTCCTGATCTTGTAAGAATTGAGGCACTTCTGTAGCTGAAATCTACCTCATTTTTTTATTTAGTCCATGTGTTTCTATTGACTTTAATCACCAGATTACTACATTCTGGTTTTGTTACCTCATTTGCCTAACTCCTATTGTAGGTTGAAATACATTGATCTCTTTACTTATCTACCCACTGATCCTGGTCTACATGTTGCTTCCTTGGGTTAAGTTATGTTTGAAGGAGTGCTAAGTTGCTTTACATAACTTCAATCTTTTTAAAGTTCGTATCCCATAAAGATGTTAGGGTGCATTGAGTCAGCAATAGTGGGCTGAATCCTTATTGTGTTGATTACCATGGAGTCCAAAGCTATGGTAGAAGCAATGCTGCAAAAAAAATTGAGTTTGTTGCCCATTTTAAAAAGGGAGACAGGAAGAACTGCTTCCTAGGAAAACCCTATGAAACTAGTCTTCAACATTCTCTTGCTTTTACATACAAGGAAAAACAAGATGCTCATGAGAATCACTGATTACTATTCAACCTTGTATCATGGAAATGAAGCCTACCTGAAAAAGCTTCTGCCCAGCTGTGTGTAACAGCTCACACTACCAACACTTCTCTCCCCTTCAGCATTGTGACCAAGCTGCTTGTAGAATTACTCCAAATAGCCTCCTTAGCCTAGGCAGCTTAAATAGTGATGGGTTGATGGGTTCTCATCAGTCAGGTGGGGCAGCACAGCTGGATCAAGCTGGGGACACTGGTCTGCAGCTGAAGGGAATTTGGTTTTACAGGGAGCAGAATCCAAGGATCTGAAATGGGTCTTCCCATTTAATGAGTGATGTGAATGTCTGAATTAAAGTCTGATGCTTTAAAGCTGAAAAACATTTTACTTAGGAAGTGTTTTGATGATTAAGATTAATTGAGTAATGATCTAAGAGCGTTTGGATGGAAAGCTTGGCTGTTTAGGTAGAATTGTGAAGTTGTGAGCTAATTCACTGACATGCAGTGTAATTTGTGATTAAGGTTATCTGCAATATCTAACCTTTCAGTAAATGCCAGCTGCATAATGACTGTCAGTTTTCTCTCCTCAGATATTACACTGCAGAAGGTTCTATCTGGCCATAAGAATCTATTTAATAAGACTCTAATGGGAAATGACCAATATCTGAGTATTACAGATTAAAAGTGACAATGCTAATTGACTGGAGAGGTATCTACATGAAGAGAGACCAGAAGAATCATTTAAGTCTAAATGAAATTGGACTGATTTGATATTTGAAAAAGCATTGCATTCCTCTTGTGTTTGGCAGCATGAATTAATTGTTCTGTGTGTCAGAGAGAACTGGTTCCTATATACCAATAGATAGGCTAAGATTGGTGGGGAGTGAAGAATATTAACTTGAGGAGTTTAGGAACAGTGTTAGTCTAGTAAAATTGCAAGTATATGTGGTGTCTTGTATTCTGTGTAATTTTAATGTCGAGGAGTGAAATGACGTTTTGTACATGCAGAAACAGCTCTACAGAAAACTTGCAGTAATTTCACTGTGGGGGTTTGTGATTGTTAGAAAAACAAATGAGAAGCAGAGGCAAGTTTCTTCTCTGAAGATGTGAACGTAAGCTCCTTTTAAACGTGGAAATAGAAAGTCAAATCTATCTTTTGTGAATGGTAATTGGTAGGAACCTCGATAATAAAATGATCGTACATAGCATATGCTGTCTCATCTAAAAAAAAAATATTAAATTCCCTAATCTTTGGTGTGCAAAAATCTTAATTTCCACAAACACGTTATGTGCACAGAAAAAGCAGTATTTTCATGTCTGGATGCTCTACAAATCCATACTATTTTTTTTTTTCCTTATACAAAATAAATGCTAATAGCAAGAATTACCTGGTAACATTGGTCTGTGTACTTCAGAATAGCACAGGGCAGGATTGTAATCTAGAGGAAAGGCCAAGGGGTTCAACCCACACCCCCTCGCTCTCCCAAATCTAATCAAATTCTCTTCAGCTAAGGGGAAGGTGTTGTGTATCACAGCAGCACAAGTCACCTTGCCAGATTTTATTTTGCTTTATGTAAAAACAAGTGTTTAATTTCTGTCTGGTTGTTTTTAAAATCCCCGTGAACACAGGAGAAACTGCCAGTGAATTCAACAGGCAATTCAGTGGCTTAATACAGAAAACTGTTAGGTATGCGCTTAGCTTCGTGTAAGCAATTTTTGATGGAGTTGGAGGAACATGTGGTGTGGTTCAAATTAAATGGATCCATAAGTTTTCGCAAAATCATCTGCTTAGCATCTCTGGTGGAAAATAAAGAAGGAAAGAAGCACTGTAATGCTATAGGAGTATGCACTGCTCTCCACTGACCCTCAGCTTATGCCTGAGAAAGCATGCAGTGTACTCTGTGGGACATGCTGCCAATGCAAGGAGTGAAGCAGGGAAGAGAAACAAAAATAATAATGCTCAATTCTTTGAAATACTGTAATTTTGTGTTCTTGCACAATCTTCAGATTAAGTGTAGGGTAATTTTAAGGTAGCAGCTTTTAAGGTTCTGCTTATGGAATGCATAGGATTAAGGTAAAATGAAGACGTAGCGCTCAGAAGTTAGATTACATTTGTTTTTATTCAAGAGTTGATAGATCATGTGTATAACTGCTGCAATGTGAAATAATAATAGACAGTTATTTCAACAGCATGGAACTGGGGAAACATAACAAAATAATCAGCACGAAAATGAATTTAAACATATGACCTAATTCTTTTTTCGTGTCAGTTTTAGGCAAGTATTGCTATACAAATAAAACCTGTTTCAGTGCAGCTGGTTTGTAGACAACTGAAAATGTTCAGACTTCTGCTCTGTGGTCTTTAGTTTGAAATAAAATACCCGGCATTCTTCTGGCCTTCTGGTTTTTTTTTGTAGCTAAAACTGAGCCAGTTGAGTGCTGAAGAAAAAAGTGTGTGAATGTTTGCATAAATAACGTGGCTTTGTTTACATTTGATGATAACGACCACTGAGGTCTTCCTGTTTCATAAATCAAAAACTTTTTAAAGCTCTTCTGCATAATTCAGCAAAATACAGATGCTGTACAGCTGCTATTTGTCTCCATTATCCAGCATCTTTCTCTGAAGCCACATTCCTGCCCTCTGCTCACCGGTAGATCAGCTCAGCACTTTGGAGTCTTGAGTACCAAACTCCACTGTGGGACTCTCCATGAGCAATCTACAAAGTGCTGCTTGCACATTTTTGATGTTGAAATATGTATTTTTGTAAACTGGCTAGGTTAAAAAGTAATAGGATGGATTCGTGCGCGTTCTGTAAAGGCCAAAATTGACCATGTTGTGTTCTAAAGTAAAGTTGCTAATGAGGTGAATAGAGTCATCTGGTTTTCTCTCTACAAGTCCCTGTGCTTTTCCCTCTCCTTTAACCTGCCTAGGGTTGAAACTATAAGCTGTGCTTCTTGAGACATTTTATGCTGAGCAAACGTAGTATGCCGAGGTTTTACAGGACAGTTTGAGACCCTTGAGTATGAACTGCATTATTTGGCCAGATCACCACCTTAACACCAATTTTTATCTAAAGAAGCCTTTCCCTGCTGTGAAAGCCCACCTGCTCTTATCTGGGCTATATGTTGTGCTTCTTGCAAACCTGCTCTCCCCTGTGGAAATAGCCTTGACATTCCTGTAGCTTCTTACCAAATATGACCATCTCTTTCTCAGTTTAAAACAGAGAGAAGTTGCTTCATATCTCTGTGTTGGCACAATATATGGTTGTAGACAGAAACAAGAGTACACGAGCACAAGTGTGAGTTCTGCATGGAAGTGCAGGGCATGGTTCCCCAAAGCAATGGTTAGTAAGCAGTGCAGAGGAGATTTAAAAAAAAAGTGACAGGGACAAAATAATAAAAGATTTCAGCTTGGGTGGTTTGCATCAGTTTTAAAAGTATTAAAGTGAATATAAAGTGGAGATCACGTGTTATGTCTCTTCTAATGTAGTGGAGGGGAAAGAAGAAGGTGAATGCAGAAGAAAGACTGATTTTTCAGATCACAACTATGGAGAGGAATGTGTGTCTGCACGTATTTGCACGAAGAGCTCCAACAGAGAGCATAAAGATAAATCATTTTCAATATCACAGGATACATCAAAAAATAGTTCTGTTATTTTTTTTTTCTGTTTTACCTTCCCGTTTATATAGGTGTCCATTAAAAACAGGGTTTCCTTTTAATATTTTTAAATGTCAATATTGTGCCCAAATCATTTTTAGCCTCGCTGCAGAATCCATCCCTGTCAATAGATATGAGTGACTTCAATTTTTTTTTTCCTTTCCAACAACTTACCATTTTGACATGTAAAGAAGAGTCATTTTGTAAAATTCTAAACTTTTACAAATGTAAGAACTGGCAAAATAATAACAACATTTGTCTTCTGTCAGGAAATATTGACATGGTATTACTACAGCAAAATTGGTTTGTGTTGTGAAGTGTGTCTCATAGATAAATCAGGTCTGAGACTTTCTTTAGGTAACTAAATTGTACTTTAGTACTGATACATATAAGAATATCAAGACAGTGTGCGGGGCTTTTTCCCTTTATTTTTCAACCAAGGGCTGGAGAGACTATTCAGTCTGTGAAAGCAATTCCTGCTCTTTATCTGCCTTCACTCCTTCTCCTGATGCCAATGTGATCAAATGTGCTGTGAGCATACAGTGCATGCCTCAGCCTCATATACAAACAAGCAGTGATGAGATAACATATAGATTTACAGACAGATGCCTTTTCCTTGTCAGATTAATTGCATTTCATTCCAGTACGTTAGGACAAGCGTATCTGTGTTTCTACATAATTAAAATATGGGTGAGACACAGGCAGACAAAATGGCTTTGTAAATTCCTTATAGGCATATGCTGTTTATCAGCCTCTGTGCTGAATGCTTCTGCCTTATTTTGTGTGCCTCTGTGAAGGACTTGCAGAAGATTTGCAAAGTGCTGCTCCTCGTGGTCATGCTTTGCTGAGAGTTGCTAAGCTGACATCTGGCTGAGCATCTTCTTGCTCCAGGGCATCCTCCGTGCCATCCTAGGAGGTGTTGGCTGCTTTGCCAAATGCACGGTTTGAACTGGTTTCTTCATGCCTTGCTCTGCAGAACACCAATGTTTTATCCCCATGAACTTGAGAAGAACAGCAGCACACAATTAGCAGTTCTTCAATCCTAGAAAATATCCATCTGCTCTTGGCACAACTGTTTGTCAACATATAAATAGCTCTGCTAGTAGCAAATAGAGCAATTTTCTGCATCTGCCTCATGCTTTCATTCCTATCCATGCAACTGGCATTTGCAGTTTTGTAAAAGGAATTAATATAGTTGCAAGAGCGTCAGATTTTTTCAGGATATCTTAAAAAGGAGTGCTTTCAGGAAATAAATGGAAACATGAAGATTTTTCTTCTTGGCACTGGACTGTACTTTCTTACTCAAAAAGTTATAGAGAATGTATCCGATTGGCTGTGTTTAATTTTGCATTGCATAATAAGTCACCTGCTGGAGTTTCTCACAGCTTTTCCATTCACTTCTATAGAAGCTAATCCTAACTGAGAAAGAAACAAGTAATTCTGTGACCAGTGGAACTCTCGAAGCTCTGTTCCCTGTGGCTCCTTCCCATGTGTTCCTTTAGTGTCTAATAGCTCGACTGAGTCAACACTGCAGGTTCTCCCACAGTAAGATGCCCAGATTAGTTTCCTTCTGTTGGACTTTCTGCTCACAAAGAACAAGTAGAAATTTACATTGCATTTAACACAGGGTGCAAATAAAAGTTTTGTTTCTTCAAAAAAATAAAACCATTGGCGTTTTAGAGCAGCCTCAAATCTGCATTTTACTTTCTTCCCATTCACTTGATGATCATAAATGCGATCAGATTTGTAGTTGTAGTACTTGAGTATTTGTAGTTGCCTTTAGTTTTGCATTTGGTCTTTCTGAAATACAGCAGTAATTCTGAGCATGGGGAAGAGGGAAATAACCATTGTTTCCTCAGATACCAATGCACTGTAACTGGGAAAACCATTTGTTTTCTGGGATAACCACGCTGTTTGGTGAAGAGATGATGTATTCTCAACATTTGTTACAAGGAATTTTGGAATCCTGGGATTTAGAAGCTTTCACACCTTCGACAGTGAGGCGGATAGCATGGGATCCAATTTGGCTCACTACTAAGGAGGGAGTGCTATATATTTTGGATCCAGGTCATGTCTGCACAACAGAGTTTGAATACTTTAGTTTTCTCCTAATCACAAACTTGTCACATGCCACACAGGTTACTTCTTTGATTGATGGGAATTTGCTTGATAGGATAGTTGATGCTTGTCACATCATTAAGATAACTGTGGTTTGGGAGTTGCTCAGCTGCTTGATAATATACTGCAATATTTGTCTGCTCTTATTTCCCTGCTGGAGTCAATGCTAACCAAGAAGATTTTGCCAGCAAATCCTAATTCTTGTTCTAATAACATCAATAATAATCAAGGGTATTAATGTCATTGTCTAATTTACCTGTGTTTATGTTAACTGTCATATAAGCAACACATCACCAAACAGCATTTCCTTCCTGTTAGCAGTTGCTGCTGGGAGTCTTGGATAGGACACACTGCTGTCAACTCATCATAACCCATCGCATAGGGGAGCAGGTGATGGTATCCATGTCACTGATTGTGCACTCCTTCCCTCTGCAGTGCTGTTTTCACAGAGCTTGGAGAACTGAGAAATGCTACTGCTTGAATCCCATGAACATTCCTGTGTGTCTGATTCATAAGGAAAAAATCTCTATTGTGCAGATGAGGAACGATTGGGTTGTTGGAGTAAATGTGATGCCAGCAGGCTGATGGTTTGGCTAGGTTCCATGGCAAAAGTCAGTCTGAGGTGATTGTCAGTACATGAAGGAAATGTAGCTTTTCCATTAAGTTATTTATTAAGACTTTTCTTTGATAAAAGGTCAAGCACAGCATCATAAGATGTGCACTGGCTAGATTAAGAAGCGTGCATTTAATATATCTGGGTGTAATAGCAGACAAGAACAGCATGAAGTTCAAGCTACTTAGAGAGCTTCTTCCCCTCCTTGCAGTTGTTCCCATTACCTGGTGAATGCCTCTGTGGGCCTAGGAGGAGATGGATACTGCACGAGAGATTGCTGTTTCGGATGAGCTGGCATGAGTAGGAAAACAACTTCCTTCAGTGTATATTTTTTAGTACAAAAGGAATGATGGAGCACAAAAGCTGTTTTCTTGCTGATCACTAAATTAAATATACAAATAAATTGTCACCTTTAACACCTATATATACCAAGATGAGCTGTGAGTCTCCAGATGTTCTTAAAATCACTTGCACTGACCTCATGAAGCACAGGAATGATGAGTGGCCACTTCATAGGAATGGAAGCAGCAAAACCAAAACAAAACAGAAAAGAAGCAGCGAGTGAGAAGGATGTTTTGCATTGGTCACCGGGTCTTAGTGCCTCAAAGATCTGTGCCCAGGCTTTGCTTCTGGAAGTTTAAGAATGTAAATAATAAGTTTAAACATGTAAATCATGCAGCAAATCATAGTACTGATGGGCGTTCAGAGCTACCACAAGATTTCTCAAGCTTTTTCATTACTTTCTTTTCAGGGACTTAGAAACAGCATGAATTAAAGAACAGATTTTTGTAACAGTAGCCACTTTCTAATTTTCCATATGACAACTCTCTTTTAATTTCTCATTCACTAGCAGAGTCTGGTGCAGAGGCATTGTATGTACGCCGTGGGCAGGCTCTGCCAATGCATAATTCACTCCATACAAACCGAAGTGGGAGCAGAGCTCTGCTTCACAGTCAGCACGGTAGGCAGACAATGCCATACCAAAAAAAATGATATTAGTTTTAAAAGCAGGGAGTGTGTTTCTCTAATGGATTTTAGTTATCTATTTACTTTGGGGTTTCCAGAAGGTAAATGATAAATGTGGTGTGCGTTCTGTACAGACCTGCAGGATGATCTCTGCCTGCCCTGCAGCAGCTCTCTGCCTGGGGATGGTGTGATGATGCTATGGCTCTCCTGCCAGGATCTGATGGTTTCAGCACCTTGATGCAGCGACAGCATGCATCCCTTTTTACTAAAACCGTGCGCTAGAATCCAAACCTAAATTCAGCTATTATTCACCTAAACGTACAGCCTCATGTTTCATTCAGGCTTACTTCAGTGGGGTTGTTTCTCACTGATTGCAGCTGAAAGGCAGACAAATCAGGCTTGTTATGCTTAAGGGCTGTGAATATTTTTATTTTCTTTTTTTTTTTCCAGTGGACCTGATGCCAAAGTGGTACCATTTCCTCCAGAGTAAATGGGGAGCAATCACCTTGCCTTCGTCGTCATTCACCCTGCCATTAAACCAGGCTCTCATTCATCGGCATGATGATCGGAGCCTGAGCCTGTGAATAATCAGAGTAACACAGTGCAGTATTTAGCAAAGCAGCGGCTGAAACACAGCCCCTCATCCCTGTGTGTACCCCAACAGTGGCCTGCAGGAAAGGCTGCTGTTGTTTCTCTCTCACCCTTTCTCCTCTCCTGCTTTATATAGAAACTGAAGGAGGGGGAGAGTTTTTCTTTTAAACAGAAGAGAAACTTGGGAGTCAAGTCAGCATAATGGGAGGTTTAGGATTTGGTCCTGCTGGTGAGATCAGATGTTGAGCTGGATCTCTATGAGATAGGTGGCTGAGGCTGCTGGAAGGGTATTCCCTTCAAGGAGGCAGGTGAGGATCACAGCTTGGAAAAAGCCAGTGTGAGGACAGGGCTGGTGTATAAGCCATGGGTGGCAGGGAGAGCTCCAGCAGGGACTTTCCAGCTCCTTTTCCGTAATGAGTCCCTAACACAACCAAAAAGAGGTTTTCTTTCAAAGAGGCAGTGGATATTAAGAGTTTAAGTGATGTGGGAAGACCAAACAAATCCATTTGGAATAGAAGTCTTTTAAGGTTTAGGCAAAATGCTGTCGTCAGCTTCCTCATGAAAAGCCTGAGCAGGCACACCCAAGGGAGCACATGGACACTTGTGCCAGTGTCAGGAGCTGCACCAAAGAGCTGCTGTGCTCCTGCCTTCCTCAGGCTGCTGTCAAAGACAGAGCAAAGAACTACAGCACACCCATGGCCTGAGCACTACAGCATAGGTGTGGGACTGGGGTGTTTCTTCCTGCTCCTGCCCACTGTGAGCCTTTACCTTGTGCTGGTACTGCCTCAAGCTTGGGTCACCACAGGCAGTGCCAAGTTGGAAAATCCCACAGGATGCACTGAACGTGAAGCTTCACAGGCTGCTTGCTGTTTGCAGGCACAACTTCGTGCATTTGCACATCTCACATTGCCACAGAACTGCTCACAGACCTGGGAAACCCTCACAGATAGGCAGCGAGTTGAAACTTGACTGCCTGCATCCTTTCCCACATTCAACATGAGGAAACTCCCCAGTGTCATCCAACATGACATAGTGGATGATGGCTGGCATGTGCCTGACCTGCTGGGATCATCCCACTTTTATCATTATTGGCATAAAAAGTTGAGCTTCCAAAAAGATTCAGCAGCATTTAAAATGAAAAAATAAATAAATAAATAAATAAATAAAAAAAGTAAAAATGCTTTTTATTTATGAAATTCCTAGCATAAATAAAGTCTGGTTACTGTAAACCTAAAAACCACGAGGCTTTAAGACATTTTTTGTCAAATCATGGTAAGAACAACCTTGATGTGGTTTGCCAGGCTTTGAATTATAATGTATGTCATCAGCAATGTAAGTTGTTATAATTTACTTCTGACATTAAGATCTTGCTTTTGGGCATATAGTTGCAAATGTATCCTATTCACTTTCTTACTTTTAAATGCCCTTCATGTCTCAGTAAGACAATCCAATCAAAACTAAAGACCAAATGCACTGTAAAACAAATCAAGCATACAAACAATTCTTAAGCATTCCTCTTGTAGTTTCAGTTGCTTGCCCAAGGCTTCTAAACTTCTTAAGCTATGTAATCGTGAAGCATAGAGAAGTTTTCAAAGGAAACATTGGTATAATATATTTTGTAAGTTGCTTCAGTTGGAATTTATTAAAAGAAAGCCACATATGTAAGAATTTATCATAAATTTAACCAGTTTTATCTAAAACCCACCAGTACAGAACATCCTCATTTAGAAGGCCTTTCTGATTTTCTTAATTTAAATAAGAAGTTTTATGACAGTGCTTTGGATGCAACTAGTTGTGCTAAGAGATATACATCTCATGATGAAACAAAAGTCCCCCACGAGGAGAGAGGCTTTCATTTAATGATAGTCATAAAGCTGATTTTTGAAGCTGTACTAGTCACTGATTCTCTGTCTTCAGCCTCAGGATGGATCCCATATTCTTTTTCTTTTCTTAGAACCTTTCCACGTTCTGCACATTAGAGCAGAATTTGTGTTTTCTTGTCTTTCCACACCTTTCATACATAGCACACAATTTTTATTTTGGTCAAGGATCCACAGAAAACATTCAAAAACTCATGGCAGGGCTTTGCTCTTTATAAAAGCTTGATACCAACCCACGCCCCAGGGGCACGGGGACCATACACAGAGCTCCTCTCAACCCTCTCAACCCATCAGCGGTGACGTGACTGCAGTCTCTGGTTTGCTGGGAGCCACCTGAGTTTGTAGAGCATCCAAATTTCTCTGTTGCTTTTGTCTTGTGGATGAAAGAGCTACTGGAGATATTTTCAGTCCCAATGTTAATGACTATTTTTTTGCTGATTGGAGCATGAGAATGAGCAAAATCCCTTTAAAGCTCTGGAAGAAACTATCCCCCTAAAAAGCAGCCCCAAGAAAAGGGTCGTGGGGCTGAAGTAAAACAGGAATCCTAACCGACTTCCCTGGTTTGGGGTTCAAGCTGAAAAAGAAGCAGATGAGCTTTTCACTGTGCGATAACCGTCCTCCTGCCCTCCTCAGCTGCAAATAATTAAATGAGTTTCAGTAAGTGCGACATAAGATCAGCTCCCAAGAGCTCCCGCCAAGGAGCACTTATAAGGCATGAATTAAATAAAGGTTGAAGTACTTTTAGCCAATCAGCTGGTTTCTCACAGAGAGACAGGAGCTCCTTCATTTAGGAACCTGACATTTGGTGCGAGTTCTGCCGAGCAGAACAGATCTCGCCGGTTAAGGCGGTAATGAAGGAGCAATGGTGGTATTTGCACTTGACTCAAATGTTGGCATAAATTCTGTTCCTCGTGCAGAGCACTGCGGCTTCTCTGAAATAAAGCGTATTTCAGCCTCATTAAGCAATTTAAGATCTGAAATGAAATGAGATAAATTTAACCTAAATCCATCTTGCCCAGGCTGGCATTAAGAATTAGCATCTCTGGGTTTGCAAGGCTACTGGAAGTGGCCATTCCTGGAAAGTAATCTTTCCTGAGGTTTTTTGTTAATGGACACAAAATTTTAATCAGATCAGATACGCGCATCTTGCATTGCGAATGCTGCTGGCACTCATGGAAACTTGCAGTATTCCTGCACTAGAGTTTCAGGCAATAATTAAATTTTAATGCATTAAAATGCTACATTTACCATTTAGTCACTAATACAGAATTAGAACAATAAACACAATTATAAAATAATTACTGCACATCAGAATAACCTTTATTTCAAACAGCACGTTTCAGTCGTGTTCGTACTGCACAATTAGAACCATTAGAACATGTTCAGTTTTTACCAGGGTGGCCAGCCAGAGCGGAAGGCTGAGACATGAAAATGGTAATTAAAGCCTTGAAAGAGGTTACATTGGCTGTTATTTGTTGTAAGGATGGCATCATCGTTCTCAAGGCTCAGCTTTCTGGGATTGGCCAAACGGGTGAAGTTTCCTCATTAATCAATTTTCTCTCAGCATCAGTACAGCCAAACGTAGTACTGGAAATAACCTGTTTCTGAAGGGTCACCTCTACACGACACCCCTGTATTGGTGTCATCAAAATTAATAGGAAAACTTGCCTTAAGCTTAATTGGTATTTTAATGCCTACATTTTTAAATTACTTGAACACTTTCTTAATTAAACTGGAACATTAAAAATGAAACTGCTTTTTATTTTATGCTGTTTTCTTCATATTAAAGTATTTCAAAGATAATTGCGATCCATATGCAGGGGCGGCTTTTTTTTTTTTTTTAATAAAAAAGTCTTGTACTCAATACTACACATTAATTATAAGAAAAAAACAACTGGGAACCAAACTATAATGGGTAGTCCAAAGGCCAGCAGTGATTTCACCCAAATGATTGAACATGGCAATTGTTTCCCAGGTGTTCAGATCTTAATCCCATTGTGGATTAGTATTGCTTCCACTGCCTGTATCTTTAATATCTACATGGAGAGATGCTGCTGTGGTTGTTAAGACAGTTGGGGAAATTCATTCTTTCCTTCAGTATTGTCACAAGCTAAAGGTCCAGAGACGTTAAGCTAATGGCTCAAACTCATCTCAGCAAAGCAACAGAATGAAAAACTACACCCTTTATTCCTGCTGGTCATATTAAAGAAAATGAAGCAAACAATGAAATTTCTCAATGGCAACAGGGTCATTCTTTCCCTCAGCTTACGATATCTGTAGATAACTTCCAACATCTTTCTAATGGATCATTTATTTTGTATTTATTATGTGCTTTAACATCTTGCCTGTTCCTGTATCCTCACGCACCATCCTGAGATAAACAACGTTCAGCAAATAAACCACATACTTGTCTTCACCTGCACCATTGCAGTTAGGGGTGGAAATGTGTTATTGAGCTTAATGGATAAATCCATTAAATATATTCAAGCTATACGTGCCTGTTTGTTGGAAACAAAATGCCGACTGATTGCAGTAAAGAGCCTTTTATGTTCCATATAAACGTAACTCAGCTCCCCTGGCAGAGCAGGGAGAAGAAATGGGAACTGGAAGAAAAGGCTTTGAGGAAGCAGTGCTAGCTTGGGATCCGTGGCTCTCCACTGTTACACCAGCACAAGCAGTAGCAGGAGCAGTCCCTGGATTCTCTCCCATGCTCTTCAAGCAGGGTCCAGGCTGGGGGAGTGCCCATCTTTTCTTCTGAACACATTTAAGCCTGGCATTTCCTTAAAGTACGCATCACTAATGCCAATTAAACAACTGGATCTTTCTTTTTGTTCCATTAGAAATTTCTTTTTCTTTTATTTTGACTTCTAAAGGCCCAGCTTCTGAAGCACATTACTGCGTATGGAATAAAGTGAGCTGTTTGCGAGGCTGAGCTCTGAAATATAAACAACTTGTGATTTTATAGGCAAGAAATTCCCCTCAAAGGAATTTACATTCCTCTGTCTTAAAAGTGGAAAAGAAATGGACTTTCCATCATCCATTGAGCTCAAAGCTCATGCTGTCCTTTCTCTTCTAAAAGCGTTTTCTTGCAGAATAACCAGATCCTTTTCTGGGGAGCAGCAGAAAAAAACCAGACATAAGTGAAGGAAAGATGGAGCCAAGGTGGATGCTCCGTGCTGCTCACATGATGAGCAGAGAGCTGCCCCAGCCCTGGGGACATCCTCCTGCTCTCAGCACCACCGTGGGCTTTACTGGTTCTCATGGCCCTTTTCTTCCTTGCCCAGGAAAACAGCTCAGGCTCAGAGCTTCTCGTTGCCTCCCAATTAATAGTGAAGCCGACTCTGTGCTCTTTGATGTCGCTGCTGTGAGCGCTGATAAAATGTGAGGAGCTTTAGAGCATGGAAGTTGCTGCAGACAGTTTTTCTTGTTGCTTGTGTGTCAATACCCTATCGAGTCAGCAATTATCCTAAACCCTTACTGCAAGCCAATGCAAAATAAAGGAACATTTTCTCAGTAATCATCTTTTATAAAACCCTTCCACCGCATCCCATTCCCCATACAAATTCATGTGTGCTTGCTGGCTTTTATAGAATTCTTGGAATTACTGTGCAGAAATGTTCTTACTGCCAGATACTCCAAAAATTTCATCATTCAGAGGGGAAGGACTCATCCATCCACAGACACCTATGACCACACAGCGCCCAGCACCACTGACAGAATTTGCCATTCTGCACGAATACCGCATCCTCTGACATTTGCAACAGTATGGCTCTGCAACATGCTGGAAAAGAGGTTCTGCATTTACGAATGTCACAGGAGTGAAGATGAAGCAAGCAGGCACCAGCACCCAGCTGTTGGAACCAACAGCACCATGGAGCAGGGGGCGGGGGCCGAGATTAGCATGCAGCTCACACGCTCACCGCCTTCTCTAATCACAATGCAGGCATTATCAGCGAGCGGTGAATCTTTGTATTATTTCCAAGTTTCCCCTATTGTCAGTCATTGTGACAAAGAGCAGGACGATCTGACACAATGATGAATCACTCCCGACATTGAGTTTTCACGGGGCTGTCAGGCGATCTCAGTAGGCTGCATCACCTGGAAATGCCACAAGATTCAAACAAGAACAAAAGCAGAGTTTGGGATCAACTCCGCTGACTCGGGATATAAACAGGGGAGTTGGAGGGCTGGTTCGGGGTCTTCTCATCCACACATCCCTGTGTTCGTCCAGAGTGAATGAAACCACAGGGCTTATTAAAACATCTTGCATGCAAATAGGAGAATAGGTTGTTTAGGTTTTTAAATTACATTCCTGCATGAATGGCTTCGTACTGTGCTCACTTATTACAGTGCTCTGTCCGAGATGCAACTCCTATCAGATAATGGAGTATTTTATCCTGACATTTTGGGTTGCATATACAGAAGTGAGCTTCTTTCTATTTCTTTTTCTTGCCTGACAAAATTATCTCACAGGCTTTTCACACTCTGTGAAGCTGGTAAGATGGAGCAGTGCCGGCAACTGATTGATGTATAGTCAAATGCAAACACGCGTGTTTAAGTACATGCCTTGCCTTCTTGTGTATTTGCTTGTTGGTGCTATTGTAAGTCCTGCCCAGAAGAACAGTGCTCTCGCCCACATTATTATTCACAAAGGCAGCTTTCTGAGTTATTTCTGCTCCCGCACAATATTCATGATAGCAATTTGATACCTTAGCAGTTTCAAGGTTATCAAGTGATTGAAAATCCTACTGCTTACTTCAAGGTGTAACATATAAACTCTACTGCCATCCATTCTAGTAATACAATAGTTTTTCTTAATGCCTTTCATGAACTGCTGATTTAAAGTGTAAGCGAACTTCAGAAAGGGCTTATCAGCCCCAGACTCCATCGACGCTGTTTGCAGTGGAACGCAGTCCCTTGAGTTTGTATCGCTGTGTGTTGCACTTGAGCAAGCAATATTTAATCTCCTTCCGAGATATTGATACATCAGCTCCAGAATGAGGACATTAAACTACAGCCATAATGAGAAACAAGGAAGTGGTTCTTCAGCTCACGTGCCGAAAGGCCAGTGCTCGTACAGGATGAATCTGCAATGAGAACTGCAGATTGTAGATCGTGGCACTCAACTCTGTGCCAAAGAGCAGCTACAGAGCCATTGGATACAGCAGCATTGGGTAACGATGATTGGATCACTCATGCTTAATGAAGGCACTGAAGAAAAGGCTATCAGTTCTCAACCTGTTCCAGGGCCTCCCACCTACCCACCCAAGTTCGGCCTTGGATGCAGTTCGGGTGGTTTGTGATCAGTGGATGGTGTTGCTTGATGGAGTTTACATGGCAGCATCTGCTTAAGTAACAGATGTCTGTGCCACTAAGGTGCTATGTTCCTGCTTTTTATACTGAGAGAAATTGCTTTTCGAAGAGTTTTTATTGTCTTTATGCAAATTAAAATACAAAATTTCTCTCCTTAAAGGATCCTCATTATAACAAGAATCTTAAATAATCATAAATACATATGCAGCCCCATAAAGTCTTTTGCTCTTTCAATATCAAGGAAGTTCCTTCTGCACTGTCAATTGTGCATGAAATTAGTTCTTATTTCAACTACCAGTATGAAGACACTTGCTTTCATTCAGCAAAGCCCCACTGGATTTCTAAACAAATAGTGCAGAATAGTTGTTTGTGCCAAAGTATTTCAAGGAGGAAATTTTGCATTCTGTTTTTTTACGCAGTGCTGAAGAGGAAGATAGAGCTCTGTACTTATTCCCTAGAAGCCTAGTGAAAGGAATATATATGCTTTTTATCTTTTCTTTGCCAGCTTTCTTTAGCAGACAAGCGCGTGATGTCTTTACGGATGCATTTTTATTTATTTATTTATTTATTTTAGCCAGGGATTGAAAACTGTGAAGAAATCACACCTAGAAAATGACACCCAGAGATGCCAGCCTGATCAGGACCAAACATTAAGATAACCGAGTCCTTGCATTCTTGGTTCACCTCACATAACTCTGTCTCAGATGTGACTTGAGTCCCCCCACAGCAATAGGATACCCATCCATTTTGATTATTTCCAGAGGCAAAGAAAGAAGAACTTTCTCGTTTACTTACATGTGGATGAAGTCAGCACTCCATAACACAGCACCGTCAGGAAGGACAAAAAGAAGAGCAGCTAAGAGGACACTTGGTCCCCAGCAGAGTGATACCAGATCCTGAGACAGATAAGACTGCAGTGCAACAGGATTCCTGGAGATTTCTCCTGCAGGCTGCTTACTGTGGGACAGCAACCTCTGAGCTAGATAGAACGAGCAATTCCTCACAAGAAAGGGAATAAAGATGTGCTAAAACCAGCCTAGGGCATCTACCATCCACTTCCAGGCCCTTTACAGAAGAAGGTGAGCATTTCAATCAGCATTTAAAAACACCTGCCCATCACCTCCCCCATTCAGAACAAATTGCCCCCAGCTGCCACTTGCAAAGACCTTTTGGGTATCTTCATTTCTCCAGCTCTCCTCTCCTTTTGTGTGGGCTTGACCACTGTCAAATCTGTGAGAGACCTGAGAGAAATAGATGAGTTCTCTTGAAATGGAGAGCTTAATGTCTGGTCTCATCATGTACTGTTTTTGCCCTTTTGGAATACTCTGCATTGAGGGAAAATAAATAAAAAGTAAGGGTAGCAGAAATGTGATTACCCACCAGTGGGTTGTGATGCTTTAGGAGACAGAAGGCAAAGTCTGCTCAGTGTTTCAATGGGCAAACCTTATTTTAAAAAGGTGTTTCTGATGTGGCCTTTTCTTAACAATATTTCTTCATATATCTATCCAGTAGTCGGAACAAAGAGGTGCTGGATGTGCAGTGTATTATTAACCTGATGGCAACAGCATTAATAACATAGAAGGATGCTTTATTCTACTGCTAGCACTTGCATCTGTTTCACAAACATTACCAAGATAATCACATTCTTCCTGCATCTGCTTTGCTTCAGCTCACACAGATAATTCAAGGGTAATGCACCTTGTCTAAGCTAATTTTAAAAACATGCCTCAAACACAACAAAAAGTGCTTGGTGGGTATTTTGTCTGAATGCACTGCATCAAAATAATCAAGTAAGCTGTAAATATTTTGAATAAGCTTGGTCAAAAGCCGGCATTTGTCCAGCCATGTTTCTGACTTGCAGGTTTTGAGATTTAGCCCTCTGTGTCCAAGTTGCTGGGGTCAGTGGATGCAGACATCAGTTCCTGAAAGGCAGTTTCAGATAGAGGATATTTGAAAATGATGACAAATTAGGCAAAATTAATAAGCATAGTAAATGTTGTACTTAATAAAAGTGGAAAGCTTGTTGTTCACTGTAAATCAACAAGAGGTCATATCTGTGAAGAAAGCCTTGAATCCTCGTTGAAGCTGTGCTTGTTGTACACCAGATACATCAAGTCCTGGTTTGTCTTTGGATGATTAAGAACCACTACTGTCAACAGCTCCTGTCAGGTACTGTGGTCATGCAGTAAGCCGAGGTGTCAGAAGCTTGAAATGACTCCATTAGAGCTAGGAATGAAGAGAATTTATGAAGGATTCATTAGCATTTCCTTTCCAAACCACATGCAAATTCCTTGCAGGAACATATGCTGCAGTTGCAGCTAAGAGGAGTCTTCTCCTCAACACTGGCTACAGCCTGTCATCTTCCAGAAAGTGTGCCATATGGTCCAGATAGCTCGTATCACACTGAGCATCATTCCATTCATAAGTTTGACTTGTTGTCATAATAGCCTTTTTTAAACGCTAGTTCTCCCAATAATTAGTATTATAATTGCAGCATTATTTCAGCGTTATAATTAAAAATTATTAACATCACTCACATTTGTGTTATTCACCAATCAGACTTGATTAGAAAAGTTTAGCTTGCATTTGATTGATGTCACACTGAAGTGCCCACCAACATAAAAAATCAAAGAAACCTTGATTTTCCAACCAAAGCTTGAATTTCTACACTAGGAGAATCCCTCCTAAAACAAAATCAACCTGTGTGTAGCAGTCCAATATCCAATAAATCCAATATTTATGCATTTGGAAATTCAAGATGGCAAAGAAGGATCTGCAGCAGGCTATTTTTCTTCATCCTTCAATGCTAACATTTGCCCAGAGAGGTTGTGGTGCCCCATAACGGAGACACTCAAAGTCAAGCTGGATGGGGCTCTGAGCATCTGACTGCTGTAGACGTCCCTGTTCATTGCAGGAGGATTGGATCTGATGACCTTTAAGGGTCCTTTCCGACTTAAATGGTATTCAAATGGTGTTCAAATCTTGGACAAATCATGCCTGGGACTGCTGGTGCTGTAAGTGGGAACAAGCCAATAGGTCCAAAGAGGGAAAGGCTGAGTCCTCCGGCAACTTGTAGGAGAGAGATTTTAAAATGCCTTGTTGAAACATGCACAGGAAAACACTGCCCTGTCATTGGGGATAATAGGCAACAAATTGATACAGTCATTAGGGAACTGAAAATGAGAACTACAGGAAACAGCAATTAAGCAATTTCAAGCCTAAATCATAACAGCACAAGAAAAACTCCCCAGATGCCTTTGCAGCCTTTCAAATAATCACTGGGTAAGTTTTGCCAGGAAAAAAAAAAAAAAAAGCAAAGGAAAAAAAAAGCAAAATCAATGAGGATATTCAGGAAAACACAGGACTGCAAAATCAAATTAGGTGAGGGGAAACTCCTAAGGGAGAGGAAAGGAAAGGATATGCGAGGGCTGCATGGTTCCCACCAAGCAACATGTGGCTGCAGCCCCAGCACCAGCCGTGCCCAGTGCCCATCGAGGGACCTTCTCATTTCAGGCATTCTCTCTGCTTGGTGATAAAGACATGCAGGGGTCTAATAGGCTTGGTATCACCTGTGGTTACTTTGGTGATGACCTGTGTGGAAGCCACAGCACTGTTCTGTTTATAGACTCCATAATTCAGGACCATGGTGCAGAGAAGGGGTTGGGCAACCCTTTATCTTTAATGGTGTATGCAGAATCTAATCCTAGCAGAATCTAATCCTAACTGTACGGAGTCCCAAATCTTAACTGCAAGTAGTGCAATCAGCTGAATATCTACTTCTCCCCATTTGCATGATTAATTGATGTCTTGTTAACTGCTCATTAGGGACACCACAGATCAGCACAGTACAAAATAAACACATAGCAACAGAGAAGAGGGCCCATAATTTTGAATTATTCTAGGCTTTAAAACCCATTTCAGGAGTCAGTCCATGCAGCATGCGAGGTGAGCTGGAAAATAGAACTTGGTGAAAAGGAGGCAGCCCAGGTGGGTTCCAGCCTGTGCCATTCTGTCTGGCCAGTGACCTGAAGAACTTTGGACCTGTAGGAGCCGTGCTGGGAAGAGGATTGTAGTAGAGAGAATGACTAGCATGGGTAGGATGAGCTCAGCAGTGCATGGGGAGCTACAACCATGTAGCTCCCTGCGCACACCTTCTGTCCTGCCTGGCCCAATGCACTGATGACAGCAGGCTTTTTTCCTCCCTGTTGCAGCCTGGCAGCTCTGGTGTGAATTCTGGGCTAAATGGCATTTTCTTTGCATGTACAGCAGAGTAATTTAATTTGTTTTCTTTCCGGTTTATTTTGTATTGCTGCAGCAGCAGAATGGACAACAACTGATAAAGGGAGAAAGAGAGAGAGCTGCAGCAGTATTTTTCCATTTTATTTATGGTGACGCCATGTAGCAAAATACAAAAATAGATCTTAGCACTGACAGCTTTGCTGCCTTGCATTGTTGGGGTGGCACAGGGAGCTCCATCTCTGCACTGGGATGGGCAAAGGTCTGTGCCTGGCATGGGGCAGCTCTCAGGAGAGCAGAGGTGAGAACAGAGTAGCCCACGATTTATGACTTATTTCTATCAGAGGAGAAGGCTCAAGCTAAATATTGCTGTCCTGGTACAGAATTCAAAGGGACTGGTTCTGTGAATGGTGAGGGAGAAGAAAGGGAACTGGAAATTCAGCAAAATCCCCCCAAAGGAGAATGTGAGTGATATTACAGCTGAAAACAGAAATATCCCGCTTCTGTTGCACCTTGTTCTGAATAATAGAATCCTGGAATGGCTTGGGTTGGAAGAGACCTTAAAGATTACCCTCTTCCACCCCCTGCCATGGGCTGGTTGCCCAGCACCCTCTCAGGCTGCCCAGGATGCTCAAGGTCCATCCAACCTGACCTTGAGCACTTCCAGGGATGGGGCACCCCCATAGCACCCTATTTACATGAGATACGAGCAGTAAATCACGCTTTTTAATCAAAAAACTTGCTGAAGGGGATGATGGACATTTCAGAACCAACGGCCAGCGGGAACAATGGTATTTAACCATAAGGATTTATGTTTTCTCTTGCACATGCTGGTGGAAGCAGCCTTGATGCCCATTTCCATTAACACTGCAGGTGCGAGGCACGCCGTGCCACACTTGGCTTAACTTCAGATGTCCTCGAGGGACTGCATGGGGGAGTGACTTTGATGGATCGAGGCTGCTCTTGAAACCGAGCTGGGAGAGATTAGCGTGTCTCAGGCAGAGAGGCTCCGCTCACCTGGTTTTTTTTTGTTCTGATGAGATAATTTTTCTAATTAACCTCGATAACATTTCCAGACACACAGGCCTATCCCACATAGAGGGAAATACGTTTTCAAATGGACTTTTCTCCCTTGCCTGTGTTTGCTTGTACTGAGCACTAAGTTTTAACACCTTGGCTGCCAAGTGGTAGAGAGGTGCCATTCATTGAGTCCTAAAGATATTTCTGGTGATGTTTCACAAAATAATTTGCAAAAATTTAGGCTTGATACTGTGTATCTTTTTGGTTTTTTTTTTTTCTCACCAGGTAATGCTGTTTTGAGAACATATTACGGTTTTCCAGAATGTAGAGGAGCTTTTTTTCATTTTGTTTGATTTGGAAGCATACAGTCTTTCTACCTTGTCAGCCTTTGCCATAACTTTTAAAGGACACAGGCAGAGAAAGAACAGATGGAAATCATGATGACTGCTTACTTTGAACATTGTGAGAAATGCATGTTGCCTATAAGGTCTCATCCAACTTAATGGAAGGACTATCAATCTCCTGTACTTATATTACCTCTGTTACCATAGCATCAGTGCACCTCAGCAACTTTCAGGGATTCATCCTCATAACTGACTTGGGGAAGTGTATTTTTCCACATTTAATTGAGGCAAAGAAGGAATTTTTGTGCTTCACAAGGTCACACACAGAGATGGAGCAGATATCTGAAGCTGGGTATTCCAAGTCCTATTGTTGCCCAGATGGCAAGCAAACCCCACATGCTGATTGGGTGTCTTCTGGATCCAGCTCGCCCCCATAGGCATATATGGCTTCACATGCCAAACATATCAAGCTCTATGGCACCAAGTGTAATGATCAAGCTATAAGATCTATCTAGCCATTTTACATGTTTCAGCATATCCGAAGTTGGTTCAGAGGAAGCTGATCTCAGGAAATTACAAAGGCTTGTAAGAACCACACCAAAATCCACGTGATTTTTCTACAGCTCATTAAAATATCTTTGTCCCTCTCAGATGAAATGCATGCTAATTACTGAATGGGATATGAAGGAAAAACTATTGACAAAGAGCCTTTACTACCAGTAAACAAAATGACCTGTGCAATGATCAGCCTGCATCAAACCAAGTGTCATGAGGATCCGTGAGAGTGGCTGCTTCTGAAACAAGAGGAAAAAGCATTGGGCCTGAAAACAAATGCAATGTTTTAAACAATCTGTAGGATGGAAACTGAGATTTTGGAATTAAGAGCTTGGGTGATTTGATTTTTGAAGAAATAAAACTGGGAATAATATACAGAACACTCATCAAACATCTATCTATATATCTATTATTCATGCAGTACACAGAGGGCAATTTTGGGTCATTGTGTGTGATATATTTATAACAATAACATAAACATTAACTTGAAGTAGTTGTGTACTGCGTCCAATGCACGTGTCATTTTCAGGAACTAATAAAGATGGTGTGAAAGGCTTAGCTATGGGGATTGAAATAGTAAGGAGAATTCCGAAAACATAGTTAAAGAACTTAAAAAGAACATCTGAGAAGATGAACCATTTGATAGGATTTAAACTGCCTATGGGATTCAAGAGCTTTAATCAACAAAAGCAGCTTATTCCATCAACGTCGTGAGCAAGAGCAGAGAAGGCATCATCAGAGAAGAGAGCTGTAGAAAACAATTTCTTTGGTTTAAAAAAAGTGTTTGCAGAAATCTGAGAGTCCTCCTTTTGTCTGATGACCATCTGGATGGTTTTTGTCTTGGAAAGCCTGTCCTGAACTTGAAGCAAACAAACATTTGTTCACATGGCAGGAAAGAAAAGATTGAAGCAATGTGCCAGAACTAGAAAAGCTGCTCATGCGTATCAGTAATGTTTACCTAGAGTAAGAAAAATGTGCTTCTCTTTTCTGGGACATTATCTTTAGTCCTCTTGCAAAGGTCTATTTGATCATTCTGCAGAGCATAAAGTTGGGGGAACTATATTTAATTTCTTTTCATGTGCAGGTCTTATTTCTGTAACATACATTTCTATTCAGGATCCGTTACCAGAAGACCCTGGAGAGGTCGGATGGTTAATTTTTATGTTCCTTGATGAGGTTTTAGCCCCCATTCAAGTGGTTGGAGCAGCCAATCCCTGGGGAAGTGGTGCTCCCAGCCTTGCAGCTCTGCCCAGTGCCCATGGTACGTTGCTGGCATGCTCTACAGGACTGGCACACAACAAGGTGATGGGGCAGATGGCTCTTTTGCACAGGGCCGGGTGGCCAGAGCCTGAGCCCAGACATTTCTAGCAGCTGCTGCCACACTGATGGACCCAAATCATCAGCTGGAACTGGCCCTATCCAAGGCGTATAAAGAGGGATGGTGGTAAATTCCATAATGGGGACGAATAATACAGAGAGGCAGAAGTGTTTGTTTTCCCTTTGGCTTTATGGTTGGCTTTGGGTGGCACTGTTTCGGATGGACCCTAGACAGCTCTATCCCTGTGCTGCAGTTCATACTCCCAAATGAGCTGGCAGGTCAGGAGCTGGTTGTTTCCCATGTCAAGCTATTCAGCATCACTAGCTGTGTCTTTGTTAAATGAAATCTCTCATGTCCTGCATCAAATAAATTCAGTGACTGCTAAGAATACGTACATCAAACTAATCTTGAGCAACTAATCTTGGTGCTCTTTGGCATTCCCAACTGCCAGATTTTAGTAGCACTCTAGACCCAGTTCATCCCCTGCTTAAAGGTGGGAGAAACACTGTATTTCCTATTTCTTCCTTCCGCAGCCTTGAAAAAGGTCTAAGTAACTTTTTCTATAATGTCACATAACGTAGTCTCAGAGGTTTATAATTTGTTAATGCAAGAGCTTTGGGTTGGTGCATTTAGAAGAATCCACATTTGTGGTAAAATGTTGGAATATTTGGGAAGGGTGTCAGTGACCACAGAGGACACTGACAAACTGCCTGCACGGTCAGCTTAGTTGTGCACTACCCTTGCTTCAGCAAAAAGAGAAATGCATTCCCTGATGTGCACCAACTGATTCAAGACCACTCTATGAGCACTCTTTTGGATGGTGTAACGTGCATTTTTTTTCCACTACAGCTGTACCTAAAGTTCAGGATGAAATCCCTCCTTCTTGAAGACAGTTTTAATTTTTTATTTTAAAATTACCTTGAAGCCAACTACAAAGTACTCAGAGTTAAAATGAATGGCTGAGACTTAAAAGAAAGCGTATGCATTAAAATGTTTTAAATTCCAGTAAAACCTCCCTGAAATTTTTAGAGCAGATTGAGGACACCTATGCAGACACACATTACCTTCCTGCCAGCGCTGCAGAGTCTGAGAGCTGAGTTATTAGGAGAGCTCTTTTGCTGGATTTCAGACAAATCACTTTAATGTGCCAAAATTGATTTGGCATGAAATCATCAATAGCGTCCAGAATACTAATTGCATTAAAAGCTGAGGCCAGGGCTGTCAGATCTGCTTGGCTAAAGTTGGGCTCATAAATTAGTAGTTGGGCCTCCAAATGAAAGCCTTCAGCCTCCAGCTGTGCCACATCCACTGATGTAGCTGGAGGGGCTCCAGGGAGTGACCCAGCAGTACAAGTGCTCCTAGGGATACTGAAGCAAGACAGAATTTGTTTTATGGCTTTGCTTTTCAGCTCCAGTATCTACCTACTGGCTTCAGATGCTGCAGGTAAGCACTCCAGGTAGCAGTCCATTGACTGTAGTTTTGAGGGTTTGTTTGTTTTTTAAATGAGTGAACTTGGATCTGGACTCTGAACTCCATCTCTTTATTTTCACTCATTGAACATACACAGTCTGTGCACTAAGCAGGTACAGAGCTTCTCTCAGCCTCCGTTTCAACTCCCATCATGGCCTTGGGTGAAAACTCTCTCTGCCTCTCCTTTTCCTTTGTGAGACAGCAGTGATGATGCTTATCTTCAACACATGCTGTGAACATCTCTGATTGTATTCAGCTGCTTCCCCCAGAGTACAGAGTTTACTGTAGGAGCTTTGGTATGAAGGTCTGGATAAATTTGCTTCTTCTGTGTAGCTGTATTTATAAAATGCCATGGAATTCAAGAGCAAGAAACAGCATTTGGACTGGGTCTTTAGGCAAAAGACATACGCATGTTATCTCCAACATTTAGGAACCAGAGCTTTGGGTGGCACAAATCTGCTTTAACTTTAGTTGGAGAGAATTTCCTTTGGAGAGATGTATTGATTCAGCTCAGCTAAAGTCCAGGCCCATGCAGCAGCAACATTTCCTAAAATGATTGGGAAAAGTAGAGTTTAGGAGGAGATCCGCAGCTAAGCAACAACTCAAGGGAACTAAAACTGTCTTAGCTGATTAACAGAAATGAAAGCTGCTCAGAAACAAATCTGAGCATGAATTTGGAGCACAAGAATTAATTGAGAGAAGGAGATTCTCTTTGTACTTCTTTTAGTAGGTCAGACAGTTTATCCACCAAGATGCCTTTGAAGCTGCCAGCAAAAAAAAGGCATCACTGGGCAGATGAAACAAGCCAGCAGAGTAAAGTCAATGGCTTGTCCTAAAACCCACGATTCCAATAGAATTACTTGCACAGTGCATAACACAATCCTAAGCCAAAGGTGCTCCATTAGCTTTCCCAGAAAGACTATAGAGAAGGGGCATCTGTGGGAAGCAGGGAGCTGAGGGCAGCACGTAGACTTTATCAATGCTAAAAGAAGGGTGTAATGCTGGAAAGTTGAATTCCTGGTTCATTCAGTCAGTCATGCAGCACTTCTGCTTTCAGTGCGAAAAACACCCAAGCAATGAATGCAGACCTGGCAAATTTCTCCCTTCCTGATGGCATTCAGTTAATGGTGGTGCAGATAGGTGAAAGGCATGGTAACAGCATAGTAATATCATACATGGATATTTGTGTAGCCATGAAGTCAGTGGGTACTGACAGTAGAAAATCTCAGATTTTGCACTTGTCTGGCTTTAATGCAAAAAGAAAGACAAGATGCAGAAGTAAAATAGGTGTTAAGGTGTTAAGATATCACAGTCTTGTTCTTCCTCATCAGAGAGAAGTTACGGTCTGATTGTGCCATTCTCTGCCTCCAGCATACACCCCTGTGAACCTAAGGGGTCACAGATCCTTTGCTGAGAATGAACAAGGTACAAGAACAGAGGAAAAGAGGATAACAGTCACAGCATCTGACAAGTTTGGGGGAGTAAGCTGGGAAAACAGTACTTCCTTAGACCAGATTTTCCCATACCTATAGCTATAAAATCAATAAAAGAGGCATTCTGTCACAATGCTGTATTATGTTGTATTTATTATTTTTTCCAGCCTAAAGTGCTTTGTGTGAGAGATTAAAAAGCTGCAAGTCTCAGGCCATCTGGCCAACCAAATGGATTTAGTGTACAGGATCACTGCCAGATGTATGCCAGTTGTAAGTTTAATTTTTGAACATACAAAGTGCCTGGGGCTCTGTGTCTGTTATTCAGAGGAAATCATGTTCCAGTTTTCTAAATGAATCTAGATACAGTTTGATTCTAGGTGTATAGGCTTTTCTCCTTCGCCTGGCTTAAGGGCACATTCTTTTCTTTTCATAAAGAAAAATGATTGCAGTTGTATTTTCCATATATCTGATATGTTACATATGTTTGATCACATCTGTCTGACCCTATGGAGCAGGAAGAAACATTATATTTCTTCAAAGTTGTTGAATTGAAAGGTAAAATTTTACAGAGCACTTCAGATGAATATGCACTTCTATTTATGATCTACTTGGAGAATAAATATGTCTTGAAGTATATAATAGTTTTTAATATTTTAAAAGTGATATTTAATTGATTTGATTTATTTTAAGTGAGGAGTTAATGGAAAACAAGCAGTATTTTTAGCGTTACAAGCCATTAAGAAGGAAAAAGTTCATTTAATTTTCAATTAATCCAACATATCTGAGACAGATACTGTGAAAGTGAGTAGAGCTCAAGCACAGATAACTCTGGGCACTGCAAACAGGCTTGGAGGCTTATGTTTACAACACACCTGATGAAATCAAGAGCAGAGCAGGATTTGGGTGATTGCTGTTTTCAATCTGTGGGTTTGACTTTCCTGAAAACGTCTCTAATGCTAAAACCAAGCCTCAGTCTTCCAAAAGAGGACTTCTCTGGCTGTGAAATCAGCAGGCATAATTGCACGCTTCCTACTAGAGATGCATGAGAAATTTTAGTTTGTAGGTCAGCTGATTACCCACAGGACACAGTGGAAAGGACACTGTTTGTTTTTGGGTGTGCCTTTCCATTGAAGAGCCAATAAAAGAAAGGCTGGCCCTGTAATTTGGAATTTATTGTACTCCTGAAAGTCATTTTCCCTTTGACATAAGCCATTTTCTCTACTTCAAACTTGCTTGGGGGTGGGAATCAGGGAAAACTAAACAAATAGTAGATTTCATAGAGGAACAGCAAATTGAGCAAAAGGAGGATTATGAAGACTAAATCTTTTGTTCAAAGAGTGATTAAAAAGCATTAAGTTGGATGAAGTCAATCTAGAGCTTAGCTTCACGAACCCTCTGCCCTGTTTTTCTTCCTTTTAGTTTTACACATATTAAGAAATGAAAAGAATGAGAGATACCTCACTAGGACTGCTCAGACTGGGGCTTTTCAGAAATAATACTTGAGCAAAGTCAGTTGGATGCAAGCTCTGTTTTGTGCTTTGCATCCTTTCTTATCCTGGATGGGTACATGCAAGAGCTGCAAGAGTGAGCGGAGTGCTCTCTTCCTATAGAATAGTTGAGCCATTCACACACAGAAGTACATGACATGGGGATTCCTCCAGGCACTGAAAATTTGGGTATTTGTGCCTTTGCTCCTCATGGCTTATGGGAAAGTGCTCACTTGCCCAAGAGCAAATATAACTGCAGTTCACTGCTGATGAAAGAAAGAATCAGGGATATCGATATTTCCTTTGCATCAGAATGTGATTTTCCAGATTAAATCTGCACACTATGAAGGCATTCAGTTCTTGGGTGATGTTCCTCTTAAGAAGATCTATGTCCAGAAGAGTGTAGCTTATTTTCAGGAAACAGAAATAGCGTGAAACAGGAGTTATCAATGGATGCTGCACCAGAGCCTCATCAAGCATCAAAACAACAAATATCTGCATTTCTACACTCTGCCTTTGAATAGCACTTGACAAGCTCTGTGGCCTTTTTCCATGCTGCATTTAAAGAGATCCAGGACAAGGAACAGAGTACAGCTGCAAATAGAAGTTGATTTTTCTTTTTCCCCCCACAGCTTTCCTGTACTTAGGAGCGTAATTGTCATCCTCTCTTTAGACTGTTGCTTTAAATACATTGCTAGTTTAATTTAAATCTAATTGTTAATATTATACCATCTGTCTCCAACCATCTCCCATCATGCTCTTTGGTCTGCAGTTTTTCTTATCCTTCCAGTTGATACTGGCAATGTTTTCCTTATTTGAAAAGTTTTTGTTTCTTTTCTTTGCCATTTCATTGTGTTTTTCACTGTATGATTGAGTGGAAATAGGGATTTGAGGGCAACAAGGGATTTCCTTCTGTCCCATAGCAAACTAATAAGGAGCCCATTGGCTAAGGCATGTGCCCAGGGCAGGGGTTGCTGAATACCTACTCAGCCTGATCCTTACTAAAGCATGAGCTTAGCTCTTGCAAAGTGCAGAGGAGCCCAGCAGTGCAGGACAGGAGTGTCTGACAGCCTTCAGCATCCTTCTTTCCCTTTGTTGCTCTCTCATCTTCCCCCATATCACAAGCAAATGTGTGGAAATGTGTCATTTTTCTAGTCTTCCATCCAACAAACTGAAGCAACAAGACCAACAAGAAATAACCTTCCATCCAAGAAAGCTGAAAACCTGAGAAAGGACTGGTGTTGGTCAGCTCCACCCATTGGGATGCCTGTATTTATATGGGCTTTTTTCTCCTCTTTCAAGTTCACTGGATTGTTATAGAATCATAAAGTCCTCTCAGAATTGCTTTTCCAAGAGGTGATGCTCTATAAATCATGAAAAGTAGACATGGGAAATGTCAAGCTGGTCTCCTGGTCCAGCCATTTGCCAGGAGAAGATTGTTCCCTGCAGAATTTTTCCTAGTGCTCTGCTGGTGCAGAGTAGCATGGAGATGTTTTATCTGCAGCACAGCTCCACACCTATTTATAGTGCTGCAGAACTCAGTGAGGGTATTTAGTTGGGGGGACCTGAATCCACAGCCCTGTTACAGCATTATCCCTTTACCTGCAGTGCTGCAGCCAAATTTGTCCAGCAATACCTGACCCCGAAACCACAAGTTTGAAAGCTGATATGCTCTTGCAGCTTGATAATTAAACGAGAAGCTGATCTTATCCAACACAATCTCATATTCTGCTCTTCCAGAAGGCATCGCTAGTGAACCGACAGCCCCTCGATTACTCCCCTATGAGTAATGGGCATTACAGCAAAATGTTCCTGTGGTTTAAAGCAGTGAAGGAGTATTTCATTACCAGATCCTCTGCTCTTTGCCAGAAGCTACCGCACAATAAAGTGGAAAGGAGAGATATAGCTTGTGGCATCTGTCAGTGCAAGTAGTCCTCGGTTCAACCTCAGATGTTATAAATATTATATTAGAAGTATTAGCAAGAGCAGATTGGATTGCAGCAGGTCCAGAATGAGAGAGCCCAAAGGCTCGCAATAAAGTTGGAGGAATTGAAATGGTTTGGCATAGGTATCTTCTGCTTTGCATCACACAAGGAGTGAAGAGAGAAGGGGGAATCTCTCTGCCTTGATTCAGCTCACGCAGAACATCTTTGAGAAGAGCTGCTATCAGTGTCTGGGCAAAGATGAACTAGTCATTGCCAGAAGGATCAGGGAGCAGCTAACACCTTGACGCTATCCTCCCCAAATCCATTTTGCTGTACTCTTTGCTGCTTTGTGAGTTTCTAATCATGTTTCTCAGTGGTTAACCAAGTTTGCCATTGAATGAAGGCTTAGTTGGCACCTCAGGCTGAAATTAGGAGCACAAGCCTGAGTTGCACAGGCTTTTGGGTGAACCCAGGCACATCAGTGAGGGACAGAGTCTACAAGAGTTCAGGCTTTGAAAGATGAAAAAGTAGTACCAACTCCTCCTGGTTTCACACAATGAAAGCACAGTGCAATGGAGAGCAAATGAGACAGCAGAGCAGCAAGATTCCAGGCTGTAGCAAGTGAGGGTCCACTCAGCTACAACAGCAGTGGGCACAGAAATAAGAGAAAGAAGCTGCTTACCTTCAGAAGGCCTGTAAAGTCCTCAAGTATGTAGATAGCCCCAGGTGAGACAACCCCATCTCCACTGCCAACTCTTCAACGAAGTCTGGGAAAGGGTGGATCCTGGATCCGGCCCTTACAGTCACTCAGGTACATTGCATGCACCTGAACTCCCCTAGACTGGCCCTGCTTTCCCACCAGGTGCTCAATCACTGCTTCAAGCTGTGACTTAGCATTTCCACTACAGAGAGCCCTTGAAACTGCCAATTAGTTCTTATGCTCAGTTTCGGACTCCATTAACTGGTCCAAGGCTCTGCATCTTGGTCCTTTACCTATACTGCAGAGAGAAAATTATTTCTCTATCCTGAGCTCTCGTGGAGAAGGTGAGGAACTTCTGACAGTGGTTGTATGAGTGCCTCAGCTAAATAGGAAAATTAATTACATACATTGAAATTCCGAAAGAAAAAAGAAAATCAGCAAATATATCTCACATTCTTTTTTGTTACTGCAATTGTAGATGTTACTTGTAAATAAAGATTATTCATCACCAAGGGATGAATCACCAATTTTTATTAGGTTCATGGTGTTATTAAAAAAAGATAAAAGGAAGAAATAAGAACATCCTCCACCATTTTTCCTCTAGCAAGGAGAGAACAAAGCAGGCAAAAAGCACGGATGAGGTGGGCATTCCCACACCATTAGATAAACTCTCAGCCGTGCTGTGCGCAGGGGATTAGGAAAGACAGCTGCCAGAAATCGGCCTTGCTATATTTCCCTGGAGGCATGGGGAGATTGAGGGAAATCACACTCATTCCATAACATGTGATTAAGAAATCAGGGCATATATATTTTTTTCATTTTAGGGATGTTTTGCTCTGGACAGGACCACCTGAAGGCCAGAGGAATGGGGAGAAATCATCCCCACTGATACTTCTGAAGCACGGGCATTGTTTGCTCTACAGCATTATTACCTCAGCAAAAATGCTCTTATGCTCACAATTTTGGGAAAAAGACTATTATAGAAATAAGTATACATTTTACTGCACCATGCTGGCCCTCCGGAAGGACTTTCCTCCCAGTTCCAATTGGAAGTAAGATTAGGTCAGGTGCACAAAATATCACTTGAAGGCTTTTCTCTAAGAGAATGCACGAGCACATCTTCAGCAGGTGCTGGGAGAAGCAAGTCAAGAAGCAGCAGTATCGTTTGTTTCCACCTGAGGATAAAAAGAAATACACTGCCTTACCTTAGATAGATCAGATTCGCAGCAGCCAAGCAAGAGGCAGTCAGACATCTCCCATCACTTTGCTGCTGTTTCCCACATCTGTTGTAGTGCAGCCTTACACCATGCAAAAGGTCGATGCACCAACACAATGCAGCCTGGGGCAGGACTGGTGTTCCTCGTGCTGTGCAGGTTACATACATTTGTTTCCTTCTCTGACTTCTCCTTTCACAATAGGCACTGCAATTTGTGCTTTGGCTCTCTTCCTAATGACTATATTATTAGCTCTATTTTCATCTGCTCTAAGCTGTTTGTTTTGCATAGTTATTTTGGCTGCTCTGCCTGTCACAAATTGAATAGCTGAGCCAGAGGAAGCCCATGGCTCTGTCCGGCCTTCATCACTTTCACCCCACAAGCACTCCCTGCCCACACCAGCCTCACAGCCACTGTCCTGCTGCACTTCCCACCCTACAGCAGCACAGCGAGGAGCTGGGTGGCCATATGGCCTGGGGCAGCGGGGCTGCCTGAGTCTCCATTTATAAACCTAGCTTGCTCTTCTGAAGCTGCAGAAGGTGGTTAATATGTTATGTGTCATTTTATGGGCTATTCCAGTCTTAATTACAAAGTCTGACATGGTGCACAGAAGCTGTCCTATCAAATGTGCTCCCTGCGGGAGCAGCAGGCTTTGTCTGTCACTCAAAGTATTTTTCCATCGGAATGCAGGACATTTGAACAAAGCAGCTGATGCTCTGCACTGCTCAAGGTGGCTCGTCCTGCTGCTTGTCATCACCATCCCCTCAGCAACATGCCAGCAGTCTTGGTTTTTGGTACAAATAATGGCAATGTCAATTGCAGAGGAGTGGGAGAAGATCTTGAGGCCCTTAATGGGTCTGTGGAGGGGAAGGTTCTGCATGATTTGTTTTCTCTAGCTCCCATGTAAGCTTCAGACCACCTCTCCAGGTCTTTCAACATAACAAGTTGGTACAAGAGAGTGTAAGCTAAAAAGAAATTTTCCAGCACTTTTACCCCAACTTTCATCCCTGTGTCCAAGCACGTATGGAAGCTGCTTGCTGTTTTTAGTCTCTAATGACACCAAATCGGCTGGAAGCATTTGCTGGCTTCGACATCATTTGTAGAGGATGTCCAAGAGAATGACAGGAAGCAAGAGAGCTTCCATTAGCCTTAAAAGCCTCATCAAAGATAAGAAAAATCTTACAAACCACTCTCCACTCCAATAAACATATTAATAACCCCGTTCTCAATCATTTTTTATGTCTCTGTGCAAGGCTACCAGTAAGATCTTGATCTCTGTTCCACTCTTCCTTTGTGCAGCCACACAAATATGTACGTTTTGGACTGCAAGCTCTGGACCAGCTGTTGCTAATGGGATGGGAATATCCAAGGGGCAGAAATCACAGCAGGCAATTCCCTTTTCTATGGGCACTGGCACATAGCTGCAGACACTGCGTGTGGTACCTTAGTCAAAATGCAGGGTATGAGACCCAATATCTGGGTGGGAAGGTGCTCCCCAGGGAAATACAGCTCCATCCATACCGATGCTTGTGCCAGGCTCCTGCACTGCTCAGTCAATGAGAACGTGCCTGCTGATTTTGATGGGCTGTGTGCCACGTGCCAAGCTTAATGCTGCATGGCACGGCATGCCCTTATTCTGCCCTTGTTTAGAGTGCTGTGTGTTCTGCTAGCTGGAGTTTGGGGGGTGGAGGGGAAACACAAGAAAAAAGTTATTGTTTATGCCTTGAAAAACCCAGAACTGAGCAAAGTTGTAACAGCCCTGCCTGCCGCTCGGCACAAATCAGAAGGCTGCTTGCTTTCAAGTAGTGCAGGTTCGCCCCAGGACTCCAGTTAAGTGCAAGCAAGGCAGGGCTGGTAATGCACAATTTAATCAGTGAATTTGTAGATCTCAAAAGGCGTGCTTAATTTAATATTGTTTCTAATGGCTATTGTCTTCATGCTTGCCTGTTTCCCGGGTGTTTTTCTCTTTTGTAATTACTCGAATGGGCATTTCCAGGTGCATTGCATATATTAGCAAGCAATTTCATTTTACTAATGAGTGAGAAGCTTTAAGTGTTTATTTCTTCGTTGCCCTAATACTTACCTTATTAAAGTTCCTTATTTTTCTAACGGAGAAAAATGAACATTTCCCACTCATTTCTGCCTCGCTTTTTTCTTCTCCCTTATGCTGCCCTTGAAAGGAGAGTTAAATTACTTATTGGCTGGGGTTAGACCAGATTGAACAACAGGGAAGAGCAACATTGAGGGGGCTGCTTGGCATGCTTTCCATAAGCCCTCAGTGCCAGCCCTCCCCTGCTAAGCTGCCCAACAAGGCACTGCTTGAATTGAAACCAACCTCTGCTGCCAGGACCTCAGGGCTGTTTTAAGCTCTCTTGGGGTAGCCAAGGAGCCCAGGTCTGCACCCCATTTCCATCCCTTAGCTTTCATGTGCATGTTTTGCCCTTCCTATGGATCTCCCATCCCGCTCCCAAGCAGCATTTATAATACATGCACCATATCCCTTTACCACATACTAGCCTCATTTTCAGATGAGTTGTTTATTAGCGTTATTACAAACAGGGCTCTTCATCTTCTATTAAGCGGTGCTGCAGCCACCACGATCCCTCATGAAGCCTGTAAGGAAGCACTTGTTTCACTAAATTACCCTGCAAATGTCAAACTTGCTCTGTATTATTAGCTGTACGTCTTACATCCTCTTTATTAGGATTTTGTGTCTTGAGGGTGCCCTGTGGCGTATAGATTTTTTAAACTACAAACCAGTGTCATTTCACTGTTTAAAGGAACATTTAATTAAACTGGATTCATTACTTGCATGGGGCAAGTTAAATGAAAACTAAATAGATGGCATATGATTACATGTTATTAAGACGAGTGACTGCTCCAGAGACCAAACTCTTTTAACACAACATTAAGCGGAGCTCATTCCATATGCACAGGTTAGCTCTGCCCTGCGAGGCGAACATATTTCGAGATCAGCAGAATGGTTATGGGCACTGAACAGCTTTTAACAAAATGCGTGTTTCGGGGAGGAACACTTTTCTGAGCTAGACTTCAGTGTGCTAATGGCTGAGATCAGTGTGTCCCACTGATTCCAGGTAACCTTTTTAAAATTAGCATTTTTATAATATCAGATGGAGGTAAATGATAAGATTGGCTTTATTTATTATCTCACTAGCTATAGAGTAGCAAAGGGCCACAATGAGTATAAAAATAAAATCAGAAGCATTTTTTAAGCGTCAGTCATTTGGGCACATCATAAATTTTAATGCTTTCTAGGAAAGTAAAAGAGGAATAGCAATTAAAACTCTGTTACACAATTTTCGATTCCCTACTCTTTTTGTGCTGGTACAGCCAGGAACTTGCTGATGTGTTTAAAAGAGCACTCAGCAATTTTGGGGGGATCTTAAACTGATCTCCGAATTCTCACTGCAGTGATGTCCTTCTCCATCCCCAGTGTTCTGTGTAGCTGTGAGCCCCCAAAGCCTTCAGCAGTGATGTGGCACGTGGTGGGCAAAAGCTGCAGTTTCGGATATGAATCACAGCATTCTCACTGTACTTTTTCTGCTGCCCTGAGGTTGGGATTGCTTTCAGTGTTTTTGCCTTTCTTTTGGAGCAAGGGTGAGGGTTTGGATGAGCATCGTTTTATGGCACTGGCTGGGTTGCAAATGGTCCAACAGATCAAAATACATAGAGACTAGTGGGCAAAATTGGTGGTATGTGGATGGTTGGACTAGACGATCTTAGAAGTCTTTTCCAACCTTAATGATTCTATGATTCTATTCTGTGACACTTCTACCCCTTCCCTCTGGCCCAGGCCACTGATCTACAACCCTGGACCTCTTCCTCTGAAGCAGAGGTACATGTCCTAGATAAAAAACTCAAACACCATTCATCTACAGCCATATATAGATGAGAAACTGAGCTGTAGCACCTCTTATTTTAACTAAAAAGCAAACTGAAAAAATCCCACAGTTTTGGAGCAAGTTTGCTTTCCAAATGGAATTGTAATCATCCAGAGGTTGAGCTTAACCAGCAATAACTCCTGGGCTTATTTTGATAGCACAGGCAACCCTTGGGGCACATCAACATGGCTTGGAGGTGAGCTGTAGCCAACACGGTAATGAGAAGGGAAGTAATTAGCAGGGCTGGTGCAGGCAGATGGGAGATGAGAAAGCTGTGTTTGCTGTGAGGGAGCCTTTTATATATGTTGGCCTGGGATCTACAGCAATGTGTGATGAATGACCCTACATGTCCATAAGCTATTTGAACAGGAAACCACAGCATCTGTGTCCCTTTCCTGGCTACAGGGAGGTTGTACCCTCTCTATAAATCATGCCAGAATTAGGTTTTCCTAGGTAATTTGCACTACCCTCCTCTGTCATGTGGGCCAGCTCCCCAATGGTTTACATCATTTGCCCAGCTCAGGAGGTTTACCTGCAAGACAACAAATCCCAAACTTCCTTAGTCAAATCTGGATCGAGTCCTTACATTTCTCTTCCATAAGTAATGTTCTTTCCTTCACATAAACATAAATAAATAAAATCCTGTGCTATTTTTACTACAGGTGCATCAAAAAACCACCAACCAAGAGGACCCAATTGTGCTAGGCACTATAAAAACAAACAGTAATCCCGGGAGAGCTTTTAAAGTCAGGAACTGATAGCTTAGTTCTCCTATGAAGACCAAGCAATGTGAATCTTTAATATATATTTCTATGCAGAGCAGAGATGGCTGTTCTGCTTTCATTCCTTTTTGTTCCTGATAGCAAGCAGAAAGTGCCTAACACAAAAGCTTGAGTGTGACTTTGTAACTTGAATCCCCAAATTTATGTGCAAATTCATCCAGGCCCAGCTACTGACTCCCATGCTGCAATTTCCTTCTGAACCAGGAAAATGCAGAGGCAGGCAATGCTCATTATTTAAAACCCAGCTCCACAGTGCAGAGATGTCTGCGGCAGGCTTCCTAGTTAGAGAATAGCAATCCCAAACCCTTAACATCAAAGCACATTAATGACTTCCTGGTACTGCATGGGACTCACAGACGTGCCCAAAACAATCATTTTTAGAGCAGTTTGACTCCTGAGCTCAGCTTGGTACGTTTTGAAGCAGTTTGTTCTAAGCAAGTCATGTTCACTATCCCAGCCTGACACAAAGCCTGATGGAAAAATCTGTGATCGATTATAGCAGCAGGACAAAGAGATATGATAGGGAAGCAATGCAGAGGAACAGATATCCATCACTGGTTTGCAACGAGCCCAAAGACCATAGCTGTGGTGTTACAGAATTTGCAGGCAGCATAGCATATCTCTTTGTGTAGGTAAACACTCTGGGCTGCAGACAGTTTGTCTTACAGACAGACTGATTTGGTATGAAAAGTGGATTTTGAAGCATGGATTCTGTTGGAAGGGAACAAAATAAACCACTGTTTTTTTACCTTGAAAATGGGGTAGCCCGTAATGAGTGTTTGTGTCTGTTTCACAGTTGCTTATTGCAGTTATTTTTAAGCTTCAACAGTTTCTTTTATAACTACCACTCTGAAATGATTGAGTATGGAGTACACACTGGAGAAAAATTTGTATTGGCTATGAATTAACAGAGATGATTAACAAACTCTTTAATGTGGAGTTTGCCTTTTTCTTGTTGCTGGACAAGATCAGACTTCAAAGCAAATTAAAAATGTGAGGCTGAATGCTGATTGCAATGTGGGCAACAGAAATCTCCCTGTCAGCCTCAATAAAACCAGGTGTAAGCTTACAGTGTTAGTTCAGTCAATTCAATTCTCATGTCTTTCTGTCTTTATCTAATCTAATATATAGTCACGAGATAAATTACGGGAGCGTATGATAAATTGCATTGCTATTCATTGCTGGCAAGATCACCTATACTACAGCCACTAATTCATCTCCGCCAGGATCCACAGTAATGTACCTGATCCTCAAAATAGCCTCCCAAAATGTTGTTTTCTGTAAGAAAACAAAGAAATTAATTATGACGGCAAATATTCTGTTTATCCTCACCAAAAGAAATATCTCATTGACACCTCTGCAAAGTCACTCTGTTATAAAATATCAATACCTACTTGTAGCATTAAGATACTGGGGCCCGGTATTCTATTTGTACTGGAAAGTAATGCTATGAGATTTATGAATTTCAAATTGGGAATGACAACATCAAAGGATGATATGGTTTAGGCTTAAGGCAAACAAAGAGTCATTAATTGGCTGTTTGTTTATTGGTTGTGAGGCTGTTTTTGTTTATTGTTTGTGGGGTTTGGGGTTTGGCTTGGTTTGATTTTTGGTGTAGGGTCTTTTTTGGCTTCAGGCCCAAACATACAAAACAAGCAGAATATATAAAACAGAGTAAGAAATCCGTAACATGCCATGGTCATTTTTCCAGTGCTTATTTAGAGCAGTTCACTGCTTTCGAATAACATCACCATTCTGAGTCACACCAGGACCACCCTGAGTCCATACATCCGTGCATCTTATCCTCATTCACCTGGGAGTGAAAGGAGGAATGAAAGAAAAGGAGAGAAGATACCCTCACACCCATCAGATCCAGTTCCACCTGTCATACAGACTATAGTGGATAGCAGAGGCCATTGGTGAAGTGCTTTTGAGGTGCAAGGAAACTCTAAATACTTGGGGAGTGCAAGGTAATGAAGGCTGACTTCATGTGTTGTAGAAGAGCCACTCGTCATCACTATTGTGATGGAGTACACAAGTAGGACTGCAGCATCAAAGCTGGTCCCAAGCACTCTTTCCTATCACTAGTCCATGTTGTGGAATGTGCTGGGTCAGTGATGGGCACCAGGACTCATCTTCAGCCACTATTGGACCCAAACCACATCCCACCACTTCTAAGAATGAGGAAAGCATCAATCTGGCAGTAATGTTGGCCAGAGGAGATGTGGTGGTAATGCCCACACCAGTGCAGTGCCAGCTCCAGTGTTTGCTTTCTGCTTCTCCGTGTATTTGCTTCCATTGGTGTCAGCCACTGTAAATCTCTGTGAAATGGTGCTGAAATGCAGTCAACAGCTGCTGAATCTCAACCAGGAGATTGCTGCACCTCAGCAGTTTGCATATCAAGATTTAAAACAATTAGGGACATTTTGACATGGAAGATACTTCGGATGTGAAAAGATGTGAATATGATCACCATATTCACAGCAAAATCAATTTTCAGTTCCATGAAAACACAAGCAGTACTTCAAGACAGGACATGTATTGAAGGATGAAGAGAAAACCCTGCCTTGCTGGTGGGAGGAAAGTTTTCCAGGTCATTTTAGGGATGTGAAGGCTTCACCCTACTGTATTTAGAAGTCATTGAAGCATAATGCTTACGTCCAGCTAATTAGATACATTGCTATAGGCAGCAGAGAAATATCATAGGCAGATGCATTCAGTTAGCCAGATCTCCCTTGGTGTAACGAGCTGAAGTCAATTACGGAGTTAAATTGGGAAAGGTTTGACCCGATGTCATTTATATCTCCAGTCATAATTAACACTTAAAGTTCAACTCTGTGGCAATTTTCTTTTAATAACACTTAAAGCATACATAAAGCTCAAAGAATTGTATAGACATGATGGAGGATGACTTGAGTGGATGCCAGGATTTCAACTCATAATTAATCCTCAAAACACCTTTGCAAGGCAGGCAACATCATTCCTTTTCAGTTTCTCCTTTGAAAAGAACCAAGACTTGCCCATTGCATCCCCAAAGTCCTGGAGATGAGGTCTGAGGCTTTTCAGTTGTGAAAATCAGTGAGCTCCCATCTTTTTTGCCATGTTATATTTTAAATTCTAAGATTATGGACAAATTACTTGTCAAATGGCCTGGTTTTTTTTTTTTCCAATTAGAAGCTAAGCAAATAGAGAAAAAAAAATCTTCCACAACCACGGAGTTTGCTTCTCAGTCTTTCATGTGGATGAAGTAGGAATGGTGCTGGGAAAAGAAACGTGCTCTCAGGCTGAGAACTTGTAAGCTGAGTTTCATCTCGTTGCAGATTTTTATGGTCAAGATATAACTCCCTGAAAAGCAGGGCTTTAAAATGGAAGTGCTGACAAAACTTTTAAACTACAACAGTGGAAATGGCGCCGCAATAATTTATAATCTACAGGCAGCTCTTGGATTTATTATCGCAATGACAAATGCACTGTCATTGTTAATAGGATATTTCCCAGCAAGGACTTCTTGTTATGCAAGCCAGGTTCACTATGTCATGCAGCATGATAGCAATAAAGTCTACAAGAATTTGTAATGAACTTCAATTACTAATAGATTATGGTTAATGGGAAATATGTGCAGTAAAGATATGGGTTTTTATATGCGCCTTCTGGTACTCTACAAGGCAATGATTTATGCTACAATTTATGTTAACATTCTCCAGTTCGAAAAAAGCTTAAATTGGTGGAAAGCCACTCCATCCATAACAAATATTTAAGATAATTTTGCACATCATGTAAATGAAGATGTAAAATTAGATATTAATCCATTTCATTTTAGCATTTGTATTTTTATTAAAAATGAAGACTTTGCCCTACTGTGTAATGACATTAAAAATCCTATCATGGGCTACAAGCATGAATTACACTGATGTAGAAATGGCGACAGCAACTGAGCTGTAAGTACATTTGTTCAATTTGCTGTTGTAATTAACAGAGCAGCGAGAATATTTTCCTAGGTATGATTTAAAGGCACAGACCTGAAGCTGCTCGCACAGATGTATGTGATGCAGGAAGGATGTACCTGAGAAGACCAGGATCCTTACTGATGTGTCTTTAACACGAGCTGCCTGAAGCCTTTTGTGTTTCAGCCTGCTTTATGACAGTGTAAGGCCATTGCTCTTAGCAAACCTGTGCAAAAAGCATATAATTACACCTTATAGGTATAAATGCAGCTTGCAGGCATGTGAGCAAGGCAGACCTGGCCCACTGGCCCCCAAGGGTTTGCAAAGAGTGAAGTCTGGAAACGTGCCTTTAGAAGAGAAGGCTGCTGGCTGAGATAAGGTGGGCTTTTTGAGAGGAAAGCAGATAATTCCATGTGGAGAGCATGCAAGTAAGATCAAAACTGCCACACAAAACCCCAGTCTGTGTTGGGGTCAGACTCCCCAGGCCTGCTCTGGAACAGCAGCATCGTGCCGTGCAATTCAGGGTGATGCTCACATGAAAATGTGGCGCTTCAGGCTATTAGGAAAGCATTTGAGAGATATACAAAAGAGAGATTTATTTTAAAAAAATGAATATAAAATTGTCTTTCCCCGCACTCATTTCCTACTAAATAATACTGGCAGCATTTACTTTTTGGAAATGTTTGTGTTACAGATTTAAAATGAAAAACAATACATTCCTTATGTTTTCTTTTGTAATTCAGCCTTCCCTCAGCCCAACAGAAGCAACTACCTATGCAGAATGAACTTCACTGCATTTTCTCCCTTTTTTTTCAATGAAGTTCTCCTCAGTACTCAAAACCATGGCAGAGGATCCGACAGTGTGGAGATAAGGAGTTTTCCTCTCCAGCTTGGGTGACGGTGCCATTTCCCCAGTGAAATCTGCTTTGAAACAAGGCTGCATTTAAAGGCACACACCCATCAAGCGCTCCATTTCTCATCTTCTGAATCACCTTTCCACTTCCCTTTTTGCTCATATCCTCTCTCGTCCCTTCAGATCCTCTCTGTTGTTTACCTTCTTTTCCTGCTCAACCGTGAGGTGGGACCATTCCCAAATTTTCAGAACAGCCCTCCCCAGAAAACTCTAAAATGCCTGTTTCTGCTATTTTGAACCTGTGAAAAATCACAGAATGGGCTATGCAGCCCCTGTTGTTGTTAGGCTTTTTCTTTTGTTATGGCATCTTAGGGCCTCCAAAAGAGACATCACTTCTTCCAGGGTCAGTGTGGCAATATGCAGAGGTCATTGCCTCCACCAGCACCACTTAGAAGAGGTCGTTGACACAAAAGTGCTATGGAAATAGCTGCAGCTTTAATTTGTTTTCCATTAGAGGCGCGTGCAGGAATCTGTCCTAATGAGAGATTTTCTTTCTATCCCTTTCTGGCACATCACTGTAGCAGCTTATAGATGTTCCGAGGTCTCCTAATGCAGGAATCTATATGAAAGTGGCAATAGATATTATTCTGTTCAACAGTGGAGAAATGCTGTGGAAATGTTCTAAAACACGCTGGAATTAATATTTGATCACTAGGCAAAGTGTGCGTTTCAAATAATTCAGCCTAAAATGAACAGAAATGGGTATTAATGTCTGATGCATTCTCCTGTAAATCACCTCAAATCTTCAATCATCCACATTATATTGGAAATACATATGTAGAAATAAAACATTATTTCATGCCACTGAAGCATTAGCTAAAGTACACCGTTCTCACACTGAACCGAGCTATTTCAATGGCAGACATCACACCTGTCCCCCTGGATACACCAAGCATTCAGACTATTAAAGTCATCCAAGCGGCTGTATTGCATTCCACTCTGCGTTGCACCTCGTAGAGAACGCTGCACTTCTTAAAACCATGAAAGCATTCAGCAAAACAAATACATTGGTTACCAGAGCAGAGACAGCCCCAGAGGGTGAAAGGGCTGGGGAAGAGAAGTACATTTTTGCTGGACATCTTCTACCATGTTCTGGATAGATTGACCTGGCGAGATTCCACAGACAAGGAAAGAAATCCCACTGAAATTTGTCACTTCAGCTTCAGGGTTGATTTTATGTCTTCCAAGTTATAAAGCTCAAAACATGAGCATGGCCCTTTGCAGCCGAGCTAGTCATAGGCCACAACCAGAAAGCCTATGTTTTTAACAAAAAATAAAAAGCCCCTCCATTACAGCAATAGCTGATTCCTAACCAAGGCTTAGCACCAGTGAAATCCACTCCTCCAGTTTGGCTGTCAACAATCCTCTGCCATGACCACCTTTATTTGCTTCCATCTTTCAGTACCAGTATGGACCCAGTACCCAAAGTGCTTTTACAGCCCAGCATGTGTAGCTGCCATATATATGAACCACAGGGAAAGGACACTGTTGTTGCAATATCATAAGAGTAAAGTGAAAATACAGCAATGGGAAAGCAGTGCTATCACACAGAGCTGCACGTGGAGGCAGGAGCAGGCAAATGTCACACATGCAGAAGGTTTAGGTCACTTTCGTGGTAACTGGAGACATGAGATCTTGAAGTCACAACAAGCTTAAGGTACTCAACATATTCAGCAGCCACCCAAGCAGTTGGTTGTTTCAAGGCTCCGGTCTTGAAAGTGGCACTGAGAAGCTGTAATTTGTGTACTTTGCTGAGAGTTTTTAAATGCATATGACATAATCATGTATAGTTCTTGATTATTTCTTAACCATCAGCCAGAGGAAGTGGTCTGGTTTCTGCAGTGTTTGAGCTGATGATCCAAGTTATATCTGATTATACCATATCCACATGATAAAACACAATTTACTGCTGAGTTACACCTTCATAGATTACTACAGAATTAATCTCGCTTTTAAAGATCACTTACAACAGCAGATGTTAGTAATGATTTCTTAACAGACTCCAAAAAATAAACTATGTAAATTGAACCATTTGTAAAGAATTTTTTTTTTCCCCCTACTTCAAGTCTTAATATTTTATATCTCATCATTCGTTTTTCTCAATTCAGGGCTCAACCATTATCACACTCATGTTGTTATTAAAAAACACCTTCCCATTTCTGTTTTCACTGCATCCCGGCTTTCTTAATTCTTCCAGTACCTGTTGCCTTAGTTCAGGAGAAGCATTTTTTGAAAACTCACAGGTTTCTGTCAAGAAATCCAGCAACAGTTCCCCATCGTTGTCCCCTTCAGTAAAGCAGCAAGTTATGTCCATGTGGGATGGAAGCTCATAGATCTTGTACTTCAGCCCAACTGAATCCAGAATCCCTTTGATATTAGCAGAGGATATGAAAGTGCAGAGGTCATCTGTAGGAAAGGAAGAACCATACTTTGTCCAGAGTGTTTCCCAGCCACTGGTTTCTGAGAAATAAACCGTAAGAAAAACATTCAGGAAAAACACTATTTGAACAAATTATGACATATTTCTTTTTTCAGCTGTTGTCTGCACTGCAAACTGGGGCTCCCAGAGTTAGGACTCAAGCCATGGGGTACAGTGGAGACAGTTGCTCCCTCTGGAGTGGGGCTGTGGGAGACAGGGGACATTCACCAGCTAGCATATCCAGCACCTTTTGGTTCTCACAGTCTTCCCTTTCCCATGTCCAAAGTGTTCCAACTCTTTTCCACCTATGTGTGCCAATGCAATGGCCTGTGTCTCCCAGGGACCTTCTTCTGTAGTCCATGTATTCAGCTATTCAGTGATATCTTCTTGAATTAAACCATTCTCTACATTTCTGTGTCCATTTGGAAGACCAAATCCTCCCCCATTCCTTCATCCAATTTACTTACTTGATTGATCTATGTGAGAGCTTCATTAAAACACCTCTTGACAGTAAACTATTTACCTGTTGCATTAAATACACAGGGTGCAAAGCCCTGGTCACATTAACCATGCAGTTAGACACATGGTAGAGAAAATTATTGTAATAGAGCCTGGAATGAAGCTGCACCATCTTCCTTCAGCCTTCACTCCCACCATGGTTACACACTGTGGGGTATAGGCGGCATGCATCCCAGGCAGTCCTCCCAGTGGTGCCAGAAGGATGTTTAGGCTGTGTCTTGTTTGTGCTGTGCAAAGATTTCAGGGCTGTGGTTTAGTGGGGATGGTGATGTTGGGTTGACAGTTGGACTAGATAATAATAATATTAATGGCCTTTTCCAACCATTATGATTCTATGATGATGGGGCAGGTAGGAAAAGACTCCTGCAATCACCTGCAGAAGAGCCCACACTAAGTCCCCCCTCTTCTAAAGATACGTTTTACGAAGAAAACCAATGGGGTAATCTGAAAACTCCCCAGATACATCTTCATTTCTTTGTTTTCCCTCATCCAAGATCTGTGATTCAGCATTTCTGCTATAAATCATTTATAAAAGGATCACCCAAAATGACTGGACAGGATGAAAATACCTTTGAGCCTAATGAGCAGCTCTTGAGAGTTATGACTATAAATCTCCCTAACTGCTAAAACCAGTTGCTTGGCACTTTTGCAAATGCTTTATCTGCAAGCAGTTATTTATAGTCAAATAAACAGTTTGGTGTTTAGAAGGGCTTCGATATTTTCTTTCACCTGGTGGAAATTGAATGCAGAGCACTAATAGCAGAAAATTTGCTGGTGTCAGTGTTGTATGACTCGGTGCCATCTCCGAGCTGAGCAATTATACACTACCTGAACAAAGCATTATTATAATAGCTCTCGATAGGCTCAGCATATGGCACTACTTTTGTTTTCAAGGTGATGTAAACACATTTTTAAAATGTGTTAAAAATAACACCATACAGCTCTTGCAACTCGCTTGCTCTCCCAGCAGGGATGGAACAGGCGGCATTGCAACCTCCACCGAGTGACCGAGCCCTCTGCTATCAATCCTATTCCCAGAATGTTTTTTAATTAACACATCCTAATGTGTTTGTGTTGGAAATAGCACTACCTTCTTTTTTTTTTTTTTTAAATGAGCTTTGTTCTGCTTATCGTTCTTTCCTTCTTTTTGCTTCAATTCTCCTTCCTTTCTCTATACAATTATTTTCCTCAAGGTTTTCCTTTCCCCCAGCATTTTCCATTCCACTTTCTGACCTCTTCCTGTAGTCTACACATTTCCCCAGACACAGTGCCATGTCCCAGTTTAGTGAGACTAATTCTGATTCTCAGAGGAACCCTATTCACTAATTGCACCTGCAGAGGAAAGAGCTATTACTGGGCACTTGTGTTTGTAACTTCCTCTATCTGAACACAAAACAGTTGAAATTATTTATGCAATCATTGGGCATCGTGTGTTGAAGGTGTGAGGAGGAGAAACAGGAGGAATGAGACAAGGAACCACCTGGCCCAGGAAAGATTCCCAATAAATTTCATAAATTCAAATTTTTAGTGACATTGATTTTGAATAGACACACGTTCCTCCCTGTATTCACATTTCATGAACATCAAAAGTGACAGGTTAAGCAACTGAAAAAGAGTTTCAATGATAGGCACTATAACTATAGGCAACTAATTAGCAATGAACTGATATTATTATTGTTACTCAAAGAACAATAACATTAACTCAGATCATCTGAGATACAGATGTCTTGTAGCAAAGTGCTTGAAAACACTCTAAAGCAAAATTGTTTTGCAGAAAAACAAGTCAGAGAAGTGCAGTTTCTCTGTGGAAACTTCATGAAGGCAAAGAAAAAAGGGAACTCCATCAAATACGTTTCAGTTTGAAGATATAGCCAAATTCAATGAAATCACTTAAACCTCTGAGGAAAAAAACCAAAACAAAATGCAACAAAAAAAACCCCACTGACTTCCACCTAAAAGAGCTTTAAGGAGACACATAGTTTGAAAAGAAAATGAGCCACATGTGCTCCAACAGCTGCTGTACAGTACAAGCTGAGCCCTGCCCTACCGTTTGCTTAATGCTGCACATCTCCAGGAGCAAGACAATGCCTTTGGCATTGAAAACCTTTGGCAGAAAACAGCTGCAGCAGAGTTTGAAGTGGCTCTTACTCCATCACTGGCAGAGCTGCAGGACAGGGAAGAGAAGAAGGTGAGAGAAAGGTGTTTTGTACCCACAGAATGGGCTTACTGGCTCACAAAGCCTTCAGCTTTCACAATCTGCAGCAAGGAGCTGTGCAGGTACAGATACAGATGTGCAGGTACAACGTACAGATTTCTGTAGATGCAGGTGAATGGGCATTGTTTATTCTAGTTTCCCTCTATAGGCAAAATAACGTATTGCATACAAAAATACATACTGCTTTCTGGGAATCCCAGAGGTCCCATGGCTTCTACCCTACTGAACATGTCATGGAGCAGCTCTCACCTGACACCAGAATGATGAGGAGCTTTGCTTGTGCATCCAGGAGGCTGTGGAAGTACTGGATAATTGCAGGGATGTCTTTCACATAGTACAGCATCTGGGAAGAGCAGAAACACAGAGACATGGTGAGGTCCTGGAGAACACTATAACTGGTACCACAAGGTAAAAGGAACCAACAGGAGCAACCCTGGTCTTCTCTCATTACTCCCCCACACCAAGCTCATGTTTCTTCATTAATCTGAGTTGAAAAAGCTTGCCTTCCTTAGCTGTGAGGAGAGCTTGTCACGGCTTTGGTATACTTGGAAACATAAAGGCAATTTCACAGAGAGGACAAGGGACTTTGAAAATGCTAGTTACAATGTGTTTTCAGTTGACTGCTGCCCGCAGCCTGGTAAATAGGACCACTGTGCTAAAAGCTGCTTTGCTGTAAGTCATCTTTCATTTCTGCAGTTTACTTCTGCTTAAGTACTTTAAATTATAGGGAAATAAACTCACCTTTCTTCCCCCAGAGAGGATATTGAAGTTGCTTATCTCATGCTTGCTTTTAACAGCCAAATCTTTGACAACTTTTATGTTGCTAACTTTTACCTGAATCATGTGAATGAAGTCCCATTTTTGAGACTTCTTTTCTGCCTTCATTCTCCTTTCATATTCATTAGCTGTCTCCTCATGCCAGGTAAACTTTACATTGTTGAGGTTTGAGGTGGCAGCCACACGTTCTGAAATATGGGAGAAGACAGGACAGAGTTAACTCAATTACAAATATGGGATTAATCTATATTCAAAGCCTTAATACATCCAGAGTCATGTTGAAGGTTTTGTTACCAATTTAATACAGCAATAGCATTCTTAAAATCTTGAACCTCTGTGTGAGAAGAGAGCTCCGCATCTTTGTAAGGTGAAGTCTTTAGAGTCTCTGGTGTTTCCCCTTTGCACCTTCATTTGGTTTCCCCTAGTCTTTATCTGATAGAAAAAATAAAAGAAACTCTTTCACACGGCTGGTTCAAGCTGCATTAAAAGATGTTGGTTGGGACAAATACCAAACGAGGTCCCTTCACTGGGGTGTCATGCAACACTCACATGGCAGAGCAGAAGCCAAGCTGTGCCGAAGGGTTTCCCAGATCTGACTGAATAAATACAGGAACTTAAGGATGGAGGAATAGATTCAAAGCATAAGTTACACTAATGGGCTTGGCTCCCCACGGCATTTTGTTGCTTTCATAGGAGCAAACTGTGGGATGATTTTTTATTTGAGGAGACGCTGGAATACAAATGTCCATCTGCTGGCATATGGAGCTCATCTTGCTGTGCTCCTGCTTAGGGCTTAGAACTGCTCCAGGACAAAACTAGCCCTGATGCAATTCCTGTGCTTCGCTGGAGTTAACATAAATTTAAAACTTAAATGGCCCAAAGGCAGACTGAGCCTTAGCTACAGAACACATGTTCAAAACATGATTTGCTAACACCAGTGCCTTTACAGTGCTAGTCACAATGTTCCTCCTTTGGGCTGTGGTTAGGATAAATCCCAGTCAGACAGATGAGAAATGCTCCATCAGTTCTTATCTCCCCTCTTTTATGGCCAGAAATGGGGCATCCCTTTTGGATGCTGCTGCTGTAACTCTGCTTGCTTCCATTTATCAGTCACTGGCCATAGCACTTGCAGTTCAGATTTAATTTGCTGTTTTAAACTTGGGCTTCCTTCAGCAGCGGTTCATATCACCATCACATGCAATCTGGTGCAATCTGCTCCAGTTCAATTGCTATGCAGTCTGCAAGGAGACACTGGGAAGGAAAGTGAATTGTGTGCCTAGGTTGGTTTTAAAGGCAAAATTTCAGAAAGGACAAACTCATTCTGATTATGGGAAGCTTTTGCCCAAATATTCATCTGAACCCAAGACATATCACTCTAACCACATAGAAAACTTGCTTAAATTTTATCCTTGTTTCAACCCAGATTGCTTCCTTGGCAGAAGCCACCCACAGGACGTTGACTCATGGCTCTGTACTGGGCTGGCCATACCAGCTTGCTCAGGATACCATGTCACACCATGTTGCTCAGGATATGAAACCAAAGCACAGGCCATGGTCATCAAAGGGCTTCACCCCGACACAGGCCAGGAATGAAGGAAAGCCTCTGCCTGGCCACAAGACTGTGAGAAGAGACTCCATCCAAAGACACTTCCTAAGAGGAAGCTCAGTTTGTCACCACCGCAAGTCCCAGGAAGAAAGTTTCTCTTGTGAGCTTGGCTTCTCCTTTCCAAGGAGAAATGGTTAGGCAGAAAACAGAACTACGGAATCCTCAGAGGCACAGATAACATTTCTAATTCTCCGTGGAAAAAAGAGCTCAGAAACTTAATTAATGATACCTACTGGGGACATGATTAATTACCAAATAAGAAAGTTTAAAGAGAGAAATTCAGATGAATATTTCATTTCTAGTTTAGCATAAAATGTAAAATAAGGACAGCATCTTATATTTTCTTTAACTTTCTGCAGGAAAGAAACTCACCAAAATGGAACAGGATTGCCTGTTGGTGGTAGAAGGTGAATATAGGAATATGCAGCTCAAACTCAGCCTCATGTAGGCTATGGTCCACTGCCCAGATAGGACAGCAGAGCTATGTGCTAGTGCCCAGACTGTCTGATAAACACAACAAATTCTGGTGCCCATTCTTCACCATCTCAATCCTGACAAACATAAAAGCTACTGGGAAATGATCTTTTCAGAGATCAGGTCCACAAGATATGGAGACAGGTATCAAGGAATGATGCATTTCTGGGGATTATTGTTTTTTTCCACCTTCATATTCCTCAATTTGCTTCATGGTTGGAATGCTCTTTTTTAAAGAACCATAGCAAGAGTAAGAGTTGAATATTTACATTGCGGTTTTATAATCTGCTATTTACTAGAGGAGCATTTCCAGTAAGGCAAACTGCTGATGAGATTTGCATGTTAGCACCATGTTCATTCAGCAGCAGCTTTCTGGCAAGGCCATAATTACCTACTAGTAAAGCCTGGTAGGTGCTAATCCAGCAATAAACCATGAAGGTAATCAAACTGCAGACTGATACTTAATGCTCAGTAATGCTCAGGGCAATCTAAACAAAACATACCTGCTTGCACTCTGTCCTTGTGAAATATTTTGGTTTCCTCCATTAATGTGAGCCAGGCTGCCTGACTGGTGGAAAGTAATGAACTTTGCAGTGTAAGAGACAAAGGTTTTTATGAGAAAATGAATGCTGAAAAGCAAAGAATGGCAGGGAAGCATAAAACAATGACTTTCATAACTTTTAAGAGCCAATTTTCTGGCAAGAAAGACTTTGAATGTGGGGTCATCCAGAATTCAATTCTTTTTAATGCATTTAGAGTATTCAATGTAATTTTAATTTATTTAATGACAAAATACCTTTGTACTTGAGGATTTGATCAGCACTTGGCTCTATCACCTCATTGTTGATGGTGACACCTGGATAACTGGCTTGCACAGCTGAGATGATCTGCAGGTCAATCTCACCTAGGGAAAGAGGCAATATTGCACAAGAGATGAAAGCAAAGTTCAGGTAAATAATGTCTCCAGCACCACAGAGCTCCAGCAGTGCCCCTATTTTAAGTCTGATGCATGACATTTAGGTACAGAACATGTACCACATAGGTATGGTAGTGCACGGAGCACAGAGGTGCTCTGAATTCTTAACAGATTGCCACTGAGGGCTTTGCTCTAGCCATTGCTCTTGGCCACCTCTCCCTGTCCACCATATAGGAAGCTCAGGGAGATGATGCTCTTGACTGAGGGATGATTTATGGCTGGTTTGAATGGCTTTGTTAGGGCATACTTCTGCTTATTCTGCTAGAATGTATGCAGGTGAAAAAGACAATAGAGAAATAAACAGATGGAGCACAATGTAATGCGTACACAGGAGCTCAGCCCATCACATGGTCCTCCACTTTGTGAGTCCAGTTAACCACCAAGAGCTCTCTGCCACCTTCTGGCCCCAGGCCATGGGTCAGAACAAGATACTCCAAACCAAGGGTCTCACATCTCATTTAGACCTCAAAAACTTAACAGAAATACCTAAGGAAGAATACAACACTTTCAGACTTGTGAGTCTTTCATAAAGCAACTAATAACACCAAAATTTACTTGACATCTTGGCTGGTAAGTTCTTTGAGGGAAGGGAAATTTAATTTCCAAAATAGCATAAATAGCTGTGGCTTTGCTATCACTGCACACCCAGTATTTCGTTGGAAAATCAGAGCTAAGTCATTTGCAGGCATCCGTGGTAAACTCTGGAAAAACAGAATTTGTAAGTAACTACTGCAATTGTTTGTTTGTTTTGGTTGGTTTGCCAACTTCCTATAAAATTGATTATCCCTTTGAAAAGGCTGTGCAGATCAGAATTTAAAAAAAAAATTAATTTAAGTTACCATATGTGAGTAGGTTAACATATCCCCTTCCACTCTTCTGTGGCTAAACCACCCCTGTATTGTTTTTAACCAAAAAAGCACCACTTTGATTCATAACTTAATCCACAGCCTTAATTGACTTCAGTTAGCTCTTTTATATGCAAACAAGTGTCCTGAGGCATTTTACAGTCAAATTTGCAGCAGCTTGCATTATCAACAATTTGGCAATTAGGCTATCCGAATTATTTAAACTCTCCAACACAATTACCTTTTAAAGGCTACCACTATGTTCGCCATTAAGTTTCTAATTAAACATTTTACGTAACGGGATAGTTTATAGCACAGTTGCTACTTTATTGCAGCATTGATGACTTTTATGGTTTTTAAAGGTACAGAGTGCTGCGCACTGGAGTGTGAACTTAATAAGGCAGAGGCTGTAGGCAAAGGCAGATGCATTAGATGGGCAAGGGTAATGGGATATGATGCTGCATTAAATGGTTTGGTTTTTTTTCTCACTGTGGAGAAAGTTCACAGGACATGAAGAAGTGGGGAAAAAAACCTTTTCCTTCAATGCTGCCTCCCTGTGAAGTATAGGGGATGAGGTCACAGATGCTGGCATTAGGTTGGGGATTGGAGGGAGTTTGCTCTGTCTGCAGCAGGGACAAGCTTTGGGTCAGCCTTTACGTTGCAAAATGAACATTGACACATTATTGACTGAACACCTTCCTCGCTAAACTGGAGTGCCCCTGATTAAGTAATTAAGCACCTTTCTAATTGAGTAAAGTGTTCCTGTTACAAACAGCATTTTATTGGCAGACGAGTGGTTTCCTTTGATTGGAGAGAAATGTTTCTGCTCTATCACACTATTTTCTACTTAACACTCACCATTTATATACAATTATTTTTACTTATTAGAAGAGATCAACAAAACTCAGATTAATCCCTGGAGATAGTATGACCGAAGCATTTAAATAAACTGTTCATATAGTCTGATGTCTTAATGGGCTGAGCAGAATTAGGAAATATAAACTTTAATTAAGAAGGAACTTAAGCAAGAACATAATGAAAAGAAGCCACTGTGTGCTGTTGGTATTGTTTTTCCATCTAGTTAACTTCAGCCTTTTTCTTCTGATATTACAGATCACGGTGAAGCCTGGGCAGCAGACACCTACACCTGCAGAAGACTGAAATCAAACTGACCAGGAGCACCGTGTCCCCCACATGGCTGTAAGGTGCCAGTTAGGGCAAAATGGGACAAGTATAACAAGGGAGAATAGCTTTAAACTAAAAGAAGGGAGATTTGGGTTAGAATTTCTTTCAAAATTTTTTACTCAGAGGGTAATTTTTTACTCAGCTGCCCTGAGCTGTGTGAGTGTCTCACCCCTGGAGGCATTCAAAGCCTGATTAGATGGGATCCTGAGCAGCCTGATCTGGTATTGTCAATCCTGTGCATGGGATCTTTAAGGTCCCCTCCAACTTAAGCCATTCTATGATAAGCACATGCAGGTAAGGCTGGAGGTGTCCCCAGCTGTGCCATTAGCAGATGGCAAACCGGAGGAACATGTGATGGTGACTTGGGTTCATGTTTGGCCCTGTTTTTTCGAGGGGCCAGTAGCTGCAGAAGGGGCTTGTGCAATGGATGTGGACCATGAGAGTTTACAGGAGAAAGTAATTGAAAGGAAAAAAAAATCCTCTGAAAGACCTAACTTATGCTCTTGAGTTAGGGTTTTTTGCATGGAAAGCCAGTGGGCAGTTCAAACCTTTCTGTCCTCAAGAAGTAATGTAGCAGAATGAGAGTTCATTCGCCTCTTCCAGACGACTTTTTGAGAAAAGCCTTTACTGCAATTTGTATAAAAGGGTAAAAACATATCAATAGTGAAGCTGATAGCATACCTGCTCCACCACCGACACTTAGAATATTGATTGCAGACTTCCCGCTTCCAATACTGCAAAAACAATTACAGATGTTAGGAGAGCTGACACCAGAGAGATTTACACCCACTATACAAAGCACCGTGCCCTGTTAGCTTACCAGCCCTCCATTACCTTGCCAGCAGGCCTGGCAGCTGCTGCTCCACAAACTGCTTCATGGTCTGGTGCTCAGTAGACTTGGCCAGGAAGACATGGAAGCAGCGGACGTAGCGGCTGAGGTCTGTCAGCAAGTTCTTCATTGGGGACCCCATGATGGATCCGGGAGCTGCACACAGCAGAGAGGGAAAAGAGCTCTGCTCCTATATCTGGTGTCTCAAACCAATTACCGGGGATGGTTTGACATATCCCCAGAGAAAGGTTTAGGCAACAAATGAGGACAAATGCTATCCAATTGATTTAGGACAAATTCTAAGCAACTAAGGAATGTGGGGAAGATGGGGAAACTAGCAGTAGTAAAGAGAGAAATCCTAGCAAATGCTTTACAAAGCAGGGATAGTCACCACTAGGGATACAGCAACGTCTTATGGTCCGCAGGGAGGCAGCAAGTTGGTTAGCAACATCTTGTTGACTTGCTCAATAGTTTGGCAGAGGGAGTACTCATTCTTCCTTAGAACATTTTGGGTTTTTATTCTTTTCCAAGCATCTTTTTGATTGCCAGGCTGAGCAGTTGTTGGGTAATGGGCTGTTGATCATGCAATTGTTGCATGGTGGGCTGCTAGGTATGCACACTGACTGCATGGTAGTCATCTCCTCTGAGATCACCCCCATAAGTCAGCTTGAATGCCTAAAAGAAACATCCAAAAAGCTTTCTCCTTGTCCCTCAGCCATATACGTTTATCTTGCCACTGTGCTTATGGTAACCATTAACCCCAAAACTTGTTGAGCAGGTTATGTCTCAGATGGGTGCTGAACAAGCTTTGAAGCAATAATCGCTCCAGCTTCTTATACTTGGAGAAGGAAAAACAAGCTATGGATTGGTGCTAGATATAAGGGTTTATCATGTGGGTGCGTGGTTGGGTGGCTGAATGAAGGACTTTGCTCTTGTCCATGTGCTGTTTAAAGTGCATTGCGGAATGTTGCAATAGAAGACATAAATCGGAGCAGCAAATGGAAATATATTATTGTTAATCTCCATGCCAGCTTTTTTTGGCTTTACTGACACAACCACAAGCCAGCAGTAGGTCTTCAGATGCTTGTTAAATAGAGAGAAGCTCCCTCATGCCTTGGAGGCATGGAGGGCTCAGAAGGGCTGGGCTGGGTTAGCAGAGTGCAGCACGTGTCTCCAGAGATGCTAGTGGATGCCTTTATTGCTTTTTTTGAACCTTTTGATGTTCTTAAAGGGGATGTTGGGGGTAGGGTTGGAAAAAAAAAACAAAACTGTAAAAACGCACGCTGTATTTTTTAGTCCATGTGAAGATAATGGCACAATTCCCACAGGCAAACTAGAGCTTTCCTGAAAGCCACACAGGTTGATGGGATGGATGTCAAGAGCCCTGGAGCTGGGGCAGGCAGCATGTTTCCTGGACACAGCAGGAAGGACTGAAACCATAGCTTGTATCCATCACATCTTGTCCTCAGCAGGAGGAAGAGGAGCCCTGCTTCTCCCTACAGGCACCTTGCAAGGGGCCCTGCCTGTGACTGCCTTTGCTCCCCGCTTCCCCCTTCTGAACCTCACCGGTTATTTTTATTATTCTCACTGGACTTCTCTTGTTTCTTCTCAATGATAACAACAGCTGCCAGGCTTTACTGGCTGTCTTTTCTGCTGGTGCCAAAAATAACGTCCAGCTCATGACACATGCTCTTTTTGCATCCCAAGAGCTGCAGCTCTGCACGTCCCAGAGGCTCTCACAGGAGGCATTCCCACTATTCCTCTTCTTCGAGGAACCACATGCTGCTGCCAGAGCCCAGGCACAGGCTGTACTGTGCTGCTTGCTCAGCCAGAACAACTCCTCCTAAGGACAGCCACCACAGCAGACCCCCACCTTGTACCTCATCCCCTCTCACACAACAAAGATACTTTCTAGGACAGAATAGAAAACCAGATGAAAAAGATGCTGGAAGAACATGAGAACTTTGCTCGGTGCCAAGTGCTGGTTGGCACAGCACTGGAATGTGATGGGACCCCTGAGCAAAGAGCTGCCAGTCTGCCCTGTGTGAGAAACAGGGAGCAGCATCCCCGTTTACCTGGCTGTCTGTCAGCTCACCTCTTTGCTTTTTGCTTTCATTTCACAAAGAAGCTTCATTGCGTGCTGCTAAAATATTTTACAACCTTCAATCTTGAGAAAATATTTTGCTCTTAATGAGAGGAGATTGAGACAATCAACATTTCTTGTCCAGCTCTCTCTGCTTCCTGTGATTCAATTTGCCCACTCCTGGCTCTGCAGCCTCTAACAAACAGCTGAGATTCATTTTCATGTTATGTGCACTTCAAGGAATTTGTCTCATTTATTTCATTATGTTTTTGGCTACCTGAATTTGCCCCATCTACTTCATTATGCGTTTTGCAGTTTGAACCGCAGCTAGTGAACTTCAAAAGTGAGTTAAAAAAAGAGAGAGGGACAGAGAGAGGAAAGGATTGGGATTTGGGGGTCAGATTGCTAGAAATTGATTTCTAGAAACTTCTGGATGTTCATTTGGGTTTCCCTTTGCAGGAGGTTTGGGACTTGTTAGTAGGGGATGGTGCTAATGGAGGATGCCAGTGCAGCCATTGCCCGTGCCTGGTACTTACGTGATGGGACTCAGTGAGCAGCAGCTCCCTCGGTGCTGCGTAACGTCACTGTGGTGTGCTGCACTGCCTTCCTTTCTGTGCCTTTGGTCCCACCCCAGGACACGACGTTGCAGCTGGGAGGAGGTCCTGGGATGTGATTCTGGGCTGCAAACACTGCGTGGGGAGAACAGAGGAGTTTGGCTGCAACTCACACACGTGCTGTCCCAGATCACCGCTGTGCACAGCCCAGCTGGAAAGGTCAGGGAAAAAGGGAGAGAAAGGGAAAACAAAGTCAAACCAGGTTCCTCTGACCTGTTCCAACACTGCAGCTGTGATTCTCTCTCTGTGTCTATGTGTGCAGTTTCTCTGAGACATCTCTGAGCCTTTCTCTGATTCTGTAGGGGAGATTTAGGTCAGGTGTTAAGAAGAAGGCTGGATGTGGCTCTGGGCAGTCTGGTCTAGTGGATGGCAACCCTGCACCCCTGCATAGCAGAGGGCTTGAAACTAGATGATCATTGTGGTCCTTTTCAACCTAGGCCATTCTATGAAGAAATTCTTTACTCAGAGGGTGGTGAGGCCCTGGTACTGCTGCCCAGAGCGGTGTGCTGCCCTTCCCTGGAGGTGCCCAAGATCAGGCTGGATGGGCCCCGGGGCAGCCTGAGCTGCTGGGGGAAACCTTGCCCTCAGCAGTGAGTGAAACTGGATGATCAGTAAGGTCCCTTCCAACCCAAACCACCCTGTGATTCTATGATCTCTGAAGGTTCTGGGATCCAGCCTAAGCTTCCTGCTTCACAAGGCACTTGGTACATGGTCAGAGATCTAGCAACACATTGATGGGGGCTGAGGTGACCAAGAGTCCTCAGAAATTGGAAATGGCTGTCTCAGTATGCAGCACGTGGTAACACACAGATTTATTTACAGTTTGCCTACAGAAACCTATCGTTATAGATTACTTTGCTTTTATGTACGCTTTTCTTGCAAGCAGCTCAGATTTTGCTCATCCCTTATTTTCAAAGGCTTAAGCACACTATTTTCCATATATATCCACTATTTTCACAGACTTGCTAGCGGTGGTTTTAATCCAGGGAGTACAAGGGCAGCGGACCCATGCCTGTTATCACACCGCAATTTGGTGTAGATAGCACTGATAGCATACAACTCATATTATTCACTATTCCTTCACATTTGAAGTTAAATGAACAAGGTTTGCTCCTAGACTTGCAGCGAAAAAATGAACTGTTCACGGAGGAATGAACTATCTGTGTTGTAAAGGACATATCAAATAATACCAGTAATATTAATAATCCTACTTTCAGAGATGCAGTCACAGGAAAAAGAGACTGCAATGTGACATTTAGCCAATAGTTTATCAAGATTAAAAAAAAAATAAATCACATTATCAGTTGCAAATGCTGATTGAGCCACTACTGGGAACTGTGCTATTTTCTTGCTGTATTATCCCTCTGCCCATGCAGGGCAGCACCTCCAGAGCACATGCAGTGAAGCACCCAGCACCCAGCAGCACAGGGCCCTGCAGCACACCGCCTCCATCCACTTCTCTCCTTCCTCCACACCTCAGAGCAGCTGCAGATGGACCAAATATCCACTCCTCGAGATGCATGCATTTGTTGGGCTCCCCTCTGGGTCTGATTTAATCACGCTCAGCCCCATCGATAACAGCGGGAGCGAGAGCATCGCTTAATGTCCAAAGAATTATTTCTGCTGTCTTCTAATAAAGCACGCTGATGTAGGCAGGAGTTGATAACACGATTGCTGTGCTAGGGTAGCAAAATCTCATTTTACAGGACAACTGAACTGTCAGTGCCAAAGAGCAGACAGGTTATTGCTCATGCTCCTCCAAGGCTGCTTTTATTAAAATGGAAATTTCCAAAGCTTTGCATGCACACACAGGCATTGAAGTCCCTCCTGGGGCTGGTCACAAGGCTTTGAGGATTTTCTCTCCCTCCCCAAGCACCATGTAGACATCACCACCTTACACCAGACCTGTTACACGCTGTGTGCCTCCCACACCATCAGAGCAGGTTTCCTGAATGTGAGGCAGCAAGGCATCAGCTGGGCCCAGCCAGGGGTTGTGCACATTCAGTTTGAGACTGGGGAAGGGACAGGTGTGCCCCCACCTTTTCTCCAGCACTCAAACTGCTGCTCCAGGGCACTCCTGATCCCTAACACAGCACAGATGTGGGGCAGCAACTGCACCAAACCCAAATCTAGCTACCCAGAGCCATGAATTCAACAAACACGTCACTCAACCTTCCTCAGTACTCCTGGGAAATAGAAGTAATTTTTACAAATGTGTGCCTTGCTTGAAATCATTTTGCTTTTTTTCCCCCTCCCCAAAATTAATTGAATCAAAGATTGTTTGTGAAATATCTCATAATGGAGTGCTCCCAGCTGCTGGCTCATAATTAGTGAAACAAATCAGTGCTCTGTCCCCAGACTGACAAAAAATATATTTACAGAGTATTTCAATAAGAAATTTGAAACTGAAATTCTTCAATTAATATTGGAAAGCAATTTCAGCTCCCAAAGGCTGGTCAGGGGGCTTGTTGTTGAGGCCATGTCAGGAGGTGATGGAGGGTGCTGTGCACCTTCACTGCCTCATATCCTCATCAGAAAGAGCCGGTGGCAAGCGGTGGCATTAAAATCATGTGCAGCTCTCATCCTGCAGAGATGGCATGGATGGAGTAGATCAGAGAGCCTCTGCCTCACACCACACCTGAGCAGCTCACAGCTCACTTTTTGCTGGGACTTTAATGCCTGCCAAGAAGCCAGTTTCTGAGCTGGAGGAGCGTGAAGGACTCGACAAAGACCTGGCTGATGTTACGGATGTCATGGGAGAACAGAACTGTGCCAGGGAACATGAGCTGGGTTTTTGCAGGCATGGATTTTTGAAAGCAACAATCATTCATGATAAAAATGCTGTTTTTAGAGCATTCTGCCCTAAAGGTGCAGAGGAGAACACCTGGTGCTATGCTCACCGGGCACAAGCCCTCCCCAGCTTCACCAGGGTGCTACCTGACCATAACAACATCAGATCTGAAAGATCCTGAGTTTCTGCATCATTAACACAACCAGCAGTTGAACGGGAAGAGCTTTCTTCTGTTTGGATGCAAACATACCACATCAGCACAGACATTTCGATGCGAGGAGCCCAGCTGCGTTGGTTTAACTGGGCTGCTGCCTTCAGAGCATTATTTTGACAACTGAATATTCTGCTCTCATCTCCTTGGTGTGTTTCACATTCCTCCTAAATCTCTCTGCTTGAAGTGTAATATTTTCATGTCATTCATATCTCTTCCTGTGGGAACTTGCGATAAGCTTTGGAAACGGCTTAGACACACACACTCCTCTCAGATTGCAGTAGCCTCGTGCAACTCTCAGACTTGAAATCTTAGCATTAAGATCACAATAAAACCGTGCATTAGCAGCACTTAGACGTCTGTAATCCTTCGTTTGTGCTGAAGCCCAGCATTTAAATTACCCTGACTTGCTAAAAACTTACCTCCCTACTTAGAGATACTGTCCTCCATAGAGGTCTTCAAAGATTTTCTGATCCTGAGCACCTGCTCTGTGTGTCCTTGCTTCAGCAGGGTTTGGACTAAATGGAATCAGAAGTCCTCACCAACTCCAACCCTTCTGGCAAAACCTGTTTTCTTATATTCATGCTCTCAGGCTCCTGTTTGAGGATGGAGGTGGCCAGTACCATTTATTCCCACTGTGTATCTGCACAGCACTGAGCCTGCTCACCACTGTAGGCACTGCTACTGTCAGAACCTATGTACATGCATCTCATATGCAACCTATGCACACCCCTACACTCCATACCAAACTCTTGCCTTTATCATGGAATCGTAGAATCATTTGAGTTGGAAGGTTCCTTAAAGGTACCTAGTCCTACTCCCCTGCAATGAACAGGGACACCTACAGCTCAGAGCCCTGTCTAGAATAACCTTGAGAGTTTCCATGGATGGGACAACCACCACCTCTCCAGGCAACCTGTGCTACTTTGTGCCATATTGTAAAAAAACAAAAACAAAACAAAACCAACTTTGCCCTTTTATCCAGTCTAAATCTCTCCTCTTTCAGTTTGAAACCATTTCCTCTTGTCCTACCACAACAGAACCTGCTAAAGAGAGTGTCCCCGTCTTTCTTACAGCCCCTTCAAAACAAATTCAGAAGCACAAAACTAACTGTGTTTAGGACTGCATAACTTCTGAGAAACTGTTGCAAACCAGAGATATGAGAAATTATCTTACTTCTCTAAAAATGCCAGATGTGGTGGGCAGCTACTGTCACATACAATTAGATGCTTGCATGCTGTTACACAGGATGGAAAGTGAGATGAGTGCTGACCTGCCAGTCCTCAGGTCTTTGTGCTTTGCCTTGGCTTTGTGAATAGCCATTCCTTAAGCTAAGCTACACTCGTAATGGGGTTTGAACTAGTGTATGAGTTTCAGAGCTGAGCTTACCACTTACTGCCAAAAAGAGTTGCAAATGTGGGATTTCACAGTGAAATATCAGCACACAAACAGCTCTTCCTGGCTAGCACTTATCAGAGGTAGGTGCACAGATCATGCAAAAGCCTTGCAAGTAGCAAAATGTTGCTCAAGCAAAAACATACAAAAGCTGTTCATTGATTGTGCTGTCATTTTTTTTTAATTACAACTTAATTTGGAGCCAACAGGAGTTTCGATTTGAAAGCTCCTCCCTGCAACGTGCTTTAGAAAATGGGTACAGAAAAGGCAATCTTACAGCTGTAAGTACTGTGTGCTTTCAGTCCCTCTGTGCAGAGTTGCTCCCAACTTAATGACTGCCACCTTCACAAGTATAAAGCTGAAGGTGTGTTTATTTGCGTTGAAGTCAGATGGGAAGAATTTTGCTTAGATTTTTGGTTGTTTATCTGCACAAGGAGTGGGGCCTGCAGGTAGCCTCACCACTGGGATGCACCCAGATGAAGACGTCGTCTTGCTCCCCCTACCCCATCTCAAGCATGCACTCATCCCACAGCCATGCCCTCACCTCCTCACTCACCCTTATCTCCTGCAGTGTCTCTGCTCTCTGCTCCCTTCCTGCCCTGGAGATTTGCAACCATTACCTGTAATAAATTTTCACACCGTTTCTATCTCTTGCCTCCATCCAGCTGGTGCCATTGTAGGCAGTTTCCATGCGTCACCGCTTCTTTCAGGCATCGCATTCTCCTGCAAGATAGTGCACATCCATCTCAGCTGCCTGCTCACCCCTTTGTGCAGCCTTTATATCACAAGTTATTTAAACTCCCAGCTATTTTCCTGATTAAATAAACCCGGGACCAGCTACTCGAAAGTTATCAGGGTTTTATTAGAAAGCTACGTTACCACCTGGTTATTTTGATCCCCATTCACCTCTCCTCTCCCTGCAGACAAAGGCCTTGAGTTTCTTTTTATATACGTGAATTCACTCTTTTATTGGGCAGGAATCCTCTCTGCGATCTCTGCTCTCAGACAGTCCCACTCAGCAGGCAGTGTTCTGTGCGTTATTTGGCTTTGCTTTTTGTCTCTGCTCTGACAAGCCCACTGTGAAGTTTAGGGTGACAAAAAAAGGGGAGTAAGTAAAGGACTTCAGGATTTGTTCCTAATGTTGGGCACTCCTTGCCATGCTACAGCCACCTGCTCTGCCATTGCAGCCAGGCTCTGAGGGACGTATTTTAGGTTAGGATATGTGAGGATGGATATGATAGCTCACAGCTCCTACAGATAAAAGTTCTCTAGCTACTTACCTTCAAGATATGCATGTAAAACACTCCTATTGACTGCCATGGCACTCAGAGCAGCCGTTCACTTCCAAGTTGTGTTGGCCACCTGCACGCACAACACATTGTTCCTTCTGCACCAGAGGCAACTGAAAAAAGCAATAATTTGTATACAGGACCTGAACATGCCGTGAGGGCACCTAATAACAGAGCCAACAAAAGTCACGCTGGGGATTTATCCACTTCATCCACACAGCCTCTCTGAGCACAACGCTCCCCACGCAGCCCAGGTTACACAGCACAAAGTCCTGAGCTGCTGCCTTCTCTGAAGCCAGCAGCCTTAAAGGTGGATGGAGAGAAAGAACTTCATTTTGTGAAACATTTGGGTTAATTCCTCTGGGATTTAATTGCCTTTTGTTTTGCTATTGTGCAAAAATGAAAGCGCTCAGTGGGAAGAAATGAACTGCAGATAAGTGTGTAAGAAAGGGACTGTGAGGCTCTCTGGGGAAATGAGAACCTCAGCACAAAGCCTTTGATTTATTCTAGGAAATGGGCTTCTGCTAATCACCTATTTTTTGGTTCGTTGGCCTACTCCTGTTTTGGGATGAATGTACTTCTTTGTCACATCAGAAATGGAATGCTAATAGGAGCATACTGTTAATATGGAGTATGCTGGTCCCCACCTAAAAGAAAAAAATTATGCTGTAAATAACGCTGAAAAGTAAGTCACCCATAATGCATTAAAAGCATCTGAATATAAAACTTCAGAGCCATCTTTTTCCAAATTGAGGTTTTGCAGCACAAGAGCAAGGCAGAAAAATTATCAAGGACGGAGTCCTTCTTTCTATTTTAATGCAATGTTATTTATTGCAAGTTGCCTCAGGAATTTCTTTGCTCCAGAACAAGCAGCAATCCTCCAAACCCACAGCATGGCTTTAGTTGAGGGCCCTGAAGCTGAGGTTGCTGCCACAAGGACAGAGCGAGCCAACTGTGCACAGGGCAACGCAGCTGCACAGCCCAGTGCTCACTGACACCATCGTGCCACAGAAGTGTTTTGGTAAAAAAACACCTGCATCCTCCCTACTTCAGCTGGATGCACCCAGTTTACCCAGAGAAAGGTATCCTCTCAGATGTCCAAACAGTGACTGCTTAATTCTGCTGAAGTTAAGGTAGAGAGTGTCTGTAATTGCAGCTTCCCAGCTTTCGTGATGAAGTAGGAGACTGCGTTCCGGCACTTAGGGCTATCGATTATTTAAACTAATGGACTGAGACTGATCGAAGCTGTTGCTGCAGCCAGGGGGTCCTGCCTTGTGTCTTCTTTTATGACCTCGATAGAAAACATCTCACACAGCATGAGGCAGGGAAGCAGCTCCCCCTGTGTGTCCCCTAAGTGCTGTGCTCCATCCCAGTGCCCTAAGAGCAGTGAAATTGCAAGGGCTTTCCATCGCACCACCTTGCCAAAGCAGTGCAAAAGGTGGAAAATGTAAGAAAACACAGAAATATGTGAGACTGAGCAAATGTTTTGGGACTGGCATTGCCAAATTTATTCATCTGAGAGACTTCTAAGTGCTGGGATTCCTACACAGCTTGCCTAGATCTGACCAACACACTCAGTCATATCACACACTTTTGGGGGGGATAATTTCAGGCCCAGCTGCAATTGGACAGCCAATGCTGAAAGCCAAGTTGATTGGGTTTACCATTATACCTGAATTTCCTTCTGGCATACATCAAATCCAGCCTTTGAATTACTCGTTTTTCTTAGCTAACATGAATCAGAAGTATGGCAAAGAAAATTATTAGCCAGAGTTTATCTTTGTTTGTACCTCCTGTAGAACAGCAAGAAAGGTGTGAAGATCCAACCCCTCTTGTACAGGGTTTCAAAGTGTTAAAATATCCTCCCAGGGATCTGTTCCAGCCTGCTTCCCTTCCTGGTCTTACACATGATCAAAAGTACATTTATAAAGAAGAAGAAATCATTTAATGCACTAATTAGACTGTTCAACATGTTGCCTAGAAGTGTTGTGAATACCAACACTCAATGACAACTGTGTTACATATAAGCACATGCTTACAATCTTTATCCATCATTTAGCAAGATGTAAACAGACATAGTATAGTCTGATACAAACAGGACAGGGGAAGGTCCCCAATGTGGCCAGGACCTATCTGCAGCCCCTGTCTGGTGACATTTGCAATGCTGGAGGTATCAGCTCTGGTGGGACGCAGTTATCCTGTAGGACTCATCAGCAGAGCAATGCTGACCTCTGCTGTCTGCAATTAAAATTACCGGTGAGCTGCGTTCTGAATTCCAGACCTACAAGCTAGAGCCTGGAGAGACACTAGAAAAGCTGACAGGGTTACAGGTCTGGGCCGAACCCCGTCCTGCTTGGGGCCTCTCATTTAACTCACTTGGATTACTTTAGCTTTGTTGCAGAAGCTGAACCACCAACACAAATGCACAACACCAAGGCAGACTGGGTTTGCTTTCCCAAACTCTGTGTAACCACAAATTCCTTCCAGAAACCATTCCCAGAGCAGCACCACGAGATTCCTCTCTCAGGTTATTCCTTCTGCAGCCAAGAGTGGCTTTGCAGCTTCCCAGGATCTGAAAACCTATCCCACAACCTTCATCTGCTGACAGTTAAAAGGCAAGGGAGAGAGATGGGTTTTAAGAACTTCCTGATGTTATCCAAATTTAGATCCTTCACATTTGGAGGAGGAAGAAAGAAGCAAATGGTTCAGTAGAGGTAAAGCTGGAGCAAACATCTTGCTAACAGTCTGCAATCCTGCCGAGCTCTCATCTGCATCCACCACACATTCCTTATAGCTGCAATGAGCTTGTTTTACTGGAGAATAATCTGAGGAAGAGGAGGCTTGAGGACACTTCATTGCTCTCTACAACTCCCTGGAAGGAGATTGTATTGAGGTGAGGGTTGGCCTCTGCTCCTAGATAACAGCTATAGGATGAGAGGGAATGGCCTCAAGCTGAGCCAGGGGAGGGTCAGGTTGGATATCAGGAAAACCTTCCCAGAAAGAGCAGTAAGGCATTGGCACAGGCTGCCCAGTTGGAAGAGTCACCAGCCCTGGAGGCGTTCAAGAGCTGTGGAGATGCAACACTGAGAGACATGGTCAGTGAGCATTGCAGAGATAGGCTGACAGCTGGACTAGATTATAGAAGTCTTTTCCAACCTCATTGATTCTGTGAAAATCTCCTTGCATTCATACACGTGCTGGGTCCATGGACAAACCCACAGCCCTCCAACTGGAGCCAACAGTGCCTGAAGGATATGCTGTGTAACCCTCTACTGCTGCTCCTAGTCAGGGGGGAATTATGTCTGTCTGTAGTCAGGGTACTCTATCCTGGGACGTGTATTTCTTAGTCATTGTCACAAGGGCTAATTTATCTTTGGTAATTAGTTTCTGTGCCTTGGAGCAGTGAAGCGCAAATAAGTGTTTAACATTGATCTATTGCAGCACTTCACTGGGTAAATAGATGGCTGTGGTGCTGGCTAATGCTGATGCATCAGTGTCTTTTATGATCAGAGGACTCACTCAGGCAGTGGTCCAGCCAGAAGCCAAGAAGCTTTAAGGCGAAAATTGTCTTCTCCACCCTGATCATGCTCTGGAAGGCAGCAACTCTCCTGCTCCAAGACACAAGCCTAAACACTCCCTAAGGGGAGATCTCACCAAAAAGAAATGCAAAAACTTGGCAAGAACAAGTAGCAATGCCCTTTACTCTTTCCACCATCACAACTGCTTAGGTTCAGATTTTACAGCTCTACACAACCTGCACAGCCAGCTCAGTTCAATGGTTTGCCCCAGTCAACCTGTGGCTGGTTTTCAGTTACATGTGACTACATGTGTTTTCTTTTTGATTGCAAGAACATAACGTCACAGACCATAGAGGAAGGAGCTGTAACAAATCTAAGCTGGGAGTACAGACTGAGAAAGGTGATCCAAGAACTAAGTCTTACCTGGGTGGTGTGGACAGCTTTAGAAACTTAGAAGAGATAAATCAGCACCCCAGGAGCAAGAAAACTGCTGATTTTGAAGATTTGAGTAAGAGATTGCATCCATAATTCATTGCAGCTGGAGTAGTGACCCCTCATGGAGCACCTGCTCCAACCCAAGCTCATTACAACCACTGTGAACAGGACAGGATGTGCTGTTATACCCCAGCAACCAGGACAGAGGCAGACATGCACTATGTGGCAAAAATGAGCACAGAAAATATTTTTCTATTAGAAGGAAAACTGTATTCAGATGTTTATTGAATAGAATTGATGTAATAGTTCTAACTTACGTGTGGGGTGGACTATAAAAAATCCCTTATTCTAGAAATAAGTCACAGACACTAAAATATGTTATAGCTACTATAGCATTTTACTTAATTAAATATGCTATTACTATTTGGTAGGAAAGTGTTTTTTTTTCAGTGGTGCCTAATTATTTCCATGAAAAACATTTGTGTTCATCTTTATAACTGTGAAATTAAAAACAGGCCGTAAAATCTCACTTTGATTGAGAGACTCTTCCAGAATACACTAAGAAATATGAGTTCAGTGCCTACTACCTGGATATATTGGCTCTTCTGCAACAATATTTAACAAAGTGCAATTTAGAAACTGTTCATTCCTGCCACATGGTCTGAGAAGTATTATCTGCTTGCAGTGTTCAAAAATGATCCCAATTTGTGGTTTGAGATACGAAACCAGGCTACACATATACAAAGTGACTAATTTTATCATGATTCCAAAACATGTGTAGTAGTTGGAAAGTAATTTCTGCCCAGTCATGTACTTCATTTTCCTCATTAAGAGTCTTACCTTTCACTGATTGTATCAGAGGTGAAGAAGACTCACTGCCACCATCCACGATCATGTTACTGAACTGTTTTTTTCAGCAAAGGTTGCAGCTGCCAGCACTGAACATTTGGACATTTCAGGTCATCATCTTCAATCTTATTGTTGGGATACCTTTTTTCAAGGCTGCAAAATGCTCAACACCAATTGCTGAAAATCTAATCACTAGTACAAATCCCTGAAACAGCATTAGGAATTAGGCAGCTAACTTTGGGTGCCCTCATTTGGAGATGTTCTCCCACTGATGGCAATGAGTTCTGATGGCAGTGAACAGCAGCTCACAGTTTGATGGAAGAAATGGTACATCATAATATTTGAAAAACATTCTCGTCAATCCTTCTGCCTTTTTCCCTCCTCCTGAATTTGTTTTATTCTGAGATCGCTTCATTTTGAGCCTCACACTTTTCCCTCTTTCTCTGCCACTTTTTTCCCCCAAAGCACAGCAAAAAGCTATTGCAGATGGGCTTCCAAGAAAGACAGCCACAATTAGACAGAACCAACTGAGGCTCTGGTGACCTGATGAATGAATCACACTTTGATAAAAGAATCTGCCTAAGTGCAAAGTATCATTATAACTTAGCTTGGCTGGAAAAAGGCTTCTTTCCTCAGTCAAAACCTCTGAGAACCAGAAGAGCATTTTCAGACCACTATTACTGAAATAGACATTAATGTTCAGAAAAATAGCTATCCGCCTCAAAAATACAGGTTATCAAACAAAAATCCATTTCCAAGTATTTCAAACATGGGATTTTCTCATCTTCAAATTCAAAGGGATACATGCCTAGAAGCCTTAGTATCATTTGAGGAGGTATTAAAGGACAGAAATCATGAAGAGATACCACAATAGTGTGTTTGGTTGGAAAGTACAAACCTTTTTATATATTTTTTTTTTCTGATGAGTCAAATATCAAAATAAATTCACTTCAGGCACATTCCCATCAGTTTTCATCAGCATTCTCACAGGACTTTTATTGGTACAAGTGATCACAGGAAGCAAACTTCACGTTGAAAGCGCTCTACCAACCTGCAAAGAATAAGTTCATTAGGAAGCATTAATTGGGTGAAGGCATTATCTCCTCTGAGAGGTCTTTCTCTTGTTAACACTTTATAATGTTCAATCTACTCAAGCTGACTCCAGAGTGCAACTTTCCACCTTTGCTCTGAATAGACAAAACACCCCACTCCTATATCAACTACTTTTATTTCCATTGTAAAGAACTGCCCTTAGCTCAAAGAAAGACAAGTGAGACAGGTGCCACAGCAGAGGACAGAAAATGAGGTACCTGAGATTCAAAGAACACATATCACACAGATATCTACTGATGTGACCTGCTTTTGCTCAGGGAACTCATCATGAGCATCTTGACTCAGGGTGGGCTTCAGCCTTGTGTAAAGCCTTGTGTCAGGGCACTGCTGTCCCTGGGCCAACTCCTGTCTTTGCAAAGAACTTCAGCCACTTTTTGGGCATCATAAAGGCCCTCTGCACATTCATCACCAGATTATAGCCTGAAGGAGAGATGGATGAAATCACGTTTTTTATAAGCATCTAAAAGCATTGCCTCCTGTTGACTCCATCTGACACCATCTGCACTTAGGGCTGAGAAGATTTAGAGCATTTGCATTTGTTTTTAAAGGAAGGAGAAAAGAAACTTCGCAGCTCTCAAAAAGGACAAGTTTGATGCTGTGTTTCTGACCTCAGTCTTACAGAACTCAGAATTCGCTGTGGTCTTCTTCCTTTTTACATGAATGACATTGCAAGGTGCTTGTTTGATGTTTGTCTAAGCATTTTAAGCAGGGTGGTTCTGCTCTACCGTGATGACAGTGTGGTTTTGTAGATACTGCAATTCCTCTTGTTCTTCTGCATTTAATAACTTGCCCCAAATTTTCATTTCTCAAGCTGAAATTTCTCAATCTTTGCTTCATTTTGACAGTAGACCCTCTGGAATGCTTAAAAAGAGATGGCAGAAACAGAATGCCTTTACACGTACCCTTTCACCAGGAAAACAGCAACACTTAGATGGGAGCAGAAAGGGCTGACAGATGTGGAGGAATTGGGCAGAAGAGAGGCTCTGTTTTTTTTTTTCTTTTCAAATGCAAAAAAATGTGAATAGGAGAAAACCTTCAGCCTGCTCTGCATTCAATCCCAATCCACACACGCTGCAGGTGCTTGAGATGCAATTAATAACGTCAGATCCTTTTGCAGTTTTAGAGAAGTTATTTATTGTTACTACTGTGTTGGCATGGCACTTATCATCGCAGCAATAAAGCCTCTTGCTGGCAGTGCTGGATCCAGCCTCACAGCCTGCCTGCAAGGAGGGGAAGGCTGTGAGGATGGAAGCTGAGGCCCAGCAGGATGAAGCGGTTATGGTGGGGAGCTTGTGGCAAGCTCAGTGTGAAACACCGGCCTCTGAGAACAGGACAGCACTTTGTTGCACAAGTAAACCTAACCTTTCCATACTCAGATGCAAATGCCAGTCAGGAAAAAAATTATATTCAATATTTTCTAGCCTGATTTTGGAAGCAAAAAGTGACAGACCTTTTTGTGGTTGAGTGTATGCTAATGGCAGATGGCGGAGTGCAGCCGTACCACAGGAGTGGTACCCCAACAGGTGTGGGGTCTGTGCTTGCAGAGAGCAAAAAGAGCAAAGCCCTGCCCAAACCCAGCCCACCTACAGGCAGCTCCAGTGCAACTTCAACCTGACAGCGATATCACGATACCTGCTGGAACAGCAGATAAGAAACCCCTTTCTGAGAGCTGACAGCCCAGCCACTCTGCTTTGCCAAATACTAACTGCCAGCTGGAAACAAACTCAGTGTTGTCCTTTTTCCCCAGAGGATTAAAACATGTGGTGGAACAAACTTTTCCTCCATCTCTTCCCCTTGCAACACTGGGGAGTGCCTCCTGTCCCACCGGTGCTGGGCCTGGTGTAAGTGAGGTCCCCTGGCTGTTTCCCTTCCTCACCCTGTTCTCAGCACCTTGTGGTGCCAAACACATGGTGACTGTATGGCATCTAGTGTCCATCCAAGCCTGAAATATGTCAGGCAGAGCTGAGCCTGGTTGTTGGTGCCAGACAGTCTTCATGTCAGAGGTGATAAGAAAATAAAAGATAGCTTTCACCAAGACAAAAAGCAACCACAGAGAGGCACTTGAAATTAGTTTATACATTGCCCATCTTTGCAAAATATATGAAGGGAAATTAGACAAATTAATAAGGGAGGACAGTATGAAAGTCTGAATTTAACCTACTGTACAGGAGGTGCCCAGCCAGCGGGTTGCCTAAAAGCAAGAGTGAATGGGAAAGAAACAAGATGAGTCATAAAGGAAAGGCTATTTTCTATATTCCCTATTTCTTTCCCTAGCCTTTCCCTAGCAGGATTCTGGTCAAGGTGGGGCTTTTTCTGAGCCAAGTGACATTTTGTATATTAAACTTTCAGGGTCTGTGCTGAGAAATATATGAGCATGACTCCAGTATGAATGCTAATTATTTTCAAAAATAATTAGTTGCTGGGTGATGGAGGTGACAGATTTATTTAAATTCCTGCCAGTCCAACACAAGTGCAGAGATTGTATTTGCCTGGGGTGGCTGCTCCTCTGCACACACTGGGACCCACAATACAGCTCTCCCATATGGAGGTGAGCTCTCCTATTAATATCCTATTATGGCTTTGTACTATGGGTTACATTAATGTCCTTACTTAACATTTCAGAAGCATCAGTGATATTAATAAACATTAAGGACTGGCTCAGGAATAATTTACACAAAGTGCAGTGAAGTTATACTCTGGCAGCACTTGTTGTTTTAAGACATTTGTAATGGGGTGACACTCTCCTCGTAAAACATCCGGACGAGAGCAGGTCATTTGTTTTGTGTCACCTTAGGCTTTGAAGCAAAAAAATCTGCATTAACTTCTGGCAGTGAGTCACACTGGGAGGCTGGCCATGACCTCATGTCCACAGGGCACAGGAGAGAGGTTTGCCTTCCTTTGGGTTCCTTGGGACAAGGCCGTGGAGGGGAGGATGATCTGCTAGGAAAGATGAGGGGAACCTTGCAAACTGAGAAAGCTTAGGAAGGATGTCTAGGATGAAATTTATATTCTTCTAGCTGTTTTAAAGCATGTAGGAAAACAAGTCCCATCATGCAGGGGTAAGCTTTCGTGAATAGCTTTTGGACTGAAGGTTATTCACAGCTGAGTGGTTTGATTCTCCAGTGCTAATTATTTCTGCCTTCAGTTGGTTCATGAGAGTAAAAAGGAATTTTTTTTTCCTTCCAAAGGGATAAACAATATTGAAAATCAGAGAACAACTTGCTGGTGATGAAGAAAGTTTGTCAGTTAAATGTATTAAATCTGTAGAAGTTTTCCCTGAATTTCCTCAAATACCTTCCCCTTTTCCCAAATGACATGCAACACAGTCTGTATACGCACAACAAACCAAAGTCAACATTTATCTATAGGAAAAGACCTGCAAATCAGGATCATCAGACAGTTTGTTCAGCATGAAAAGTACCTCAGCCCTTATCCTGGAAGTAATAAAATTAATTTATTGCTGCAGCTGATCATTTAGACACTGTATAAAGTAAAACCACTCTGAGATAGGAAAGCACTGCGGAGTGTACATAAACACACGGGCCTTGGTCTTGTCACTGCGAAGTCAATGGCAAAGTGCCCATTGAATTACAGCCTGGAGAAAACAGCCACAGGAGCAATGAGCTGTAATCTGCCTTAATCCATAGTATCAGCTGTTGACAGATACATACAGAGTGCTAAAAAATGTTAGCAAAGCAGTAGGGACCGAGAGACAGCTCTGAAACTTTCCTTATCACGTTTCTAAATTCACCAGAGGTACCATCCTTATGATGTATGACAAAACATATGTTTTCTTTCCAAACTTGCTGGCAGATCTAACCAAAAGTGTCATCAGACTATCGGGAACTGACTAGTGGAAATGAAGCTCCTGTCCTGCTCTTCCTCGTTCCTTCTCAGAGATGAAAAGAAAAGCCCCGCTGGGATCTGCCCTGCTCATATGTTCTGCAAACCCAAGGTCTTTCCAGCAGGAGCTTGTTCTCTCTTGGATTCTTCAAAATTTTTGGAGCAATTTTAAAAATGTTATTTGATTACTTATTTACTTATCTAATGACCAATCAATCTATTTATTTATTTATTTCCCTCCTGCTTGAACAAAAAATTAAAGAATTGGGGCTGAACAACACATTTCCTGCATTTTGGGACAGCTGCTCTTTTCCCTAAAACCAGTAGTGTCAGATAACACAGTGGAGGAGGACTGGTCCACAACACCCTCTGGATGGCCATGCTGCAGCCCCAGGTCCTGTGTCCTGCTGAAATTATCTATTCATAGTAGGCAGATAAGCTGTAAGGTTTGTTTTCCCATTGCTTTGTAATTTCTGAAGGGATGCACATCTGAATTTTGGCACTTCCCAGCAGAATTGATCTGACTGACTGAGGAAGCAGGAGCAGGGGAGCAGATGTTATTAGGGACATCTGTCTGGACCCTGAGATGCTCACCCTGAGACATCCTGAGCCTGGCTGAGTGGTTTTTGGTGAAACAAGTCAGAAGGAGCATCACCAAAATGGTCTGCTTCTCCCCAACCAGCCTGGGGCTGCTCTGCTTGGATGGGATGAAGTGGGTTGGGATGGGATTGGATGTAAGCACACACTGCTGTGTGTGGGTGTGGTTATTTGTACTGTCCATTATGTCCACACCAACATACGTCAGATTGAAGGTTTTGCCACCTGCTTTCCTCACAGTTTGGCATGTGGCAGAGTGACCACGCACTCACTGGACCACAGACATCTTATGAGACCTCACCAGAACTCTCACTCTCATCTTCTAGCACAGTTTATCTGCTGACACTTGAGTATTGGAAGTAAGCTACTTCAAGAAGCAATGGTTAATAATAAAGATGTTTTGAACTCTAAAAAGATTGTTCTGCCTGCAGGACCCAACCTTTAAAAATATTTGAGTTTAAGAATTAGAGTGATAAATACCTTTTTAGAGATATGGCCTGATACCGAAGGACCAGCCCTTAGTCCTGGATTAGGCTATGTGAGAACTGCTCTGCCACATCTAGATCTTGCCTCTGTTGCCTTCTCCCAAGGGATCTCCAAGGCTAGCACCTGAAGCAAAGCGTGGTGTTTCAAGAAACGCTATTAATACATTATTAATACAGATACTGTGCAGCAAACTATCCCAGCAGTCACAAACCTGCAGATGCATGGATTCAGTGAAGCAAGCACAGCCCAGGCAGAGCAGTGTGAGCCTGCCTGCTTGGCTCTGTTCCTTCAGCTCAGCATCCAAGTAAGCCAGACACAATCCATTGGCTGCTGCAGCCCTCTCGTGGTCAGCTCAGAGATAGAATTTATACGTGGGAAGGCAGCGTGTCTTAAAAAGCACCACTAATAGCTAATAGATACCATATTAAAGCAAGAGTAAATATATAAATAAAAGGAATAGACGCTCAGAATAGTACTTGCTCCATGTATACAAGAAGAGTTGTTGTTAAATGACTTGTTAAATGACTTGCTTTTCAAGAATCAAAAGGAAAATTGCAGCTAAAGCATTAAGCAGTGGTGTTTCTAATGGGGGTGCCCCATTTCATCTCCCTACGCTGTTGTTGAACAGTCTGCTTTGAAGTGCTCCTTTTCTTTTGAGCATTTGTGCATTGATTTACAAAGATATGAGTAAATTTTGTTCTCACTGATCTTTTTTTTCTTTCAGCATCTGCTTACTGGAAACACATCTATATGCTCAGATGCATAGGAAACTCCACAGAGGAGTGAGACCATAAGTGCTGTTTGGCTGGGGAAGATCTGGGGTAATATATAAGGTAGGTGGTACTTTAAAGCTTGAAAAGGAAGCCTAATATTTGCTATATATATGTTTTTATTTTTATTTTACCAAGGAGAGGCAAAGACTTAATTAACACCTGGAAATAAACGATGGGAATTAATAGTGGAGGGAGGATGTTGATTGGAGCAGTGCTAACAGCCTTCCACCAGGCCAGCCATATACTCCCCACCCACTGCTGTGAGAAAGCAGAGGAGCCAGCTATGGAATAAGAAAAGTATGGATCAAAACAGAAAGCTTGTGCACAAGGCACAGGATAGAGGAGGCTCTAAAGGAGGCTCTCCAGTGTGGATTAACATTTCTTAGACCAACAGCAAAGAAAAAGTACTTACAGATCATGAAGCCATGGTCCTTCCAGGGAGGTGAAGTCAAACTACTGTTTTTCCACAGCTTTTCTCTTTGTTCCATGGCCCAAAGTGCAGAGTGAGGTTTTGACTTACCTGCATGACCATCATAAGCCTATTCATTTTATTTAAGTAATATAGGTGCTGTGGTGATGTCACCCCAAGGGCAGGCACAGCACATGGACTGCAGCAATGCAAATGTGTCTGCACACATCCTCAGGGTCACTTTTCTCACTTACAAGAAGCACTTAGTGTTTCCATAAAATGGTACTTTGCATTTCTCTATTTTTAACTTAATAACCTCTTCGTTCTTCACTTTCTCTAAGCCCACTTAGACAGAGCAAGATGTGACATTTTCTGTTTCAAAATGGCTTTTATTTTGTATGGAGAAAAAAACAGTAGAAAGAAAGTAACAAAATTAATACCTGCCTGAACGAGTGCAGGGCAAGTATTATCCCGGAATCCAGAAATTCTCCAAACAAAAAGGTGGAAAAAAAATGTTAAGACGTCTATATTACGAGATGCTGAGGTGTTTGGGATAGTAAATAACAATGCTGATTTAAAAAAAAAAAAAAGAAAACCACCAAAAAACCTAGTGCAGAGCAGCATGCTCCTGTCAGGGTGCACTGAGGCACATGCTTAGTGCAAAGCAGTGGGGATACCTTGCAGGTCTCGTCCAGGTACTGTTGTAAGAAACCAGTGCATATATGCTGCTGGTGTGGGGGCATCATATGGTGTCACATGGGCACATTTTCAGGTATGTAAACATGTTGTCTGCATAGAAAGCTGGAATTCCCAGCATCAAAAGCATAGAGAGGATGCATACCAGAGAGTGGTGGTCAATGGCTCAATGTCTGTGTGGAGATCAGTGGTGTCCCTGAGGGGTCAGTGCTGGGACCAGTGTTCTTTAACATCTTCATCAGCGACCTCAATAACAGGACTGAGTGCACAATTAGCAAGCTTATGGATGATGCCAAGGTGTGTAGTGCAGTCAACACATCTGAGGGATGGGATGCCATCCAGAGAGACCTAGACAGTCTAGAGCAGTGGGCCCAGAAGAACATCGTGAGGTTCCACAAAGCCCAGTGCAAGGTCAGGAACCTGGAAAGTGGCAACCTTCACTATCAATAAAAGCTGGGGTATGATAGGAAAAAGCACAGCCCTGCGGAAAAGAACCTGAGGGTACTGGTGGTTGCTAAGCCAGACATGAGCCAGCAATTGCCCTCAGCCTAGAAAGCTAACTGTATCCCGGGCTGCATCAAAAGAAGCATGGGCAGCAGGGAGAAGAGGGCAATCCTGCCCCTTTACTCTGTGCTGATGAGACCTCACCTGGAGTACTGTGTCCAGATGTGGAGTCCTCAGTACAGGAGAGACATGGACTTTTCAGAGTGCATTCAGAGGAGGACCACAAAAAATGATCCAAAGGATGTCCTATGTGGACAGGCTGAGAGCTGGGGGTGTTCAGCCTGGAGAAGGTTCCAGGGAGAGCTGAGAGTGGACTTTCAGTATTTAAAAGGGATCATTGAGAAAGAAGGGGTCAGCCTCTTTAGCAGCTCTGCTCTGTTATAATAGGAAAAAGGGAAATGGTTTCGAACTAAAAGAGGGGAGATTTAGATGAGATATAAGAAAAAGATTTCTACAATATAGGTTGTGAAGCACTGGCACAGGTTGCCCAGAGACATGGTGGAAGCCCCATCCCTGAAGAAATTCAAGATCAATTCAAGGGCTCTGAGCAACTGATCTATCTGTGCACGTCCCTGTTCATTGCAGGGAACTAGGACTAGATGACCTTTAAAAGTCCCTTCCAACTCAAACAATTCTGCAATTCTATAATAAAATACTTTCCATGCAGGCTTGTAGTATAATACAGCTTTTTACATTCTGAAACAAATTCTGCTGATACTGAACAATCCAGGGTGAACTCTTGAGCTCAGCAGAACAAAAAGTTCATCCTTGACATCACAGGCCGCTCCATCCTCCCAGACTGGGATGGATGAACCCTGCTCTACTGCCTGCCTATCTCTGCTTTGCCGTTTGGACAATTGCATTGCCCTACGTCACCTCTGCAAGTTGGTCCAGGCTCTAGGATTCCACTACAATCATACTGAGATTGTTGCAGAAAATGACTCTCCCATCCTTCCTGCTGCTGCATTCGGGCTGGCAGAGAGCTTCCTGCAGGCGGCTCCGCAGAGCTGCTGGTGCTGTGCCCAGGAAATTTTTTGTCCCTGTCAGGAAATCCATCATATGGCCTCCAGCTGGGTCCCCCTCAATGAAGCACTCAGTGATGTCCCAACCCGATGGGAACTCATAAACGTGGTACTTGATGCTGAGCTTCCTCAGAACTGCCGTGATGCTGTCGGAGGTGATGTAGTGGCCGCTGTCAGTTGAAGGCAAGCAGTGCCTGTACTTCTTCCATAAGCTGGCCCAACCGCTGCTGTCTGTGGAGGGGAGGAAGATCAGGCACGTCTAAAAGCATACACCTAAAAAGCTCATTCCGGATCGGCCTCCCCACTACTTCTGGTGGAAGGCTTAATGCTTAACATGGGGAACTGTGCTTTATTCACCACACCACCAGCTGGGGACTCGAGAATGACACACTGGAAAAAAAAACACTTTTTAAAAAACAAGTATGGCAATATTATAAGTGTCTCCTTTTCAAAGCCCACAGGTCTAGGCAGCTCCCTTTGTCTTGCTTGAGTCTTGGCCATTGCTGTGTGGAGAGAAGAGCCCCAGAGCTCAGGCTGTCTTTGCATGGTGCTCATTTCACCATGAACAAGGACTGGCCTTCTTCCAGGCACAGCTGCTCTTCTCTCTAGGCAATAATTTCACAGTCATTCATCTACTTTAAATGCAGGGAAGCAAGAGCATGCAGGTTACATCCATGTGGTTCCATCAGACACTGGGGTCCAACAGTCCAAGCTCATGAAAACATTTGTTTTGTTTAACTGCTATAGAATTAGTGCTACTGAAATCCCAAGGCAATTATAGCTGGCTTTCATACTTCATAGGAACGATGCAAAAATGGGAGGCCTCTCTTACCTGACAGAATTATGATCAGGAGTTTACCCTGATGGTTGAGGCAGCTGTGGAAAAACTTGATGGTGTTAGGAATATCTTCCACACGGTACAGCATCTGGAAGGGAGAGCTGCATGCAGTTATTCCTACTCCAGCCCTGCAAGGCTTGTGCAGAGCTGGTGCTTAACACCAATTCTGACGCTTCCCTGCCATTGCTGCCAATTTTGTGGCTGGGAGATGTGTGCATCCCTTTAAGTTTCTAGGCAAGTTCTCTGCACAGCTCACCATACTCACACCATACTCACCAAGTAGTTAAAACCAGCAGTACTGAATATCCTACCTGAATCATATGGATGAAGTCAAACTTCTTGTGTGTGTTTTTCTCTTTCACCTGTTGTTCATACTCTGAGGAAGTGAGCTGGTGCCAAGTAAAAGAGACCCCCTGCAGATCTGGGGCTCGATTAACCAGCTCTGTTTAAAAAGTAGAAACAAAACACAAATTTCACAGGACGGCATAAAAAATGATCATACAAATCAATGTTCTTGGCCATACCCCAGATGGCAGAGGGGCCCGAGATGCCTCACCTTTGTAGGCAGCCACGTGCTGTGGGTTGGGCTCTATGATTTCGTTGTTAATAAGGACCCCTGGGTGTGCAGCCTGCAGGATCTGGATCATTTTTAGATCCTGTTCACCTATTCAATAAACACAAATCTGTTATTTTTAAAAACCCTTGAGTGGTGATGAAAGGATGCCAATGCCCCAGCTGGCAAGGTAACATTATTTGCAGATAACACCAAGAATAAAGAAGAGATAAGCAACAGAGCAGAAACCTACTAATGGTAATATTCTTTACAATAGGAAACATAAGTTTTTGAGAAAAACACAGTTAAAATGAGGAACAAGCAGAAAGTCAACACAGCCATGCAGCTTTGACGTTGGTGCTGCCCTGGGGAGGTGACAGCTACTTTGTCACAGGTGTGACACTGCTTGGAGAGCTGGGGATACACAGTGGGTCAGTCCCCTCTGGAGTCAGGCTACATGGTCTGGGCATCCGTTATCCAGCTGTTGTATTGGAGCTGCAAATAAAGGCTCACAGATTTGCAGCTTGAGCATCAAGTAATTGCCCTTCATATTTAGTTACTGCTGCTCCTCCAAGACAGTCTGAGCTCTGGAGGAATAAGCATCAGCCTGTCTTGTCCTAGGAAATCCCCAGTGCCTTTTGAGGTGATGCAGGTCACCTTTGCTCCTACCAAAAAGGCCATGATGTGCTAAGTGTTCAAAACTCATCTGGTTCATGTGGGATTACGGAAAGAAACAGCGGAGATGATCACTTTGAATGGATCTCCGCGAGAATCCTGTTTGCTGTTGAGGGTGGGGCCTAGAAATTCTCCTGTCCATGCAAACTGTAGTCTCAGGGCACTCGACACCAGATCCTGTATCTTCTCTGACCTTCTGGACTAACTATGACAAGAACTGACATCTCTGATAGGTGTTATAGCAAGTAGAATTTAAGGAGGGAAATTCCAGCCAACTTAAATATAAAGATGCTGATGATACAATAATGGTGAACCACGACAACTCAACACAAGCTGATGCTGCTCAAGATTTGTCCCATTCTCAGGCTCGTATGCCTCCTGGAGAAAAGCAAGGAAGCTGCCAGCAGCAGCCCTTCAGCACAAGCCACACTGGGACACTGCTGAAGCAAGAGTGAAATACCCTGCAAACCACAACCTGCCTGATCCTCACCAGCAGCTGACAGCCAAGATGCTTGCACCAGCCATGGGGAACATGGGCTGAATGAGAAAGCGTGACCGGGATCAAGCAGCAGCCTTTCAGAATGCAGAGCAGGTCACAACCTCCATTAATAGTTCAGTTGACTACACTGATTCGGGCCGTGTGAAATCAGAGTCCAAGCCTCAGAAGGTCAGGGATCACACTTGACCTTTTGCTCGGTGCCATGCTGGCTCACTCCCATGCCGCCCGCGCAGGTTCGGCTCAGGCAGCCTTGGCACTGCAAGATGGGAGCGTGCATCCCTGCTAGAATGTCTTAGGGCTTTTACTTTCTCACTGAAAGTTCTTCTGAAGAGGAAATAAGGAAAAATGTGAGTAATGTAAAGGATTTTCCTTTCCCTCATGTTTTCTTGGAGTCAGACAGAATTTCGGTGTTACAGTACATAATGAGAAAGAAGTGTAATTGAGAACTGAATGATTTCTTCCTCCTTGCTTTCTCATATGCTACAACATATTCCCAGCTGGGGAAAATAGCCTGTTATTTTTGTCTTACTCAGGAAAACAAGCAGACAGAGTGAGAAAAAATGCTTTCACTAGAAAGTATTAACACTTATAATTCAGCTGAAAATACTTTTTAAAGCAAAATCAAACTGATAAATTGAATTGCTACTTCTTTTCTCTACTTTTTTTTTTTTTTACTCTTTTCCAGATTCCCTGGGAGCAAAGCCGGATGTTTCACTGTTCATTTAGAACAGCTTTAAAGCCATTTCTTCCAAAAGATTTTTCATCTCTGGGGGGAAATACCATTTGCAGCTAAACTCTAGTAATCTCTGGATAAAGACAGAGCTGTAACAAAGAAACCCAACCTGAAGAAGCTGACTAGGTGCCATGCTGGTAGAAGTGCCGGCCCATGTCCATCTCCACAGCCCCTCGTGGCCCTGAAAGCAACATAAACTGGGAAGAGCCTTTGGGTGGGAGACTCTAGGATGGGGCCTGTGGGTGGGAACAACCTCCCAGACACTCAAAGTCTTTCCAGTGAGGTTTGAAGATGCTTTCCTACTTAATCTAATGAAAGATTCCTTGATTTTAGAAACATGAGGCCAGATGACAGTCATCAAGAGATTGCCACGAGAAATAGTGTTATTAATGCATGAACAGTTCTCCCCATAGCTCAAAACCTGGGTAGTACTTTCCCTTTCCCCAAGGACCACCATTCCCCAGCATCTGCTGTGCTGTTCAGCTCCTTACCTGTGCCGCTCCCCACTCCCAGAATGTTTATAGTCGATTTTCCATTGCCGAGACTGAAATTACAAGTACATGTTACTCAACCACAGTGTGTCACATAATTCTATATTTTAATTATAACATCTTGGATACCATATTGGCCCAATTTAACTGAGACGTGCCACATGAAATCTGAGCATCTCTTTGGAACTCAGCTATAACTTACTATATGGCAGGAGCTTACCCTGTATGAGCAGGCTCATATTTCAAAGTACAGTAAGGAGCAGAATATAGGATTTCTATTCCCCTGCCAGAGTTTTCTTCAAGCCATGGCTGACACCACGCATAAAGGCCTCAAGAAAACCCAGAGCGAGAAGTTCCCATCAAGGGAGCAGAGCTGTGCCTGGCTGAGGCTATGGGGACAAGGCAAAATGGGGCAAATCTCTGCACCCTCGGGAGACAAGTTTGGTTTTCTACACAGCATATTCACTAGCATCCTACTAAGCTGTAATATTTTGTATTGGTCCAGCAAACAAAATTGTTTAAAATTCACATTAAGAAATATTTAGAAATATTTCTTCTAGCATTTCCTCAAACAATTTTTTTCTTTATTGTTACCTCTTTTGCATTGGATAGATAGATTGATTGAGAAACAGATCGATAGATAGATATAATGTCTGGTCTGGAGTTATCTGCCTTTTTTTACTCAAAGGAGAACACACTTTCCACAATATCCAGCAATTATCCAGACTTGAAACTGTTTTCTTGTAGCTTGGATCTAGCCTGTTCTGAAACTATCTACAGTCACACAGGCTTAGTATATTACATCAGTACTTCACAAAACTGATTATCATTTGATGCTTAAGCAATGCAAATTAACTTGGGATAGAAATAAGGAGTCTTAGGGGACTGAGGAAACCAAGAATTAGTCATTAGAATGGAATTAGAGATGTTCTTTTGGACTGATGTGTGAGGAAGTCCCAAAAGTGGAAAGAAAGAACAAGGAAGCTTCATTTTGGGGAAAAAAAGATAGATAGGTAGGTAGGTAGATAAAGAGATAGAGGAAAAAAGGAAAAAAGAAAGAAAGAAAGAGAAAAAGAATAGAAAAAAAATTCAATACGCTTTAATCCTTGGAAAATCAGCTAATGAAAGCAGATGGACATGCAAATAAGATCTTGATTCTTTCCTTTACATAAGCAGAGAAGAAGCACAGGTTATTAATTGAAATTGCACTTAAACAGAATATTTGAAAGGCTGCTGTTAATGGAATCAAAACTTAAAAGCATTAGAAGTTCATTCGTGCCCCAGAAAATCTGTCATCCTCCAAGATGTTTGCTGACCAAAGGTCACAGGTGGCCTTACCACCTCAGTGGACACGCTCCTTACCCAGCCATGATGTGAGGCATCACTTCCTTGTTGAACTCATCCATGCACTGGTGCTCTGTTGAGTGATCCAAAAATGACTGAAAGGCCTCTACATACTCCTCAGCCGTGAGACTTCTCATGGAAGGGATGACATACAGCTCTTGAGAAAAAAATATGAATGGTGTGTTAGTAACTCCCGGGCAAATGAAGGATCAAAGCACTTACCTCGTGGAAGAAACCAAACCAAACCCAGCCCAACCCAACAGAAGCCAGAGATTCGGGAAGATGGTGCAGAGGTCACACAGCCCAGGAGCCATCCATGCACATGGGCTCATGTGAAAACTCAGTCTGTTAACACTAAAGATACAAAAATTACTCTGATGTCCTTTGACACCAGCATGTTAAGCGATGGTCATTACTGCAGGTTGCCCTGAGGAAGATGTACCCATAATTTCCTGGAGGTGTTTAGCTGGATGCTACTTGGTTTGCAGAAAGGGAGTGTATTTCTGGCAAGAAGGTGAAGATGATTGCTCAGGAGGTTCTGGAAGGGTTGTGGTTCTCACACATGCTGGATAGGATGAATGAAACCCCCAGCTGTTGGCACACTTGCTATTAGGGGTGATGCACACCTGCAGCTGAAGCAAAAATAGTTAACCCCGTGTGCCTCATTTCTGGCTCTCACTGACACGGGACTGCAACACACTGCCAGGGAGGTGAATTCCCACTAGGAACCATGGCTTGTGGCCATGAGGGCAATCGGCAGCAAAAGCATTTCAGTTGGATGGGCTCATACTTACACACCAGAACTAAGATTTCCAGTTCTGAACCAAGGGCCAGGCAACTCAAGGGGCTACAAGCAATTACTGCAAAATCCAGCTTTCCTGATGTCTCATACTAAAGATGTTGCTCCTGCCCGGGGACAATGGCCAGCTGCTTGAGTCTGAGGAGCAGTGATAAGACTAAGACTGCAGGCTCACTCAAAGATGCCATTCAGCTAAATGCTGTCTCTAGGGTCTATCTCAGACAGATGGCTACATCAAGGATGCAGCAGTAGTGCCAGCCTCAACATCCGAGATCAGCACTGAAAAGGTAGTGTTGAGAAGGGAAAAAAAATCAGCTCCTACCCTAATTTCCTCCTAACTGAAGTGAGGAACCTTACATGGATGCTTATGCTGTTTCAGAAACCCGCGTCCCTGGCTGCTGTGTTTCTGTGAGGTATGAATAGGGATTCAACATCCAGCCCAACTGGAGGTACAGATATCAATATCTATCTCAGATTGATCACCTGAATACAGTGTAGCACCCTGTTTCTTTCTTTTTCTTCCTTTAACAACTTCCAATTCTGTTGCCAAGAGAATTAAGATATATTTATAGTGAATGGGCATTTTACTTTTATCTCTTTTTTTGTTTGTTTGTTTGTTTACTTCCAAATACCTGAATTATCGTGTGGATCTGCCAGAATCTCTGCTTCAAAGTTCATGCTGGGTAACCTATTCCTGTAAGGAAAGTATAGTACTTCGGTTATTTGAAGAACCTGTATGCTTTTTTGAAGCTGCATTGAAAATGCAGAACAGAAGGAAGATACTCCAGGACAAATTTTCCTCGTTCGATAATCAATACTATTTGGTGCTCTTTTACTATAACAAAGAAAGCTAAAAGCTCTTGATCATACAGAATTGCTGGTGATGGTGTGCCCACCTGCACCAGTGCTTGCCTGAGATGTGTGGTGGAAGATTCTTCCCTCTCTGAAGAATCATTCACCAGTCAGTACAGAGGAAGGCATTAGATTAACTGTGAGACTTTTAGTCATGAAAGGAGTAGAAGAAATAGCAGTGAAATTAGAAAAAGATGACAGGGAGCTTCAGCATCTGAAGCGCGTTTCTTGTCCTGATATTTCAGGGTTTGTTTTGCTTCTGTTTCTTAATTTCAGGTTCTCCTGGCTACAGCTGTTACCTGGGTGATTGGTAGAATCCATAGGACTCAAGGGACAAAAAGCAAAGGAGTCATTGGACCATTACTATTTTCAATCAGGCAAACATTTTCATTCTTAGTTTAGGGTTTTTTTTAGTATGTGAAGATTTCCAGCAATGAAGTCACCTCTCCATTTTCCTTTGACAATGTGCCACATCTATGGAAGAGATGTGCAAAAGGAAAGTATGAAATGAAACTGAAGCAAGGACCTCATTTCTGCAAAGAAAGTTTTAGGGTGAGGCTACCTACAAAAAGGAAATAGTTATCTTCTGCATAACTGCATTTCAATGTGGAGATGAACAGCAAGACATAGGAGTGATATTCCCATATAACCTTGGTTTAGCCACATTGCTGCTCCCCTAGCCTTGCCATTATGAAATGCAAAAGCAGTAAGCAGCCCTAAACTGCCCCCGGTAATGGAAAAGCTCTTGTGCAAATAAGAAATAAGCCAGGAGGTGGAAAAGAAAAATGAGAGACTTGTAATGGTGGCTTTGAGACATGAGCATACAAAGACTTTTAGTAGGTAGCATGGAAATGGCCATGTGTGCAAATACCGTGAATGAAAAAAGACTAAGGTGTCCCAGAAATACTTGGAGACACTGGGGTGCTGCCAGGCTTCTGTAAGAACTTCCCATTTCATTTGAGTTCATTATAAAAACCCTGTAGAAAGAGCTATTCAGGCTCCCACAAGGTAGATCAAAGGTCTCAGTTCTGTCATCTCGACCTCAGATCCCTTATAAAAGGCCTTACAGAAGTTCTGCAGTAATGAGCCTGAACTTAGCCCCCTTCCATAAGCTCCAGCTTGGCTGCAGGCCAGTTCTTCAAATTTCCACTCAACCTTCTGACCTCTTCCATATCTGCCTGTCGAAACAGAGGACTATTTTGTCCTCTCAGCTGGCTGAACCAAGCAAGGTGATTTTCAGGCTAAATCTCCCACCATAATACTGAGAGATGGCATGATTTTTCCAGGGATAGTCTGGGGATGCATACTCCATTTCTAACAGGTCAAATGTTTCCAGCCACCATAGAAGACCTGCCAGGAGGCCTGGACGGACTGTTCAGTACAAGCATTCACCAGGAGGGAGGATGCCAAATTAACTCTCCTACAGAGGTTTTCAGCATTTCTCTGCAGGCAGGGTTCCTAAGACTGATTAGCACTAATTGTTGGGAAGGTGGATACCTTTTGGGAGCACTGAGCATGACAGCCAAAGGCTCCCCCTGGCAGCAGCAGATATAGAGGCACAAGGAGTCCCTCTCCTGCATCCCTGAAGGCTGAATGAAGCCCTGAAACACGAGCCCAGGATCTCTTTCTTTCCATCACGTGCAAACACAGGAGGTCTCTCTTCACAAAGCCTCCCTCACCCCCATCCCTCCCAGGATGCGGGCACATGTGCTTTTATTCTCAAATCACACATGGCTGCTCATGACACAGGGACCCCTTCCCCACCCCACCTACCTCTTCATCTCAGAGGTGGGCTCCATGGTGTGGGCTGGTGCCAGGGCTCCCTCAGCCTGGCCGTGTGCTCGTGGCACGGCGTGGAGGCCGGCGTATCACCCAGCTCCTAGGTGAGCATTGCCACCAGCACCAGCCTCTTGCTCGACCTCTGGGGACACTGCTGGTGGCCTCTGGCCAGCACCTGTTGGGATAGCAGCGTCACTTGAGCGATGAGGGGGAAACCCGAGCCCTGCCCAAGCGGTGACATCTGCCGCGCCGTCCTCCTCGTACAGACAGTGACATGGGAAATGCCTGGGCAGGGAGCTGTGGTGTTTTCAAGGGGAAATAAAAGGACAGAGTGAGAGCGTAAAGCCTTTACAACTCCAGTGGAAGTGGATGAGGGATGTCAGCCGCCACCGGGCAGATCGAGAGGCTATGTTATTTGCTTTTCAATTTGCTTTGAACTCCTTCTCCACTTCCCAGCCCCGCACTGCCTCCAGCCAACATCTGAAGTCCCAGCTGTCCCCAGAGAGGAGAGTGGGCACAGGGCAGGAGCAGGACCCCACGTTTCTGCTCCACCAGGAGCCATACAGCCAGGCCCCCTACATTCCCCACCATAGCCATCCCGCTGTTCCCCCCCACTGCACTTCTCCCATCCCATCCTCACAGGAAGCACTGCCCACGCCACGCAGCCCTGAGCACCCCACAGCCAAACCTTTCCGAAGCAACAGGAGCTGAAGAGAAACCTCCAGCTTCTGGGAGCTGCGAGATGCTGAGAGCTCGTTGTGTGCTGACTGGAAGCTAATCCCTGCCCGACCCGGCACCCGGCCCAGCACCGAGCTGGCATTAGTGCACAGCAGTAGCCTTTGTTCGGCAGCACAGGAGACAAGAGGGCCTTGTGCACAACCCTGCTGCAATGCCAGCCCTCGGGGCAGCCGGGCATGTTGTGCTTTGGGGTGTGCTGGCAAGGTGCTGCCTTGAGCTGCGCTGAGCTGTGTGTTTCGTGCAAATAGGAAGACAGGTTTTTGGACTCTGAGGGCAATGTCTAAAGCTAAGGCTTTAGTTCCTCTAGAAGGACAAAGCAGCTGTGTTTCCCCACACAACTGCTGGTCCTCCAGGACTCCACAAGGCTCAGCATCACTCACACAGTGCCATGTCCCCTCCAGCTCCATCAGACTGCAGAGACAAGCCCTGGACCTGCACCACCAAATACTTGCAAGCCTTGTAGTTTGGAAACTCATGACCCAACTCCCCCAGAACTGAAGCATGGAAATCCATTTTTTTTTAACACACCCTTCCTGCTTTTCCATTAAAGGCTGGCTGCTGGCACTGCTCTTTTGGAACGCTAAAAACACCCTTTGTCAGACTGTTTGACTAGAGGTCATATCTCTCATGTAGCTGTAATCATAGAGTGAAGGAGAGGGCAGAGGGGAGTCTGACATGGCCACCTCGAGAAGGGCTGTTTGTTTCAAGGCCTGACCAGCTTTTGCTCTACAGACCACTAAGCATTAAAAATATATATCTATGAGAACAAAGACAGTTATGGTAAAGCATTCCCTTTACTCTCAGTAGCTCACAGGACTTCAACAGGAAAAAACACGCTCAGAATTTCAATTCCTATGTTCTTGTGCTGCTTCCAGCACAAGACAGCTGCAGACTGGGAAGGGCTGGGACCTGCTCATGGCACTTCATCAGCAGGATTCAGAACACCTCATCTCAGAGCAGAGCAAGCAGTGGTGTACAGAAGAGCAGAGGATTGCTAGGGTCTGTCCCTGTTAGACAGTCAGCAGAACCAACAGTAAGGCTGTGGAGAACAATCTCTGAGATACGCTCCTTCAGCAAGGCTTGTGACTGAAGCAGAGAGCCTGGAAACTTTCCAAGGAACATTCAGTAGAAAACTGAATCATTTACAGCTGTACTGCAGAAATACATCACATCCAGGTGCTTTGACAGCCCAGCATTCCTGATGCAGTCATAGCACTGTTCTCACTCACCTTTTGGCAGATTGCAATATGGTTAACAGAGGAATCATCCACAAGAAAGGATCTATGGGTGCTGGATTTATTCTGCTGAACACAGAGGCCACTAGATGGTGATGCAAGGACGTTTTTTCCGCTCTTTCTCTTCTCTTGGCTTCCCATTAGTTGAGCTTGGCCTTTCCTGGTAACACAGGTGGCTGTTGTCTTTTTCTTTCCGAGTGCTGACAGAGGTCATTTGGCAGCAGATCACTCGCTGCCCGCCTGTCCTGCATGAGCCAGGCTGCAGCCAGCAGTACAGCAGTACGATGTGCTTGCTGCTGGGGGAGTGTGTTTCTCTCCATTGGGGCTCAGCACAGGGAAGAGCAAAGGACTTGGCTTTCACTTTTCGGATTAGCCTTCTTTTGTAGGCTGTAGAAAAGAAAAGTATTTTATATTAAACACAGTGGGAGAAAAAAAGGGTTTTCAGGAAACTGGTAATCTCTGAAAATGGCCACACTTTGGAACAGTTACTGTGAGAAAAAGTCAGGAGATTTTCCTCAGGGTTAGTAGTCAGATCTCCAGGCAATATTTTCTTCCTCCTTTGAGACCAGTTATTGTCCTACAAATAAGAAGAGAAAGTAGATGAGAAAGATTGGATTGGCAGTAGCACAGTCAGTACTGGTCTGTAGGGCAGATGTATGCCATGAGCACATGTGATACAGGGACACACTGTACAGGATCAATGCTGTGGGGTGAGCAGAGATTTGTCCCAGCTCTCCTAGCATGTCTTTAATTGTACATTTGGTAAGGGCAAACTTGCTAAGGGAAAATGGTAATATTAAATTTCCAGCTTCTGCAGTGTTCTGGGACACCCAAAGTGTATCAAGGTTTCAGAACATAGAAGATGAATCATGGGATCATGGAACCATGGAAAAACCCAGGCTGGAAGGGAGCTCAGAGATCCACTGGATGCCTTGGAAGAAGTCCAGGCACTGGCTCACTTAACAGCAATTTCAAGTAAACTTTCAGCAGCTGGTGGGTAGGGGAAGGGTAGTTGGAGTGCCCCATTCTGAACAGCCACCTCAGAAAAGGCTTTGGAACAACTCTGAAAGCAAAATAATTTTATAACAAACTGATAAAACTAGAATATTTAGGAGAACCGTTCACGTATTTAAGTGACTAAATGTCCTACTTTCTCATTACGCCCTAAGCAAGCAGCTTAAGCCATCAGCTCATAGCATGATTTCAGGCCTGGGGGGCAGAGGAATGGGAGGGAAACTGTTTTGTGACTTAAATTGCTTCTCCACCAGCTGCTAAAAATTGATTGCCAGTTTCCATTAAACAGAGAAGCACCATTGGTCTCCTGCTTCCCCAAGCAGTGCCAATCCCTTGGGTGCTGCTGCTAAGCCATGCCCCACACTGCAGTGCCTGCAGCAGCCCCGTGGTTTTCCTCTATTTTTCTCCCCCACTGCTTAGCAATCTCCTCGTGGTGACAACGAAATGTCTGTTTTCCAGGAAACCATTTGAGTGTTATGGATTAGCCATGTAGGCACTTGCAGACCTCCATAAAGCATGTTGACACACTCTCCAGTGTATTACTAACTTGGCTGAAAAATTGATCAAAACTGATAGAGTTGCAGGGCCCTGAGTCCCTTTACAATCTGCTACTGTGCTGCTCAGCTCTGGCAGAGGTAGGAGAAGCCAAACCTGGTTTCTGTGAGCACAGTCTGCATTTTGCGGGGTGTTTGTGCTTTGTTCCATCATAGTCTCCTCTCTGGGAAGGCAGCCAGGTGTCAGCTCCCTGGACATTCCCATGTCCCAGTCCTACCAGAACTCCACCTCCTTCTGTTTGCTGCTTACAACTTGATATTTGCTGCAAGCCCAAGGGAGGGCTGAATAACAATATCACAAACATGGTGTCAGGTGGGATGGGAAACACTGAGATAACAAAAGAGGGATCAGAAGTGGAAAAGATAATAGAGCTAAGCATGCTACCAGAGCCAAAGTGCCTCCCTGCATTCATCCTCTGGTGCTCTTTGTACTTCTGATACAGCTTATGGACTCCAGTGATGTTGTTTAAACATATGTTTGACACAATATCAAACTATTAATACTATATATTCTTATTAGAGGAAAAAGATGCCTTTGTGGGCATCAGGGCAATGACAGGCCATTGCCCGTATTCTCCCATTCAGCCCCAAAATCTCATTTCTTTACCCCAAAGCAGTTTTTGGGCCAATTCCTTTAGCAGGGCTGTGATGACTGGGCAGATGTGATGGATCATGGAATGACCACCACCAAATGTCCACAAAGGCAAAACTCAGCTCCAGCACATTTTCATCTGTTGCTGGACTGTAGCGCAACTCCAGCTTTCATCTCTTTCCCTTTCCTCTTTAAACAACACATAATCAAGTTAGCTTTCCTATAGAGAATGTACATTTGATCTTGATTTCTAGTATCAGCTGCAGCAAGAAAAATTAAAATTCAGGATTTGTTACCAATGCTTTAATTACACAACGTTATCAAGTTGTCACCAGGCCTTTAATTATTTTTCAGTTTATATCTAATTTCCCGCATTGTGCTTTTGTGATGTTAAGGTAGATCTGCAACTGTAATAGAAAACGTCCAAGTCCTTTATGATGAGGTGGATTGGAAATGACAATGTTAATAAAATTTACTCATCTCCTGTGCCAAGAGCCACCACGGATACAAGGTTTATCTGCAGCTGGCATGCTGTTTGTTTATGCCCTTTTTGTACCACTGAACACATAATAATTTATTCTCCAAAAGAGCAGTGGCATAGGCTGCCCAGGCAGGTGGTGGAGTCACCATCCCTGGAGGGGTTCACGAGCTGTGGAGATGTGGCACTGAGGACTGTGGTCTGTGGGCATGGTGGGGTGGCCTGGGGTTGGACTTGGGGATCTGAGAGGTCTTTTCCAACCATCTATAACTCTATATTCAGAGAGAATGTGCTGGCTCCATGTGCTGGAGACTGTTGCCTATTTTATACCACCCTTCTCTCTCCTAGCTGTCCCAGCAGCACACAGAGCAGTATCTGAACCCCATGCAACGTGCTCTTTCCATGCCAACCTAAAGCTCTCTCCAACAGCGTTGCTCACAATTGTTCCCCAAAACAACAACTACACTGCACAGATGTGGATCATTAGTGCTTGAACCAGAACTAACTTCTCAGAAAATTGTACTTATTGCAGGACAAATTGAGTCTGCTATGGCAGAAGCCAGAATAATTGCTCAGGGGACTGTAGGGCTTATCCAGCAGTTAATTCATTATTTGTACCTGCTCGGAGCCAGGATAGAAACAGCAGGCAAGGCAGCAGCAAACAAGGTACAAACGCCAGCATCTCAGGATCAATTTGTTCAGATAAAAGCTTATTGCCATCACGGCAAGGTTGCAAAACACCTCTACAAGCGCTTACCAGTGGGAAAATAGGAGGGAGCAGCTTCACTGCAGTCCTTCAGCTTTTTGATAAGATGTGTGAGCCCTACAGCTGTGACCCGAACACAACTAATGCTGTGCTTTGGGCTTCACTGTGCCACAGCCACCCCAGCATCAGGGTCTGGAGGGCAGATCCCACCTTGGCAATGGGGCCAGGCCAAGGCATGCAGAGAAGGAGCAGCAGGAAGACAATGCTAACAAGCAGCAACATCAACCACATGGCACAGCTGGGGCTCCATCACAGCTCCGTGTGCTCCTTGGGATGCAGCTCTGTGCAGCGCTACAAGCACCTCCCTGAGGGATGTGTCCCCTCTTTTCACTTGGACCTGAGCATGGCAGGGAGTTAGCAAGGTGTGAGACTTGATGTGCTTGGTGTGTTCACACTGAATTTACTACAATATACTCTTTTAATACTACAAATGCGCAATTTTGGCTAATAGCCATATAAGTCTTAATACATCACCTCAAACAGATCCATCATTGCTGAATATTTTCGCAGCTCTTCCCTCTACAACACAGGTACAGGATAGTTATTTTTTATTTTGGTTGAGAGAAAGCGTTAACACTATTTTGGGGAGATTTATGCTATTTGTTCTGCACCATTACACAGCCATTTTTACTAAAGCAAGTGATAATTAATCTGATTGTCCCCCCTCCCATTAGGTACAGTGCAGACACTGCCATTTCTCTGCCCTTTGAAAATGAACACTTCCCACATGGCAAAGCAGTTATCATGAAGGGAGCCTCTCTGGCTCAATAAGGCCTCCAAGACTGCATTCTATTAGCACAGCCATTTTTCAATCAGTTACCAAATGGAACTGAAACAAATGCAATAGGAATTCACGAAGCACGCTAGGAGAAGTACTTACAGCTAAAAGAGCAACTAAACCAACAGCCCCAGCTTCAGTTGGCTTTCGTCATTGCATGGAGTAATTTGGGAGCACCAACATTTCAATGCACCAGGTTTCCATTCAACGTCTGTTAACACATATCATGCTACAGGGGGATGTTTTTACGTGGGAAGAACACAAGTACTCTCAACGAAATGACTCAAGGGCAATAAAACATAAATCGTCTCTAAACCTGTATAAAGGATGCTGAAGTCACAAACAAGGCATAAAATAATACAGAGCTAGAAAGCACTTTTTCCTTATTAGGTTGATCAGAGAAAAGCCAGTCTGGCAAGCTTGTTCTATCATGCAAATGGATGTGGTAAAAAAAAGGAAATGAAAATTCTGATCTATATTCATTGTCTGGATGTCAGCGAGGGAGAAATAAAAGTTCCACTTTACATTTTGCTTTGCTTCAGAAAGCTGATCTGAAGTTGCACAGGAAAAAAAAAAAGTAATCAAAGCTGATGAAGAAGCAAAAGAAAATCAAAGATAATTAACAGAAACAAAGCAAGCATCAGACACGGTGTCTAATATTAACAAAATACAGAACACAGAACGTGCTCGACTGCACCCAGCAGCAGCTGTAGGCACTGACAGCACTGTAATGGGCAGATTTATGGGTGGATTTCTCTCCCAAAGGCCCCAGCACCAGCCTGGCTGTCACCACTCCTGTCCTGATCACCGCAAGACCTCATCCCAGCAGCAGTGGGGTTGAGCCCCAGGCATGGGGACAGTATTTTCTGATTATTGTTTTCCAAAATTTTCCTTTTCTCCAGACTGAGTAACCCCAGTTCCCCCAGCTACTCCCCACAAGACTTGTGCTCCAGACCCCTCACAGCTCTGTTGCCCTTGTCTGGACATACTCAGGACCTCCATGTCTTTCTTGTAGTGAGGGGCCCAAAACTGAACATAGTATTTAGGGTGCAGCCTCACCATCAGAGAAAGGATGATCACCTCCTGCTGCTGCTGGCAGGATGGCACTGGCCTTCTTGGCCACCTGGGCACACTGCTGGGTCATGCTTAGCTGCTGTCAGCTAACACCACCAGATCCTTTTCCTCTGTGCAGACTTCCAGCCACCCTGGCCCAAGCCTGTAGTGATGCATGGGATTGTTGGTCACAGCAGGAGATGAGGTTGGTCGAACCCAGCGAAGACTTGTGCTGCTTGTCCTCAGGCTGCAGCTCTCCTCACTTCATTTCAGATTTCACAGCACTGGGCTTTTTTCTCCTAGCATCCATTTCTCAGGTTTGCCTGATTGCGTGAGACAGGAGGCTCTCTGTGTTTTAGATCTTGGCTGTCATGGTGATGAAAATGAGGGGATGAACAATAAAAGCACTAATATTATGTGGAAAAATACTCAAAATGTTCATTACTAATTAACTGTACTCCCAAAGAGTCAGCCCTGATGATCTGTGAGCAGGGCTGCCAATTCAGCAAGGCTGCCAATTCAGCAGGGCTGATTTCCGTGAGGAGCTCACAGCCATGTGAGGTGGGAGCTGTGGAGGGGACCCAATAGACTCAGCACTGCTCCTTTCTACATAGTGTTCTGCCTGTGCAACAAAAATACTGCAGAACTTTGCAAAATGGAAGGTTTTAGGGTATTTTTTTTTCTGTCACAAATGACCCGCACTGTACGAACAGCACTACTGAGCATGAGATCTGTCCTCCTGTCTCTCACATCCGCCTTCGGTCCTACAGCTTCATCAGCGCAGATTTTTGTGGTCAATGAAATTGGATGATGATGCCAGCACCTATTCCTGTAGAAAACACAAAATTACTGAAGAGCAGTTCACATAAATAAACACTTCCCTCAGAAGAGGACAGCAGTGTTAATGACAAATTGAGTGAAAACTCACTTGGCACGAGGCAAACAAAATAGTAAATATTTCACATTACTGCTCTGCAGTGACAGAGACTGCATTCAAAAATAATTGTTGTGGATCTGCCATATTATCCAAAGAAATAGAGTGGCAATGCAATCATGACTTGACACAGCTGCACTACAGCTTTTCATCTCAGCCCAAATGTTAACAGGCTTCATCAGCTGCTTGTGTCAGGTGAGAATGTGAGATTCTCTGAAGACCTGGCAACCTCGTGATGCTTCCCCGCAGTGAGGAATGTGCCCAAATGTCACTGCTGCTGCCCCAAAGGCAGGATCATGGCACAGGGCTCACACCAACGCATGTCCCCAGTGCCTCACTGCAATAGGAACCAGAGTAGAACTGGGGCTGAGATACTGAACCGCCTTTTCTCCACTCCCAGACTTGTCAGACTCTACAAGATGAAGTGCTTTACTGAGTTAAATAATGCTAGGGTTAGAGAAAACACCAAATAGCTGTAAGGTGGCCTGGCTGGCTTCTACTGTGATGTTTTCTTGCAGTCTGTCATGGGAGAGAGAGCTCAAGCAGCTCAGACACTGCCTGGGTTTCAGCAAATGTGCCACTCACACTTCTTAAGGGAAGCTGTTCATTTGCAGCAGCTGAAACAGAAGTAGTCACCTGTGCTTTGGCTGTGCTGCAACTCCCACAAGCCCTACTTAGTGTATGTTGGAAGAAAAATCTCCCATAAGAGAATCTTTCCTGCAAAGGCCTACTTGGGATTGCTTATCTGAGGACAAGATGTCAACTGTCACCATCAATTGCTTGCATTGTCTTTTCTCAAGGCACGGGGAATGATTTAAATGGGCTAGATTTAAAATCCATCATGAGTTGACATTGAAACCATTCTGTATTTCTGCACTCAGATGGATCCAAACTACCCCACCTAAAAAAAATTTGGATACAGTTGGTCCACCCAATGTAGGTAAGCCAAGAAGCTTGATCCTGCAGGAGAACATCTGCCAAACACATTTCTCATGGCACACTTAAACCTTTCACTAGTCTGAGTCACAGACTGCTGTTCTTCCCTAATTCAGTCAATGAATTTAATAGCAGTGCAGAGGACAAAATAAAATTGTGCAATTAGATCACTTAATTTAGAATCACATAATCGTGAAGACTGGAAAAGGCCACTAGGATCAAGTCCAACTCCAGCCGGTCCCCACCATGCCCACTGACCACATCCCTCAGTGCCACATCTCCATGCTCGTTGAACACCTCCAGGGATGGTGACTCCCCAACCTCCCTGGGCAGCCCGTGCCAATACCACTCTTTCTGAGATAAAATTTGTCCTAACATCCAACCTGAACCTCCCCTGGTGCAACCTGAGGCCGTTCCACTGCACTCACTGCTGACACTTCTGCAGAACAGCTACTTGAAGCCAGGTCACGTGCACTGGAAGCCAGATTGCCTCAAAAAACATTGTAACTGCTACCTTCTGCAGCTGCAAAATTAATGCCTGGTGTTCCATGCATCCACAGACTGTTGAAAGATTCTCCACTGTTATTATGTTTGAAGAGTTTCTTCCAAATGTCATATTGTCATGTAACAACCACGATATTCATAACATGCAGGTGAACTTTCATAGAGCCGAGGAGAAAATTAACATTCTTCTTTATCAAAGGAAATTGAATCTGATTTTTCATTCCATCAAAATGCTTCTTTGCCTTTCAGGACAAATCCCATCAATTGCTTTAACCCATGTATCTGTCTGGAGTCCGCTCATCACGATATTGTAACAAAGCATGTCATCAAGGCAAATGAACATAATTACCAGCGAGTGCAAATATAGGGTTTCTGGATTCTTTTCTGAGACATTTCATGTGTGACCAATGAAAGCTGTTTACATTTTAAAGTAAGGACAAACTGTATTAGACTGGGAGATAAAAGGGCATACGCTAAACATTCCTGCAGAAAGCATCCTGCAGCTGTGATCACCACTACAGCCTTTCAGCCAAGTCTGCTCTCTTCTCCCCAGGTGTAAATGGAACCACATCTCCACGCACGGCCAAATGCAAAGCCATTTCAAGGGACAGCGGGGTGCTGTGCTCCCAGACAAGTCATCCTCAGAGAGATAACATAAATCAAGCTGCTGCCCAGGACAGGAGCGTGTCCCAGCTGTGAGACAGGGAAGTTACTTCATTTACATTACATTTATACCAGCTACATGTTAAATCTGTCCTGAGGCATGCTAATATATCAGGAATTCCAAGCCATGTTTCAAAATGCCCTGAGTTGTATCATTTCTTTCTGCATTACTACTTCTCAATTGAAATCAAGCCCTGACATTGAACTACATTTCTTCTTCCATTCATAAGTGCAAATTAGGCTATATATTTAGAAAAAAGGCAGATTTTCAAGAAACGAGCTATGCCACGAGAGCAGCAAATGATCTGATCCCTAACAATCATACTTATGAGGACTAATCCAAAATGGAAATGCTCAACTGACTGTATTTTCTTCATTTTCTAGGAAACAGGTGAATGTAAGTGCACTCTGGCAAAGAACACTATGCAATTAGGCTACTCATAAAACCATACGAAGACAAGCACAAGCTAATTTACAGGGCTTTATCTATCTTGGCTAGTCAAGAGTTCTTACACCATTTTATTTCTAGGGCAAATAAAATCACTCTCTGCTCTTGGCTGTGGCATCCAAAGGTAAAACACTCAGCGGTGCTCCCTGTGTCACTGCTGGAGGAGAGAGAATTAGAGCTGGGATTCAGCACTGCTAACAGCAACGTTGGGCTCCCAGTCCCTCTGCTGCTCCTACACAACAAAAGCCCAGATGTTCCATGTACTTAGGCACAGTGACATCTGGATGCGGTATCTGCGCATGCAAATATCCCAGACGGGGCCCACCTGTGCAGCTGACACATGTAACAGCATTCACCAGCAGATCTTCAAGCAAAGCACAACTTCTGTGCTTTCAGTGCTTGGGCTTGCCCAGGGAAAGAAGAAAGCATTTTGGTTTGGGCTGATACTGAGGAAAATGGCCACATGTTGCAGCTGCCATGCTTTGTTATTATTACACCAACTTTCCCCACCCCAATGCTTGTTTGAGCAGCTTTCTTAATTGAGTTTATTCCATCATTTTTTCACAAGCTACCATTCCCCTTACATCATATCCCACAGATACACTAATGTTATGGCCTGGCAGTACTCCTCCTAGCAGCACCGGAATGTCACTGCCCTTGTAAGTCATACGCCACTCAAAGGTTCAGTACTGGGCACTGCAAAAAAAAGAGGAAAAAATAAAATAAATATATATATATAGACACACACATATATATAGGCTATATATATTATTAGGCTCCCAATGTTACTGATAACAACCAGACCCTGCTGCTAGTACCATGATCACTTACAACTCCAAGGCAAAAGGTAGGACCAGCCAAACGCCTCTGGCAGGAAGCTGCGTTCTCTGCAAGTGACTGAGACAGTGTTCCCTCTCGATTCCATCAATATTTGTTTCTTTGGAAAAGGAAAGTGTGTTTCTGACCTTGCTTTGCAGCCACAGCACCACCATGGCTTGATGCTGTGACCTCCTGCCCTGCCAGGGAAGTAAACCTATTCACAGTGCCATATCTCCAATGAAATCATAGCGTTCAAACTCTGAATATGAGCAGTGCTGTGACAACACGAGCATCGCCTTCTGCCTGGTGATGCTCTTCTCTCGTGATCCCTTGCACAGCAACGGCATGTTGACAAGGGCTGCTAATAATTCTTTTCTTCCCTTCTAATTATTCCAAAAAGAAGCAGCACTGAGCTAAAAATACCCTGAGCATTCTCCAGATCTGCAATTACTCTCAACTTGTGCTTGTCTACACCATTTCTTCAGCTAATCACTACAGCACCAAACATGCCAGAACTGTTTGAAATCAGCATTCAGTCTCAGACACAGTAAAGGACTAATAATGAATATTGTTTATACACATTTAATTCAACATACCAGAAGCAACTTTCTCACTCTCTTTAGCATTTTATTTGCTTATAAATACAAGTCAATACCACAAGATGGCACTTCCTTACTTGCAACACATACTATTATAAACACGTACCCTCTTCAAATACTCCCAGATGTTTACAACATGTAACTTTTCAGTGGTTTTGAAACATTTAAAAAAGCAAGGCCTGCTACAAACCGTATTTGTGTTTGATGTATATTAAATGAGGTCAGGTAATTAAATTCAAAAAAAGAATTTATAAATATTTCAGATAAGAAAATTTAAATACAAAAGCAGAGTTTGTATTAATTAAACGGAATAACAATTTAAACTGGCCGTAATGTATCTACATGCTTTTGTTTAATTTAAAATACTTTTTAAACAATCAGACCCTCTAGGCATTCGTCAGAGCACCCATCTATCTACTCAACCCTTTAAAAAATACTTTCAGTTCAGAAACCACCTAGGCTTCTTCTTAGCAATCCTTATTCTGTCCTGTAGATGGAAATGAAGAGAAATCATATTCCAGACTAGAAAACAGGATAAGAAGGAAGAAACTTTAAAAAACCAGATAACTTCAGACACTCCAACTCACTATTCTTTGCATTTCTCAAAATATGTGATCCAGTTTTAAAGTCTTTGAACGAAATGTAAACACTAGAAAACTCATTGTTGAAATATGTGAAGAATAAAGAACCCTGCACTAATATAGTGCATAATGATGCTGTGTCAAACTTGTCATTTACGGTAAATGTCACATTTTCTTCCAGATTGTCATGCTTTTTTTCTTTTTCTTTTTTTTTGGACCAATTCCATTTGATGTTGGTAGACTTTCTTATTTTAATTCCCATTGCTCAACAGGAAGAGATGCATTTTCCAGTTTCTTCAGGAAAGTTTCACAAGATCCAAGACTTTGACTCCATTATTTTTTCTTTAGTAACGAGGTGGCAAAATGTTAAGCTTGCAGTATTTCTGTTCTGCCCGGTTATTACACATCAGGAGATTCCTCAAAAAACTGAGAAGTCTGAGAGTTACAAAAAAGAAAGTGGTTAAGGCAGTCGATGTCTACATTTGGATTTCTTTTCTATGTTACATGTCAATGTCTCCATCATAGGCTAAGGTTAGAGGCTTCTGTTGTGGAGGAGTGCTTTGATGCTGCTTGCTTTTTTTGCTGCAAGAAAAATAAAAATATTTCAGGAAGCAAAAAGCGTAAACGGTAACACTGTGCGAAGCTCAGACACACCAACATAGAAAATGAACTTCAACATAAAAATCAGCTTCCCACACTGGCTATTTCAGTTTGCAACCAGGTGACATGGCAGCATGGAGGCTTCTTCCAAGAAAGCCAGCCTGGAACTACTTGTGTGTTATTCCATGGGTGGTGTGGACATGCAGCCTGCTGAGAAACGGCAGCTCAGTGTGCAGCCAGCTGTGCTTATCATCTGGAGAGGAAATCAAACACATTTGTCTCTGGTGTCTTCTCACAGATGATAAAACAAAGAACACCTCATGGAAAAAAATGAAACATGAGCTGCCTAGACCTGGGATATTCCTGTTCTTTTCCTTGAAACAACAATAGTTATTACTGAGAAATACACTTCCGCACTTCTAGTCTTCAAGTGATGGAGAAGCATGTAATGCTACTTCACAAATTCTCCACTGAGCATGCTCCATTGCAGATAATCAGTAGCTATATCACTCAAAAAACACAGAAGCTACGCTTCAATGCATCAGCCAAACACTGCTTTTAATTGAAGAGAGAATGAGAGAAATAATGAGAGGGAATAAATTCTGGGTGAAATAGGGTAATGCTGTTGTTAGGACATGGTTGGACTTCGTCACCATGAAGCCCCCCATAAGATGTGCTGGTGCAGAGCACGGTGCCCTATTTCTAACAGTGGCTGGTAACAGCAGCTTTGGACACAAGGCATGCCTTCTCCTGAGGTATTCACTGCAAAAACTTACATAGGGATTTCCTGAGCTAAGACATAAACCCAGAAAGCCATGCTTAACACCAAGAAAGCCACTCTCCCATTAACTGTTCTGCCATCTTCTACTCCATTTATCTTTCTGGATGGACAGCCCCTACCAGTAAGCTCACAAGGTAGTAATGCACAGTGTGAAAATAAAGATCTTTTGTTTATTTTAAACACTTCATCTGATGCCTCCTACTTCTTACACTGCATGAGGTAAAGATTCCCTGGGCCCTTTTGCAACTCCATTCACAATTTCATAGTTCTCTATTGTATTCTCCCATCAAACACCATTTTCCAGCTGAATGACCCCATTATTTTTGGTCTTTCCTTGAAGAGGAAGTAGCTCCTACCTCCAATTCTCTCCCTTGCCTTTCTTCAGCTTTTTTATTTATTTATTTTTTTTTAAAATAAGAATCCAATAAACAATAAGAAGCCATTCCTAATCCCACCAGAATTGTGAATATATAGGTCTACTGATAACCAAAAGTAATTATTTCCCCACATGACCACCACACATCTTCACAATCATGTAGGTTAGCATCTGTAACGTGAAGAGTTTTAAAGTGCTCTGAGGTAGAGACCAAATGAGGGTAGGTCTCTAATCCAAGTTCCATTCTTCCTTAATGCCTTAAGGATTAAGTCTTAAAAACAAGTGAGCAAACAAAGCCCAAAACTCCGTGCCACACTCACCACATCAGAAAGGATGTAAAAATCAGGAGGGCTATGATGAGGAACCCGCTAGCTGATACTCCATACACCCACATCTTCAGCTTACCATCTGTTGGAATATTGGAAAAAAGACAAAGAAAGAAAAAAAAAAACGTTTTGTAAATGAATTCTTCTCAAGAGGATAAGAGGAAACACACAAGCAGAACTTATAGCATCATTGATGGGAAACACAACAGTGAGTTGCTGGGAAAAATCCATCAAAAATGTTTTTGATAGGAAAGGCATTCCTGTAAAAATCAATTTTTTTGAACACACAATCTTAACTTTGGTAAGGACTTCAGATGCTTTTTGATGAAAGCTGAAAGGAACTCTTTGTGTCAGCTTTCCAGAGCAGCACTATTTCATAACCCACAGCCAGCCTGTACTTGTGGGTCACTTGGGGTAGACATCAGCACACCAAAGAGGAACCAGCTGCTCAGCGCTGAAAAGTGCCTGGGCAACAAATGGGAATAAATTCAGCTTAGAGGAAGAACAAGGATAGGCTTTGTAATAGTAAGAGGGATGAAGCTGTGCCACAGGAAACATAACAAGCTTCCAAAATTGAGATAGGGCTGCCAACAGGGCTGCTTGATCTGTCCCCATGCAATGGCAGGGGACTCACTCTACAATCCACGCAAGAACCCCTCCACACACATTTCACTCAAGTGTTGTGAAACACTTCCTTCTGATAGGAAGTCTTAATACACATTACTGGGACAGGTTTTGAACTAAAGCTCTGCATTAATAATAATCATTTTTAAAAGATCAATATTGCTGCTTCCTGCTCAGTTCTGGCTGTAAAGAATTCCTGGTGGATGGACGTGGTGGTATTTTCTCCACACAGCAACAGTCGGAGCTGATTCATATCAGCAGAGTTATTAATCCATCCTGGAGGCAGAAATACGAGCCCTCTCCATGCCCACAGACATAGGCTGACCGAGACCATTGCCAGTGCACTCAAGCACGTGGGGACAGACAGGGAACTTATTTTTCTTGCTATGTTGGAATGATCTTTTTTTTTTTCAAAAGGAAACATATTTAATCGGATCCCATTTTTTTTCCTGGTTTTGGCTGTGGGCTCTTTTCCCTCCAGGCTTTGTGAGAAGTCTGAGTATTGCTCACAGACTTTCTCCTCTTCTCTAATCACTTGCAGCCTATCTTCCCCGTGAGAACTGCTCTGTTCATCATGACAGGTTTTACTTCTCCTCCTGACGGTCAGGTATGAAATTTACGGCCAAGAAACATTTAACAGTGCTGCCAAGGGTTTGTCACAGCAAGCACATTGCACCCCACCAGGTCTGCTATGAAGGCAGACAGGCTCTCCAGCTGCAATACGAAGGCACTGGACCACACCAACCAATAATTTAAACAATACTATTTAAAAAGTTTCTGTGTTGAACTCTGGCCTCCCAGAGCGTGGCAAAGAATGGAAAAACAGCCAGATTCAAAATCAGTTCTGCGTGCTCCTGCAGAGCATTTGAAAGAACAAAAACATCAAGACCCATTAAATCATTACAAAATTTGTGTTCCAAACCATAACCAGGAAGGAAAACCACAAATTAAGTACAGAGGGGCACATATACTTCTAGTGACAGATACAAGTCCTTAGACATACACAAATGTCAAGGACTATAGCACTGAAGGATGATAAATGCCGTCTGTACAGGGAGCACTCACCACAGTTTTGCTATCAAGAGCATAACTAGTAGGCAACAGTGGTCTCCTGGTTCTGCTAGCACTAATTACTGCAATCTCCCAGATGAGTAAGCCTCAGAGCCTGTTTTAAGGCACTAATTACATATTTTGTCAAGAGGGAAGACAAAGGGGAACAGTGTGAAGAGCACCAGCCTTGAGCTGGGTCCGAAGGGCACATACAGACTGAAGAAAACTTACTGGATGGGTTGATGATACACTTAGCACATGTAGCATGCTCATTTATTTACCATACCTTGTTGCTGTAACATTTATACTCTAATACTACATAACACTATGTTCTGTTGAAGCTCCTTAGTCCCTGTCTCTGTCTTTTGTCCTGGTGGAGAACAGGCTCACAAACGCTGCGCTGAGGTCAAGCTCACCAGAAGGAAGCTTTGCAGCCTGGAATGCTGATTAAAACAGGACTGCAGCATCCACCTACACCTCTCTCCCTTTTTCTAACCTCATAAAGTTATCAGCTGAAGATGTGACACCTAAGGAAGACAGCCCACAGAGGGCCACGGTTGCTGACAAAGAGGCAATTAACCCCAAACCTGTGACTCAAACAGCTGGTGAACTATATGGGTTTCTGGATGATGAGTTTGGTCAAAAACCAACCAACTTTAAAAGGCTATGGACCAAGCTCTATTAGCTCTGAGACTGCCAACACAAAGGTTAACTACCGTATGCAAATCAAATATGTAAATGTAACATTCAACGTGCAATCACATATATCAGACAGAATTATGGTTCCCGGAATCCCCCAACAGAACCTTAAATTGCATGTTTTCTAAAATCTCATGTTCATTACAAGCTAATAGGAAAGAAAGGCAATGTCAGAGAGCAGAAGACAGGGAAGATGGGACTAGCAGGATATAGAGGCAACTGAAATATTTCAGTAAAACTTGACTTATCTGATACTTTTGTTGCTTATTTTTAAGTTATATTTCCATATCATAAATTTAATATGCATAAGTTAATTTTAGTCATAATCAAAATGGTGACCAGCTGTTACAGCTACTGCATCAGTCCTGTGTAGCAGTGAGGTGTGTTGCAGCCCGTGTGTCTGTTCCAGCTGGGAACGATGACAAACAAGCCACAGAAGTACTCAGGACTCACTGCTGCTTAGACACGGCAGCCTGCCTGCTTCTGGCTTGTTTTTGTTCTCTCAGTGTCTTAACTCCAACAATTAAAACTCCAAACTCTATGCTTTCTACTGTATTTTTTCAAACACTTTTGAAATATGTCAAGAAACAACCCATGTTGTCTTTAATGAAGTCTCAAGCACTTTTTGCTCAGAATCTTCTGAAGTGCTACTGAAGTCTTCCCTGGTCCAAATGCATTACGTACTGAAACATCACAGATAATTCCAAGCATCCCCCCAAACTGCATTTAAGTATACTTTTGCAAAATATTGTTGCTTCATTCTCTTTGCTATCTCCCAACATAAGAGATTGTGATTACTCTGTACAGTCACAAAGGAATGAAAGATGACACACGAGTTAGAAACTGTGAGGCCGCTCTGCAGTTCCAGATGCAATCTCTGATGTTATGATCTACAAAGCTTGTATCTTTCTTCTGCAGAAACACTGTAAAGAAAATTTATTCCATTCATATTTTTCACCTGGATTAAAAGGTTGAATAGACCATCCTTTGAAAATGTCATGCATTTTGGAGTTGACGGGTTTATTTTTTCCAGAAATCGTCTTAACATCAGCCTTCTTATCTTCTAAACCTGGTACCTTCATGCAGTAATCCAGCAAACCATTTGATCTCATTATTTCTGTATATCCTCGCTCACAACCACAGACTCCTCTCTAGGTAATAAAAGGGAATTCAATATTAAAATGTTAGTATCCTCTCACAGGACAGCACAAATTGTATGTAAACTATCAAGAAATGGCAAGTTACATCATATGTAACTTTACAACATCATATGTAGATCATACGTAAATTACAACATGTAATTACCAAGTTCACTGACACGAAACCAAACAGGCCACAACCTGGTGATGCAAACCCACTTCATCTAAAACAACAATAATATACTTGGGGAATTGGTTAAAAGAGTAACTTGATATGGAAGAGTAATAAATAATAATAAATAAAAAATAATAAGAGTAATAAAAGAGTAGCTCAATATGGAAACATTCTCATCCCAACAGGCTTAACCATAGGCATCTGTGGCCTGATCCAACTCCTCTTGTCAATAACAAAAATTAGTAGTGACCATGATGGGCATTAGAAGAAATGAATTAAGAAGCAATCCCAATTCAGACCCAACTCTCCATTCCAATCTATTTCTGCTCTAGTATTTCACAGAACTATCTATAAGGAAGCATTACCCCTATGACCAAATATCTGCTATGCTGGACCAGTGTAGGCAGTTTCTTCCAGAGGTTTCTTAGAATGTGGTGGTTCACTAAACAGATACTCCATTTTCTGGATGTCTAATTTAATATAGCTTTTTTAGATTGCATTTCTGTTCTAATTATCCTATAATTACAATGCCCGTGTGGTGGTCTGATATGCTCTGCACGATCCAAGCAGAAAATTGATTTACAGTATGTGTGATAAGAATTTAACCCTGTCATCATGGTTTTTGCTACAGCCCCTCCAGTTTGTTGACAGACACAATCCTGAGCTTTTGTTGCGAAAGGTGCAGGATACCTCAAGAGTTTTTACAGCTAAGAAATGCATGTCTACCTATCACTTCACAACAACCCGTACACGAGCTCGCATCCACTGCTAATTCCTCCCATAATTCCTCCCAAAAGATACTCAGGTGAGACTGAGAGCTGTGGAAGCTAGTTTTAAAACAGAAATATCTACACCTCAGCTGTATCTGGCTATTTTAAGGTTTTATGCTGTCACACCACTGACACGGAGGACAAGGAGAAGACATTTTTGGTAGCTCTGAATCTAGACTTCAGTACCTACAGGAAGAGACATTTGCAACCTCAGAGGCAAAGAGGAGACGGGGGCTCAAAGATCCAGCGAGTGCTGCAGATGCTCACCATTTCAGCAAGCAGGTCAGTTCTGGCTTTGCTTTAGGGGTTACTGTGGAGGTAGTGGGAGCAGGCTGCTATAGCAAAACAATTCTACACTTATACATCTTTACTCATCCGTGCAGAACTATGAAGCTTTTGGACTGAAATTCCTACTACTGCCTCGAGGTGGTATCATGGGCATGCTAAATTATCTCCCACGTCCTAGAATGCGTTTAACATACAAAGGTAATGAAAAAGGTTTTGCAATGTTCACTCCTCAGCCACATTCTGCAGCAGCCATGTACCTGGGTGCAGTAGGAGAAGGGTTTTCTGCATGCTGGGCTGCAGTGCTGAACTTCAGCAGGTTTGGTCTGAAGAGCACACCCTCCTGGAAAAGAAGAAGTTACTTTCAAAACAGAAGAGTGCTTTTCAAACGAAAGAGAAATGGGTATGTTTTACAGTGTTTTTGACTTGGATCACTGTACTGCAGGAAGTGATTGCTTGCTTATTTTAAATGGCTAAGTACTAGACTACTGAACACATTAGCATAATATCTGTAGGAATCGTATTAATTAATTTCACAAGGCAGAGAATTATTATCATGCCCATCTTATTAATAGAGAAAAGAGATATACAGACTTAAGCAATTTGCCCCAGGCCACATAGGAAGTTGGGGACAGAATCAGGAATTAGATGCAGATCTTCTGTGTCCTCATTAATGTCTTATCTACATAAGAAGACATAATCCACATAACACCTTAGCCCGTTCACACTAGGGAAACTCTGTGCTTCTAAAGGAATAAAAAAGAGTTAATGAGTTCTTAACTACTTGGCAACCTTCGCACATAAAACTTTTGTATATTATCTTAACTACTCATTATAAATAGAACTAGATACCATTTTCATTCCTGCTCTCTCTTCATTCATCCTGCGCATACCAAGATAGATCCTGCAGATGTGCAAGCCCTATTACCTTTGCCAACCTCCTGTACAGCTTCAAAGTGCTGACCATGAATTTCACTTTTCATCCTGTGCAGGAGGAATTTGTAGGTCACAGCACCAGCAGGAATCTCACAGTCTGAGTGATCTGAGATTCCTGTCTATTGAATAGAAGAAGCATTACAGAAGCTGGGCTCTTTTCCATTGCAGGTGATTTTCTCTTCCCTTCTCCACAGTTACAAGAAGGCTTAGGCAGGCCTGTTAGTACAGGCACACTCATTTCCTCCTGTGGCCAATACAGCAGTCATAAAATCATAGAATCATTAAGGTAGGAAAAGACCACTAAGATCATCTAGCCCAAAAGTCAGTTAGGGTACTTCACCCACACGTCCTCATGCAATGACATGCGAGATGACCTGACAGCAAGGCTGCTGAGTGCCCACCTTTCCTACTCACAGCTCTAAACTGAAACCTTGGGGAAATCAGGAAGGAAAGCTCTCCAACTGCCCTCCAAACATGTGGTGCAGAAGAAGAAATACCTGGAAGAAGACTTTTCAGCCACGTCTGCTTTTGGACATACCTGTGACATTGATTCCATCTGAGCGCTGACACCACACTGTGCGCACACTGTCTCGCCAAAGGCTGGTTTTCCACAGGTATTCGTAACACCTCCCTCCTGCAACATCAATACCAGTCGGCCTTCACTTTCCAATAAAACCTGAGTAAGCCCTTGTGCGGGACAAACCCTGGCAAGGCTACCTGAGCAAGGCCGTGTTTCCACCACTTGTCCAGAGCAGCTGTCTGTGTTCTCAGCAGGCTGACCGATGAGCGCCCTGGAGCGAGCCTGCCGTCCCGTTGTTTCAAAGCTCCTGCCATCAATGCATGTGAGCTCGCAGGAGCTCCACTCTGACCACTCGGTCAGGTGGCAGTCACCTGCATGCAGAGAGAATAAATCACAGGTTTGCAAAAGGAATCAGCCTTAAAGGATTAAGGACAGGCTGAGTACAACGGCTTTAACAGTGAAATAACACCAGTTTATCACCCAATGGTATGCATTATTCAGATTTTCTGCTTCATGAGAAATCTCATTTTCTCCAAAAAGAAAGTCTTTTTCAGGTGATCTAGAAACAGCAGACTGAGCATTTACCTGATCTGCTGAAGTACAAATTCTTACTGCAGCAGCTGACAGTGCTCAGCTATGCAAGCAACTCAGTCTCAGAAAGCTATTACAGACAGATATGTAGTGTGACTTTCAAAAGACTTTACCTGGGCAAGGCACAGAGCATGGTAACTGCAGTACACTCTCCTTCAAAGGTAGCTCACCACATAATGTGCTTTCTACTGGCTTGGATGTAGCAGAAACAGATGCATCATGCACTACGCACGTGAGGTTGCGGACTTGCAATCCATCTCCACACTGTCCACCCTACAAAATGACAAGAGAAAGAAAGAGACAATCATTGCTGCTGCTAGCAGATGGCAGAAGAAGCACACCTGACTCCACCTAAAAAGAACTCAAAGATATAAATCCAGTTTCTGGGCTGCAATAGTACCCTCAATTATGGGAAAACAGATGCAGATCATCTCCGCACACAGCTCTACAGAAGCTCAGAGGCAATGGAACATGAAAAAGTGTGTTGCAGCCCAAGTGGGGAGAAGAGCACATAAATCCTTTCCTTTCCACATGTGGGAGATGTGGGAAAAAAGGAGTCACTGAGCAGATGGGGCAGAGCTCAGGCGGGTGCTTCCCCCCAGCACAGCATTGGAAAAAAACAAATGTGAAGAGCACAGCTTTAGGAATGCTGATCATTGCCCAGCAAAGCTCCCAGAAGAGATGGGTACTGTAAAAGCTGAATACAGTCTTTGGGGCAAGCTCTCCATGTCTTTAGTTAGAGCTTGTGTATTTACTGATTCTTAAGGAATGCCCAGTTCAATAAACACAGAGATGGCTTTTCTGGCTTCCCTGAAGAGGCCAATGGCAGAGCCCATTCAAAAAGAAACGAGCATTTCCATTCACCCCCTCTGGTGATACAGCCCAATATGGGGCACTTAAACGGTTTAAATTCAAACAGCAAAAACCCATCAATGCTTTTAATTAGGCTGCAGAGATTAACGTATTATGTAATTTCTTAATTGTGCAGGGACTTAGCGGTTCTGATGTGGACACAGATCACCTGCTTTACTGAAATGCCACTTGAAGCCAACCACAGTCTGTTAGCACTGACACTGGTGTGAACACGCAATAGGAGGCTCCATGCAAGCCATTCCACGCTCTTCAGCCCAGTCCTAAAATACTCCAAATTACCATACACCAAACTACTTGCTGAAGACTTACTCTACCAGAAAATCAATATCATTTGGCTAATCTGATGATCAAGAGCTGAAGACGCTGTGAGAATTGATGCCCTGAGGCTATTTCTAGAGGCTGGAATTGTTTCATTTTTCCCTGAAAAACAGAGCTGCAGTGATGTCTGAGGTACACAACTTAAACCTGTGTGATGCTTTATGAACATGTGTCTCAAGCCTTGTGGAAATGGCACTTTGCAAAATTCAGTAAATAAAGCTCAAGAAGAAGGATGAAACATTGCTTTTATATAACCAAGGGAAATGCTACTTTGAATCACTTGGCAGTAGATTCTTTTAAAATAATGGACTTCATCTGTGGAACAGAATGGCTCCTACCAAGTGCATTTATTTGGCAGCGTGTTTGATAGCAGGAATCTCAAGAATATCTCTCCTGTAAACATGTGGTACCTTTTTCAATTTCTCCAGACCTCTTCTGTTGCTGACGCACAATGAAATGGAAATAGGGGCATAAATAGTTGGACTGAGAGTAGTTGCTTATCAAAAGCATCTTAGAGAAGCATTAGTGTAGATTTACCATATGCAGCCAGATCTCAAGTTTTTAACACCATGTTTCATTTTAGTCGGTCTGTAACGCACTGCTCTAAATTACCATTTCACTGCTGAAACCTCTATTGCAGCCTGAGATTAATGGTGTGTGAATAACTCATGCAGCTGTCAATTGGGTTAGAGTTCTTGGAAACTGCTGGTGGAAACAGAGTGCGATGTGGAGAAAATTCTCTGGGGAAATGGGCACTGATCAAACTGCAGCCTGCGTGCAGCTCAAGAAGTGGATCAAGGAATTGCTGAAGATTACCGGAAAGGACAAAAAAACTTTTAAAAAGATACTTGTTCTTTTATAAACGAGTCGTAAATATACAAGTATTTGTCGACACAACGATGTATGAATAGTCATACAGCAGCAGAGACATAAATATAAATAACATGAAAAGAATGCATTTTTTGGTAGCCTCCACTATAAAAGTTAGCGCGCCTCAAAGCAACATTTTTCATTCTTCTATCAGGCAATATTGACAATACATTTGTTTAGGATAAAAAAAAAAAGAGAAATCATGGACTCTAAACCAACTCCAAACAAACATGTTAGCTTTTTAACAGTGCCTTCCATTTACTTGCTTTCACTCAAGACTAGAAATCGTTTTCACAATGAACTGAACGCATTCAAAAGATAAGGTTGTTGTACTGTCATTTACAGAAGGAATGACAGTGGGCTTTTTTGATGTTTTTGGCAAGGTCATAAGCAATGCAGGAGCAATGCATTAACTTCCTTATCATCCTAAAAATTATTCACATTCCCCAAAATTATACATTTGAAGACCGAATTAATAGGTGTGGAATCAGTGGAAATTTGCTGCACTGACGGCACAATGAGGACTCAGTGAGCAGCTGCTAATCAGAGGAGCACTGCTGAGGAAATGATTGAATATTCAAAACTTTGGGGACCAAATCTATATTACAAGTACTCTTCCATGGGAGAGTGTAAGCTGAGGTCTGCCCATACAGCAGCCACCTCTAGCACACCAACAGCACAAGGGCTCACAGTCCCAATGAGATGCTTTGTTGAAATGTGCCTTTAAGAAAAGTTCTCCCTTTTTAGCTTTTATTGGGATTCATGTGTATTCACAATCATCTTAGGTAAAGAACTGACTGGCCAATGTTTTCATAGGTTGATGAGCATCTCATCAGGTAAAAGCTTTCCTTAATGAGAAACTATTGTCTGAGTACAGTTAAGGAACCATCTTTTAAAACACTTTAAATTAGAGACAGGGTTCTTGGTCTTCTTATCAACGTTAGGCAGCTAATTCTTGATAATATCCAGCTACTTGGCTTGCACTCCTTTAATGAAAAAATTATGAACACTGTCACCCACTACTAATTTCTATTTTCAAATTATTATTTTTTTTACTAATCAATGTTAAACACTTCAGCTCTCATGGGAAAAAGACTGATGTAGTGCAACCCTTTAAGATGATGTGTATTGCCCATTTTCCGAGTTCCACATCCCTCTGAATGCAGCAGAAATGCCCACACCTACAGGAGGGGTGCCCGTGGCATGGGGAATTGCCTGGGGAACAGTGCACTGATTTACAGACTGTGAAAGCAAGCACTACAAAACACTTAGCAGGCTGTACTCCTGAACACGCACACACCTCTAATTATTCACACAAAGTCAATTTAGCATAAAATAGTCCTTCTACAATTAAGAAATGCAGTCTCAGTTATCTCATAAAACAAGGAAGAAATACTTTAGCCTTATAATGAGTCGTCCTGTTTACATTACTCCAGGACAATTTCACGACATGCATTTTGGTCTTACCATGGGATGTATTTACATTCTTCTACAAAGCATCCTTGAAAACACGACTTCTGAAAGCTTTCTTTGGAAAGTACACTTAAGCTTCTTTTCCAGAAAAGCACAGGAATAAATCACCTTGTATTTATGAACTACATTTAATTCCTAAGCACCTCATTAAAGAGAACTGAACGTGGAAAAAAATGGCTCCTCTCCTAAACAAAGCAAAGGGGGGAGAAACTACAACACAGTAATTTAAGGAGAGAAGGAAGCTCTATCTCACTGCAAGTGCAGGATGATATCTGGCTAAGCAAAGGCTGTGATTACTTGCTCTGAGCTGAAATATAGCATGGTTCTGGATGTACACACTTTTAATCTGCATGATGTGTTATTTTTCTAGAATATGTGGGGCCTTAATTCAGCTTCTCTACTAATTCTTTTATCAGCTATGTTAGCTCCTCTGCTTGAATCGCTCATCCCTAATGCTTAGTAGAATTTGCTTACCTTTGCTGGACAAAATATCAGCTAAGGATGTTATACATAAATAAATACTGAGTGCAGCACATACAAAGGCTGAATTCACATCCTTATCTGCAACGAGCTGTTAAGCACAGGAATGAAGAAGAAAGGTGACCCTAAAATGTATTTCTGGTTCTGTGATCCTGAACTATCCAAAGGCTGTAATACTCCAAATTTCATCTCCAAAAAGCCATGTAAATTCTGGCGTTTGCTATTGGTCCATCAGCTGCAGCCAGAAATAGAACAAGCATTCAAGTCATGCAAGCTGCACTAAAGAGCAGATCAGAAAACACAAATAATGTGTCTTCACTTCCACTTTGGTCTTCCATTTCCTACATTTGGCAATATGGAAAATCAGGCAGGGGCCTGTGCATAGGTCCTGTGCCACAACCACAGCAAACAGGGCTCTCAGCAGCCCAAGCGGGCTTCATCATGTCTGAGAAACTCACACAAGCTGCCCATTAGTTACCAATTAATCTATTTGAATACAGGAGACGTCAAGTAACAGCTAAGGAGAGAAGAAAAAGCGCAGGGGGAAAAAATATCAATTCAAGGCTGACAATGGCCAATGGCAGTGGGAGAACGACTGCAGCGTGGAGGGCAGAGCCCACATTGACTCCAGCCATTCTCTAGCTGTTAAAAAGAGCAAGAAGGAGCCCACAATCCTTGCAGGAACACTATTGCAGGAAAAAACCTAAAAAACCTCCTATATTGTTCTTAGAAGAAGAGACAAGCTATTTTCTCGTTAGAGTAGCTTTATATAACTAAATTATAGGTCACCACAACTATGCTTGCTCAAGCACATTCACTCCATAAATCTTCTTTAATACAACTATAAGCTCACACTACATGAACTTATATTGCTATAAATCGCTGCTGCCAGCTGAGAGACCACGCGCACAGGTTTACATGCCCGAATTTCCCCTGTGTCTCCAACAACTGGAAAAGAAACGCCTCCCTCTCAACAAGGAAGATCTATGGCTACCCCAAGGTGGCTGTGAGCCGTACCTGGAGTCTGCAGGGCGACCAGGGCCCAAGATGCCAGCTGTAGCAGGGCTTCACCGGGCAGCTGCGGTGCTGGCTGAGCTGTGCTGGGCAGGGCCGGCCCTCGGCCGCAGCCTTCAGCAGCACGGTGCGCCCGCGCACCATCTGGCCTGCGGAGAGAAGAGATGGCAGTCAGCAGGAAGGAATGGATCTAGGGGTCAGCATGGTTACAAGCTCATCTTCCATCAATAAAAATGCTCTTTTTCAAAACAAACAAACAAAAATAATAAAGCAATTATTGGAGAAGACTATTCGGCTGATACGGATGCAATTACCGATCTTCTGCCGCGCGATGCAGTTGCTGATATTTCTGAGCACAGTTTTGTTTAAACACAGTTTTGTATGTTTCCCAAATATGTTATTTGTTTATGCAATACAGTTAAACACTTGACTAAATCCTGATTATTAAATACGACAGGAAAATAATTCCTATGGAAGCATCATTTCTACCCCTGTCCATTCAATATGTTTCTAGAGATTTTTAACAAATGAAATCTTCCTTTTATGACCAATTATGTGCACCTGATTTGAAAACTGCGAACACCCTAATGGCTATTACCGTCCATAACCACTTCTGCCATTTCCATTAAAATCCTATTTATTATTGGTGAAAACTTCTTCAGCTACTGAATGGAAAAAGCAATTATGTTACCACTTTTGAAATAATAAAACTGAATGCACTCATTAAAGTTACAGCAATTCCATTTCCTTTTCTTTTGCTGTCCGTTTCTATCCAGGAATGTTTTCACTCAAAATGATTCAATTAGAATCCTGGCTCCAATTAAAAAGAAAACTGGAAAAAAGCCCTTATGCAATGGAAGGCATAAGATTGTGCTATGGATAAATCTTCTGCCTCGCCTCTCAACAGACGGGGATTTGAGAAACAGTTAAAAAATAGGGAAAAGGATTCAGTAATAAGAGCACACCCATGCAAAACAGGTGCAAGCCATAATTGCTAGCTCCCTGACCAGGAAAGAGAGCATGCTTTGCAGTGAAGTATTCCCATTTGTATTTCAGCCATTTAGTTACCATCTTGGGTACTGCCATCATGAATGTCACTACAAGTAGGGCTTCCCAAAAAAAATCTGGCAAGTGAAAATTAAAAGCACACTCACCTGAAAATGCTACTGACACATCTCAGTGAGTTTTCTTACCTGTCCAATGCTATTCCCTCGTTCTTACCCACTGAATTCCATTTTTAAACCCATTTAAACCAATTTTAAGACTTTTTCCTTTTCGAGTTCTAATCCTCTGGACCAAGTTTGTAACAGAAGTGATGATAAAAGCTCTTATCCACATGACTGTGCATCCAGCCATTGTAGAATTAGATACATTAGGAGGTGGAAAAAACCCTCCTAGCTGAGAACAGAAAAAAGGTAAGGTGCACCAGGAGAGCAACCATTCTGCTGCTAGCACATGGAAAGAGAGGGTTGCAGCAATGGAACTCAGATACCAAGGTACTTGTAAGCAGGAGAATGAGAGAAGACCAAGGGACGTGATGCTGCTTACTCCAGAATGGGAAGTTGTGCGAACCAGCCACTAGCACATTCAGGGATGCTGCAACCAGCAGAGATATGCAGCTCATAAAATTAGGCTGACTGTTAGCATGTAGCTCTGTGAGATCTAGGAACTGATTAGCAATGGAAAAGGTTCTTAGAGAAAGCAGGAAAGCTACAGCTGTGGGGTTTGCAGGAGACAGCACAGGGGATGCCTGGGGCAAGCAGTTCACTGCTGAGCCCCACAGGCATGAGCTGGAAAGTGGCAGCCACAGCTCCGAGTTAAAGATCTGAGCTCATGTGGAGGGGCTCAAAACCCTGAAGTATTCATCAAGCTATTTTAATTAAAGACGTAATTTCCTTTTATACTCTCCGCTTAACAACTTTCTAACAAACTGTAAATGGGAAGATCACAGGATAAAAATCCCGATTTTCCTTTAAAGAGGAACTAACAACCATTATGTTTTTATTTACATCTTATTTCCCCACAGTGGGTTATCCAAACCATTTAAAATCACTGCATTCACAATGGTCATATGGTGTTTGCCTCATTTCTCCTACCTCTTCCTTCCCATACCGTGAAAAAATCATGAAAGAAATTTTGCCTAAGAACTTCTGTTGAAATGTCTCTTGGGTGCAATCACTGCAGTGGATCTCTTAAAGCTCTGTGGTTTATTTCCTCACTCTATAAACATTACCTAGGTGCTCCATTGCCGCTCAAGGAGCAGAAAAACTCCACCTGTCTTTTCTCTCTAAATACCTTATTTTTTACTATCTATGCAGAACAGAAACTCCACGCATCTAAATTCATTTGCTTCCAACACAAACTCCAGGATAGAAAAGTAATCTTAGCTCTTTCTTTAATTGCCTGATGATTTTTTCCTTAATTTTGCAATGAATTAGCCACAGGTCTGTCTCCTCTGCTCTACAGCATTAAATGGGTGCTGAAAATTGAAAATAAGAAATAATTACTTGGGGATATTTACACAGCAGTGTGTGTTAAACCCTGGGTAACTCAGGTTAAGTCCCACCATTTATCTGACAAGGTCACTTTCCTATGTGACAAGGCATAGGTTTAGTTGCTTTTATACTATTTAACACAGCTGTAGGAGAGAAATTATACCAGACTGGAAAATACTTACTTAGAAAAGTACAATTTCCCCGGCATTCACTTGCCTCAATAAAGGAAATACATCCTGCGGGGAAACATCTTTTTCCAACATGTTGCTAGTAGCTTTAATCCTAGGAGCACCATGCATTAACCAGGACTACACAACTTTCTGTAACAGTGCAGCAACTGGCACGAGGAAGCCCTGCTATGTAACACCAAGTCAGTCTCAGGCCCCAGCCAGCATCCAGAGCAGATGCTGCACAGAACCACAGCTGCAACAAGCAAAATGTGCTACACGTCTCCGCAGGCTCAGTGCAGGCAGGGAAGAGATCTATTTTACTCATCATCATTTATAAAAATCAATATATTCGCCTTCGGCTGCTGTGTACCAGAACCATGTTAGATGTCAGAGCCACATACACAGCAGCACCACATCGTGTTTGAATGCATTGTTCCATAAAATAAAACCTGGGCAAGAAAAAGGCGCCATCCATTAAAATATACCACAGCAAACCAAATTACTGGAAGAAAAGGACAGAATGAAAACGTTAGCAGCGTTGCTTGAGTTAAGAAACATGTGAAAGCATAAATCTAGCAACACTAAATTTTGATCTCAATGATATTTAAATTATTTTTCCCTTTGAAATTGTTTCTGGTACTTCAGAGGACCCTTTACATGCTCTCCAAGAAAGCCAGAAAAGCAGAATGTTTTTCTGAGTGAACAGGAGAAGAGCAGAGCCAGTAACAGCACACACAGCTGATATGCTGTGAATTATTTCTGAGAAGTGTGCATTTAAGTCCTACAGTTATTGGCTTTATCAAAAAGTGGGCAATTATTTGTTTGGCAAAGGGAAGCAGAATCAGTGTTTACTACTCCATATTCCCACAGCTTGTTTGCTATCATCCTTTGGTTTCCTGTGTCTAATTTGAGGCTTAATCCTATTCTCACAAATGCTAAAGAGAAACTCATGGTGCAGTATTGCAGCCTGTCAACATTTGGGAAGGAAAGCTGCATGATACTCATCTGTGAAGTACCACCTGTGAGGGGGTACATCGGTAATGACTTCTCTATTGATACTACCATTAGTAGTATTTATAGCCAACTGGAAGATAAAGAAGCTGAAGGGAAGGTTTCTGCTGCTGGAAAAACACAAGAGGCCAAGCTACAGGACTGGTGAAAAGGCACCTCCATCTCCTGTGTTTCGGATCAGAATTCAAGGTAGGTTTCAGAGATGTTTACTGTCTGTACATTCACAGAACAGTAACCTTCAGCTTTTGAATCATACATGTGTACAGCCTGATCTGCTCTAATTAATTTTCTACTCACTGTATAACACTTATTTTGTCTGTGAAGCAGAAGATGACCCAGATTGAACTAAGCTTGTGTTTGACTATGTGGTTTAATTATCTTTAATGTGGCTTGACATCCCCAGCAAGGAACTCTCAGAAGAGCTCCACTTCTGCAGGGCACTGAAGACTTCAGTTTGCTCAGTCCCTGCAGATGCCCAGCTTTGGCTTAGGACACAATGCAAGTATTTACTCCTTAAATGCATTACCAACCATCAATTCTTTAACTAGCCTTTAGGATTTGGATGAGCATTTCAGGATCAGGAATACGAGGTATGCCTCTATTACGTATATACAAGGTATGCACATCTCTTTGCAGACTGCACAGTCTGAGTGCTCAAGAGAAAAACACCTTCAGGCATTACACAGGACAAACTGCTCCATTAATCATGCTAAAAGCCATAAGGAAGTTACAACTTGCTTTTGCACTATTTATTTCAGTGAGTGATTGAACACTCCAAAAACATTCTTATGTCCATTCAGCAACATGAGCATTAACTCTCCAAAATGGATTTTGAAGGAAAAATGAACTTTGGAATGAATAGTATTCCTAGATTTTAAAATACTATCTATGAATTATTCATTTATATTAAGAGAGCACTGTTTTACAACAGGGCTAAAATCTCAGCAAAGAAAGAACGTCCCTCATCCAAATATTAAGCTTCTTCTGTAACATGTTTTGATTTCTGAAATCAATCTGAAGAGATCATTTAATGGAAGTTACAAACTTTTTTCTTTTTGATCTTCAGTGAATTTGGTTTAAGTATTTCCTGTATGTCTGATGCAATCTACAAGCCTGGGAAATAATACCATGAGCGTATTTGGAATACAATCTTCAATGCATTTCCTCGTATCAACACTGAAAGTTTTGTTTAACTCATACAGAAGTAAGGAAGGCCCTAATCCTCTTGCTTTTTCTACTTAGGTGAGCAGTACGGACTACATAAAACTTTGCTGAAGTTACTGGAGTCATACAAACACAAAGGGGGCTGGTCACAGGATGGATACAGCAACATGTAGTAACTCAAGAACAATATTCTTACTGTTTTTTTCTTCAATTTGATTTCACTATGTAGCTAAAAGTAATATGAAAAGCTTTTTATATCTATCAGGAATCCTGTAACTCCCTAGCATTTCTGCTAACTCTAAGCACTCACTTTATCTGGGAGGGGTTAGTGTTTCCAATGGCTGAATTCTGAAAGTTTAAATTAAATAACAAAATAATCATTGAGGCTGAAAAAGACCACTAAGGTCATCTAGTCCAACTGTCAACTCATCATCACCGTGCCCACTAAGTCAGGTCCCACCTTCCGGCATCTCTACTTGTTTCCTTTGAAAACAGCCTGTTACATCTCCATAACCCCTGCGGGCTGTCTGAAGCACGTCAAATGTTGAATTTCTATGGTGTGTGGTAGAAGGGGAAGGCCAGGAGGGCACTCACCACCGGAGCCACACGTCTGGGAGCACTGCGACCAGGCCGACCACGCCGATAGCCGGCAGTCCACCACGCACTGCACCACGCACTCGCTGCTCGTCTCCACCGGCTTCTCCAGGCGACGCTGTCGGCGAGCAACAAAATGCACACGTAAGCCATAACCAGGGCGACATCATGCTGCTGAGGGGCAGAAAATTAGGAGAATTCAATTAATGTTTGCCCGTCTCTCCGCGGCGCGCGGCTTCTCTCTTCACCTGCTCGCAGTGCCGTGCACTGACCGTCTCCCCATCGCTGCGCACGCAGCTCAGGAGCCGCTTCCGAACTCCTCGCCCGCACGTCGCGTTCCCGTTGAGCTGGCACGTGCTCCAGGCTGCAGGCACAAGACATAGCACTCTGCTGTAACTCGCCTTCGAGTTACACTTCACCATGTTAGCTCGTATCGAACCCAAGAAGAAAGCACACAAAAGGAAGTTGCTCTTCAGTAAAAGCGAGGCTCAGATTTGAAGCTCAGAGCTTCCGCACGCAGATAATCCTGAACAAAACCAATACACCACGGTGCACAGAAAACTGTTAAATGCTGATAAAGCGTATCAATTAAACCCAGTTGGTGCGTTTGCAGGGCTGTATTGTCAGAAGGAAAGCTTCACTTTGATAAAGTAGCTGTGGAAGTTTCTGAAAAGCAACTATAATTTCATCCGTTTTATGTCTCAAAGCAAAGCTTCCCATTATTTCAAATAGAGCTCAAGTACTCGTGAACTAAAACAGACATTACTAGGAGGAGAGAATTCATATCGTATTGCTAGTCCAAAATTACAAGGAGCAGTATGCAAGCGAAGCAAAATAAGCCATAAAACACCATTTAAAATAAACAAAAAACATAACACGCACAACTAAAATTTCCATACACCAGCAAGAAATAGGAAGCGTACCAGCAGAAAAACATATTACTTTGTCTTCCACCTTTGATAAACATCAATGCATAACTGTTCTTCATTTCTGAAATACGGTGCTAAAAAAAGGTTTCATCATCATGCTGTCTGTACTTCTCAGGCTCGGTTTGTATTCAGGTGTAACAGTTTCTGCAGCTCTGCTCTCCTCCCCACCAGTCTACAAGTTCATCTCAGATCTCCTCTTAGTATCTTTCTCAATGATCTGAGTTAGTCAAAATAAAAGGGCTCGCACTTTTTCTTTTTGCTAGTTCATATGAAACAGATCTAATTGCTCCTGACTAAGGCCAAAACAGTGTATTTTGCTTTCAATATCCTATGCCCACCCAGATAAGCTGTATCACCTCCAAATCAGACTTCTGCTGGGTATTATTGCCTTCCCTGGAATCATACATGTTACATTCTCTTGTAACTGGAGCTTTGCACACAGTTCTGCTGATGCCCAAACAAACAAAGAGATCCCATTTGACTTGTTCTATTTCCAGCACACACACAATGATAACTGCTAAAATCCTACATTTATCCATTAACCTGTAGAAATGTAGGCATGTAATTAGTGTTAGTGAAATTAGTGATGTCGGCAAGTAAGCCTTGTAATGACAAGGCTGAAACCAACACAGCAAGCAAACATAACTAACAACACAACTGGAGAAAGCCTTTAAGGACCTGGGTCTTTTACATATAGATAATTAGGAAAGCAGAACATCAGTTTAAAGTGCACTGTAATTTGTGTCCCTTCCTGGAAAGAATAGATTGGAAAATTATACCTACCTGTTAGATTGTACTGATACTGGAAGCAGTTTTGGTTAAGAATACACGGTTTCATTTGTGAATCTTCAGGACAGGGCTTTCTACTGACAGGAGATCTTAGCACTTGCCGAGATCGGGTTTGCACAGTACTTGGATCACACACCTGCATACAGAAGTGATGGACAGCACAAGAGACCCCGATGAATACACAGACATGGCACTGGGGCTGTCACAAGCACACCCACAGTGCTGAGAGAGAGTTGTGCTTACAAGATGGGGTGACTTTTTACAGCCTGTGACATGATATGCTGACGTCAGGCTGGTTATAACCCAGGATTCTGCTTGTTCACATAGTCACATGAGTATGAGCCAAGTGAAGTCTATTTTCATTTGTCCTTGTGCATCACAGGCACTGCAGATGTTTGTTCTCACCAGCCTTCCATCCCTACTTCTGGTTTCCATTTCAGTTGTCCTCTTAGCAACAGTGACCAAATGCTTCCAGTCTTACAACATCCCCTCTGTGGTGAGGACAGCACCTGCTCACTATCTACCCTCCAGAACATGAGGGACGTAAGGACATAACCTCTTCTCAGTTCACACAGAGGTGCCACCCACTTCTGCCCACACATGACTTCTGGTTTGGACCAGAGAGAGCTGTGTCACTGCCGTGTGCCCAGCTTAGTTGTCGTGCCCACATCACACTGCCTGGGGAGGACGGAGTCACAGTGCTGAAAATTAAATGGCTGTGGCAGTGATCAGGGCTAATTGGTGGTTAAAAGCACTACAGACAGCTGTTTTGTCTCATTAAATGATCTCATAAAAAAGTATAAATAGGCTTATTCTGAAGCTAGGGTGATTATGGAAGCATATAATGGCCTTTTTAGCTGTAAGGCTGGGATAGAACACCAGCCCCGAGGGCTCTGGCCCACTGAGCCTCAGCAGAGCTCTTCCACAGTCCCACAAAGCAGGCAAGTGAGAGTGGTCCCAGCAAACCTAAAGGAAATGAATCCCAATTAAATAAATCTCTATTATCCAGAGGCATTTACTGAACAAGATGACCTATTTAATTCCTAACAGTCTCTCATTAGGACCAAAGATTGCTCTGGAACAGCAAAGAAAATGAAGAAAACAAAACATGTAGAAAAATATTTTCATAAGTGATTGAGAATTTAAAACGTGATTTTTCTGTAGAATCTTCTAAATAAAATAAAATAAAAAAACTAACAGCTTAAAGCCACAGGCTTATTATCATGCTACTAAGTGCTGTCAAACACTGAACCCTGCATGGGTGAAAGTATGGATAATTTCTGTACTGTGAATATTAAACAGAGATGTCATGGCACTGCAGCATAAAATGTCAGACTGCTGTAAACTGGATTAGTAGCACAGATGATAGCATTAACAAAACAGAATAAATATCAGAACAAACAGGAAAAGTTCTGGTCTGCTTTTAAAACAGTTGTCAAGGTGTGTGTCCCTTAATGCTTATATTACATGAAGGAAATTGTGTTATGTTCTGATTGTTGACATACATCTTGTCAAACCATTTTAAACGGTAATCTTATTTGAATATCCACGCTCATCTAAAACAACTAATTGTTCTCAATTGTCTGAAAATGAAACCTGTGCTGTTTACCAATAGTTTATGGCCTTCTCCACAACCAGTCTGCTCATCCTCACAGTAATAGCTTAAATGACTTGACCATTTAGAAGAAACAAAAAAAATCAAAGCAGGTATTTCTGTAGCTACTGCTAATTAATTTTCTTCTGCATTTTTACCGAAGGAAAAGAAACAAATCAACGAACACTAGGAAAGAAGTTGAGTTTGTGCCAGCTCCAAAATACCTGCCTTTGCTCCCTTTCCAAAAACAACCCACCTGTAGGCAGACAATATGCATAATTTGTAGATAAGTAACTGCTTTTAATAAAACAGTATTGTCTAGCACGCATCCTGCTGTGCACAATTACAGGGCCTTGATGCAGTTCAGCACTGTGTGGTATTCATACTGTTGCAGCCACCCAGCAGTCCTGGCTAGCCAGGCAATTTTCCCTCTCGGATGTCCTTTTAGTGGAACAGTGAAACAGCCCCGACTCCAACAGGTTGAGATGTATCTCACATTTGCCAGGATCTGAACAAATGAGGAGTTTACTGCAGATCTGAAGCTGGCATTCTCACTGCACTGATGAGCCACCTTGTTGAGGAGCCAGGGTTGATACGATAAGCAACTCACTTTTACCTGTTCTGAATAATAAAGAATCTCTGTCGCAAAAGTGTTCATTTAATCAAGCCGAGGACACGGGAAACATGCAAAAATTCAAAGTCTGCAAACTGTAACTAATATCCTGTAATATTATTTGTTGAGTTTCTCTTTACGTCAATTGAGAAGTCAATTTAGTTTTATAATTGATTTTCTGGCCTTACTCTTTCAAGTTAACTATGTAAAAAATTGAACCAAATATATATGGAACTGAATAAGCAGCAGGATGGAATGGCTAGCAAAGAAAAAGATGAAAGCTGGAATTTTCAAAGGAGCAAGAGGGAGCCGAGCATCCAACCACCGCGGAATCTCAATAGGGTTGGGTGCACAACTCCTGCAGGACTCCACAAAAATCCCAGGCTGGAAAAATAAAATACTGTACGGCAAAGAATAAGGAATGGCTTTGGAAACCCGAAGTAGTTAGAGGATGTAAACAGCAAAAGTTAAAGAAGAGAGATTGTTTCTCGTGGGGAAATACTGAGAGCATTAACAAGAAATAAAGAAACACATCAGCTGCTAGGCAGGAGGAACTGTTACAGAGCTAACCAAGATCTGGGCAAGACTACAGAAAGGCTTGATTCTGAGTATTCTCACAGATGTAGAAAAGGACAGTCAACCTGACTACTCAAAAATAATATTCCATATGAAACAGTACAGGTGCCATTCCATCAGTGAGTGGTGCTTCTCAGGTGTTGGTATTGAGGCTGGCACTACCTAACTTCTTGTCCTGAGGAGAAGGATTTGGAAGTGCTGGTTGATGAAAAATTCAACATGAGCCAGCAATGTGTGCTTGCAGCTCAGAAAGCCAACTGTATGCTGGGCTGCATCAAAAAAGGGGTGGGTGGCCAGCAGGGCAAGGGAGGAAATTCCTCTCTGCTTTGCCCCTGTAAGCATCTGGAGTACCGTGTCCAGACCTTGGGCTTTCAGCACAAGAGTGACGTGGAACTATTGGAGCAGGTCCAGAGGAGGCCACAAAGACACTCAGAGGGCTGGAGCACCACTCCCATGAAGAAAAGCTGAAACAGATAACCTTGTTCAGCTTGGAGAAGAGAAGGCTCCAGGGAATCCTCATTGCAGCCTTCCATTACCTAAAGGAGGCCTGCCCAAAAGTTGGGAAGGGATTTCTTACAAGGGCACGTAGAGAAAAGAAAAGGGGTAAAGGTTTTAAACTGGAAAAGGATAGATTTCTTATCCCACTAGGAAACCAAGTTTATTCTCACAAGCATATATGAATCCACTTTATTTTTTTTTAATAAACAGAAAGTGCATCAGCCCTTTTCTAAGCACTTTCATTTCCAATTCCTCTCTTTTCATTAAACAGTGTGGTACTTTAAAAGGCATAATTTTACTTCATGTCATTCCACTAATAAATACTATTTTTACTGACTGTAGATTTAGCTTTTCATTATTAATTTTACATAAAGTTGGACATTCCCTCTTGTAAGTAGTTGGGTTTGTGCTCAGCATCAGCCAGTGCAGTATATACAGCAAAAGGAAAATGAAAGAAGAAAAGGTGCAGTCAGCATCACTGTTCAGAGATAGGCAGGTATGTACAATTACAGTATGCCGTTGTGGGAATTAAATTTTGACTTGTTTTTTTTAGATCATCTCCTTACAGTTATGCTATTTATTTTTATGCCTGTGGGAGGATTTGGCGTGTAACAACTAGCTTAAATTGGGTATTATAGAAATCTTTCTACCCTGAAAGTCAAGGTGACAGATTTAGACTGATTTATGAAGGTAGATTTAGACTGTGTCAGAGCTAGAAGATGGCCAAACTGAGTGCAATGCAGAAGCTGAAGCCCTCCATGCCATGCTTGTATGGATCTCACTGATCTGTGATGGGGTCCAGCTCTTGCACACAGCTCAGGTATACGAAATGAGACAAGAAAGTGGGCTCAAATTCTGCCTCTGGCTTGAGTGTAAAGGGCTGGGTCTTGACTCCAAAGACAGCTCCAGCAAACTGCAATGAGAATAGCTCTGGAGAGATGCCAGACCACATGAAACCAAGACTCTGCTCTGCCAGAGGGTTGGGCCTGCAACGAAGGACAATTTAGTCTTGCTTCTACCTGAGAATCATGAGAGCTTACTATCTGCTTGGCCAGTGGAAAATCTTTGTCTATTTTCTATCTTTATTCAGGGAAAATCTACTTTCTGCACCACCCAGGCTATAGATTTCTGCCTGTACAAGTTAGAGATTTCTGGATCAAAGAAGGAGGATGAATATGGATGTTGACTGGCAATAAATATAAGAGAGAAAACAAGAAATGCTATGATGCATGAAAGCAGAAGGTACAGATGTTGTAACTTTATGTACCTTCCAGGTTAAGTGCCAACTAATTTTGGCACTTAGCTTTACAGACAGTGTTGGTTGTTGGTTTTATTCCAGACTCCTCCTGGATGACTGTAAGCAATGGAGTGTGCAATTCAGGCACATACTTCCTTTGATATAGCTGGTAGACATGGAATTAATTTCTAGATGGTAATAATAATGGGCATGTAACTCAAGTCACAATTCATATCTTACAAATCATACAGCACATCTTAGAGCATAAGGACATCATACACTGACAGCAAGTTTCTTTACATGCATAACTCGACTGTCCCCTACTTTACTGCATTAAATCTCACTGTTTTCATTATTCTTTTCTATCAATTGTGAAAAAGCTGAGTTTGAGCCCAGCATCTACAGACAAGATTATATATACGATAACAAAAAGAAAACATCCTGAGGCACTGGTAGATACATATCATGTTAAGAGAGGAATGAATTGGTGTCTTTCCTAAAGGACTATTCACTTGAGAAACTATAAAAGCCATCTTCTTGATTCTACAGAGGAATTCTTGGCATTATATCTACTGCATTTTTTAGTATTTCTTTTAGCCAGTCACATTTTTCTTGCATGACCACTTGACACTATTTTAAGCTAATATGAAAAGTGAGGGATATAAACATACACAAAGAATGTACCCAGCCTTTGCTCCAGACAATAGCAGAACAGACGAAGTATAGAAAGTTTGCTCTGGAAGAAAAGGATGCAAAATAAAATAAAGGTTTCATAAGGTTATGAAATCTAAGTCCTTGAGGAAGGGTTGTTAACGTTGCACATTAATATATTCTATCAGACTTTCTTTGTGGTGGATTTAAAAAGCTGTCCACTGATCTAGGCTTTCACATGCATCATAATTGTTCAGCATAAAGGTTGTAACCCAGTAACAGAAAGCCCTTTAAGCTGCTTTATTTATCAAATGGCTTGTATTAAGCACGCTGCTCTATAAATAGCTGGCCACGTTATATTTAAAAGTCTATTCATAAGGAAACATGCAACCTCAAACTAAGGTAAATGCGTTGGCAGCAACAAGGTTTAACTATTTTTAACACTGCAATGAACCACTGTATTGTTCATGCAGACGTGGATGTTTCAGAACAATTTAACAATCCCCTTACAGTAACACGAGCAGTCCTTTAAAATGAAAATGCACTTATGTAGACTTCCTTTTTGAGATGTATCTAAGTTCTGAAACTCACTTGCATACTTACATAACTGTTATTTATTTTATAAACATTTTTAATAAAGGTGAATAAAACAAAACAACAAACCTAAAATATGTATATAAATCACTAACTTTTTTGATAAAACCATCTCAAAAAAAAATCAGGTCATACCTATGGACAAAGAACAATGTATGTTCATCCAGGAAAGCATTAGGCCAGCATGATTCTTATTCTTGAATTAAATGAATTATCCCCTGGTCTAGAAATTAAACTCTATTCAATCCTCATTCTTCAACCCAATACCCATAATACCCAGATCCTCTGTCAAGCTTACATGTGAAGTTACCAGTTGAGATGAAGATCCAGTAATGCATGCAATGAACCGCAAAACCTACAAATGAGTCCTCGATTTCTTTTCCAATTGGTGTAGGAGGAAAGCACTTCCAAACCATAACAACTCAGACTCACACCTGAGATGAAAGTCACTGTGAAACCTGTGAGTCAGCTGTATTGCCTGCTGCCACTTTTAGTACAAGCAGTTATCTGAATATTGCACACACCTCACAGATTCAGGAGAATAATAAATCAGTTGTTACAAGTCCTGAGCACTGTAAATGGCTATTGATCCAGGAGGAAAATGCTCACTGAAATAGGGACAGCTGCTCTCATTCGCTTGACATGTAACCCCCTCTAATTAACTAATTTCAGACCTCTTAGAATTTGCTGCTAGGAAAACCAACAGATGAGGCAAACATGAAGGCCACTCAGATCCGACAGTAGGGCTGTGACTGCTATCCACAAGGTAGCAGACAGCTAACAAAAAAAAAAATTGAGGTAATTATTTCAGGGACTTGTAGCACAACTCACATATTAACTCATTTCAAGAGTGCTTTGATGAATTCAATTGAAGTCAATTAATTATATTTCCAAGTCAGATGAAGACAAAGTCAAGACACTGCAGGTAGTGCCTGTTATTCGATCACTGAATATTTAACAGAGATGATAGGATTTCAGCTTCCAGATTGTTTAGCTGGGTCTTTGAGCAATCAAGTGATGATGTCTGACTAAACACGCTATTGTAGCCGGAATGAATATGAAATCTCTGAAGCAAAATGCAAGTCAATCTAATTTGCTCATGATTTTTTTTTCTAACTAACTACCAAGCTTCAAACTGTTATTTTAATGGCTTTAAAGCCTTGATATTTAACTTACATGGGTGTTACTTAGCGACAAAGAAGAAAACTTTATGAGCCAAAAAATAGTCTTCAATCAGAGAGAAAACCATTTTAAATTTCTTCTTACAATAGAGAATGTGAGAGTAAAAGAGAAGCTTTAAATCAGTAATTATGAGTTTCTTGAATCCAGCAAAGAGACAGAACCTCAAAAGTAATCTTGAGGTATTACATTTCAGACAGTTGCATTTCTGGGTCACAGCAAAGTGCCATTAGAGGAAATACAATTTATATTTGTGTAGCAATGTTAAATAGCAGCATGATCAAGATGCAAAAATTGCAATTCAATTGAAAAATCTACATAAAGGAATGGTGGCAGCGCCTTGAACTAAGAAAAATGCCCCTACAAAGAGTAATACTAAAAAGGAATCAAGAAACCAAAAGGAATACAACCACAGCTGCATGCTTTTGTAGAAAGAAGTATTGAAGAAAATACTTCCTATTGACAAAGCAGTCACCACCTTTATGACTCATTGATTTCAATATGATTCAAGATCATTTACCATCTTGAAAGTACAAAATCCACATGGGAAGAGTACTGCTACGAGATAAAACAGAAGTAATAAAGTAGTACCCCAGAAAGTATCCAGGGTATACAATGACATATTGACAAAGGGTAAACTGGATAATCTAAAAGGCCTTTTTATATTTGGCTGATAAAGCTTAGTTATTCCGCTATCAGGATGAATTTATTATCAACACTATAAAATTGGAGCAGAACACCAAAGTGAGTGGAAAAGAATTCTCACGTGACCAAATCTTAGGTAAATATCTTGAACCAAAGAGCTACTCAGTCAAAGATGATGCTGAAATTGGAGTTGCTCATTTCTTACAAACTGGAATTTGTCAAGTTTCATAAATCCTCTTTATCTCCTGTAAGCCAAACACAGCCAGAGATTCAGGAGGATTTCCCAGAATGCTCTTTGGCAGATGCCTCACAAGAGTTCTAGGTCTAACATAACGCCAACTATTTTGCAATGAAATGTAAATGTGTTCGAAAGAAAAGTAACAAGGCTGTATGGTTTGTCTTTTCTGTTTAAGCATGAAGTGATCCTTCAAAAGTTTTAAGTTACCTGGGGAGCCATACTTAGGAAATGTATTTTCAGTGAATATACAAAAAGTGTTTTGCACATTCTCTGAGGATGGGCATTTACTTGCAGCATGAGGTGAGTTGGAAATCATGCAGGTGTTTATCACCTACTGAGTAAAATTCCCTCAAAAAAACTGAACAGGCAATCCTAAAGAGCTAGAGGCTTTACATAGACCAACTTATTGACGTGCCACTCCATAGCAAGAGACTTGATGCAGACTGGAGGCACAACAGGTTTGACCAAAATGATGTTTGGCTCCAGGTGCAAACTTTTATATTTGGGTGGTTTTTTGCAGTGCCTCCATGCAAGACCCAAATCCAACCTCCCAGCTATAATGGAGTCATCCAACGGACTATACGTAGATCTTCTCTTAAAGATGAAATGAGAAACTCCATTGACTCCATTGCCTTTGTAACTCCATTCACTATGTTCACCAGTGCATGGCCATTCTTGGCTGCCACCTTTTCCCTGTGACAACTGAAGAGGCTGAGGGTTGCTTTAATCATCCTTGTGCTGGCAGTGCCTCACTCCTGGCCATTCAGTTACCCTCAATCCCTGCCCCATGTACAGAATGAATAAACATTATTTTCACAGAAGGGTCATTCTGGACGTATAGCAAATCCAGTGCTTGCCTTAGAGTTATTAAGCATCTGCAGTCTGGGAGGAACTGTGCTGTGTGGCCCTCTTAAAACCAAAGGAACACAAACAGCCCATGTAGCTATAAAAGTGAGACAGTGCTGCTGTAAACTCTTCAAAGGGAGGGTTTTATTTGTCTATAAAACTTCAAGCTGTTTATTGCTTTGTATCTGGACAGAACTATTTAAACACATGCTCTATCCACACACAGTCATCTCTGTTTCACAACAAAGCATTGCAGAACAGCTTGTGAAAGCATATTGTTCAGTTAATTGCATTGGCAGGCAGACACCCTCATATTTATGAATTAACATCTCCCATGGCAGAACGATGTACAAGGAGAAATGAGGACTGTGGCACATGAGCCTGGAAGCACCAAAAGTTATGTCACCTGATGGAGTATCATCCCATCAGGCTTTGTTGTGGTCATCCCTTTGTGCTTCTGTGAGCTGTAGAGACTTCACCATTGCAGTAAAGGAGTCTTCCACCAAAAACTCAGGGTGTCTTAAGGATATTAGGATGCCTCAAGCAGTCCTTCATAACAAACTCACTAATGTGACTGAAAAATACCCAACAGCTTTGAGAAGCTGCATTAGTTACTGCAAGCTGAAGTGAAGAAAATCTATTTCTGAAAACAAGTTAATGGCAAAGAAACAGCCCAACCAGGGTGGGACTTTGAAAGGATCTGTATCGGTTGCAAGCGAATTCTACTTAATCGAAGCTGATCTGCTCAGGAGGAGGTGAATACAGGAAATGAAACGCAAGCTTTCATTTGACATGTTCTTACTGAGTATATCGATAGCCTACACAAAATATTACAGGAGGAAATTACCTATGTCAGCAGTACTACAAGTATCTGTCCAATAACCACTTGGACTTTTGATAATGGCCTTGTTAATGTAGGGGCAGTGAATATTTCTACCACTTAAGTATGTCACAAAACCACTTAGAATTAACCTAGCACCTATTTCAACACTAACCAGAGAGAAACGATAGCTTTCAAATCGCATGCCTGGAGGCCAGAGAGTTTTCACAGGGCAAAATTTGCAGCTTCTTTCCATCTTGGACAGTTAAAAAACTAACAAACAACAGAAAGCATTTGGCAGCGGTTGCATAATTCAGAGAGCTTAGAGTATTTTGTGACATAACAAACTGTTCACACATCTTGCTGCCGTACCCTTGTTACTACTGCCTCAAATCTTCCTTCAGGGTTTTTGGAGGAGGAGATGCTAGACAGAAATACTGTCTTTTTGAGAAGAGAGAGCTGTAATTCCCTCCAGCCTAAGATCTGTCTGGAAGAGTGCCACCACCCCTAACCATGAGAGATATGCACCACACACAGAGCGCTCCCCTGAGTAGGGGGACACAAACAGACACTTAACCACAACACAATGCCGATCCTGTCACCTGCTGTGCTTGTTTGGATCCTCACCTGTGAAAGGGTGGATTGAATTGTCACAGACATACCTATGTGTTTTACTAAGTAATTATCTAGAGCTCAGTCTCTGTAGAAATAAAGAAATCTCCAGATTCAACCACGTAGGCAGTAGGATCCATGAAAATGTATTTACTTTGTTGTTAGAAATTAATTCTTTCACACAACGGTTGAAGGACAAAGAATACAACATGAGGAACTTTCCACTGGAACCTCAGCCAGGAAAACCTACCTGTGGACACGTGCTCCATGGTCCCCAGTCAGACACTGCACACTCATTGGGGCAGTACAAGCTGCACTTCCGAATTTCACTTGGGATTTCAGCCTTATTGCACAGGGTGTTGGGTACAGTTTCCCCTCCATGGTCTTCTGTAGTACTTACACACCTACACAGAAAACATTAATTTTTGTTTGAGTTTAATCAGCTTATTACAGAAGTGACAGATGTCAGCAGGTCTGCACAACTCCAGATAGGACACTGTATGTAACACAAAGCTGTACGCATTAAGTCAAAGTGATGAATTAATGGTGTCAACAAGCCAAATTGAAATGCTATGCACATGATGGACTTCTGTGATTCAGGTTTCAATAAATACTGTAAATAAATATTTAAAGCTTCATACAAGGAGCTTTTAACTTTGATTGGAAGACACATGAATGAAGAGAAAATGACAACCAGAAAGAACAAACCTTTGTACTCCCATTAGTAACATCCTCACATTTAGAAATCACAGTATTTGCCAAGCCTAGGGAATGAATACTTACTGATAATGAACACCACTCCAGTTAACACTGTGCTATTACTTAGGGAATATGTTAGCAATGAGAATATGGAGGCTATGCAGGTCAGGAGTGTGCTGTACCTGTATGGCATTTAGGTTAAAGAATTCTAATTTAAACATCATGCCTTCTTCATGAAAGAAATCTTAATCATAACACAAGGCTTCATCTCTCAGTGCTTTCCCTGTTAATCATCATACAGACACGCACGTTTCTTTTCATCTGAAATACTTTGGACTTAACAACATACCCACTGTCACTTAGCCAGTTGTTTCAGCTTTATGCAAGCATGTTTGAGCTCTTTATAATTTGCAATTGTGCTTTTGTCTTCACGCACCTGACTTTCCTCGTTTGTATTCCTTCTCCACAGTGGAGGGAATTTTGTTCACTGTTGATTTTGCACGGAGACCACGGTTCGACTACCCAAGAATACTGATTGCACTCAGTGTAGCATGGGACTGCCTCGTACACCTGCCAGAAAAAAGAATCAAAACTATTCATTTGAACTATCCGGGTCAGCATCTCTGCAGAAACACCTCAGCCAAAACAACAAAAGAGTAGACTGAAAAACATCCTATCATCTGCTCCTTATGCTCTAAGTGTTATCATATCTTTAAGTTCATTTATTCATTATTGACTTGCCAGGGGATTTCTAAGTATATGATAAACTGTAGTATGCATGCAGCATCTTAGGATGCAGGATAAACAAGTTATTCTCTAAAGCCAGAGCAGGAATTCCATTACAATTTCATTTGCTCAGACTGCTCTCACTATAATCTATCATGTCATTCACTGGGACCATATGCACCGCATCATTTTCATGTTTCAAAAGGTACATGTTTAAAATCTGCACTCATTTGCCTGTGCTTCTAGCATATCCTGGTAAGTAATTTAACACAACCTACAAATTTCATCTTTATACACAAAACCATAAATGCTAGTGACTTTTCTCTAACATATCTCTCAATCAAACACGACTGTGTATTCACCTGAACTACAGTATCTATGCAGAAAGAAAAATACAACCAAATACTGAGAAAAATAACACAAAAGCTTGATAAAGATTTCTTTTGATGCTCAGCATTCAATCTGGTTGAAGCAGCACACTGAGGAGCAGTACTTCAGCAGATTTCTAGGTTTAAACAAATGAATGTTTCAACAGTTCTGTTACTGTAATGAATAAAACTTACTTGTTTTGAACCAATCTGCCTGCAGAAGCTGATCTGAAGATAGAACATTCTCTCTTGCTGCCCCTCAAAAACACAGCCTACCTAAGATTTCTTCTTCAGCAAGCGAAAATTTCCATGGCCATGCTGCTGTCATCGGTACCAGTCTCACTGATAAAATAACTGTAGACTCATCCACCCCACCCCTCACATAAAGAATTTCAGCTACACATTTGATTTACAGCTTCATTTTAAAATAATAGCTTATGACTATAGCAATAATGAAATCTTATTTGCAATATTTTGCAGGTGAAGGATGGGGAGATCGGCTTGAGAAGAGAACCAGTGCCTCATCGGCACGTTAACTTCCTATCAGATGAGAAGAAGGTAACTTGCTAAAGATACACAGGTATATCTATATGCATAGCAGCTAAGTCTCAGGTGTCAGCTATTCACTAATTAGCTGTGCAGTCACACTCATTGCATGAAACGATACACACAGGAGCAAAGCAAGGAAGCACCTGTGGGTGGGAGTTGTGCTCCCAGCCCAGCCTGCAGGCACAGGGGGCTGTAGCAGTGTGTTGAGAAGCAGGCACAGTCCCAACAGATGGATGTAGAGACTCAGGGTCTTTGCTCTATGGGGGGAAAAGCAGCTACACTCTGCCTGAATTGTTTGACTAAACACTGCTTTCTACAGGAGATATTTGTGAGAAATGTGTGCTTTAGGCATAAGCAGAGTTTTCCCTAAGGGATGGAGGTGAACAACACCAGAATGCAAACACCATGAGTACCTCAGCACCCAGCCCACAGCAAGGAGTGAGCTACAGCTGCTCCTGCACCAGCCCAGACCAAAGGCTTGGCACTGCCGCCTTGTGAGCGCAGTCACCTCTCACCTTCTGGTTTACAGTCAGTTATATATGGAAAACCCATGCAGCCCATTTGCAGACAGTAGAGAACTAACATCAGGAATTTACAACACTTATATTTTGATGGTCAAAATGTGTGGTATTTGCCATTCGTGGCACATTTTTGTATAAGAAAACCAGCAGGGTTTGGGAAGGGATGGGATGCCACATGAACTAAAACCCACCTGAGGAAACACGCACAGGCAAAATAAAAAGATGATACACAGTTAACAGTGATGTGAAGTGATACCTCAAATGCACTCTCTTGGAAAGCAGGCAGGGCTGCAATAATAAAGCTGTTAATGTAGCATTTGTATTCTGGTGCCTAGTCGTGTCAAGCCTGTGCGACCGCATGGGGAGCCTCATCTCTCTCCCTGGAGACAGCTGCAGGTTTGTACAAGCTGAGCAGGGCACGCACACGGACAACAGCACACAGCACCAGCCACACAATATCAGCAGAGCCCAAAGGACCAACTCAAACCCTGCAGCTCTTGCTTCGCGTGCTGGCCCCAAAGAGCCCACAAACACGGCAGTCTGCAGCTCAGTTGCTCCTTGCATCTACATCATTAAAGTTAGGACTCCCATCAAACCACCCTCCCGTGCAGAACCTTTCCCTAACCCACACCTGAGCCTCCTCAGATGTCCTGTTGCTGACACCAGAGAGCAGAGCTCCCTATGAGAGCTGCAGCTGCCCCTCAGCCTCTTCTCTCTGAGCCCGACAAACCCAGGGAGCTCAGCTGCTCCTCACGCACCTTGATCCTACGCGTGCTTCCTGTGGACCTCTCTTGGATTCAAGTTGATAGGCTCGGGCCAACACGCCTGAGCCAGAGCAGGCTGGGATAATACACCACTCCTCTTCCCAAGCACAAACACAACAGCTCCTGGGAAAACAACCCACTTAATGCTCACTGCTGCCAAACTTACACAAACCTACTATGCAGTGCACTTAGAAAACCCTTACCAGTGAACATCCAACATTGGTGCAGAGCTGCATGGCTGCACTGCATCTCCTGAAGGATGGAAGCTAGAACAAGATGCAGGGATGAGCAGAGGGCTCTGTAACTCAGCACTGCTCGCTGTATCACTCTCTGTAACCACAACTAATCTGAGATATATTAACACCTGAGTCCTAAAATCAAATTGATAGGCACGGTCCAAAGGAATTAAGGGCAAGAAAGATAGAAGTTCTCTTGTGCTTAGATGTTTGGACTTTTCATTAGAAGGTAAGTATGTTTTTTGGGACACAAACCACTGTAGGTTTGTTCTGAAAAAAAAAAAAAAAAAAAAAGAAGCCAGTTCTTACTCACTCCAATGCAAACCCTAAGTTCTTCCTAAAGTATCTTGGATTCCTACACAACATGCAGAAGTTAGCATTTATATATATCTGTTTTTTATCATTTTTTTTTTTTTTAATAGCTCATACTTACCTTCTAATGAAAAGTCCAAACATCTAAGCACAAGAGAACTTTTATGTAATTAACAGCACCCTGAAATGTATTTATTTACATGGAGGTCAGTAATAACAATGATCTCCCAAAGGACATACAGGAAAAAGTACACTTGCCAAACTGATGTGATTCATTAAAAGAAATTCCTAGCTGTATTTTGGGTAGCTTTCCTGATGAGCACCTCCAGCTTAAACCAGAACAAGGTTCAACACTTCTGAAAATCACAGCAACTTCATATTCCAGTGAACATCAAGATTTATTGTCCCTCAAGGTAAATATTGACTCTGGTTTTCCCTCAGTCAATATTTTAGTTTTCAAGACAGTAAATCTCAGTGTTCACCTCAACTAAAGTCAATATCTGCTTATTATATTAGAACAACCAAACTGATCACTGTAGCAGTTGCCTGAGACACTGAGGACTACCTCTGTGCTATTCACTTCTAACAAAAATGGGCTAAACTCATTGCTAACGTAAGTCCATTTCACATCACTGCCCTTATACCAAGGTTACATTAGATCTAATACATTGAAACAGCCTGAACCGAAGAAATAACAACCTATTTTTGAGCTACAGAGACCACCACAAATAACACTAAAACCCTGTGAGGGCTAAAAAAATCATGTAGAAAAGAGAGTTGATTTTCTCTGGTTTGGAAAGACGCTTCTTGGTAATGAAATTCAAATGTAGATATTAAAAACGCTCCTACTGAGGCTTGCCAGCAATTTGCCCACTTTTAATACTTTTTGCATGGCCATTTCTCTATTTCCTGAATATTGAAACTTCAAGAGGCAGCAGCACTGAGATGTCACCATGTGCAAACGACTCTCCTCGACTTACAGTTCAGGGCTGTGACTTGACGACACTTGGACTGCAGCCAGTGCTTCTCCTGCAGGCAGTCTGACACACATGGATCCGGAGCACAGTGGGAAACACAGTCACAGAGGCATCCCCCTATTACAATCACCTGTACATCTGACCTCTACATTGCCTCCACCCTGTTCATCCAAATGTCTTTCTTTGGTGAGGTAGGTGATGTTCCACCCAGATACGACCTGAATAATTGTTGTACCACCTAATACTGCCTTCGTGTTCCATTTAATCCACAGCAGACATTTCCTAACAATGAGTTCATTTTACTTAATTCTTCAAAACTGATTTCAAAATGAAGTACATGCTTTGTTAATTACTTAAGTGCATGTCTGATTTGGCAGATCTAAGCACACATTTAAAAGCTTTACTAAACTAGCTGTGTGTCAGTATGACAAGTACTTGCACATTAACAAACACTACATCACAGAAATGACCTCATTAAAATTTTAACATTAAATAGTTCTCTTTAAAATGAAATTGATTTTAATTCATTCTAGTTTGCGCATTGATCACAATAGTTAGAAATACGCTAACTGCTCATCAGTATGAAAACCCATTTAACAATTGATTTTTAAGCAATTTGGATTTTGCAAAGCATCTGTTTCAGTGATGAATGCTTGCCTTGGGGCATTTGAACTCTGCAAATAGCCACCAACCTCAAAAGACACTGTTTAAGAACAACTTACAGCACGGAAGTTTGCAAAGATAAGCATGTGTTTGATCCACCGGAAAGATGGGAGTTCCTGAAATTGTGTGCCTGTAACAGTCTACAGAAATGCCAAAATTGTTGTGAAGCAAATTCAGCACTGTAGCTTTGCATTTGCATGCAAGACAAAGGGATTAGTGCTTCTGACTTCCTTTCTGGTAAGGAAAAAAAGCAATCAATTAGAACTTCCATAAGGTTACAATAAACCTCCACTGGTGTTGAAGCAAGACTGTAGAAAACCTGAAACTGGTTTGTTGGTTTGTAGCTGACAAAAGGATGGGATTGATTTTACTCTAACATCTAAGCAGAACACATGAATTGCAAGTCAGGGCAATAGCTACTCATAGAAAGACAGAGAGAAGTATTCCCAGGCTCACGTTTGGAAGCTCCTACAGAAACAGACACTTCAGCATTACTTTAAATGACTGGCCATGGTGACAGCCTTCAAAAACACTGCCAAAAAATGATGGGTTTTCAGTGAGTAGGATGGGTGAAAACAATCACGAGTTCTCTGAAGTTTCCCTAGCTCTTGATTATCTATTTATAAGCCAACCCTCAAAACAGCTCAACTTTAATCCTAATTTACACATGAGAAAATTGAGGATGAAGAATTAAGTGATCTATTAGAGGCTGGAGAGGAAGCCCCCAGGGAACATGGGACTGCAGCTGGAAATGCCCTATTTCTTGCACTAACTAGATGACAGCTTGAAATCAGATACTGAACTGTTCAGATAAAGACATTTCAGGATGGAACCATCAGAAAAAGCAGCAGTGCAAAACTCTGGCTGTAAAACGAGGCAAAATAAAAGAGGAGAGACATTCAGAAAGCAGCAGAACATTTTTGCTGCAAAGACATCTGGATGTTCCACATCCCCTCACCATGGCCTTCACACGCCTTTGTTGTATCTAGTTCATTGCTACACTTTTGTAGGAACACTGGCCTCCTAGTAAGTCACTTATTTTCTTCTAACGGATGATTAAATATGCAAAGACAGACACTACTGTATTTCAAATTCCTAAGCGTAACGAATGGAAAATGTCTTGTTTAAAAAGTTAATTGAAGTAAGCTCTGCTGAAGCACCATCATTACAGCAAATACCTAAAGAACTAACAAGTTGCTCAGCAAGGTTTATTAATTCATATTTACTATTCCTAAGTGTTTTTACACTTTTCTTGCAGCCACTAAGAACACTGGGATATAACATTGTGAAGCATGAGTGCTTCTTCCCAGAGATTAAAGCAAGAAGTTTGCGTAATTAAATGGGAGAAAATATGGGAGAAAACATTCTGTAAGCGGCTGTCCACCTCAATTAATTCTGCCTAGAAGCTGGGAGGCTCAGAGCACCTCAGAGTCCTGGTGAGGAGGGGCAGCTCCCAGCCCCAACCACATCCCAGACCCCTGAGATGCCACCTGAACCCCACGCTGTACAACGCTGGCAGGCCTGAACATACGGGTGTTGGTATTCATGACTAATTACGCAGAGAGTGGGAGGATGGATAAACGACGAGGTTTCACTGTCCCCAAAGTCCTCAGACTCTGAGCAGCAGAGCTCAGCACTGCAGATGACCTTGCAGGTACCTCGCAGGCACGGCGTGTTTCTACCTGAAATACTCAGGCAAGACAATTTACTCTCAGAATTATACCTCCAGAACTGATATGTTAACATGGGAATGGGGCATACGCTAATACAAAGGGCCACTTCCTGTGGCTCTGCTTTTTGTTTTAATTATATTGCTTCGACACCAAGAAAATACTGAATGTAAACAAGATATTAACAAAGGATACTGTACTGTGTTGTCAAACACAGGGGTCTAAACCAAGGCAGAAACTCATTAGTAAGAGCGGTGCTGCTTTTTTTCGCTGATTCCAGAAGCTGTAAGTATTGCAGCTTCTGCTGTCTCCCTGTCACAAAGCAAGGCAAGCAGAGCAAATTTAAGTAGATATAAATAAATCAATGTCCTGCGTTTTTGAAACAGCGCATTCTGCTGAAGCTGAAGGATAGTTTCAGGGGTAACAAATGAATGTGGCACCTCTGTGGATGAATCTGTAATGTGGTAATAATGTTGGATCCAGTTTTAAAGAGAGGAAGGGAAAAAAGCTGATTGATGCAGAACAACATCGAAGCCCCTTTTTACTAAATGAGAACAATCAGATAAGATGAAGACAGATTGCAACACCAACCTGAGCCTTTGTAGATGTCCATGTTAGCAGGGCGTGACAAGCAGAAAGGAAAGAAAATTATATATTCATTAGTTGAGCTGCTGTATGATAATACTGAGATTAAAAAAAAAAAAGGCAGAATAACTGCTTAAAATAGAATCGTTACAGTGTAAGGTTGCATTCAATTCTTTGATTTCCCCATCTTTCAGAAAAGAAAAAAAATCCCTCAAGTAGAAATCAGGCACTTATTTACGAGTGAATGAAGGCATGGCTATGGTGAGGAACGAACCAGAGTTCATTCAGCCTCACCCACCAATCCTCCGGAATTCCTCAGTGTCTCCAAATCAGACCCTTAGGAGAAAAATAAATCTATGAAGCTTAACTTGGAATCTGCTCAGAAACCCCCCCAATTATAGAATATCAATCACAACAGATATTAAAGACTTTCAGACATTTAAATCTTAATTGGGTGGCACCATCCCTGTGAAGCCTGTGGATCCGCAGCAGAGCACAGAGCCCTACCAGCTGTGTGCCATCGGGTGCGACCGATCTCCATGAATGCTATCAATATCTCAGAGTAGATTTCATTAAGGAAAAATAATTAAATGATAAAAATTCAATAACGTGGGCACACAGCGTGTACACATCCAACTGAGAAGGACAGCTGTGCGGAGGTGGCTGAGCATCCCGAGCATCACCCACTGCCACCTCTGTCCTGCCAAAACAGAGCCCTTCTGCAGGTCAAACCCTGCCCCGATGCGACTGAACGAGCCATTGCCCCATTGAAAAGCCGAGTCATCTGTCACATGAAATGAAATAAGTGCTGCTACTAAACACAAACAGTCCCAAAGAAGCACTTTCTTTGCAGGCATCTCTGCAATAGGCAATTTGAAGAAAAGATCATCAGAGCTTACTGCTAAGTTAAAAACGATGCCTCGGAGAAAGTTTCAGCCCTGGTCTTTCTCTTAAAAGAGATTTTAAATCATTTCAAGGTCTAGAAACTTCAAATTGATATTTGACCAGTCTATTTTCATGTCTTAAGCAAGACCAAATTAGTGTTGCAGAGCAGCCACTTGTCCTTACACTGGACTGACACAATTTTTTCACAGGAGATTTAAAACCGCTTAGCTGAAAAGAACAGAATGATTGATAGCCCTATAGGCAAGAAACAGAAGAGATTGGGAAGTGTCAGACAGCTGAAAGTCATATATGTTTTCTGAAACGCTTCCACGTGACCGTGCTGAAGGCTCAAACTGGAGACAAATGCAAAGTGCTCCAAGGGCTGCCCACGCTTACAGCCACAAACCGCCCCATTTCAGGGTCCTGCAAAAGCAGCAGCAGAAATGCAGACTAGCTCCTAATCTTACTATTTCATTAGGCTACGGCTGTCATTCTCCCCTCAGCCTCACTCAGCAGCTGGGCTGATTGCTCCTCATCACCATCGAGACAGAGCCAGAAACAGCTGCTCATGGGGAGAGCGGGACAGAGCTGATCGATGCGTGACGGATCCTAGGGCTGCAGATCACTCACAGCCTGATTAATAACCGGGCCTGGAAATTTCTTCTCAGAGAAGCGGGTTGCTCCAGGAGTCAGGATAGCTGACAGCCTGTTGCATCCCGTATTTATGGTGGCTGTCTTACTGCCGAGACAGGCGGATATTAGCGCTGTGTTTCGATGCAGCGTTAACTTGAGCAATTTTCTCTGTCTAATTACAGGTGGTGCAAAGCTTCTGGCATGGCTAGGAAGAGGTCCCCCTCATGATAAGCAAGCTGAAGTCAGGCTGCCGCATAGATGAAGGCAGCCACTGTCACAGCGCTGTAGACTCAGACATCCTGCAATTGCTGTGATCTGTGAGGGTTGTGGGGTTTTTTGATGTTTCTTGTAGGCAGATTCAGACAGAGTAGATGCAGACATCCAAGAGCTCGATTTTATTTACAAAATGCATGCGTTCTTGAAGAGAGATTTCTGCAGAGAGAATCCTGATCTACCTGAGACCACTCCCCAGCAAGGACATCCATCATTAAACTAAAAGTTCCCTTTAAATCTTACCCAATCTCCTTTAGACACACCAGAATGTACATATGCTATCCCTGGAACCAAAAGATAGCAACAGAGTGCTTGCTAGCCACTCTTTGTAGGGTAACAAGCATGTCTCTAGTTATAGTATCTTTCTTCAGCATTTCCATTTCTTTCTTTCAGATCAGAAAACATAAGTATTTCAGATTCCTGTGTTTCTACCACCGACCTGTATTTTGAGGTTATGTGTTTACACAGAGCTATACAAATCCACAGGAATCAATGTAAAGTCTTACAATGGCTGCTTCTGTTGTGGGTCATGCTGGAGCAAGCATGAACCATCTGAACATTTACAGGTACACTAGTATCATGTTTACAAAGAAAGAAAATATCAATCATGGTGAACTTCTGCTGCAGCACCTATTTGTTTAAAATGTGTATTAGTGATGCTTATATATAGTGTAGTTAATGAGAAGCTAGCTAAAGAACAAATAGACATCTTTAGAATAAGTCTGGCCACATATGATTGCAGAATGCTAAGTACATACACAACCATGCTCTGCAAACATCAAGATCTAGCAGCTATTTCTGTTTTCTTTGTGTTCTGTTTTTAAGGAATTAACTTAATCTGAATATTGATACTTAACCATAAAACAGAGCTCTCTGTATCCACTGGGGTTAATGGCCCCAGTAATAATCACCAGCAGAGCCCCAAGCCCTGTTCCATAGGGCCACAGTGTTCAGAAGGTTACATCAGGGCACAAGTGACTCAGCAGGTCTGGCACCTCTGCCATTCCCACAGCATTACCTCTATGCATCCATGACTCTGGAAAAAACAGTAAAAAAGGCTCTTCCCCAAAATAATAAGCAGAAGGGGAAGTAGAAGGCAAATGCACATCAAGACTACACAACAAAGCTGTGCTTCAGTGTGTCACACACACAAACCAATCCATCTAAAACCTCTTAAGGAAGTAAATAATGCTACAGAGCAAATAGTATGTGGTGTAAGCTAGAGGAAACAGCAGTTCAAAGACCATGCAAATGGCCTAAAGAACAGTATTCACTCAGTCTATACAGCTGAGGATGAGAGAAAGTGAAGTTGAATGGCAGAGCTGAAAAGAACCGAAGAGTCAAAGAAAAGGGAACTGCTGTTACCTATTGCAGAAACCACATGGAGAATGTTCAGCCTAAACTTAGACAATATTCAGTAGAGAGGACGGTAGAAAATGGAAGATCACCAAAAGAGTGAAGGGAAAGAAGGATGAGACAAGCTCTTTATGATGGGCACCGGCTCAGGAAGTTTGGCCAGCAAGGACAGCAAACTTGAAGAGACTCTCAAAATAACTTACGGATCAATGAGCTACTTAGGAATGATGGAGATGCGACTGCACAAGATTCTTCAGAAGATGCAATGCGAAAAAGTTGGTGGAGGAAAAGGGGGAAAAACACAGTGAACTGCAGAGCAGACAGAAAAACTTTAACTCCTGGAAAAATATTTTCATACAGACATTATATAGGAGCAACAGAAAATAACAAGGAGACTAGCAGCAGGCAGCATGGGCTCGAGAAGAAAAAAAGAAAAAAATGTGAATTCATTCTGATGTTCTTCTGTAACAGGAACAGATGCTGTGGATAGGGATGAAATGGCAGATATTACAGTGACTTGAGAAAGTCTTTTGACACTATCTCTCAGGCTAAGAAAATATGGTCTGGATGAATCTAATACTTGATAAGTACAAAATATGTTGGAAAACCATGCTCAGAATGGTTAGTAGTGTAAAACAAACAAGAAGTCTCATGAATGGCTATGCAGAGCTTTACGTTCTGTATCCAGTCTCACTTCATGTTTTCATTAATTTAGGGCTGATGGATTGAAAATGATTCCTACTGACTCTGCAGATGCTGCTGAGGTGAAAGGGACAGTAAGGCAGCGCTCAGAGAAAAAGAGAATTCAAAATGTGCTTTTCAAACTGGAGGTATGTACTGAAAAAACAGGTTGATGGAGAACCACAGAATTAGATTCATAATAGTGGAAACACAGGATATAAAACTGGCCCCTGCACAGGATCCAGAAATTATGAAGACCCATAAAGAAAATGGTCTATAATGTTTTGTTGTTGTTGTTGTTGTTGTTGTTGTTGCTGCTGTTTTTTAAAAGACTAAACACTGACTTTATATTCAGCTACAGCATGGACTCGTCTCACTAACCATGTCCAGATGTGTTTATCCACAAAACTTTCTCTACAAATTGGAAATATATGGATTTAATGGGAGGACTGTTCAGTGGATGAAGAACTGGCTGCAGGATCAAACCCAGAGAGTCAATGGCTCAGTGTCTGGATGGAGATCAGTGATAAGTGGTGTCCTTTCAGGAGTCAGTACTGGGACTAATGCTCTTTAATATCTTTATCAATGACACTGACAGCAAGTTTACGGATATCACCCAAGGAATGGGATGCCATCCAGAGAGACCTAGACAGGTCCAAGCAGTGGGTCCAGGAGATTCAGCAAAATTAAGGCCAAGGCTGTGCACCTGGGTCATGGCAGCCACCAACACAAGCTGGGAGATAAAAGGATAGAGCCCTGCCAAGATGGACTTGGGGATACTGAAGGGGGGAAGCTGGATGTGAGCCAACAATGTGAGCTCTTGCAACCCAGGAAGCCAAACATAACTTGGGCTGCATCAAAAGAAGCGTGGCCAGCAGGGCAATGGAGTGGATCCTGTCCCTCTACTTTGTGTTGATGAGACTTCAACTGCAGTACTGCATCCAGATGAAAAGAGACAGAGACCTGTTGGAGTGCATCTAGAGGAGGACCACAAAAATCATCCAAGGGATGGAATACCTCCTCTGTGAGCTAGGAGACCTCCCCTGGTCAGCTTGGAGAAGAGAAGGCTCCAGAGAAACCTGAGTGTGGACTTTCAGTATCTAAATGTGAGCTGTGCGAAAGAAAGGGACAAACACTTCAGCAGGCTCTTTTGTGATTGGACAATGAAAAATGGTTCCAAGCTAAAACAGGAGATTTAGACCAGATACAATGAAAAAGTTTTTTACGATACAGGTAGTGAAGCACTGGAATAGGCTGTTCTGAGAGGTGGTGAAGCCCCATCCCTGGAGACATTCAAGGTCAGGCTGGACAAAGCTCTGAGCAACCTGACTGAGCTGTAGCTATCCCTGTTCACTGCAGTGGAGTTGAGCTAATGACCTTTAAAGGTCCCTTCCAATTCAAATTCTATGATTCTATCTTTCTAACTTTAAGAAACAGCTGAGAGCCAGCACATGACAGTAAGATTAGTAAGACCAGAATCAAACTGATGCAGTGAGCTCTGGCATTTCCACTGTTGCTCTACAGGTAAATAATTAAAACACCAGTGTAATTAATGGCAATCTATACAATGGTAGGTCTGCCAACAAAGCATGGTATCACTGTCAGATCAAAAAGCAATGCTGAGTCACACAAAGAAATAACACTGCTGTGTCACAGCATAGCTAGCTTTAAAGATCTTCCAGCAGCTTGAAATCATGTATCTATGGTTTCAGTGCTGGCTAACTCGCTGTCGCCTTGACTAAATCAGGCTGCCAGACTGTGTTTTGAAAACCAGTGACTATTCTACCTCACACAGAAATAGGTCAGTGAAATTACCATTGTATGAAATATTTAACAGTACTGTTATAACACTGCCAACAGTCCTACCTCCTCATTGTAAAATGAGCACTAATAATGACAGAGTGGTTAAAGAAAAAAGCAAAAAAAACACACAATTTGAGGTCTGAAAAAGTTGCTTTACAATAACAAACTGAAGAAAACTACATTTTTGGATCAGGTGAGAGGTGATGAATAGGAAACATGATCAAATTTACAGAAAAGATTTACCTCAGAAAAGGTCTTTTAAAGCTACCAGATATATATCCCCAAGGCTATGGTTAGACAAATTCAAGTTACAAAAAAGGGGACCTTCTTAAGCTTGAATTAATTACTGAATCAACTTATCCAAGGAAAAATTCTCCTTCAACTGAAGTGTGAGTCAAGGTGGGATGCCCTTCTACAACTCAATAGGTAGGCACAGATCTACTGCAAGGCCAGGAGCTGATGCTGTACAGGAGGTCAGAACAGATCACCAGCATCATCATGGTCTAAATCTGACCTTAGTACTTCTGAATGGGGAGTTCCATAGATAACTTGGAAATCCCACATTAATCACTGTTAACCACCATTTGTTAAATAAATACCTATCATATAAACCAAACATTAAAGGTGAAGGGCAGTAGTACGCCTGTGTGGATTTTACACGCCTTTTGTGAGGCTGTCAAAAAAATTGTTCTAAATATGGAACAGAAACATGTAGGAGTTCAGACAGTCCATGCATCATCCCATAAACATTGAGCTCACAAAGAAGATAGTATTTTCTTTACTGCATTAGCTCTAGCTACTAAACTGCAACCACGTCAGGAGCTGGAATTGAGCAAAGAGAATGAACTTTTCAGTTAAGTCATGATGCTGCCATTAAAATGCAGGATGGAGAAGGCAAACAGAAAAAAGTTGTTGAAGTTAAGCAAACACTCTTTTGGCTGCATCTGCTCATCAATGACTTCTGCCATTACTTACCTGTAACTCCAGAGTGGTTAATGGCATCCTTACAAATCCAAGATGGGCTCTCTCATTTGAGTAGAATTTTCCAGGTCCTTGCACTGCCTTGGGTGGAGTCAACCACTCCCGGATTTATTGCTGGCCCCTCAGCACTCCCAGGGAATCCCTGTCCCCATCATTTTTGAAGTCTTTGCCACTTAGGCGCTGGGGTCAAGCTCTACTAGTTTTATTCACCAGGCTCTCAAAGCAGCACATGGCCAAGCATAAGCACTCCACTGCTGCTTTTGGCTGATCCACGCTCAAACCAAACCTCCTGGGGCACACTGGGAAACAGTTTGCAGCATTTCACTGCCTTTTCATTAAGCCTGATAAATCATTTAGAGATGAACGTGAGGTGGCGAGGAGAGTAACTGCTTGCTCAAAGTTGCATTTCAGAATACTCACGTGTGGCATTAAATTCCTCTTGGCATCAGGTAGTTTACAAATGCCATTTTTAATGGCCAAATGTTGACAGGGCTAGGCTGCTTAGGACAGACATGTAACGCATTGTATCAAATGGGTAGAGAACCCTGAAAAATCCATCCCATTTAGCATAAATAATAAAAAATAATTATTTCACAGGGAATAATCGAGCTACCTTCTACTAGCTTCTATTATATCAACAGGAGAAAGTGCCAAACAATTTCCCTCTAGAGCACCACAGAGGTGAAGAAAAACAATCCAGTGAGTAACTGATGTTTGTGCTTATGTACATCTAGACATGGAAATGTTTTTCTTAATAAAATCAAAAGATGGCAAACGTAAGCCTGAGGTGATGCGTCCTTCTTTTTAAATAGTGATAATAATGCTTCCCAAGGACAACAGATGACCTTCAAAGTTAGTCAGGCTCTGGACATCAGTGAAGCTGACTCAGCCCAGACTCATGTGAGCTGTGCCCCAGCTGGGGACTGCAACAGTGTGTTTTTGGAGGGATGCTGTCTTTTGTCTCCTTGAGAAAAGCATCTGAGGGTATTTCTCTCCATCTCTGCTGTATTTTGCTGTATTTCAGAAAACAATAGTGGAGTTGACTCTGACCCCTTCTATCTAAGGGTTTCATTTCACAAAACATACACAAGTATAAAGCCATTAGCAGCAGAATCAGCCTTGGGACATTCACAATAAACAGCCACACACCATTATCCCAACCCATGACATTCACAGCTCCCTGCTCCCACTGGCTTCCCTGTACACTTGGTAAGACAGCAACCTGGAAGTCCTGCCATATCCAGGCCAATGGAAGACAAGGGGACCAGGTCATGGACACATACAAGCTGCTTGCAGGTCACACGGCCAACCTGAGAGACAGGGGCCTTATTCTCCTCCATGCATACTGGAAAAGATGCTTTCATAAAATCACAGTCTTCAAGTTCTTTGAACTTCTGACAGCAGCAAGGCATGTCACCAGTGGGAGGACTAGGGCAGAGAAAATCTCAATACTGACATAATTTTAATGTCTGTGCTTTTAAGATGTTCTGAAGATGGGGTTAGATGCCACAGCATCTTTCCTCAGGGAAGAATTAAGGGAGGCTTAAAGAAAATGAGGTTAGGTACTGAGGGAAGACCCTGGTGGTCTCCAGCAGAGTTGTATGTAATGGAACTTTCCATATTTAGTGTTACTAAAATATGGAAAACAAACCAGAAGTCAGTAAGATAAGCTTATCTCTGCTGTAAGCAGCTGTACATACAGTCAGACTTGTTTACAGTGTATCTACTTATAACTGACATTTTTAACAATTCTCATGATAAGAATGCATGTTTTGTTGGGCATTAGCCACCTCGGACTGAATGCTTAGTTTATCTTTCTTGTTTTTCCCAAAGCAATTTGACTGAAAGCATTCAGACCATTTTCCATCACGTTGACTCTTTTGGATTGCTTTCTTTGCAAAACTCCATTTGCATCCACACTGGTTGTAGCAATCTCTGATGCAACCTGACTGCACCTCCACAGATGGCACTGCACTGCAAACATATACAGGGCTACTTCAGGCAGGATGCCATGCTGCAAAGCACAGTGTCAGGAAGAAGCAAGCACACCTTCAGGCAGACCTAATCAACTTGAGAAACTCCTGAAGGAAGAATTAGTCTGCACCCATTTCAACTGTTCCTTCAGCCTGAAAAGGGCACTGTTGTATAAGTTGATTAGCTAGGAAGATTTTTCCTTATGGCCAGCTGGCACCTTCATTCTTTTAATTCCACCCCATTACTCCAAGCTACAACCATGGGCCCCATGCTCTCAACCCAGCTCAGCCACAGCTACACTTTGCTCCTTGGACATAGCTCATCACTCACATCTCCCTACAGCTCTTCAAAGCTGACACAGAAGCTGGCAACATGAAACATCGACACTTCCCCACAAACGGGAGCGGTGTATCTCAATATTGCATAAATGTTTCTTACTCTTCTCTGAGATAGACCTAAGAAGATTAGACCCAGCGGCTTCTCTCACCTTCCCACAGATTATCATCCACAACATAACTGCCACCTTGTACATGTCCCTTATCTCCCTCCAGCACTTTCCATCTTGGCATGTTTCTGATGACATGATAGAGCCTGAAAAATAGTCCGAGTTGCCCTATTTTGCTCAAAACGTGCTTATATTTTTCACTCATCCCATCACCCATCCCTTCCCCAGTGCACTATTTGGCACAAAAACACGGATGCATTTATTGTAAATGGTGCTGATGTACAGGGACTTGGCCTCAGACAGATCCTCCATCTGATTAGTGGTGGGGATTTCAGAAAACTGGAGGCAGAATTTCGTAGAAGTCAGGAGAAATCCACGGACAAGCCTCTCCTGCCTTTGCCTGTAGGAGAGCTAAATGTAGAGATATACTTGTTAACGTGCACATTAAGGAAAATCTGAAGCTAAAATGCAAATGCCTCAAAGCACCTCAGAAGCTTTAACTGTACTTTCAGATGTATTAAGCAGTGGGAATCTAAGTGCCAACAGGACTTCACCTTATAGACATCTTTACACGTCGGAAGGCTGCGTGTCTGAGGGATGTGGTTTGTGGGCATGGGTGATGGGCTGGTGGTTGGACTTAGATGATCTTAGTTTTCAACTTTTTCAACTTTTATGATTGTGATTCTATGATTCCACATCTCAAACTCCTTCAACCTTTCTGATTCCCCAAATTCTTGCCTGCATCAGGAAGCTGTCTGCTCATGTTAAACCTTTATTCAAATCATATAGCCTCGTAGGTTTAGGTTCTTGTGGAAGCATGAGCCAAGTGGTCTGGCATCGATTCACATCCACAGGGAGGGACTGGGAGAGCTCAATTACCAATTCAGCCCAGGATCCCTAGGGATTGAGGTCTACCTGAATAATTCATTGGGTTCAACCGGTGATCTCTGGTCATTGGATTCTCTTTGTGCTCAGTGACCTCTCATAACATATATATATTTTTTCTTTTTTATTCTTTAGCTCACTTTTTCATTGAAACTTAATTTTCCCTCTTCTATTGGTTTTGTTCTAAGAGTCATGTGCTGAATCTTAGATGACTGTCCTTTCCTAGAGGAATATATAGCTGTCCATTTTCCCACTAGCAGTACAGCTAATAAATGCACAGCTTAGAATCACAAACACCAGAGATAAAACATTCTTGAGCAAAGTCAATATAACTTTGCTACTAGTTCAATACAGTATTACTTTCAGTATAATAAAGTCTTATTTTCAAACAGTTATTTATAGGGATTTCATCAGGTTACCTGGGATATTATTTCATCTTACAGAGCTCTTTTCTCCTTAATATTCAACCTAAAACACTTCTGGAATCAGAGCTAAAAAAACCAATTCATTAATCTGATGTTTTAAGTGTCCAATTTCCAGAAGGTACAAGAAGTCCAAAGGTTGAAAGAAACATTCTAACCTACACCTCAGTGTTCCTTCATATGGCATTTTAAGAGATCCTCTGAGGACAACAGTTCTTAGCAGCAAGTTTCACTAAATGGAGTTTGAATTTGTGTGGCCACTCACAACTATTTGAACTCCAGCTTGAACAAGAAATGACAGTCTCCAAGCTAACAGTTTGCTCCCAGACATCATGCTGCAGCTGGCTTACAAAAACCCTTGCTTTTCCTGAGCTGCAGCTATGTAGACAGCTGCAGCTACTGCAGTGCTCAGGGGAGCAGAAGGATGGTGGTCTGTAAACCTTCTCCCAACAACTGCAAGAATCAGCCTAGAACAAATACTGCTATGCATGGTGAACACATACCCAAAGAGCTGCTTTTCTAAGTGTTTTAAGCTCCTATCTGCTCACGGGGATAATGATATGTACAGCAAAGGCATTCCCTATGTATGAGTAATTTGGGTTCAAAACACCAGCCTCACAAATGACTCACAGTGTCAGATGATCGTGATGCACACAGTCATGTGCATTATCAGTATGGTCCCAGTGCTGTAACTTCAGAGGCAGGAGAAAAGGATTCCAAAAGACCGACCTATGGAGGAGCCAGTGATTAACAACTAAACATCACCCGGTTGTGACTGTTAATTCACCATGCTGGGTGGACTTCTCTGTGTGCAGCCTCCAGGAGACACCTACCACAAGCTCTGCTAATTGGCCGGGACCGAGAACTCCTGCCAAGAATGTGCTCTGTAGGCATTTCTGTAAAAAATCTATCAGAACGTCAGCTAGAAGTTTAGCCCTCAGAGATTTTTTTTTTTTTTTTTTAAAGAAAAAAAAGCATTTATGAGTTTGACAGCACAGTGTTGTAAAAGTTAAAGGAAATAGTGATGATGGTGTGGGAGAGACACACAAAAGAGCCACCGATGACTGCAGCAGATCCAGTGCAATTACAGTTGGGTCAGCCACCTGCCTGAGATTTACCTTTGCACTAATGGAAGACACTGATTTCCCAGGCATCACGCTGACATATTTCAACACAGGAGAAAATGGTCAAACTATATTTGGATGCCTCCAGGAGGATTCTTCCCAGAATCCAGTTTATTTCCTACAGACTGCCTATGAAGAAAGAATTCAGACATAATTACTCAATACATTCCCAAATTTTTGTGTGTTGGCAATAACTGAAAGCTGCATTTGGATGCAAGAAAATAAATTCTGTCATGTGTATTTCTGCCAAAAACACAAGAAGCCCCTGGATACAAAAATAGGAGAAAACAGCTGCTCTCATTACAGGTAAGACATTTGGCCAGTAAAGATTGCATTGTACTTCTTCAAAAAACCCAAACTGCTGTCTAAATGGCTCAGAAAAGATGGTTTTGGCCACAAACACTGTCAAACCCTCTAAGGACACATCTTTATAGAAGAGATTGCTGCACTGCAACTCACTATTGAAGATAAATGTTAAAAAAAAAAAAAAAGGTTCCTGCATTAATGCAAAAACCTGCATTTCAGAGATCAAACCAACTCTGCAAGAGAAGGAGCATGCAGACAGTTCTTTCCAAAATCAGCTTAATGCTAAGTTGCAGTTTCATTTTCCTAAAAGTAATAAAGCAAGAAGGAAAAAGAAAGCCATCAGAATTGTGATTAATAAGAATAGGAAAGAACATTTACCAGGTGTTCAGGCTCTCCACCTACCCTCTATTTTTATTCTCGTATGACACTTTCATTCATTCTTAAAATACATTAATAAGTTCATGGATCATAACAATAAAACAGGAAGTATTAAAACACTGTAATTTAGATTCTAGGTAAGGCTTGCTATAGACATCCCACCACCTTCTGTTGGCTATGCCAGTCTGTCAGTCTCACAGTGATAGGAATATCTCCACAGTGTCTTTTCTTCTCTCCACATAACCTCCAGCTTACACTACCCTTCAGGTTAAGCCATTCAACATGCCTGGCTTTGTAATGGCACCTAGCAGTGCAGCAGCTATTCTGCACAAGAATTCACTTCCTTTCAAGATGGTGCAGCTTTTCTTCTAACCCTGTCATGCTCAGCACTTCAGTCTCATACATTATGAGTCCTGTACGTTACTGCCAACAATGAGTTCAATGCAGTTGCTTCTATCAGCACTGGAAAATGCACACAGTAGATTGCACGGAGAGCAAACTACTCAGCTATCACCATTTCTCAGTCTTACCTAAGACACCAGGGAGAGTTAGGAGCTGCTAAGCAGCCTCGGGACAGGAGTTCCTACATATATAGGGAGCCAGCCCTATGTCAGTGGTAAATCAGGTGCTTAGCTTTTGCTTAATTCTTATTTAACTTGTGGCGTCCCAGGGTTCATCCTGAGAGTGAGAAACACCATGCCAGGAAGATAATGAGGGCCATCAATCATCTGTATTTAGCATTATTTCTAGTAAATGGAGAAGGAAGGGCAGAAGAAAGAGGGACTGACAGCTGAAGGTCTCATACAGGGAAAGGGTCTTTATTACTCGTGGTGTTCCAACACATGGACAAGGTCAGTGAAATCATCAGGAAAAAAATGACACCAAGAAAGGACAATAATCATTAAGGAACACTTCTGTAGGTAGAAAGTTCAGTGTGCTGCTGCAGCCAAGCAGGGGCAGAGCTGGGTGGAGAGCCGAGATTCCTGCAAGAGGCAGCTGTATGTAAAAATTCTCTCCAACAAATTGCCAGGCGGTGAGTTCAGCAACTCCAAACGCAGAGGGGCTTTGCTGTGCCTTACAGCCGTTCTGCAGAGGAGCAGAGGGGACTCTGCTTTTCAAGGAGAGGTTTGAGTTCAAGCTCTTTTGACTCTTACACACCTTACAAAATCATAGAATACTTTTTTTTTCCTGATACAGAAAACAGAAAGCAGCAGAATTACAGGCTGGGTGAGATGTACACTAACTGCTGAGTGGAAGACAGCGCTTCCAAGGCAGGAGGAGGGAAAATCAGAAACACATTCCTTGTTTCTGCCGAGTATCAGCCAAATTCACAGAGCTGGAGCTGCTCCCATTTTTATTGCTTTCCTGTAATTCTATTAGAATTCTATTAGAAAATCACTCCTTGCTCCCAGAAGTGTGAGATATTGCAGAACTGGATCTAGAACATTTTAATGATGAGAGAATAACAATTACAGACCTTCGAGCTACTTTGTATGCTGGGCAGGTACAGTTTGGATTACAGACTTCTGCATATGAACTTGGTTTTTGATTTGGATGCTTTAAATTGTTATTTCCAGGACATATCCTACTGTACCTTCTCCTGCACTTTATATTGCAGTTATTGAACTATCTCCTCTACCTCCATCTCTAGTCTTTCAGCTTTGATTTATTTATGGAAAACTTCTTTTTTAATTAAAGTTCCTAAAACTTGCTGCCAAGGACTTTCAAATTTAAGGATTTGATTTAAGCTACCAGAAAAGAGGCATTCAAGATCGTGTTAGGATCCTGGTTTCTTCCTTTCAACACTAAAGGGCAATTATATCTCTATAATAGTTTTGCTGAGTATTAAAGGCAGCGATTATTATGGGGGCATTTTAACTATCTGAACATTAAAAACTTAAATGCACTAATCATAATTCCACTGCCATATTAAAACATCACATGAGTGGAGCAGAAGCAGCATTAAAGCTAAAGCAATAGTCATTAATCAGTATTTAAAATAAGACTGTTGCCAAATTATCTCTTAGGTTTAATTTTCTTGAGCTGTATCATCCCATAGAGAGAAGTCAGGAGTATAACCTGACATATTACTGTTCTTCAGAAGATTATTCCTCCACTGGCAATTGCTCACCTGCATGAGCTGGCCCCTGCAACAGCGCTAGAGCTGCCTCTCCAGCTTACAGAGATCTGCAGAGGCACAAATGTCAAATTAAATACCCATCTGCCTTCAGAGCCAGCCCAAGGCTACTCAGTAATGTAGGCAAAACTGAATGTGTTATTTTGGTCCAGCCCTGCAGGCTGCAAAATTGAATTTGGTGGCAGCAGCAGAGAGACCCTAGAGAGGGCACAGAGCCCAACAACAGCCAGAAGAGGCTCAGGAGGTGAAGGTGAAAGGAGGGGAACCACTGTATTTTAGTGGGCATAGATTTGGGACAGCTGTAGGAAGGGTGTACCCATTCTTACATGAAACTTGCCCAGCTCAGGGAATGCCACAATTTCCCACCCACATCTGAAAGATGGTAACTTTTTTCTTCCTGCCTCCTTGTAAACATTTCTCAAAAAGGAATTTCTGTCTGTTAAGGCAGGAGGAGTGCATCATTGCCTGCCAGAGCACACTCCAGCATGGGAACTGCACCAGCAGCCACCAGGTGCCACCCAAAATTAGTCCTAGATTGGCTGACGAGGCAGAAGGATGTGCACGACCCGCCTCCAGATGCATTGCTCCTGCCAGAAATTTACTGGGGATCCCTGTGTGGTGTCAAAAGCTTGATGTACAAACAAGAAACAAATAGCTGGTCTCTAATTCAAAGATGTCACAAGTTATTTTATATATATTGCACCAAAGAAAGACTAAACGGGAGCTAGCTGACTCTTTGCTATGCCTTTCATAAGTTTGCTCCCTCCACTTATCCTCCTTTTTATGGGGCACTGGAGAGCCATCTCTCAGCTCTCCTGCTTTTCTTTCTTCCTATCTTGTCTGTGGCTAATTTTATCTCCCCCATGGCTTCAACTTCCATTTTAAACTAGCACTTACGCTGTCATATCTGAAGTGTTGCTCTCCAGCCAACACATTATTTTAGCCCTCTTGCTCTCACTTCAGTTGTCCCCACTTCGCTCTGTCAATGACACCAGCACAGAGCACTCATGACTGAACTTCTCTCATACTTCTCTTTATGTTGCCCTCCCTGGAATACTTAAATGGAATTAATATGAAATATCATCCCCCATTCCAGCTTTTAGTAGTTTCTCAAGATCCACTTCTACTGTAAGGCTCACTTCTCCTCCTAAAGGCAGCCAGACATGGCAACTAGGTTGTATCATTCTCCTCAATTTTGCTGCTGCTTTTCATACTTGCTATTACAAAAATAACATTGCTAAAATACTGTAACTATCACATTATTCCTACTATTGTTAACCTGTATGACCAAACTCTTTCAGCACTATCACTCTTTTCTCTACTTTTTGATCCTTTCCTACTGTTCTGTGATTTTATTTATTTTTACATTTGGTTGAATCTAATAGGAAACTGCTTTTGGAGAGCAGATCTGTTTTATGTGTATACACAGCAACTACCTCAGCGAAAGCATTACCATAAAACAGATGAGAAATAGTGCTAAGAGCTAGTTCCCTTCTTTAATCCATTTATCCTACTGTGCCTTCCAGTAGTCAAAATAAAGATATGTCTGTGGGACCCAGCGAAGAACCAAATTTACATAGCACGATAAGACATGAAACAGTTACAACCACAACTGCTTAAGGATAATTTAGCCTATTATCCCCTTCTGTGTTATGCTGATGTGTTTGGGCTATTTGTAGCAGCTGATGCACAGGAAAAAAAAAACATTTTATGTGACTAACAGAGGAACACTGCACTAATTTGGAAAAGTCAGGAAGAATAAAAAGAATTGCAAATTAAGAAGGAGAAGAGAATGCAGTTGTTCAGGGGATCTGGATACTTATGATATTTGTACTGGGACCAAAACTATTCTTTTTAAAAAGCTGTGATCATCACATATCATACAAATGGCCTCTTTTCAGCCCAAACCAGACTAGAAGAAATGAACCCAATGTGGCAGTCTTTACTTAGACTTCACGCTCATTAGTCTTCTAGATAAACCAATCTGACCTGATTGGATTTTCTCATCTGTTAGGAAGCACATCTACAGTTTAGAAAGATCTTCATAAGCATGGTCTCTCCTGCTTCAAACTTGCTATCCATTATGGAGCACGCACTTCGTGAATGTCATTGCTATTTAGCAATGAAGCCCTCCTGAGCACAGCTAAAGTTTAGTCTAACAGAGTACTTACTGAACACCAAGTGACTAGGATTGTAAAATGAGCACCTGAGGTAGGAGACCTGGAGACAAATATGCAGTCAGGACCACCATTTCAGCTGCAGATAACTCGCCAGTTGAGTGCACTTGAGACACACAAAGACAGAATAGAGACTCTTCCATGACGTTGGCCATTCTGTACTACTCTGTGGCCACACATTCCCAAACAAGTCTGCAAAGCCTGACTTCCCAATGTTCTGCACCTTGAGGGCTAAATGGGAAAAAAAATGACCACAGTGTTTCAAAACAGATCCTTCTTCCCAGATTTGCCTATTTATAAATGAAGACCTTTTAGCAAACTATTTTGTTGGGTCTATATCTTAATTGTCTGAACTCACAGATAGCATGCCTGAAGGCGAACATTTCGAGGGGGCAAACAGGATAAACCAGTTATTCTCAAACTTTCCTATGCTAATAAAAATCATCACCTATTTCTTCTTGTTTGCTGTAACTATATCCAGTAATAGCACCCAGACCATTAACTTGTAAAGTTCCTTTTCCCATAGTACACTAGTGCCTCATTTTATCTATGACCTCCTGGCTGGTATCACGCATTCTTATTTATTTTTCATGTGAACTAACATTCACAGAGCTTATTTAATTACAGGGTGAAAAACCTCTCTCATCAAACAACAATTGCCAACATCTCTACATTTCCACACGATGATATGTGCAGCTGAATTCTTAAACTTATGTATAATTTAAGGCTAAAGAGTGGAAAGGTTGAATATTGAGTATAAGCAAACGCGCGGCAGAAGGAATACATGATGACAGAGAGAGGTGTTAACATTTACTGGTGGAAGTTTTGGATGATACCAAGAGTTCTGCAGGTCATCCAAATGAACATCACTAAATGACATGAAACCTAAAACTCCTCTCTCAATCTCTTCCCAGACAAAGGAGAAAAAGGAGAAGGCAGGGTTTGAGAAGCCCTAGACACAGTGTTGGGATTCTCGTTGTTACCAAAGAGGAACTGCTCTGCACTTTCTCTTGATGACTCCACCTCAACAAGTCTCATACGAAAGAACAGATTCTTCCAAAAGGACAAAAATGCAAGATGACACATGGCTTGAAAATCGTCTCTTGTCTAAGGACGATGATTCCATTGTGATGACGCTGGTGGGGAACATGACACAGACCTGTATCATAAACCGTGTTATTACAGATACATGTACTAACAAGATTACTCATTTACTGGAGAACAAAAGCTGCTAATTACATTAAATTCAAAATTATCCTAAAAGCAGTTACTGACAAGTTAATTCAGTGTTAACTAAAACTAGAAGGTGGTGGATTTCAGTTTCATTTTTGATTAAAAAAAAGAGGAATAAAATTACTGGTTCTAGAAAGAAAATTGAAGTATGTGTTCATACGCTGATTCTGAAGCAAAGGTATCACAGCAGAATGTAGACTTCTTAGAAAAGGCATTTTCCATCACACATCTTGGCTTCCAAAGGAAACTTGTACACAGAGAGGGAGCCAGCAGGGGAAGTTAGCTAAAAGAGGTTGAATGATCTGCCTGGAGAAGATGGCAGACATTTTTCAAGTCAAAGATGCCAATACTTACAGGGACTCATATTTCAAGTAAGAAAAAGCTAGAGGGCAGTGTGCCAGGCCTCACCAGTCAATCAGATGAATGGACAGAGATAGTCCAGCAGGGATAAGAGCATTCACATGGAGCTGAAGAAAGCATCAAAACTCAGCAAGCAGTAGTTATCAAAAACCAACCCAGAAAATACGAACACATGCAACAAAAGCTGTGTTGGCTGCACGAAGAGATGACCTGCAAAGAAGTGAAACTACCACATAGTGAAGATGGAGTACAGATTAGACAGTATGCAACTCCAAATTACACGAATACATGCTTCAATTCTCATGATAGTCAATGATGATAACCACGTAGAAACTACCCCAGTCATGATGAAAGTATATCTCAAGAGCCCAAATGTGTACAAGTACTAAGCAATTTCCATGAAGATTTGTGAAAGATCTGGCATATAAGAATTCCCATGGGGCAGCTAGTTTCAATAAATCAAGTGAGACAAGAATGGTATCATGTGATCAAAAGTAATAAATGTTCTATCCATACCGAAAAAAAAATATATCAGAGCAACTAAAATCCTTCATTCTACCCTTAGCAGTAGCGAGACTTTAGAGCAATTTTTAAGGAAGGAATAATAAAAGTCAGTGAAGCTGAGAGAACGTGGGGAAAAATACCACCTGGGTTTAATGCAGGTGAGGCACAGAAGACTAATCTGATACCGTTCTTAGAGAAGAAAACTTCCTTTCTGGACAAAGGAAATGAAACAGGTCTCAGCTGCCTGATTTTAGCAAAGCTTACTACAGCACTTAAATTGAAGAAGATGGGGATTAGTACAAAAAATTTAACTTGGCATGACAGTGCTAGAGGTAGGAGAGTAGCAGTGATATTAAATGGGAAATGTCGGGCTGCAGGGAAGTTATTAGCATCACTGCCAAAGGACTGGTCTTAAAGCCAATCTTAATATTTCACCAAGTACACCAGCACACAAACAGCTACAGTCCTGCTGACACTTTACTGATGAAGCTAAGTGCCATCTTTAGACAGAGAGATCTGGGACAGTGTGAAAAGAAGGGCCATGCGATGCATGGATTGGGCAGCAGAGAGAGGCTGTGATTCACTACAAATATTGTGTGTTTGGGGACTAATAGCAACAACAAAATCTGCTACACCCTCGGAGGTCAGCCTGAGGAAAATGCATCCAGGTAACAGTTTGTGACATGGCCACAAAATGAAAAAGAAAATGCAGGGCAGGAAGGCATTCTCTTAGAATTTCCCTACAACACAGGATGCAATTACCAATGATTCACAAACCCTGCTAAGATCCTCAGTTGTGCACTACGTGCAGATCTGTGCACTTGCTTTCTCACATGCAGGCAGAAACAACTGCAGAAGAGAAATATTGGGTTGTGAGAACGAAGATCCCACCTTCAGAAGAGGCTGGAAGGCTTTGGTGTCTGGAGACCGTGAGCTGCAAGGGATGGATCTGATGATGAGAGAAGAGAGCTGTTTTCTCCCCAAAACACCTGGAGGGCAGTAAAATACCAGAGAGCAGAGCTATTGCTACTAATGGAAACTTCAGCAGAGACAAGGCAGAAAAAACACCCATCCATTCAGCCTGGGAATGACAAGGTTGTTAAATAAGAGAGGTTGGATCAGACTTTTCACTGGAGTAATGCAGACAGTCTGCTTAATGCCAAGGCAGACTACAATAATGTTTTCAGCTGCCAATACAGCCTGCAACTTCTGTGACTATGGCAGAGAAAGGAGCTCCGTGTCCCATGAAAACAGGATGCTTTTCCTAGGTGAAGCTGGAAAACTGCAGTGCAACAGTGCTGCACCTCCCCTCTCCCAGGGGTGATCAGACATTAATTTTCTTGCAAACGTTCAATTAGAGGAGTGAACCAAACAGACAATTATCTTGATGAAACCTTGAATTAAATGCAAATTAAATTCCAGACCACTGAAAATTTGACCTTTGGCTAGGAGGAGGTAATGAATCGGGTTTTGTCTTTAGCACTTAACAACTGGGTTTAGGTAGTTCTGTGATATCAAAGAAAAGATAAACTGACTTAAGCAATGACTAATGTAAAATGATTAAAATAATCCTTTTTTTTTTTTTTTCTTTTTTCTCAGCTTGTTCCAAAATGCAATTCTAAAAAGGATACCTGTTCTTTGTAACTGCCTCTAGGCCAAAAATGCTTCCTCCCTTCCCAGCAGTGCAGCACTGAGTGCCAGGAGCCAGCACAGCTGCAGCTCAGGCCCCCAGCAAGGCTGCCTGCCTTCCATACTGTTGTTAGGAGTATTAATCATTTTAATTTAGTGGAAACAGGGGGGGAAGTTATTATTTAAAGGAAGAATTCCCCTCCATTCCTCTTGCAAACTGTTTAAAATAATTAAAATCATCAATTATAAAATTAGATTTTTCTTCATTTCATTAGTTTTTTCTTTAATTACTTTTTGTAATTTCATTAACCTTATACACATGAAATGTAACAATAAAAGACAGCAAGTTTTGCCTAGTAACACCAAGAAGTGGAGGCCTTTTCTAAGCATTTAACTTACACACTCCAAACTACATACCTCAATTAAAAAACTAAAATAAAGTTTCTACCACTGAACCTAATGAAGGGATACGTCTGAACCTAACTTCAATTTAATCAAACAGCTGAAACGTAAAGCACAGACCCCTGACAACACTTGCATGAGACAGTGAATAGAGTTACAATATCTCTGGGTTCACTCATTTGCTGTGGCTGTCTTGGAAAGCAGGGAAGCACCCTGTCCTTAGGTGCCTGCAATACAATCAGGCAGCATTTTACACGTGCCTGACTTTGACACGCTCCAAACTTTTGTATTCTTCTTCTCACAACTGCCACAATCTTTTTAAAGTAACAAGTGTTCCCTATTTCACCATTTCAAACATGTTGCAATAGTGCTGCTAATGCTGCTGGACCAATTTCAGGGAAGCATGTGGAGACTGATTGCTCCCTTTCATTCTTAACTCCATTGATAAACACCCATGTGAGCCAAAAAACTACCCTTCTGTTTTTAGAGTCAAACTTCATCTGTTATGCAGTCTGCAACTAGAGCATGATCCAGCAAAATGCCTGCGAGGGCAGGATGTGGAACAAGTGTCCATTCTACAGGGAGGCCACTCAATGGCTGTTATGTATGGCTTGGATCAAAGGGTCCACCTCCACCAAACACAAGGACAACAGGGAAGCCCTGAGTTCATGAACATTGCTTTCTACAAAAGCAGGGCCAGCCATGAGTGCCTTCAAAGTTAATTGGAATTTGCCTTTACTTAATTAAACAATGGGAATTTGGCCAGCGATGACAGGGCTAACATTTGGTTGGAGCAATACAGCCATCACAATGTGGTATGCTACATTACTACTACAGGGTGGGGAAAAGAAAGGAAATTAAGCTTAAAAAGTATTTCTCCTCCTCTGGCTGGGTTTAATTTCTGTAGTTAGCATGAAAATCCAACCTGCACTTAGGGTTTCCTGCATGATACGCTGCAGTGCTGAAAATGCTGCTGTTTGCACACAGCTCCAGAGAGGATGTTTACTCTACAAAAATTAAGACACCAGAACGCTGATGAAAATCTGTGAGTCATTTATCAAACACTGACCTGAAATGAATATTACGAAAAGCCTCTTTTATATGCAAATGTTTAATCTGATCAAGGTTAATCATCGCTTTTCTTCCTTGGGACTGATCAGCTGTGTATGTAGTACACGAGATAGAGTCTCCCATCTCTCACTCTTAAAAACTCCCTGTTTTGTCAATGGTTGCTTTGGGAACACGAGGGATAGAAAATTAATCTTTTCTTATTATTTTACTCACCTGTGAGACTATCTATAAGCCCATTTTGTCTGCCCACCTGCTGCTCGCTCAAGTAATACCTGCTTCACACAGACCAAGTACCTCCATTCTCTCAACAAGACAAACTCAGAGTATAATTGATTTCTCCAATGGATTTTCTAATGAATATCTATTGCTACTCTAGTTGCTAAAGTACTCGTTGATGTTTGTGTTCCAACAAATATAAATCTGCTCATTTACCATCCAGCTTTACAACCAGCTATTAGTTGGGGGAAAGCCACGTGAAAGGAAAAAACAAATGTCCATGCATTTGCAAATGTTACTCTCCAAACATGCATCAGCTCTCATTCCCTTTTGCCACTTGCAGAAGTAAATTGCTGCACCATGCAGCAGGTGTGCATGAGATGTGAGCCTTCCTGCAAAGCAATGTCACTACACCCTGTACAGCAAATTCTAACTAAATGACACACTGAACCAAAATGAAATTTAAAGTGCTGTTTTGCTGAGACTGGAGCATTATCAAAAATACATATTATGTTAACCAAAATAGGCCTAGACATAGATTTACATTAAAATATGCATTTACTGTTTAGATTGAAAGTTAGGATTGAAGTTCTCACAAAGGAGGGTATATGTAAGATGGGTGAAAATTTGGCTTGTGTGTTTTGATTCAGATCCAGATCTGTGGTTACAAAGAAGAAATTCCTTAAAAACCGCATTAATAGCAGCAAAGATACTACTACTGTGCTGCCAAGAGAATGATTTACACACACAAATCTATATTCCAGATGGCCACTTGTGGGTAAACTGAATTTAAATTAAAGGAACAGCTTGGATTTATTTTAAGGCATTTTGGAAATGTGTACACTCACAAAGGCCAGCTTGTCAGACCTACTGATCGCTAAGCACTCCCACCAAACCGAGCCCAACTTTCTGAGGTGCCTCAGGGAAGTCAGCTGAACACCCACACTGTGTGAAAATGTGGACTTGGGAGCCCAGGGCTCCTCACAATCAGGACTTGGCTGAAGTAGGAGATGCACAGAATTCCCACTGGAAATCAGGGAAGCCGAAGGTGTTTCACACTTTGTAGGCTTGAGCCCCAGCACATCACTGCAAGTGGCTGAAAAGCCCATGTCCCATGTATCACACACTGCATTGCCTAAGAGCATTAGCAAATGCATCTTTATTATTTTCACCAGTAATAAGACATTCTAAAAGAAGAATCTGACTAGACTTCCATTACTTTTCAAAGCTTTACTTAGAAGAGACTGCCAAACCTCACTATTTTTCAACATTACTCCTTTCACACTGACTTTTCGGAACATTAATGAAAATATACTTACACCTGACTAGAAAGTTCATGAACCACTTAATATCACTTAGAGAAGGAAAAATTCTCATCTTTATTTAGTAGTCATAATTTAAAACAAACTTATTAGAGTCAAGGACACCGAGACTGAACAGATGTCAGAATAAATTCTTGATGTAGATTGACCAACAGAGCTGACAGCTAGCATTCAGTCTAGTTTTTTTAATTGCCAAAGTTCATACTAATTAATAATAATTGTATTCTCAAAGAAGGAGATTCAGAATTCAAAGTCAGGTTAAGAGAAGTTCATTAAAGACACACCACACATACAGCAGAGGTGTGTTCCTGGAGGAACCCCAGTGATGTTCAACACAGCACTGGCAGCTGGAACCAGGGGAAGCTTTCCCCATCCATCCAAAGTCATCACAAGAAACACAAACTACAGCAAAACGGAACCAACCAACAGAGGGCAGCTGACTCCCAGCTATAGGAAACTCCTATTTTTGCAAAACACCCTTGCCATCAATGAAATCCAAACTGACATCAAATGTTATGAAAAAGTTGATGTGAAATCTGTAATACCAGGGTTTGGATACTAACATTTCCTCGAAATCCCAGAGCTCTCAGGATGAAAGTGGCACATGCTTTCAACGCACAAAGATAACATTTGAGAATGAGGGAGCAAAACACAGCAAAATTCCAGCTGGGCGACTCCTCTGAAACACACAACTCAAAACACTCTTAGTATTTTTTTTTCCCAGATTTTGCAGAACTCCTCAAACTACCCATCTCTGCTCTACAGAAATTACATGATTTTTCATAGTATCCCAGTTCTTTAATGCTGACTTTTATGGAAAAGAAATTCGTGTCAGCTACGACCTTAATTAAGTGAAAAATAGTACCATAACCTGCCACCTAAAAAAAAATAAATCACCCAATGATCGCACTAATACAGAACACTAAATTAAGACTCCATTAGAACACACACAACCATTTTAAGAATACTTTTTAAATTATTAAAGTGTAGCTAAAATGTTTACTGTGAAACCACACTGTGTCTCAATCTCTTTAAAACCAATCCATGACTCTAACAAACACATAGACTATACTTGCTATTAAACTATAATCAGTGCTACATAAGCTTTCTTAGGTGCAGTAACATTTAATTATGTTTGGTTCTGAGTTCAAATTCCAAACCTAATCTGGAGCATCTGACACACGTGTTGTGTGCCACATCTGTTAGTGAGCACGACGATTCACAAAATGCTCTCTCTGTAATATAATGCATCTTTCCTGGTTAAGTTAAAATATGGGAAATGGCTGACTCAAAAATAATATTAATTATATAAAGGATTAAAAGCCTTCATAACTTTAATTAAGTAATATATCACAACAGACTACACAGGACTGCTGATTTATGCACTCCTTAAGTGAGAAGCAGTAAATAAAATTAGACAGGACAGAATATACATCTATATGCAGAAGAATGTATCCATTTGCATTTCATTAATACAAAAATCCACTTGTCTTCAGTTTTTCTATGGGTGGCTATAGCCTGCAACATGTTTATTTATAGCAGAAAGATGTCACAATCTTTACACCATCACAGAACCAAGGGATATTCCAGGTTGAAAGGAACCCATAAGGTCAGTCCTGCCCATCCGCTCCCTGTGAGAGCTGCAGCCACCATGATGCCCCTCCTCAGCCTCCTCTGTCCAGGGGTGAAAAACCAAGGGAGCTCAGTTGCTCCTCACACATCTTACCCTCCAGACCCTTCCCCATCTTCATAGCCCTCCTCTGGACACTCTCTGTTAATTTATGTCCTTCTGATACTGTCTCTCCCCATGGGATCTGCGGGGGCTGCTGGAAACAGGGACTAGGGGCAGGAAGGTGTCCAAGCTCCTTCAACATGTGCACCCGTGGCATCAGCCCTGAGGGCACTTCCACCCCAGCAGATATAAAATCCTTCACTGGGAATGTTCACGTATGCTCCCTATCTTACACAGGCTCCATGCTGTGCTCTCCCAGAGAACTGTATGTGCAGCTGTTTTCTTGGAGTGTTTGCTACAACAGCCACCCCAGGAGGCAGGGCCAGCCCTGCACAGCTGTACAACGAAGACAATATCTTCTTTCTTTCCCCAAACCGACCTGCATGTGACCAGAATGAATTTCAACTTCTGGAAAACAGCTCTTCTAAACAACAGACCTCCCTGACACGGGGGTTGCCTCTGCAATCACTCAGAAAGCTGTAATTGGGCTTTAAAATCCAAAATCACAAAGTGCTTTATATTCCAGCTAGCAGTTTGGTAATGGTGATGATCCTGATGCTGTCACCTAAAAAAAGATGTGAGATTCATGTATTCAGCTTGCAGTTCAAATGCACACATTTAGCTGGTGGAATCTCAGCACAATCCTTGCAGTTATGTGAAGAGATATCAGGAGGAATACAGAAGGTAGTTCTCACTTTTATTCTGCTGTCTTGGAGAAGGAAACCAATTAAATAACATAAAAAGAAAATAAAATCAATTCCTGAACCTATCAATCAGCCACCCTGCATAAAGCAAAGCCAACTTTACACATGATATGGATATAAATTCTGGGAACTGGCCACAAGAAACGTCTGCACTAGGAAAAAATGTTAACACTTGTTAAGTATTAATCAATGATAACTGCTGTACATGGAACAACACAGCTATATTAAATACTGATGAAGGCAAGACCAGGGTTATTTTCAGGATCATAATGCAAGAGGTGTCTGAGCATTGCTGGGCTTCTCTGGGTAGCTCTGACAGATGATAACAGCATATAGCTTCTTGTCCATTCTCCCTTTGGAACGGCAACTTCATTTCAAATTACTGTCTCTTATTCATAAAAGAGCCAGAATCTGTGAAGTCATACACTTAGTACAGAGGTAGGAACATTCTGCTCTGAAAGCCGGAACGCAGTCACAGCATGCAGGTGAGTCAGACCATCCTGAAGAAATCCCTTTGCTCTTGGAATAAAATCAAACAGCTGAATTTACGTGGCCTTTAAACTGAGGACAAATAGAATCCTCTCTCATTTTATATGAAAATTCAGCCCTTCTAAAAGATGGTGCTGCCCACTAGAAAACTGAAAAAATGACCAGAATCTTAATCACTAAGCTGGAGATGCACCCACAGAAGAGCAAGCCCAGAACAAGAAACTATAGAGGCCTGTATGAGACCCACTCAGACACTGCCTCCTGCTTAATGCACTCCTGTGTAATGCCAGTATCTCGTTGTGCTGCTACTTCAAAAAGTTTTGAGATCACTAAATGTCAGGTTCCACAGAATCATAAATTACATTACAATCATTACATTATTGTAATTAATTTCATTACTTGACTTGGAATCTATTTCAAAAGAAATTTCCATGCTCGTGTCTTCTATTACAGCAAACACTGCTTTGCAATCAACAGAATACTATTCTGGAAGTTTAATTTTGCACACAAAGACATTATAAAAGAGAAAGGTGTTTCCCTTTTCTCCTCTAAGTTGCCAAAAACAAGAAAAGCCATATCTCTTCTGTAATTCACTGTTTCTGAAGACCTACTCACATAGGATGAAACTCATGATACCACATAGCTGTGTTCTCACATCTTCAGGTGAAGACAGACCAACACCTTTTATTCTGAATATTCTTTGCTTTGTTCAAATTAAAATAAAACCTACCTGCTTATTTTAACTGTTAGCGCTGTATTTAACTTCCATAATGACTGTGAGCCTAAAACTGAGAACAAATTCCGCCACAACATTTTGTGGAAAAGAAATAGAAATGTTCTAAAATAAGAAAAGGAGGGGGAAAAAAGCACCAAGATTAAATCTGCTGCCAAGGAACAACTAAGGCATCAATCCTCCGTGTTCTTCTGCTCCTAAGACAAAGACAAGCAAGAGTAAGTTCAGTCTCGGTGTTAGCCGCTGTCACACTGATTTATGACACACAGTGCATGCTGCCCCTCCAACATGACATATTGTCCAGAGGAGATTCAGCACAAACCAAACTTATTCCCTTACAAACACTGCCCAAGCCAATTTAACTCCAGTTTCTTAGGTGAAATGCTAATGCTTCGTCCATCGGGCAACCCAACCTCCCATGGCTGATTTTACCTTTAGTTCTATCTCCTCTGGACAAAGCACTTTTGGTGTAACTCCCATCTTTCAGAACATTTTGCAGTATGCTGCTGTATTAAACAATCACTGTTTCCTTCAACAACAGAAATAGGAACTTTGTACTTCAATCAGAAATAACTATGGGGAAATTTTCAGTTCAAATTCAGTTCAGGCACAAATGTATCAGTTACTTTTAGAACAAAAAGTCCTGCTCTGACCCAAATTAACGGGGACATTGGTAAGGAATGTAGCAGGCAGAAAAATGTTGTTCCAGGAAGTTGCCAAATGGTTCAATTTTACAAGGATAAAGCTTCCCATGAATGGCAGTAGTGAAAATATGCTTATATGAGGCTTTCTCTGCCAGAAAACTTGTAGAAGAAATGAAAATCCAATGTGGCTAGCTATTGAAACTGGATACCAAATTATCATATGCTGGGAATCACAGTACATGCCACAGGTTATTATTCCAAAGGGTGGAATAGGAAATGGCTGTATTTTCTTTAGAAAAAGGAGCAGTACCCCTTCACATACTTGGTTTTTCAGACACTTTTCTAAGGAACCGGAGCTAGCAGCCATGCTGTACAGACCTGGCGAGGTACTTATGCACTTTCAATTAACTAAGTTACAGTTGAGTATCAAAACTTTCAGACACAGCAAGAAATGTGTAAGGTAACTATGAGGTTTTCACTATTTTTTGACATCAAATATTTTCACATGAGATTGTAGCAGGCAAAACAAAACAAAATAACAACAACAACAAAAAAAAAACTACCATAGAATTTTTATGATACTGTAAAAACACATTAGAATCAGAAGACGTTTCCTATCCTGTAATTCCATCCTTTAACGCTAAGTGGGAGGAAATCTGATCTTCTGAAGGTAAAACTGAGGTTAAGGACAGGATTTTTGGTTCCAGAAGTTAAGTTTCTCACAAAGCAAACGAGCACTGATAGACAGAGCTGGAGGAAAATATAGGTCAGCTGTGTTCCCACATACCACAGCAAGGGATTGTCCACAGTTGGTGTCACTGATACAGCAGCACGTGACGGAGCTGGCATTATTCTATGCTGCCTTCTGAAAAGTAGGGGCTTTCTGACAATTAGCAATCTATATTATAAAAGAAAACATTTATGCAGGAGCTATTTATAGATAATATATTATTAATCATATTCTCAAAAACCAATTTCTGACACTGACAAGCAAGGGGTATCCACCCAGGGATTGGATGTGAGCTAATTTGTTCACAGCCATTAAAGACACTGGGTTAATACCTAACTTCTATCATACAAGTCTAAAAATTCTGAAAATGCTTCATGCACACACGTGTATAGATAAATATAAGCAGATGCATGCATGAAAGATATATTTATGCAAAGGAACAGTACAACTATTACACCAAAGCAAAACATAAAATCATTCATTGACAGACAATCAAAATTAAGCGATTATTATTATTTGAATATTTCCCTGCTAGGCAGGTGACACAAAGACAAACAAAAAAAGCTGTCAATATTTCATGTCAGCAGGTAAGGACTGGAATATAAATTGATGGAATTAAAACATCAGAAGCGCAGTAGTGCTGTATGTTGCCTCTTCAGAAACGTTAATGTACCCAGAATTACTGCTCTTCCTGAGAGCAGTTACCTACCTAAGTGAAAATGGATCTGTTTCATTACAGTGTCTTGTGATAAGATATGCTACGTTGCTCTTCCTTAGGTAGGGTTCTTCTGACAGTGTCTAAAGCTTGCAAGTATAGAGCAGGGGCATTTTTGGATCACAGAAACTTAGCTTGCAAAACATGAGTCAAAAAATTGCCTCAAGAAACCACTATGAATGTAAATCAAACTTTAGTCTGTACACTGCTGTGTTGCTTATTTAAAACTTCTTTTTAGGAAATTAAGTGTGAAAAGCCCTGGAAGCATCTTAACAAAAGGCTGCTCCTGAGCAAGCCTTTACTAAAATTGTATGTAGGTCACTCTGAAAGTAATGCCTCCTATTTATTCCTGTGGAAACTACAACAGACACAAAGAGCACAACTGGATAGAGCAAATCTCAGCTACAAAACACTGCTTTTCAACATAGTCACCACCATTAGCTATGCATTTTTGCCAGTGATGAACAAGAGTCTGCATGCCAAGCTCATAACAATCTGCCCCGGTGGAGGTTCTCACTTATTTCAAAGATAGCCATGTCAAACGTTCCTTTTTTTTTTTTTCTTTTTTTTTTTCCCCCCTCTGTTCTGACCTTTTATATCCCCTTCTCATAGATGAATGACTTGCATTTGCAGTATCATTTCTTCTTTCCTTTCAACTCAAGGCAGCTTCTTGGCCTGCACTGTACTTGTCCTCACAAGTCATAAGTTAGTTTCATTTGTGACACCAGAATCCACCACCTCAGTCACACAATCTCGTTCACATCTATGTAACTTTTCACAGTGAAGTACACACACTGATCATATGCATAAATAAGACCTTAAAGTCCTACAGATAAAAGTGAATGTCTGACCTGAAAACATTTTTCTATCAGAGAACTACCCCAATCATTACCATTTGATATCACAGGAGCCTGCAAACAACAAGACACATGCTTAAAAACAGGTTACCCTCTCTATTTCTGATAGAAAGTTCAGCGTTCAAAACACAATTTTTCCATTTTAAGCCAAATTTTAATGGGGATTTTTCTGATAAATAACCACAAATGGGGCCAGGCTGCAAGTATTCCTCTAGCTGGGGCAATTCTCAGTTCAATTATTTCTACTGAAGAAATGGGAAACAAAAATCTTTAACATCTACCTTCTATCATCAAATCTGGTACAAAATATTTGAGAAGGGATGGGACCCTGACAGCTGGATGTAATAAGAACAACATGTTCACTTTAAATGAAGTAATAATGTTAAATTTCAGATACTTTCTACTTTTGCTGCTTCAACAGATCCAGCACGTACAAAGTGAATAAACTGCATGCTGTGCTATCTGTCCTTTGGCAGGACCAGGTAGAAGCAGGAGGATGAAGAAGGAAGAGGAGGGAAAATCTTGACAGGAATACATATTAGAGCAATCAATAGAAAGGTAATCCCTGGAAAACCAAGAGTTTTAAAATAAGATGCTTTTTTTTTTGTAGTAATCCTAAAAACCTACAAGAGAATATTCAAGCAGTAAACCCCCCATAACTCATATTTAACCTTTAGTCATGTAGAACTATACATTAAATAACTTAGCAACTTCATGCTGTGTAAGTGCATTCAAATAACTGCAGATACAGAAAAAAGTAAAGCTACACCTCTTTTAACATGCATTACACAGCCAAGAATATCTACCAGCTGACCCCTGTAATCCAATCGCCTGTTCAGAAGCAATCACAGCCTTAGATAAGAGCTGCACAACTTCGACATGTAATGCTCATTTTCTTTAAAAGATGTAGTAAAATGCAAGCACCTAACACTTAAACAATTGTCAAACACTTAGGGGCATAAACTCCATGAAATATCATGCAGGAATATGTCATTATCTCAGTGTCTGTATAAATATATTAACTGCACTCAACTACATTTATGCTAAAAAGTTGTGTTCTAAAGAGACCAGAAAAACTGCACTGCCATGATTGAACTGATTCTACGAGGACAGTCTTCTAGAAGAAGGTTTAAGTGATTCAGTAATTATTTGCATCAGTCAAATAAATTGTTTTGATTTGCGAATTGCCCTCTGCTCCAAAGCAGTCACTTTGCTGAAACACCAGCATTGCCAGAGCCCTTCCACAATGAGAAATGGTAAAAAGAAAACTGCTGGGCTGTTGTTTCCATTATGTTCTCTGCATTTAAATTTATGCCAAATACCTGAAAGACACTGGGGAGACAAAAAAGATGTACAAGGGGCTGCCAATAGGCCTAGAAAACAACTTTCACAAGAAGAGAGATAAAAGATTATTTGGCTGACTGAGAAAAAACACAAACTGAGCACGGGTTTTAATCATACAATACTGGAAAACGGAGGGTTCTACAAAATAGAAGATTAAGCAATAACAAGATCCAAGCTCAGGAGCAATAATTTTAAAGAGATAACTAAAAATAGTGGAGGAGATAATAAGGGAAATCTGCTGGCACCTACAGGAGTTTATTCTTGGTTTTCAGTTGTCTAAGGTCTTCAACAAAGCATAGAACACAATACTACATTGTCACCAGGAAAAGATAAGGAAAATCCTTGCACCATTGTGACCTAGCTTTCTCATGCCTGATATCAAAGAACTGTACTGTACTGCAGGTATTTAAACCAGATTATATGATTATGCAAAAAATAGTTAGGAAGTCATATATTAACATACACAGAATTCTGCAGGGTTTCTCTCTAGGCTTTAAACACTGTTCACATCAGAGGAAAAAGAAGGCAATTCTCCCTACACTGGATTAAAGACATGTGTTCAGCTTAGCTAAACATGAGTGCAGCCAGCTAATTCAGTTTGCCATCTGGGCAAGGAATGTCTTCGTGCTGCAATGTGCCTAAAGAGTTCAGCACTTCTAAATCACTGCTGGGTGCAGAGCGAGGCTCTGTTACTGCTCAAAGAAGTAGGAAGCACAGGTGAAACCAATGAAGAGAAACACACACACCTGTATATGTGTATGTACCTGTATGTACACAAACATACATATACATGAAGTCTTATCTTCCTGGGAAAGAGGCAAAAAAGCACCAACTACCTTTATATTACCACCAGCTGTAATGCTTTGCAAGCATCATGCTGCAATAAACCTCACAAAGACATAAATTCCCAATTTAGACAATTTCTTTCCTTCAATATCTTCCAAAAGGGTTTTGAAATTAGTACATTTAATGTGCGTGGGGATAGGCAACACTTTATAGCAACGTTACTTTTCATCAGAAGTAGTCTGCTGTGACTATGGGTAACAATCCTGGTACCTTTTCATTACAAAGGAGCTTATTGTTACCAAACAACTTATTGTGGGAATTCATTTTGCCTCTTTGGTGACCTCTCTGATCTATTAAGAAAAGCACTGAGGTATGAACAACACGCACTTTGTTGCAGTTTTATGTTTTCTTCTTGTTAGGATACTGCCTATGAATTCCAAACAGTGATATGCAGAAGAAGAAGCATTTAACAAGTTTCTCACACCAGTAAAAATAAACTGTGAGGAAAACGACATGAGTTGAGAATCAGGTGGTAGAAGTGGTGCTGCTCCCCAGGACAAAGCTGTGTCAGTGACTGCAGGGTTAACAACATGATCCAGCAGCTCTAGCACCTGCAAGCTGCTGCACAAATACATCTTTGCTGTTAAAAGTCCTTCTACACATATTATGCAATACATTTTTCGTATATATATTTCTACACACTCGGCAAATTATACATATATATATATATCAAGCCCCTTTGGTATGACAGTTTCCATCCTATTAATTAATTTTCATAGTTGAATTTGAAAGCAGTAAAGAACAGGCTTAACTATATAGTGCTTCATCAGTGTTAATTACCATCACAAAATAATCAGTAAATGTAGGAAACCTCTATTGGCTTTGTAGATATACATATAGCATTAAAAAGCATTTAAATAGAAGCTGATTTTTCTTAAGAGTAGCAATTTAAAGACTATTTTCCTCTAAAGGGACACTTCAATATTGAATATACAGAGATTAATGTTGAAGGGAACTTGTGTCAAAGGGAAAAGTTGCTAAAAATAGCAGAGTATATTTAACAAACACATGTTTCTGCAGCTACCATCGTCTCAGAGAGAATTAAAGATTTTTAAAACATCCATGACATCTGAGCTTTCTGATAATTACACACCATCCAGGTGAGATTATTTGTCCAGAGCTTCCTGTGCTCTGGGAGATAAAAATTGTTTTTACATAAGAAATACAGTGTTTCAGGTCACGTTCTGCTGTAACGTGAGCATCTTCCCCTCAATCCTCAAGAAGTTCTAGGATTGCCCATGAAACTCAAAGCCAGAGCCACGAGATTACTCTTGTTTGTAATTGCAATGCCGGCTTGCTACCTAATGATCCCAGTTGAAACTGCAACAAGCACAGTGAGATTTCTGTTGGTGATTTAACATACTCACCTGATTCTTGAGATCCAGCTTCGGGCAGGGGCGACCTCCATTGTAGGGCTTCTCCTTCAGCCATTTGGATCTGACTTTCATCCCTGTCCCACAGGAAGAGCTGCAGGGGCTCCAGCTGGACCAATCACTTAATTTGCAATCAAATGGGCAAGGAACCGTGCAAGACTCTTCAATGTAACCTATACCAAAGATTGAAGACAGAGTTTTTATAATCACTCCAACTCATGAACTCCGATCCTTTAATGTCTCTCTGCAATCTGTATAATCAACTTCATAGGAGGACTTCTTAAAGAAAAGAAGTTTGGCTGTCTGACAACACTTTCCCAATGCAAAATTATGATGTTATTTGCAAAGAACAGCAGTGACTAAAACCAATTTCCTGGTTTAGCCCAATTTTTACTAGGATGGCCATGATAAAACTGACTGATATAAAGAATGCACATTGACAAGAAATATCCAATGTGAAGCAGGCAGTTGACAACAGGCAGCAACTATCCACACTGTAAGAATCTGGACATCACATACTCTGGAGATCTAACTGTACTACTAAGTGTACTTCTGAATTTTGTGATCCTCTGAAGCACAAGTTCTGCATCTGGGTGGGATGTCTTCCTGAGAGAAGCAAAGAAAACATATGACCCCTTCTTTCTTCTGGTAGTTCTCATACATCTCTGCAACTGCTTTGACCACTGTGTATTTTATAAGAGACATACGAAAACTTTGCTTTCACCTTCTCCCACTTTGAAGTGTTTCCAGGATCACCTCTTCAAATCAGAATTCTGGATAGCTGCAGGTGCAGCACCTTATTGAATCAAAACCCAATAGGGTTTCTCAGGACAAAGCCAGGCTTTCTCTTCACATATCCAGCCCCACAGTCACTCAAGGGAAGAGAGACTTTGTAAAGCACACTCAAAGGGTGCCTGAGCCCGTGGGGTCTTCACAAATGCCTGTCCATAGCCCTTGGCTAACATGTGAACAAGCTTCTGCAAATCCCTGCTCACTGTGCTATGTTCATTCTCATGTTTCCATTACCTGGTTGACATGATTCTAAGCACTACTAGATTTAAACAAAAGAGAGATTTCATGTTCAGCCACAAAAGTTGGTGGCTGCTAGGACCAGCCCTTATTACAGAAGGCTTAAGTCCTCTGACAGCTCTGGCAATTAAGGCAATGAAAAGAAAAGAATTTCATCCCTATCTTATTTCTGACGTTACTCATTTTTATGTCCTTTCTGTTTGGTTTTCAGCCTCTAACCCTCCCTGTGTAAGACATATCTACAGAATACTAAATTAGCTGATTTAATTATGCTCTTAAGAAGGATTTCTCCACTCTCTATCAAGGTGACAGTCACCACAGCAGGATAAAGCACAAAAATACGTAATAAATAAAAAAGGAGAATCAGCTTCTCTCCAAAACCTCTGGACAAGCGCCCCGAACAGCCAGGAAACACCAAAGCTGAGGCAGGGAGATTAGTCATGCCCAGCAGCCAGATTTACTGGCTCTGCTGCATCCAAACCTGTACTGACTCCAAGCCATGACTGTGCTGCATCCTGAGCATCGATCCACAACAGCAGCATGAGGATGCACTCCTCATTTCACTGTGGAGAAACAGCTTTCAGACTTGGTTAGGCATCCCCCACCTATAAAATATCCTCCATCTAGCAGCACAAGAAATATTGACACTGTTTTAGGAAACAGTGCCTTAAAAATTCCTGGAACAACAGCAGTCCCCTCCTTCAGCTCTATGATGCTCTGCTTCTTCTTTGGCTTCGTGTGGCACTCTCCTCCCTCTCTTTCAGAACGGCCACCTCAGCAGTCTGACAGCTGCAATCATTTCCACCAGCAGTTCCTGCTGTAACTCCTTCCTAAAGCTGCCCAGTTGTCCTCGTGCAGCACGCGATGTTTCACTTTGCTCCTGCTTATCTCTGTGTACTGCATTCCCTTTTCAGCTACAGTTTCAGAGTCGCTGGCATTACATATCTTGATTATTTCCTACCCAATCCATGGCAGTGATGATCATGTTCGGGATATTTCAACTTTGCATGCTTTGTGTTCACATCTAGCTCAGATTACACCCATGCACACACACACACATAAAATATTTCTACAACAAACTCACTTTCTATCCAAAATATCCAAGCTATCCCTAGCTTTCTCAGTAATATTCTACTCAACCTGCTTAGGTTGTCACTCAAAGCTGTTCATAACACATTATGATAACTAAAAGAAATTTCCTCATGATAGATTTATGAGCAGCATTTCTTAGGCAGTTCTTCAAAAGAGTTCTGTATCACCATCACATGAAATATCACTTCTCCTTGGGCTGTGTGACAGCCTGGGTAATTAACTCTTAACAGAAACAAAGAAAGTGCCTTGCTTACAAGGAGAGTTAGGCAGAGGGGTTATCAGCTTATCAGCAAAGGCAAAATGGAATAAGCCTTCTGACAGTTCAAGACTTACCTCTACAATAAAAAGAAATAAAATAAAAAATAGGAAAGTAAGACAGAGAAAGAAAAAGTTTTATAAACAAAACAAATGAAACCTGTTCCACTTCATTGTAGTGGGGATCCCTCAGCAAAACGAAGGTTTTCTAAAGACTTCCTGATGCTAAGAGACCAACCTACTGCATTTCGAGTTTCCTCATCCACATATATAAATTAAATTAAGTATGAATAAAAACTAGCAAGCTAATAGAGCAGTAAATTAACTTAATGTCCACAAGAAACAGATGTTCCATATTAAATAATGGTTAAAAAAAAAAAAACAACAGAATATAACCTTTTTTCAACACCTTCTCACAAACTGTCGTTATATCTTCCATTAACTGCTTGAGGTTTATCCTGTGCTGAGATTCCCATCATCAAAAGTTTCATTCACCAACAAATTTTTTTGCGAAAACATCTGTGTGATGAGTGCCCTCTGCACAGATATATCATCGATTATTGACACCCTGTTACGAGAAACTAGTAAGTACTGCTGTACTCAGCTCATTCCCAGCCCTTCCAGTGCCCATGAGAATGGGACATTTGGTTTTCTCTGTAGAGCATTGCAATGGCCTGGCAGTGTCAGGAGCTGAGAAGAGTTTGGTTTGGAAACAGAAAGCAAACCTCGACATGGCGTTCCCAGCAAGCTTTTAGTTTGGCATGGTGTGTAACAAATGAGATTAACCATTAATACCAGCTGTTAATAGCAAATCCCACATGCAGGCTATTACCAGTGGAAGGAACAATAAAACACAATTACAGATCAAAATAAAAAAATATTTCTGACAGTAAAGGAATATGAAAAGGGAAGAACATAAATGGGTTTCTGAGTTACTGTCACTCAGCTTAGGGAGATTAACTCAACCCAAGCTCAAGATCAACAATGTTTTGTCAATGTCATCCTTAAACACCTCACTCATCCACTGCATTCCCTGTTCTCCTCTTCTGCAGTACCTGTACTAACACTTGTTGAGTTTCCAAGACCTTCTGCAGGAAAAGACACCGTCCTTTCCCCAGCCCTGCCCAGCCTGTTTCTCATGTTCTCTATTCTCTTGAAGCTTCCTTTAATCTTTTTTATTCCTCAAAATCTCAAACACCATTGAACTGAAGCCCCGTTACTTTAGAAACAGCAGTTGAGAACCTCTGCAGAGTCTGAACCAACACCAGGCTGCTGTGTGTCACCAAGCTGGGGCTGCAAGCGTAGGTGAGATTGAGACGCAAACACCAATGCATGGGATATTTATGTAAGCAGTTGGAAACACACTACTGGGAATAGTCCTGAATTGGCAGAAAAAATTGTACTGGACGATCAAATAAGCCTTTTTCATGTTTAAGTGCTATTGTTTTACTACTGAGACACTGCCAACGTAATAGGATGAACAAATGCATTTACCTAGGCTGCCAAACTCATTTTACTATTATTTATTCATTAAGAACAATGTTGCTCTACAAGCCACAAATGGAGTCTCATCCCATCCATAATAAACAAAGTGCCCACAGAATACACAGGATGTATTGGGAAGGCACAAGATGGAACAACAGCTATTATTCTTGTCTCACTTTTTTTCTGCGCAACCCAAAAGAGATGAAGCAAGAGAAGGCAGACGAATAAAGCAAAGATGATGGTTTGGTGGGTGTTGGAGGCCAAGGCTCAAATGCTTGGTGTAAAAACTGTTATTCTTGTTTCATTCTTTTTTGCTGTGCAACCCAGAAGAGCTGAGGAGGTGGATGAATGATGGTCTGGAGATGTCACACGGTTCAGGTGGAGGTGGTAGGAGACACAAAGTGATTGCACTGCAGAACTGAGCGGTGAGTTTTTTTGCGGTAGTACAGTTTCATTCCCTACATGAATAACACAGGTCACACTTGGCACAGCCAACAAGGGGCTGCAGCACCCTTCTGTGTCTCTGTCCACATTCACAATCAGACACTGGCGGGGGGAAGCAGGCAATTAGGAGATTTACAAGCTAATGGGAGACACTGACATCCACCTGACTGTTGTACTTCCAAATGATAAATTTGCTGAGGGTGTAAGGTCTGTGCACAGCGTTAAACAAATGTGCCAAAAGGACTCCAAGAGGCTGACTGAAAAGTGTTTTGAAAATAAACAGCATTCCTCCAGCAGCTTTGGAAACAGATGCACTTCTAATTGAATTGGCTTTAAACTCATTTGTATCCTCTCTAGCATATTTCATCATTTCAATTAACAAACTTCTAGCAGTACTACCCTTGTTAGTAAACCTTGAGGTACTTCATAAAATTCAAGGTCATTACCAAGAAAGGGACAATTCTGTGCATCACTGCTACTGCCACTGGTAATAACACAAGTGATTTCCCTTGGAGCCTCCAGGATAAAAGAGATCACCTTTCAGCACACAAGGGAGAAGCAAAATGGACAGCGACACTGAAGAAATGTTTCTAATTACACACCAAAGGTAGAAGGGAAAAAGAGTTGATTCATTTTCCTATTAATATTTACCTTCATTTGGTAACTGGCTGTGAAGTATGTAGAGTAACACCAGTAAATCCATGCAGCACTGAAAGTCTAATAGCTAAGGACTTCATTAGTGAGACCTGGTGGACCATAGCACCCAGTGAGCCACATTCTGCTGTGCTGGTGCTCTGGGATCTCCTACAAAGCAACCTTGTGCTTTAAGTCAGGTGAAAACAGCTTTGAGAACAGACTGCAGTTAAGAGAATGGCTCTGCCAGCTGGGCATATCAGGCTGGGGCTGCTCCAGCAAATCCCAGCAGATGTGAGCAGGGACTGCCAGCACGTCAGGAGCTAGGAGAGGAGCTCCTTGTCCTAAACAAGCCCCTCCAAGTGCTTAAATCCTGCCTCAAGGGCAAATGTTATTAACAAATCTGGGAGTCTTAAAGTTTTTATCAACTTCAGTTGCATCTGAACAAGATGTAATATTGCCACAGAATAAATGTTTAATCTTTTCCCCTAACATCCAAGGATTTGAGAGATTGTATGCATTACTAGTTTGCTAGCCGGGGAAATTTAAGAGATAATCTAACGAATGCGTTCATTAAATGTACAACAAAAAAGCAGCAAAAATAACTTTTACATCGAGTGTTTTGCAAAGCTTAAATAATGGATCACCTTAGTTAATTTATTCCTGCTTGCTCTTCTCAACAATAAGGCACACGCTCCCTTTATCTCGTAGATTCCAAATAGACCAGAGAGGACTTGTAAAACATGCTGGTAAGTTTAAGTCATGGTTATTGTTATTGAAATTCATCCAAAGGTTGGTTTTATTGTTCAATTTCATAGCCTCTATAAATCCTGACAAGACAGTCGGGTTGATGCTGACTTTGCATTATGATTCCTAATTTCCTTTGATTTTGCATTTCCTTAAAGAAATTGCAAGCTTACACCTTGTCTTAACTATCAACTGTAATAGTTGCTATATTTAGTCTGTTAACTACATAAGAAAATTTCCAGTAATTAGCACAACCTTTGTAACAGATTGCAAAACAAACTGAGAACCCTTCCAGAGAAGAGAGATTCATCTGCTGCCTTCTGAGTGCAAATAAATAGGACCTCGCTGTGAACACTCACCTCACAGGAGACTTCAGATGCATACAGGCAGAAACTCACTGCACAAACCTGGGTTCCAGATCTCAAAGCCAGTCATGGCAAAGATCCCTGCTCCCCCGCAGCAAAGGCAGACTGTCTGCTTGGAAGCCCCAATGTCTTAAGAAAGTCTTTACAAATAAAACCCATGCACTGGCATCAAGAGTATTAAGGGTAAAAGCTCAACTGTTTTCCTATATACTTTGCTCATCACCCTGCAACTGGGAAAATCATCTGCTCTGTCCAAGCAAAACTGCTTTTTCCCTCCCCAGTGTCTTTAGCCTCAGTATATTAGGAAAGAAACACATCCTATTATATTTTATTATTGACTGTTTAGCATACACAGCTTTATAGGCTATTCAATTCATAGGAAAAGCAGATATGGCAAAACAAACCTGAGACAACATTTACTTTTTATTATTATTATGAGAACTAGATAATATAACAAGGCTGTTTTTGAAGGCAGTGCACACATCTGCAATACATCATGAAGACGAAATTAAATTGTCCAAAGAACGACAAATTCCCCCCTTTCTCATACGTCTGACTTCTCTCAAAGGCCCAATTCCACAATAGCTGCAAAAATAAATGCACTTTGTAGAGTGCACTGAAGAGCAATATAGACTTGGGCTATTTGGACCGAGTGGGAAGCATCTTCCAGAGCCAAGGGTCCAGCCCTGGGAGAAAGCTGCTGCCAAATGGCACCAAATCTATCTGCCCCCATCAGTAAATCATACATGGCCCAAAGGTCAATGGTTTCAGGCTGTGCTGGAGCACACTAAGAAACTCTATTTCTGAGTTCGGGACCCTCCACGGAGAGCATCTTTCTGCCAGGTTCCAGACACACGACGTCAGGCATTGTCAACACAATATGCCACCTAATTTCAGCTGCCAAGTTAGGAACCCAAGACATGGGCAAGCTTCAGTTAGGCAACTTAGCTCAGTCAACACTACATTTTACAGAATGGCAAATGCTGATGCATTTCTCGTATCCTGATAATTAGCAAGAATTGAGCACTCTAATACTGACACTATTTTGGACAGCACAAGCCACCAGATGACTGCAGAAGAGAACACAGACCAGTCAGAATAATTTGCAATAAATATCAAGGAGGCTCACGACCACATGAGCAAAAGCTGATTTTTTTTTTTTTTTGAATGCACATTTCTTGTACTTTAATTCACAAACTTGAGAAGTATTACCAAGTATTACCATTACTCTGCTCCAGACCAGGTCATCCCACCCCTGAAAGGCACTGAGGAGCTCCTTGAGCCAACACCGACCTCTGCAGCCTCCCTCCCCGCAGTCACAAGTGACACAGTGACCTCTCCAATCAATACATTTAAATCAATACACCACCTTAATTCCTTCTTGTCTCGTTGATGCTAACTGAGAAACCTAACTACATGCTTTAATCATACTTGCGATGTTTTAAAAATGTCATTAAGCATTATCAGCCTCGGGGAAATCTGTAAGCTCTTTTCTGAAAGGCACAGAACTGCTGCAAGGTCCAGCCCAGGCTCTCCTGGTGGAGTTCCTGATGGAGGCACTGGCTGCAATTCCTGCTACCAGATGTCACCTTGACACAAGGCAATGGACACAAAGATATCAGACCTTAAATAAAGATGTACTAAAAGAAACATCTGCTAAGAGCAGGGTTTTAAGAAAAGGAGGAGTCCTGCTTGTTTTTTACAGCTTAAGCACAGGGAGAACAGCACAACTGACTTAGATGATGGAAAATGTTGAGATGGGAATAGGACATTTTCATGATGTAAGCAGGCCCCAGCACAGAGCACTGATGTACTGAATTGCTCATAGATTTTTGTTTCAATTTTGCAGTGTTGCTCAGAGCACTCTAGTCGTGAACTTCAATCTCCCCTGCTGGAGCATTTCCTGGCCAATAAATTCAGACTGCAGCAGAAAGCAATGCAATCTTGAGAAGTGCTACAGTTGTTAATAGGCACTCATCTGTTACTAAATACAAAGAAAGTCCAAGATCTCACAGAGGGAACGTGTCCATACTGAGGGTATCAGGAGCTTTGCAGACCAAGCTGTTCGCCATTTCATACACCACCCTCACTTAACAACTCTGGAGAATAGATTTCAAAGTGCATCTCAGATCCAGGCAGAGACTAAGGAAGGACAACCACTCAGTTAGTCATCATTCACCACCATATCCCCATTTAGTGCTACTCTTACTGCAAGCAGTGCACCAACTCATTCAGTTACTGATCTATATGCAGTAAGTGGAATTCTTAGTTTTGTAGGACTTGTTCCATACAGTCACAAACATATGAAGTTGCCTTTGAATATCATCAGGTATTAAACCTTTTAACACTTACTGGAAGCTTTACAAATCAGAATACATAAAGGTAACCAGGTTAAAGAACACTGGGAAAATAAACCTTGTAAGACACATGAACAATTCCGTTAATGTGTATGTCACTTCCCAGCTCAGTTGCACATCTTTCTAAGGGATCATGAAGCCCTCTTTGAGCAGGAAAAGTAGAGTTTTTAACACTAGAGTAAGCTCACTAAGAGAGTTTCACCATTCATGAAATGACTTCAGTGAAAACAGCATTTCTTCATGCTTCCAGTGTAAGATAATAAATGGATACGCAGGGAGTGAAAACTCTTAATTCTTCTATAATAACATTTTACCAGAGCTTTGGTTTATAACAGACCGTACTTGTGATAAATGTGTTACTAAGGATGAAGAGACAGACCACATTTCCAAAAGACACACTTATTACAGAGTACTGCAGAAGTAGCAGGCTGCTCAGTACCTTAACTTGCTATCAAAAGTGCCCAAAGCCTCTGATAGACTGTTTCCACACTGAGTTACTATTTCTACACCAGAAAGTGTTCTCAATTCCCACGGAAGAGCTTTAATCAAGCTGTCAAAACTAGAAAAAGTGGCCCAACCTAATAATAGAAACAAAAGGCAGGATCACAAGCAAGGCTGGGCAGAGGTGGACCAGGAAGACAAGGCTTACAGTACAACAGCTGCTCCACATCAATTGCTCATGAGCATGCCCATACCCTCAAGGGTTATATCCCATCTGAACCTAACTAACAGCCCCAGCACACAGCCTGCTAGTACCCTGAGAGCAGGCAACTCTGTGTCTGAACTGCTCCCAACCAAACTTAGTATTTCAATGCAGAAACCAAGATCTGTAGTTAGTTAAATAAATAAATAAATAAATAAATAAAATTTCTTCCTGTAGCCTGGTATTTGCCACCTCTTCAAAGGGGTTGTTTCATGGAATGTAGCAACAAGAACAGAAAGATGGGAAAAAAGAATAGCGCATATCACTACAACCAAACATCAGCAGCATCTGCAGAAGATGTTGTTCAAAGAGCTCATTCTCTAAATATTTTCTTTTAAGATGTGTGCTTGCTTTCTATAAGACAAAGATCTGGAAGAATGTGCATTCCTACGTACTAGTGCCTCAGGGGAAGTCTTGCTGGAAATAAACTTCTTTGATAGACAATTTGCCCCATTCAGAATTAACAGATTTTGATGTTTGTTTTTTTTTTTGCCTTTGATTCTGTTGCCAGAAAACCATAAAGAACAGCTACGTTTGAGCAGTTGTCTTCTGATCCTATTTCATTTGATAATTCTTTTAACATCCAGGAAGTAAGAACTATGGCCAAATTTTCTTATGGTGAGTAGATTTTAGAAAGGAAAAAAAAAAACAAACAAAAGGGAAGGAAGAGATAGGGAGAGAAGTATTGTTCTTTGAGCACTGCAATGAGAACAATGACTAAAAATCCTGCACACAGACTAGAAATAGAGGGCAGGCCCTTTACAGCTCTGCTTCTACACCTACAGCTCCATAGGCAGGCACAGCTGTAATTAAGAGTGTCACTTCACACACGAGGAAATGTGTAGAAATGTTGGAGAAAGGTCTATAGGAGTACCCAGATGGGATTTTGGGACTAAATTGAGAAGCTATTTTCCTTCGAGACAGCAGACTCTCAAAGGTGATAACAGCTTTACGTCCTGAAGTGGAGACTGAAGGCAGGATAGGACAAGGCTGTCCGCAGTGGGCAATGCTATCCTTCTACTTGTGATATAAACCCAGCTTTCATTCCCATGTCAGGGGACAGAATGGGCAGAAAACAAGGTGAACTTGAAGCTGAAACTTCTTCCTCCAGCAGTCTTCAAAAAGGTTTGTCCTGCTAAGTAATACAGTCATTTATTTATAATAGAAAAGCTGCAGAGAGAGGAGAGGCACAAGAGCTATCCTCAGAAAGAGCATGGCAATATTTCTCCAAGGCCAAATGCCAAGCAAAGGTGGTGTAGCACAGTCTGAGCACTGAGCCCACGTATCATCAGCAGCTGATGGTATCAAGACTACCTACTGCTCCCATACTTTATGGAGGAGGCACCCCAAGGCTGCCAAGCTTACAGCCCAGAACTGGAAAAGAACAGGTAGGCAGGACTGCCAATTTTGCTTGTAAAAGAATGAGGGAGTCAAACACAAGGGCTCATTTGTAGATGTTTGCTGGATGCTGTTTATGGCAGTGCAGAAGTCTCCTAGTGCTGAAACCAGTGGATTCAGGCATTAATGGTTTGTGATTAAAAAACGTGATTTCAATATGCTATTCAGGCTAAAAATACAATTAAATGCTTCTTTTCAAAAGTAGGTGAAATATCTGGTCACAAAAAATTCTATTTCTGAAGCATTTCAAAACAAAATCAAGAATTTCTGCAACATTTTCATTCTTCAAGATAAAATTCACCACAATGAAAAAAAATTTTGAATGCAGCAAGTGCCAGAATAGGTGCACTTTCAAAAACAAATGGGCCTTTACTCAAAGTAGCTTTCCCAACCTTGACTTTCCATATTGTTATCTCACAGAAAAGATAAGTGTGCTATCAGTCCACGATAGACTTAGGTCACATTTCTTTTACCTGTCAGGCTCTGCTTATAGTTTTCCGAGCTAAACAAATATCTCTTTGCAGACAGATTACTGAAGGCCAGCAATTAAAAGGGTCTCATTTTCTCCTAGAATAACTCATTTAATTCAGATGCTTTTAGCTTTTCATCCAGAAACAAAATCATTTTGCTAAATCTGGAATTACAGTACCCTAAAGAACTGAAGATTTCATGTAAGCAAGAAGATGAAAGACAGAGGGTCAGTTGGCATAGGGCTCACTTGTGCAGCATTTCAGAGTGGGTCCCTGCGATGGATCCCTGCTAGTCACACTGTGTCCATCAAACTGATGACCAGCATTTGGAAGTAAGAGAGTGCAAAACCCAGAGGAATGCCCTGGGTAAAGGCACAGCTCTACTGTGGACTGACCTTTTAGAAAATCAGACTTCATGAGACTCAACACTACCTGGTTTTCAGCAACAGGAGTTAAAATTCCTGATCCGTGACCTTTGAATATTGTCCTAAATCTGTCAGCATCAGGGGCACAGCTGGCCAGAGCTGGCGACTGCTGTCTGCTGTACCTCAAGCAGGGAGCACTCCTCCAGCAGCAACAAATGAAAGTTTTCAACTTCTCTTTGTGCAAATGCTTGCTCCGGGAGCAATGTTTTACAAGAGGAAAAAAAAAAGCAAAAAAATGTTTTGCAAATGAGGAATCACCCATCCTAGGTCTCCACAGGAACAGAACTGACATTCTCAGGGGGTGACCTTGTCAGCACCATTCCCAGCAGCAGTATCCCATGGACCTGCTGGGAAGCAACCAAGGGACACCTCCCCATGAGCAGAAATGCCCAGGAACAGTCTCAGCAAACTGCAGTCCTTTTTTGTTTCTCCAGAGGCAGCTAAACCATGTAAGAAAACATCTGACTACTGAGAGCAAGGAGGACATTTTACTACTGAGAGTGAGGAAGACGATTATTCAAAAATTTAGAGATAATTAAAGCTTTTTGTGGAGACTGTGTGTTGAAGCCGACTGCTCAATGATTTAAAGCAAGGATCTGTTTGTCTGTTGTATCTTTCTTCCAGGCTCCTGTTGTTGTCAGCAAAGCAAAATTTGAATAGCATAAGCGCATTTCATAAATTCCAGCTTTCCATAAATTCCCCATCAGATCAAAAGAGAAACCCCTGTGCGGCAGCACAGAGATCTCCAGCCTTTGATTTGGAACAGATGAGGCACCCTACGTTCCTCCTCCAAGATTTAAAAACCAAAAAAAAAAAAAAAAAACCCAACAAAACAAAACCAAAAAAAAAAAAACACGAAAAAGAAACACCACCAACAAAAACCCATTGGCACAGCACACAAAAAAGAGAGGCCAAGGAGTCGCATGAAATAATCTGAAACAAAGGAGGTAGAAATGCGCAACCAGCATTAGGACAGATTGAAAGAAGCAGATGAGCTGCAATTAGCAGGATAAATTCACATCCAAGAGGATGCTCCGAATGCCAACCAGCAACCAGCGACTCTGTGGAGTGGTAAGCTGAAAACAAGATAATTCATTTTTCTGATGGGAAGGACTAATTGAGGCAAATTATCAATTATATTTTGGTAATACAGTTGGAGATATTTACCTCTATCCTTAATTTCCTAATTGGCTTTCCAAATTAAAGAAAGGAAAAGGAGAATGAACCAACTCCAGCAGGAAAAGATTTTGTGCAGTTTAGAAACTGCAAGACAGTCATTCTGTGGGCTTACTGAGTAGGCCATCAAGGAAAATAACGACACTACTAAAATAAAGCAGCACACTAAATGCAAAAGCCAGTCTTGTGAAAAAAAGCTGTGCTATGTTGTTGGGTTTTTTTTCCTGTACATCACAGAAAAGCTTTGGTACAGAAGAAAATTTGTCTGAGATTTGTATTTTTAAGGGCCTCAGATCCTGAACCTCTCTGAGGAGTGATTAATCTCTACATTAGGCTCAAAGCCATTGTTACGTTCACATATTTATGATACATTCACATGGTAAGTTACACTGATGTAGGTGAACTAAATCCTATGGAATTTTAACAGCCAGGTTTCAGTCATGGAAGGTGAAAATCACTGCTGCAAGAAGGCAAAAGGCCAAAGTTTGCTCTCTAAAAGAGCAACAAACTGACCACTTTTTTTTTCCTATACCTTTTTCTTGTGGTATTATCAAGTCTGGGACAAACTTAAATCTACTTCTAAGGCAAAGTTTGTAACCTTAGATGAGTCTTTCTACATTTTTTAAAAATTCTTCAAAGAGACCTAGCAAAAAAAAAAGTAGGTTTTACAAATTCTCACTTTTGCTCAAAGGAGAAAAAGAAAGAATTGTCCTGGCAAAAGGACAGGAGGAAGAAACAAAGAGAAGTCAGAAGAGCTCAAAGAAAGAGAAGAGGAACACTGCTTATCTCTAAATCTGATGAAGAAAGAACAACGCTTAGATATCACAATGACTGGCATTCAAAAAATAAGGCCATGGCTTAATTAGATATAAATGTAGTCACCTAGAAAATGTCACAAGGTTACCTGATTCTAATTGTGAACAAGACAGCCTAAGCTGCTCAGAAAAACCTGTCATGAATAATTTCACAGGGCTTAGCAATCTGTGTACTTCTGTAATTTGCCCTTCTCTATTATGGTTGAATAACATCCTGCTAATTATTAATTGGATAATGATTTGTTTCTATCGCTAATTCAACAATATGTTCAGAAGCACATTTTGAAAGCTCCCAGCTCTTGAGACCATAAATATTGGTCTTATCTCCACTTAACTGCTCTGGTTGGAAGGCAGGTTTCAACTGATGGAAATTGGAGACTGAAATCAGAAACATCCACGACCTCCAGAGAGGGACGCAGCATTGCCTTGCAGAGAATGGAAGGTGTCCAGCACTGAGTAGTAAGTCGGAATGGGTACAGGATCCAACTAAGGAAAGGTTTTGAGAGATCACTGCTTCGATCTGGTCAGAGTTCCCAAAGGCTTGGCATCTTACTGGACTTTTTCCCTACCATGGTGACATTGGAATGCTTTTTATTATGGTGAAACCATTGTGATTGCCTTCATAACGTGAAGTTCTCTGTTTTTGGGAAGCCAGTTTACACTGAATCCTGAATATTACACAGGGGACTGGCTGGAGGTGAATAATTCACCCTTAAGGGAACTATTACAGGGCATTCACGAGGTGGAAACATTTCACACCTATTTCCCAGTTCCAAACCTTGGGGTCTTAAGAGCACTCTTTATGTAGACCACAGTGTGTACAGAAGGACTTTGCTGTCCAGTACTGACCACCCTTGTAGCCTCTGACATGGATCCTGTGTCAGGGCCCACGTTGCAATCATTCCTGCTCGGATAAAAAGCTGAAGACAAGAAAGCCAACAATGATCCCCTTAAGCTATTACTCCCTAAGAAAAGCCTGACCATTAAAAATACCACATAAATATCACTGACAGGCATCAAGGTTATTCAGAGAAGCCCCACGCATAGACAAGCTTCTCTTTTAACCGTGATAAAAGCCTTGAGGTTTTCAAGAGAGCAAGACACTACAGTCAAATCCACCTTTGAAAGCTCAGCAGCTCCCTTTTGGCAAAAGAAAAGGTAACATCGTGGGGGTAAGGTATAGCATTCCTCCTTCATGGGCCACAGAGGCATAATCAATTGGTACAACAGCACATTGTTGAAACACAAACCACGGAAAGCTGCTTTATGAATCTGTGCAGCCAGCTGGAACAGCCATAAACAGCTGCGAGAGAAATTCACTCCAGAACTGAATCACTACATCAGGATGTGTTTTTATTTTCCTTTTATCACATGCAGCACAGACTGCTGATCCTTGTCCTGAAGACCCTCCACAGAGCAGCCTCTCCATTCTCTTGTACTCAGGAACAATAATGGTCCTTCTTGTACTTATTAATCTCCTGAGACTTCGTTTCTTCCTTCTCCCATTACAGAGCTCAACCTAGTCTTCCAACTCACTGTATTGCACTGTGTGGCATCCTAAGCTTGTTGGCTGGACGTCAGAGAGCATTAGTGTTTTGGGAGCAGCATGGGTAAAGAATCTGCTCCTAAGATAATGCTTTTGCCTGTAAATCAATTCAGAGTAATGATTTCAATGAACTGCAAATTATGGCAATGAGGAGAAAATACCCTGGTGGAGTGACATCTCCTGCTTGTTTCAGCTCTGTTACTGCTCTCCGTCTAAGGCATGTGTTTGATACAGATTACACATACAGACAAACTCCTTCTAGGACAGAAGCACAGCCTAGAGTCCCAGCAAGCAGTGAAATTGGAATATATGCTGTACATCGTTTGGAGCTCAGTACTGGTTCAAAATCACAAGGACAAGACCACTGACTGCTGAAGTCATGAGTAATGACCACAGCAATTATATAAGGCAGTATCAGGAAAATCCCACACTGAAAAAAACTCTAAGAATTACCAGATTTAGCAAAAAGGAATAAAGGTTTACAAGCAAGTAAAAACTGAAGTAGGAGATATCTTGAAGGAAACTGCTGATTGAAATGCAACTTCTCCCTCTAATTTCTAATCTAGTTTAGACTTTTATGGAATTAATACAAACAGTAGAAATCCATTTATATTCCACTAGCGTTCCACTAGTGTAGTCAACTCCAGCCCTCTTCTATTTCACTTCAAATGTAGAAATGTCATCAGACTCCTAGATGGCAGAAAACTTTGGTCCCAAGAAGGATAAGAAGTTACAAGAACTGCATTACAGCAACCTCAGGAAAGCTGTCCTAATCCAGCAGGCACACAGTTACATTCATGTGACAGGCTCCAAAAACTGTTGAGTGGATCGCCGCACCCAGCGTCAGGTCATCATTTACATACGTTGTGCACTTAGTTTTTTTAATCCCCTTACCTGAGCTGCTACAGTGAGATGGTTCCACCAGCCTGCCAGCCTTATCGTAACAGGCAATGGCTCGCAGCCGCACGCCCTCTCCACACTCCTTGGTGCCTCCGTGGGATTGCACTCCTGCCTGCAGCTCTAACTTCCCTCCTCCGATAATGCAGTCTGACCAGTTTCCATGGGGTTGGGAGGTAAACACCTCGCAGGGGCACAGCTCTGTTTCAACCTGAGGATAAACTTCTGTGTTCTGGCATTTGTCTCGCTTTCTGCTTCTCCCTGTTCCAACCAGAGAAATCTGTTCGTTAGCTTAACATCTGCTACTTTTGATAACGACATGTCATATTATTTATACTTGCAGGAATTCAACATATTAGAACCAAGACAATCCGAATGTTAATATCCAGGAACATTTCCTAGGCATCTATTTGCTGCTGCCAGTGCTTTGGAGTGCAAGGACCATGTATTTATCTCCAGGGGCAACAAGAGAACTCAGAAATACTGTTTTGATGGATAGGGCAAGGATGCAAAGCCTTGTTGTACTAACAGTCTGCTCAAAAAACGTTTTGTAATTTAATATAATATCACTTTTCTCTAATTATCTGATGCAAATAAATTGATTGTTTTGTCTCTATTTGCTTGCAATCAATGGTTGCCAGGACAACCTAGAAAGGATTCCACATTAGCCACAACTTCTTCTTTGATGCTACTTTACAAATTAGTTAAAGATGCACTCTGCACACAAACTGTACTTTGAAGAAAACAGAAAAGATAATCCTCAGTAAATTATCAGGGCTGGAAAGCATTTCAATGGTTACAATTGGTTTAATCTTTTCTTTTGCTCTGTTCCTTCAACAGGCTTTAAAAGAAGGCTATTTACAGATCTTTCTCCTTCAGCAACTTTAGGAAAGCAGAAGCATTTAAATGAACCTGCAGAGAAGCTCTTTGCAAGTGCACTCTGCAGACCCTGCTCCTGGAGGACTTCTAGACATGAGAAGAGGTCCCTGGAAGGAGATAATCCAAAGGAGAGAATCCATGCTCCCTGAATCCCTACAATTGCTCAAGCAGAAAAAAGGTCTGTGCACAGCCTCTGGAAGGTAAAATCAATGCCTTTCTTGGCATGGGTTAGGCAGTGTGAAGTGGAGTAATCTTTACGCTGTCTGAGCTCAGGAATGTCTTTGTATTTGGCATCCAAGCAGAAGGGGAGATTCATCTTCACTAACAACTGCATCTGTATCACATCCTCAAACACCCCTTGGGGATCCTGTACACTCTAAAAATACTTCTACAAAAAGTTTTTAAAGCTTTGATCTGAAAAGAAATGTTTTCTCTTTGCAATTGCAGACAAGTACGATACTAAAAACAAACAATAAGCTGTATACTCAACAGTCCCCTTGCTAGTCCAGCAGTCATTTCAACAGGAGCATGAGTTGGCCTTGACAAAACCTGTTTGTGTACAAACATGTATCTCTGCAAAGAGAAGAGCCCTTCAGACTCACGTCCTTCAAGCCCAGCTCTCTAAAAAGTGTACATCCAGAGTCCTCCGGAAGGCGAAGTTTGCAAGCACAAAAGGAAAATAAGCTCGAAGAAATACAAAAGTGCCAGCATTATTTTTTTCAGCTGGCAGTACAGCGGCAGGCAAGCCCTAAAGGAGAGCTGGGAATGCAAACAGAACCATGCATGCATGTGGCTGTGTGTGCCTGGACCTGTGCCCATCTCCCTAAGTGCCCACACAGCAACTGGGCATCTACAAATCCAGCTACCATAGAGGATTTTGGAGAAACTTTGAATTATTCTTATTATCCTCCCTAACACTCATGAACCAGGTAAGAGGTACAACTCCCCATGCTTCAAGGAGAGTCTTAAAAGGCTTTAAATAGATTGGGAACTCTCTACTGGCAAAGGAATTTGGGCTCTGCCATGAATGCATGGTTCCTAGTTTTTGGCAGTACTATATGAAGCATATCAGATATAGGTAAGGATGCTGATAACCTCACTCAGCCACAACAGAGCTTGTCTTGCCATCCCTTTTGTAGGAATCTTCTAACAAAGGAGCTATTAAAGCCCTATTGTAGCATCCAATCCATTCTCTTCACAAAGAAGTCATTTTAGAATCAGCAGCAGTGGTATTTCTATGATCTTCACAGAGAGCTACAAAAATGCTGATTAAAAATACCATCCCAAAACATTTTCAAGGACACAAACCCTTCAATTAAGTAGCATTTTCTTTTCATAAACTGAGCTTCTGAACACCAACAAATATTATATTCATTCAATATTACATTCAATATTACCAGGTAGCACGTACTATGCATAAAAACTAAATGACATTAAGAGAATATATTTCTACATAAAATGTAATGTATCTATAATACACTGAATATTTGACTATTTATTAACTGAAGACTGGCTTAAAAGCTGCATTTTCATTATAATGACTTTGAATTTTGATATGTTTTTAATAAGTTTCTTAATTAATGACTAATTTTCAGTGTAGGGTCTATGATTACTTACAAAGTAAAATGGATAATACCGAAAACTGAGGGGGAGGCAGGCAAATACTTAGCAAACAATTAGCAGATTCCCACTGAATGACATTCTTAATAAACTCTTATAATTAACTCTGAGCATTCATTTGAGCATAGGCATATGTTGAGCAAGGAGATCAACTCATACATTCTTGCAAAAAAGGTGAAATACAAGTGGAGCATATCAACGCTGTGATGTATTCCCCAAACAGCCCTTTTCTTGGATCTTTGGACCGAGCTCATAGTGATGAGATTTTGAACTCTGGCTATGTGATGAAGCCAGTACCAGTTATTATCAAGTTTTATGTAAAGAAAGGAGAGCCCTAATCCAACAAACCTCTTTGGAACTGCAGCTGATTTGGCCTTTCCCTTGGTGGAATCTGTGGCTTTGTGCTGCCCAGTCCCACCCAGGACACCTGCTGCCCTTCACCACTGGCTTCTCAGTGTGCCCTGTCAGGCAGTGGGCTGAGGTCCACTTGCATGAACAGATCTATGTCTGATGCAGAACAGAATGAGAAAGAATGAATGTAGGTAGGGCCATACTGTTTTGCATTTTGCAGGCATGTTCATAATGACAATTCAGATTTAAAGCCACCTGCAAGTAAACGTTCAACAGTTTCTTATGGTATCATATTTTCCATAAGATCACACAGATATTAATCTGATAGAGATGGAGGATTGCTACTATTTTAAACATACAGGTATCAATATGGGTAAGATTTTAGAATATGCTCTTTGACAGAAACAACAGAGCATTTATAATAATGATTTTTATGTAGAAGCAAAATCTTTACAGCGAGCCATACTCACCGTAAATGCCATTATGTCTACATACTGTGATTGCTACTTACTAAAAACTTGGATCATTTCAGCAGTAACAAACAGAATAACAAAATAATCATGGTACAAGTGCTTCCAAAAGAAAGAAACAGTGGTAGCCACCCCATTTTGCTGCCATTCTGTTCCCAGGCATTATCGCAGCAGATACTCTCACGACTACGTTACTTTTCCACTTCACAGTAGAATTCTTTGAAGTTTCACTTCCAGTAGTGGAGCTCACCTCCAGAAAAGGAGCCATGTGCACCACAGCTCTCAGATACAAAACAGCAATGTGACAAGTTATGAATGTTCAGGGTAACAACAGCAAATTTACTGTAAAGCTGGAAACAGTATAATCCATTTTGACTTGATTTACTATGTGGGGGGGAGACAAATCCTAACAAAGCAAGTTGCTCACTTGATTTACTATGTGGGGGGGAGACAAATCCTAACAAAGCAAGTTGCTCTCAACTATTAACATCCTAGAGTTACAAAGCTTTTCAGTTTGGTCAGCATTCAAATAACATAATCACATATCACAACAGCAAGAATGTTCCATTAAATGGTTTGAACCAGAGGTTTTTGGTGTGTTTTTTTAATGAATATATATAAAAGATCAAACAAAACTGTTTGAACGATACTGTTCTTTCTTCACCCATGGTATTAATTTGCACTGTTGAACTACTGGATAGTGCTATGCACAAAACTCCCAGTTTTAAGTTTTATTTTGATTTCAACAGTCTAAAACTGAAAAATATATTCTTTTTCTTCATGTTTCATGATTATTTGGTCAAATAAACTTGCACAAGGCGTAGTCACTATTTGGTTTATGTGCAAAAACAGGTTCTCACCACTGAGGTTTTTTTGCAATATTCCCATCCCAAAAAGCACGTGCATAAAGAAGGTAAGAATCAGAATCAGATTAAAAATCAATGAGGAATTGCCTATTCTCTTTGGGATTTTCTGAAACTCCAACATCAGTTCACCAGCATCTAAGATATATCACTCAAGAATATCATAATTAGATAAGTATTAGAAAAGATTTTACCTGTGAGTGATCGTCTCCTAGTTTTTGTTGATTCACAGTCAAACGAGCACGCTGTAAATTTAGACCAAGGGGTAAATGTGCAGTCATCTTTACAGGGAACGAGACAGTCTTGCACAAGAGGTGGCATAGGTTCAGCCCATTTCATGCATTCAGAGACGTCCGCGGCTTCGTCGTTCTCTGTCAGGCATGTAACAGCTGGAAAGTAAAGGGACAGAAAACTTTATACTGTTCTGTGTGTTGTATTACACTGTATTTCGCCTCTGCTTGTGGTCCGTGCAAGATTCACTCCTCTGGCTTAATAGCATAAAGCTGATTTATTTTTAGGTCATTATTCATGCATCACTCAAACATGTTCTAAGAGCTTTGCAAAACCATAAAGACACATTCTTATTCAAGCAGTCTGTTGCCTAAATGATTATATAAATTCAATATTCTCAAAGAGGCAGTCATTGTAAGCATTGGTGCAACAGTTTAACTAATAATACATTGTAATACCAAATAAGAAAAGATATAATACTGCAGCTTTGAGCCATAAAGCACGTTTGGTCGAGGTCAGGATTCCCAAGCTGCAATGCACACGTCCCCCATGGAACTGAAACTGCTTTGAAGTGTGAAAAAATAAAACAAGTAAAAGAAAGCTTCCTTTTCCACAATTGTCATCCTCTCTGTATCTTGGATAAAGAGAACAAGTGTCTGAGCAGCAGATGCTGCTTACGAAGCTCAGGACTTCTTGCAGCAAGATACATTCACCCTCCAGACTGTGCGCCCTAAACAGTGTGCCTCCTCTTGGGCTCCCTCTCTCTGGCCACATAAGATTTTCTATCTCTTCCAAATAGATGCAGATGTTTAGGAGAAAAAGCAAGACCTACGCCTTCCCTTCCTTGGCAATCCTGTGACGGGATACGGAATGCAACCTGCTTTTATGGCGCATGACCACTTGCTATAAGAGCACCACTGAATGGATGCATCAATATGAAAACCAACCAAATCCAAAAAGCAATTACTATATAGGCATCAGGTGAAGACAGTGTCCCCAAGCCTCTAGCATGGACAGAGGGAGAACTCCTCCACACTTACACAGCTTTAACTCTGCACACAGCATAAAGCTTTACCTGTAAGACTGGGCCATGGCAACTGGAAATAGCAGGCACAGTGCTGGGGTGAGGCTGAGTACCTGAACTCCAACTTAGATGCCATTACAGTCAAGAGTCAAAGGGGGTTTGCAAAGAGCACAGCCCAGGACTGACATGCACTGATTTTCCCCAGATTCCATTTTATGCCAAATTCCCTTTTCCTTCAACACCTCACACTTTTTTTGAAGCTGGCCTATAACAATTTATTAAGGTGGGTAATGGCACTGAATAGCCATAGCAGGGGACAAATGTATTAATGTAAAAATCTGAGTCACAGGAAGCCTACAATAGAACTTTCTAAAGTTTCAGTGAATTAATAATAAGTAATTATAATAAATAAAAATAGCCTGCACATCATGGAGCCTTTCATTTCATTAATAATAATTAATTCTCAGAAAATCTCCAAGATTATAGGCTATTTATATCCTACACTGTAGGTTAACCAAGGCAAAGAAAGGTCGTGACTTGATTAAAGTAATGAAGTCAGGGACAGAGTTAGGAATTAAATTTGGCCTCAAGAGTTTAGTCATGCCAGGCTCTCTGACTTCAGGCAAGTCCACACGTTGCACTACAGAGCTACAGAAGATGAAATGATTTAATCCAGATATTATTATTTAACTTCAACAACCTATGTTATTACTTCATGAAGATTACTAAATAATTCAGATTTTTGAGGCTGAATATATTTTTTCTTGTTGCTGGCACTTCATGTAACTAGGAGTGCATTAAGAAAAAGGGAAAAATAACTCATTGTTTTCTTACAATTTAAAGATTTAGTAAGGTGTGTAACTCTGCAATGAATTCACACAGATTCTGTTTTTAACTGCGGTGCTGCATGGGAGTAAGGGGTAAGTCAGCAACCAGCTAGAAATAAAAAGTAATTTATTAAAATATAATCAGATTTCTGAGGAAAAAATCAGCATTTTAAAGAGCATGCAAAAGGCAAGCAATTGTGAAAAATCTCTTTAGACTCGAGTGACAGTAAATCAGCATATTAACAACCAACTCTAAACTGCTGATCCTAGCTGCTCACTTTCAATCCTTTTGACCTTTGCCATCTCTCCACACTGGAAGGCAGCAATTCGGAGACGTTCTCTTTCTCAATTACAAAAGCAGAAAGACAGAGGTCGCAGCACTGTATGGGAAAGCAGTGTAATTGCCCTCTTCAGAAAGGTTAAAGAAGTAATAGACTCTCCTGCCCGAGGTCTCTGTAGCCTCATTACCTTCAGCAAGGACACTAAAGATTCAGCAACACAAAATCACGAAGTGTATGCAACACTCCTCAGCATTGCAGCAGCTACAAGTGAGCAATATCCTGTGCTGCAGGCCCTGTCCAGCTATATTTGCAATTCCATAATAAACTATCCTGTTGCAATGTTTACTACCATCTGACATAAGACTACAATTCATTCTCGACATTTGTTAATGGCAACACAAGCAACGGAACTTTTAAATACCAGTGTTGAAGCAGACACTTCACGCTGCAATGAGTTATTATCTAATGGCCCAATCTGCACAAATACCTTTAATTTTAAGCATACACATAATTCACTGAGTTTGCTCAGGCTATTTAGATGCAAAAAGTAATGGATGTTTAAGGTCAGGGCAAATATTTTACGGAGATTATGGAGCATAAAGAAATTAGCATCAATAGTAAACATAGGTAGAGGAAAGAAAACAAGTAATTTGAATTGTGCTGTAACGCTTGCATGCAATAGTAATTTTGAAGCAATGTAATAGAGATATTAGCAACCACATTTGAGGGGAATTACATCACACATAACAAAAACTTGTCAGAAAAATTTAAAAAGAAAATGTAGGCTTTAAAGAGACCCTGAAGATTCTCAGAGATCAATGAAGGTAATCACGTTTTTGACACAAGCAGCAGCAATGAAAAAAGCATGGAGACAAGAAGGAGTTGAAAAGCAGAAACTGTAATGTTTTGTCTGAGAAGTGACATCTTGAAATGTACCGTGGAGAATCATGAGCGAGGAGGAGAGGAACGAGGCTGATATTACCGACAACAACAATGTGAAACAAAAGCAAGTGGGAAATGAAGGCAGGGAGATTTCACTGCTAGAGCAAGACATTTAAATTCGTGCAGAGACAGCAAAGATTTAAAAGACTGAGGAAAGGTGAAGCAACTTGGTCAGAATGGCATCAAAGACTTCCTGGGGAGGACGGAGGAAGAACATGGGGATTTTAGGAATAGCAGAGGAAGAGGAGCTCCTGTGATGTGATTAGGGAAAAGCAGGTGACTGTGAATTCAGAATTACTTTTCAATTTTAATAATTTTTATAAGTGCATATCCTGGTATGGTATGCTCCATCAGGTAACTCCATCAGGCCACTTCTGACAGAACAAAAAGCCTTCAGTATCACCAAGGAGAAAAGGCAGCAGCTGAAAAGTAAGGAATCCAAAAAGCTATTTCTGAAGCCCCAAATACTACTTAAGGACCAAATGTTCAGCCAGCTTTCCACTTTCCTGGAGTCTTGCACTTGCCAGTACCAAGAGGGAATGCTACACTGGAGGGCACACAGCAGCACATACTGGCTGGCTAATGGGTTGGCTGGCTAGGGTATTTTTTGTATGTGCACAAAACAAAATCCCAGCATGAACATCTGTGTCCTCACACAGCATGGACCCACGTTTCCTCAGACGGGCTTAAGCAGGATGATGCACTTCAGACATGTTAGGGAATCCATTTCCACTCAGTCTGCAAACATCTTCAACGATGATGCCAATGCGGGACTTCTCTGATTTGGTCTGAATTATCTCCAAGATTCAAAGTTGAAAATACCTGATCTATATGGCATGTCAGTCTGAAGAAACAGTAGGATTTCTACTATGTGTACATGCTATGTCTGAGACAAGCAGCACAAACTGCTAACATAAATTAAACAACAAAACAAACGCCTATTAGGGCATTTTAATATTTCAGAAGTAAAAGATAGGAAGCAGAGTTACTGCTGGATCCATACTGGTGGTTTCTTCAGGAAATATTCACCTCCTATTTTCCTGCTGCAAGCTTATTCCTCAGTTAAGTCAGCTCTTTGAAGACAAAAATATTTTCAAGTACAGGCACTTCTGGAAACAGAATGAGACAAATTTCTTTTTAAAGAACCTTCAGAAAAGTTAATAAAATTACTCATCCTCAGTGGTTTCAAACTACCAACTGGGTTGGCTCATGTATGTTCTCTTTATGTAAGACACTTCTTCATAATCTTCAGGTCTGTCACAATGGTTTTAAACAAACTCATACCACAAAGGAATTTCTGCTCTGTCAACATCTCAATTCTTTTTTCAAGTGGGATACCACCGAAGGGCAAATACAGCCCATTTTCAGCTCTATGCTTTGAGAAAACAATAATCACATAGTAACTGTAAGTCCCTCCTAGACACAATGTGTGATTGCCACCTCGCTGCAGCGTTTAAAATGGGCACAAACATGAATTGAAACAGCTACTAACAGGACACTGCCTGTTAAAGGGTTTTGAATCTTGGTTTCCATGAAGAGAAATGCAAGATTTCCCTTTGAAGTCCTGCTATTTCTTATTAGTGCCTGTAAACACCACCAAACTGGAATTAAACACTTAGGGCCATGCTCCAAGGTGACAATTTAATGCAGCTCTGTTGATATAAATATCAAACAATAGCTGGCACAAAAACAAGATCATGAATTAAACAAAAGGTAACCAGGTTCCAAATGCTAAGAGAAAACATATTTTTATAAAGAAGTGACCAGAGAGGTAGGGCCAGGAGAGAGGAAACCATGCCCAGCTGCATCGCCTGTAGGCTGCATAGTGCAGAGACAGCACAGGCTTGTTCCCAGGACAGAACTGGAGCTGTTTAGTGAACATTTAAGATGCCAGCAAATCTAAGTGATTAATACGAGCAATGAAAATAGCAGCAGATGCGACCGCTTTGCTTCAAGGCATGAGTCAGCTGCTACCTGAATGGTGTTGGGAGGAAGTTCCCCCTTCCATCAGTACAGGGTCCTGCAGGAACACAGAACTAGGATTGCTAACAAGATATTCAGTATGACAGTCTCTGTCTTCTTGTTCTGTATTTACACCGGCAAGAGTGCACTTGTGTGCCATCATCTTAGCATAAGGAAGCATATGGAAGCTATATACTTTAACTACATTTCTCTTAAATTAAAAGTAAATAGCAGACTAATCTATAAACTTGAACACTGTGAAATCAAATGTTAGCACGCTGACAAATTGCAGAGATGCCAACTACATCTTTAGGGGACTTTATGTCATTATCAAAGAAGCCTGTGAGCATCCAATCAGGGGAACTCAAGTCCTCTCCCTGTGCTCATGCCTGACTTACAGCTCCAGAGACAGTCCTAACAAAAGAGAGCATTGGGACAGAAACATTATAGGCACAACATTGCAAGAACACAAATATGGTTCCTCTTAGGTAAAAATCCAATTACGGATACTCTTGGTAATCATATTAATTTACCAAAGTTATAATCACTTCTCCTTTAAAAATGCATTTCAACAGTTTCCAAAGAGTGAAAACTGAAGAGTGAGAATACCAACTACCAGGCACTACAACTATATTGTATCACCGCATTTCTATTTGAAATCTCTAAATTGGTGGTGACAAAACTCTGGAGTTACATATCATTAGAATATCTGAAAACAATGACTGATAATTCCAGCAAGGTACAGTCAGGTCAAACACCAAAAGCAAAGCTCTGCAGCAGTGTAATTCAGATGGCTGGACTTAATACATGAAGATGTCTGATGACGCTAGACAAGAGAAGCCTAGCCCCAAGGGGAGCAGAGACAATTGTGCAATAAGCTTCTCTGGCTTCAAATTCTAAGAATCTGTGAAAAAATCAAAGACAGCATGTAAAGTCAAAGGAACTACTTCAATGAGGCTGTTTACCTTTTCATTGTTCAGAAAAATTTTTATTATCCCTCAACATAACAGCAACTCAGTAACTAGTTCACTTACTTCTTACATATACCATAAGTGAAAAAGGAGTTTAGAGATAATACTTAAAATTTATTCAGACTTACTCGTTCTAACCATCATCTCATAAACCATTATGATCTCATTTGTTTTCTGTATTGATACTCCTTCGCAATTACAATCACTTTTTCTAAAATCCCAGGTGGAACATTTATGTACATTTATGTGCAGCATACCCACAATAGCAATCCCTAATTATAGGAGACTACAGGCAGTGCTGTACACATAAGAGAAGAGAGAATACAAGGCTCTGCTGCAACTCACATTGAAGACTAGGGCCCTGACTCTGTACTAACATAAGTTTTTGCCAAACTTCAACACCACAACACTCCTCAGATTCAGCAGCACTCCCTGAAATGAGGCAAAGCATGGACTCACAGAAGGAAACCACAATATAATACTTTTTTAAAGTAAGTAAAAAAAAAAAAAAAAAAAAAAAAAAAAGAACAAACGATGCTGGGAAGGGCATCACAGAGAAAAATCTAGAACAACCAGGGCAGGGTTGGAAAAACTAGTTATTCAGCAGAGAAACTGGCTCTGAGACCACCAGCTTCCCATTTTGTAATTATTAATGATATTGACAGTGGTGCTTAAAGGGCTAACAAATGCCACCAAATACACAGAGCTCTGAGTAAACAAAGACCCCAACCAATGTGCACTATAAACAAACGAGAGGCCTGAGATGAGGCTGGGAAGCAATAAAGATGTAAATAGCAATTGCAAAGATAAAGATAAGCAACTGAAAAGATTTGCATAAACAGGGAGTGAGGGAAGAAAAGTTTCTAATGGAGCAATGTTAATGTGTAGAAGAGACTGTAACAATAAAAGGGAAGAGTTGGTCTAAAAGAGGAGAAGGAAAAAAAGCATACGTAACTGAAGATTCTCCTCAAGTTTAAGATTGCAGCCATTCTTTGGCCGGTTTCTCTCCGCAGCCTTCCCACAAGAAGACATGTATGTTATCAGGAGACAGGTTAGTGCAGGGCAGGAGCCACAGAAGAAGGGGGCAGGGCATCTATTTGCAGCTTCCCAGGGCTCAGCCTGAAGGGAGCTTCATCTGAAAGTGATTAAATATATTTGAGGCTGCACATCACAACCAGCAAAACCAAGGCAGGCTGATTTCTGCAATTTAATGCCCAAAACAGGACTCACTTGTGTTCCATTTTAAGTAACTTCCCAGAGTATGTTTTTCCTTCAATATTTATGGATGAGGTTATTGATCATTTGGTAGGGAATATATGATTAGAAACACAGAGAATTGAGCTGTACACGTCAATTGTACTAAGGTATGAGACTTGATGTTTTAATTCTTTCCCTTTGAGCCAAGACTGCTCACTGTTTAAGGAGAAATGGGAGAGAAATGCATTGCAATAAGGCCCATCCTTCCTCCCACCCACACACTGGATGTGGAACAGGAGATTGATACATTAATGCCTGGCATCATTTTCATTTTAATACAAGTGTTTTCTTATTGTAGTGGTTCACACTGCCTGGATGGGAAGACAAAATAGTATGATTTTTAATGTTTCAAATTTACTTCGGCCAGTGAATAACTACAATCTGAATGCTTCTATATTATGCAATCAGTCTAAGGAATCTTTCACAATTTTCCTTTTTTCCTGACTTTATTATAGGTTCTGAATTGCTTTTGCTTTCATTTTCTATTAAAAAGAAAAATCAATGGAAGTGCATTAGACGATTAATGATAGAAATTATCCTTCTACTCCTTTCAGAGAGCATAACGAAACCCAAAAATATGCTTCCTTTTCTGCTCTTTCTGTTGCCCACAATTACTAAAAGCACTGGAGTTCAATTTATTTGTGGCATCAATCATCAAGTTATATTTAAGATGAATTATTTTTGCACATCCTGAAAATAAAACTAATATACCCTGTTATATATACATGCATTGAGAACACAGTAAATAGAGAAAATCAAATATGCCAAGTAACAGAGAGAGAGAAAATGGAAAACAAACATCTGTACAGTATTCCTAGTAACTCCAATCAGAAAAGCACTTAGCTGAACACTTTGAAAGCACTGACTTTCTCTGTGGAGCTCTGCCTCAGCTGCATTCTCTCTGGTCAGTGACTTTAGTGAGAGCTGGACAAATGCAGCCTGTTTTGCCTAGCCAGGCCCAGATTTAGCCGGAAGACATGCGTATCTTTCATGAGAGCAGCGCAGAGCTGAACAATGCAATCAACTCACTTGGCAAACTCAGTCTGGGGAGGGTCTCAAAAAATGCCTCTGTAAGACTGTGGAGTGAACTATGCATTTCAGGCTACGTGCTTTTGGAGTCAGGCTTGACAAAATTATCAGTTGATAGCATCTTGCAGGTAACTGGATGCAAGAAATCATTGCATTGCATTGGTTTAGCCTCCCTCTCCCCAAGCACAATTTTACTGCTGTGAGACATGTCACATTAAGAGAAATTAATGCACAGTTGGATAGGTCTTATTGCAGAAGGGATTTATGTGGTGGCCGGTGGTCCATTGGGTTGTATTCATTCTATTTTCCTCAGAATTTAGATTTTCTCACTACCTGGCCTTGTGGCTAACATTTAAGGGAAGATAGGCTGGTTTGAAATTATTCATGATCGTACTGCCTGCATAACGCTGTGTAAACAAATGCACTTCAATAAAGATAGTCAGATTTGGACCAGTTTAAAATAAGACCAGAATATGGTCTCTTCTATTCTTTTTTCTTTAATAAGCCATGCTTTTCCAGAATTCAGGAACTGGCATTTACAGCATACAGAACTGTCATCTTTATCCAAGTTCAAAACATCAATTCAGAAAGGACTAACACAGAAACTTGGATACCTCCTCATTACTTTCTGTATTCCACTCATGGAAATTGGCATTAAATCTCTCTGAAGTACGGACACATATTGCACAAAAACTCCTGCATACAGCTTTCCACTTCAATTATCACATTTCTACAGTAAAAAAAAAAAAAAAAAAGAGATAAGGATGTTGAATGCTTTGAGTTCTGAAGTCTGGCTACTCATCTGCAGCCTAAAACTGACACACGCCTAAGTCTACCTTGGCCAAAGTTAATAAAAAGGCACACTCTTTATACTAGATCTAAATGCACTATCTTTCAGCTTATCTTACAATATTGTCTGCCGTGACTGCCCAAATAACGTTCTTGAGATTGGAGGATCAGTACAGTGTGTGTACACTAAGGATATGGCTACTTGGGGTAAAGGTGCAAGAGGCATAGGGAAATTATGAAAAGGTTCATAAAGAACTGTGAGAAATCAAATGTTTTGGACCTTTCAGTAGATTTGCTACGTTTAGAGAATTGAATCCCAGTAAGAGCAGTCGCACTGATGTGTGGGAGCTCTATGCACATATACATAATGTATAAATTATACATCCAGAAAAGCTCTTCATACCTCTTCCTAAACATTCTTAGTATGGGGGGTGGAAAAAAAAATGTTTCACAGAAACTCTGCCTTAGGGCAGCCTTTCTTTCTTTAGTGAGAAAAAAAAAAAAAGGATCAACAGAAGAGCCTAACAGTCCAAAATGAAGGATATATTTATATATAATGCATATGAGACTGTGATTTCCATATGTGCAAGAACCAGTATTTCCCCTGGGTCACATTAGGCAATTTTTTTTTAATGTCTTCCAATCCATTTGCCTTTTAACGGAAGAGGAGTGTAATTATTTTTATAATTCTCATGTTTGCTGTTGTAGTTCGCTGTCTCAGTGGTAGTACGTTCCTTTTTACACTTCTTTTGAAGCTAGCAGATCTAAAGAGAAGATTTGCTTTCCCCTTCTATTCTCCTTAAAACAAGGCAGAAGATCACAGGGAAGATGCAAAGGGAGATATCCTACAGAACATTATGTTTTTCTTATCGTGATCTTTTCCTTCCTTGAAGACAGAAAAAAGGAAACATTTCTTATTTACCTGCTGCTACTTTTCTTAAATTTGCACCAGACTGTTCTAACTGCACGGGGATTATAAAGCAGTGGCAAAACTCATGTTGCTTTCAGTGTGAAAAGCAGAGATCCCATTACACTGTCTTTTTAGTATCTGTGAACGAAGCTTTTGTTTGCAAGTTTGTTTCTAAAGCAATTACACAATCAAAATAGTGATTGATTACCACAGCATATGTACAACAAATACAATAGGAACAAAAAGTTCTCCATTTCTGACTTCTTCACCATTGGCTCAGATCATATAATTATAACTAATGGAACCATAATTTGTTGGTTTATTTAACTGAAAAACAATCAAATGCAATAAAAACAAATTAGCACAACAGAAAGTAAATTGCATCAGAACTAGCAATACTTTCCACCCTGCTGGGAGATTATTAGTATTTTCAGATACTCTTCATCTGCCTCATTCTAGCTAACCTTGGGGTACGTCCGACTGTGATACCATGATATGTTTTCTATATTACAGTCTTTCCAGTAAAAACTGTTTTAATGTCGGCAATATTAAATCACCAGCTTGATTTTCATCTTCCACCTGCGAACTTTTGTTCATCTTTGCTGGAGCTCAGAGAAGTTTCTCCCACAAAATTTCTCTCCCTTGATGCAAAAGCTTTCTGCCAAGTGTCATTACAGCGAGATCAGACGCATCACACTCCAAGTGAGAACACTTAAAGCAGGGGAAGGTTGTCTTCAGAAAGTAACGCAGAGCAGAATTTTTACAAGTGTTCTTTGTTTATTTTCTCTGACTTCTTAAAAAAATATTTTAAAATAGGGACACTGACTCAAAGCTGAGGCTCAAAGCTCAGCAAAACAAAGCACAGAGGAACATCCAACCCTCGCAGCCTCCTGTGCCGCTCTGCTAGCAAACCCAAAAAACTGGGGAGAGGTTTCTATCTCCAATTACATCCAGCACTGTCATTTCTCTTAAAAGCAAGGGAAGCAATCAGAGGTACTTCCAAAATTTCCCCAAGTGGTAATTACCTCTTCCATTTTAAAATAAGTTATTCCAAGACTTAAAGTGAATGAAAAAAATAACTCAAATGATTAATTTCACATTTTCTATGCACAAGTCTGACATGAAAGACAAATAAATTATTATTTGAATGACTACAGAGAACTGAAGGATTCTTTATACCTTATCCATATTTTGCCTTTTCTAGATTCTTTATTGCTTCAGACCATTGTCTCAACTTCTCTCTCAACCTTTGTCTTGACCTGCTTGAAGATCCAAACTCCAGGGTTATGTCTTATCAGTTAATTAATTTTTTAGAATGGAAAAAGCAAAAGTTACTTTTTTTGAAGTTTTGCTCACATACATCAGAGCCAATGGCAAACAACTCAGATCCTGTGTACCTAATCCAAGATACTTACAATAAAATTCTATCTTCCATTTATAGCTTGAGGCAAAAGAAGGTCTTGCAAAGAGGTGTGTGAAGTAGTGAGATTTACTACAGCAAAAACATTACTACAGAGATTAAATATCAGTCTAACTACTAAACCTTATACCACTAAAGTCTGGTATTACATTATTACATACCAAGGTTTCATCCAGTTTTCACATACTCAAACAATGCAAATTAATTTCAGAAAAAAAAATTAAAAATCTATTAAAAATCTATTTATTTTTAAGCAAGACCTAAAGCCAAGGTTAACACTACTATTCAGTTTAAGGCAACACTAGCAGTTAAGTATGGAGGAGTGCATGGAATATGTCAGATAACTCACTGTAAAATAATCAGCAGCTTAGCAACAAAATACTACAAGCAATGAAAATATAACATTCATTTAGGTTTTATCAGGCCATGGGGAGCAAGGAATTAAAAAGAAATGAATTAAGTTTGAAAATTCTAATCATCAAATAAGGAAAAGGAGGATCCTCAGAAACACTGTGGTATTTACCTTTTTGATTCCTCCCCCAGCGTTCAATCACACTGATGTGCATTAAAAAAAAAATTGGGTAAAAGGCAACTGAACAGAAGCAGTGTTTGAAAAAAGCTTTGCCCACAGTTCGAAATGCCAATGGAAGACACAGCAGCAAAAAGGATGAGGCACAGAAAGAAGAATAAAGAATGTGAGCAGCAATTGGAGCCGGAGGGCTGCCTGGCAGGCTGGGACAGTCACATCCCCTCACCCTGAGCTCTCCTCACCCACCAGGCTCTTGGGCTCCCAGCTCATTTCACAAGAGCTGTGCAATCAGTGCCACTAAAACTGGCATCTGCCCAGGGACATCCCCAAGCAGGGAAAGGCAGTGGCAGATATGGAAAGAAGCTGGGGCAGCGTGCTGGGGCAGCTCCTATTGAGGAAACTCCTTGGGAAATGTGGCCCTGGAAAGGAATCGCACTAAAGGGATGAAGGTCAAATATGCATTTTATTCTATGTTTTATCCTTGATAATAGGATAGCGGTGTTTTTTAGTAATAAAATAGAGGAGGGAAAAAATCTATACGCATCAGCCAAGTGTGTTACCAGTCATTCCTGTTAAAGAGGTCAATAAAAAGTAACGTGTCCTGTAGGCGAAATACTACACAAAGGATTTCAACTGCTGAGCACACTAATCTCACTGGGTAACAAGCGAGCAGAACTTAAAACCATGTGAAGAATTAAGGCAGAAAACTGACCACAGTTCCTACAATCTCAGTGAGCACGGCTCACAGTTCCAAACCCCAAACTCTGCAACCCAGATGCCTGGAGGTGTGCCGCTGGCAGCTGTCTGCTCAACCCTCTCACCCCCAACATACACGCACAATGCCAAATGATGCAAAAGAGGATGTAAATTAATTCCCCTGGGAGATGATGCTTGCCACATAAGGGATTTTTTTCTCCAGGTTTACTGCACAGACTTACACATTTCTACCAATGTCACATCACCTGAAGCTGATGGAAAAGGGTTTCCCTGGGCTTTTATGATCCCATATGCAGTGCTGGCTCTTCTTGCCACTAAGGAATAGGAGGACAGAATGCATATTTATTGCTAGGCAAGCTTGCTAGGAAAGTATTTTGTTGTTGTTTTCCTTTCTTTCTTTTTCAAGGGTGAGGGTTGAATTGCTCATTTTATCAGCTATATCACCCAGTTATTCTCTGATAGAAAAAATAAAATAAAATACAAAGTTTTCCAGCCATGCCAAAAGTTTATTAAAACTGAGACTCCTCCAGGAGCAAACAGTTTGTGATTCAATCAGCGACACAGAATTACTAAGAAAGCTGTAATTGCTTGTATTAGAAATAACTTTCAAAGTTTGGAATGCCATTCTTAGGAAGCACAAAATGATTCTTTCCATCAGATGAAAAGTCAAATATGAAGTTTTGCTCAAAAGTATGAAAAAAATTGATTGCATTTTTCAGTGTCACCAAGTCAAATTATTAGCTGAAGCTGAAGTTACTAGAATAATTACAAGGTTATAAAGACTTTAACTCTTGGCAACACTTAATAAAGTAATTAAAATCTCATATAAAGACTTTTGATTTATTAGCAAGACATTTGACAATATCAAATCAAAATCAGTTCACAAATAGAAATGGATTTATGGGAAAATCCTCTCACTGCATTGTACGTTAGCTGTAGTTTGTACAATCCAAAGCAAAGTTGTTTTCCAGTTTTCCTCAATCAACCGAAACCAAATGCCATTGGTTTCCACAGTAGAACAGTCCCTTTCATGACAACTGCTCCACAAAAAAATAAAATCCAGGGGAAAGAAGTCAGATTTCTTATTAAAATACTCTCCTCCCTTTCCCAGCCACCTTCAAGGAACATCCTTGACAGAAAACACAGGGTATTACTGCTAAATTTCAGCAAACCCAAAGGCAACTTCCTTACCTCCATTAATTTACACAGATGTCACTCTTCTATGTACTTACATAAAATCCATTCCTTGTAGGTTTTATTTTATGTACATATAAGCATACAGATGTATGTACATTCTTTTTTGGGTTATAATTTACTGCCTGAAATTTTTATTTTTAAGTCCAGAGTTAACTTTATGGAGGTTATTAATGAGAAACTTCTTCAAGGAAGCTTAACTAAAAGGAACAGTTTTAAAAAACCAATAAAACTTCTTACCCTTTACTTTCAATAAAGCACAGGAGAAGATACTGTAGATGTAGATTACCATATCAGTACTTTTGATTTACTCATATTTTCAACATGGAGACAGGCAATTCTCATCCGTAACTTTATTCCAAAGCTGTGACCTTGACTTTTACCAAAAGTTCAATTGCAAGGATATTGTTTTTGAGGCAGGATGAAGAAAGGAGTTCTCACAGATAAGATAATGAACTGTCATATGCAGCTTATGAAATACTACTGTTTCAAATAGATGCTCTCATTTAATGTGTGTTGACAGTCGACTCAAAAATTATGACTAGGTCATTATGTGGTGCACAGAGACTACAAGGCATGAATTACTTATTTGTTTATCTCATAAAGCACTAGACATGTGAACAAAGACGTCTTCACAGCCTTCCATGTAGAGATCAAACGTAGCAGTAAGAATAATTAAGGGTTAGAAATCTAGATTGAATCCCATGAGTTGTTGGTATAGGATTAGCCATATACTAAAAATTTCTCAAGAGGAGATATAAAAAGGTGCTGGTGAGCATTCTTGGTAAAGTTACACCAAAATGAAAAAAATGTTCTTCTCTAGTTGTTGAAAATGATGAAGGAAGGACTATTTTAGCTCTTAACCCATTATCCTAAGTACTCATAGAACTGTTAAAATTCAGGGAAACTTAAAAAGGAGAAAAAAAAAACAACAAAACAAAACAAGAACCCATAAGATTATCTTGTGGCTGAGATAAGAATTTTAAGAAGCAGCAGTAATTATTGACAAATATATTCTAACAAACTATGAACACAAAGCTAGAAAATTATTTCCTCTTCTCAGTAAATAGTCTTTCTAAAAAAGAGAAAAAGAAGATGAGCTGCCAGTGCTGATGTCTGCTATCAGTAAACCAGAAGTCTTGATGACATAACAAGGTTTTCCATCACAGTAAGCAAGCAAAAAATGAGAGAAGCCTATTTCACACTGCTGTATAAAATTAGTGTAGAGAAAACAAGCGCACATAGGATGTAGAATCACAGGATGCATTTAGCAGACATGAAACTGACAGTCTTCCCAGAATAAGAATAAGCAAAGACTGTGAAGAAGTGATGAAATGTTCAACACCTCATATTTCAAATGCTTACCCACCTTTCCCATTGTATGTGTTTAATATGAAGTTTAGCATAGTTTCCATTACAATGATAGTGGGACTCCTCAATAAACAGCTCCTAGTAAGCACATAGTACATAATCAGTTCCCAAAATCAAATTGTTCTTTATCAATGCAAGATCTGTTGCACACACAAACATGATAAATAAATAGCAAACTCAACTGATATCAATATTTTACTCCTTCTTTCAAACTAAGTGACATAAGTGAACTAAGCCACTAAAGTGACTAAGCAAACACAGAAAAGAACAGTGATTTATCTCCTCTATAAAGAGTCTGCCCAATGCCCCTTCCCCACTACACTCTTCAAAGACAAGTGTTTGCTGGCTTTTTTTTTTCTTCCCCTAGCATTATACTTCAAGTTCACAGAATCACAGAATGGCCAGGGTTGGCAGGGACCTCAAGGATCATGAATCTCCAACCCCTCTGCCACATGCAGGGCCACCAACCTTCACGTTTAATGCTACACCAGGCTGCCCAGGGTCCCATCCAACCTGGCCTTGAACACTTCCAGGGACGGAACTTCCACAACCTCTCTGGGCAGCCTGTTCCAATATCTCACCACTCTCTGGGTAAAGAATTTCCCCCTGATGTCTGACCTAAATCTCTCCTCCCTCAACTTAAAACCATTTCCCCTCGTCCTACACATATCAACCCTTTCAAAGAGTTGATTCCCCTCCTCTCTATAGGCTCCCTTTAGATATTGAAAGGCTTCAATGAGATCACCCCACAGCCTTCTTTTCTCCAGGCTGAACAAGCCCGGCTCCCTCAGCCTGTCCTCATAGTGCTCCAGTCCCCTGATCATCCTAGTGGCTCTCCTCTGGACCCTCTCCAACAGCTCCCTGTCTTTTTTGTACTGAATAACTGAGATAACTGAGGTTTCCCAATAAAGTTGCATTTAATCAATGAAGTTGTAAAAACCAGACTGAAAATTATTACACAGCAATCACATTAACGCATATATTTGAGCAAAACCCTGACATAACCAAAATTTAAGAGCTGAATTCACACAATGGAATAGAAACACAGAGTTGCACAGCTCTTCTGGAAGAAGATGCATATAACAGTGACATGTCTAATTTCATCTAAAAATCATACACCTTTCAATCTCTGGGCTAGCCTGTAGAGAAAGATGACCTACTGAATGAACACCTGAACCAGGTGATGGTTCAAATGGAAAAGAATATACAAACTGCTAGGCAAAGGGCTCCAAATGAGATGAACTTGCAGCAAATAGCAGGACATCATCCACCTCACCCCGCTTGGTGCTAAGGGGACATAGAATGGCTCGGAGTACAGGCAATCCATACACTGCCCTGGTGAATCTGAACATTTGGTGTTCTGTGGGACACACAACAAGGCTTATCATCAGCCATGAGGAGCAGCCAACAGAGAGCATCAGGGTAGAACACAGGATGACAGTGAATGGCCACAAAATTTCACAGTTAACAGCTCAAATGAGTGAGTGAACAAATGCATCCATGTACATAGTTGCACTAAAGGCAAGTGAGGTGTCCTAGAAGGCTGGGCAGGTAAGAAAAAGAAACTGAAGGAAGTTGCAGGTCATAAAAACAAATGACAAAGTAAAAACAGTTTCATTAGCAACTGGGCACAGGGATGGCAGAGGTAAGCTAGTGTATGAGAGCTCAACCAACCTCAGTCAAAAGCTATTCATGTCCTCAAAAGAATGCTGGAAATTAGGTCAAGTTTTTGAGGATTAGAAAGAGATTGCAGCACAAAATTCAGAGCAACTAAAGGGCATCCAAGGTAACAAAGGATCTTTCTGTACATGTGGAGACAGACAGACACACTCCTGCCCTCTGATCCCACCTCCCAAAAAAGAGAAAAGTTTGCATGAGAATTCACTGAGCAAATCAACAGCAATCCTCCAGTGTTACACTTAGCAGTGCATATGAAGGTGAGATCTAAGTTCCTACAGTGGAAAATGCTGTCAAAGTTAAGCTGGCTGGCTTGAAATTGGTGGTCCTAATGAATCCTTTCCCTGGCTAGTGTGATGTGTCAGAAGTTAGCATCTTAGATCTCATGGAGCAAGCACACCTTATCAGGAGACATCCTGCCTAGCCTGTAACTGTGCCATTGTTTTATATGTCTAAGATGAGGAGTATCATAAAGGAGGTTGGAAATTTTGTGCAAGATGCAACGCATTATTAATTCAGATTCTATAAGGTCACTAATGACCTCGATGATCAGAAGGAAACTCCAAATGCAGCAGAAAATCCTGTAAAGAAAACACAGGATTCTTCAGTTGGGATTTCCAGAGCTGTAAGGAAGTACAGCTCTCCAGTCCTCCTTAACCTCCTTGCTACCCCATTTCATAACACTGTCCCTGATCACTCATTACCCACAGCACTACATGTGATGTGGATTGAAACCACTACAGGAAATAACTTATTTCCTTGAGGATAAAACCCTAAAAACGCTCAGCACCGCAAATCCTAAATGTCATCCAAACGGCTGTCTCAATAATTAAATTATATTTCATGAAAAAGCACATGCCTATAGCAGTTTCATTTGTATGCACGCACTCAGTAGTGAGTAACTGGGTAAGCAAAGACTGGGTGGAGTTGCCATAAAAATATACAGTATGCTTATCACTAAAAAACTGAAACAGAACATAGCCTTTTGCTTTATGTTCCTCTCTGGACCTGATTCACCACTGTTTTATTACTGACTTTTGTTATTGTATCTGAATACAATTTGATTTTATGAGAACTTAAATATTACCTTTATAAACATTTCATGTGATGTTGACTCTGTCTGCAAATTGCTTATTTGCTCATTGTGTTTGTTCAACGATGCCATTGCAATAGTTGTTTTTTTTTTTCTTTTTTTGCATTAACTTCTGTGTTGAGTCATCTTCTGAGAAAATCGTGCAATGGAATTTTTAAAAAGAAATTCTTTAAAAAAGATAAAAGATGTAACTGTAACTGAAGACATTTTCCTTTATAGCACTCTGTTTGCTATATAATTTGATCAGGGAGCCTATGTCAGTCACCATGAGATTTCAAGAAAGTGCTTTGTTTATCATTTAATCAATATGATTTGAGTAACCTAGAAAGATTTTTAAATTGTAGGCTAAATTCTGATCACACCTACTGCAACTTTACCTGCCTTTCACTCAATAAATGCTATCCACACATCATTTCTTTTGCTTACACCAGTCTTCCTGTATAAACTCACCACCAGTAAAACTTGCAACTGACCTCCTTCATCTTTATTCCCACAAGAGAAGAAAGAAAGAAAATAAAATAGGACAGCCAGAGGTTACTAAAGGCTTTGTTTTCTGTAGCTGCTCGCTTTCGCACACGAGTCCAGGAGCCCACACACATCACAGTGTGTGTCAGCAGCACTGCTGGGCAGACAAACCAATTCCACACCTTGATGCTTTTGTTTGCCAGCTATCATGTTCTGGTGTTAATGCTTCTGGACAAAAGCTAAGGGAGGGCTTCTGCTCAGGGAAACACCTTGAGTTGTACTGCTGAATGCAGAGATGCCGTGGGTGAAGGCATATCACCTAACCCAAGCATTGTTAAGTTGGAATCACCTTATCAACAAAGAAAAAAAAAAAGCAGAAGAGACTTCAAAGCACTTTCATAAGGAATCAGAGTAGGGATAACCTGTACAACTTGTTTTCAAGTAATGGAAGAAGATAACAACTGCACAGAAAGAAAATACAATAGGATGGTTTGGCTCCCTGATCTAATGACTTGATAGGTGAGCAATAGTTGATGGCTGTACTCGTACATCCATCACATCTGAAAGCCTACATGCAACAAAGCACATACTCAAATGTTATTAAGCTAAAGCTTATGAATTAATTGCATTTAATTTTTAGAAGCACATGAGGTCATTATTTCCCTCACTGTATATATTTGATACTTGCAGTACCACAGGACCAACTGTAAACTGCTATGATGTTTCATTCTTATTAAGTTTGCCCCTTGCAAACACTAACCCTCGGGGTCAAATGAAATTCTATAATCCTTCTAAATTTCTTTCACGGTTATTTCTAACATTTACGTTGACTTGTGAAATTCATGTAACTAGCAAAGTCAGGCTCCTTTCAAAGTCTTCAGATAAGACAATTTAAGCAGAGACATTCTTTGCTTGGTTTCTAATCAAAGCACTTAAAATTGGAAACTTTTATGCTTTCATACTAGATTTTTCAGAATATTTACATTTAAATAGGCTAAAAAAAATAATCAAGATACATGATCAAAAAACAAAAATGAGTAAAAAGCAGCCATTTTCATACAAATGCTACAATTAATCATAATGATGAAGAGATAGAAAGCAATCCATCTCATCATACCAGAGAGCTGATGTAGCTTTTCCTTTCGCCCGCCACAGAAGTTAATTATTATGAGCAGATGTGCTTAGATTACATGAAAATTTATACTCCATGAAACTGCGTGCTGAACATATGCATTTATTTTAAAGCATAAATGTATTTTTCTGATTGTTTGGACATTTGCTTATATGCTACTTTAACAGCGATGTAGCCTGCACAAAACCAATCCATCTTGCAGGCTGTGATGCTGATGTGCTCCGTTGGCTAATCATTTCAGGGCGGTACTGGGAAAGCACCTGCTGCTCAAAGCAACTTCTCACAACTGCAGTCTGTCTGATTTGCTGCAAATGTATGAAACAAATGTCCTGATGCCCTTCAATGGCAATTAACCCCACACCGTGGGGTTAAATGCAAAAGAAGAGTTAAATCCTTCCAGTTCTCTCAACAGTGTCTACACATAGCTGCTCAGTACGGTACCCCAATTTCAGCTTGATCTTCCCCAAAATTGCTTATAAATACCTATTAATAAAACACTTTCTCAGAGCAGAAGGAACAAAACAAACCAGCAGTGAAGACTCACGGTCAGTAAGGGCAGAGGCTATGGAAGCCTGCATGCTCTTATCACAGGGCAGTGGGTGGGAGTGCTGCTCTGTCACGTAACACATCCCTCGAGGACACACTGATCTACTTCACCCTAGATTAAACAAATGCTGAAGTAGATGGCCTTCGACAAGCCTATTACATTTTAATAGGTTGGTTAGATTCTTATATATAACATACCTCTAGTTCGGGCTTTTCTTTTACCAACACAAAGACTGAGATAGAAACAAGATACAAAAAGTTAATATCCAGGAGATAGCAGAAAAGAGATTACTCAAAGAAATTTCTATCACCTTGGGGCACATATCAAAGAAAATAAATATATGATCACATGATTGAAACTTCTAGGGACTGTCAAAAGAAGGAATGATAGTACTGATGTTAGAATTGCCTAGAAAAGAAGTAGGAAGTCTCATCTTCTACAAGGCTTCACATCCAAGACCGAAATTTGACATTACAAAATACTCTACTTTAGGAAAAATCTGTAAAATATCAGAATATATTATTCCACACTTTCCTTATTTCACACAGCCAATACCAGAAATCCTTTAATAAATACTGCATGCTCTAGACAAAACCAGTAGCTGCCAAGAAAAAAATTGACTTCAGAAAAATCTTTGTTAAAAGATGACAACTTTCCATTACTATCTATTGCCACTGAAATACAGAGATGGCTTTTTCTTGTGTAGTAATTTTATTCCAGTGGTATTCCAATTTTTTGGATGAGGTTTCTCTTGAATTATTATAAAATAAGGAAGAGCGAATCTTCTTCTGACTCGAGAAGCAATTCCATGACAGTACTGTTAATGAAAGAGAAGAAAGAAATGTTTCTAACAGGAGGGATTCTCAGAAGCATTAATGCTGCAATAATCACATTTGTTTTTAGAAAATGCTAAACATACTGCTTAAATTATATTTTTTTTAATATTTTTGAACTTAAAGAAAGCCTTTATCCCATAAACAGCAACGCTCTTTGTACTAGAATCTATCATTTCTCATTCTCCTAATGCAGAAAGGCTACTTTAAAAAGAAAATAAAAGGAAATCAACTAATTATCTTTCCAGAACACAGTGGCATAAACATCTTTAGAAACTGAGCCAAGAGAAAAGAGAACCGCTGGATGAGTACAGGAGATGTTGGTAATGCCACTTCACTATTGCTTCAGGTTCCTTCCTAAGTACGAGCATTGCGTAAGTATTCCAGTCACTTCCAGATACCACACCGCCACTTTAGTGCACTTGTTTGAAAGTGAGATTATGGGATTTTTGAAAGGTAGTTTGAGCCGCAGTTATTCATTTATTCTAAAATTGAAAAGTCACATCTAAATCCTCAACTGCAGACATGAAGCTGCTGGAGTAGCATAAATACACAAGTTCACATTCAATTAACACGACATTGTGACTCATATAGCACCTTTGTGGCATGCCACATTTGACATGTCTTGTGCCTGAAGACTTGCAGTAAGCTGCACCGATGAGCTCTGTCATTTAGGATGCTAATATTTTTGTTCAGTAACAGAGTTTAAAGAAATCTGACTCTGTAATTTCCAATGAGAAGCAATTTCTAACAAATGTAGAACAAGGAATGTCATGGTTTTGTGATTTTTGGCTTTCGGTATTCCACATCATAACATCATGTGGGGCACTGGGACTTTAACTGTCAATGCTCAAGTCCTGGGTACCTGCCCTGAAGAGAAGAACTACATTCCCCAGGGGACCTTGCGGTCAGGGAGAGGAGGTTGAACTCCTGGCAAGGTCACCTGATTTCTCTTTCTCGCCTGCCCGTGGGCGCTGCTTCCGTCTCCCTGCTGCTCAACTGGACTGCGCATCTCACCTCAGCGTTGTGGTGAGGCCTATCCACCTTTCGGACATTCTCATTATATTTGATTTATTAGCTTCAATTCTGATTATATTGTATTATAGTATGTTATCTTGCATTCCGATAATATACTTAGTAAATTAGTTTGTTTCTCCTCAGATTGGTGCTGCTGTTTTAATTATTTTGGGGTCCCCTGTTTCCTTTTTTTCTGGAGGCGCGGATCTGCAGATCCCTCCGCCCCGCTCGTCATGGAACCAGGACAAACCAGCCCGTAAACCGTTGACAAGGAAGAAAAAAAAAAACCAACATGCAAAACTTCTACTAAGTCTGTTTGGTACTACCTTACTCTAAGAACAAAACTCTTTCTTTATCCCTCCCAGCCCACATCTCTGGAATTTCTGGAACTCGGTATTCCGCTTGACTGAGATCATTATGGACAAGATGACATTATTCCAGTAATTACTCAGAGAAAAGCATCTCTAAAGTTTTTTCAACAATTTAGATTATACAAGCTTTTTAATAAATTTGCTCATTTTTTGGTCTTGCCTCAAGGTTCTTCATTTAAGCTGCCTATTTGAAGAAAAGTTCTCTTCCAGGCCATTTTCCAGAGAATTCTTATCATGCTCAGATAAATTTTTAACATTTTCTATGAACCAGAACGGCTTTGGCATGAACTATCTTCGGATTTGTAAACAGCACAACAACAACAAGAAGGAAATGAAAAATTTATAAAAGCAAAAGTTGATCTACATCAGTCCTGAATGGGACTGCCTAAGCATGGAGATGTGAACAAGAGGGATACTGAAGGGCTATAGAAAACAGCAAACAAAACTGAACTCAAATGTCTCAAGAACAAAGGATGATTTAATTCAATTTAAAATCATCAATAAAGTAAAACATTTTACACACTGCAGGGTTAATTCATGGAACTGCAGTATATCAGACACAGCAGAACCAACAGACCACGAAGAACATGAGAAAAAATCAGATATTTTTATGTTTAGTTACAGTGACAGTTACACGAGCTCATATAAAATATTAAGGATTATAAAACCTCCTGTTTTAGTTTCTAAGTCAACAAAGCAGTTTTGGAGTGAAATGGCTCTAAAAAACGGTATTTTTGAAAAGGAGCAGACAATGTTATGCAAATAGGTCTATTTACAACCCACAGAAAGGATTTCTGTTAGACTTTATCATACCCTCTGCACAAAGCATGGAACATGACCATTCACGTTTGTTCCAATGGAAGCTTCTCAGTTCCTAAGAGAAGTCTGAATCAATGGTTCATAGCTTGAATCTTAAATCTTTGAAAGTTGATGCTAAAACAAGTAGTAATTGGAAGGGCCTGTCTCCAGTTGGAAGGAGAGATTGCTCTTCATTATGACTCTCCTAATGTCTTTCATCATCCTGAGCAAGTCTCAGTTTGGTTCTCCTTGGACCTCTTTCATCTATTCTACTGTTTAATGACAATCCATCATTTAAAAAACGGGCCCCAAAAATGACTTTCACAAAAGATAGTTGCTTAGATCATACAGACTACACAGTAGATGAAAGAAATCTTAGGAGGACCAAAGAGAGATGAACTTAATCAGAGGGATGAAAGACAAAATGAAAATCTCTCTAGCCTTACTCTTAAAAAGGAGTTTCCTTCAGATAAGATGATCTTGACTCTTTCTGTGTACCTGCTAAGTATGATGTGAGTACTGTCAGATCATTGGGGACTTTTATGATTGAGATGCTCTAGCAATTCCTGTAAATTGTACACATTTGAATGGTGCTGCCTTTGACTTTGAGGTGATTGGGCCATTTCCTATTGATCTAAAGCCTTCTTTCCTCCCCCCTCCCCCTTCTTTCCTCCTTCCTCCTAATCAAGGCAGAAATACATAGCCTGGAATGCTTTGATGTTCCTCTGCTTTACTTCTCATTATTTTGATCTTTTAACAATCCCTCCATTGGTACATGCTTGTAATATACATTTTCAGTGTTTATGCCTTCTGGCTTCAAAAGACTTTTCTACTTGATTTTCAGAAAATAAATGCTGTGTGTAGTACTAAGATGCTGCTATTTCTGCTCTGTTTATCAGATAGGAACAGTATAGAATAAAGCTAGAAAACATGCTTGATTCCCTGTACAGAGTAGAATACACTGTCCTATTTTTGAAGGAAATCAAATAATTATTTGGCACAGACTTCATCATCTTTATTTTATGGAAAGTCTACAGAATGCTGAATTGCCTTTGGATAAAATGTCTCACTGTAGATTACTGTCAGGAGAAATTCTCTTAAGAGTCTTCTCAATTTTGATGTTGCTGGCAATGAGTACAATGACTGAAAGGAGTTGGAGTCTCTCTTGCTATTAGTTAGCATCTATAAAGTAAGGTCAAGCTGATTCCCTGACTGCCTGTGAAATACTCTTACAACAGATACACACAAGGTGAAATTTGGGCCAGACTCAGTCTGAAATACAGCAGCACTGGTTTAGGGGCCTTCTGATATCTGCTGACATCTCCCATAAAAAAAAGAAGGGAAACCCACTGTCATGTGAGCAATGTGCCACTGGAGCATCAATCCTTCCCCCCCTTGTCATACCAACTAAGTCCTGAGTAAAGAAAAACTGGTTTACAAGAACAAGTTACCCAGAGATCAGCGGGATGTAAGGCAATACAAGGACTAATTGCTATTCCCAAACCATTACCTCACAATCTTTTCTAGCTGCAGTCTTCAACACAGGCTTTTACATAGACAACTCTGCCAAGTCACCAGGTTTTAGGAAAGCAGCTCAGAATGATTTCTATATACAGAGTTGAATTTAGTTCTCATAAATTAAGCTGCAGGAATCTCAAAGTCACAAAATGCTCAGAGTGATTTATGCATCACATCTCACACAGCCGCGTCTGCCCCTTCCCCTCTCCTGCTAAATTCCAATGGTTCCAAATCTCAATTTACTGAAAATCTGCCTGTGAAAGGACACCCTCCTTATTTCTGGTAGTACAGGAAAGGATAACAATGCATTCATGCAGCTTTTCCAGCCGATTTTTTTTTAAATTAATGTTTCCTCCTCCTCCATTTTTCCTTGTTTCTCCCTTTATGAAACATTATTACACATTTTTGCATGAAATGAATCTACTATCAAATCCAAAATTAAACCCTGGCTCTGGGAATAATTTAAAGGTAAAACTCTAAAAGCAAACTGATAGAAATTAGATGCAAACAATTCATACTTATGTAGTAAAACATTCATACTGTGGTGACACATCCAAATTCCTGTGCACAGATGAGCATAGTTCACAAAGACCAAAAATAAGTCTCATAAATGCCCATCTTTTTCCAATGAATGAAAAATTAGTAATTTGGAAAATAAAATTTTCATCTATTCCATCGGCAAACAAGCTATTGGAATTACTTGAGAGAAAGCTCTGAAGCTTAAATTTGATCTCATTTCTTTGTCGCTCTTCACAGTGGCAGAAAGCAATACTGAACAGAAAGAAAAGCAAGGATTACCTGTTAAAGATATTTTATTTTAGGAATCAGACAAAATCAATCTCAGGAGCTTGGGGATCAGAATGAAAATATAAGAAATAGAAGATTTAATGATGGACAATTTTTTTTTTTTTTTTTTTTTTTTTTTTTACAAAGGTATAATGCTACGAGCTTGTAGTCCATAAATTCTGCCTTCAGCACTCACCTCTGCAGCACTGCTTTCTGTCTTCCTACACAGTGTGACCACAGCACCTTTTTTTCTTTAATGAAAATTTCATGTTACTGCTTTCAGAGCATTTTCAAACTTAAACAACTTGAATTTTTAGGCCTACCATTCATTGGGAATATTCACAATCTGCAATTTGCAATTACTCAGATGTGTTACAGCTATACTCTCATTACATACTGTGGTAGTGAAAATAACCAAAACATCCAAGAGTATGCATTCCTGGTGGGAGGCTGTCTGAAATGGCCTTCCTGGTTGACAGCAAACAGCTGATAACATAGTTATCAATGTCTTTCCTCAGCCAGTTACACGACCACCTCATTCTGTATTTCTCTAGGTCACACTGATTGCAGAACATTCTCAAATTTATACAACGTCAATCTTTGAACTTGAGTAGCATATGGAAGACTATCGTTGGGGAGTGGAGTCAATGTCTTCCTAAAGTCAAAGAAACATTATCTGTGCTGCCTTCCACCTACCTTATTGCGAATCCTCAGCAAACTGCTTTGTCAAGGAAAGAAATCAGATTATCAAGAACAAATAATAGTAAATCTATTCCATTTTGGTTGTTTCTTATCACCTTTCTACTCTCCATGTGTTTGTAAGCTGAAAATTGCATTATCAGTGACAAGAAAATAAAAATACAGATAACACGTACTGTCTGAATTTGCAGTAGGATGCAGAACGGCTACACTGGCAAAGCTGCAGAGATAACATCCTGGAAAGGCTACCCGCTGAACACTGATCACAGAAAGACTTCACAAACCTTTTCAAATATATCACTAACAAGACCCAACTCCTGTCCTTACCCTGTCCTCAGCTACTTGCTATCAGAGATATCGTGGGCAGGCAGGTGTTTTCCAGACGTTGCTGTCTGGCCAAGACTCAAGCTCTGTCTGCTGTGCTCCTGAGTCCACGCTCTCAGTCACATCTCCACAACCTCCAATGAGAATCATAAAATCACAGAATATCCCGAGCTGGAGGAGACTCGAGGACCACTGATCTCAACTCCTGGCTTCAAACACAATCGCCACAAATCCAAACCCTATGGCTGAGAGCAGTCTTGAATTCCAGCAGCTTGGGACCATGACCACTGCCCTGCAGAGCCTGTTCCATGCTCCATCACCCTCTGGTGAAGAACCTTTTCCTTATGCTCAACTGGTCCCACCCCTGGTACAGCTTCACTCCATTCCCTTGGGTCAATCAGTGTCAGTTTGCTAGACCAGCATCAGTAGAATAAGCACTAACAAACCCTCAGCATCACTAAGAATATGGCTCAAGGGACAAGCGTCCTATCAGGCAGAGCTAACATTGGAGGGAACTACTGATCGCAGGTAAGCCACTATCAGCTGGACAGATTTATACACAGGCAGGACTCACACTGCAAACCACTGGTCATAAAACATCATCTAACTGAAGTAGTCTGTGTTTTTGCCACATTTCCCATCATAAATACATCCAGTGCAAACTTTGGGATATTGCATTGCCTCTAGCCTGTAAATTATAAAAAGATTCCAATAAGTACCTCCTGAAATTGGTATTTTTACAGCAGACACACCAGAGGTGGAATTTGAGCCAGACCCAGACTGAAATATAGTGGCACTGGTTTAGGTATCTTCTGATGTCTGCTGGCATCTCTCATATAAAAAGGAGGGAAGTCCACTACCATGTGAACAGAGAATAAGAGCTGCTGGGTGACTATCCTTACTTCTTATTATTTTCATCTTTTAACAATCCCTCCATTGGTATATGCTTGTAATATACATTTTCAGCATTTATGCCTACTGGCTTCAAAAGACTTTTCTACTGGAAAATAAGCAAAAAAAATGGTAATAGTGATGTTTTTTGATGGCACATGTCACTATGAACAGGTTACCATAAAATAATTTCAGTAGAAACAACAATAATGTATGTGGCCCAAACTTTGGTTCCAGACTGATCACACAGTAAATAATATATCTAAAGAATGCCTCTTTAAAATGGTCTTGCAGGTACAATGCATACAGACAACACCAAAATTAATCCTTTCATCTTATTAGGTATAGCACCAATGGTGACTTAGTCACTAACTTATTACAAACACTGTTTGCAATCCCAGTTTCATCTATTCCATATATAAAATTTATATTCTCTGCATATAGACACACCAGTAAAAAATTCATGGCAGACTATTACCCTTTTTTTTTTCTCCTAATGATAAGCTCTCCATCTGCATCTTAGTCTAAAACCCCTCATCTGCAATATTCCGACAGCTACAGCAGAAGGAGAGCAGAATCTTAAACTCTTAGAGTCCAGTGTTTTCTTCATTCTATTTTTTCACTGTCAATTCATATATCAACTTCTGCACAGAAATGGATTATATCTCTATCACCAACTCTCTTAGCAAATTCCACATGGTATGAATTTATAACCTGTATAATGGATGAAAGAAATAGATCATATATGGCCTAATAGTACAACATGCTAAAAAAAATGATCCACCCCAAGACCTCAGGTGAGCCAAGGAGTGAGCACTTCTTTCAAAGCAGAGAAGTAGTTTCTCATTACTGCATTGGTGGCTTTCTTGTTTGCCTGTATGTAAGTCAGTATATTATTCTCCTAGAGAATTTGCTGCTTTGTGTCACAGCATTTCTGTGTGCTTCTGATGGGGAGGTACAGCTCTGAGATGGACTCACTGCTGCTGTTAATGAGAGGAGATATGGTCAAATCCCTCAAATGAATCACAGCTGAGATGCAGCAGGAGAAGAAGAAAATAAGCTATGACATGTTCCATTGCTGCAGTGTCTCCCTGCTTTTGCAAAGTAACTACTCTTTACATAACCATGTTGTCAGGTATTTCCAAGACTAGATTTTTAAGTGGTACCTCATTACATCAGTCCGGTCTTTAATGCGTGTCTATTTATTTGTCCAATGGCTTTTGAAGCAGCTTTCAAAGGCATTTGCTTAAAGCCTGCTTTCCATCCACTAATTAAATGTTAACAATCCCTTGTAATGAGCAACACATTTTTTTCCTTCCCAAAAATGTAAATGTCTAAGATGGCTGATCATGTCAGCACTGAAGGGAGAGGTCATTTCAGAAGGATCTTCCATCACAAACATCAGAGAACAGTAAAGTCACTGAAGGGCATCTGAAGCAGAAGCAATTTTCTCACATTCTTGACACCTTCTAGTAAATTAGTCACTTGTCGAGGAAAATGACAGCTATATAGCAATAGAAAAGCTCATAAAGCTCTTCATTTATTGTTAGAAATGTTGCCTATGTTACTGTCAAGCAACAGTAATATCCCCACACTGTTTTATCCTCGAGTCCCTATTTTAGGTGGTTTGTTGTTTTTTGTTTTTTCAAATGATGCCTTAATGAAGTTTAAATAACATTTATATTTCTTAGCTCTAAATATTTCTTTCCTCTAAACTGCATGCTTGTTTTCTGAACATGTAAGTCTACTACAGGTGATATACTAAATTAAAGGCCACTGTAATTAGCGCAATGCAATTCCAAGATAAAGCTGTAAAAACTACAGCTTCAGAGGGTCACCATCTTTTTGGCTATTCTGCTCATTACTGAGATAAACCCTGATATCTTCAGCATGTTACATGTACATAAGTGACAACACTCATGGAATAAGATTTACAAGTATCTATCTCAGAATCTATTCTAAGAACAGAGCTTGAAAGTCATTTCAGACACCATTTTCCCTCAGCATATTTATAGTTTTAAGTATTCTAAAACACATTCTAAGTATATACACATAAACACACTTTCTATCTTTAGAAATACTTCATATTAATTCGGTGCCCTTGTATCTGGCCGACCACAACAGTCACGGAAAACTGAAATCCTCTTATTCAAATGACAGTCAAAACATGGACAGAGAAAGAAAAAACACATTCTAAAAATGGATGCTATAATAATGTTGATTATTTTCAGTCAATAAGATAACAGTTGCTACTCTGCAAAAAAAAAAAAAAAAAAAGGCCAATTTGTGCAAATATTCTTTGGAGAATTTGGAGCCACTTTTTGGCTGAAGACACTGACATAATTTGCAGGCCAATTCTTGCACATATTAGTGCTGTTACCTCAAGTGCAAACTCAGATAGAATGCACGAATGTTGCAGGAAAGCATATATCTGTAACATCAACACCTGGAGACGTTACACTAACGGTACAGTTTTCTCTCAAAAGATTTCCTTAGACTCACCCAATCAGACAATACAATTTAGAATGGAAGGGACTTCTGGAAGTTCCATGCCTTCTCAAAGCAAGACATATCTAAAAGTTAGAAAAGGTGGCCCTATACAATTGAATTTTAAGTATTTCTAATGAATCTAGAGCCTTCCCAGGTGATCTGGAAATTCTGTTGCTATGACTTAAAACTGTTATGCTCTGCCTCTCCGCAATGGATGCACCTCCTTCCCCACACACCCGATTTCAGGCTGAATAGAGTCAAGTATACAGCCTTGTCTCACGCTTTATTTCAAAAAACCTCCAAAGGCCACCTTCATAGTGAAGAAGGATAAATTCACAAGTCCTCTAGTGGTGATGTCTACAAGCTAGAAGAGATCCTGCAACTTCTGTAAGTGGGTTGCCACGCTTGGCTAAACGATTACACAGTGACAGTTTGGTAACAGCACATCTTTGCACATGCTAGCTGCTCTTCAAGAGCTCATGAAGCAAGATGAGGTGCAAATATCAGATTTTTGGAAGCTTCCCTTACTTTTATAGATAATTACTGAAAATCTACCAGCTTGATTTTCAGAAGCAACTCCAACAGGTAGCTGGGTGTCAGCTGCTTTTGCTCACATTTGTAGGCAGCACCCAGTAAATTCTGCCTGCATTCCATTTGAGAATTCATTTTCCTGAAACTCCACTCATCTTCAACACTGCCAGTTTGTACCATCACATCATGTAACTGCCAAAATCAGAGCTGTTGTGAAAATCATAGATAATTATGGAAAGTGAACCTGGCACCAAAGCAAATTCTGCTTGAACCCACCAAGCTGTGAGACTCCTTTCACATGACTATCACAAAGCAGTACGTAGCCTATTTAATTGTTGGAGAGCTCTCCACAGAGCAGAAATAAGCATGATACTCTCCTATTATACTTCAAATCCTGTCAGAGTAAGATTAGTAAAAAGTTCATACAACTACTGGAGCATAAAGATTGCCCTTCCTTCACACAGAGATCCAGAATACATTTTAGGACATCTCAATTTACAGAGCTCTCTTTGAAAACTTATGAAAAGGCTTGTGGTCAAAACCTAAAGGTATTTACTTCTTTTAGTTTAAAACATTTCTTCTTTCAGATGCAGCTCACATACTGCCAGAGCTTTTCTTTCTTTCCCTTTGTTTCCAGATTATGTAAGAAAATCAGCTCATCTTTAAAGAACAGTTTCTAACCTTGCGAAGGAGTAAATTACTATGTCAAATTTCTTCAGTTAGCATACCTGTATAGTAATCTTTTTTCAATAAAAATAACCTTTTGTTAAAGGTTTTATTAGATTTCTCAACAGACTGATAGCAGACACATCTCAAGCCATCTGCAGGAACTGCTACAGACTCTGATCACATACTCAGAACAATGAAATTCTTTTTAACACTTCTGTTCAGACAACTGGATCACTGTATTTTCCAAGTGCTTAAGCACACAAAGGGCAGGAGCCCAAAGCCTTTGCCAATGCTGAATTTCTCAAACAGTCTTGATAAAAGCAGGCCTCAGGCAAATTATTAGTAAAATTTAAAATTACAAGGAACTTATCCTTTCCATTTTTAGCACCAAGAAGCAATTACTTTACAGAGAACTATGGATATGGTTCTTTCTAAGGCAATGTGCTTCATCCTTAAGCAGAAGGAGAGGTTACCCTGAGGATACTTGAACGCCAAGCATAAATCTGTTCCTATACTCCAAGCACACTATCATGTTGCTGGTATTTTGACTTTCGATGAAGCAGAAAAACCATACAGTGGATCCACTTCCCAAAACTTCTCATTTTACACCTGAAGTGCTTCAGCCACTGTTTCCAAATTGGCTACTCTAAAAGAATAAAGACTCTGTTAAATATCATCCTCCATCACCTCAGGTACTTGGAGATCACATGGAGAAAGCTTACCCCTTGACTGCAAACCATGTCCACATGCCTCATTATGTCCCAGCACATTCTGTCTCACTGACTCTGGCACAAGTACACAATGACTCCATCGATGGGTCTTCCACCTGTGAGAAGAAAATGTTAATGACTAAGTGGCTAAAGCTGGAAAATAATATTCCCAGAAAAGAATTTCAGAAAGCTGAGATGGAGATGATGATATACTACAAAGACCTGAGGAAAAATAGCCAGAAAGTTGTAATCACTCCTGAAATATGCATTGCGAACTGAAATTCAGATGTAGGGTTCACCCTCATTTCATTCTCCAACCATACTTCCCTCTCTGACTTTTCTAGGGCACCATTCAATGTCAGAAAATAAAACAGCAGTTTCAGCGTGCTTTGAAATCAGGCTCCTCTCCCAAAATCTTGTTCTCATGCACCATCTGCTTTGCATGCTATGATGTGTGTCAACCAAGAATGCAAGACAGTGGCTTTCCACAGTGCTGTACAGAACAGGGCCATGTAGCACAGAATGTTTCGACTCCTGCTCTGTCCCAGCGTTCAGCTGCCTGCTCTGCTCTGAGACCAGGGTGTGCAGTTTGAAGATTTATTTGCAAAGATATAATATGGCTATATTTACTAACATTGTATAACAGATGGGTCAGAGAATTTTAATGAAGAGTGGTGAGTAATTGTCCTGTTGTACTATTTGTCTAATCAGAAATTTAAAGTGCACATTATTCACTGGAGTGAGAGCATCAGGGGAGAAGACAGTGTTTCTGCAGTAAGCATACAATTATGATTAAGGCAGCTGAGTGCCTGCAGTATCAAAATAGCTTGCATTGATTTTTAGATACACTGAGGAGAGAGTTCCCAGTAGAACCTTCCTTAAACACCTCCAATCCTAAACTTACCATTTTTAGGAGCTATTGGTGCACATTCTGATGAAATAAGATCATCTGAAATCTCCAATTTGAACTCTTCTACGTTTAGCAAAACTTACTGTTCATATATTGTTTGTTTACTGACTCCATTTTTCAGTTTCACGTCATTTTCTTGTGAAAATTGTGCTGGATGATCCCACAGGATTAATTTCTGAAGAAATGGAAGCCCACAAGAAAGAGACTGATTCAAAGCTAACACTGTTACCTATAAACTGGACAGACGGGAATGTCTTCACATTCTCTTTCCTCATACAAGGTGTCTGGGCATGCCTGTCCCCCATTGGCAGCATCCTGAATGATAATCCTGTACCGAGACTGCTTAACTGCTGTGGCATTGCCTGTAAAACACAGAAAAATGCTTTCCAGACACAGTTGGTACGCTGAGTTAGTCATCTTGCTGTTTTGGTTCAAGATTTCTCATGTTACATTTACATTGTGAAACTGTGAATCCTCATAAAGAAGGGGTGGCTGTTGCATTGAGCCAAAAACTACCATTATTTTCTTTAAAATTACAAGCAGTTCAGAAAAGTAGCATCATAAATCCATAGTTTGAGACATACTTAAAAACGGCTTTTTTACAGAACATCACAGCAGACAAGAAAATAAGTACAAGCAAATGCTAAAACATCTGAGCAGGAAAAAAGAAAATTAAAAAAAAAATGCAACTGTTACAATGGAAGATTTTGTATCCTGGTGGTCTCAGGCTACTGCCAGTAAGCCATCTGCACTAATCTAGGAGTTACAGATGGAGTCTTCCTGATAAGAAAGCCATCACAACCAATGGAGACTAATTCTCTCCTTAGCGTGAGTACACACAAGCTCAATGAATCTGGAAACACAGCTCACAGTGTATGTATGGCACACAACGCAGCACAGGAGACAGGACTTGCACTAGTCAGAATTGGGAAGCTGAAACTGAGAGCTGGTGTAACTGTTGTGCATGGCAACAATTGGGGAAAAATGAAAAAAAAAGGTTCTTAATAAAATATTAATATAATTTTAATAATTCTAGAGTAGGAAAACCCATCCTATGATTGACAGTGGACTTCATAAAATTTGTGGAAAATGGTGAATAACAGAATTATTTTTCCAGCTCAAGATAAGGGCAAGGCTGCAGTAGCAAATCTCAGAGATTCCTACATCACTTACTATCTTGTAGTTGTCCTTCGCCTTAGAACCACCCATTAATGGTATCAACGCAAACAGTCAAGTTTTTCAGACAAATATAAAATAGAGTAGGGACAAGAACAATTTTCTGTAGGACTCTCCTTGGTTCCTATTCTAGTTTGATTGTGAAAAGTTTGGAATCTTCAACCAACTGATTGGAAGCAGCAACTGCAAAGGACCAGGGCATTCTGATGGACAAGTCAACCAGGAGGCAGCCATGCACTACAGCAAAGAAGGGTGAAGGAAAGGGAGGCTTTGCCTCTGCTGGATGCTGGTGAGCCATCTTGGGGCTGTGTCCAGTTCTGGGCTCCACAGGACATGGAGGACAGAACACTGAGCAAGTTCACTGAACAGACATAAAGATAATTTAGGCACTGAAGTGTCTGACACATAGAAAAAAGCAAGCAGAGCTGGAACTGCTCACCTGGAGAGAAGAAAGTTTGAGGACTGTATCAGTATACTTGACCAGGGGCCAAAAAGGAGATGGAGTAACACTTTTCACAGTGATATTTACTGAGACATTTTTCAAGGAGCTCAGTATGCATTTACAATGATTTAATTCAAGCCACTTGTTCCTCATCTTTCTGATAAAAGTTTCATGTGTCAAAAATCTACCACTTCCCTTAATTAGAGCAGCTACGCTGTCAAAAGAGGAGATTAAATTTACTGGGCATGATTTGTTCTCAACAAATCCAATACTGACCAGTTTATCATAATCTTATTCTTAAGACACTTATATTTCAAGTAATAACTACTTCTCATGCTTTTCTACGTAATGAAGTTAGGATGAATGATCTATAATTTCCTTGACCTTTCTTTTGAGTTTTGTTGGTTTTTTTTTATTCTTGGGGTTTTATTTAGTTCTTTAGAACTTAGCAATTTCTCACACAGAAGGCAACCACGAGATGCTCTGGCATTGCTTCCTTTTCTATTCATACAGCCCTACCGACATGGAAACAGATGATTCATTGAAATATTTATTCTTGAGTCCATTCCTCTCCTGACAGCAGACGGGAATCAACAGCAGCACAGTACATTCGCCAGTAAGTATTGGACATATCTTCCATCCAGCTTCCACTTACTTCCAATCCATTTCTGTTACTCAATCCACTTTCCTATTGGCTAAAACTTAATTTGCATTCTTGATATCATACTTTCAAGCACTCCTTAAAATTTACCTTCAGTTACATACTTGTTTCTAATTTCTGCAAAACAATTTGGAAATAAAAAGATTTTGAACAATTCTGATGAAAAGATAAAAACAGCCATGTTTGATGTTTTCTCTTCCATGTTTGAAGCTGCTGGCCCTACTAGCTACTAGCAGGATATTTATTTGGGATAGAAAGTGAAAAAAGTAGAGTGCTGTTGGGTTCTAGCCTTTTGTACAGTCTTCCTTGGTATCTTCCATACCTTCCACACTCTTGTTTGCATGCAACATGTTCACCAGAGGTGCAGCTATCTATTTGCTGGATTTGTTGAAATATGTAGCAGAAATGTCTTTCTGCTACTGCTATTTTTTCCCTTTTCCTAAGAATCATGAACTTTATCTCTTTCTTTGTGATGATTTTCTAATTCAAATTGTCTACCACCATTAGAATCTTAGCCATTTTCTTCCTATTAATCAGAATCAAATCTAAATGAGCTTCCCACAGTAATTTTCTCCACCTCAAGAAACTAAATTATCCTCAACATTTATTGCACATTACTCAAACCCCATTTTCAAAATTGAATTTCCTCATTGGCTTTTTTACAGGATTCCTTACAAATGTTACTGAATGTAATTTTTATATCTCATTTAAGATTGTTACAGCTTGATTTTCCAAGGTATTAACATTATATAGGACTGTTCATGTAAAGGTAAACTTCAGCTGACTTCAAGTAAGTTATGACCGTTTGCCATTCTGAAAAATCAAGTCCCAGGATCTCAAGACAAATTCCATGCCGTCAACTCCGCAACTCAGAAAATGCTATTTGAGAATTCTGGGAGTGTCTTACCTTGCTTCTATTCCCACCCACCTGTCCCATCTCCAGTCTTCTCTCTTTACCCACAGATTCGTACAACTTCTATCAATCCACTCCTTTCATTCCTCTTTTGCTCTCACATCTTTGCTTTCTCTCCATTTGACCCCCACAGCTTTGCTGGCACTCTGCTCAGGGCTAGTAAACGTGGATTACTGTCAGATGAGGGACAAACTTATTGCTCACTACTAAAAAGCCCAGCTTTATCTTGATAAAATCGCTGTCGCAGCTTTTACAGAAAGCATTCAGCTTCATCTTTCGTGCTTCTGACTCTGGAGAGAAGGGCACAGACTGGTCAGCAAAAGACTCTACGAGCACACAAATAACAGGGACAGATCCTCTAAGATTTCAATCACCAAAATCAGAGCTGTCTCCAGTATTGTTGTGCACATAAGAGTTTCGAAAGCCTAAGATTAAGCTTGACCATCTCTGGTTGTTTTATGAAATCTGATAGTGGCAAATCCTTGAGAGAAACTGACACAAGATAAAAGCCATTGGAATTTCTAAATGAGGGAACCAACTTTAATGTTTCAAATATGTTTTAAGTCATGGAAACTGGATAGTTACTGTCTAAAACTTTGTGTAAACTAGCGCACATGAAACCATTAAGCAACAATGAAATTGCTGACCTTCACTCTGGGTAACCAATGTAAAGAAGTACTCACGTCGCCATCTATTTATTGAGACTTTTGTTTTGATCTCATTTTAAAGCTATGCTGACAGAACAGAGAGCACATCACCCATGCTAAAAGCAGATACCTCTCTATTCACCATCACATACAAAAAAAAACATTGCTCATTCAAACCATTTCATTTTCCAAAACCTCCATGCCGGTTCTCTGAATCTTGCTTCAATTCATCCTCAAAGACCCATTAAAAGAGATAGATTATATGGGAGTGCGGTAGACAGTTGTCACCTTTAAGTATCTGAAATGGCAGAGAATCAATAACTCGCAACAACCTCTGTGTTCCTGACTCACCAACAGGTGTTTTGATTCAATTGCACTTCTTTTGTGAATTATGTCGTCCGTCCATCTGTTATTGCCCTACGTTCACTGCTGTCTACACTTCTGAGGTATGAGATAATTCTTTGCCAGAAGACAGCCTCTTGTCTGATGACATTTAAATGTAGGGAAAATGTCAGCTTTTTACTGTTAGATAGTAAAGTTGGATGCACTTTCTCAGATAAACTACAAACAGCTTAACTGGTAAAGTTCTGTGTAAACCTGATTTAGTGGCTGCATGTTTGTCTAAGCTCTCATCTTCTGCTGGTATACATTTAATTTTAAATCTGTCAGGCAATACCTGCTTCTGCTTGATTTGCTTAGTAATTCACCATCTGTATATTGTTTTCATTAAATATAACTTTCCTACAAAGCAACAAAACCCTGAACGACTCCCATACACATTGCATTTTTGAAATTTCATTACCACGCTGAGGTTTTAATTGTGCAATGCAAATTAAGAAAAACTTGCAGTGCAGCCATATCAATAACAGATCTAGCAGAAAGCAAACTCCCCCATCTAAGAAGTTTTAATTTAGAATTATATTAAAATGATAACACTGCCAAGTAGGTTAAATAATTAATTTCTTCTCATTTTAATTGTAGACTATTATTTAATAAACAAAGTAATTTACCAGGTAATTTATTCTACTTCTTCATAGGCAGCTCATTTAAAGTCTAAAAATAAATTGCTAATTAAAACAGGATTCACTGTTTTAGAAAGAACTCATTTTCCTATAAAATCTTACAAGGACTATGATAGAGCATCCACTGAGAACTTTGAAGGGCAAGGAAGCTGCCAAAAAAAAGGAAATATTCTGGTAACTATGAAGTCTTTCATCTCAACAGTTAATGAAACACATAAATTTCTCACAAAAGCCAACACTAGATCATTATAAAGGATCTTCACTAAACATCTAGCATACAAAAGCTAACCAACTAGATCAGAGAAACATATGGTCCTTAGAAAACCACAAAGGGTTATCTACACAGCCCTGTGCATACATTCAGATTGGAAATAAATTTCATACAACACAGCACTTCCACATACAACAGAGGAGCCCTGGACTTTCATCTTTGAAGTTTCTCCCTCAATGCATGGCATGCTGAATCTCAAGCTCTTTCATGACCCTCCTGTAGGCATTAGGTAGAAGGACAACATGGTGGGAAGATGCACAATGAGAAAAAGGTTTTGGGTCTTTGCAGATCTGACAACTTGTAGCCTTCCCTGCCCATTGGTATCTGCATTTCCCACTTCAACAGTAGCAGCACCAGCAGCCTGAGTCTCTGCCTGAGACCCTCAACACCTGGTAGGAGCCTTTGCTGGGGAGAGTGTGGAGTTGCCAAAGTCTCAGCAGTAATTGGGAGAGGTGAAGGCACATGGCATGCACAGAGGATATCTGGAAAGCCCTCATGGGGATCCTCGGGCCCCTCCATCCTTTTCTCATGGCCACGGATGTAATCAATTGCCCGAAATTCTGTTCTCTTTTTATAGGCTTACCAGGTTGACATGCTGTTGGGCAGCGAGTCCACTCACTGAAAGGCGTAACGATGCAGTCCTTCTTGCAGGGCAGGAGACATGGTCGCATAATCTCAGGTCTGGTGGAATCTGGACATCTATAAGTACAAATGCAGAGATGCCATTTCCTCAACAAACAACAAATCTGCAGGGAAATGTTCAGCTCATAAGACTCTCACAGTGCTGTGAGCCTGATGCCACACCACAGGAATCTCTCCTGCTCACAGCAAGTCTCATTTCCAATCCACTTTGCACGCCTGTAACCAAACCGAAGTTAGAACACGTGCATGGATTTTTAAAAATATTGAGTTTGGCCTGATGACTACAGAGTAAATGTAACACTATCTGCTGCCTAAAACACAATGCTCACTGGAGCAAAACAGATATATTTATTACCAAACTGAGTCTGTAATTTAATCCTGTTTAACATGACATACAACAGCCTTCTATTCACTTGCAACTGTGTGGAAGGACTGATGAGATATTCTCCTACTTTCAAACCACTAGGAAATTCAAAAGCAGCTTGAAGCCATCTTTGTGCCTTTTCCCAAGGTGCAGAAAGAGCTTGTAGGACAGAAGCTGGGGAAAGTTGTACTACACAGTATGGGAAAAGAAATCTGATTTTTTTGTTTGCATCAATTTTTAACTCTGAAATGAAAAACATGTGATGCATATTCTAATAAATGCTTCAGACACAGACAATCAATATTTAAAAACAAAAAGGGTGGAAAAAGCACAACTTTATGGGAATGAGCACATCATGCATTTCAAGTAGGGGATCAGAAAGGGAATTACTCTTTTCTAATTTTCATTAATTTGTAGTAGAAAGATCACTCAAAAATACTTAGGAACACAGGCAATCTAAAATGATCAGAACTGAAAGAATATGCCATTAAATCGCTCTAGGAAAGAAAATAAACCTTGCAGTCATGATTCTGCTACTGAGATGGTAATAGGATACTGAAAGGTATAATTTAGAAGAAAATAAAGAGACATTTGTCCTCATTAAGCGTAACTATTCTGAGGGGCAGAATTCTGTTATCCAACCAGTAAGGTGCTGAAATATTTTTACGCTGAAATTCTAGCTTTACTCAACATTCTGTGCCTTGCAACTGCCTTAAATTGCTGCGTAGGTTTTTATCATGAGATTGGGAAAAACGCAGCCCAACGGCACACAAAGGTTATTAATTCCCATAATGTAGCCCATTTCTGAAGCCACATTAACGGCGGGCTTTCGCAGCAGCAGTTCCAAATGCAATATTACTTTGGGTCAGTTTTCATCAAGTCAGACATAAACCATGTCAGTGGAACATCCACTTCCCCTCAGATAGCCTCAAAAAGTGGAGAGGGGAAAACCTATTTTAGACATTATATAGCTCTACAAACAATATGTTTAATTAGACAAAGTTTCAGCATATCAATAGATTCTAGATATAAATGAGTATTAGATTTCTTTCTCTTTATTTAATTAATCCCATTAACCTCAAGAATTTTAATTAACTTTGCAGAAATCAACACAGTCTGCTTATACCAACAGGATTGTTTGAGAGCTGCCATAAGAAATGAAACTCGGTTGTAAGTCTCCAGACTCATTATCAGTGGAAAAAATAATTAGCAATGTCTTGATTTTTTTGATATTAGGGAAAACATCTGTGCTACTTATTTTCCTCACTCAGCGAAACAAAGCAAAATTCAGAACACTTGTACTGCAGAATACACAATTGTGTGGTGTTGGTATTGCATTATAACAGCTATATAAATCAACAGAACGATACGTATCACAAAGGTTCTGCCTCCTCATGGTGTAAATAAAATGCAAACTCTACTTATTTTTTTCTATTTTATTAAAGCATTGTTAATAATGTATTAATGAACGTTATGTCCAGGCATACTTTGTGTTTTCCACACACCAGTCCTTGAGGAAAAGCATTTGCAAAAAAATCTGAATTAGAATAATAGAGGAGCTACAGCAAACAAGATCTATAGCACTAAAAGCATGCATTTTCCTTGGATTTACTCACAAAAATTAAAAATGAGATAGCAACTCATTTTTGTTACACATTAATAACCTTTCAACAGTAGTGATGGAATAGCAACTGGAGAATAAGAGCAGAAATGAAATTATTACCAAGTCTGCTGTTTCCCTACACTATCTGAAAATACTCTTAAGTGTAATGTACCGTGACAAATCATCACTTGAGCTCTACAGACAAAGGTGCACCACTAATGACCTCTCCTTGAATACCTTTTAGGTGTAACATGGCCAGAACCGTTCCTCACGCAGAAGACTTTCCTCGTCTGCATGCCCACTCCACAAGTGGCTTCTCCGCTCCAACTGATGGTTGCGTTCAGTGCACTGAGCAACACATCTTCAGAACAAGAGCTCCAGGGGGAGGTTTCCCAGAAGAAATGCACACATGGGTGATCGTTACAGGTGCGGTGCTCCTGCAGGGCTCGGTCAGGAGGACAGGCTTTTCCACCTGGAAAGCATGAGAGGAACAAAATATTTTATCTCGTGACACGCGGCAAAAGGTGGCAGTGGAAAAAAAAATGATTGTGATGGGTTTGCTTCACATCTTTTTTGTTTGTTTGTTTTGTTTTTTTTTTTTTCCCTTTTTTTTTTTTTTTCAAACTAAATAAATAAATAAAGCTTAAATAAAGCTGCTGACCTTTATGGCTGCAGCAACAACTTCCTAAAATATTGTTTCCTCATTAAACTAGCCTTGCATAAAATTGCATTCTGATGCATAATGGAAACAGAAAGAGGCAAAGTATATTTCTGAGTTACCTTATTGATACTCCTACACACAGCCAAGTTGATTCCATTTAAATGGCAGTATCACTCAGCAAACATGCAATTATCCTTAGAGACAAATTAAGCATTATTTTTATGCTCATTCTACTTGCTAATTTCCAAAGGAGGAACATTGCTTCCTAATATTTGGACTACATTCTCGGAGCAGTATGGGCTGCTAACCCATACTGATGGAAAATTGTTATTACTGATACAAAGCTGATAAAAAGTCTGCAAATCAAGCTGGAAAAAACTTAAAAGACTTCGAGTCTCAAGCCTTTATTTGTCCTGAGAGCATTGTCCAAATTCACGTGCAGAATTTGCTAAGATATCACATTTTGTCAGCAACTTGTAATAAATCTACGAAATACAGGAGTAGGAACAGTCTCCCCAGAAGCCTTAACGCTCTAGCCATGGGTCTGAATTGAGTCCATAAAAGCTGCAGACATTCATAGCTCAAAAGCTAGAGAGTAATGCAATGAAATTGTAACCGTAAGCACTGTCATTTTTGGAAGAAAGAAGCAAAAATGACTACAATCAAAATCATTCTCTTCCTGGATGGAGGAACTGGCAACTTATGACACAGCACATGTACATCTAAATTAAAGTTACACGTTTTGAAAGAACTGAAGTGCCGGGGCCAGACACCACACGACTCAGAGCACCTTTATGCCCTAACTAAAATCAACGGGAGATGAAGGCAATATTGCCCTTCTAAGGAATGCTGATCATCTTGCAGGACTGAGCCTTCTGAAATGAAGCATGACCCCAAATGGTCACATAACACTCAGGAAAGAGAGGGACAGGAATTTCTTAGCACGTTGATTTGGATAATCGCGCCACATTACTGTTCTCTTTTTCTTCTTTCCCATGAAAATGGACTGCTCCATATCATGTTCAGTCTCTGAAAGGTTTAGTATGATGATGGAGTGGAAAACGCCTCTGGGTATCTTACTTTCCTGAAAACTTCCAGGCAGAAAAAACTGCTTGTGTGCTTGAGCACATGTAAAAAAAAAAAAAAAAAAGCAAAAAGGAAATGGCAAAATATCTGGTCCATTAGACAGAATAAAAGAAAAAAAAGGGAGGAAAAAAAAAAAAAAATCTAACAAAACTTGGGCTTCCCTTGGAAAAATTGCGTGTTTCATTGTCGTTTTTTTCCAACATCCGCAGTAAGGAAGCTCTCTTAAATCACCAAGTGTAATAACAAGGCAGTTTTAATTTCAGAACATAAGTAATGCCTTTCATAAGTAATGTCTGTTAAGCCTAGCAGTCTGCCAACAAAACTGGCAGTAGATGCTGTTCAGAAAAAGCATGAGAGCTCAGGCTCTTTCTGCAGCTCATTCACAACTTTTGTACAAGGGAAGTAGGACAGGACAACTCTCTCTAGCCCTTTTAGTCATCTTTTATGGACCTTTTAGGGACCAGCTGTTCATCAGTTCCTCAAATCTATTTTACATCTGCTGAGACTGGCTATCTCATTCACCTTTTGTGAATTTTCCAAAGTTTGCTGTGTTAATAGACATCTTTTAAAAGTGATTTTAAAGTACCCTCTTGTAGTTTTATCAACTGCATCCTGGTTTTCACGTAATGGCATTCTGGTGAACAGTTTGGAGAAAATGAGCTGAGAGTTTGAACTGAGGTCAGACTATGAGATGGCATCCAGGAGTGCCAAGAGCACAGCCAAGGCCAACATTGCCTCTGTTGAGAGCAAATGAAATACGATCTTCAATGGCTGGCAGAGCTTTGGTGGCTCACTAAGAGCTGCACACGAGCATGTCAGGTTACATGACATCACCTTACTACTGCCACAGCACTACTAAATCCAATTTTGCTACGTTTCCCCAACTTCTCATCTTCTGTCTGACTCTATATGCTAAAATACTTCATTCATCTTTAAAGATGTTCAGAAACACTTGGGGTGTTTGGCTTTATTAATGAATTATTCCTCTCTAAGGAGCCTGAAACACTCAGTTCAAAGCATTGTATTTCTGTTTACTGTGTTTCAGGTTATGTATTCTTGAGATCACTGAGCTTCTGCACTTCTAGAATTCATTTCTTCAACACTAGCAATAGCACAGCCTTTACATTCACAATTCCACATAAGTCTATTATTTAAATGTTCCCACCATGGAAAAAACAAAACCAACTTTACTTTTCAGTTTAATTATTCTCTAGCATATAGACTTTTTTACTAGTAGTTATTATCATTCAATCAACAATTACATAGCAGTTTTCATCCTGAAGGGTCCCAATTTTCTTTGCAAGTGCTTATGATGTTTATATGAATACAGAATATTCATATGAGCAAGAGTTTGCAGGATCAAGTCCTTACACTGCCCCAGAAAGAGTAGGTGGTTTTAATGATAATTTACAAAATGGCACTTAACAGAGGTTCTCCTGGACTGGATTTGCATCTGAAGTGTTTTGGTGATGGATTAGATGCACACAGTGTTAACAATGGTAGATATTTTCTGTTGTGTCAACAAGGCTTGAGTCTGTTAGATCTGTTCACGCTTTATGCATTTTTATGTGCCCACAGTGGTATCATTCAAATTCTCCGTGATAAACCAGTACAGAATTTCATTACTGTATGTGTACCCAAAGTTAGAAGACTATCATTTTAATAAGACATAATCTGTGTCAACAATTGTATCACTGTGCTGTTGGTACATTAAACTTGAGGTACGAGATGCATCCATGAACATCCAGCAGAAATTACGTACATTCATCAAAAGTTATTTACTTATTCCAACAGAAAAACAAGGTTAACACATTTCAGGTTTGCATTAATAAAAGAAACAGGTCCTCTTCTATTTCCTTGTTTGACACAGCTCACTGTTCTGTTTTAAATCGATACTAATATGTTACCATATAAAAACACTTCCATGTTAAGCTTCCATGTCATGCTGTAATTTCATTACTATAGGATGTATCTCTCCTGAACAAATTCACACCCAGTCCTAAACATACAATAACTCATAGGCTACAGCAAATAATTTTGAACCATGACAGAATTTCTCTAAATAACTCATGCATCTGTGATTAATTCAAGCCTAGAAAGATCTTTTAGTTGCTAGGCATAAAGGATAGACAAGATGTATTATTTCTCATTGCTTCAGTATTGGCACTTGCTCTGATCTAAACACAGCTTGGCAGAGGAACACAAGTCAATTCATTAAACAAACAAATAGCAACTAATTTAAAATATTTACCACTTACCTTCTGCCGGAAGGGCCAAGATGGACCTACTCCTGCTTTGGCTTCCCTCTGCAATTTTACTGGAGCATGAATGGGAGCATGGGGACCACTGGGACCACTCACTGAGCACACAGTCTGTTGCACAAGGGATTTCACAAGCCATGACATCAGGACGTGGAAGCTCTGAGCAAAGGTGATATGGTACTTCTTCACCTAGAGCAAACAAAACAAAACAAAGCAAACAGAGGGAAGTTTGACTTGCTTCACTATCAATGCTTTCTATCATACAGAGTGACTTGTTGTCAAATATCTGCCCAGCAGCAGAGGAATACGCTACAAAAGAACACATGGTTAGGCTTCAGGCTTGAAAGTATAATAGCTGAACAACCACCTAAAAGGCTTTCTTCAGAAAATAAAAATAAAAAAACTATAACTACAGAACCTACTTCCCACAACATAAATTATGCAAGTCCCTACAGAAGACAGTTTTCTTCTGCCTGCAGGTCAGAAAAGCATCTAATAGATGTACTGGTTGTTCTCCTGTGACCTCCCTAGAAGTGACCATGTACCACTTCTGAATGTGCTAGGAGATCCAAAATAACAGCTCAACTAAACAAACCACATCCAAGAAGAAATACCTTCTGTGGGAACAAACTAAGGGACAAGGACTAGAAGTATACATCCTGATGAGAAGAATCTCTTAAAAATCCTGTTCAACATGAATGCAGGAAACTGGAGGGTTGAGGACATCAACCAAAAGATCGTCTGACAGAGTGAGCAGCAGAATAGAGCACACAGGAGGGATGTTGGGTGGAGCAGAAGACATAGGGCTATGTTTTAAAAAGTAAAATAGAACATAACTCTATTTTAGCAAAGGAATAACAATGGAAATGTCCGGTAATTTCATTAAATTACATAGACTTCACAAGGACACAATAACTGATGAAGTTTCATAAAAAAAAAGCTACAAAGTTTTCCATTCTCCTCTGAAGTTTCTTTAATTATGAATTCAGGAAAAAAACATAATGACTATCCAATCTCAATTATACTTAGAAAAATAAAATAAAATTTATAATGACAACAACAGAGTAACACTGGCTCTTCCACAATACTTTACAGGAACAGGGCCTGTAACAAGGCAGCCCAAGATGCAATTATAAGCACAAGGATAGAAATCTGGATTGCTTTTGCAAGACAATTCATGTACAAGTGTGTAAATAAGAGAAGGAGGCTGCTACTGAGACTGCATAAAGCTGTCAGTAGCGCAGTCCTATTATCTGCAGTTGCATCCCTAAATGAAGACAGGCTCATCGCCCTCAAGGCACAAATAAAACTTTTCAAGCATATTATAAGAAGGAACAGACAACCCAGCCAGGCAATCTGACTGCAAAAATACATTTAAAAATACTTTCTCTTTTTCCATGTGCTTATGTTCATTGGGAAGGGCTTGAAATGCCCACTCGTACTGCTACTTGTTCCAAGGCTGCAGGATAAGAAAATCAAGACCAAAGCCCCCCTTAGAGACAGCCCCACTTCTGAGTAGCACATCTTCTGGCACTGCATTTGGCAACCCCTGCAAATCTTATGCTTAAACCCTTTGTTTTAATTAGTCCATTATTACTGTTGCTCACATAATGCTGACAACTATCTTCAGACAAAACCAGCGTTAAAAAACAGAAACAAACAAACAAACAGATAAACCTGTAAGCCTTACTCCAGCTGTTTCCTTGACTCATTTTAGTGTCAAAAAAATTTTTGACAGCCTGTCTGTTTAGCAGCAGATAACATGAGGGTTTCCTAGGCAGACTTGATTTTAAGAGTCATTGGTACAGTAAAGAGATTATAAGCTTCAATGAAGTACCACAAAACACACACACCCTTCCCTGTCATCGCTTACAGTGACAGGGAGGCATAGGAACCTTCCCACTGATACCTTCACGACTTCCCAAAGATCACCTCTAAGCACCCAGCACCCCACCTAGGTGGCTTCTTCCATGCACAATCCTGGGTGAAAGCAGACATTTGTATTCCCCAGTTCTGGCAAAGAAACAAAATCTGCCTTCTGCTTCTCTCTGTAGGATTTATAACAGGTGACAGCAGCAGCACCGTGAACAGAGGCTGCAATTCAAAGTTCCTCAGCAAAAGGGAGATTTGAGTTTTGCTATAGAGACTGTACCAGTGATTGCATGAAGGTACAATTCAACACTCAGTTTGATCTATGTTATAGCTCTCCTTGCTGTGTTCGGGTTTAATTGCTGGCTGTTATTAACGCAGAAATGCACCGCTCTGCACCAAGTGCCTCGCAGAGAGATCTCAGAAAACCACCATATATTACAAAAGAAGGTAATGCCTCTTATTTCCTATGAAAAAAATACTCTAACAGGATGCATATCAAATGTGCTTTATGCACCATCGCAGACTTACAGAAGATATTAAATTCTTCACAGCTTCTAAATTGTCCACCCAAAACCTTGAAGGTAGAATTCTTACTGCAGATGTTCACAATAATCTTTCTAGAGGAGGCCTTCTCTTGGCTAAATAACACTTTAAGCAACTAAATTACCTACATGCAATACGAATTCCCCTCCAAGTATGTGTTTAGATCTCAAGCTGCAATATCTGAAATCAGCCATGGAGAGCTGTGGGGTGGCAGGGAAGGATGCAGTCCTTGTGGAAGCCACTCACCCTTCAGGAAAACAGAGCAGGAGACAGCACTGACAATGACTGCTGCAACTCTGCTCCCTGGTCAGAATTTTAAGAATAGAAATGATGACACCGCAGTGAAGTTCATCTTGTAATAACCAGGAGTTAAACTCAGTGACAGATCAGAGCACAGAGGTTTTTCTTCAGGTCTCCCATCTCCCCCAGTCAGAACCTTCTCTTGATGTGAAACTACTTCTTGGCCACAAATTGCTGCAATGCTGGTATAAACTTAGAGCACTGCGCAGCAGTAAGCACCAACGCCCAAAGCAGAAGGGCAGAAGACACTTCTAAAGAAAAACAAAAGGTTGTTTAGTTCTTGAGGCGTCCTCTCATTAGCATGGAATGGATCCAAATGCATCCAACCCACCTCAGGGGTTACTGCCACAACCCTCACTGTCTCTCCTTCAGGTCTTGCTTGCTCATTTTGTCTTTCTCCCACCTTGACATTGGCAGAGTGCCCAGAATTAGTCTCAAGGAACTACGTTTGCTCTGATGAGTATTTTTTCCTGCTGTGACCCTCAGGAGTGCAAAGCCAAGCAGTTGCTGAGATGCAGCTGGAGGACTGGTAAGGACAATATCGACTGAAGAGCTTCATCCTCACGCTGAGAACACTTGGGTGGAAATTAAGTAGGGCTCTCATTGGAGTGAACCTCTGGAAATGCTTTCTATCCTTGTGAAACCACTGCTAACACAACTGCACGTGGAAAGCACTAGCTGCAAAACTGAACTTCTACCTGCATTTTATGAGTCACAGCTGTTAAGCAATGTATGCTACATCAGTTACACAACAGATAACGTTTTCAACATAGTTAAGATTGAATCCTTTTTATCCCATAGTTAGATTATAATAAATATGAACATAGAATTTTTGCAAACGTATTTGGTAATAAGTTGATTATAACCTACTGTACAGGTTCTGTATTTGAATTAGCAAGTCAACAGAAGGAACTACACAGAGAAACACAGACCAAGATGAATTTTTGGTTCATCTTATAAACAAACAAAACTCTTCCCAATGGGCAAAACAGAACAAAGAACAACACAGAACTCTGCTTGAAATATAAAGCTTGTTTTTCCAGAATTTTTTTGATCTTACTGCCATTTCCATTCTAGAAGGAGAAGATACTTTCATGGTTTTGAATAAAGCACTGCACAGTGAGATACTGAATAAACAGCAACACTTCACTCTGCAGAAGTTCAGCATTAAACCCATCTGCCTACTTTGCATGACACCTCTCAGAAATTCCAGCTCCAAAGCAATATTCTTGTTATTCCCAGCAACCCAAGCCCAAATCAGGCTGTCTAGAGCCACATCCAGCCTGGCCTTGAATGCCTCCAGGGATGGGGCACCCACAACCTCCTTGGGCAACCTGTTCCAATGTGTCACCAGCCTCTGTGTGAAAAACTTACAGCTGAATTTCAGATAGTACTGCAATGCTACCTGTAAGTTCAGGAAATTTATTTTTTTGCCCAAGTGGCTGCTGCAAAAATGCTGCATATTTAATGACAATTACCAGTTTGACATCAATATTTCTCCTTGTAGCATTTCAAATTATTCAGTGGAAATAATGAAGCCGTCATCTAAAATACTATACGTATCGTAAAATTTTATTTCCCACTTAAATCTCAGAGAAGAATGACAATAAACTTTGATTAAATACTTGCCTGTAACAGAATAAGATGTCAACAGGCAGTAGTAAATTCAGAGGAATTCATATTGACTGCGTGCCACTTCGCTAACGGCAACCACATTCCGAGAGTGCTGTCTGCTGGCAGTATCTCGGCCCCGGCATCTCATCAACTAACAACATTGTGCTTAAAAGTAATAACACTCACACTACAACAATAGGAGAGATTGCTTATAACAGTGTTCAATATGTTCGTGCTGTAACAAAACCACTGATTCTCCTCCGATGCTTCTGCCAGCCCTGGAGATGAGTGAGGACATGCAGGGACTGCCGTGCCCAGACATCCCACGTTTGAAGAAAGGCTGAGGGAACTTTAGCTGGGAGAAGAGAAAGCTCCAGGGAAACCTCATTGTAGCCTTCCAGTATTTGAAAGGAGAGTATAAACAGGAGGGGAATAGCTGTTTATGAGGGTGGATAGTGAAAGGACATGGAGGAATGGTTTCAAAGCGACACAGGGGAGGCTTAGGTCAGATATTAGGAGGAAGTTTTTCACACAGAGGGTGGTGATGCACTGGAATAGGTTGCCTAAGGAGGTTGTGGATACCCCATCCCTGGAGGCATTCAAGGCCAGGCTGGATGTGACTCTGGGCAGCCTGGTCTGCTGGTTGGCCACCATGCACATAGCAGGGGGTTGGAACTAGATGAGCACTGTGGTCCTTTTCAACCCAGGCCATTCTATGATTTGCTGCCTTCAGCACTTCACTGAAGTTCGTGGCTGATTTTTGCTAATGCTGGTCAAAAGGTAAGAACAGCTGAGAAGAGCAGTGTCAGTTTGTCTAAGCAAGCAGTGGTGTATGGAATAAAATTAATTGCAGTGGTCCATCACTATTATCAGAGTCCCATAGCAGAAAGGACAAATGAAATGGCAATGAAGACAAATGGAGGTAAAGATCTGCCGTGAGAAAAGATGAAGGAGAGAAGAAAAAAACAGCTATTCATAATGGAAAAGAGGAAATAAGTACTAATGCAACCAGGATCATTTTGAGGGAAAAAAGAACAATCATGAAGGTTTTGAATCAAAAGGCTTAGCTAAAATGCAATTAGGAAAACCAATGCATTAGAGAAAAACACTTTCAACTGCATAATGCACTGGAAGAAAAACAATAAAGTTTTGGGTAATAAGAATAAGGAGAAATAAAATAAAAAGGTACAAAAAGAGAATCAGAATAAATTTGAAAAAGAAACAATATGCCTGTAAATACATTATGAAGGCACTGCAAAATCTAGAGGCTGGCCCTCATCCCTGCACCACCCTTACAGCTATGTGCAGCTGGCTCCTTTATGACCATTACAGAGCTTACGAGAAACAGATGAAGTGCATGGAAAGATGAGCTATTTCTTCTTCTTTCCCACTCATCTTCCACTGCAATTTGGACCGTTTACCCACAACTGTTTTTTTCCCTTTTTGTTTATGTAAATATACATAAGAAAATTGATTTGTAGCTCCAAGGAAGTTCCAAGAAAGTGAGCCCTGGTGAGAGGCACTTCAGTGAGCAGCTGGCAAGCCTGCAGAGAGCACCCCAGGTATACCACTGTGGAGTATGCTACAGCAGCTACCAGTCTCCAAGTTAAAAAATAATAGAGCTGCAAGAGTTCCCTACATAGCACACTGGCTTCAATGTATTTCCTACCTCACACACAAAGACAAGTAGTCATTTTTTAAAAACTGCTGTGCATTCACCTGCTGGGCTTGGGAATAAGAGCAGGAGAATTAATTCTATCTTGTGGTTGCACGTACAACTGCTCCTGAATTAAGAGAAATTGCTCACGTGGCACCTGAAGGTAAACATGAGCTTGCTGTATTCACAGAGAAGAGCACATAACTGCAAGTTCCTAATAATTGGTGTTCTGTTCCCTCCCTTTTTACCCCTCTCTCCTAACATCCTTTTCTTTTCCTTCATTATCCCTACAAATTATAAATGAACAAATCTATGCAGGTGGGTTGATCAAGACTGATTACAATTAAGATTTATTGTTGAAATTGATGCTGTAGTATAACTGAAGCAGGTGTCCCTCTGCTTTCTTCCCAGTGTTGCTTTGTTCAAAATGCCAACCAATACAAACTACTGCAGAAACCAATTATGCAAGCAAGTCAAATGCATTTAAATACTATAAGTGTGTGTAATTCCAACACTTTAAGAAAGAAACAATTGTTATGAATTGACTTATTTATTCCAATAGTATATAGAGTCCATCTTAAACACTGTACAGCAGGACATGTCAATTCTAGTGGAGGCATTTGGGCACTTCAATTTAGAATAAACAAAGTGATGTTTTATTCCCACTGCATCACAGCCAGAGATTTCTAAGCACTCCATTTCCACAGAATTAAGGTGCCATCTTCACTCTCAAGGCCCCCCCCCCCCCCCAAAAAAAAAACAAACCCAAAAAAACCAGCCCTGACATATTACACAGGGCAAACTACATTAATGGTGCTCTCAAACTTCGAACAACCCAATAAAGAAAAGTCATGAGAGCATGGAAAAGTGCAATGCTTTTATATCTACTGTTTTGATTATGATTATTTTTTTGTTCTGATTATGCTCCCCTTAAGAATGATGTACCTTGCTGGCTCTTCATAGTCATCAAGGCTATGACTGACTATTATCCAGGCAATATTCCCAAGTAAGACTTGACAATTTGCTACACAGTGTGGAAACCTTTTTCTCTTTTTCTCTTCTAGCCACAGAAATCAGCCCAAGAGGGAGTTTTAATCAACGTAAGACTGAAAAATTGTAAACAAGAATGCAACAGAAATGGTTTATCTAAGCTGGCAAAAGACTTGTTTTCGGAGACAGTGAATGCTAATGATAATAAATAATTGCAAATACCATCTGGAATCTTTGAAAAACATCTTTCTCCAAGTCTGAAATTGAATCTCCACAGAAAGAGGATCAATGCAAAAGAAAATGGAAACAGTAAATTAAAATTAGATTTATGCCAACCTCTTAAAAATAAGTGCTCATTTAAAAGCAGTTAAGACAAAAATGTGTTCTTCGTTCAGATGCAGAGTGTGGCCCAATTGCATACAGCCACTCTGAGCTTCCACAATCCATCAGGCATTGCCATCAGGCAATGCTCAGAGCATGCAGGGCCAAATGCCAGGCTATATTTGCTTTTATTAGTGCTACTAACAGTAGTAGTTCATTTTTCAATTTCGCCTCTAAGTGATGCACAAAACTCAGAACACACTGCACTCAGATGTCCTGGAGAGCTTTAAAAGCTCACACAACAAGACATGCAGTAACACAGACTGACCACCAGCCAAGGGACTCAATGAAGGACTGAAATCTATTCTAGACCAGAGCAATACACACCTTGAACCATTTGGTTTTTGAATAAAAGCTATCACAGTACACACAGCTTTTCCCAGCTATCAAATTACATATCTCAACTGCATAAGATAGTTCTCAGATACATTAAGATACATGAAGATAACCACACCTGTGCTTGAACCATTTGCAAGTTGTAAATTTTAGAAAAATAGGGGTGTTTAATTCCCACTGTATTTTGTGCAGATCATTTAATACTTAAAATGGAGAGAAATCAAATATAGAAACCAATACAAATACTATTTTCCGTGCACTTCTCCTTTGCCCATGAGGTGGAACTTTAATCACATCATAAATAACGATGCCTACATGTTTAGTCAGTATTGCATCACTCCTTTAGTGCCATTTACAGTGCATGTGGACTCCAAACTGCTCCATCCTCTACAAATGACAATACAGTAATGCTGATTACACTGTAACAACAGTTTAGTCCTGTTTACACCTCAGCTACAATGGCATCAATACAAGAATTTGAAGGCAGGAAGCATTTATCATGACCTAAAATACGGAAGGGTTACCTTAGAAGCTACTTAGAGCTATTTTCCATCTCCAGAAAATGTACATAGATTTACAGCTGGTAAGTGTTCTTGGCCTGAAGCTTGCTCTAGATCATGCAGCACTCTCCTCTTCCTTTTCCTCTCTTGGCAAAACTATTTTCCATGGAAGTGCTTGCTCTTTCTCTGCCATTCTGATGACACGAGTGCTGTCACTGAGAGCTGACACAGCAAGACGGAGCACGATGGCAGCACTGGCTGACATTACCATACTCACTGGGAACTGGGGCACTGCCAGCAGAGCAGCACCCACCACAAGATGGACATCGTGCCCCCAAACCTCTGCCCAGCAGGGCATACTGCCCACTGTGTTCTTTCAGAGCTCTCATAGTGTTGGACCATGGCAGCTGACTCCAGATGATGGCACATGGAGCTGGACTATAGGCATTCCACCCATTGCTTGTTTCAGACCAAACAATTGGGGCTTTTGCTTGAAGGCTGTGTTAAAAGGACTTCTAAAAGAGCTAATGCTGCTCACAGAGGAAAAAACAAAGAGGGTAAACACACAGTAACTGAAGAAAAGACGGGAGGAGGAACTGACTTTGATGTCAAAACGTGTTCAAAGTTGGGGTTCTCAGGGTGCTAAAGGTGGGCCTACGTGCTGAGCTGGCAACAACAGCTGCTCTCCCAGTAAGCCTGCAGTGCTGATCTCATCCTTCTTTGTGCTGCTCCACAGCAGTAAAAAGAAAAAAAGGTATGAACTGTAAAGAGCCCAGATAGATACCAGTCAGTAATTCCCTCCCAGGTTTTCCAGTTGTCGTTGAAGTACTATTTTAACTTTGCTACTAGATTAAGGGAAAACACAGAATCAGTAAATGGAATCAGATGAAGGCTTCGCTCCCCCTTTCTAAACGCTTGGAACTGTCAGGACTGTCAGGAGGCATTTGGGCACACTTTTCAAATATAAGAACGGAAACAGAAAAACTAGAGAAAATCTGGATAAAATCTGGTTTTCTACCGCTAAATTTCTTTGCATGAAAAAAGCAATAACCTCTCAGCAACTTAGAAAATATTTCTGTTCTGATTATTCAGCTATTAAAATGGGAAAGTGCCATTTTATGACAATTGCTTTCGGCAGGAGATATTTTACACTGATATTCTGAAGGAATATGCACATAAGGAAGAACAATATTAAAACCTTCAGCGTTAATCTGTATTTTCAAAGCTAAGCACATTTTGACAAACCTTCTAATAGACAGTGTTCAAAATTCATAACATATATGAGCATGATTACATTACTCTAATTTATTTTTTATCCTCTCATGCACAGCAATAAAATTCTACCTTTGAACTTATATTTATTACAACTTTTACTCAACGGAGGGCACGCAGGCATAGAAATATAATAAAGCTCTGCTAATTCCATACATTATTGAAATCCTAACACTGCAAATGCTACCTTACTGTCTTCATGCATACTTAAAATTTCAATTCAGATGCTATTTCATTCAAAGGGCAACTTAAGCAACAGCAAATGCTTCTTTTAGGTTTGTGGATTAACGTAGCAAAATTACATTTTATATCTGTGGAGAAAAAGTAAGGTAAAACAAGTAATACTAAACAAAAGTATTTGTTTAGGTGTTGCAAGTGAAAATTTGATAGATGCTAAATAATTGAGTGCTCCATTCATCAGACTCCTAAGCACTACAAAAACATAGAGCAGGGCAGTGCTAGAGCATAACCTTTGCTTACCCCTCAGCAGCTGTAAACCAGGTCTAATTTCAAAGGTAAAAATCCCACTGGCTCCACCAAACTGGGAACCATGTAGCTACACAGCTTCAAACTACAGGAAACAAAAACAAGTGAAAGCACGGGAAGAATTTAGCCAGCATGGAAAACTCTGTTTCCATGAAAAGTGCAACGCAGTGAACACCTGTGAGATAGGTGCAGAATACAAGTCTCCACACTTGTTTGGAGCTACCTGCTGTCAGATGGAATAAATACCAGGAGGAACGATGAAGATGGGGAGAAATCTAATCTTATAACAATGAAGGTCATCATGTAACATGGCCAATCATGATACGTGGCCAATGAAAACATGACAACTGACAAACGAGACAAATTCTGAAATTGGTTGACATAATACTGAGTGATATGGCAATACAAATCAGTGAAGTGGCAGCTCCTGCAACTAAATACATGATGAAGCGTGAAAGTTGACTCAAACTACAACTGTAATATAGGCACAACTTTCTTTTTCTTCCAAAAGGTCACTTCACACATTAGCTCCAGCTTCATTGATCAGCAGCTGAGATAACTGCTGCTCACACGCCTCAGAGTCATTGGGAAAAAATGACAAGCAGATGACTTTCTGCAAACCATGTCCTCATCACATTTCAGGTGATTGTTCAATCAAAGATAAGGCAAAAATGGGGAAAAAAAAAGCATGCAGAATAGAACGCTGAAACTGTAACCGAAATGACCACCTTTATATTCAGTACTGAGGGATCAAAAATGGTAGCTGTTATTAGTGCTGTAGTTACACAGCTAGAACTCAAAATTGCATTCGGTTTACCTGAAAACATGGCCCGATGCCTCCTGAGCCCAGAGGAGCAGATCTCCCATTCATGACCAGGCACTGAATGTCCAAACGACTGCACACTCAAACTGAAGTCAGGCTGCTGGAAACCTGCTCAGTTCCCACCATGTCTTACACAGGTTTCCAGGCCACCACAAAAGACTGAGCCTGATACTTCCATAACTAAAAGCCTTATCAAGGAGAATGAAATAAAAGTTCTCTGCTTGTGAGTCATCAGCACATTCTGCCAAGCCAACTACAAGAAAGAAATGCAAACAAATATATTGCTGACCTGGTGTAGGGAACCTGCTTTGGCAGGGGGGTTGGACTCGATGATCTTTGGAGGTCCCTTCCAACCCCTACAATTCTGTGATTCTGTGATATTGACCCTATAGAAATTTTTGGTCACAAAACCCAAACAGGCTGGAGGAAATGCATTGAAGGCCAGATCAAAACTCCAGCACAGAGATAAGGAAGCTGCCACACTGGAGGATTTCCCAGAGTTTTCTAGGACTTTCTGCAAGACGCCAAGCTCTCAGACTCAGCTGATGGCAGTCAGGTTCCTGAGCTACTCCACACCACAGCACACCCAGCTGGAGCAGGGCAAACTTCAGCTATGTGTGACATCCTCCAACAAGCACCAAAGCGGGGAGCAGGTCACCCAGGCAGCCAAAGCCACAGACTTTGCATTGTTAACATCACGAAGTAAACAAACAGCTGAAGGACAAGGAATAGAGCTCCCATGCCAATGTAACAATCAATGTTTTGTCAGAGGACAAAAAACTATTTCTAAATTTGGTCTTAACTACAGTTGGTCTGGAGAGAAATGCTTGCTTGTTAAAATAAAGGGGCAAGGTTGCTTTGAAAATAGGGAAGCAGAACAAGATTTTACTTGCTCTCAATCAATCGAAATGTATTCTTCTACAGATGGAAGAGAGTTTAAAGTCACCTCGCTGGCAATGTAACCTCCCAACATATTGAAAGCCAGCAGGAAGTGTTGAATTAATACATATATGCTAACACACTCTCCCACAGCCATGAATGTTTAATCTCATTTTTCACCGACACTGTACCCAATGGTTTGCTACATGGTTTCGAAGCCTTGAGACAAGGGAAGAACCTGAGGAAAGCTCCTGTAAAACAGGGAACCACAGGAAAGCAGACAGAGTAAAAAGTCTCTGGAGAAAGCTGGGAGCAGAGCAGTATCAGCACACCAGGCAAGGCAGTTTGTGTTAACATCTGGACAGGGATGGAGGGCAGAGGGAAGGGAGTCAGTGCGAGCACCAGGGAAGCCAGCTCTAACCTTTACTAATCGTGGGGCTGCATTTTGATGATGTCTGAATACTTCCCATCAATACAGAAAGGTATAATGTATACGGCTACTGTGTATCCAGAGAGGCAAACAAAATGAGTTTTCAGAGAGCATGTAATACTGGCTGAACACACAAGATAAGTTATTACGTACCAACCATTTGATGGAAAAAGGAACTTTTACACATTGCGCAGGGGGCTTGCCCGTATATCTTAATGCTCTAGACTGTGACAAATGATTGGATAACAACTCTTACTCCCCTTGTCATCATCCATCTTCTTAGGAGGCTTATTTCCTCAAATCCTGATGATGAACCTCTGTAGTCACTTATCTGAGCAGTGAAAATTTATTGCCTTTACTAGAAAATGAAATTCTCCTCTGAGAGAAATGGAATGGACACAAAAGGGCAAATTTCCACCCTGATGTACGCAGATGTATTTTCTCTCTCTTTATTAGGAACTATACACATTTATCCTATGTCACAATTTTGACCAAAGGGTATCTCCCGTGTTAATGAGAGTGGCTAATTTCCAATTAAAAAAAAAGAGTACAGATCGTAGAGATGCCCTAATGAGAAAAATGATGAGCCCCCATAGTAATCCTGCCTTGACTGCACATATTTAACAGGGCTGCCAAAGCAGTCTCCAAAATACTCACTAATTACATTGGACTGCCTCCAGCCCCTGTCACTGGCAGAGAACAGGAGAACTTTGCAAGGAGCAACCCACCAAGAGTTCAAAGATGATACGGTTATTTTGGGAAAGCATTGAAGGAATCAGAGCCGAGCTGTGCGAGCATGAACAGAGAATACTGTCAGATTCTGTGGATTTCGTGATCAGCTGCACAATAATGCTCCAGCATAGACAGGAGCAGACCAAAAACCAGTTAGATGCAGAAGCACAGAACAGCCAGCAACTTTGCAACACTCACTTCTGACTTAAACATTCGCTATGTTCAGCAGTTACTGGGACATGTAAAAGAGACTGAAGTATAAAAAGAATTCTCTCTTTGATTTTCAGTGAACTCAGCTGAAAGAGTGCATACATGTTCCCTTCAAGTGTGTGTTCAATGGCAAGAGTTTTACTCCCAAGTGAGACTGCTCCTAATTCAGAGAACACATGAATTAATACCAATGGATATAACTGAGGGATCCAAAAGTACATCAATGAAGAAAACCACAGTCCTACTTCTGCCCCATCAGCTGTGAGAACCAGCAAACCTGTGCAAGTCACAAGTGACTCAGAAGAAACAATACAAAGAAATGCCATTCAAGACTTCATATCAAGTTGCACAGTTAGCCATTAATTACCTTGGAGTTACAACATCCATTCCAGCTCCACAGTACAAAAAGGGCTGAACGAACTGCAGGTTCTGCCCCAACTGACACCATAAATATTGATCGCGGTGGCTGTTCCTCTTCATTAGCCACAAAGAGAGCAATGTTCCTCAAGGGAGAGGAAAAAGCAGATCCAATTTGAATCAAACTGCAGTACTAAAATGCAAACCTCATGGAATATTATTTTAATTATTGCTCTGTACTCATGCCAACTGCAGCCTATAAAAAAAACAGAGATGTTCCTGGACAGAAAGCCAAAACCTCAAGCTGCCAGGCAGGTACACCACGTGAAGCTATGTAACAATACCCAAGTGAGCACTGCAACTGTAACAGCAGTTTTCCAGCCCAGCACCTCACCCTGGGCTCATTAGCCCAGCAGAGAGTTGAGAACCACAGTTCATTAACCAGCCCCAACTCCGTGCTGCCACAGCTTCCCGAGATCCAAGCTGGTCATGGCAATGGAGAGGCCATACAGGCTTATTAGCTTATTCAGATCTACCTATGCAGTAGAGTACATAAATCCTAAACCATTTAACCTTCAAAATATATGTCTGGGAAGACTGCCAGCAAATATTTGAAAAGGATTACTGGAATTGTGTTAGTTGTCACAGAAAATGAAAATGTGGATTTCAATAGAAACTCTACGTAAGGGGGAGTTTCCCCCCCCAAATCTGTTAGTCTAGCTGCCACACTGAATGGAGGATTGTACAGCTAGATCAGACAATGCAGGGCAAGCTGAAATACTTTAAAAGCTACATTTTTATCTACTGAAATAAAACATTTTCCCTTTTAATTTTACTTTTTTTTTTTTTTTTCACTTTAATCAGAGTATAACCTCATTAAATGACAGTGTGCAAAAAGAACATATAAACTAGAAAGAAAAAATAAAAAACTTTCTGAATAAATTAATGTTTATTGCTTTTAGACTTTGATATTCTGGTCTTTTCTACTTAAACGCAGTTTAAATGTATTACTTGCCACGGCCTTTACGTTAAACCCAGAAAGTCTGCAATTTGTGATAAAATTCCTTATCTCTCTCTTTCTGAACCTACGCAAAGATCCAAGGTTAATTTGCAGATAATATTACTTCATGAAATAATTATCTTAGTCTATAGTAGTTAAAATAGCTAAATTTGAAAAAGAGATATGTAAAAATGAAGCTGTCACTACTGCTGGAAGGAGGCTGCCTCCCCCAGTAGGACCAAAGCCTGGCTCAGGGTACCACCAAGCGCTGTGCTTTCTCCTCACCCTGGCAGTAGATATAGACCTCTGCATCGGGATGAAGAATGGAATCTGGCCCTGCATGACCTCCTCTCCAAGCCTTCATACACCAATAGAGAGGTGACCTCCCCAGCAGGAGGCCTTAACACTCTACCAAAAGAGCTCTGTGACCAGACTGCAGATTTGGATGGCCCCAGTTCAGCAACTTGATGGTGAGCCATGGGCACCAGGAGCCTACAGCAACCCCACAGAGGTGCCTGCAGGGACAGCACAATGTGGCCACTGTCCTCTTACTGCACATCAGGGGCTCCAGCCCACATCATATCAGACCTGCTCTCCCAAATCCCAAAGGCAGCAGCAGCATTTTCCTTCCAGGAGGCTCAGAAGGCAACCAGAAGACCACGTGTGCTCCTCTTACAGGTTTCTGCCCATCCAAGGACTCACCTGCCTTTGCACAGCCTTCCCATCACCTCATTTGTTATCTCAGTTTATTTCTTCCTTCCAAATGAAAACTTAATCTGACAAAGATGCTTTCTATTTTTTCCTCTCCTTACTTCTTAGCCTTTTCCAAACTCAGCTCTGTCTCATTACGACTCTATTGCTCACTGAAGAATCACTTTCTTCAGCCATTCTTTTTCATCCTGCTAATTTTACCAAACACCCTCCTATTAAACTATACAAATATATTCATTCAGTAAATATCCCATTAACCAGGTCAGCATACAGTATTCACAACTTATTACGGAGCTACACCAAATCAGTCACAGAAGCAATTATGCAATTGTACGGCAGACAACTCACTTTAATCTTAATATGGGGCTGGAGATGTACATGCCACTGCTCATTCACACGACTCATTCATTTCCAAGCACTGTACACCATTTGTTTTACCGTCAGTTCTGCAGCACTGCTGTGTATCCTGATTTGTAAGCTTTGCCAAGTGCCAGCAAATACCAGCTCAGTGCTTCACCCTTTTACGTAAGCGATTTTGTTACTGAACCTAAGGGTGATTCTAAGCTTGCATCTCCCAGGGGAGAGGGGGTAAAAGCCAGGCTAGATATCACAATCAAGCCCTCAACAAGCATTTTTATCACAAAATAATATTAAAGAAATGAAGATGCTTCCAAGACTATTAAAATAAATGACTGCAGAGAAGAGGAATCATAGGTAAGATTATGGGATACCACAGTTCCCAGAGAGGAAGAAAGGGTTTTAAAATCACAGCCTTATTTGAAGGCATTCATTTTTTAAGTGCCCTGGGAAAACAGGTTGCCATATAATATTAACAAACAGGAATATGCTCCGACAACTACATGCAGTACCACAGACATTTTGAAGACCTAAATAAATAATGTATTAGAAAACTGAGCTTAGCCTGAATTAATACAGACTCCTATGATATAAACGAATGGCAGTGGGAGAATTACTTTCCTGGGATTTAAGTTCTATACAGAATTAAAAGTAAAGGCGTTAAGATACTTATTGATAGGCAAGAAACTGTTACCCTTAAATCTATGCATGCCCTGGGAGCACTCAGTTAAATTCACAGTCTCAGAGAGTTTGCAACACAGTTATACCAAACCAGTCAGCTTTATTTGTAAACAACACCAAGAGGAGCAAACTGCTCTCCTGGCTGCAGTCTCTTTTGGCACAGTACTGAGCACACAACAAAACAGTGCTGACTTTCCATCCAACTTGGGCAATCTGGTGAAATTGGGGAAAATTCTTGCTCTACTTAGTGGGAATTTTACATCTGGTAGGAAAACTGGAATTGGAACTTACTGACCCAGCACACACCTTGTTTGTCCTTGTTTCCGTTTCTGGGCTTGGTGATTGCTGGATCAGTTTGAAGGTTCATAAGGCAACATAAGTAGACATCTAACGACAAAGCACAGACTCAGCTCCCAGAAAGGAACCGTACAAATTCATGCTTACCAGCCCAAATCCCACATCTCAGTTTGAATTCTATGTGGGGGGAGGAGAAGGAAAGAAAAGGGGGAAAGAAAAGGATCTGCTTCATGAATGATGTTGTATTAAAAGCATTCAATATGGGAGGAACAGGCTTCAAAACTGGAAAACGCTCTTCTTGTCAGCTGCCTAAAGATAAAACCCTAACTGCTTGTTTACTTGAAAAGGAGCTATGAAAAACCTTTTCCTGTTACTTGTCTAATTCTTCCAAACAAAAGCAGTTCCCAGTATGAGACAACTGCAGACATGTTTCGTACAGGCAGAAAACAAGAAGAACACTGCACAATGGAATTCTAAATTGTTCTCAATCTCCTCAAAGATTGAATCTCCCCCAATTCACTAACTCACATTCACTCCAGCACTTCACAAAAGCTCCCTTTTCTTAAATATGAGATTCAATTCACAGATAAACAAGAGTGATAATGCAATCTATACTTAAAATAATAACCTGGCAACCAAGTTTTGGCAGAATTAGGAGTTCTCCCTTTCTCTGGCCTATCTTAGTCTATTACTTCTTATTATTTCAGAGCTCCGTCCTGCAGTCAAGGCCCACTGATCTCTTCTGTTTCTAAACAAACCAGGATCTGTGTGAGAAGTGCTGAAATTCAGTGGGAATTTGACCCAGAAAAAAAAAAAAACAGTAGAGAGCATTTAGGAGCTGTACCCTGTGGCCATTTTCCCCACTCTGCAATTTCTTACCATTTCAGCACATCCTTTTCTTTTCATTACTACCAATGGACTAATCACAAATTGCTGCTTAATGAAGAGTCCTGGCATTACAATATTTAATTAGAATTAAGAGGAAGATTTACCTTAATAAAATGACAGACCAACATGCAGCAGAGCCAATCTCTGCAGTGCAGCACCAGCCTAAAATTTCCACATCCTGAATTCCTAATTAAAGTTTGTTCTAACTTTGTATTTTAAGGGAGGAGCCTTCCCCTCTGCTATCCATTAACCTCAAAACAAGGAATTAAATTTGTTTTTCATCAACTCTCCTCCATAAACAGAAAGAAACTTTAAGAAAGGGCAACGCTAATTTTCACTCGAGTGCTGTATGAAGGCAGCTCAAATCATTTCTGCACCACACAGCACCAAAGCAGTTTCAGCTACAGAAAAAACCTTCTGTAGGGCCACCCAGCAGGAAAGGATTAAATTACACAAAGGGCACTTCGTTCTCCTCCACAAAAAGGTCTGTGGTCAGAGATCAATGTGAGAAGCTGTCTATTTAAGCTGTACTCAAATTATTTCCTTTCACAAGCACTGCAAGCAGCTTGCTGCTGATCCCCATGGCAGGGCACACCACCAGATCCTGGGCTGCCTTTCCACTGCCATGGGCTGCATGGTAGCTTGGATTCCATCCTACCAGTCCTCACATACACAATGCAATAAAACACCAGCAACTTCTTTACCCCAATGACCTTTTGCTTAATTTAAATACATTACACTGTTTGTAGTATTTCCCTAGGGAAAGAAGGTCCCAGCTAGAATAATTTTGAACTGAGAATTGGACAATTCTCTGCTACTGAGAAAAAGAAAATAGTATCAACTACATTAAAAACAGTCCTCTTTGTGTTAGTCTTGCTTCCTAAGAAAATCACAATATGCTATCATGCTCTTTTTGAAACCAGTCACGGATGTAAACAGAATTTGATGCGAGGTTGGTCCCTTAAAGGTTTACATGTCTACTTGAACTAGCAGCAGCCTGATGGAAAAAGGTCACAAATTATTTGCCATCACCGAGGGAAAGTTATCCAGCCTGCTTTCTTTGCTGGCCAGACACAGGCTGGTCAAAGCCCAGCACTCAGAGCTTGGTATGCATCCAGCATCTGGCCTGCACCATGGGATGGATGGGCAGAGAGGAGCAGAGCTGTGGGGCAGGAGGCTGAGCACATGCGGGCAAAGACCGCATCATCACCAAGGGAGGATAAAAGCTGCAAGTACAGAGAACAGGAATCCCTCCTGGCTCACTCTTATATCTTTTAAAAAGGTATTTTGATAACACTTCTGCAAATGATCTCTTTTCAACATGAAGGGATCAGAACAGCTGCTTAAATAAAAAGGTTCATGTCTGCACAACCTGTGCTGGGTTTTCTCACTATTTAGCTGCAGGATCCTTCAGAAAAATGGTGTGAATGGTGTCATATACACATGCTGTAATATCTGGTTAAAAAGAGAAATGGCTTAAGGACAGTGTAAATGCAAGAAGCTTTGAATTCATGTATCTCAAGGGACTATTACAGACAGAAAACTAAAGCTCCAGGAAGTTTTGTGGTTTGCCCCATGTCACAACTATGCAAAGAGGCTCAGAAAGCAGCACATCAAAACCAGGCAAAAAGGTAACTCACGAGCATCATGAAAAGCCACCAGTTATTTTCAGAGGACACATTTCTAGGTATCAAAATGAACAGAGGTGTGAACTAGAGCACAAAATGCCTTAGCAACTCTGCTTGGGATGAGAAGCATAAAAAGATGTCAGAAAGCATCCCCATTTATGTTCCTCAAAATTGTGAGCTTTGTGCTCTGTGTATAAGGGACATAACACAGGTGTTAGCAGTGACGTACAAGAAGTGAGGAAAATACATATGTTAAATGCTTCTCTCCTTGCTAAAATGGCAGTGAAATCATTAGAAACTCATTAGGAGCCTGTTTAGTCCACAGATTGAGAATTTTTACGGATGAGATTCACCCTCACTCTCAAACTCCCCACCCATTCCTCCTGGTAACTTCACTCCCTGCTGGGTCACAGATCCAGAATCCATGAATACATGCGCAGTTATAAAATATGATACAGGACCCCTATTTCAGTCCATTTCACTCTTTAAATAAATAGTTCATTTTAGTTAAATTTGTTCTAATATAGATTAATTTAAAAATTAATCCTTCCATGGATCTTCTTCAATCCTCTCACAGCAGTGTTACAGACTGCAGGTCACTCACACACACCATGCTCTTTAGGTAACCTTTATCACAAACTCAGATCAACTTATGTCAGCCTCATTCCATAACATTTAACACACTAAAGGGCAATAAAAATCTTGCAGTAATGAGTAATGTTTATGTTTTTCTTAATGTTACCATTTCCATTTCTGAAACAGCGACCTTAAACCTTTGTTCCACATCTACAGGTTTTAGAAGCTCAAGTTCATTAAACAACAACAAAAAAAGCAGCACCTGCTGCTCCCACTCACAAATTCAAGCAGGAAATCCATCTCCTCTCTCCTGCAACAGCCATAGGGAAGAAATGGCCATTTTAACACCCTTCTGAAGTCTTGAAAAACATCTTTTGGACACAGTATGTATGAAAAAAGAGCAGCAGATACTGAAAAGAATAGTATTTATGCGTAGAAATTCAGCTGAGGGCACTCTGCACCACACCACAAGCTCACATTTACCTTAGCTGACATTGAGAAACTATTTTCACAGGTAGCTGTAATTCTTTATATTGACAAGCACAGGGAGGATGAAAGCTGTCCATATCCCTAATCAACTCGACTGGTATCTGTGTTTGCCAACTCTATGCAGCTGAAATCGCCACTGGATACTGATTATAGCTGCCTTCTGGGTGATTGACACAAATCATGCTGCCAGGATTTGCAAGGCACAGCCGCACTTCAGTTGGAAATCGTGCAACATATGTGCATTTAAGGGCAAAGGAAATTAATCAAAGTATATCTGAGTTTATCCTCTAGATTTAAGACCATCGCCTAAACCCCCAGCTTTCCACCATTAAATATTATACCCTGTATTTTAGCACGTGCCTGACTCTCACACACAGATATCTATGCAAATACAGCTACTGCAAGAATTGCATATGCAGACTTCCGAGTTTCTATCTTCCTTGGCTTGTGAGCCATACATTTGCTATGATCTTGAGTGAATTTTAAAAGTCCTGGTGTGACTAAGCAAAGAAAGTTCTTACTTTTCAGCAACTTTCCCTAAAATTAACCTAAAAATGATCTTCTGTTTCTTTTGCAGATATCACCTTGAGTAGAGGTTGCAAAGGCAGTAAATTCACTGGAATCCATGAAGGTGTCTGTCCTCAAATTGTTGATGCACCTTTCCTAGGTCAGTTCACAATCTGAATTTTGTCTTTTTAAATGTTTTCAGTAGGAGATGTCAGATATTTGGCAATGACTCAGCTGCAGCACGGTAAGATTTAAAGAGGTAACTGTATCTGTTCCACCAGACTCATAAACCAGCCTGCCCCAAAGAGCACATCAATCTTAATCACTACCAAAAAAACCACCAAGTTTCAAATCTATTGAACAAGCCACACATCATTCAAGGAGACTTCTGAAACACTCCTGACACTCATCAGCCTTACTGCTGCACTGTAATATGTTCCTTCACTATGGTTTGCAACATGAGAAGCATAGATCCTATTTAACTGCCACGAGGATTTGCGTTTCTACCTGCCAGAAAATTACTGTTTGGGGATCAGCAGCTCCAATGATTGGGTTTGGCGGGGTATGCTCACAACCAAAGATGAACTTGTGCATGAGTCTTAACCCTATACAGGACCACTCAAAATCCAAACCCTACATCTAAGAGCACTATCCGGATGCTCCCAGCAGCTCGGGGCCATGCCCACTGCCCTAGGCAGCTGTTCCAATGCTCAGCACCCTCCAGGGCAGAACCTTCCCCTTCCCCCATCTGGCCCTCCCCCCATAAAGCTCCATGCCATTCCATTGGGCCCTGTGACTGTCACCAGAGAGATCAGCACACTACAGTCCATAAAGCACATGCACTACTCAGACCTTACTCTGCAAGTTCTGTCATGCTGAAACTGACAACACACAGACTTGAGCAAAGCAGTATATAGTTCCGTTTTTCTGAATCTAAGAAACCAAGACAAAATAGTCCCTAACCCATAGATTGAGCTACATAACATTCAGCTGTACATCGTTCACTCATTTACTCCCTAAAAGTACACTCTCCATGTGCTCCAGCTACAAGTCAAAGCCTTCCCAAGTCTGCCTGGTGCACAGACACATCTGGGAAAAGGCATCACAAAAGAAAAGATGATTTTCCCTCCTCCATGTATTAAGCTCAGATTAAAGACAGGTTAAAAGTTAAAGACTTGGATTTCTGAAATTCATGTTAAGTCAGAGCTTTTCAGACAGCTTCATGAGCTGAACCAGGAATGAAGTGAGACACCTCCTGTCCCAGCAGTGCCTTCCTTCTGAAGGCTGCAAGCCATACTCTTGTGGATGTGCCAGCTGATGCTGTGTGACAGCACGTGCCAAGCAGCACACACGTTGTAAGCTATCTCCTTGGACAACAACTCCTGGGGAACAAAGGATGTGACACAGTCTAACTGGAAGTATAAGCTGACTGAACCCGACAATATTAACGTTCTACCCCCGAGGAGTCTCCAAGCTTCCTTAGGTGCAATGCTTCACTGGCAGGCTGTGGCAGAACATAATACTGGACCTTAAAATAACACTGCTTTGATTACCTTACTTCCCTTTACTCTTTGCTTGAATTCCAACAGGATTTCAGTGTCTGCTCTGTCAATAGAGCTGTGTGAATAATGGATTTCTGTTTGGGCAATGAACCAAAAAAAAAAAAAAAAAAAAAAAAGGAAGAAGGAAGAAAAAACCTCTGTTTTATGTAGTCTGAAAAGGAGGATTTACGAAAAAGTAATTTCAAGATAAAGCAAAATGTTTACTCTGAAAGGAATATTCTGCTTTTATATTATTCTCATTTTCAAATATTTTGATTTTATTATTTTGTTTCAGACTAGGCCTATTTCATCATAAAAAAGCAAACACTAAACACTTTATTCAAAAGAGAGTTGAAGGAAAATATTCTGACTCTCTGAAAAACTGCTTTCCAGTTTTACAGGTAAAAACTCTTCAAGTTTGGGAACAGATGCATTTCACCTCAACGTGCACTTTTTTCAGTGAACTTTAATTAAGTTTGAGAAATAAAAATATCTATTCCCACCTCAACAAGTGCCACATTCTAGATAGTGACTCTCCAGAATCAAAGAGACCACCTTGCTAAATAACAAGACAAACTCTGACTTCTGGCAATACTGCCAGTACAGCAGTAGAAGCTGTATGAAGGTCTTCTGCTTAAAAGCTCAAGCAGCAGCAGGTCTGAAAGCCTGGTGAGAATGTTAATTCTGGGGACTTCTTCCATCCATTAGCTATTAGCCATCTCACCTGACTTACTCAAGCACCTCACCACCAAGCCAGCTACGTGTTGGACTGGCCTGAGAAGGGTGCAGAAATGTCCCGTGCCTGGGAGCATCTAGGAGAGACAGAAGAAGGTGGGTTTGTGATGGCCCTGGAACTTCCATTTGGGTGCCACTTAAATTTGCCTGCAACTTTAATTCCTGAAAACAAAGTAAGCCAGATGCCCAAGCTGAGAGCATTGAAAGGAATGGCAATGCTCAGCAGTTCTGAAGAGCTTAATCCTTCCTTCTAATCTAAATTAAATTTCCTTGATTAGATTTATTAGCTAGGAGTAGAACATCCTTAATCAAGTAAAATGAGACTACCTTTGTGTTAAACTTTGTTGATGATCTGCTAATTGAAACAATGAATGCTTTACATATAAACTATTTCATATTTTCTGTTATTTAGACATGAGGTTGTTCATTGTTACAGAGATAGTAAGTTGTCATGAATTGTTCTTCTGGTAGTTATCAGAACACAAATATGAAAATTAATAAATGTTGACATGGGAATTACAACCAAATAGATTCTGAATAATAAGACCTTACAGTTCATTCAACAGCACTGCTAATAGTTGAGATTTGGCTTCCAGTACTGTGAGAAACATTTTTTAAATGCTTGAAAAATGAATTATTAATTTTCATGAGACACAGCTGTTATTTCATGAAATCACTGCAATTCCTTTCACACATGTTCGCAGTGCATTCAGATCATGCTCCTCACCAGAATCGCTCTTCTATATGCAAGCTACAAAGTGCAATTCTTAGTTTGATTCAGCATCTGTCTCGTTTCAAGCTATTTACTTATTTACTATTTATTAATATTGTGATACAGACATGGAAAACAATTCCTGTATCAGACTGGGCCCAACCACACTGATATGTTAATCCCAGTTGTCTGCCTGTGCATCTAAACCAAAAGATTGGGAAACTGTGAAGGTATGCCAGCTCCTATCTGAGCTGAACTTACACCTGCTGACCCTGGACCAAGTCCTGCTGTCTATATTATCGTCAGTCTTTCACACTGCTACAACCTCAGATTCCCTCTGCCTTACTTTACTTGATATGTATGCAGCTACTGCAGAGAAATAAGGAGCAGAACGTACAAAAAATTATTTCAGTCATTGTCTTCACAAAATGAAACAATATATTTTGGCTGCTGTTCAACTGCATTATAAAATTAGATAGTTTGACCATGATCATGGTTTTGTATCCACTGAGCAACAACATTTAAAGGGAGCAATTGAACTGGAAAGATTTCATGTTTTTTTCATCTAGTCAATGCACAGTAATGTTTGTCAGTTCTAATCATGACTGCCCAAATGCAAATGTCAAATACTTGCAACACTCTGATCAAGAATACATTACAAACAGGAGATTATTCAATTCCTTGTTGATCAAATTAAAATAACTCTGAGAAAAATCACTAACCATTCTTGGGTTGTTTGTAAATACAAAGAAAATTCTTAAATACATTCTGTATGGTACTGATCTAACTTTCAGTTCCATCATCCATACTGTATTATTCTTTTGGCTGTGCTAAGTTCCTCAAAGCATCCAGTGTCCATCACTGACTAAACTCATGGAGGCCCTTGCACTGTGCACTCCCCACACACTCGGGTGATCAGAAATGGGACAGATAAGGGCCAGTGCTCTGTTCACTTGTATCTTCAGCAACATACAACAGAGATAAGACACAGTTCCAAGCCCTGCTGTGCTGGAGGTAAGTTTAGGGCAAGCAACAAAGTCCTGTGCTATGGGAGATAGGAATAAAAAACGTGCAGTTCCCTCCCACTGCAAGCAAGGTAATTAAAGCTCATTTTTGGCAAGGGAAGAATCGGTCTCATCATGAAAAATGCCTCATGCTGAGGGGAGCAGCATGCAACAACACAGCATCACACCACAGAGCACAGGCTCGTAAAGGATGTGGGTTCACAGCCACGCTGAGAAAGGTGGGAGAGGAGGAGATGGGCAAGGGTAGGAAACCATGATGCCAAGCTGCTCTGTGGTAGGGCTGACAGAAGTGGGGCTGACTCATTTACTGCTTTCAACATCTAAAGCAGAGTTGAACTAACACTCTGCAACAAGAGTAAGAGAGCACCACGCCAAGAAGTCTGGCATATATATGAAAAGGAAGACATCTTGCAGGGAGGGATACAAAGAAGAACCTAAGTACCTTAATCAACATACTGCAGGCTATCATTAACTTTGTTGTTAAGATGAGATACATTTGATTTTGCCATTTAAAGGGGTCCAAGAAGTGTTGTGCGTTTTTTTAATCTCTTTAGGCATACAGTGGGAATACTGAGCGGCCATATTAGGCACGGCTGACAGTGGATAAATGGATGAATTTTTGGATACAGCACTGAATTCTACAAAAGCTACTTAAATAAATGAAAATATCAACACACAAAGCAGCTACACTAAATGCTTTCAGCAGGGCAGTTACTTGCATTGAATTGAGACTTCTATATAAATGCTAAACATGAATACAGGTCTTAAGCTATTTTATCCATAACTGATTTGTCTCAGCTTCACATTTCCTCCTGTTGGCTTTCCACTACCAATTAGTCAGCTGTTCCAGGCAGAACACTTTATGCAGTTCTGCTGCTTATTCCAGCTTTCATCCAAGAAAATATACCATGCATTGCAGTGGGAATCTTGCTAGGAGAACACTACAGAAGGAACAAAGGTTACAAAGAAAGCAATTAATATTACTGGAGTACAGAAGAAGAAGCAAGTTGACTTTTTTCAACCTTGACTTCAAGGACTCTGCCAGTCCTATCCCACTAGATAAAAAAATTCAGAAAAGCTTATAAAGTATTGTTAACCAATGCTTCTAGTCTGTCTTGTGAAGCCGTCTCAGTTAGAACAGCCGATGATCACATACAGTGACAATGCCCCAGCATTGCTTTTTGGGAACTAGAACATGCAGAGAGTAATAGAAATGAAATACATAGTTACAATATGATTTTGAGCAATTAAATGATGAAGAGACTCTTCAAAGGCATGGCTTCTTAAAGATTATAGCCATAGAGAACAGTTTGATCAGAGACAGAGCATCCGCCACATTACATTGTATGCTTACAAGCCTCACCTTGGGGCACAGAAATGGATGTTGGCACAGTTTTAACATGGTGCTCTTCAGCAACACAGGGCTCCATCTGCACACATCACATTACAACTGGACTTACACAGTCAGAATCACACCATCTGAAGAGACCACTCAGTTCAGAGACAGATCTCTTCTCTCTAGTGTATTCTGCCTATATATATATATAGTTCAAGATTTTTTCCCCATTTCCACAAAGCTGGGAGAAAACCACATATTCTTGATGTATTTCAGAAGAACCTTTACTCGAGGTGGACAAAAGCGACAATTTAATTCCGTCAGATTCCTGTGCCTCATAAATGACACATTATTTTTAACCACTTGTCAATCAAACTCTCATGTTATCAACTTGAAATTGTTTTCTGTGGTCAGCCTGAGTACCATACAAAAAAGATATCCTCCATCTCAGATATAAACTTAGGCTCTAAAATCCCACAATTTTGCTACTTTTGAGATGTGAGTAGAGTCTCACGGTGATTACGGACTGCAAAATTGTGCTTCATGTAACTGAATCTAAAGATCAGACAACACTGACCTTATCAAGAAATGAAACTTTTGGCTCGAGTTCAAACCATGTATGAGAAATCAGCTCTTGCTGGTTTGTTTGTAAACGTCGTATAAAAATGTACTCATTCATTATTAACAACTTGTAAACTGAAGGTTCTGCAGGTCTCAAACTGCTATCAAGTAGGTAAAGTATTACTCCCATCACTTCATCTAGATAATAGGCAATTCTTGTATTAATTCTGACAGCACAACTGAGCATTCCTTCACACAGTGGTAAGTGGGTTGTTATGAGAAGACAAACATTCAAATTGCAGGCTAAAAACCGAGGCTAGAAGCAGTGCAAAGGGATTCATTGTCTTTATGTCTACAGTGCTGCTGGCCTCAGTGACAGTCCTATTCCTCTACAAGATGGGCTTAAAAAGGGATATGAAGTAGAACCAAGCCACTGGTATCACACTGTTGTCACAATATGGCCTGTGGATGAGGTACAGCATATGCCATAGAGACAATACATAACCTGTACTGGTGAGCCTCTCATTTCAAATAAAATAGACTGGAAAGCTCACAGCAAAATCCCATGCAATATTAGCCTTATGCTCTGATGATTAGCACAGTCAACTCAAAAAGCTGAGGTTTCATAAAATTTTGGTAAGAAAAAGCTGTAAGAAGTAAGAAGCTGTTGTAAATGATTGTGATTGCTCTTCAGAAGAAAACCAGTTAAAAGGGAGGTTTTTAAAACTATACCATTACCTACCTTTCTTGTTCTTGCATACAGTTTTCAGGATGTGTTTTCCAGGTCCACATTTTCCATGGTCAGCAACACATATTCCTTCTGAAACGATCCACTCATAGCACATTGGGTCTTCACAAGGAATAGATTCAACTAAATGTGGACAACCTGCCAGGGTGCCGACAGGATCCACAAGCACATGCCTTTGCCTCATTCTAAAGCCTGGAAAAGAAGAACTGAATTAACTGGACAACTACAAAAAAATATTTATACCAATAAAGTACCAAGAGGACCTCAAAGGGCATGTGGAAGTGAAGGACATAAGGAACCAAGAGAAACCCATTTGCAGCTACTGAATTGACTGGAATGGTAAGTGGCTGTATTGCTCACAGCCCAGACACGCAAAATCTAACAGTGCGTCAAGAATTCAAACAACTCAAGTTTTTAAAATTTCTTTTTTTCCTTTTCATTAACATTGGTTAGAAAGACACATGTCCAAAACCAATAATTAACTTCTGAGGCACATATGAACATTACAGTAACACTGAGATAAAAGAGAGAAATACTAAGAAAATGAAGATACAAAGAGCAATTATAGCTGCCTGAGAATCCACTACTGACAAGACTTGTTTCAAGGCACAGCAGAGTAGTTTACTAAGAAATTAGTATTCTGCCTTATGAAGGTGTAAGGATTTCTGATTCATAATGCATATCAGACCTCTCTGAAATGTTATCCTATTAAATTGGTAGATTCAAATGTAAAGTGGACAAAAAAGGTTACAAAAATAATGAAAGAATTGATTACATAATCTATCTCCTTCTGAATAAAATCACAAGTCAGACAGTGATATAAGATGCAGAACTAGTATGTGACTACCTTTCAGCCTTTCAGCATGTTTTGTTATGTAAATGACACAGAACAGTAAGAAATGCAGAAGAAAAATGTGGTGGTCTTTCCTACAACAGTGTCCAGATATGGGGTAAAGGTATAGTATTAGAGGAGGCCACAATACTACACAAGTATTGGCCACGAAACAGAAAACGAAAAAAAAAACTCCACAGAATACAACAGACTGAACTTCCACCATCCTCACATCAGGGAGAAAAAAAAAAAAAACACCATTGAAAGCTATTTAAAAATTGAATGATTTAGCAAACCTTTATGTTTAAAAATAAAACTTTAATCCTTTTTCATTTGCAAAATTCCACAGAGCTCCAATCACTTCAGAAATTTCTGTTGGTTTCAGAAAAGCGTAACTTCCAAGTAATAATACTTTTTCCCTGACCTGAACTTCAATAGCAATCTTTCCAGCTTATTTTACAAAGGACAGAATGGCTCACCAACGAATCTCAAAGGGCTGCAGCATCCAGCATGAATTCTTGAAAATTAAGATTTAGAGAACATTGAACAGTTTTCAGATACTCGCCTTGCAGGAATTTAAACCAAACCCAGAATCATCTTTCAGCTCAGCCTGAACTCTACGTGGCAGTGCTGTGGGATACACCTCAGACCAGAGTCATTTCAGCTTCACCCAAGTCTTTCACTTCAGCCAAGGCAGACGGCAGGACTTCAGGAGACTGGAGAGGTGAGGGACACCCTCACACTCTGGAGGTTTGCAAGTTGCCATCCCAAGAAATCCTCCCTTTCTACAAGTTCCATGGAGGATAAAAGGATTTGAATAAGGCTGAAAACCTTATCCCTTTTCTTCTTTCAAGAATAACTGCAAAAAGCTTTTAAAGGTCATATTGCACTTCTGTGTGCACATCTAAGAGCTGTATCCTACGTTAATTTAAAAAGACATACATTAAATTCCCAGTGCAGAATTGGACAGCGCTGCTTTTGCAATCTCATCATAATATTCCATTACCCGCTTTAGATCCTGCACAGCTACAAGAAACATGCAAATAAGCCACTACCTCTTCTTCCCTGGCGGTCCCGGCAGTCTTCGGGAAGGCAGGGCCCCCACGCCAGCCAGGCAGACACTGTGCACTCCAAGGGACAGGGCAGGTCACACAGCTGGGAGGCAGAGGGAGCAGGGCCCAGGCAGAACTTCCCATCAACTGGTCTGCTAACTAGAAGGAAACAAAAGAGGGAAAACACAGGACAGTTATTTTGCCCTGACTAACGTGCGGAGCTCTGGAGATAAGTGCTGGCACAAAGACACACCATAATCCACTGCTTTTTGAGGGTCTTATCTCCTAGATCAAAAAGTTAATCTTCTGTTCAGCAGGACACTTAGTTTTATCTAAATCATTCATATTCAGCAGCCCAATTTTTGACTGTGTTTAAGGGGAAACGGGTGATAAATTCTGTGCTGATTTTCTACAGTGTCAAAGCAACAGACTGGAACCTATTCCCCTGCATTTATACATGAGGAGACCTCTTCATACAGAAGAGAAAGATGCATGAGAACAGAATCCAAAAAGCTCACACAGTAATTGGGAATCAGGAAAAGGCAGGTGAGGGGAAGCCTGAGCACAGGGGGACTGTGCCATGTCCATGCAGGATCCAGACCTTCCTTTTTGCTTCACTTACATTCAAACAAGCTATCTGATCCTTTCACACACGTGCAGAAAGACTTTCTCATTTGGAAGGAGAGATGTTTATTTAATTGCCTCGAGCCAGGGAAGACATGGATGAACTGTGCAGATCTCCAAACTTCTTCATTCCAGAAATGAAACAATCCCCAGCTCTGCCACACGTTGGTTTTGTTGATACTGGCAATAAATTTGGAAAGCTGACTCCCTTGCATTCTCATTTATCATAAGAGATTTCTACTTTCAATTAACGTCTCTTGCCTTTTTATTCGGGACAGGGAGGTAGAAGGAAATGAAAGGAGCTGACTTAAATCTATCTTCTGAGTCATTATATGATACTGCATTTTAATTACATGATGGGCTGAATTTGGCTGTCTCTTTAGATAAATCAGTATCAAAGCAGTCTTTCAAAAGGCACAGGCTTGTTTGAGTTTACTCTGCCATGATATGACCAAGCCTTCATTAATTTTTATAGCTACTGAGCTTGCTTTATCCCCATTTTTATTTTTAACATCTATTTTTCTTTGCTTCCATGAGTGGAACTGACTTGAAAAGAATTTATAAAAACATGTCCAATATATGAGCAATCTTTTCTTTTTTCTGATATTATACCATTTTCTATGAAATGATTCATTTGAAGAAAAACCCTTTTTTTCCTCTCAAACTCATGACTTTGCTGCCCAAAATCCTGATAAATGTTGACTTATGAGCCTAGAAGCTGAGACTTAAGACCAATAACAGCACTTATGATTCCAACTCACCAGAGTAACAGGACTAAACAAAAGCTGTAATTTAATTCTAACCTGAAAGATCACATGTTAGCAAAAAGACCACTTTCTGAATGATTTTTGAGACACTATACAGCCTTTCACATATTCATTTAGAGATTGCAACACGGTGGCATAAATCCAATTCACCTGAACGCTAACATAAGCACACCTTCCTAAAGACCATGCAAGTGAAGTGACAGACAGAATGAGATAAATACCAGAGTTCTAAGGATAAGAGTATGTATTTTGCAGAGAAGTCTCATGCTTGGCTTAACCTGCCTTTCAGCATTAAACTTTGCAAACCTGTATCATTTTTTGAAAGTTCAGTTGAATAAATGAAAGGAAATAGATTTGAGTGCATATGGTCAACACAAAAAATAAAGTACATTTCTGCTCTTCATTAACTCAAGGTATTGTTAGCAAAGGTTCTTTTCTCCCCACTGATTTTTACATTGTCATACAGAAGCACTGTACCTATTGAAATGTGGAATACTTGACCATATAGGTCGGTTCTCCTTCCTTGAAAACTCACCAATCGTGCCAAAGGTATTTTGAAGTTAGTTTGAATAGACGAAAAACAAGAAAACTCAAAGACAAAAAGCTGAAGTGTCAGGTTATTATTGGTACATCAAGGGTGAAACTGAGCATACTGGATACACCAGATCAATGGAAGGCTCCAGTACATGGAAAAGGCCTATAAGAAAGATGGGGAAGGACTTTTTGTAAGGGTGTGTAGTGACAGGACAAGGGAGAATGTTTTTAAACTGGAAGAGGGTAGATTTAGACTAGATGACGGGAAGAAATTCTTCACTGTGAGGGTGGTGAGACACTGGAACAGGTTGCCCAGTGGATGCCCCCTCCCTGGAAGCACTCAAGGCCAGGCTGGATGGGGCTGTGAGCAACCTGGCCTAGAGGGAGATGCCCCTGCGTGTAGCAAGGGGTTGGAAGTAGATGGTCTTAAGGGACCTTTCCTACCCAAAGCATTCTATGATTCTATCTCGGAGGAAATGTGTGCTGTCCCCTACTTGCCAACCAGCATCCCACTCCTCCTCCCTCAGACTGATGCTCTATCTGATTCCAGCACTGGGTGTTCTTTTCCCCTTATGTCTCCCAGGACCAATGTCCTACTCATTCCTAGAACAAAACTGTTTTCTCACTTCCCTAAACAATTCTAAATATTCTATAAAATGTAGATCAGAAAATACACAGACTGTTCTAAACAAATATCCATATGTATTCAAGTGCTATGCCAGTTTATTTTCACTGCACCGACTACAATCATTCAGTGAAACTCATTTCTGAAGCCAAGATCAAACCCAAACAAGCTGCATTAAGAAATGCATATACAGCATCATCCGTTTTGAAAAACAGGAAGGAACAAAGACCCACTATTCCCAGCAAGAGAGCCAGAGCAACTGGACAGACCAGTGGGGCTCCATAAAAGAGTTTCATCACTTTGTCAGCCACTTGATTGACAACTCCTATTTCCATCAGTTGATTTCAGTCAGTTTTATTTAAAAGCCTGATATGATTTTTGTCTGAGCGTCTGCTGAAATTGACTTGCTTTTAGTCTTGTAATGACGCATTCACTTTCTAACACAAAACTGCAGCCAGAAGGAAATGTGGCAAGATTTTAAGCACAGAGGAAGAAACAGCACAGAGGAGGGCTGCTTTCACACCCCAATTTGGACAGGTCTGCCATGTCTAAGCATAATCTCTCATCCACCCTCATGCTGCGTGGCAATGGAGCACAAAGTAAGAAATCCCAGTGATGCTGTCATATCTTCACAAACACTTGTCTCAGCTCTAAGATTAACTGATTCTCCTCAATTTTGCAGTTTTTTTCTATTGGCTTGGCCAGGCAATACTGCTCTGTCCATTCTTTGAGCCATTTGAGATGTAGCCATCTCACACCTCAACATCTCTTTGAACATTTTTTTGTTTCTTTTTCCTCAATTCTCAATTTGATTTAGCTCTTTATAGTAATACATGAATCATATACAGTTCTTAAAAAGTAATATTCACCATCCAAAGGATCTTCAACAATGCTGTTTCTTCATACTCTAATAAACATCCTTTTCTCAAGGAACCAAAAGGTGCTTTTTTCTATGAACCTTTTAAATGCCAAAATTCTCACACAGAGCAGCCTCCAAATAGGTGCAGAGAGCCTGGTCTGGAAAAAAAAAAAACCCTGAGTTTATGCCTATGATGAATGAACACAGCTGCTAGGCTTGTCTTTAAATACCAGACTGCCTTGTGATTGTGCTCAATAATTGGTTTGGTAATGGCATTTTCCTACACTGAAAAACTGTGTTTTTGGAGTTTGTTTCGTTTTTGTTTTTTTTTTAATGTAATTATTTTCCTTGGAAACCCATTAGTCAATTTTTTGAGGATAAGGGGAAAGGCTGATGTCAGGTGGGGAGGAGCAGGAGGGAGAGGCAATATCTCATTCAAGTAGCAGCTTACCTGTTACGCTTGTTTGTACATTTCAAAATCCTGTGTTCTTCTCAATCTATAGAATAAACTTGAAAAAGCAATCAAGTACTAATCTGGAAGCCTCTGAAACATTGCACATTTCTCTAGCTGTTATATTGAATCTATCCTTTATAAATGCGACTACGGCTGTTCCCAGCACTGGCGTCTGCCTCAAGTTTGAGTTTTACTATTTGCTGTTATTTTCAGGTTATTGCTACCAGCAGGAGATAATAAATTGGTTTCTAAAGTATCTTGTTTCCCTATATATTTTTACCGAGGTAGTAATTTTGGGGAAGTGTGGAAGAGGGAATCAGCTCTGATACTACTTATATAATGCAATTTTAAGCCAATAAATAAATTATCTCTGAATACAGTCATATGGGCACATATTTGCAGGCATACATACCAATAGTACATCAAGCACAATGATGGCCAGTCAGAAAGAGAAATGTATAGGACTGCATTTCAGTAGCAATGATTACTTCCAAATTTAGTTTTTCACTCCACAGGAGGTAACTAACACAATCTTTTCCTGGACCTTAACTTCATTTCCCCTCCAGAACAGAACACAAGTATTTCTGATATTAACACTCTAATGAGACACATCTAGATACTGCTAGCAGATCTGGAATGCATCAAGATGGTTTCTTGCACACTGGCAGGGCCTTCTATTGTTGAATATTCTATTCTCAAGGCAATACAACCAGATATTTACTACATCTTTTGGCAAAGTTATGCTTAATTAAGACTAACCACAGTACACAGAAGGGATGCTGCATCTTTGTAAAACTTCTTGCTACCTTTTTCAGCACATATGAACCAAGACAGTTGGATCACTATGAAGGGAAATTACCCAAGAAAATCATGAGGGAATGAATTGTTATAAAAACACCTGTACGTGTGTAACATAAGAAGGAGAAACCATCACAACATTGGTGTGCAATTTCTCCAATCTGAAAGACTTTTATAGTGAAAATAAAAGATTAGACAAAGGAGATGTGTTAAATGTAACTGAAGTAGTGTGGAGACAGCATAAAACCCAGCCCATTGCACCACCTCATCAAAAAAGGCTTCATGCAACCCATCCCTGATGGCAAGGATCCTTTTATGCTCCCAAAGAGAATCAATTAGTTTGGAAGCCACAAGGCATACAGTTGAAACCCTATTATGAATTAAAGGACAAGAAACAAAGTATGAATTGAAAGCTCATCACAGCATGAAAAAGAAAAAGTTAATAGTGGTTTACGAATTTCAGAACAACAAAGATCCTTACCATTTTACTGAGTGACAAGCTATTAGCACTTCTTGTTCAGAAAGTTCCACATACCACACTGTATAGCAGGATCTTCTTCCCAAACTGGGGGTTTGTAGAGACTGCCAACAGAATCTTTAATCTGGCAAGAATTCTCAGTCACACAACTGTCCAGACCAGAGGTGACAAGTCACTAATAAGTGTCCAGGAGGAAATGCAGAGAAAAATGGGGTGCTCAGATACCAATAAAGGCAATCACAGAAAGAGAAACGAGGATTCTCCAGGAGATGAACCCTGTTGGCCACCAGATGCTGGAAATCATCCTTTCAACAGACTGCCAGAGAGAGTAAGAGAAGCCACAAGGAAAATGGGGGAAAAAAAAAAAAAAAGAAAGATGGAGCTTTCATCATGAAAGCCTATTAAGAGTCTGGACTTTGCCCATCACTAAGTTTAGCATTCAATTAGCAGCAAAAAACCACCAAAGAGCAGGACTCTGCTCTGCAAATGCTGTCACTGCAGGAGCACAGGTATCACCAACAAAGCACTGTGTTGAAGTGCCTATCTCACACACAGGACGTGGCAGTGGTGCCCCCAAAGGAGATGACACTGAGCTGCTCCAATCACAGCATGCTCGTGATGCTCAAGGTCATCCCAGTGGTCCCATGCAGAGCTGTCCCACACAGCTGCAGGACCAGCCCTGCCACCTCCAGCTTCATTAGCTGACCCTGGTGACCCACTCTCTGGTGCAACACACACACAAATCCTACCATTTTTCTCACCTGAATGAACTGCATTGTTTGAGCAGCTGCAGCTCCCCTTCCCTGTAATAATGAAACCAAACTCAGAGTAAACCAGTGCTGAATAAAACTCATCCAGTTCCAATGGCAGGATATAATGACAACATGCAAACACATTTAAAATCTTAGATTTCAAAGATAAATACTTGAACTAAAACCTAGTATCTCGTGTGAAATGACTGGGCAGCACATTATTTGCTGCATACTGAAGACAGAGATGTAAATAAATGTATTTATGAAGACGTACCTATTCCATGGCCACATCAAATGGCATGCTAAAAAAAGGCAGATTCTTTCAAATGCACCTTTTAGAAGGCACATCTCTTTCGTTGTCAACTTCATTTTACACATTCTTTTCATTTTACTTTAATTAGTTTCCAGACATGAAGAAAAAAAAAGAAACCTTATACCTATAAAAAAAACACATCAGGGAAAATGCTTTTCCCTAATGGATCCAAACTGAAGTTTCTGAAATACACATTTAAACAACGCTGACAGATACCCCAAAGATCCAGAACCATTTCCTCTCTTGCTTCTACAGGGTTTCCCCCAAAGTACCCAGCTGTTACATATTTATCTTCCTGTTATGTGAGTTTTATCTCATAAATTCTGCTCAGCATTTGGTGAGCTTACAGATCAATAACTCGGCATCCCAGCAATATAAATCCGATGCAGACTTGCCTGAATATATTTTACACTTCAGAGGTCTATTTCTCATCTTTTCAAACCAGTTGAGTCATCCTGATGATAAACACTCAAGTTTGGGGTGAGGGCATTCTTGGGCATTCAGTTTTGCTTATGGGGTTTTTCCTCCTCCTGAGAACTCTATTTCTGTAAATCAGGCTCGCTGCACTCTCCTGTTGCTGTATCACCAGCTGGCCAAGCCAAGTGTTTTCTCATGCCACTGCTGATTGTTAGCTCTCTGCTCTATGGTCCTAACCAAGGTTTCTCTTCACTAATATATTCTTACATATTTCTTTTCAATTTCATTAACCAGATGAAGACAACAGGATTTAAACATCAAAGACTCCCAATTCTAATTTCCGTAGAGTAAATCAAATTTCTCATTCCTGCAGCTTTCACCAGCATAAATTTGAAAAAACATTGTGCATTTAATACAGAGCTCATACTCCACCCAGAGTTCATGCTCACTGAAGTAGTGCATACCCTGTGCCAATGCCTGTGGGCAGCTTATCTGCATCAACGCAGTCCTTTCCCAAAAAATATGCAGGAATACAACAACCTGCACACCTGACTTACTGCTGCTAAAGAGCTGGGCCTCCTGGTGGTGCACAGGACAGCCAGCACTCAAGAGGCTAATGGCATGCTCTACTCTAATAGCACTCTGGTGCTTCTCTCTTCCTGAAAGTACTTTCACATGGTTTATTGAACAGATGCTACATGTACCAATTTGAAACATTAATCCCCCAGAAGGAATGCATTGGAAGATCATGACTCAAAGCAGAACAAAGAACTTGCAGGAAGGAAAAAAAGAAATAAAAAAAAGAGCTAAATCCTTGTTAGGAAACAGAGCATATAGAGCAGAACAGGCAAAAAATGCATATTTCAGAGCTAAAAGAGACGACAGGACAGAAAGAAAGGGATGAAACTAAATGCAGAATAATACAGGATGTGAATAAAAGTTTTCAAATACATCTCCGCAAGTCTAAAGAGGCCATTAATTTCTGGAAAATAAAATGCAGTGCCAAACATCTCCCATGTGGGTATTTAAAACTGTCTGAAAAGTTTACTTGTGAGGTAAGAAGGTATTAGACATTTCTGTGTAACAGAGGTAGGGAAAAAGCTCAATATTTTGTGGAAAAGAAAAATGCCATGAAACTCTAATTTCGAGACTCATTTAAGGACTTGCATGAAAATACTGGGGAACGCTTTCGGGCCACTTGGGTTAATAAAGTGGCTTGTGAAACAAAAATATATAAGAGAATACACATAGGATGGATCAAAAAGTATCCATTAATACTGAATTCACAGGTGTTTACAAAGACCTGAATTTTAGAGAGTTTAAAGGAGTTCAGCTGCTATGGCTGTGAAGAAATACAATAATGTATCCAAAGGAAAAAAAAAAAAGAGGAACATTAACAATACCTACTGCAACACATTTTAAGCATGCACAAGTCCCTCTCTTCTGACTGACTACGAGGAATCTCAACATTACATTTCCCCAATATAGCAACATGTTAGAGGATTTTCAATAAAATCATAGATTATGTGTTAAGATGGATGAGAATTGCACACAGAGGAATATCTGAAAAGCTATTAATTTTTAAAAGAAAAAAGAGTTTAATAATATTTGAATTATGAGGAGCCCCGAGCCTAATAATTAGGCTTATTATTTTTATTATTAGAAATATTAAAAATACCACAGTGGAATATTAGTAGAAATGGACTAGGAATCTGTGGGAGCTATCACATTACTTTGATCATGCAATGACATACCTATTACTGAAATCCAAGATCAAATAAAAAGAGAAAGAGACAAATAAGATAGGAACAATCATTAAGCAAACAAACAGTTAAAAAGACTCTAGAATCTTATACAGGTACAAGAATAAAACGTGGATTTTCAGATGGAAAACAACAAAGATTTAGAAGATTAGAAAATGCAGTGTTTTTTTCTGAGATGGTAATAAGAGAGAAACTTTATTAGCTAAGTATGCTATGTGGGGTAAACAATAAAGAAGACTCAAGGAAGAATAACATTTCACAAAGGTCTTTTCAGTCCTATAATTAAAACTTAAGCAGACAGGCTCCAAAAACATTATAAGAGAATTCAGAAAGTGAGAGGAAAATTGAACTTCATTCAAACAGGTAAAAAAGAAAGAATGTCAAGATATATACAGCACAAATTTTATGGAAAATAAATGACAAGACAGATCCTTAGTTAGAAAGTTACAGAAAATACAGAGAGAATGCAATCCCAGTCACTGGGGACAGTAAGGGATAAGTGGTAACTTGTCCAGAAAAGAGAGAAAACACTTCTGGAAAATTTTTATGAAGGATCCCATGCCCTAAATTACAAGGAGTTATAATTTCTATATAATCCAAACAGGAAAATTTAGTTAGAAAACAGAAAGATATTCCTCCTATTCCCTCACATTCAGGAAAGACAGCAAAATATCCTGAGGAAGATCAAGTGTAGGAATTTTATATGTTTAATAACAGGTTGAACACAGACACCACCCCCAGACTACAAGAAATGTTAATTTCCATATTAGTAGGCTAATTCACTGTGATAACATAATGAAGGAAGAAGAATTTTACTGCCAAACATAGAGAGAAGCCGCATCAACTGATCAATCATATAATACACTTCCATATTTTAACCACATTTTTTGTTGGTGGGGATTGTTAATTAGCAATGTTCATCCACATTAATTAAAAGCTATTGGGGGGAAAAGATTCCAGGTAACTAACAGCCACAAAGTCTCAATTTAAAAAAGAGTAAGCCATATTTGTCAGCAGAGCTTAACTCTGGAAATAAGTAGAAGATATGCATTATTCTGCTTTATTTTATTGAACTTCTATACAAGTGGACAGAGTTGCATCAGGAAGGTTGGCAACCACCATCCTGTCAACAGATTGTTTCAAGTATGAGATGTGCAGACACAACGACTGGGGAGCATCACGAAGTGAAGAGCAGGAAGGGCGGACTGTGTCTGTATAGCCATGTAGTTCATATAATCACAGAATCACAAAGGTAGGAAAAGACCTCCAAAATCATCCAGTACAACCATTCACCCATCACCAGTATTTCCCTCTAAACCACATCCCTTAGTACAACATCTAAACATTTTCTGAACACCTCAAGGGACAGCGACTCCACCTCCCTGGGCAGCCCATAGACAAGTTTTTCCTGACCTCACCTGGCATGACTTGAGGCCATTCCCTGAAGTCCTATCGCTATGTACACAGGAGAAGACCTTCACCTCACCACAACCTCCCTTCAGGCACTTGTACAGAGTGATAAGGTTTCCCCTGAGCCTCCTCTTCCCCACTCGATCCCAGTTTCCTCAACTGCTTCCCACAAGATTTGTGCTCCAGACCCCCTCACCAGCTTCATTACCTTCTCTGAACATGCTCAGGGCCCTTCTTGTAGTGAGGGACCCAAAATTGAACACAGCACTCAAGGTGCAGTGTCACCAGTGTTATGAGTACAGAGGGATGATCACCTGCTGCTGCTGCTGGCTGCACTATTTCTGATACAAACCAGGATGCCATGGACCTTCTTGGCCACTGATGGCTCATGTTTAGCTGAGCATCAGCCAACACCCCCAAGTCTATCTCTTCCTCACAGTCTTCCAGCCACTCTGCTCCAAGGCTCTAGTGTTGTGTGGGGTTCTTGTGACCAAAGTGTGGGACATGTTTAACATATGATGTTCAAGTTCAGTCTACGTTAATAAAAGCTTCACAAGATTTAGAATCCTTGGACAGAACAGCAAACACTAAAAATAGCATAGTCTCATAACAGGTTTTATACATTGGTTTTCTGATGTTCACAGAATTACAGATACCTGAGTGACATGCCACTTGACACACCAAGTGTTTCCTGTCACACTCATCTAGATAAAAGAGTCTGAGAGTGCAAGAATATTATAAAGAACTTGAAAGATTGCAAAACTTTCTTCCTCCAAACACAAGTAAATCAGTAACTCAGATAAAGCTGGTATACAAAAATGTAGCTTATTTATTCAATGACGTGCAAGAAGAATACTACCAAAAATGTTTTTTCGAGTCAGTGGTAAAGAGAAAACCTGTTTTCCTTTTTTCCTCCACCCGGTCATTCCACAATCTCTTTGGTGAACATGAAAAGCTGTTTTTCCCTCATCATCTATGTTTAAAGTATGGAATTCCTCCTTAAGGTTTAACAAATATGCTAGGCCTTCATTTGGGGCATGGCAGAGGTTTCTTAGTTAGGAGACCTCTTTACATAGAAAGATATGGAATCTTATCGATGTGTTTCTGGAAGTAATACCTGAGTGAAAGTTTTCCATCTTCAGTACCTTCATACTGAAATTTTATAAGAATAGAAATACATCAGTAGACTTGAATTTTTGACTAACTGGATACATGGAAACTCCATAAAACATGGACTCATTTTTAAATATACATATTGTAATAAAAGTAGTAGTGGATGGAAAGACTAAACCACTGAAAAATAGGAAAGATAGCCTGGGGGGGATAAGAGAGCTTTAAGCAATATGTATAAACACATAACAGATGGTACCTGCCTCCAAGTACAATACAATATATATTATCCAGTAATGCTGCTGGAGATACCACCAGACAAAATCTTCTTTTACATATGACACTGTGTCAGGTCCAAGTTCTTATTGGAAGTAACAAGAAGAATAACAACTGTGATGGATGATAATATCCTATTAGACTCGCTTGTTTGATTTCTGAATGATCCCTTTAAGGACATTCAAGAGGTGATGAAAGAAAAATACTGCATTTGTTATGGAAGCGGTTAGACTCTGTATTTGCCTATGCAAAGGCAAATCGACTTCTCAATCCTCTCCCCATCACTAAAAAACAATAAAATATGTACAATAAAATATGAGGTCTTCTCATGATGAATAAAAATTTACTATCAGTTTAGATTTTTAGAAAAGAAGCAAGAAAAAACATCATTCCTTATTTGGACAAAGAACAAAAACTGACCAGCTAGCAAATGAGACACACTGAGTATCAGACAGGGAAAAACAATAATAAAGGTTTTCTGTCTTTCCTTTTAAATGTGGCTATACTGACAGTTGATAGGATTCTCACTTCCTAAGGACTATTGCAAATCACCACCACAATTGCCTTGGCATGGCAGGAATAATTTATACCTCGTACAATTGCTGTGCAAGTTTGCTTTTTCAGTGACCTAATAGAAAAAAAAGACATACTTCTTTCTCAAACAGTAAAGGTTAGAACTGTACAAACAAGGAAGAGATATCTTAGAGTCTTCTTCCCACTAAGGGGAGGGCTTGCCATTTTTAAGTTGTACTGAACCTTAAACAAAGCAAAAACTGGCAAGTGATCACATGCTAGATACAGGGTACAAATTCTGTTATGAATGATGTTGGATAAGGGTTTCTATGACCTGCTCCAGCCTTCTAGGGTAGTTCACAATACTAACAAAGAACAGAGAAGCAGGGCTGAATTGGGTAAAGTTTACTGCTTACCTGTGTGCCACACACTAGAAGCATGGACTACAGAAGTTGCAAGAAGGATAAAGATGGTCAAGAAATGTTACGCACCTGTCATCAACAACACTTTTCTTACTTTGAAAGTCATAGACATCATATACTTGAGTAGAACAACAGAAATTTTTGCGTTGGCAGACAAGGTGGTACCAGATGTTTGGAAGAGGTGAAGCAGCAACTATACATGAACTGGAAAGAGATTAAAAGAGGTCTGATTTTTAATAATCTCAGAGCCTGTGCAGGATGCTAGGATACAACTGGGCACCCAGGAAACATTTGCTTTGGCTTTGTAAGTAAATAAATCTAAGATATGATGTTGTGTTCTTATTATCTTTGTATCTCTGCTCAAAAGCATATTCTGCAAGAGCACTACATACAGTAAATAAAACAGCCTTAGATGAATTATTCATCATGCATCTGTATCTACTCATTATTCTTCTAAAAGGAAAATAACTCGCTTCCAGGATCCAAAAATTGTCTGTCTGCTCAGAAGTTGTGACAATATTATTTTTGCTTTCCCCTTCAAAACACAAGAAAGTCTGTGTATCAACTTGAAACACAGGCTGAAGCCATATCCAGAATAGAGTGTGACATCTTTGTTTTTATACTCTAACCCAGAACTAAAACCACAGACAAATGTGTTCAGCTACAGAGGGCAGGTTACCTGATACACAAGAAAGAAAGAAAAGTGAAGTCCAAAGAAAACTAGCACAAAAAAATTTAGCTTCTCCATCCTTCAGACTTCACCCACACAAGTACACCTACAGAACAAGCAGCAGTTCACTCCTAGAAGGCTTTGGCTCCAGGCAGACCTCTTGAGGACTAAGCTCTCCTGCTCCCACCCTGATGCCAAGAAACACCTCCCTCAGTAAGAACAGACAGATACAAGGGAGGCACCAGCTAGCCAAGCTTTCTGATGACTGTGCAGTAAGGATTTATTTTTAATTCTTTTACTCAGATCTACTTGTGACAGACATTTCAGAATAACTCTACACACATACCTTCCTTCATTCGGTGCATTTCGGCTTCTACAGTGATCTGGACACAATAAACCTCACGGGTTTGTATGCCACCTCCACAAAGCACTGCATGTTTATGATGTCGAGGGCTCTGCTGGTCGAAGAGAGACACTTGGCAAGCTTTCCATTCAGAAGTCCTCCAGGAAAACCTTTGGGAAAAAGAGAGACCAAGTAAAACAAGAATGATTTCAGAAAAACTATGGGTGAGGAAGTGCTAATTCACTACTTGGCAAAATACAATTGGTTTAATATTTATGGTAGCACTCCCGTGTTCAAAACAGGGAATGTTCTGAAACATTCTGAAAGTTAAATATATGAAGGTTAAGTATTTGTTATTAGCCTGTAGTACTCATGTAAACTTTTCACATAGCACTGATCTCTGAAGTGTTCACAAACACTAAATCATTCTGACAACACCTTTGAGCAGGATGCAAAAAAGGAACAAAGATTAAGAGGTTCGATTAAGTGTGAAAATGAGTTTTCAAACATGTGGCTCCAACCACTATACCATCTTTCTCAACCAAGAGCTGAACACGTCATTCTAAAATGCACTTAATAGGTAAAACCCTACGTATGTCAATGAAGCTCCAAGCACCAAGCAGCTTTTCTGTAGGTGACAGCTTTGCAATGGCCTAGGGTACTATCAATTTCTCCAAAGGATTGCCTGTGGTAACTCAGTTCTATTGCTTTCCTTTCCAGAAGTTGTGATACGCAGCAAGGTCTGTTTTCATTCTGTGTTCAGTTCACACCTAAAGAGTATAAATGGTTCTCAAGAAAGGATAACATTCTTGGGCACAGGTATGTGAATGCTGTATTGACAATCAGCATTAATAATTATCAGCCTAAATGCCAAGAAGAACTTATTAAAATCACAGGGGAAGTAGCATGGGGAACAACAGAAAGCAAAAACTATTTCTCATCATGTCCAAAAACAGAGCACTTTTCTAACACAGCAGCTTTCACATAGGAAGATCATTTTAATTAACAGATCACAGTATCAGTGTGGTAAGGTAAGTAAGAGCTCAAAGTTTTCCTTCCATTTTCTGAATCTTAGCCAATATTATTCCTGTGATCAAACTGTTTACACTTCTGCCGTTTCATTCCTTCGCCCCTCTGTATCTCACAGTTCTCTTTTTCCATACAAACTTCACTGTTCCAAAATATGTAAAAAAATTATAAAAAAAAAAAATAATTTCCTTCTTTTAGCTTCAAGCCAAATACTCTCCTCCTATGGCAGATGTACAGTTGTTAAAAACTCTGTGCATTTGCCTGCTAACTGATCGCTGCCAGCTCAGCACAACGGGGCGTCTCTGTTCCATCTTGTAGTCTTTGTATTCTGTACAGCAAATATCCATTCCCTGACTACAGCTATGGCAAGGACAAGAGCATCTCAAAACTATGTGAAAATAATGACATTATTTTGCCTGAGCACATACCAATATTCTCACAACATGTTGCATTGCAAATTTGGGCATAAGAATTACTTTTAGCCCCAGAGCACTTACAAATTTTGTAAGATACTAATGGAAAACGTTTGTGAACACTGCCACTTACTTTCAATTTACAGGTACTTTTCAGATGAGCTGTCAGGCTCTCTTAATTAATATACAGTATCGTGTACAAATTTGGATACGTTCACAGGGTTTAGTGACAGCAGAGGAAACAAAACAGAATACCCTTTTCACACAACCAATATGAAATAACTGAACTCTTGCAACATATAAAGCACAGCCATGGATTTTTGTTATAGTGCTCTGCTTGTGGAATTCCTAACTGCATTTTTTTGGGCATGCAGTGTTAAATGCTAACTTCTTGTTATAATAAAGACGAGCGCTATTTTTCATCAAGCACTGGGCACAGAAAAATTCCTCCTCCACAGCACCTCAGGACATTGTGCTGCTCAGGTCTGTATTTCACAACCAGAAGCCTAAATATAGAACACGCATCTTTTCTGAGCTATGGCAATACTTGTTATAGGGTAGTGTTTCTTAAAATAATCATTGACTAAAGAAAAGCTCATTATTAATATGTGGGCTTAGGGAGTCAGCTGTGAATTCTGGATCTCACAGACTCATTTCCAAAGGTGCAAGCACCTGCTTCCCCTATTCAGAGCAAGCAGTGGGACTTAACACCTACGAAAATTAGGCCATCAATGATTAAAATTATGCAAAATAACTAAATCTGAGCTCAGAGATAATTAAACCTCATCAGCTTCTGAATCTAAAAAAAAATCCCTGTAGATATCTACACAGAGTAACCAAATCTCTGCTGCACCGCAGAGCAGTATTTAATGAGCAGCCGTCAGGTGCAACTGCCAGCACTGGTTCTTCTGCAAGCAGCTTAAAGCCTAAATCCTTATCAGCCCATCTTGCTTTCTCCCAGCTGGGCATGCCCTAAGCTGCCTGGAGCTTTCTGGTAACAAATCCTGACCCCAAGTATTAGCTGTTTAAAAGGTACACGTTTTCACAGCCATTAACAAGTCAACTACACTAGAAACATATCTGACATATTGTTATCCCACTGAGTGCAAAACCTGTCTCTACAGAAGGAAGCAGTGCTCTTGGACAGCTTCTGATGGACTCTTTGCCAGGTTTTATGCAGCTGACACTTGCTATCAATTTGCCCATCTATGGGCTGTTCTAGAGACAAGGAGACTTAGCACTGCTGAAAGAAAAAATGACTGCATAATCTCCATTCAAATTTAATCAGAAGCTTGTTAATAGCAGTTAATAGCAATTCACAAAGAGCAGAGATTACTGAGATTTCTTACAGGGAAACACTTGGGCTTCCTCTTGAATCTTAACTTTTGGATAGTACTTGCAGGTTACTAGCAGTACCCACTGTAGTGTTACCATGTGACTGATTTCTCCAAAACACAACACCCAAGCCCACAGTTACATTGTTAGAGCAGACCTGATCAAAGGTGCACTGTATCAGAACCAGGCTCAGGGGATAACACCACTCCACTACTTTATTCACTGTCTCTATAAGAGCACAATAAACCACAAAGTGAAAGGGATGCATTTGAATCAACAAGACAGGCCAGCTTCAATGCATCTGTGTGATTCCTATGCCAAAACCTGTGAGTGGTGACAAAAATGGTAATAGATTTAACAGCAACTCCTTTCAACATCTAGTTAGATGATTTGATGAAAACCCAGTATAACTGCAGTCCTAGCTGTGACCCTAAGCCTCTTAAAATGGCTAATAACAAAGATTTGTATTTGTTTTTGACTTTCCAATAGGCTTGTTCCATTTTTATCTTTTTTTATAACAGTGTTTCAGTTACAGGAGGTCTGATTACTTCCAAAGACTGACAGTCACCACCACCAATGGTTGGAGTGCTGGTAAAGAACACCTAAAATGGGAACCTCCAGAATCCACATGCAGTTGTGTCAGTTTGCTTAAGAAAATGGGCAAGCAGGAGCTGCCTGGGGTATCTAGGAAGAGACTGGACTGATAAAGTCAAGATTTTCACATCATAAGCAGTGCTTGCTAACCAGTCAGCTGGGGAAGCAGCAGAGGTGTTTCTTTGTGTGTCTGCTATGATCAAAGCAAAGTGAGCTCTCGCACTGCAACAGTCAGCATCAGCCACAGGAGAAATGCCCAACCTGGGGCTGGAGAACTACAGCTGCAACACAGCTTGTTCCGGATCAGAGGGGAGGCAACAAGGCTGTCCACACAAACCAAGGGCAGCTCGGGGTGCCAGAGACCAGGGAAGTTCAAAGGGCTGGAGAGTGGTGCTGCCTCCACTCCCAACGTGCAATCCCAGCAGCATACCAGCTGAGTTCTGAGAGCTTCCGTTCACGTCTTCCCACTTCACACTAATACCTTGCCTTTAATTAAGACATATAATGAGCCCTACAATGTGATAGCATCACACCCATATCTCAGCAGTAATCTCAAGCCTTTTGTAAAAATCAGGTCTTAAAATTTTCCCATTTTCCAACATTTAAGTTCCGAAAAGCTTTGAATTTCCAACAAAAAGAGAGGGTTTGTGTTTTTTTTTTGTTTTTTTTTTTGTCTAAATCCCTGTCTTGTAACATAGCAACCACACCAAAACGAAAGATTGAAAGACATAATAATAATTCTGGAAAATCTATCTATTCCCACTGAAGATGTAAGCTACGCATCAAGGATACAAGTGATATAAAACATTGTTTTAAAACTGATGACTCAGTGACAGCTATGTAACAAACAACTGCTCAATGTCTTCTCGATTTATAGTAACCTCTTGGTCTCTGCAGTCTCTAGGACTTATCCTCTTAGTGCTGAAACGAGTTTTATACCTATACATGCCTGTTCTCTTTAATTGAACTACTCCAAATTTATATGACAATAAAGGAGGTAGGATCACCTCGTATGTGTTTAAGCTTTCTAAGCCCTTAATCTAATCCTTTTAGAATAAATAACCAAAAGTAAAACAAAGTACAAAGCTCAGGAGCCCTACCTGCACTTAAAATGCTTTATTTTCTTGTATTTAAACTATTGATTAAAGAGGTTATAGTAAACTTCAGCCTTAAAATTAAAAGGCCTCCCCATTAAAAGTGAATTTAATACCAGTATCGCATACCTGCGATGAGACCTTTAACCTGCAGCCTTGCCATGGATGGGAACATAACTTCACCCACTTTCCTCTGCTGAAAAGAAAGCTGTAGGTACGACCTCCTGAACTGCTGCTTTTCCACGTGGGTGGATGTGGAGGATGAAGATGTGGGACATAGTCTGAGAAGCACACATTCATTCAGTCAAAAGGTGACTGCTGACCTTCCAGTGAAAAATAGCCACTGGAGGAAAATGCCTCTTTCTCTTACACAGAGACGTGCTTTTTCTGGCCAGTGTTCTCATCCACTGTCTTTGGCTTGACTGGAGCATGATTGGGAAAATCCTTACCAAGAGAACAAAATTTAAAGAAAAGGATACTTCCAGTCACCGATTCTCAAACTCTGAAACCAAATTACTGTAGAATGTAATGTGGACAAACAATATCCTATGCCAGTGCTGATGCTTAAATAACAGATTTTAAAATGATTGATTTCATAGCATAAAGCTGTGAGCCCCAGAGCCTTGCAATGGGTATACCCACAGCATGTACCACAGTGTATCAGCTTCTCATTCCTGCTTGTTTCTGAGGTACTGAATGGACAAATCAAAGTCTACTAACCAGAGAGCAATCATAAAATTCTCTGTAACGTTGCTTAGTGAAAGAAGGTCAATCTATCACTTGCATTTTGAGATACTACATCCCTAGAAATTAATATTAACTAAATACCAGAGATTTTCTTGCTATGTTTTCTGGCTAAGTGGTTCTATTAACCTGTAAGTCCCATGTTACTGTTCCAGGCCAGCTTATTAGACAGTTTATCCTATTTCGCAGAGATACTCTACTGTAAAGGTTGCCTGAAGGACTGAAGATGTGCAGGAGGTGTGGCAGAATGAGAAATGTTTATGAGTTCATATTCTCATGAAAACCATGGCATAGCAGCAATACACTGAAAGAACAACAAGTTTCCTTCTGTATCACAGGAGGCACCACAAGAAAGTTATCAGCATTATGCAGATCCTCACATTTCGGTCTCTCCTGGCTCTACATCAAGACCTTACAATCTGCACTTTAATATAGTGCAGTATCAAAAAACACAAATGCTGAGAAACAAGGGGCAGACACGTTCTGCTCACTCCTGATCTGCTACCAGCTGGCATACCCCAATCAGGTGTCACCTGCACGCACACTCCTATACAAAATCAGCGAGACAATGTGTTAATCTATTGTCTTTGAAATCGGTGTGCATCTGGGCAGGAGCAAAAATCACTCTTCAAAAGCCTTTTCATAGGATGTAATCAAGCAATGGAATTTTTTTTTATATATACTTCCTCTCCTTCACTAGCAGGGTGCATTAAAATGTTCAGCATTTGATTTGAATGAATTCAACAATATAGTGACACTTTCACAGGTTACACTTTCCTAGGAAACGTCTCTTGCAAAAGCGTTATCAAAGCTTTTGGCAGTACCTGGCAAAGGACCATAAATTCACAACTTGATCACTGATCAGTCCTAATAAACAGAGTTATTCACAGGGAGATCTGTCTACATGTGTACAAAATCTTAATCTTGAAGCATTTTACAGTCAATCTCAGAACGCAAAATTAAGCTATATTTTATTTTCTTTGCAAAGCAAACAATTTCCCCTCCAGGCTAGCCTGGCCAAGCGCTATGGCACAGATCTGCACACCAGAAAGGTGAGTTCCTTACCTTCTGTCAGAACAAAGAGGGCCATAAACCAAGCAAAAACTTGGGGGCTGTGAGGTTTTCCAGTTTAAAAATATCCAGATGGAATCTGAGACTTGCTCTTTACCCAGCTGCTATCTCTGAACAGTTCCCATTTTCCTTATGGAGGACTGGGATTTTGCATGGGGAGATAAAGGGGAATCATTAAATCTTATGTAAAATTCGTGGCTGCAAGCCCAATAAAAGTACAGCCATGGAGACCTGTCCAGCCTCTGTGAAGCTGAGGAAATTCTCCAAACCAGCAATATGTAGAAAAGTGCTTTCAGTGAACAAGAGTATCTGCTCTCAGTTTTTAAAATATGAAAATATAAGCGGTAGTGAGTATAACTGCAATTTATTTCTATATGCAAGTGTAATCATTGTAATAGCAATAACGATAATGGAAACAATTACAAGAACATTAGCAGTAAATAAGGCAAACCATCGTTAACAATCATCAAATCAATGATCTCTCAAGCACAGATAGAAAGTATGATGTGCGACCCTGTCCATACACACACACACAAACACAGAGCAAGGAAGCATAAGATCACACCAGAAGTTCAGAAAACATGGGTTAAAGCTCAGGTACCTGGGGCAAGGCTTCAGCTCTCTCCCTCCCGTGCTGCAGGCTTCCTTCTCCTCCAGTTCCGGACAGAGCTTCCCACTTCCCATGGCCACGCTCCGCACGCTACGGTGCCGGCTCCGAAAGCCCGGGGTGAGATCTCCCCAGCTGCAGGTCTGTGAGCAGGAGCTCCATGCTGACCACTCAGATGTTTCACAGTCTTTATCGATGACACAGGTCTTGGAGGTCAAAGGTGCAGCATCTTGTATACAAAGGCTGAGATAAGAACAAAGTAAAACAGCTGTGGAGGTTATGCTTACAAGATCTTAACATTTTTTCAGCCCAAACCCCCAATTATTTTATCTACATTACCATATGACAAGAAGATGGTTTCCAACTAAAAGAAGGGAGATCAAGAGTGCATATAAGGAAAAGGTTTTTTATGATAAAGGATAGTGAAGCAGTGCAATAGGTTGATCAGAGATGTTGTGGATGCCCTGACATTCCAAGTCAGACTGGATGGGTCTCTGAGCACCTGCTCAAGCTGCAGACATCCATATTCAGCGAGTAGGACTAGATGAACTTCAAAAGACCCTTCCAACTTGAACAGTCCTATGATGCTAAGAAATCATAGTCACTTAAGGGTGAAACAGAAGACTTGCATCAATGCCAGTACAGTGAATATAAGAGGAGCTGCAAGGCGCACACTGCATTTCCAGAGAGTTGTGAGTGCAAACGTTGAGCCACTTGCAAATACACCTAATTTATTTCAAGTTGGAAAAGATGTAAATGATGCTGTGCTTTTAGATTTCACACTTTAACCATGACTGAAAAGAAAAGGCAAGCCCAGGAGAAGAGCTGCCATTGGTAAATGCCTCCATCAGCCTGCAAACACTGCTAGCTGGCCAGCATCCGTCCATCCCAGTGTCAGCACGTCCTGCTGAGCAGCTCTGCTCTTTTATGAAAGTAATTAGGCTCTCATTAATATGAAATATTCCGGTTCTGTGAGGCTGTTACCAAGCAAATGCTGTTAAACAAGGTCAGAAGGTTTTCAAACCTGACAAAGCACAGGAGACTCTGGCACGCTGCAACTATGCATGTGTTTTTGCACTCAGTTACATTACTTAACCATTTTGATTATTACTAGGACATAATCCTCATTCATTTTGTAACACATCAAGAAAGGATCAATGCAATGGAAAAATAAAAGGAGAGCTGACAATTGTAGATGTCCGAGACTGCTCTGTCCTGCCTGACCACACAGAGTGCAGCTGCTTCTGATTCGCCTCCACCTCGCAGCAGCTAGAGATCATCCACCAGGTCACAAGGATGGGGGGGGGGGGAAATCTCTGCTGTGTCTGAGACCTCAGATAACTGGCATCAACAGAGCTGGAAAGCATACACCAAAAAATGACAGACTTACAAATGAGCAAATACATCACTGGAGAATCACAAATGATCGATCAGATAGGGGGAAAAAAGGAGGGGAAAAAAACAATGAAACCCACCAAAAAAAAAGTCACCAGAAAAAAAAGAACTAAGAATTCCTAATTTCTGCCTAGCATTATAAGCATGACGCAAACCGCTCCCCAAAATTAAGACCATACATGAACTCAGTGTGAACTCTCTTTAAATTCGTCTCCTCCAGTTGCTCACAGTCAGGCTTTTACCAACTGTAAGGAGCAAATACATGTGCACTTAAAAGGTGTGAAATCCAGAGCTGCTGCCAAGGAACCAGTTATTACCTCACTTAATATTACTTATAACACAGTTTGACTAGGCTAACTTTCTCCACAGAAAATACTCTGGGCAATCATTTCAGGATTGCATGGCAATCTCATAGGGGGAGCGGAGAAGATAACGGGCATCCATTCGCCTCTCTTCCAATTTAGAAACTGGTCCATTTTTCACAAAAGTCAATAGAGTATTGCCACTTACTCGTGATCAGGCTTGACTAGCTTGACTACATCCTGAATTACTAGCACAATACAGCATTTAGTGACTTAAATTTACAGGCTTTTTTTTTTGAAGTACAACACTTTTTTGTCTCACTTTCATCACGTACAATAATAGCAGGATGAATCTGCTGAGGTTTAACAGCTGCATGAAGCAGGAACAGCCTCTGATGCGGCCAAAAAATTCTTCTCATTTATATCCAAAAAAGATTTCTTATGCTTCTACTACATGCCAAACACAACCAAGGCAAAGCTGTACCTGGTGCAAAACATCAATACTATTGAATGGAGGACAGAAAAGAAATAATAATTGTATCTGAACTTGTGCTGGGACAGTGATTTGGAGACTTGGCTGGAACATTAGGTTAGGAAGAGTCACACCAACTGTTCCCTTATTTCCCTCTCAGTACTTTTTGAACACAGTAATCAGGTGAGCCAGCAGCACCACAATGGTAACAGGGAACATGAATTCCTGCTTTTAAGTAGATAAAATACTGGCAAATAGAAGTCATCCTATGTGGTTACACCAGAAAACTAGAGCCTATCAAAGAACACGGCAAGGAGGACAAGCAAACTCACATTCTAAAGAGTAACTGAAATTCTGCATTCAGATACCAGTAGGAAAATCCAAATCCATTTTTGGGGTAGCACCACTGTAAATGAGATATTTAAGTCTGGGTTGATCTTTGCTGAAAAATCAAAGAAAATGGAACCTTTAAAAATCTGCTTTAGGGTTTTCTTCAAAATTAACGTTGCTAATTGCTGATACTGCTATCCCCAATTCTTAGCAAGGCAAGAGTTACCACATCTGTCCAATGGATTCAAGCAGATGCTGATAAGTAGGCTGCAAAAGACTCTCTGTCCAGCAATCATCCTTGCTATTTGCAAGGCTTTCAGGTATGAGAAGACTGAACAGCTCATTCTTTCCCTGAAAATCCCTCCACTGCTCCTGCTATAAATGGCTAATAAGAGAACTTTGTTGACCTTAAGATGAACAAGATGTGGAGCCGGCAATTTCCTCCCTTCTGCTGGAGAAGATGTTTTTGAAAGAGAATTGCACACAACTCCCTAACAGAAAGTGAATCCAATTAACTCATCCCCACTCATTCAGAGCCTCAAAGCCAAATTAACTGTGACACCAAGCAACACAAATGCAAACGTAAAAACACACTGTTCTTCTGCATGAAATTCAGACACATTCTTTCATGTCACAAATGTACTCAGAACAATCTGATACAGAGAACGCTCAAGATGTGTGAGACATCCGTTGATCTCAGCCCACAAACCTCAGTATCCAAAACTAGCAGGGAAGGAAGGAAGTCCTGACGATGGGAGATGTTTTGTGAGCCCAGATTTTAAACTAACTTTCCACAGATTAATGTATTCAGGTTAGAGTTTACCAGAGTAAATCTGGTAATGGTAACATTATAACGTGCTTACACATGATGCTTTCTGTGTTACAGGGCTGGACTGCTGAAGGGAAAACTGCAGGAATTGTTTTGCAATGCATGTTAAGCCAAGTTATTTGTGACAGTGTTTCCAAAACATTATTCTGGTTGAAAGGCTAAAAGCAGTCACCATTTGGTTTTTTAGTGTGCTTGTAGTAAAAACAAAGTCAAGAAGATTATTCTTTTTAAATACCCCTGGAATGGAGAATCTCCTCTACTCACATTAGCTCAGGGATTCATTTCCAAGCCTGAGCACCGAGGCTCAGTCCGTACATGTGCTGGGAAGGATGTGAATGCACACCTCCTCCCCCAGAACAGTCACAGCCATCACATGTAGGTGTATTGCAGCACAGCATTACCTCCTCTCAGCTGTAAAATGTTGTACTCATCTACAGAAAGTAGAAGTCTGCAGAAAGTACAAATAATTTTTCTGAGAAATGTACAGCAGCACAGTGGTTAAGTGCAATCCACTAGGAAATGGATCGTGTGAATTCAAATTACAGAGGCAAACAAAAGAACTGGGTACTGCTCAACCACATCCTTGATAGACACCTTAATTCCTTGACTGAATTCAACCCGAATTTTCACTTACAAAGGCAAAGTAAACAGGATCCCAATCCAATTCTGTTGTATCATCATCATCTTATACGCTGCATGAAGAGTTTAAGAAACACATATCTGAAAAAGATGTCTAATCCAGATGAAGGGAAAAAGGGAAGGGGAAGGGGAAGGGGAAGGGGAAGGGGAAGGGGAAGGGGAAGGGGAAGGGGAAGGGGAAGGGGAAGGGGAAGGGGAAGGGGAAGGGGAAGGGGAAGGGGAAGGGGAAGGGGAAGGGGAAGGGGAAGGGGAAGGGGAAGGGGAAGGGGAAGGGGAAGGGGAAGGGGAAGGGGAAGGGGAAGGGGAAGGGAAGAGCCGTTTTGCTCCCAGCTTTAACTTCTTATACTTACTGGGAACGCCAAATGTACTTAGTGAGAACATCCATCAGGTCAGAAGAAACAAGACAAATATATTTAGGATTTCAACATGTAGTTACAGTTGCTCATTTATCTAAATGCAATCTAGCTTCTAATCCAAACATGGGGAACAGAAATAAAAGTTCCTTTGTGTCACTACTCAGGAGGTTTTCACAACTATGACAAGACAGAAAACCAAAAGCAGCAGAAGATTAAAGTGCATATCTCCTGTAACTTTTTCTGAGATTATCTTAAAGGCATGGAGTGTTTACATTTGCCTTTATTACAGGATATGAAATTGAAAGCTAATTTTTTTTTTTTTTTAACTTGATTTTTAATCACAGCTCCCACCTATGGGTTCAGTGGAAAACCAAGGGCTCCTGTTTTCTGGATTCAAACACACAACTTGAGAGTAACAGAAAAACTGAAAGCAAATGTCAGGTACACTTCCTGCTGCTGCTACTTATCTCACAAGAGAAAGGACAACGCATTTGCTCCTCTCATTAATCACAGACTTGTTAATGAAGAAGACAAACCAAGTTTTCTGCCAGTAACCTCACACCCCTAAGATATGAACGCATTTAATCATTCAGTCTTTAAAAAACAATGTGCACCTATTCCATTAAAATCCTGACCACTATTCCAGCGCAGCCCCTCCATTCGCACACACAAGGACACACATCAGCACAGTTGGCTGACACACAGCTCTGAGATTAGAAACCAGTCAGTTTATCAACTTTGATAATAAATTAAGCATCAGACACCACTTGTGAACACCACAGAGCCATCTCTGCTGCCGCTGCATTATAGATTTGGAAAGGGGCTGACCATACATTTGCTCTTTGATGCGTAATGGTGTTCAAGTGACCACACATGTCATATGCCATTTTTCTTAGTTAGTGGCAGAAGGAATCAGTGATGGTGATAAAATCCCAGCATGGCAGCATAATTAAGCAGCTTAGAGACCTGGTGAAGCATTTCTAGGGATATTTCTCTCTTCCCTTAGTACCCCAGAAATTTAATTTGTAACTCTCATTGGGACTTACTCAACAGTGTTATTCTAAATAGGAAATCTCAGCCAGGAAAATGAAAAAGCACAAATAAAGCAATTCTTCCCAGTTCTACAGCAGACATTTGGCTGTCTGCCAAGCTCTTCTTCAGGGTTATGCAAATGCATTTACTCTTCTTTACCAGTAGCCAAAATATCATCACTCTTGTGAAGCGACATCTGCAAGATCGGGTCCATTCTTCAGGAGAATGGCAGCAAATATGCTGCACAATGAAACTAGGAAGGCATTAACACGGTTGTTTTAAGGGAGCTGTTGTTAGGGATACTTGGTATCAGTGACATTCAAGCCTTGGAATTAAACACAGATTGGATTTTATGCCAGATTTTAGGTTTAGGTATCAGGTTTCCAAGTTTAAACTATATAGTTACAATTAATAACCAGTTATTTTTGAAAGAGAACTATGCAAACTACGGATGTTCCTCTTGCATGCAGACCTAGTAAGAGTAAGTCACAGGCTACTCTCATCTCTGCATTATACCTGAGACACAGACTCAGCAGAAAAACTCTGCTAGGAGGCAGCTAGTGGAACCACATGTTCACAAACAGGGGGCTAGATCACCTGAAAAAAAGAAACAAAGAAAAACAAAAGAACCCCCAAAATCAGAAAAGATGAGGGAAGTAGACAGCTTGACCCCAGGTAGAAACAACAGAACTAAACCATCTGTGACCTGTGCGATCATTCAGAAATTCAATGGATTACACAGTAGTGAAGCGAAGAGCAAAGTATGAACAGTGGCTTCCAATCCCCATTCCTACAGCAAAAGTGCCAGTGAGAGTGTGAGGAAAGAGAGAGAAAATCTTAAAACAAGCCAGGATTCCCCATCCAGAGCCTCTGACAAAGAATGAGACATAATGGCCAGAAAAGCAGCTACCACATGGCACATACATAAACCTGCTGCAGGTCCCACAGTGACATAAATCACAAGTAACTCCATTAAAGTCAAGCAGCTATACGAGTATAAAATCTGTGTATTTAGAATCAGCATACATTTAGAGACAAGTAATGAAGTCAAGATCTTAGAAACTGCTACAACAGTTCACAAATCTTGACATTCTTCCAAGCGATAAAAAATATTTACCTTCCTACAGATGTAATAGAAGGAGGTAAGAAAATGGCTAGAATGTTTATTTTCACCTTAGTACATGTGCAAAATAACTACCGACATTAGCAGGGGTAGAGCATCGGACAGAAAATAACCCCTTATCTCTCCAAGTTGAACTTGCGCAGGCATAGATAATGATAATATTCATAGATAATGATAATTTCTGCAAAATTCAGGAGCAGCATTTTTCACAGAATCACAGAGTAATTGAGGTTCAAAAAGACCTCTGGAGTAACCCCTCCCTCGGTCTGCTGGCAATGCCCTTCCTAATGCACCCCAGGATACCACTGTGCACAAGGGCGCACTGCTGTTTCATTGGCAATATGGTGTCCATCAGATCTTCTCCCTGATCCTTCTGCCCAGGGCTGCTTCCCAGCACATCAACCCCAAGTCCATATCGATGCCTGAGGTTAATCCTCCCCACGTGCAGGACCCTGCACTTGTCCTTGTTGAAGTCAAGACATTCCTTTGTCTCCTCCTTCACAGAGGTCATTGATTTTTCAACAACTCCTAATAATGGTGGAAAAAATGGGCAGGTGAAGTTCTTCAAAAATCTGGCTTCTGACTTTCTCAGAATTTAATCAATTCCTCAGTAATCTATAGCTCCTGGCATCCGCTCAAATTCAATCTGAAGTCAAATGGCAGAGCTCAGATTGTTTGAATTTAAATGTGAGGAATGCAGAGAATAAATCCTTCCATTATTTGCTGTACATTATTGTAACCTTCACATCTGAATTACAGAAAAGCGACCTGCACAGACCAAGGGAAATTGTTAAATAAAGCACGTGAGGATAGAAATCAACAACCGCTGTCAAAGAAACACATGCAAGTCACAGATCTTATACTGCCACCAGAAACATCGCAAACATGAAGGCTCCTCATAAGCAGAAGACAACCATAGCTTTGCTCACTGATCTATCTGGCCAAGAAATATCTTCTAGCAAATTCACAGGGCCAAACTCGTCAGGCTTAAACTTCTTGTTTTATTCAGTGTTGATCTGTAGGAACGAAGGAGTTGAAGTTAAGCTTCTCCAGCCAAGTACATGCAGTAGGTGATTAAGAGTGGAACCCTTCCATGCTCAGCACCTCCCAGTAAGAGGTGATATACACATACCTCCATTTCCTTGAGGTTTCCACAAAACAAAACCAGAAGAGAAATATTAAAAACATAAAATGAATTAAACAGCCACAAGCCATACAAGTATGCAAAATATTCAGCTGCTAGCTTCACAAGCAGGGAATTAAATCAAAAAGCAGCCTGTAAAGAAAACTCATAAAAATTTGCATTAAAAACTCGAGAAGGTGAGTGCATTAGGCTGTGCAAAGTGGCGACTCATGAAAGAAAGGAAATAAAAGCAGAGATGTGGAAGTGCCCTTACCTCAGCACGGCGTGCCTGCCGTCGCTCCGCACGCAGCTGACCGCCCTGGTCTGGTAGCCCACCTGCGCCATGTGGGGATGGTGCTGTGCCTTGTGGCTTTCCAGCCACGACGCGCTCAGTTCTCCAGAGTCCTCCCCCAAATTCAATGAGGCGTCCTCACGGCGGGGCACCCTGCACTCTCCCCAAGGTCCCACCTTGAGGCTGTAGGTGTGCTCCTCCTCGCCCAGGGGACAGGCGGCAGCAGCACAGGTCTGCGATTCTGTCAGGTTGGGGCACGGGGCACCCCCATAGAGAGGAGGAGCAATGACTGCACGGGTCCGGTGCCGAAATCTAATGCTGCAACCCCCGCCACACTGGGACCAGGAGGAGAAGTCTGTGACAATGCAGTCCCGCGGGCACGGCACCAGGCAGGCCTGCTCCAGGGGTGGCTGCGGTGCCAGGTGCTCACAGATCTCAGCGGCCACCACACTCCTGTCCAGCTTCTGAAGGCAGCGGGCGCTGCGGCGCTGCAGACCGTGCTGTGCCATCACGCAGGGTCCAGCCTCACCGCCGGGCACGCAGGGTCCCCATCCCGAAACCTCCCACTCAAACAGCTCCAAGTGCCAGTCGCAGACCTTGAAGCACCGCCGCTGGCTTTCGGGCTTCTCCTGCTGGTCGCAGTTGGCGTGGTGGGACGTCCAGCCCTCGGTGTGGGTGCACCAGACAGCCCGGCTTCGCGTGCCCCCGGAACCGCAGTCACCCACACATCGGCCCCAGTGACCTGCAAAAGAGGGATGTGGCAAAATCACATTCCAGCACCCATTAAACAACAAATAACTACCAGCTCAGCTCTAAAACCAAGTAAATGCCACTTGGTACTTATGGTCCCCTCCAATCCAAGCCATTCTATGAAATGTCTCCAAAGGCCCACATGTCACTCCTCTTTCCCATGTATCCACATGGGTCCAATATTTGGTTCCTGAAACCTGGAAAAAAATGCCACTTCCCATTGGCCCCACAATGTCTCAAATTAAAGGCAAACCAGACATGCTTCTGCAACAGGGAAATGCACCCAAAGCCTGAGGAAATATGAATATTTAATTCCGCTTGTACAAATGCATATAAAAACGATCATAAAGGAACAATAATCTAATAGGAGGAGAAAGTCAAGTTAGATAAGGTGAAAATATTCTTAATAGGACAATTAGTCTGTGGAATAAACTGCTCTGGGAAGCAGCTGAATTATTGTCCGCAGTGATAAAGTGGTGCAGATAAATACCACAGGGATAAGAGTATGCTCTTATAAGGACCTGAAAATGTAGGAAGTGAAGTCACGTGATGGTGCACAGTGGGTCCTGCAGGGTGCTGCTTTGTGAACAGATCCCCATACAGCAAAACAGGTCCCTCACCTTCTGCATTAGTCAGGGAATTACCTGGAGCAAGGTATCTCCATTTGCAGTACGTGACACTACAGGTGGGGCTTTAGCTGGTCATTTGGCAAGAGAAATGGAATCAAAATTAAACCCAGCAATCCCATTTTTAGTTCCAGAGCACATGAACATACATATATAACTATACGAATGTTATTTAAAGATTTCTAAGTGAATGTAAATGAGACAAGGCTAAGCAGAAAGATTTTTCTCTAAAAATATTATTCCACAAAATCCACCAAGTCCACAAAACAATCTAAGGGCTGTAAAGTACAAAATTGCTTTTAGAACGAGAAGAAAAGGTAGCGGAAAGCACTAAGGCCAAATCTTAGCATATTAAAAGGATTTTGATGATCATGTCTCAAGAGAGTCTCATCTCAATCCTAAGTTTAAAAACTTTCCAGAACAACTTAACAGAACCATTTCACTTGGTAAGAAAACTACATATGTAATCTATGCTTGAAAGTACACGGCAATAACCCTGCCTTTTGTATTTTTCTCAAGGCAGAAAATGAACTTAAAACAAATAGGTCAATTTATATCAAGAAATGCTACTCTGGTTAAGTTTTCCAAAATCGATTTTAAAACTATCGGAATTAGTTATAAGCTTACACTAAGAAAACAAGAACATAAGATCCAAAACAGCTCCCATAATGGCTGCAATTATAATCCTATGTATTTCATCCAGCTGACGATATTCCTGAAAGTAAACCTGTTGTTCTTCCTATATGGGTAGAGTACTGACTCTCCTAGAGCCAAGGCCGTGATATTGTGCAAATGCATGAATAAACAATGTCCATCATCAATAAGAGGTGAAGTAAACAGTTAGGATATAGCCAGTTTCTTCCACTACACATTCCAAGCATCTGCACAGGAAAATTGGGGAAGATCAGTGACCTAAATACAGACTTGAAGAGTCCCACTGAGCTATCAATGCTGATCTTCCCCTGGCATCCCCATTCCCAAGCTGATACACAGTGATCAGATCAGTGCAGCAGCTCCTCTGAGCTCCTCAGAGCCGCCTCTCCTCAACAGCAGGGAGCTTTGGGAGCACATGGGGAGTGCAGACTGTCCAGGCAGGTGGGCAGTGATGCCACCACCTTCCTTTTCACCATTTCTTGCCAGCATCTCACTGCCCAAAGGCTGCACTTACAAAGCAGAGACTCAGGAGTTGTCTCTTTCATGGCTGCTCTCCCTTCCTCATTCTCCAGGCTATGACTGCAACCCTATCCTTAGTCTGTCACCTCCTCCTGTGGTCAACAGGCAGCAGGCAAGAAGGGTTTTCAGAGTCACCAGGATCTAGACAGCTGCAGCTTTTGATGTATCCAGTCTTCAGGCTACGTGAAAAATCTTTGCCCCTTTTATACCTCCTGTATTTCACACCAAAAGATATCATTGCAAGACGAGGACACGACTTGAATGGGAAAACACAGCAGCAAACTACACTGTACTTCACAAACTGTACTATATGAATTAATGTTAGTTATAGTTGTGACTTTCTATATAATTAAATGGGCTTAAAAATCTGAAGATTAAAAAAAAAAAAAAAAAAAAAAAAAAGGAATTTTATGTTTAGTTCAATTACATGAAGTGGCCTTTTTTAAAAGCTCATTCTTGACATGTCACCTTCATTTAAAAGGCTATTCCAATAAAATATCAACACGATTCAAAAACAGACATTGGATTATGAATATGCTGCATCTTACAAAAAAATAATAGCTGAAATTCAACACTAATTGGTTTTGATTAATAGAGGAAAGTAACCACTACAAAAACGAGGCAACACAATGCAACTGCATCATGAGCTTATTTCACTCCTTACTTTTCTGAAGCAGTTTAACAATGGCAATTTCATTTTTTGAGTTTTGGAATTTTCAGTACAGGCAAAGATTATTTTTTCAGCACTTCATTTTTAAAGCAAAAATTCATAACCAATTTTGTTTCACTTCAGCTTAGTGCATAACTGTTTTGTGTTTTTTTTTCTCATGGATTGCTTGGAACACACTACACCAATTTAGGATTTACTACTTAATTCTTAGGACAGGAAGACTTTAAATTCATACTTTATATATCAAGGTACCACTAAAATCCCCGTAGAATAATAAAGGCCACTGTTAAGAAGAGGATTAGCCAAATTCAGCTCACCAAACCTACCGCTGCTCTTTGACTACTCCGTAGAACTCATCTCTTCAGTACTTCATGAACCACTCTATTTAATAGCTGTAGATTTACCAGCTCTGACATTAACAAGACAACAGAGATGCAGCAGAAGCCTTGGAAAGAATTGGCCGTTATTTAATGTCAGATGTGAATTTAGAGTGAAAAATTACAAATAAAAGAAAGGACTCACGAGCAATTGCACTACCATTAGACAAATCACAATTTGCAATTACTCCCTGGCAAATACACTAAAAATGTAGCCTATTAGACCACTCTTCGCATACCAAAAGAAAGAATGAACAAAATAAGAGTGGCAAATCAGATGCAAATCTGCTATGATAGAATTTTTCACTTCAAATGATCACTTCAGGACGCAGTAGTTAAACTTATCCACAATGTTTCACTTCTTAGTCAGATGTCCTGTTCAGTAGATTATCTGAGGAGAGGGACACAAATACTTTCCAGACAACAGCCTGCTTTTTACTTAGCATTTGACTATTTGTTTTTAGAGCGGCTATGTAAACTTGCACCTTCCTTAAAATATATGAGTCAATTAAGAGAAGCATCTCAGCAGAACGTGAACAGTGGTATGAACAATATTTTATTGAACACCCACTAGAACTTAATGCATCAAAATGTAGAACTTTTAAAAGATGCATTACAGCTCCCAGCTGGGAGGACACTGATGTTAAATCAGAGGGCTAAATAAAATCTATTTCATGCTGATCAGTCTATGAAAGTACACAGAGATAAAGATAAAATAGATGAACACTCTGTCTCATGCCTCCACTGAAACAGAAAGTGTCCTAGATGGACACTTCAGGAGCAAAGATCTCTGAATTCAAGCAAGAGAAGTTGAAAACTGAAACAAAGATGTCTGAGATGCAGCAGTTTCCAGAAGGCAGGAGAATCCATAGAAAGGGACCACAGGCACCCACTTGCAGTAAGAAAAAAGTAGATGGTCAGTGACATGTGTGGCCAATGACTATGTTCTATGAATGCCATCTCAGGGAAGCTACGTGGAATTCATGCCCCTGAAGTCAGTTCTTAAGACTATAATCAAGCTCTTCTGCTAACAATTTACCAAAGTCCCTTTGAAGCAAAAGCTGGCATCAAACTGGATGGTCCTGGAAGTACACCAGAAGGTTTAACAAGATGACAAGCACTTTGGCACAATGGTCACATAGGTTCCATGGAGCTTCCCAAGACCTCCAGACCTGAGGTGCCTGGTGTAAATTCCATCCTGGCCCTGCTCAGAGCAGGAGGTTCAACCAGATGACTGTGCACTGTTCGTTCCAACCTGGAATCTAGTAACATTCCACAAAGAAGTATCCAATAAAATCAGTGATTGTTCAACAGGACTTACTACAATGCCAAAAAAAAAAATATTTTTCAGTTAAAAAAAAAAAAAAAGCCACAAATCCCTTAGTTTGAAGAGTAAACTGAAGAGCAAGTCTACCAAATCACTACTGATAAAAATTAGAAGTCACACAATGAAGTAGACATCTCACCATCTCTGACAAGACATCTATGGCACTATGGGGTGAAAGCAATTCATAAATTCAGCCCAATAAAGAAAACCTACACCTTGTTCTGTTTGCCACCTTCTATCCACCAGAAAGATAACCATATAATTAGCCCAAGAAGCATCCCTAATCCAGTTAGAAGCAAGCAATATAGCACTGCAAACGAGTGTTTATTTGATATTTGATTTGCTTTTCCTGCCTGCTAGAGCCACCTACAATTATGCAATAATTATGTTTGAATGGGTACAGTGACATCTGCTCTTTGACACAGAGGTCACAAAAGCGTAAGGCAAGCAGGCAATTCAGTCAATAATTACGTATTACAGACAGAATGAAACACCATTAAATATCAAATCTCAAATAGATAACCCAATAAGAGTTGCTTAACAAGTATGTTATTGCTTAGTAAGGACTGCTACAATAATTATGCTCTGTTTAATATGACATTTAGCTTAATTGCAACCATTTCACCATCTGAGAATTCATTCAATAAGCATCTTCTACAATTATTCTGTCCCTGTAGCTCTGCACTAATTTGCAAATTTAAGATTAGATTAGCAATCAGTTAAATAGAATACTGGGTTAGCAATTTCTTTCAGATGCATTATAGATACATTCCAAGTTGCATCTGATATATAAAAGATTGAAACAACACTGACAAAAACGAATGGGCTATCGTTGGCATAGCCCTCCACATCTTTTGTTTACTTTTTTACCCCAGCTTTTACTTCAAGTATCAAATTTAAAAGCATTTATTCTAGTACTTAAAGAGAATCTAGTAAGTCTTAGTGTAGACAAAGAGCCCCCCCCAAATCAAAACAGAATTATGATGTCATTAATGCCTGGCTGAGGAATAACTCCACCAGATGTGATCACAACCCTCAGAAGATCACTGCAGTGTACGCTTTAATTGAACACTTCTGCATGAAATGTAATAGAGCTACTCAGGATGTAATTCTAGCATCCCTCCACCAGATCACGTGTACAAGAAGTAGAAAACTGCAATGCATTTTGTGACTCTGAGAAGGAAAACAAAAAAAAAAAAAAAAAAAAAAACACAGACCACCTGAGCTTTATTTCTAAAAGCATTGAAACCAAATTTTTTAAATGGGTTTATGTAAATTTTCACATTTTTTATGAGATATATGTAATTTTTAATGAGACTTAGTAGCATGTTTGTTTTTTTATGGATCAAACTGTTAAAGATTATATGAACTACCACATACTTACCAATAAATTCCTTCTAGGTATGATACAAAGACATTTGATAAAAAGCCACAAAAAATATTCCTAATCATTTGAACAAGTGTCTTACTAACTGTGCTGATGGACGCATAACACATATCCTGTGCTCTATGTCAGTGCATTCAGTCCAACTGCATCCTTCCTCACATGAAGACAAGACTAAAAATCTCAAATACCAGCTCTATACGGAGTCAAAGACACCAGATTTGAGCAGTTCAGCCATTTTATGCAACGAAGTATATCAAAGTAAGATACCAGTCAGAAAGAGCAGCGATGCAGTGGCAGAGGCTGCCCTGGGAGGTGGTGGAGTCACCGTCCCTGTAGGGGTTCAGGAGCTGTGGAGATGTGGCACTGAGGGCTGTGCTCAGTGTGCGTGGTGGGGTGGGCTGGGGTTGGACTTGGGGATCAGAGAGGTCTTTTCCAACCTTCATGATTCTAAGAAAAGCCATTTTTAGCATATCTGCCTATTCCTCTGCTTTTCAGAAGCACCCTCCTGTATGTCTACATTTACTGTCACACTTCAGACAAAGTTCAGCTTTTTTTCCTCTTCTGCATTTATCTCAATTATTTACTATTTATTATTAATAGCAGTACAGCAAAATACTTTCTGCTATCATTTGTATGAGAGAGGCTATACAAAAGTCTATTACACTATTTGCAATATATCAGGCATGGCAGATAAAATTCCTGATTCCTGTGATTAATTCTAACCATTTACAGCACTTTTTTCCATTTTCATGACCTACACAAACAAGTAATTAGGCATCTCAGTTACTCATCCCACTTTAGACCTGAATGAAAGCAAAGTTCAGTGACTCACAGTCATGCAGCAGTTTGTTCCAATTTTACATTTCAGGTTTTTACCATATTATCCACATGCGGTAACACTCAAGACACACTCCAGCAAGCAAGACGTTCTGCATCACAATCTAGGAAACACTGTTGTTTATGAAAATGCAATGATTTACTAACCCCTTGACACCTGCAGGCAGGGCTTTCTCAATATTAAGCATTAATGTAAACTGCATTAGCTGAGTTACTCAATCATGTGTCCCCACCTCAGAGACAGCTCAGGGAAAAATATTCTTTTCTTTCAACTCTTAAGTTTAAAATTAAAATAAATAAATAAATAAAAACCAACCTGCAGATTGTAAAACATGTCTGTAGCACCCTCTAAATATGCCAGACAGGTCTGAGAAAGCAGATTTCTTGTCTTGATAGTAGCTGATGTTAAGAGATGAGGTCATAATGTTTACAAATTTAAGTGCACTATAAAAACAATATATAGATGCTACCAACAGGTTACAGCTATGAATAGTGCTGTGTATACTGTTAAAGCATTGCACTGCTGGATTACAGACAGTTGAAACTCAAAACTATGCAAAGCAGTTCCTTTTATGACATGAAAGTATTTGTAAATGTAACCTGAATAGGATCTGTTGAGATCTGCTTCTACACAGAAAGACCTTCCCAAGTACATGGGCCACACAGTCACTTTTCTTAATAAGCATTACAGAATAGTAATCCAATGGGCTGGATTTCCCATGCTGCTCACGCTGCTACTAATCAGTATTTCTGCAAAGATGGACAGCACTATAACAGCAATCCCAGGCGACAGACAGCGTAAGTAGTTCATGGGAAATGTGTTACTAATGTGCACAACCAGTTTTATAAAAGCTGGACAGAGGCCATCGTAGAACTACGCACACTGCTTTCTAGCGGACCTTTTTCATTTTTTATTTGCAGTCCTCATTTAATTATCCACTTTCAGTTAATCATTATTAAGTCTACCTTACTCTGTACACTCTGGAGCTGTCAGCTTCTGGGGGAAAAAAAAACCTATTTCAGAAAAATGCCATACGTAGAAAAGTGCAGGAATACACAACGTTAGCAGGCACACCAAAGTTTCAGAATGATGTGCTCTCCAGCAGTAAATCAATCTGCTCATCCAACGGCTTTCCTAAGCAGAAGCTGCTGTCAGGAAGAAGGGCTGAACTCTGAGCAGCCTCCAATCAATCTGAGAGGGCCAAAGAGCTTACGTTTCCATACACCGTAAAGCCAGGATGAAGGGCTTTAAGATTGAAGTGATTTTTACTTCAGGACTTTGGGGAAGAGTGACAGCCAAACACCACTGCACTGTAAGTAATGAAATCCAGGAAAAGTCAATTCTGAAAAAAAAAATTAAAAAGAGAGGGAGAGAAAGGCGTTATTTTACAAGCTGAAGTGGTTTCCTATCACATCACAAATTCAGCTTCTTGATTGCAAGGTCCAGGAGAACAGAATAACTAAACTACTTGAGTTTGCACTCAGAAAACAGGATCATATCACCTCATTCTGATTCACAGGTGTTAGGACTAGAAAAATCTTGGGAATCTGGTGACAAGAATCACAGAAACTACAAGCAAGCACAGCATATCTAGGTAGGTACATCAGAAAGACACATGTCCTTCCTGTCTGGGGGCTGCGTTCCCCAAGTTCCAAACAACTGCACCCACAGGTGAGTGACAGCAAGGCACTGCCAGACTGGAGGTGTGCAAGGCTGGATGGGGTGCTGGGCAACCTGATCTCGTGTCTGAATTAGTGGTTGGCAACTCTACCCATGGCAGGATGAAACTAGACGATCCCAGAGGTATTTTCCAACCCAAGCCATTCTTTGATTCTATGATCTTACAAAGACCACATTACCCTACAGGGCTTTTGAGCCAGTTTTGAGTGGGTTTTTTTTGTTTTCTTGCTGTGTTTTTTCAAACCAGCACATTATAGATGTTGTGCTCCCGGAGAGCAGGACGTGGCGCACAGCTACAGCGAGCCCAGAGGAACAGCCCACCTCCTGCAGTGCTTCTCTGCACACAAACCTCCCAATATATTCTCCCAAAAGAGAACAACAAAAGCCACAACGATACAGAGCAATAAAGCATTACAACATACAGAGCTATACTTTGTTTGTTTCTGTGTTTCTTAATTTTGTGGGGGGTTTTGTTGTTGTTGTTTTCTTTTCCAGTTAAGCTAGATTCCCCAGAGCAAAAACCAGCAATACAGTAAGTACAAACAGAGGAGATAGTAGGGCAGTTCTGGGCATAAATCTGTGTCAATGGATTAGCAAAAGCCCAAGCCTTATAAGTGAACAATGCAGCAGGCAGAATGCTAAACCACTTCCCAGGATGGGAATAAATGCATACAGGAAAAGAGAAAGGCTGTTGGTGGGTTTGGGTTGGTTTTCAATACCTGTATTGCTAAAATAACAAAATCTGAAATAGAACTTCAGTTCTAAAGGTGATTTATTCAAATCATGTACCAAATTATTCAGGTCAGCTCTGTAATACAGGCAGATCTTCATTGCCTTTTGGCAGATGCTTTGCCAGTTCTGAATTCGTGGTAGTTACACATTTCTGAATAGTGTTCAGCTATCCCTGGAACTCTAACAGTCTTTACCTAAGTTTTCAGAAATTTCAGCACAAGGCAAAAGCCAGCTCCTTCCAGGTGATGAAATACCTGAGAACACACACCTTGAGGGTGACTTTGCTGAGCATCCAAACTTAAGCATTTGCTTTTTCAAGATTAGCCCACCCTTTTTAACCAAGGATGTTTAGAAACAAACGGTCTTAAACATAAGTAATCATTTAACAAGGCTTAACAAGTGTAGCCCTTAACAGATCTAATTAACAGGTTAATGATGTGCATAGCATGCATGCTCTCAAAAGCAAAGATTTTCACATTAAGCTTGTTCCTGTTCCACAGAAGCAGCTTTCTGTAGAATATGTGTTAATGTAATTACACATCTGGTACTTCTCCTGCTTTCAATTGCAGTGATATTTATAAACACAGCTACTAATTTACACTAGAGTACCTAATTGTTATAATTTTTTACACTGCAAATAAAGATATTTGCATGAAAATGCAACTGGAAAGAGTTCTTCTTGCAGCTCTGAGTTAATATACAAACTCAGCATTTATCCTGCAGAATAAAGCCAATATTGGCACTACTGCCAGAACTGCCCATGAAACAGACTGAGTGTGCCTCAAGTTCACCTTTATACACAGGGGCCAAGTACAAGTGTTTAGTCTCTTTTAAATTAAGCATCAGAGCTGGTAATCACCTCTGTTCCACTGGGTCACCAAGACAGTAAAGTTAATGTTTTAAAATATCATTTCTTGGTGAAGTTCCTTCATCATCCTCGTTGTAACTGCGAAATGATTAAAAATAAATAAATAAATAAATAAATAAAAAGGACAGAATAACAGAAATCCCACATTATCTTCACCAGTATTGTCAAGAAAATGTAGTGGTTATTAATTTCAGCGCGCTTCAAAAGAGACCACAAGTTCAAATATGATTCAGGAAGATAAAAAGCCATTCCTGCCTCAAGCTGCTTTCAGTTCAATCCAGGTCACACCTAGGTTCAACACAACACACACCTAAAATCCCACTGGTTACCAAATATTGGCAGAAGATGCTGAAGCCACAAGGCTTTAACAAAAGGAGAGAGCCCCACATCCAGAAGGATATTTTATGTAAGGGAGAAGCTATGATAAATGGACCTTTACACAGCTGTGTCCCAAAGCTCCAAAATGGACACGGGAGAAAAAGATAAGCCAAGGAAAATACTTTTTTTTTTTTTTTTTTTGCTTACTGTTTTAAAACACATTGGATTAAGAAGAATAATTCATTACTTATTTAATAAAAGAAAGAGAATGTATGCACACGTGTGTAACTTTGCTTTTAAGTGCATATTTCAGAGGGGTTTCTGATTTGCTCCTTCTTTATGAATAAGAATTTCCATCCAGCTTACTAGCCAGCACATGGAGAACTGGCATCACTATAGCAAGACAACCAACAGAGGCAGAGCCTTCTGGAGAAACAGACTGGTCTTCCTGCCCTCCTCCGGAAAGAAACCTGCCTCTCAATTTGCTCCCCAAGCAGATTTACCAAAATAAAATTTTACAGCAAAGATGGCACATCCATCCATAAACTACTGCAGTAAAAAAGCTCTCTGCCTCCTCAATTGATGGACAATGCACTGCTGTTTATAAATGTGGTTGTTCTGCCAAATAAGAAAAATCTGCCATTCCACTAAAGACACTAAAATAACTGCTATTATTTGAGCTTTCAGTCCAGTGGGAGTTCTTTAATTCAATCAAGCTACTTGGAAATACTCTTCTATTAGAAATGTCTTTTCCTTTCTTATGATTCCCACAATAAACATTATTCAGAATACTTTGAAGTAAATAAAGCCAATTTGATTTGAAATCCCTTTAACTGTAAGCCACATATTTTATATACAAAAATCAAAATGACTGGCTGAATAGCAAAATCAATGAGGGAAGGAGAGGTTGGACATTTTACAGTCTATCCTATCTGAAGTTCAGAAATGTAAGATAGAATCACAGAATGGTTTGGATTGAAAGGGACTTTTAAGACCATCTAGTTCCAATTCCCTGCTATAGGCAGGGACACCTCCCTCTAGATCAGGTTGCTCACAGCCTCATCCGGCCCAGCCTTGAGTGCTTCCAGGGAGGGGATATCCACACTGGGCAACCTGTTCCAGTGTCTCATCACCCTCACTAGAGATATCCAAGATATTCACCATCTTCAAAAATCAGCCTTAAAAGACCTCATTTCTTTCTCAGGTGATCAAGAATGACTTTCATTTTACATCAGACCTTGATATTATTGTAGAGATGAAAAGTAGCCTCCAAAAAGCACAGCGCAATGCAAGCACAAAGCTAATAATATGCAAAATCTTCAAGTGTTTTTAAAACTTAAAAAGTAACAACTTTTTTTTTTTTTAAGGATATATACTGTTCTCAGGAAGCATTTAAAAAAATCACACGCAATCTTTTCTTACAGTAGAACTTGTATAGGAAAAGTAAGCTGTTGCTACTTCAGTCCCTGAAGAAGAAAGGGCAAGAAGGGCAGGTCTATCATACATCCTCCTACCTCAAGGTCTCAAACAGCTCCATCAATTAGACCAGTTAGGTTTATTGCTCCATCACTCTTCCCAAGCCATTCCGCTGTACTATCTTCACATTCTCCAAAGCACACTAATTTAAACCAGTAAAATAGTTTTGGCAGGTAAACTGAGCAGTTTTGACAGGTAAGTTAAATGCTTTCCTACGTTAAGCTTTAAGACACGTAAGCACATGTTAGTAATTATTACACAATCCACATTTTCTTTCCTCTCAATATATCTGTTATAATGGTTGCTGCCACCCAAAGAATATTCCTCTGATAATGCCAAATGCCACATGACAGCATTATGTATTTTCATATGAAATCAGCTTCTACCAGACCAAGAAGCAGCTTCCCACCAGGCAGTGTGCAGACACAGTATGACTAGAGACAGGCCACAGCTACAGCTAACTCACTAGTGCTCAGTTACAGAAATGGACACCTGGAGCTGGACAAAACTGCTTTCAGGAACAAAATAATAATAATCTAACATAGTAAAAAGAGATCTTATATTGTAAATAGAGGTGTGAAAGAGAAAGAGAAAGGTGCAAATGAAAATGAACACCATGTAGGTCCCAGTGAGAAGCCCTCCACACGAGTATTGCATTCCTCCTGGGGAAAGGCTTAGGATGCTGACAGACCAACAGCACCAGGATGAAACCTTGGGTCCCTGCAGAGCAGGATGAACACAGTGCCAAGAAAATGAGTAGAAACCAAGAAGTGTTTGCATTACAGTTTTACCTGCATTATTATTCTTTTTCTGAAACAATTAGAGCTGGACTAATAATGATTAGACTCTTAGGAGTTCAATTATGCTAAGAATAATTAATTGGTTATGCTGTACCTAAGGTGTGCTTCCTCCTTTTCTCAAACAAGATTTTAAGCATAATAAAAGCTTTGCTGCCAACTTATTTTTCACCAGGCAGCCTGCTCCACATGCCCACCGTGATATTCCTTCAATGTCTTTCTCTCTGAACCTGGCCACATAAGGCATTTTTAACATGTTGTATCATAAATTAAGGTAGCAATTAGTTAGCAGTGATTGAAATGTGATTATAGAAAGTACAAATTATACAAGTGGGAATATGGGATGAGACTTATCAGGCAGAGGACCAACTCAACCAATTGTGAGGATGCTTGGTTGATCCCATTCCTGAAGCAATGAGGATATTAAGTACATCTTTTCCACTATGGACCTTAGGAAAGCATATCCAAAAAAAGGTACCTGCTTAAATCACGAGTGAAGAAAGGCCAACAGGCAGCCCCACAGAAAAATATGTCCTAGAAAAGATAGCAGGCATCTCTGCATTTTGAAGATCACTGCATCTCCCTCAGTGACTGGGAGTCTATCCAAAGGAAATTTACATAACAAAAGGACAAGCCCTGCAAAGACAGGGAAGAACGAATTTACCTCTACAAACACCCACTTAAAATTTTATGAAGGATGGACTCTCTTCCACAGTCAATGCAGCTCTGTGTATTTTCATCTCTGCAACCTCAGTTCAAAGTCCTACCACTGCTGTAATGAAACAAGACAGAGGATCTCATCCTCACTGACCAGACTGAGGAGAGCACTTTATAAACTCTTCCTTAGGTTACTGCTATATAAAACTCTTCTCAAGTTTCAGACGTGAATAAATCCATCCCTAACATGTCTGTAAGGTTTTTAAAATTTATAATTTATGGGCAAACGGATTTTCCCCGTTAAAAGTTTTAGATGAGCTCAGAAGCCCATTTTATAGCCACATTAAAAGACTGCTATATCATGCAGTCATAATTAAACTGTTTATATAAACTACATTAAAATATTAATTCAGCATCAAGAATACAGAAAGCATACAGTAGTAACAACCACATGTCATCAGGCCCTAATGAATTACAGTACTCAACAGTTGCACTGCTATAACCAGTCAGCAGGTGCCAGTCACACTGATACAAGCTGGGTGGTTACTGATCATTGTGCATATCCTTTGCCCCAGGGGTAAAGAACTGCTGGTTCTTCCTGTAAAATCTTTTGTATTTCCTTTCTTGAGGGAATTCAAGTCCCAGCCAAATGAATTGGATGGGCAGGCAGAATAAATAGAACAAAACATTACTTTTTTTATCCTTTTTTTGTTTGTTGTCTGTCCTCCACATGCACTTGCTAGATCAAGGAGAAAAAACACTTGTCCAAGGCAAATATTTGAGCTGCAACATCCATGATCTCAGCCCAGGGGGTACCAGCAACAGGACTCCCAGCCCACAGTCAATGGACACAAGCACAAGGCATCACCTCCCAGTGCAGAAGACAGGGACACATTCTGGTCACTGCAGTGCTAGCACCAATTCACAATGATCAGACAGTACACATCCCTGTTCTGCTCGTCCCTTAATCCTATCTCCTACACTCTGCCTGCTAAACCAGCTGCTGAGTTTCACTGAAAAACTCCAGTTTGCCAAGACACATTTTAAGGAATGCCTCTGAATTTCCAAATGGGTATCAGCCTGTTAAGTAATTTCTTTTAAGATGTCACAGGAAAAAAATTGGTATTGACTCGGACTCACTTCCAACTGATGCTTAATCCATATTACAATAATAATGTAAATTATCACCAAGGAGTGGTTAGCCATTGTGGTCAGATCACATGGCAGGCAGGCAAGCTCAACCAATAAGTAAACTGAGAGGGAGAATGGTAAATGTGCTGATTATGTAAATGGAACTGTTTGAAGTCAAAGATGTGGGCCTGTATTTCACTGATAAAATGAGTAAAATAGAAAGAGAGACTACATAAGCAATTAAATTTAACTTTTTAATCAATAAAAGGGAACTGGGACCTAAATCCACTTTATAGGATTTAGGAATCAAAGTCTTCGTGCAACTCAGACAGCCATGATGCCCACTTAACTAGAGGGAGGCTACCATAAGACAAAAATGTCACATCCTATTTTGATACTGCACACAAAAACCATCTACCATTAGATAATGATAACTTGGTATAAGTGATGCTCCTCATCTTTAGATCTCGATGGCATTCTTTGTAAATAAAGCTGTGCTTGCAACAAACAGCCTCGGTGGCAGCACCTTCCAAAAGCACAAGGGATGAGCCCACCAGTCCCTCCACATTTGCTTTCTGTGGTTCCACTACTTCTCCAAAGGCTCCAGAAATAACAGCACACAGCCGTTAAACTTGTGTCTTATGTTACAAAACTCACGTTGGTAGAACTCCAATTGGTACCCAGGCATTACCAGCTGCAAAGCCTCCATTATTCTGCCTTGTTTCAGAGGAGGTGGCAATCCAGACTGTCAAATATGGTGGCCCAACCCTTGACAGTCTTTTTGGGCTCAGTCCTCTTATGTTTGCCGTTCTCTTCCTATCACTTCATTGCCCTGTGCTGCCACAGTCTGCCACCAGACATCAGCTCCTTCTCTTTACAAAATGTCAGCAAGAACTCTATATGGTTTCCACAAGTACTGCCTATGCCAAACTTCTATCGCCCTTACACACCACCTGAACCGTTGCTCAGTTCTCTACCTTTCAATGACAGCAGTCCCATTCATTTACCTGTTTCCTAGAGCACTATATAATAACAGCCTTAATAAAAGAACTAAACGTACTTACTGAAAGCATCTTCATACATGAAAAGTAAAAAAATATATATGCAGATAGTACACAAATACATGTTGAAATGTACTTCCTAATGCAATAATAACTGGAATAAAAATATACTGCATATTTGAGACTACAGTGGTCTGACTTCATCCTGAAGAGAACAAAATGACTACCCTTTGCAACAATGCCTTTGATAGTTCACTAATTAATGATCAAGGAAGCATTTGCCTCAGCATAATTTTATGCTTTATATGTGGATATCTTATTTGATTATAATTATTACAGGCTGTAGAAGTTTATTAAGGCCAATCATTTCTTAATGCAATTAAAATCTCAAGGGAGAGATATGAAAATGGTGAGAGCTCATAACCAAAAGGGAACCTACCAGTTTGCAGCAATTATTCCAAAACATAAATTAAAACAAACTGCATGAATGTTTCAATAGATTTTTTGTTAATATCTGAGTAAAACAATCAGCAGCTGCTAAAAGTAGCAGCAAGTGCTGGTCTCCAGACTCCCCTCCTAGCTCCCCAGATATCGGCCTCTTTGGGGAACAGGTTATGCAGCCTTTTCCTCTTCCTGGATGAAATCTCCCATTCCCAAAACAGCTCTCTGCTATCGTCTGCTTCCCAGCCACGTTAGCACAACACCTCTAATCCTTTTTCTCTAGCAACATTGTGACACTTCCTATTAAAATGAGTCTAAAAAACCATTTCTTCACAACACAAATAATTATTTGTTCCTTCACCCAAAGGTATTAACACGAAGATTGGAGGGTAAAAGCAATAAAAAGCATACCTGAATGGATTCTATGAACATACATCTTATCCTGTTCTTTTATACATTTTTGAATACCTCTTACCTCCACCTCTCAGCTGGTACAACAAATAATTCTGTTCCAATCCTGTCATTCTCCCTCTATTGTCATCCTTCTCTTTTTCTGCCCAGACAAGAGCCTTTCAGGGCTTACTATGCTTTTTACCCCAAGACCTGCTTAAGAAAAGTAATATACAGCACACTGATGGCAGCCAGAATGTGATTTATTTCCCATTTCATAGATCCCCTCCAGCTTCCCCTGAGAACCTGAGCAATCACTTTGAGAATATCTTATCCCTGCCACACTGTTGCAGTTGCATTTGCTCCCTTTGGAGTGTCTTTTGATTTAACATCTTGCATTTAAGCAAGATAATATTATGCTGTTCCAAAAATATAGAATTTTGAGAAATAAATCTTTAGTAAGTAAGTGTACACTGTACACAGATGTTTCCAAACAACAGAGACAAAATTCCACTACTGCTTACACCGCTGTCATCTTCTTAATCATTTTGTAGTTCCATTGAGCAAAGTCCAGGAGCTGAAATGCCAAAGCTTGGAGAGAAACTAACTGAAAAATACCAGTTCTGAGGAAGATATCTCACCTTTCCTCAGCACCAACAGCAGAGCAAACACAGACCTTAGAAAATTGACTCTGTAGGAAGAAAAAGCCATCAGGAGAACATACACCAGCTGGTGTACAAAACAGCACGCTTCTGCTTTACTACTGGCTCAGATTTGACACCAGAGACTCAGGACAGCCAGACTGTGGGCAGAGCATTCCTGGGGCACAGATAGCTTTGCAGCCTTAAAGTGTCTGGTGGGAACCAAGGAGCCAGCGGAAAAGCAGAGTGGGAACAGGTTCACTCCAACACAGAATGCCTTCCTGAGACTGCTCCAGTGAATTACAGAAATTTCCTAACTGTAAACTGTGACTGACAGTGAACTGTTTTCCTAAGTATGCCTAATAGTACAGAAGATACGCGTTTCCTCTTGTGTCAATATTCCACAGTGATAGCTTTTCTCCTGAGGCTTAGAGAAATCCATCCTCTTCTAATCCTGTTTTCCAGTGACAATTTAAGAACTGAAACAGCAACAATTCCCCATCTACAGTGCTAACTCCCAAATGGCACAGACTTTCTCCCCATTGCTCTATCCACAGAGCTTAGCATCCTCCCAGAGCACAAGTTAAGACTGCCAAGCCCAAGGATTTCTTGAGCCAAAGACACAGCACAGGTGGGAACAGGATAAAATGGAGCCAGTTCTCTTTAAATTATACATTCCCTGATTCTAATTTTTGTTCTTTGAAGAGGGTATTGAAGTCATATCTTGGATCAATGGCCCTCAGCTCAAGGCAGTGGTGCTGATCCTCCCCAGACCTGCTGGACACCCACGAGCAGGCACCTCAGTTTTACTTAATAGCAGCTCGCTGCGGTTTGCAATATGCAGAGTAAATGTTATGCTACACAGAGTAAACGTTAATTTCAAATAGTTCTGCTTGTCTGAGAAAGCACATGAGAAGCAAAGACTTCTGTTAATAAATCAGTATTGCCTCTGCTTGGCAATTTATTTGAAGCAGCCAGTAGCATCCCTCTAATTGTAGCAGCCTCTGGAGCAACCACTGTTTTGCTGTTAATTGTACTTGCCAACTATGAACTGCAACAAATTATAATCCTATTTAATTATTAAAATATTTCAGCATTGAAGTATTAGCAATATTATACATATACACGTCAAAGATCCAGAAAGAAAACTGACACTCTCAAAGTTAATGTATCACATATCAGGTAATTCTGCTTGGCAGATACTTTAATGGCAGGTGAGGAACTTTTTTTGCTTAATGATTGGTGCCAAAACAGAACACTGCTTCATCCCAAAATGGAACACTATACAGTCTGATTCAATGCCTGTCAAAGTCACTGGAATACTTAGATATATTTGTTCTATATTTTTAGGATAAAAAAGAAAAGGAAATTCTATGCCAGCAGTATGACTCAATGCCAATTAAATATTAGCACCTCAGGCATTTTCCTTCTGGTCTGATATGCAATTCCACGAACAGAAGTTCAAAAGGAACAGTTTCTTCAAGTCCACATTTGGGCAAATAACTTGTTCCCTATGAAATGGAAATCATTTTATCACCTCATATTAGTGGCTGGTTTACAAACCAAAACGAACCAGTGTTCTCAAAAAGGCAGAATATTATGTCTAAATGTCCAACAGAGATATTCAGGAATTTGCATCTTACTACTGCCCTGCAATTTCACAGCACTAATTTCACGTATTTTCTTTGAACTGGCTTCCAGGAGAATGCAGACCCATAAGGAGAAGCAATCACACATAACTCGTCCTTATTTAAGTGGCACGACCTAAAGACACTTCTATACTTCAGCTTCTTCTGTAACAGCAAAGCGCTAAAGCTGATGTGATGGGTGGTACTCACATGTGCAAGGGGCCCCACACGAGGAGCCCTGCTGATCTTGAGCATCAGCCACTGATGGCTTCTCCAGCAGCCAACAGCACCAGGTGTGCCCATTCTCAGACCTCCTCCCAGATAAACTGTTTCATCAACACAAAGATGAGGCTGGAGCCAGGCTTTCTGAACAGCCCTGGTTTTTTTGGCTGTTTCTATATGAATCTGTATCTCTAAGTCACTTCCAATTTAGGGGAGAATTTTTTAAATATTTTGTAGGCCTAAGGAGCATAAACTCGGTGCTTATGAAGAGGTATACATTATTAATTACCTGAGATGTTTTTAAGCCTTTAGCTATCCCTGGAAAGTAAATGCTGAAATGCTCTACTGGGCCACAACACCCTGAAAACTGACAAGATTCATGGGAATAGACAGGAAAAGACTAAAGATATGAAATTGGGTCCAAAAGTGAAAGCACACACACGCCTTCATGTACTGCCTTCTTCGTCTTCCCCTGTGAGTTACCGGCAGAGACCCAAGCAACAGGTCACCTCAGGTCTGGATTTCAAAATGATTTTCATCTCAGCCATCCCTCTGCTCTCCATCCAGCCCAAGTACTAACCTCTCACATATTTCACCCTCAGTTCTTCCCTGGCAATCCTGCTTTGTCTCCTTGCCCCTCAAAAAAAAAGCACTAAAATCCTAGTGTTTCTAAGTACTACTACTAACCATATCTTGCATTCTTCTTATACCAACCAAAGCCAACTGGATGCACCAGAATAGTAAAATCCTTGGCATACCAGCTAAATTTATTCTTTCTCCTTTATATGCATGATCTCTTAAGCCACCTATCTATCCAGTATTTTTGCACAACATATGTGTTCATTGGACACACTCAGTAACTCAAACCCATTCCTTGGTCTTGTCCATAAAATGCACTTCAGTGCAGAGTGCCAAGCAGCTCACTTTAACTGAAGATCTAGGGAAAAAAAGGTCAGGAATGTTCCTGCCTGCCTCAAAATAAACTTCAGCCATGCAAACTTCTCAATTTTCTGTGCCCAATTCCCTGAGCTGAAAGAAGGATGTAACATTTTGCCTTCCTGCCTTCCTTCCCTTTTCCCCTTTGCCCATTATCAACACTGCATACTTCTTGTTTCCTCCAAGTAAACACTTGCTAAAAACACAACACCACATGAGGTTTACCACTGGCTTTGCTGCATCCTCTCCTCTCTGAATCAGGTGCAGAACAAAGGCATGAGGGATTCCCCTTTCTCTGCCACAGGAACAAGTACCTCTCAGCTGGAAATTTGCCCTCAGTTACAGGGATGCAATTCCCAAAAAAGTAAACTCAGACCAATCTGTAGCATTCCAATAGGTGTAGAGTTATTATAAATCTAAGGAAGTCACAAAACATCGTCTGATCCTTTGATTGCTGCCCAACTTTTATAAATGCCTGAAATAACTATCAAAGTTGCTCTTAATAAGAAAACAGTAGTAAAATAGACACTACGAAGTGGAAAATCACTCTATTCCAAAAAAGAGACAACACACTTTATGCTCATTTTCCTTCTGATTTCACTTGATTCCAAATTCTCCTCCAATCACAGATGTCACGAGAGGAAATAGGAACCTTTGAGGGTTTTTTTTTTTGTTTTTTTTTTTTCCACTGGTCTTCTCATCCTATAAGAAATCTTCAAAGTGCAAATTTTTGTCAAACAGCATTTTTCTGTGTTATGGTTTCATCATTTAAGAACGTCTGGAAATCCTGCAAGAATCATTATTACATGACAAAAGGTGTTAGGCAAAGCTTTTTATCTTGGTTGCTATTAAAGGTCTTTTTATTGCTATATCAATCAACTAAATGATTTTCAAAGTCTGGTGTAAAATAGCACGTTGGCAGAGTGGGTAAAGCAGGCAGTGGGTACAACTTTAATCTGTTTGCATCTTTGAACTCGATGGCTTATGTTGCTATTGAAGCATTTTCTAAACCGTTCATTATTGCAGTGGCTCAAACACAAAATGAAAATGAGTAATAGAACAAACTATTACAATGGGGCCCATAAAAACAGCGCTGAAGAACTTCTACGTAGTTTAGCTGTAGATACGGGGAAGAGAGGTCGAACAATTTGGGAAATTATGGTGATGCTGATGGGAAAGAAGAAGTGATAAGACCTAAGGAGAAGAGAATATTAAGATTCTTCTTATGATTTTAGTCAATTAGATAAGAAAACTGGATTTTGATATTACTATGTCAGATTCAGCAAGCATAGTTGCAGCTTTTCCAGGCTAATACCACAGCCCAACATTACCTCCCTTTAAGCAGTCAGGAAACTTCTGTCATTGATTTCAAGTTGAAGTACAACCAGTTCCCTTTATTAGATGCGGTTGCTTTCCCTTCCCTGAACTGAATGATCAGCAAAAAATCACCAAATGCCATTTGTTAACACATTTCCATGAAACACTGAAATACACAGAGAAGTCAAGTGTATTTCTTTAACAATCCACATTACACAAACACTGAATTTATAAATGTGCAAACAAAGCAGCAATTTGAAACAGATGAGTCACTGTTTAGAAAGGTTTGCTACAGATGGAAAACTAGTACAAATGCTGTTTGATCAAAAGTTTACATAAAATAAAAGTAACTTCCTCTTGCTATATTGCTCAATTCATGAAAAGATATTTCTGCCATTATTTTGTAATGCCAGAGGATTTGTCTACTCTAAAGAAATGCCCTTTATACATTAAAAGCACTGCATCCATTCAAAACTTCCCTTTCCATGAACCACCTCCAGAATCTCCACCTTCTGCCCATCATCTCTAAGTGCTGGCAATTAAACCCTCAGAGCTTCAGGCTGTACATATAAGGAACCGTTTGCACCTTCCTGGCTCTTACATCCCGAGTGAGAGCTCATATCAACCACTCTGCCCTCCCACCTCCTGTCTCCAAGTCCGCTCAGCTTTTTTAGAACAGTTCTGAAGGAAAGTGGTTTGCGTACCTTAGTAGGTCCCAAATGCACATATACACACATATAAATGTATGTGTACACACACAGATATATAATACATATAAAAGAATAGATGGCCTCTATGAGTACAAGCATTCCCACAAAGCAAGAGTCTGCCAGTAGCTTAAGCCAGATGCTCAACCAGCATGGCTGTGTTACATGTGCTTTGTAATTATCCACCAAAGCCTGCTTTGCTTCCAGCACAGCTTTCAAGCTCACTTCTCCTCCCAACACAGTCAAAATCTTTTTCAGAACACTTCACAAGCTGCCGTTTTCTCTTTCTCTTTCCCTCATCTACATCACAGAATCCATGCTACTTTTCATCACATCAAGTGCTTTTTATTATTAAGCGTACCACCACTTTCATTAGTAATTTTTACCAAATATAAAAGTGTCCTGTACTTCAACATGCAGTTATTTGGTATTTGATTTTATCCTTTACTCAATAGGCTGTCAGAAAAATTTCAGACAAGACAACTGCTTCATAAAGGAATTAAGAAAGAATAATAGCTAAAGATGATCATAAGTAAAGGTAACTAAAATATGTCACTCGGAGGTCTTAAGTAATTTTACTTGTACTAAAGGCAACTTACACTCTTCAGGTACAGTTAGTCACTCAATAGACTCCTTACATCTCTTAAGCATGGAGGATTAAATGCCCTTCTTTATTTCCTGGGTTTAAATGTCATAAGAACAGACACAGAAAAGATAGCGTGCTTTCATTAAAAAATTTCTTTCAGAATGTCTCAATTGCAGGTTATATCAAAAGAAACCACCCACACAGGCAGCATCCTGCTGTAGCCACTTCCATCACTTCCTCAAGTTCTTGATAAAAAAGTTTCACCAGCAGATGAAACATAGCAACATTGGATTAAAATACGTCGCTACTGCACACAGGCGCACATTACTTTCCTAAACACCAAATCCAAGACTACATTTCTCCATCCATTAACTCCAACTTAATCCACCACCTAAAGGAGGGCAGCATGAGGAGATTCAGATTTACTGAGAAATTCAATGCATGTCTTAAAGACATGAAAAACTGAGCTGCACTTTTCATACAAGCGCAACTCAGGGTATTAATCAGGTTTCACAACTGCCTCATAGGGCAAATAGGAATGTACAGCGAGACAGCTGTAGGAGTAGAAGAATTCTAAGGGTTTTCAGTGTTAAAGAAAGAACACACTGCCCTGCAGGTGTGAGGAAAAAAAAAAGCAAACCTTCCAGAGGCTGAGAATAACATCACCTAACAACCCGACTCCCTACGGGACGCATCATCACAGCAGGGATAAAAGAGACCTAAACACCCCGACCCCACTCTCTCAGTGAGGCAGCAGGGGGGATACTCAAATGATATGCATGAGAAAATTACTTCTTTTTTTTTTTTTTTAAGTCATAATATGTAAATGATATGAACTGCAATGCATCAGTAAACATTATTTACATTTCCAAGCTGTAATGATCTTCATCCCCTAAAAATGTACTTCAAAGCCCCGTTAGCACAAATTAACAAGTGCAAGGCATGATGATGCATCAGTGAACCTGCACAGGGATGAGGAGACAGAAGACTAAATTTGAAACGATTTCTTGCAACACAATGTCAGACGCTTGGCTCAATGTAACGGTGGCTGTTAAAATAACAGACTCACCCCACTTTTATTTTTTTTAGTAAGAAGTCTGTAAATTTTCTGCAAAATAACTGATGTGCACATTTTGTAAGCTGCATGCATAACATCAGTACGTTTGCTTTTCAACCACTGGGAAACTGGGAACATGATTAATTTGAAGTTATGAAAGGCAAAGTAAGGCTGGCATCCCAGAGCTGCCCTTGGATACCATTTCATTCACCAGAGGTATGAAGACTTGCTGGAGCAAAATGCTTACAGCGTGGCTCATACAGCTACATGGAATCACTCTTTTTAAAAGACATCTGCAAGACTGGGGTGTTAGAAAACTAGGATTTTATTAAAATATTCTTAAAGACACCATGAATTAAGCACATGTAGCATTTGATTCACAGAATAAAAGTTGTAGCAACATTATGAAATACTTTACTGTAGTTTTCAATTCATTTGTAATAAAGTACTTTGGTTCAAAATATGCCATCTTAGGGAAATGCTCATGATGGATTCCCCCAGTCAGCAGCTGCAGCCCACATTGTGTACTTTGCTCCCCTGACCAGGAAAGTTTCAACTATGAAGCTGCTAACTGATGGTCATGTTGCACTTTAAGAGATTGACTCTGATTCCAGTAATAAAGAATATAAAATTTCTCCTTTTCATTCCTGCTGATGCATATCCATCAGAAGCCCCAGTTTAAAAGCAGAATCCCAATACTTGCAGTGATTTAAGTGCAACTGCTCCAAAACCAACATGGAAATAAAAGGAGTTATCTGGGTTTCATTTAACCTCAGATGGATTTCCTCAAGGAATTGGCAATCCTTCCACACACTTCACTACTTTCCTTCAAATAAACGCATACGAGATTCAGAAAGAGTCTACATTATTCCTTTGGAAATTGTCTTCCATGAGGAGCATATGAACGGTTTAAGGGTAAAACACGTATGGTAAACTAGTGCACACCTGCAAGCACAGTATCACATTGGTTTTCTACATACACCTGCTTTAAATAGTAGATTTACATTTCTGCCTGTATTCTGTGACAAGACATACAGAAAACAGATTTTCTTTATTACACTTGTACTAAACATCAGTCAAAATTTATCAAGCAGCATTTTCTGACAATTCACTCAGTCTCAATTATTTATTATTCCAAGTAAAAGAGACGCTTTTCACTCTTCTGCAAGATTGTATTTTTTCCTCTCTTGTCAATAGGAAGCCATATTTGCTCTGCAACTTACATAATGTTTAGGCTCCCCTGAATCATCAAAATACACTCAAGTAGTAGAGAAGTAGATTATGTGAATAGTCATGACTCCTCTCCTCTACGCTGGGTGGCATTCAGACAGAAGGCAAGGTATGACCAAATCATATCAAAAATAACATGAAAAATAAAACCAAAAAGGGAAAGAAAGACAAGAGGACAGCATGGCAGAAGAAAACTCTGGCAGTCTGCAAAACACAGCAAAAAAACCACAACCAGTAATTAACGCAACAAGGGATTTTCCTTAGAGAAGGGCTCCATAGGCACTCCAAACATAGGCAAGTGCTTCACTGCCCCTCACTGCTGGCACATTTAGCCAGAGGGCTTCTTCAAACAATTTAATTTGGACCAACGTGCATGGTGCGCATCAGGAAAGGAACGGTGCTCCAGGTGTAGGCAGCAGCACATCACAGCAGGAACCAGACAGCACTAGGAGACTGAAGAGCCTGAGGACACAGCTTTTCCATGTTAAATGAGGAGCCCTCACTTGCTACTTCACCCTAAGCCACTCCAGCCAGGCACAGTGATGGGCGTGCAGAGTCACTCAAAGCATTGCTGACACCCCACTGAAATCACTGCAGGAGCAGCCAAGGAAGTAAAGGCAACTTCATCTTTTTCAACTACTTCAAATGGTGTGCTCCATACCTTCTAATTCTTGCCCAACATTTTGTTTTTTTCTTGAAGATGAGAGAGATTTTGAACATAGAAGAGAAAAAGTTATATCACCTCTATCTAGGGGAAAGAAAAGTATTGTGTTCCACCCAATTTATTGGAAAATAATGACTTTCAACAAAAAAGTTTAGTTATTCATGCTTAAGTGTAAAACAGTGCCAGACAAACAACTCTACAAGCAATGAGAATGTGTTCCACTTTTCTGCACAACTCATTACTGACAATAGCCAGAGAAAATCTTTATAACGTCCTGTTTCTCATTTCATGAATTTTTACAGCTAATGTGTTCTCAGTCAAGAATAATGCAGTGATTAGAACAGCACTCAGTAAGAATATGTGGCAATGTAATACATACCAAATTTAATGAATTTCTCTCTGACCAGAAGAAAGTTATTGATCACAAGATTTTTTTTCAAGCTTTAGATCAATTTTTACATCATTTAGTGTAAAGTTTCCAAAAATTAATTCACGAGAAGGCACAGATAACAAGCTTTGAAGGTAACAAGGTATTGATTTCTGCAACTTTCTATGCTAATTTCAGGATTTGATCATAGCTAATTTAATTTGACTAGTGCTTTTTGGCTTTTAGATACCTACAGCGTAACTTGGAGATGAAGATTCCCTTTGATAATAACCTCCAAAATCCTCACCAGAAAACAGAACTGGGAAAATTTGTTGTTTGTTTTGGTGTTTATTTGTGCACACGCACCTACGCATGAATACAAATGCCAGCTCATTTAGGAGACAAAATATTAACTGCAGTACTCTGACAAGGGAAGAAGGGTCTCAGTTGTAGCTAACTTTCAATTAAGAATCTCCACTTAAAATATAATTTGAAAACTCCAAAGCAGAAGATCCGATTTTACTTTGGTGGTGTTAAACATTATTCCAAGTTCCAAGACTTGAGTCATTTTGTGCATTAGGCATTTTGTGCCAAACTAATGCAATTTCAACATTTTAATAGACTGAGTGGTGATTTTACATATTTCAGATTGCACGCACCTTGGCACAACCTCTGTGTTTCCTGGGACTCCAAAGTACTGGACTGGGCTCCCGGACGGGGATTTGTTAAAGCACAGCTCCTGATCCAGGGTAATAAGTGTTTGGCAGTTAAATTAAATAAAAATCCAGAAACCATCTGTTTTAGAAACTTAAATGATTAATTTTAGGAAGTTGTTCTAAAAATGAGGTTATTTTTGGCACAGCATTTATTTACAAGACATATCAGTAGCAATCCAGCATTTTTCATACCAGGGTTATAACTACATTTTCCAGTTATCCATCTGGGCCCTTTTCAATTCAGTGGTTTAATTAAAACTCAATGGTATTATCAATCTGTTGCATTTTTCATTTTGATGGTTATTACATTTACAGTACAGCAGGAGTACAAATTAAAGTAAGAAGATAAATCTCATCTAAAAATTTCATTTCTGTATCTTTAGCAACTTACGCTGTCATAATATTTTCTAGCTCATTCATGTTTATAAAACAGCTTTAATGATCTATTTTTTCTTATTACAAGAAAGGGAAACAAGAAAAAATGTATTTTTCAGTACCCTTAAAAATCTCCTATCATTCATTTCATTCATCTGGTCAACAGATGGGCATTACACAGCAAGGTTGGGAAAAGGTCCATGACAGAGCTGATAGTTTTCTTTCCACCTCTTAACTAAGTGAGAATGGCAGTTATTAGCCAACTCCATGCCTAAGAGAGAAACAGAAACTTTTCTGCAGGAAAAAAGCAGGAGATTGTCCAAAGTAGAGAATGATGAAACGAAAATTGCAGTGCTGAATGAAACATTTCAGTCAGCAGCATGGAAGAATGGAGATGGAAGAACATGGATATTCCTTTTAGCAACTCAGAGGGCTCCTGCTTTAGGCTGCAGTTTCCTAAGGAGCTGAATTTCAGGTCAGTTTTTGTTTTTATTGGCAAAGATGATGATAGAGATTAGTGAAGATTATTTGATAGAGGCACATAACAGCAATAATACACACATCATTTGATTACAATTTTAAAGTTAACTGGAGTAAAATTTGTATGTTCCAAAAACAGGAATAAAATTAAAAAAAACAACATATAGTTCTCAGATAAATTTCCTAGAAAAGCATTAACAGCAGCCTCACCTTCAGCTCTCCTCATTGCTGCTAAAGAAAAAGAGACAGATACAACTGACACAGGCAGTCCATTGCCCATTATGCTATCACTTATGCCTCCCCTCAGCTGCTCTGGGAGCAACAAACCCAGGGACCTCAGCTGCTCCACACACTGTGGGCACACAGACCCTTTCCCATCCTTGCAGCCCTCCTTTGGAGGCTAATAGTTTTATGTGCTTCTGACACTGCTGCACCCACAACTGTGCCCAGTAGTTAAAGCAGCAAACACCTTAAAATTCTAATTAAAACCAAGGAGGACGTTCCTGTGTGTACACACAATTCCCTAAGCAGCCACCAGAAATTAAGACAACACATCAGGTGATCCAGGCCTCTCAGCAGAGCTCTGCTATGCCAGACCTGCTGCTCCAGCTCAGAAAGAAGCAGATGATACAGAACACCACCATTAAAGTCTTATTAAAACCAGCTTTAGAGCTGTTTTTGCCATCCCAAATAAACAGAGCGGGGGAAAAAAAAGCCTTCTCTAGGTCACGCATTCAAGTCCCACTGAATGCTGCAGGTTTGCAGGAAAAGCCATTTCAAACACTCCCTACAGGAATAATAGAACGAGGTTAACTCCAGCAGATATTAACAAAGGTGCAGAAAAACCTTGGTTACTTTTATTTAAAGGTAAGCAGAACTGTTCACAAACAATGTTATTTCCTTCCTCAACAAGCAAACAGATATTTAACAGCAGAAGTGAATGGATGTGCAATGCCAGCTGCTTGCCTACAGAGCGTTACGGACCTGAGCTGTCCAAAAGCACACAGATGCACGTTTCACTGCCTTCTCCTCTCCCTTCTCCTCCTCTCTCCTTTCCCCTTGTCTGGAACAAATAAGGTTTGAGAAAATCCATTGCCTGACATACAACCTTTCCACTTTCAACTTCACTGTAACGCCAAGAGAATCATAACTTAATCAAATATTTAAACAGGGAGAAGCTATAAAATCAATGGAATAAATAGATGCACATAAATACAGTGGGGAAGACTCTTCCAGAGCAATGAGAAAGCCTATAGATAAAACCATCACTATTGACTACACAAAGGTGGATGATGCCACATGCCCTCACTCAGGTTTGGTCTTGGCAGCACATTCATTCCTTCAGCTAGAAAAGACACAGCCTTAGGTACACAGAACCACTAACACATTCCTAAAATAAAGTTATTACTATTTCAGAAGGAGATCATGGAGTCTGCTGGAGGAGCAGTTTGAAAAAAAAAAAAAAAAGAAAGAAAAAAAAAAGAAAGAAAGAAAACCATTCTGTTCTGATGAAGGAGATGAGCAGAACATGATGAAATAACACAGCACACAACAGTCCTGGGTAAGGTGTGATACAGGCAATGGTGCACTCCCATTGGAAGACTGTGCAGAGCACTGTTCCCCATTCCAGAAAATAACAGTAAAACCAGGGAAGGTTCAGAGCAGGGCAACAAGGTTTGCTTTTCAAAGAGTGCTTGTATAGACTGAGTCATCAAGCAATCAAATACAAAAATAAGGGTCTTATGTGAAATGTAGGCAGTACAAAGATAGGAAAAAGTAATGGTTATTCACCTCTGCTTGTTATCCCTAACCTACAGGCAGCAAGCTTAAAATCTTACAGACACACAATGCATCGTTCAGCTACAAAAAAACAAACTGTATGGAGGAGTATCATTTAGTAGACCAATTAGCAAAAACAAACAAGTTTTCAACATACGCCATCGCAGGTTTAAGGAGAATTAAGTTTCAGATCTCGCTGTTCTGGGATGTTTGGATGCCAGAAGAATAAACTGATTCAAAAAGTAATTTGGGCAGACTCAGGGAGTTCATGAGAGCTGCTAACACTTATTATTCCTAAGATGGAGGCACCACCTTCAGCACAGAACTTCAGCCCTAAATGGAAGGCAATGCAAAGAAGCGGCCCTTGGTGGCCCTGCCTGTAGTAGGGGGGTTGGAGATTCGTTGAGGCCCCTTCCAACCCGGGCCATTCTGTGAAGTTTCTAAGCTTACCCCTTTCTTACAGGATGTCCCATAAAAGGCAGCACAGGCTGCCTGGAGCGTGGGCAAAGTGAGTCTGTGAGGATGCTCACTGTGGCTATTCTCATGGTCACTGTTGAGGAAAGAGGAAAGCAAGGTCTGCAGAAGGTCAGTCAGAGAAATACATTTATTCTCACAGACATCATCTTCCGGCCTTATATCAGAGAAGAAACTATGAAGCATTTATCTGATTAATATTTCCAAGCAGTCAGCCTGTCCACCGGGGACATCGCCTGCTAGAAGTTGTGCCTGCATATGTGGTGTTCATCATTATTTTTCCGCAGACCTCACCAAAAGTCAAGGGAAACTCCTGCTGACTCAGCTGTTGGATTGGACACAGCTTCCACAAAAAAGAGTGCATGCACAGCTGAGGAAAAACTATTAAAGTGTGTGATCAAGTGAGATTCCAGCTTGGGCACTGACCGTAGTTACTAAGAAAGAGTAAAGAACAAAATGGTGATAGGCATCAGGAAAAAGAACATGAATGAAGGCAAAAACTAAGCAAGTCTCAATCACAAGTGATGCCTTCTATAATAGCTTCATATCTAAGGCTTAATGTCTGGTTGTTCCTTTTACTGTCAGCAGGGATCTGTTGTAACTACTTGGCCACAGGAACCCTGCTTTTTAAAAATAAGTTCAAATCAAACTGCTCCCAAGAAACTAGATGCAATTGATAGGTACCCAGTTGGTCACTTTGGATACATCTGGCTATCCAAAGTTTAAGCCTTGTAGAAGACAATAGTAAGCCAAAGACCAACCAAGAGCATTTCTCCAGCTGACATTCCCAGCAGGGACTCAAAAAGTAACCAGGCAGTACGTACTGTGACACCGCACCCAGGAGACACAAAACTTAACCCACAGAAATCTCTCATTTCACACTTTTGTTTCACAACTGCCAAAGAAACGCTAAAGAAAATAAAAAAATTAAAGGGAATGTACATGGAACTCTGACTGGATGGGTATCGGTGGGAGCAGTAACCACTCAGCTTTCTGAAGGCACAAAAAGGCCTTGGCACTCAAGTCGCATTAACTTTTGATGCGAGTCAGATATCCAAATATCCTCTGTGCTTTCGAAAAATCCACCCTCATCTCTGATCTTTGTATTTCCCTAAGAGTTGACATCTATTAAAACATCATCAGTTATACAGTCAAAACAACGTAGCACTTCAAAAAACTCACTGCTAGTCACAGTTAATTCCCTGCAAAATCTCTCTAAAAAAACCTCAATAATTGGACTCAATACATCTATATATTTCAGCTTGGGATATTTAATGAAAGAGTTTTAGCTGTTGGTATTTGCTTCCGAAAGAAAGTAAACTTCAACACAGAAACAGCCTACACTTACAAGTGATCATAACTTAATGACACAAGTTATAATTAATAGGACTAAAGGACCTGACAGTTCCAAAATGCATGCTCTGTTCTTTACAAGGGCGATGTCTGCACTCTCAAAACAAGTTTGAGTCCCAATCAAATAGTGCACAGAATTTTTACAAGAAATGTCAGTGGTCACTGTGAAGAAAAAGCTAGAAAGGAGCACTGACTTCTTCAAAAAAGACTGCATAAGTCAACAACTGCTGAATATAACATAATAAAGAAAAAAAACTAAATGAATATAGATCCTATTACATGCCATGGTTTTCCACACCTGCCTTCCCAAAAAGTTACATCAGAAGCTAAGTATGGTCACCATCTAGTTCTCAAATGCTTTCTCTCAAATTCAGCCCCTTGAAAGAAATGAATGGGTGTTTAAGAACTCACCAGGGAGAAAAGGGCTGCACATTTTAGAAGGAATAAAAAAAACCAATGTGCTGAATTTAAGTAAGCCTGACCCCTCAATAAACGCAGAAAAGGACATTAAGATCCTGGGCAGCCAATGCATTTTAATAAAAAGTTTATTACTTTTTTGATTAACAAGCATATGTTGGAATAAACATCAGAGTTCCGACAAAACTACTAAACCATCTTCAGTCAGCCATTTTTCCCTAGCACTAACAGGCAAAACAAGGCAGGCTGCAAACAGGAGGATGCTTGCTGCAACAGCAGCCCTTAGCATCTTGCACTGTTAGGTTGGGATTTCACTGTTATTTTCCTGCCCTGAAGTCTGCTTCTCTGCAATTCCACTAAGCTTGGTGCGTGGTATGTAGTCTACCCAAAGCTTAACTCCCTGCTGACTGCTCCAAATGACTTTTGTTGCCCAAATCATGAGACTAAAGAAACAGGAGGGAAACTTAAGAAAGTACCACAGCAAAGACAGCATGACAGCTGAGCTCTTTTTACTGATGTCCCTGCACATAGGGACATGCTGCCCAACACCCTTCTTCCTACACTAGCAGGCCCCTGGGTGCAGTACATCCTTCATGGCCACTAACCTACGTTTTTGCCAACTTTCCTCTTTTCCCAATTTACATGAAACTTCAGAAAGAAGATCCAGGCAAGAGCAGACAGGAAGCAGAGCTGGGGTTACTGTTACAGAGACAGAGGAGAGAAAGAGAGCAGCTCTTTGAAATCCTGCTGTTTCTGTATCATTAAATGCAGGGAAACCCAGTTACCACCTGCCACCATTACTTAGCAGTGCCCTTCCAAGGGGCCAGGACAGCCAAATGGGAGAGATATCTCCTGAAAAAGGGCTTCCTGGAGAAGTTTGCATGCCTGAGACAGCAGAGCCTGATCTGGATGGAGAGAAGTTAACAAGGTATTCCCTGGAAGGCAAATGTATTTATTCATTCTACAGCCTTTCCACCTTATGTTAAATTTATGAGCTTTTACATTATATTTCCAGTTTTTAGCTCAGGAAACCACAGTCGTGACACAGAAGGAAAAATCCCACAAAGACCAAACAAAACAAAACAAAGCATAAGAGATTCAGCTGCCTTCTCCTAATTCCTTCCTTCTTTCCAGGGTAAGTCTCTGACCCAGGCACAAAGCCTGGGAATGGAGGCTGAGAACAACCCCTCCCCGAAGCACTGATTGTGAAGCTGCACCCTCTGCCCCACATGCACAGCTGCCTCCATAAGTGCTTGCACTAGCTTTGCACCAAAACTGCCCCAGTTCTGCTGGATCCATGCCCAGGAGCACAGGACAGCAAACACTCCAAGTTTGTAATTTTCATCTGTGAAGTCTAAACTCCATCATCACTGCCACAGTTTTATTGTAAGCAGCTGTGATACTTGGAGTGACTTCATAAGTCTATAGCCAAAGCCACACAAATTTTAAGAAAGTCTATTTCTCAGTGTTCCTTTTATGTATACAGAGTACCTTACATAGAGAATATATATTTCTATTAGTTTTAAAGAGGAAAAAGAGTCTCAATGCTTAATTTTAATGCCACAAAGCAAAATGGGCAAGAAAAATTATTTCAGAGAGCTCTTCAGAAGCTTCACTTGGAGGCCTTGGAGGGAATGGGGTTGGTGACCCTGAAACTCAGGAGTTTTTCTAGCTAATTTTCCTAGCTAATTTTTGTTTGCCTTCTCCCCAGTGAGGCACATTGCCTCCCAGTGCTGCATGCAGGCTTAGCTTTGCCAAAGGATGCTCTCTGGTGCCAAGCAGGTGCAGCAGGACTGCAAGCACCCAAATGCTCTGTCCAATGTTACCATGAAGCAACAGTTCAGGGCATATCCATTTAGCTCTTAAGGCATCATCCAGCACCACAGCTACCATCACTGTGAGAAGAGCAGCCCTTCAGGTTGGCAAAGCAGACAGAGCCCTCACCTTTCCCAGACATTCCAGTTACACAGCTTCCACACCTTAAACAATGGAACAAGAGCTGCTCAGTTGGGAGCTTCAGCTGTGGAAACAGATGATGCTGAAACAAGATCTGCTCCAATCTGTTCACTTAGCACTGCTCAGAGAAGCGGGGAAGGTGAGCAGGTCGCCCAGTGGGTCGCAGTCCTTGGCTGCTGGGACCTTCCAGCCCTAAACAGCTGTTTGCTGCTGTTCACAGCATTCTGCATAACACAGTGCACATCAAGGGTGCAACACACAGGCTTCAGATAATCAGCTTTTGCTTTAAAAGCAAGCAACAGACTTCCCAAATGACAGCACACTCTCTGCAGATGACAACACAGCCCATCACTGTGTATGCTGTCAAATATTTGAGGAAGAAATAGTAGCATGCTCTTAAAATAAGGTCAAATATTTACCAATCTGTTACAGCATTTCTGCAGGAGTAGAGAGTTGAACATGAGCCCAACTTTAAGCACACTGAGAAGAGACTCTGGGCTCAGAGCAACATTAGTGCTGATCAGCTCCCCCAAAAGAGCCTGGGAGAAGTGCATTAATCAACCCCAGCTCAGCTTACTTCCATATTCCAGTCTACAAACCTTTCTAAAAACTGATCCACAGACAGAGCATCGCTGGGCTGGGATGTGCAGAAGAGAGCAGGGCAGATGGCGGGGGGTGGCAGCAGCCATGCTGCTTTGATTCAATCCATCATGGTGCTGTCAGGAACCCACCACGTGCCTTTCACTTACTCACTCATTTGGTTCATGCAAGGCATCCAGAAAAAGCCCGCTGAACAAGATGTACAGCCCGTGTTTACTACTCGACCCTGCCAGCATTCCTGGTTTTTAAACAAGCTTGGAGAAATAAATCTGCTCTTGGCTGAGAGCACTTCTGCCTGATTTTCCATTCTTACTGGGCAGCCACCAGAACTTTTAAAAAAAAAAAAAAATGTATTTAATGAAAACAAACAGATGCGTAACTGCCGAATGCCACCACAAAACTACTGACATGTGTCATCACCAAGTTTTAATAGCAGAGCTAAAAACAAATTGAGAGTTATGGCAGGAAATGCTACAGAAGCTGCCACAAGCACATTTTCCTGGGCAGAGAGGAGTTTTTGCCCACAGAGAAACCAGTGCCCATGCGATGGCTGCATGCAAACAGCTCCATGCGCCACCCACATGGGCTCGTGCTCCCCTGTCACCCTTGCAGGGATACAGCACTCCTCTTATAAATCTGCAGCAGGATTCATCACCTCTCAGGGGGATGATTCAGCAGAAAACCCTTAAAAAATATATTTCAGTTCTTAAGCACATCAGTAGCAGAATCAACTCACGCAGTGGGGAGTGCATCGCTTCCCTGGGGCAGACACAGCCCCTCCTAGCAGCAGCTCGGTGCTAAATCAAGGAACTCAATTCTCATGGGCTCCTTCTGGCCATTTTAGCAGGAAGAGCTGAAGATCAGTTTCAGTAGGAGAAGCTTTTCATTAGAGAAGAGAAAGTGAAAAACTTAGAGCACACCCAGTACCATGAGCAGTACAGTCACAGACCTGCAGAGCATGCAAAGAGGCAGGTCCTTGAGTTGACTTTGAGACCTTGGAGCACAGCAAAAGGACAGCAAAGCTGAGAAGGGTCTGGAGCAGAAATCATATGAGCAGAGGCTGGGAAAATTGGGATTCCTATCAACTGAGGCAGCTTCTCCAGAGATAATTCCACTTACAGCAGGTGCTGCTCATGCAAACAAAAAGGAAAACAAAGGAGAAGAATTTGGAAAACTACAGCAGGGATGTAGGATAGATCACAGACACCAGATCCTTTCACCCAGCCATATTCATGCTTCAAAATACCAGCATCGACATTACAACTCTTCTTTCTAAGAATAAAGCTGAACAAAATGATCAATGAGTTTTCCCTCTACTTTCCATAGAAAAGAAAAGCAAAGAGCCTGTCTGAACTTTCCTTCCTCTCTTAATGAAACCCCTTATTGATTTTTCATCCTTATGAATCATTGCCTTAGAGCAAGTTCTTTTAGCTGCAGGTTCTCACATTTAATATGCATGCGTGCTTAAGGAAAAATTTATCAATAGGGTCTCCAGATAGAAACTAAAAGGGCTTTGTAAGAAAGCCATGAAATTTTACATCCAGCATTTACTAACATTGTTTAAGAAAAAAAAAAAAAAAACAGGTCTATTCATGACATGAACAGTCACCAGTCCCATGTAACACCATGTCACCTCAGTGCAGCTGTCAGGTCTTCAAGACAAGAGATGTCAGATGGAACATGCTTATGTTGATAAAAGAGTAAAAGCACAAAACACTACCACAGTAAAAATTCATTCAGATACCCTGGCTTTCCACTTGTTAATCGCTACCCTAAGCAAGCAGACCAGAGCAGACATGCACATATCCAAATACATTACGGGCCCACTAAAGACACACCATGATTTAAAACAGTCCAGCAGCACCAAATGGACAGCTTTAGTTATACCAAAGACAAACAGAAATTAATCTCCATTAATTTATTCTTAAGCAATAACATGTTATTTTATAGTTACACTCCTAACTTACACCTAGTCATAATCTCCCAGTCGCTTCCATCTCTGCTTACATGGGAGAAAATAAACGTTATGGACCTTTTAATTGCCATTCATGGGATATATGCTAATTTTGCTAAGCAGTGAAGGAATTTATGGACCAATGGGGAGCACACAGGACACGGAAATTCAACTATCAGTAAAGCAAGTTTGTATCTGAGAAAAGGAGATACACTTTTACTTTAAAGCCTGCATTCCATACTGTGATTAATAGTACCTAAATGGCACCATCCACATTTGGGAAGAGTTGGTTAAAATTGGTCCCAGAAGACCTAGAAACAAGGATCTTACCCAAAGCATCTAAAGCTTTTGCCTGGGGAAAAAGAAAAAAAAAAGTCCCTATAAAATCTACACTTTTACAAGAAAAATTTGAATCAAGTCTTTCATTTTATCAACCACTCACCCAGGGCCTTCCTTCTCCTTGAGAGGTGAAGTAGGAAGAAAGCCTGATGGTAATGCTCTCTTTTCAGTTTTCTCTTGTGTTTCTGTTAAAGTCACTTAATGTAATAATGACTTTGGCTCATTATCTGAATGGGTCCTTACTCATTTCTCAAGTGTCTAAAGGAGTGAAGTAGGTACTGTTAACTAACTCGTATCAATTAACATCCACAGGCAATGGTATTCACTGGACATCAACAGTGAGCTGCACATGTGGCTGAGACCAAAGCAATGGAGGAAGGAAACTTTCCCTGGTCACAGGGATCAGTCCGAGGAGGAAAGGCTCATGTGCTGAAGTGTGAGAAAGGCTAGAGAATTTTTTAAACTATCACAAAATTGATAAAGCTGATATAGTGAGACTACAAGAACAATGATAAAATCCTACATGATGCAAACATGGAAAGATTGCCTAGTTGCAAGATAACTGAGTAATGTAACCTTCCAAAGCAACAACAAAAAGCAATTAGACTATGCCTGGAATTGAAGATGATTGATTATTACTACTAATATTGGAACTGAAGTTGACTGCAATGCTTTTCATGTAATTGCTTTATTGAATGCTGCATAGCTTTATTTGGAAATATATTCAGAATGCTACAAGTTCACAGTTTCATCAGTTCCTGATGTACTAAGACACACAAACACACAGTTCTGGAATACTTATACCCAAGATATCACACTAAACAGCATATCCTAAGGTTAGCTCCTAACCTTTCAGTTAAGGTCTATAGGCAGTATATTCAGTTAAGGTCTGTAGGCAGAGGAATCTCCTGCCTACAGAATAATGTAGCAGATTTGAGTAACAGCGACTTCACATCATCTGCACCTGCTCACCACTTTATTCCATAAACTTGTATCAAAATGCCTTAAATCTGATTTGGGGCCCTGTGTGCTATGATAATTAAATCATTCTGAGCACTCTGGAAGCTGTCTTATCTATTTAAAAGGGGGAGAGAAAAAAAAAAAAAAAAAATCAATCAAGGACAAGTAAATTACAGTGAAAAAGAGTAACTACTTTAAAAAAAAAAAAAAAAAAACAAGCTCATAAAAATTTTAAAATATTTGAAGGCAAAGAATAAATTTCCTTTTACTTATATTCTCGAAACAGTCTTCAATATCTAAATGAAAGTTACAGAATTACATTTTTTCACCTGCTTTTAGCCTCTCTGATCTGTTATCCCCTGGTGTCACTCACCCACACGCTCTGCTTTTCAAAGAGGAACCCAGCAAAGGTCAGCAGTCAATTAGCCATCCATCCCCAACAAGAGAGTGAAATCCGTGGGCAGCCTGAACTCCCATTACTAAACCAAGTAACACGCTGGAAAGCTCGTAACAAAAAGCATGAAACAGTTCATAGCATTATGAACGTATATACGATGTTACCTTTAAAGCTTAAGTATGAAAAATACCACAGAAGGTGGGTAATACCAAGCTTTATCACCAATTGCACACGTATATTGACTTAATCACGACATGCTCACTTATCTACAAAGCAAAAATTGGTTTTAAGTAAGGTACTTTGCAAGACCCTCAGGGCACAGTAACATTGCTGTCATCGTTTACGTCAACTTCCCTGTCTCTCATTTCATCCTCCCTCAGTCTTTTCAAAACACTGCAGCTGAGTTTCTGTCTGTGCTACTAAAGGATGTCCTTGCCTATATGGCAACAGATTTACACACAGACAGAAAAAATAATGTATAAACATGCACACACATATGCGCTAGCACATAAGCAATATACTTAACACATGCCCTATCACTCTCATTTCAGTGCCAAGTGTCCAAGGATATACTGAGCTTTTAGTACTGGATTGGCTGAAGTGAAAATATTGAAAGCTTATTCTTTTTAACGCAGAGCTACAAATGTTTTCATGTCACTCACTTTTACTTCAGTTTGAATTCATTGTTTGCTTACTAACATGAGCAAAAATATTAAGGGAATGGTATTAAAAGTTTCACACGAGCTACTTTACGTGCAGATTTAATAAAGGAACTTCTGAAAAGTTCCCAGTGCTTTATCACTACAGCCTCCTCTTACTCATTGTCTGTAACATGACTCAGATTCTGTACTTCATTCAGCAGCTGCTTAAAAAGCAAGCAGCTAATACACACATTAGTCTAACAAAGATACAAAAATATTGCTTCTATATGCAGTGTCTCCACTGCAAACCTTGGTAATATTTTCAATAGCTAGAAACAAGTGCTTGTTTTGCTTAAAAGCAGCTGGGCGATACAAAGCAATTTAACTAATGGGTCAAAAGCTCTGAAAGATGTACAGTTTATTTTTGTCCTCTGCAGCTTCAAACCTGTGAAGTTTATGGTTACAAATGTCACACCATGGAAAAGCAAAACATGTTTCACACATCGGAGGGTATTTTTAAACTATTGATATTTGAAGGCCTTTGGGTCTCAGGGGTGATGGAATAAACCCCAAAGAACACAGATCAGTGAATAAGTTCAAATGATAGAGCAATAAGAATCAGATCTGCCACAGCCCTGTATTTAATCATGTGGCCAGCACCATCAGCTATACTTTATACTTGTATTGACCTGTTCCGTAGGCCAACAAAGACCCAATGAAGACTTACTGAAGTATCTACAAAACAAGCTGATTTTTTTTTTATTATTTAAGTATGTTGAACACTTGATACTTTAGAAGTCAGCATTTTTCAGCAAGTCATAAGCTGTGGACTACTAATAATATTGTGATATATAATATAGACATTATGCAAATAACAAACAGGAAGACTGTTAAACTTGCTGTTGATTCTGCCAGGGAATCTGACTCATTTTGTTACCAATTGGTTCTGTCCAGGGGGAAAAGCACCACACTGCACACGTGGGCTGCTTCTCACACTGTGCTGACCCCAGCCCCCTCCCAAAGCCTCATGCTGGAACTTCTACAGCACTGCTTCATAGAGAGACACAAAAAGCACTGAATACAAGATACTATGGAACGCAGCAAGAAAATAAACGTACATCAGCAAGTAGGCAAAAGCAAGCAGCAAATACGCTGGCTAGATAAATAATGTGGTTTGGCTGGTCCTTTCCTCAGGAGCAGCTGGCTACCATGCCGTGCAAGCAGCAGTGATGCAGGCCCAGCGTCGGAGGCGTTCACCCACTCCTCTTTGAACATATGCCCTTTCAAGTGAAATTAATCAATCTCTTTATCACTCCTGCAGCATCTGGAGCCATAATCATTACCCAACTGCTGAGAAAGAAATGAAACCACTAATCGCACGGGGAGCAGGGTTTGGTGTTCAGAGCAGGAAAGTTTTTAAGTTCTAATTTGAAAAGCAATTTTTCACGGCTAGCCTGCCAGGACACACCACACGCCAACATCTGCAACTGTCCACTACGTATCCTCCAGCACACAGAACCAATATATTTACTATTGCTATAATGAGGTTTTCATATATTTTTCCACGTTTAGCTGCATATCCCTAAATCACTGTTCTTCTCAGAAGTGACACAAATGCAGTTAACAAAACTCTAAAAGGTCTCTAAAAGAAGGAAGCATGCAAGCCTACAGAGCAGGGGACACCAGGCAGCATAGGAAGGACCAGTCTCTGTCTCTGGATTCACACACCCTGCTCCAAATGACCCCTGCAGGAATTTTCTGTGCAAGTTGAAACCAATATATTGGATATTCCATTAAGCAAGCACTTCAACCTAACTATCAATCTGCTGAGGGTGATTTGAATTAGCCATGTGAATGCTGTGTCAACAATCTGGATTGCAGTGAAACATCTCTCACTGCTAGCTTTCCCACTTAGCGCTCCTGACTTCCCACATTTTTTACGAAGAGAAATTAAAAGATAATGTTGATGACTACAGGACTATTCCCATATGTATCAGGCAAAAAAATCAAGAGAAATACAGGTATGAATGGGCAGACTACTCAAAACTTGTGCCCCTAGAAATAGCCAGCTGTCTCACCTGCTTAGGGATCTGCAGCAGAGACCTTAAGGTTTTCTAATACAACTTCAGTTATGTTCATCCACTGTATACTGAATTAGCCCAGTTAAGCGGATAAGTAAAACACTTATTGCAACTTACACATACTTAAATCTTCAAAATAAAAAAAAAAAAGATGAAACACCACAGGGTTCTGAACCCTGACAGCAGAATAACTAAGCTTAGTACTCCATTGAAACAGGCTGAAAATGTGAGCATCCATTTTTCATGTTCCGTCTATATGTAATAACAGAAATCTTTCCAACAGCTGCATTCAATTAAAAAAATATTAACCCTAAGGAAAAAGTACAAAAACATCTCCATCTGTTTTTCTTGCCACTCACTGTGCTTCTTTTGTGAGTGAAATATGTACAACAATACAATCCGACAAAGTTGAATGAAAAATACTACAATTCCAATAATAAGCTATCCTTTTGCTTCTAAATGAACAATTTAAAAGCAACCACTTTTGCAGATTTTCCCCTGTGACCCACAGCTCTGTTCCCATAGTAACTACCAAGGAAAGAAAGGGATAAGACACCTAACTTATACTTTTCCCAATACCACAAAAGCCAGGAAAAAAGCACCTTATTCTCAAAAACTATTATTCTCAGGAAGGGAAGAGGGACATTAAGAGATTAGTGTGAATCTCCTGTGTAAACTAGTTTAAACCACCACCTACTGCACATTTGATTTTGGTTAGACAAAGACATTTGTTAAAGCATGCAGTTTTCGCATTAAAAAACTACTGAAGTATGAGGGCTGCTCCAAAAGTAATGCCTTCTGTTTTATAATGTTAGCCCACAACAGAGGCAGATGATGGAGGCATGGCAGTAGAGGCTGAACCTTCCCACCAATATTCTGTGACACTCTGTTGCTACGTGACAAATGGCAGCAGGGGGGCAGTGACAGGATGGTGTCTGACAGAAATGTGCGTAGACCAAAGGTGTATCACTGAATTCTTCCACGCAGGAAAATTGGCTCCCACTGACATTCCTTGACATCTGCTGAACATTGACGGAGACCAAACAGGATGTGAGCACTGTGAGGGGTGAGTGACATATTTCAGCAATGGCATCAGAGAATCAAAGACATCTCATGTTCCAAAGGGCCATCCATAGCTGTTGCATCACACAATGAAGAGTGCCTCCATCAGCTCATCTGCACAAATCATTGGATTATGACCAGGGAACCATGTACAGAGCTGAATATCAGCTTCAATGCATTCAAAACAACAGTGGCAACACTGTTGCCACTGCAGCATTTGCATCAGGTAGGTCACACAGGAACAGAAAGAACAATGTACACAAGCTTATCAGAACTTACTTAACCAATGTGGGGCTGAAAGCAACGGTTTCCTGGATCACATCACTGCCAGGGACAAGACATGGTGTCAGCACTACAAGCTGGACACTAAATAGCAGTCCACAGAGTGGTGATATGTTAATTCCTCATGGAATAAAGATTTTAGACACAGCTCTCAGCAGATGAAGTGACGTGCACTGTCTTGGTACAAGAAAGGGATGATTCTTCTGGATTTCCTGAACTCCAGACCAGGAACTCTGACTGCTACACCATGATGCTGACTAAGCTGAGGGCTTGAACATATGGAGTCAGTCAGCAAAGAAGACAACCTTTCTCTTACAACAAGATTACACCAGGCCCCAAACCAGTTTGAAGACCACAGAGCATGCTGCCAGTCTTAGTTGGACTATCCTACCACTTCCATCTGTTTAGGTCAATGAAGAACGGACAGCATGGACAACATTTTCCCAGTAAGGATACCATCACAGCAGCTGTGAAACAGTGGGTCACCTCTATTGGTGCAGATTTTTACAGGCATGGCATACAGGCTCCTGTTCATCGCTGGTGAAAACACAGAGCTAATGGTGGTAACTATGCTAAAAAACAATGTTGTTGTGCTCTTTGTATCCAGTGTGGCTTCCATGCAAATAAAGAGAAGACGTTACTTTCTGAGTGACCTATGTAGGGCAAGCCTGACAATCAGAAACTTACCAGACAAGCTGTAAAAGCTCATATTTGAACCCAGCAAGCACAGTCGTCCATCTGGGTCACTGCACAGTGCTCATCTCATGGAGCAGCTATCACACTGCAGATTTTCCTCCAACAGTACGAAGTGTTAAAATTAACAGATGTTTCAGTTTCAGTTTAATTCCTCCCTACCTCAACTTCTTAATTTGACTGACACTTCACACTTCCCATATGGCTTGCAATGTGCATTTTTCTAGAATTACAGAAGTGAGAGACACTTCTGCTAAGCAGTGCCACCAGGAACACTTTGCTGGTGGTTGACTCCCTACAGATGGGCTTCTAGCGTGGGAGATCATCTGCAGGAGAGATCCAGCTCTTCTCAGAGACTCTGTCCAGTTCTCTGGCAAACACACTAGTATTTACTGCCTGAAGACACAAGGTCTGCAACAGTTCTGAAATGTGTCATCCACATAAATATTTAAACCATCATTGCAAAGTTTACGGAGGAAGGCAATGAGATGCGTCTCCATAGCCCCAAGACTAGATGATTCAGCTGCTGAAGAAATGCCAGGTTAGAACAGCACTAAAATAAGGGTGAGGGGACATAGCAGAACACTATGCAATGAAATTTAGATGTGCATGGAAGAGATAAGTAAAAAAATACTAATAAGAAAAAGAATAACAAGGACTTAAATCTAAATATTTAGCAATACGAAAATACTGCATTCCTTTTTAAGGAAATACACCATGAGTTTTGAGGCCATCCTTAAAGCCTCTGAAATATCAGTGACAAATATCAGCCACAATACTACATTTTGTTGTAAGCAAAATTTTGCAAAACAACTTTATTTACAAAGTTTCAACTATCATCGACTTGAGAACATTTTGCACTTCTAATTAGAATTGCAGTATGTCAATGGGCGAAGTCTTACCTGAGATTTGATATAATTCTAAGCAAAACATTTAGAAAAGATTAGTTTGACAAGCCAGCTCAAAGAGAATATGACTAATAGCAGGAGTCCAGAATGGCTTGGTATCTTTAATTTGCAAATACATTAGAAGCAACTACCGTAAGAAGGGTTACTTGAATTATAATCTGTCTGAAGCACAAAGGTGTAATCTGATCATGAATAAAGTTAAGTGTAAAATAAATAAAGCACATAATTTCAGGGCAATTTTTCAATTACCCAATTTATGGCAACAAGCTGACTAGTTTTAGAATTGAACCTGCTGCTGAGATGATACAATTGTAATCTATAACCAAAGAGAATTGCTGCTGATAGCCAAGAACTGCAGACAGCAAGAACTTCAGAATCTTTCATGATTTCGTTCAACAGGCTAAATTTCCAATTCTTCCATTGGAAAAAAAAAAAAAAAACGCCATTTATTGCACTGCTATCTTTTAATCTCTTTGAAGATGTGGACTTTCTTTAACATTTTGTGCATGTAGGTAAAAGTTTGTCTTTTAACATGCAAGGTCAAAGGCACTTCCAAACCAGCACGTGGCATTCTTGAAATTAAGATCTTGAGAAAGGGTATTTTATGGCAGCATTATCTGCTAACGGAGAACAAAAGATCCTTTTCATCTCAGCCCTAAGTGGCTCACCCACCTCCACCGAGTTCAAAGGTTCCTCCACATTAGAAGATGGTTCTCTGCAAAGTTCATTTCATATCTTTCCCATTAAGGATTGCTTCAGAAGAAAGTCTAATGATCAAAACCCATTTGCTAGCCCTATTTTTAGAAGCACTTTCAGATACAGGCAATAACTCTCAACTGAACAAAGTCTTTTGTGCTCACCTGGGGCAATACAGCGTGCAGCTCCCCACACCTACCTCCCAGAAGCCCGCAGACACCAAAAGATTAATGGTTTCTTCCTCAGGTGAAATCTCACTGCTATGATCTGTACAAACTCATTTCCCAGTCTGATGTCTCACTTTCGGTGCTCTCCCATTCATAAAAGGGAGCATGTCCCTGCTGGGCTAAATCCCCATTGGGATTCATTCTACAGAGATAATTATTCATGGGGAAGACACTAGGACATTTCTGGTTTCTAACAGTCCTTTTCCTCCTTCCATACCACACAATATTATTTCCATTTTTACCTTAGAGAACTTTTTCCCTAAAAATCTAAACGCTACCATCCTATAAAAGTATTTCTATTACTATTTCAGGAGAAGCAACACATCCACTATAACTGATGTGTAAGTTTACAGAGGAACTGAGACAACCAAGACATTGGTAGCGAAAGTGAGTCTGCAAGCTGCCAACACAAGTGCTGCAGGCATCTCTGGCAACAGCATTTTGAAATTCACATGTATGTCCATATTCCATCCAGAGTTTTAAAAGCTCCACTGGTCTCCATTAGGACAAACCCATTTACGTGACATCAATTCCAGAGTTTTCAGGCCCAAGAGCTGAACAAAACTAACATCTTGAAATATGCTAATTGCTAATTTGGTATCCCATTAAACAATATTAATTTGCAAGGATTTAAATCCAATTAAATTTTCTCAAGATTGTATCACTAAAACTGCTTTATTAGTTAACAAGCATCAGAAAATTATTCACTATTTAAGGTAGTTGAGTAATTTAATTGGTATAATCATTGTTTTCATGCTTAGGCTGACGGTCACAAAAATCAGTATCTGACAAGAAATGTCTTGAAAGAAAAAACACAGTGTAGAGATATTTAGATATATTATTATATCATCTCTAGAAACCAAGAGCTGAAAATAAATGGTTTCAAGACAGGTCGCAAAGAAAGAAAATGCACACTACCAAGTTCTGAAACTTGAAAATATACTGACCCTGAGCTTTTGATTTTGTTTTTTGTACATGCAATGATTTCAATACTACTGCTTTCGCCTATACCAAGCCCATCAATCCCAGCATGAAAATGCATGAGTCTTCATTAGAGACAGCCAAGGATTTAGATTTAAAAAAAAAAAAAAAAAAAAAAGGATTGGTTTATAAACTTCAGTACTAACACAACACCTTTTCCTTTCCTTTTCTTCATTAATACAGTACACAGAAATTCATATTCCTGGGGTGAAAGCTTTCACTAACATGATCTCTACAACTTGTAGAATAACTTGCCATGCTTGCAAAAGACAACTCAAGATTTTAAAACAGTTTATCTCTTTCCCCCTTAGGGATTGCTCATTAGAACCTTTCATTAAGAAGAGATAGCAGCTACAGGTTTGCTTGCTATCAGAAAGAATCTGCTAAGTTTTGACATTAAAATTACCCAGTTATAGGTGCGCTGTGCTTTTATTTTACTCCATTTTTTAAATATCGGGGACACAAGCCCTCAAACTAGAGCATTATTTTTTTCTATTATATGCACCACAAATCTCATTAGGCCAAGAACTTGATTGTCTAAATCCCAGGGTTCTTTAATTAGCGATATCCTGCTGTAACAGGCTTTGTTAACCTCTCTGACTCTGGATCTGATCCATTAAAGTTACTCTCTGACTTTCCCGAAACACTTCCTTGCAAACTTTTGAAAGAACAATAGATCTTTATGATTAACTCTGTCTAGGGGGGAAAAGTACAAAAACACCCTACTAGACTTACATAATATAAACGTGTATTTTCATTCTGAAGACATTACACACAAAGAAGCTTTCTACCTCTAACCATCCACAATGACAGTACAGCCAAGTAGCGATAGGATTTAAGCCTTATAAATTTACTCTGAAGAACTCCAATATTTCTGCTTCCCTGTGAGACCACGATAACCGACACAGCTTTCTTCTATCCTGGAACGTTTATCACAAGCTCAGCACTGGATGAACTCTCATCACAGGCTTTCAGAGCACACTGTCCTTGCAAATTTGTGCCATCGCCGGTTGGCGCTTCTAACTACTGCTGCCTGAGTCTTTGAAGCACCAATAACGCTTTACTGTCAGCTGTAATCATCAGCTCAAATTAAATTTTTATGACTCACAGGGCACACCTCTAAATGCTGACGGTACAACACACTACAGAAGTTAAACTGCACTGAAGACTTGTCTCATGAAAACAACTTGGGCTTTCAAATTTTGTTCAGGAATCATGTATATAATACAAAAATAGAGGAAGATGGCTTATATTGTTGGTTATTTCCTCTTCATTTTACAAGCAAGACAATGGAAAAAATTATTCAAAAATGTAGAATCACATTGTACTCAAGCAGTATTTAATCGGTGGCCAGGAAAGCTTGCTTCGATCCAACCAGAAGCACAGGAACTATCCCAGAATAATCACTTCATTATGCAGCTAATTCAACCTCTTCGCCTATACAGAGCTTCAATTTAAAAAATAAGCATTAAAAATTTCTCAAAAACAAAAGGGAAAATTACTTTTCCCATCAAGTGTAATCACTCATAAAAGGCCAAATCTCAAAAGTACTGTGGGCATTGAAGCCCCTGGCTCAGTTGTGTGTTTCTGATGGGTATTTTCTTCGACTAAATATTTACTGACCTTGCCAACGTTTACATTTCATTGAACATTCTTTGTTGCTTTGTCATGCTACAAAACCAGGTGCCATGCTTAGTTTTTACGCATTTGCATCTTACCACCTTGTATTTGCCTTTCCCCTATCACTAAATCACAAATATCAGTGCGTACACAAAGCTATCCAAAGGTCTCACATGCCATTTCCTACCAACCTAAAACAACATGGAAGAAGCAGCGCTCCATTCTCAAACTCAGGAAATATCTAGTAGATAAACCAACACATCTCATTCCTACCTGTTTTCCAGACAAACTGGTGACCTCTCCTGGCTTCCAGATCAGCTGCTTGCAACATCAAGAGAACAAAAAAAATGAAAGACTTCCCCAGGCTCTGCCATGTCCAACGAGAAGAAACCCAGTTCTGTTGCAGAAGCATAATTCAGATAATTCAGTCTCTTGTCTTCTTCAGTCCTAAAATTAACAAATAGAAAAAAAAAGTTTCTAAATGTTTTTAAGAATTTCAGAAATGTGCCGCTGCAAATAAATGACAAGGAACCCAATAACAGCCTGACACTAGACTCCATGTCCTATGTTTTAAGGTCACTGGCAACTGATACACCAAATCTGAAATTGCTTTAGCTTCACAGCATGTATTAACACAAGAGACACAAAAGTAACATGCAAAACAAAGCAGGAAAGGCAAGGAAGGGAGACATTGCTTATCACTACCTGATGGAGCAGCCTGGAAGAGAAAAATTGACATTACTGAGGCTTTTCTCCACAATTTGGGCCTTGCATTTGTGACCCTGATCTCTGAGCTCCAGAGCAACATCCAAATACTCTGGAGGCTTCCCTGATGAAGCTCTTCACCACTTCAGGTGAACAGAAAAGCCACATTGCGACTGGAATGTACCAAATCCTGGAGATTTAGCAATTTCACACTGTATAATTAATTAAAATAATCACTGTACAACATCAGAAGCAAGGAATAATGTTTCTGGCAGAGTCTCTGGATCTCACACAAAGCAGGAGCCCAACTTCTAAAAGCTTGCCTCAGTGACCATCCAAATTGCTTACAAATACTGGACAAGCTCTAAAACACGGGAGAACAAGAAAGGCACACAAATCCCACAACTTCTGATTCAATGTTCAACATTTCTCTCAAGCCACAAGACGATCAGCTAGGCACTGATTTAGGCAGATATTTTGTTTTTGCATGACTTGGGAGGTACTTTGGATTAATCCACTTTCAAACAGGAATAGTTCTGACACCCCAAAAAAAGCCTGGCACATGGTACACACCACATTAAATAAGATCAGGTTTCTGGAGTAAATTTACATCAATTTTTTCTTATGTAACACTTTTTTGTATTTATATCATGTTTAAATTCTTAATATATTTTTACTTGTAATTGATTTATCCTGCTTTTACAGGTAGAAATGCCACATCTATATTGAAAGAAGCAGAGAGATAACACCTGTCTTCAAGATTGGTCTCCTCTGCCATAATCTTGGTGATTTTCATTAAAATTATCGTTATTAGAAGTTTTGTCCAGAAAATTCCATTACGTTTTTAACCTTTTGAAAAGCAACATTGTCATAACGCATAATACACAGCATTGTTCTTGATAAGAAACTGAAGATAAACCCAAAAATAGTACATTCTGAATAGACTGTCATTTCAAGCTGCATTTAAATTACTTTGAAACAGTTTCTATCACGATAAATTCATGCAATTATATATAATCAGATATTGACTAACTACAGGAGTGGATACAATGTTCCGTTATCTGATTTAGTTCATTCTTACATTTCAGACAAACAGCAACCAATAAGGCCATCAAGCTGACCAAATACAACAACTCAGGCAACATTACCAGGCTTATTGCTTTTCTAATGTCTGCTATACTAATTCAGCATTTCACGTTGGATTCAGAATTCAACCCATTGAGTCCCAACACAGACCACAGTTAGCTTCATACAAAACCCAAGTGAGGCCCGGAAACCTTGAGAATCCTTCAGAATTGAGATGCAGAAGGCTCATACCTCAATGGAACAACATTACCCCAGTGCCAATACAGCAAAGAAGCTGTAGAAGAGAGAGGGGCCTTCCCATATCCTACAGTTAATTTTTTTGCCCATCCAGATGGGTGCTCACCTCACACAGAAGAGCTGAGGAGGAGCAGCTCCCCCAGTGCTGTCAGCATTGCATCACCACGTACGGCGGGGTCAGAACACAGTCACCAACCTCCTGTCAAGAGAAAGAGAAGGAGTAAGCGATACTGGCTCCAACACAGTTCACACCCAAAAATGCAATACAAGCAAAGAAATTATTCAGACGCTCAGACTTAAGTACTGGACCAGAGCCAGCACCCAGCCCTGTGCAGACCGTGCTCATCTGAATTTGTTGGGCAGCACTCCAGCTGCTGAAGAATGCAGTAAAAACAACGTGTCCTGAACAGGTCAGGGCCACAAATGGACAAGTGCAAGGAAACTTCCCCCGTCAGCTGACAATGATGCTGAGGTTTTTAACGAAGCACAAGGAGTGCTAATCAGCTGCTTCCTAAACATACTGTCATCTTCTCAGCATTCAAAGGGACAGCAAGCCCCAGTAAATCCCTGAGAGCAGCAGACTCCTGCCCGAAACAAGGGGTTTCACATATGTTCATTCTTCGAGCAAGCCTACAAAGATAACTGGCTGCTGCTCCCCATGGAGCAAGAACAGAGATGACATTAAGTCTGAAAAACCAGAAATAAATTAGACACCACGAGACTGATTCTAATCTCTCCTACCCCAGCAGGGCTGAGCAAAGCCCACTGATTCACACCACAGTAAGCACAATGAAGATTTTCTGCATAGCTAGGTTCGCATAACACAATTTGGAACAGTGGCTGCTCTGTCCTGATATGATAAAAAAATATTGCACAGGCAACATATGCTATCTACAGAGACATGAATAAGTTACATTATGAAGGCCACCAAGACTTCGCATCAAATTTATTCACAGTATATCTCTGCTCCCACATGTGTCAGCATGGCCAGCTTAAACTGACAAAGATAGAGGGGAAAAAACTGGAAAGGGGAAAAACCTGAAACTTACATTTTTAGGACTGACTCTACTGAGCCTTCTCAAGATTAAATTCATGCAGCTGCTTAAATAAGTTTGAGATGTGTTTCACAGTGAAACACGTAGTTCTTCTCCAAAACTGATCACATAGGTGTATTCAACATCCTAGCACTCCGACTCAGAGACTGTCTGCGCTAATAGATCATAAAACTAAATAATGACCCACTGTTTTTGTGTGTTTGAAGGGTTAATCACAAGCATCTCTTTAGTTTTGTTTGGTTCATATGGAATTATGCTCAGAAAAAAAAAAAAAAAAAAATCAGATAAGATCCATCCGTTGTAATAGCTGGAAGGGACCACCAGAGATCATCTAGGTCAGCCCTAATGGTAAAGCAGGCTCCTACAGTATGTAGGCATCCAGACAGGTCTTAGATACCTCCAGAGAAAGAGACTCCACACTTCTCTGGGCAGCCTGCCATACATCAGGGAAGTATCCTGGCTTTATCCCTGCTTATCTGGAGATGGAAGGAGCTCTGCAGCTGCTCCTGCCTCCCAGCCACTGTCAGACAGCCGCCAGCTCTGGAGGAGTGCTCGGAGGCAGATGACTCCAAGTCAGATTGCAGGCCTTATTCTTACTCCCCATCCACACACACTGTGCTGTGGAGCAGAGAGCAGCTGTGTTCCTGCAGCTTCCCCAGGACAGATGTTTCTCCACACACCCTGCAGCATTTCACTGGTTCAGGAAAACGCAGTCTGGCACTGCACTAATGTGGACTCATACAGTATTTGTAACTGAACTTAGAAAATGATCAACCTGAACTGATCCAAACCAGAAAAGCGATTTCAGCCTTGTCATACACCAATTAAATTCCCCATGTTCACTGGGAGCCATGACCTTCCCCCACCACAGGTAAATCTGACCTACTTATATCCGTCTGAGATGGAAATGCTTACACAGACACCTGGGTGGCACTCTCCATTTAAAATATATGATGCAATTAGAATCATCCCAAACACTAAGCAGCAGCAACAACAGAAGAAACTGCAGCCCTTCTAGCTGGCTATAAATCATTTAGTAGATGTCTACCACAAAGATAAGCATCATTAATCATGCATAAATTTTCTTAACGTCAACGTAAGCAGTAATTACATAACCATTTTCTTAGCATGCACATCACAAACCCACTCCTTATGATATCCCTAGGTAACATGGACGTTTCCACTCTACCCTATATCCTCAGATAGCAGTGAAATCTGCCCTGCTTTGTGGGAAAACTGTTATCCAAAGAGCTAACTCTGTTCTCTCCCAAACGAGCAGAAAGATGGATCTGCAGCAGCAACGGCAGAGCAGCAGTCTTTTTTAATAAAGCACTAGCACACATTGCCCAGAGAAATGGTGGATGCCTCGTCCATGAAGACACTCAAGGTCAGGCTGGATGGGGCTCTGAGCACATGACAGAGGTGGAGCTGACTCTGTTCATAGCAGAAAGTTTGGATCAGACAGCCTTTAAAGGTCCCTTCCAACTCAAATGAGGAGAAGCTTCTCCTGCCCCAGACAGTCTCGTGGTCCAGCAGGTGCCTAGAACAACATTTCTTAACATCTAATTATGAAAATCTTTGTAGGTAGGCACGATTTTAATCGGCTGTATTCACCAGCCCAGGTATTTTGGTGGCCTCCAAAGTCAAACTGCACAAATCTTAATTATTTCGTCTTTTTTCTTCTATTCAGTCATACCTGTTTCTTGTCTCAAAACTAGAGAAGATCCTGGGGTCTGAAAGCAAGGATATGAAATTACCATTCTGCCAATGAATTGCTTCTTAACTTGCATTGAGTTGTGGGGGGAAAAACCTAGGAACCCTAAGTTTTCTTGCTTTAAATTTCATCTGTCCGAAAAACACAATAAAAGCAGGTTTGAATTTGGAAGTTTAATTATAAACTTAGCCCAGTGGATTATAATGAAAAATGTTCCAGCAAGGGAGCTCAAACTGATGCATTATGACTACATTAAAGAAAACACCAGAGAATAGACTTTCCATCAGTAGAATGACTTTAATTAAAACACTGATAGAGCAGAACTGTGCTGTGAAATGGCACTTGTGTTGCATCTCGTTCAGGCTAAGTGCTCCCAGCGTACTCTACGGAAACATACTCAACTTTCAGTACCAAAACATATATATGATCTCACTTTGCTGGGGAACTCAGCTCAGAAGACCAGTTCCACACAGCTGAAACAAAACTGGCCTCACTTTTCCACAAGCACACAATCATTTAAGTTGGAAGGGACCTTTAAAGGTCATCTTATCCACCTCCTGTGCACTGAGCAGGGCCACCTACAGCTAGACAACGTGGCTCAGAGCCTGGTCCTGCCTGACACTGAATGCACCCAGGGATCAGGCATTCACCATCCATGCATCTACTGTGCACGGCATGCAGTGTCCTCAGAGCTGAGGATGTGAAGCTCCACCAGGTGCCCAGATATGTCCAGCAGTACCCTGACATTTTCTTCCCCAGAAACCAGTCACCACTCAACCCAACATGTGTCCAAATGTGAGCCAATGGTATTTAGCCACTCAATGGTATTTAACTACCACAAACCTTTTGGTGTTCTACTCATCCTGTCTTAGCACTCAAAGTGCACTCATTTACCTTCACAAATGTTCTTCAAAATATTATCATACTCCTCACAGCAGGAACAAGCACAGAGCAATTAAGATCAAAATGTTCAGGACTGTCAATAGGTTTCTCTTGTGAACTCAGGCATTGATTTCTTTCTGAGAAGCAGAACATAGAAAGCGCCCAACAACTTTTCAGCAACCTTTTCACTCTGCTTGTGCACTGTCACATATTTAACTAAATAACAAGAACGGCTGAAGCAAGTCAAAGCAAACTTCTGCAAAGGCACAGATCCCACCCCTGACAAGCAGCTGATGCCAAACACCCAGGGTGCAAAGGAACAGAGCATGCACAAATAACACTTCTTGCTATACGTGCCCTGTCACCAGCAATTTGCTGCTTCCACACCTCCTGAGTCAGCCCGAGGAGATCTTTGCATCCGACAGCCCTCAGTGGACACTTCTCCTACAAACATATGGCACCAGCCCCAAACCTACAGAAGCTTTTAGCACCTACATGTGGATGGCTGCTCACTGCAAGCCTGCAGCCAGCACAGCACAACACAGGAACAGCAAAACCCGACAGCTTTGGAGGAATACAAGTTCCTTTTTGTTTATTTTCCACTGGTTAGAGAAAAGTTTGAGTCCATTGTCAATATGCTGTTGTGCAGTGGCTTTCATCATTGGCAGCAGATGAACCAGAGGTCCATTCAAACTCAGATCTATCAAAGAACTGCAGTCACAGTTGCACAGATCGTGGATTACTGTTAAATTGCAATTAGGCAGACAAAGGCAAAGGCAGCTGGCACTGCTTCCAACACCAGTTCAGTAAATGCAAGTTGTTGTTCAAAGAGGATTATTCTCATTTCATCGGCTAAACATTGCATATAATGCACATTCAGCAATATAATACCTTTTGAAAACTAGTATTTGAAATTATTTTCCTTTAACAGGCAAGCCTGAAAATCAGACTCAGCAGAGCAAGCTCTCTACTTTAGCAGCATGATCGTTCCCACTGGAAACAACAGAAAGCTTCAAAGTCACCAATTACAATGCAGCAGTTCAAAAAAAAAAAAAAAAAAAAAAAAAAAGAGAGAGGAAAAAAAAGCACCTCATAACCTCTGCTGCAGGAACAACAGCAAATTTCCACAGCACTTCCATTCAAGTGCTTTCAGTTCACAGAAATTAAATTGCTTTACTGCGGCGATTTCCTTTTACACTCTGATATTACTTTATATTATTTGACATTAATAGGGTATCGCAGGTTGGAGGTCAGGGTTTTTCCTTATTGGAATGTGGCCACTACGCAGGGTTTATCAGCCTTCAATACAAGGTCAGAACAGTGCGAGCGAGCAACATGGAGCAGGATGGGGACAACAGCTCCCCCCTGGCTGCAGGATGGGCATTTTTGTACTGGGATTTCAGGCAGAAGGCAGAGCACATGCACACCTGACAAAACCAATTAACTAAACATAGGCAGGAAAATGTCACTATTTTACTTTGGTTCTCAGTTCTGGAGAGAATATGTAGAGTTCAAAACTGAATCCCATGTATTGGTGATTGCCACCAAAAAGCAGCAGACTGCTGGTCAGGACTACTTGGGTACAAAGGCAGAGGGCAAGCTCAGTGCCTCCTGAACACATGACATTGCCCTTCTGCTGTTGTTCTTTCAATTAAGAACAATGTATTTTCTACAACATTATATTTCTGTATAACCAGTCATCACCATTTGGCTGTTGGAACCACCTTGCTGTAGTTTACATGCAAATAAGCTTATGTGTACAGACACACACACAGCCACAAGATAAATCCCATTTCAAAACCTTACTTAAAGGCAGAAACATTTATCCCAACACATCTTCTACCATCAGCTGTTTATTTCAATGCACCGAAGTATGAAGCTGTGAGAATGAGAAAGTAAAGCACAGCATACACCCTGCAACGCTCCCAAACTCACAGTTTGGGCCAAACAGCCACTGCTGATCAATGCAGAAGGAGTGGTTCTCCATTTCCTACCAAGCATTTCCACCAAAGTGCTGTAACAAGATCTCCTACAACCCAGGCTTCCTTATTTCTACTGGAAAAGTAAAACAAACTGTGTTGTCGGGTCTTGTGTAAGAATACACACTTCACATGGTTACAGCTACAGTTGCCAATGAGCTCAAAGATGCTGTGTGATGCCTGGCTATTGATTACTTCATTTTCCTTCACTCTGCACTTCGCAACAGATCTCCCAGTCATTAGTGACAACTGGCCCACAAACATCATGTTACATAAAGGGGTTATTAAGAAAAAAGAAAACATACATAGTGATGCCAGCATGCACACACTGCATTCTATAACCAACCAACTTTTATAACTGCTCTGCTGACTTCCTCCTACACACTACAAGTAACACAAAGTAATCTGTGGCTTGTAATAAAAAGTTGTGGTTGCTTATAAGTAGCTTTTCAGAACCATGCAAGCTGCTGCTTGAAGCCAACTGCCTCGTGCCACTGCGCATCTCCAGGAAGGGCTTTGCAGATCCCATCCCCCCACGTGCACTGGCAGGACCCAGGAAAAAAGGAGCTCCTGCCAATGATGCATACCTCACATCACCTCCTCTGGAGCAGAAGAAATGCCAGATTTATGCTGTGGCTCAGAATGGGCCTCAGGATGCCTCGAACTCGGTCACTTCCACATGCTTTGACAGCCTCAGAACCAGATGTAGGAATATGTTTCTCACCCCAAAGACATTAATAAAATCTGCACATTTCTTTAAAAACTGCTTTCACCCTAAGATTAACTGTGCATGACCAAAAAAAATATATATTGAAATACCATGAAGTTGCAGTTAGAAAGGTAATGCCACCCTTCAGATAAATTGGAGCAATCAGTTAAGTAAAACCAGATACCTATTAAAAACCTCTCTGTTAACATTTCCATCCCCATTATATTCTCTCATCACTGGTTAGTCACTCTCTGTATTTTAACACATAGGAAACTCAATTCTCCTTAAGGTGAGAAATATACTTGCCTTAAACACAATTGAATATGATTCACACAGGGGTCCCTGACACTATCACAGCTTTGATATGAAAAAATAATCATCTGACATCAACTGATAAAAGCCCCTAGTGTCATATTATTTAAGCAAGGTCAATTGCCCGTGCCAGTTGTTCTTACCAGAGTTCACGTTATATCACTGGTCCCATCATCCTGACCTTCCCTGCTGTCACCCCCATTACAGTTCAATTAACAGAGGAGTCCTGCAGTGGCTTGATGAGCAGCTGCTGCATCTACCTGGCAGTAATGCAATAAGGATACACCATAGGAAGAGATAATGAGAAGTCAGCCCAGTTGTTCCGTCTCCCCATAGGAGAGCAGATGAGTTTGGTTTATGGGAAAGAGCGTGACCTAAGAAAATTATCCACTAATTTCATATTTCAGAGTCTCAATGTGCTACTGGTAACTTAAACTGTACTCTGGCTTCTCTACCTACACAGTCCACAAGTGCCCAGCTTGTGATTAACATTCCTTCTCACATTAAAAGGATACACCCTGGAAAAATTTTTCTCTGTCAGTTCAGCTCGAACAATCCTGCTCATGCATTCAAGCACTTGAGCACAGCAAACACAACTACCCAAGTAGCAGACAGAATGAAACTCCTACCCTGGCCAAACCTAGAGAAACACTTTCACAAATCCAAGATCTTCCAGGTTCTCTTATTTTGCAGACAGTTCCCTCCTTGCTCCACAGAATACAACAACCAAAATTATCAGTGTCAAGAGAAATGCTCACCTCCTCCTCACTTCTTCCCTTCATTTCCTTTTCTACCTTTCTTGTAGACTCTCTCCTTGACTCTCTTACTCCTCTGTTGATTTAGAACCACCTACTCCAAGTAGAAAAAAAAAAATAAAAGGAAAAATCATCACTAACGACACTGAGCCATCTGCCACTCTTCCTCTTCACATCAGCAAGAATCATAGGTGGAGAATTTGAGGGATCTGCAGAGCTCTCTCTCACACTCGGTGTTATGGATCAAACAGGGCTGAAAATTTCTCTGCCTCCACTTGAGGATTTTAATTTCTTCCATTCATCCTATTTCTCCTCCTCTAAATACTAAATCCAAGAGCATTTTTTCCTCTATACCACTTCCACTGATGTTCAAATTCTGACCATCTCCTCTTTACCCCATTACGTTTGGTTCATTCCTTCTAACCCCCACATTCATTGTCACCAACTTCAACTTCTAGGATGAAGGCTTATTTTGCTTTTGATTGCAAAGTTCTCAATGTTCAATGATCTCAAGCCCTACTTCAGTGACTTTATTCACTGAAACAGGCACTTTCAACTTAATTTCAAAGAAACTTTCTATTTTATGACCTCTTAATGCCATTCAGGCGGAGATTTACTGAAGAAGATGGGCGTGAGGTTAAGCCACCTTTCCTCCCTTAGCTCTGCTAATGTGGTTAGCAAACCATGATGAATTTATGTGGTTACTGTACCTCTTGTATCTTCTCTCCTGTGCTTGGCCTCTTTTCTCCAAACATGAGCTTCATCTGACACCCATCCTTCCCAGCACAGCCATCTGCACCATGCTACTTGCTGACAGCACACCCGTTCCGACCACTCTGACTACCACCATCAGGCCTGCTCCTTCTGTGCTCACTGGAGGACAGGCTAATTGCAGCTGGCAGCTCCCTACTTACCTCTGCAGGTCTCTAGCCCAGTCTCCTGCTGAAAGCAGGATCAGGCAGCTATGAATCACATAAGCTATTCTACACCACCCTCAAAGGTTTTTTTTCTGCTGCCCAACACAGAGCTTAGACTACGAAGCTCATGCCAACTGACATCAGATCTCAACTTGTACTTCAGCTCCTGCAAATCCTACAAAGCTAGCAGCTTTCCTCCATCACAGGATAATTCTCTTTTCTTTAATCAGCCCTGCCATCTCCTTCTGCCCTTTAGCTTAATCACCTGCTGCACATCTACTCCTAGCTACCTTTTTCTCACTGCCCAAACTCTTCCTTATCCTCTGCCTCTAATTCTTTCCCGCGTTAAATTAGTCGATTTCTACTAGAAGATAACGGATGTAATTTTATGACACTTGCCACCTTCTCTTAGCTTGGTTTCTCACCCCATTACAATGTTTTGTTCCTTCTCCTAATGAGGTCTTTGCTCACTTGCATCTCCCCCTCTCCTATGTTCTGATTCCCCGGGGTCATTTTCCCTGCCTCCTACATTTTCTCCTTCATTGTTTTCTGCTTCCTTCCCTTTCTGGAACAGCTTACGAAGGAAACAGCACAGACACACTACATTATATCCAACACAGTACACCATACCAATCTGAGAGCTGAAAATAATTACAATGTAAAAAAAAAATAAAAACCACTAAAGTTAAGGTTGCCTTGCATGAATTCATTATCATAATCATAATTACTTTTAATATTATCATATTACTGAAGTCTACATTAAATGTTATTTACAATCTTTGACTTCTTTTGCTGTTATCAATTGGTGACGCTTGCTTTCAACACACTCTTAAGCTTTCCTCACACTTCTCTCCAAAACAAGCAGACAGTCCTCACAGGCACAAACAACTGCAATTTAAAAAGTTAGGCACTTCATTCTTATGTATTTAATGCAGCACATAACTATTATTTTTTTAACTATAAGTTAAAAACTAACTATACAAGTTAATAAACACACTCCAGATTAGATTCAATTTGAGTTAAAAAAAAAAAAAAAAAAGAGAAACTACACAACAAACACTGTACCAAATAATTTCATGATGTTCCCTGGCTAGTTTTGTTTCAAAGCTCTGTTGCATTATTAATGGAAAAGTAAAACCTATCTATTCGGACATATTGGGCACAACTCTAAGCTGCCTGCAAGGAATGTAAAACACTGCTGCAGGGGAAGGACTGAGAACAGCTCTCAGGGTGCCAAGCCTGGCTAACAGGTGTATTTTAAGAACACAACAGGAGGGAGTCCAACGTTTTGAGTTCCAATTACCAAGCCTTGACTTGCATTTTGACCAGGAGATTTTGTGGTGAATAGTGCATGATAAAACACTTATTTGTTCTGAAAAAGAAATTAGAAACGTGGTTTTCCTACTAGTCTATGGACACTTATCAGAACGTATTAACTTGCAAAAGTCTGACATACATTATTCCCTATATACTGCACTCCTCCAAGTCAGGTGGATAAATGAATGAGTCAACTAATGCATAAAAGCTTTCATACAATTCTTCACACTGACAGAAGTTTACTTCAGTATTCATTTTCTGTGTGTTCCAGAATTTAAATAAAAATTGAGTCAACCTTTATAGTCACAGAGATTACCAGCTTCCTCAATGAAATGGTGTGCTTTAAATTACATAAAATATCCCTTGCTGATAAATTCCCAAGTCTCATATATTCTTGCCTGCTGAAAGTACAAACACTGCTATAAACACTTCCAATATTAAAATCTGCATTCATTCTCAGGCTTGTCTTCTCCATGGTTTGAACTATTGTACTGTCCTTTAGCATTTTCTTCCATCAGAGAGATGGGAATCTGAACTAAACACATGACTTGACAGTAGCAGCAATCCAATACATCTGATTACTTTTGCCCTTTAAAATGTAATTTTATGCCAGATTTGTGTAAATACATTGCGAGTCCCAGGCATTTCTTGAAAAACTGGTCTACCAAACAATATTCAGCAGAGCCAGCAGAAGAGCTGGGTCATAATTTTGTCTTTATATTTTTTTCCTCATGTGGTAAAACCAGCAGGGAACTGGGTTACTACTAGACTCAAAACTCCATTTACTACGTCATTTTTCTTCAGTACATGAGTCTTTTTAAAGGGCTGCAATTGCTTTGAGTTACACAAAAAGACCGATCTGTATAAAGTGGAAATTGTCCCCCATTCTACTTGAAGACTGGGATTTTGTCATGCCAGCAATTGTTTCTTAGGCACAGTCCACAATGAAGGTAGAGGACAAAACTAGAAAATTTGTTGTCCTGGGGGAAGAATTTCCCCTGGCTTACAGGTAAGAGCACATTTACAGATATCAATTTGCTTAAAATGACAGGCTCTGCCTTCCTGTTATCTTCCCTTCTAGATACAATTAACAGTGGGTTGGACTCCGTGTTAATGAATGCCGAAAGCAACTTGGAATTCCCTCATCAAGGACCTCTGTATACGGCAATTCAGCAAACAATCTCCTAATCATGTGTAAGAGCTCAACTAAATAATGATTTTAATGTAATCCTATTTAGTAGCTCTTGTGTCTTCAGTTCTGATGCCAGTGGTGCTCACAGCCTAAAACAAGCAAGCACAAAGAACGAGGTAAACTGGGTGAACAGCAAGAAGAAATACAACTCTCTTGAGTTGTATTATCCCTTGAAGATAATTTGATGGAAAAAAAGAAAAAGATAAAGCCACCCTAAGTCCAGAAGCATAGAAACAGCTTACAGCAGAACATAAAACTTGTTTTGGTTTTCCTGGACCTCTAGCCATTCAGACAAACATAATACAAACTGCAAACAGAAAGATGACTCAGTTCTCCAACCTTATTTCTTACCAATGACTTCCAAGCAATTTTCCAAAGTTTGCCTGCTTCCAGCTGCAATATTTAAGGTTAAACACCTCAATGATCATTACAATTGGTTTTGTAACAAGCATTCTAAAAAAAATTTTTAAATGCAATAGCTCTTTGCATCTGTGCAACTAATCTACCAAAGCATTGCATACACTGACTAAGCTTTGAAGCAGCATTAAAAATTATCAATATCCATCCCAAAGGAAAGATGCTCACTGATAAAACCTACCCACATACAAATTAGCCACCATAATAAAAGACTGTGGAAGTAGGTGTAAATGGATTATGTTGTACTTAATTCTTCCTTCATTTTAATCCCAAACTCTCCAAATCACAAGACATGAAACTACAGGCATGAAGAGGAGCAAAAAGCGGTGTTAGATGTACAACATGTGAAGGGAACTGTTGTTGTGCGGACTATGTGACTGGCCTGAAAGGGTCAGTAACGTGTTACAGTGTTTCATCCTGAAAGGGATGGATACTTCTAGCAAAAACAACAGTGACTGACTGGCAAAGGAAGAAAGAACTTATGTTTCGGTAAGCAGAACACAAGAAACTAGGATAAGGGAGTACAAAAACAGCTGCTTGCACACAAGCCTTTGCTTTGTGCTTTGTTTCACACTTGCTAATTATTTACGATGTTGTAGTGTATCCAGTCTATAAAACGAATGAGCCTTCAATAAACGTTGCTTTTGTGCCACCAGAGCCTAAGCCGGTCTGTCCCAGGCGTCTTGAGCTGGTCTCCGTCACACATGTAAAAACAGTCTTCCACTGTACTTCTATATGCTGCAACTAGTGATGAACATTTACCTATATAAATCTATACCTAATAGATGTTTTCAGCAGCATCTGAGACTTAAGAATCAATTGCACACTTGTATCTTAGAATAGCTAATAAGAACAGACACAAGAAAACTCGCACAATATGCAACATTTAACAGAAAAACACAGCCACATGTTTTCTCACACAAAATAGATAGAGGTAATATCACAAGCTACATATTTCTAGTCTTCTGGAATGTACTCAAGAAGATCTTAAAGTGCTTTAACAATGTCTCTATACAGGTTCCATTAGGGATGTAAGGCAATGCCATGTCTGTGGGCTGAGGACATATCCGACTGATCTAGCTGGTGCCGAGGCACCAGTGGCACCTGCGCACACAATTCATCCTACAGATAGAGCACTGTAATGTGCACATATCTGCAGCAGATAAAACACTGTGCTGAAGTAGCAGCACATAACCTATCTTCAGATGAGCACGCTGCAAGTACAAATAGAAAAGGCAGCTTCATAACTGCACTGAATCATAAGCTGTAGGTTCCTTTGCCAGGACCACCTTAGAAGACCTTGCGTAGGCCACAAGGACCCTCCAAACTCTAATCTCTGCTTTCAGCACTCGCTGAAGTATTTGCCAGCATTCCAACACAGAACAGCCATTGGATCTCATAGAAGAGGTGACAGCCAGGAGCAAGGAGCTGATGGCACACGCCCCAGAGAGGCCAAGCTGGTGTCACGGGGCAGGAGGAGCTGACAGCTAACTCAGATATCTTTCTCTTGCTAGCACTAAGATTGACGCACTGGGAAAAATCATTTAAGCCATGAGTGAACATAACAGAAACACTTCTACTAAGGAAAAAGAACGAAAGGAGTTTGACTATTTCTGGCTTAGGTCAATTACTATCAGAGATTTGCACAACGCTCCTAAGAAATGACTGCTTCTCTTCATAAAACTTGCACCAGCATCAGAACTAGCCTGAGACAGTCTCGTTCTAATAGCAATTTGACTTCCAGGTAATCAAAGCAGCACAGCACTGAGCCAGTTACTTTTCTAAACAATCCCCACTGCAAACTGTTGCACTGGGAAAGGCTATGAGACCCAAATTACTGCACAGCCAAAAAGAAGGTGAAAGTAGGATGAAATGTGCACAGAGACCTGCCACAACTAAAGAAGACAGTCAATTATTTAAAGAAAGTGCCTACCCATGAAGCTCACCATGGAGAGCCCATGTAATAGGGAATCACATCCAATTATGGACAGAAAGCCCCTAGTTAAACAAGAAGGAGAAAGAATAATTAGAAGTTGCTGAAGTGGTGCCTCGGGCTACAAGAAATACCTGTTTCAGTAACACAACAGAAGAACTGCTGTGCCCTAACACAGCATTGGTGTCCACAGGGCAAAGAAGCAGAGCCCACCCTGCACCCCAGGAGCTACAAGACCCCCCCAGCTGCAGACAAGGGAAAAGCTCTGGAGCAGGGGACAGGTCTCCAACCTTCCTGCCTATTTCAAGAGGAAAATCCATGAATCCTCTCAAGTGCCAGGTGAACAGCAATGTAAAAGCTCCAGCAAATGCACCTGCTTAATTATTTTAGTGCCCAAATGTATGCTGTGCGTACCACGTGTGCTCCACCACTCAACGGTGCACTTGAACGTGAAAGGTGAACGTTATCAGAGGCTGGTACACAACACTCAAAGGCTTCAGTTTCAGTGGCATTTCAATGGATGCTTCAATCACATGACACACACCAGAACACCAGATGAACAGTTTGCTATTTTTTTCTCTTTACATATTTGTTGTATTAAATTGCATTGTTTGTCAATGCAAAACAGCTTGTAGAGGGAAATAAGTCAGAATACCAAGCTTCCCTATTTTCCCTTCCCGCAAGCTGCCAGCTTTCACTCTCACATACCTTTTCTCACCAGAGAGGATTCAGGAGTTGCTCTCAGCTAAAAATAAATGTATCATTCTGTGAGCACTGATTCATCAGGAATGAACAGTACAGCAAGATAATTCCTTTCTGCTTCCACACAGACACTTCCACACAGGGTGCCGTGATGGAGCATGCCTACCAAGCCCATACCTTGACATCATCCAAACAACCCCACCAGAAGCTGCTTTCCCTTTCAGTACAGAAAAGTTTCTGTAAATCCATAATCCCTTTTTGTCTTACTAACTTCTGAGCAGATTAGTAGATAATTGTTTTCATGCAAGCTTTTCAAATTTATTCTCTATTAAAGACTGGCATTAAGCAGGTCAAACAATCCTCCTGAAGTATCTGCTGTATCTTCCACTTCACCTACAGTATGTATTTTAAATACAGATGTGATGCTTATTTGAAAGTGTCAAGAGTCAAAAACCATATTTTAAAATAAGTTCTTCCCATAGCAAACCATCATTTACAGCATCAATTTATAAACCAAACTATGAAAAAAAAAAAAAAAAAAAAAAAAAATGATGTTGGCAAGGACTCAGTCCAAAAAAAAAAAAAAAAAAAAATCACTAAAACAAATCACTCATTCAGCAATACTTTCAGATGTGAGTCATGATTTCAGGTGCTCCTTTCAGAACAGCATAAATGGGTCAGGATTGCAGAAAGCTGGGGATGAGAACCTCCAAAAACCAGCCTCTTGCACTGGTAGCTGCAAGAAATGAAAAAGGAACATATCCAAAATTATTCACGTTCCATATACTATTGCAAATTCTCTTCCAATTGCCTGAGGGGGCTAAAATAGCAGTCTGTGCAAAATAAGTGTCCATTAGGCTTGCTGCAATTTCCAGACATACCGAAAATAAAAAGGCTACACACACATATATATATAATCCTAACACGTCAATGTTATTTGGGGATTAAAATTAACCTTGTATCTTAATAAAAGCTATTATGCTGTGCTACAGAATAACGGAAACATTAAGATAGATTAGAAATGTTAAAGACAGCTCATGCAAGGAACTAAGCCTCTACAAAGAAGCAGATTCCTTCTGAACGGATCAGTTCTGGAAGCTGTACCACAGGATGTAATGTTAGTGCAGAGAAACGGTAAGAAATTCTGTCTAGATCAACTCTGATGCTTACACTTCTTAATTAGTGAAATATATATGAATTTTTCATGATATAATTTTCAATTTCTTCAAAAAAAAAAAAAAAAAAAAAAGAAAAAAAGAAAAATCATGAGACCAAAAGCTCTCCCTAAATCTTTATCTGAAATAAAAGGAGTGCTTAACAAATGTATAAGGGAAAGTTACCTCATGTGATACAAGCTACTGCAGTGCCAGACCTGATCCTGTTGGCACTCAACTCAAACGAAACTTGTTTGTAATTTAATGCACGTCAAACACAAATTACTCGGTTAACACTCTTTTTACTTCATTTCCAGAAGGAAAACCACATTTCTGGATTAAATCCCAGAACATTTAATGCATGCAGATAAGCAGTCCTATACATAAAATGCACTCATTAATGTACTTATTAACTGCGTTCATCAGTAACGTTTCATCTACCATAGCCTCTTAGAAATACCACAGGAAAGAAAGAAAATCATATTTTGAACCAAAGTGAAAAGAAAGAAAAAAATCCAACATTAAATCCTCAAAACTCAAAGTGCAATTTTCTTCTGATTCTGAAATAGTTTAAGAATATCAGGAAAATGAAGGCTTTCCAGAGAAACACAGCTGCAAAGAGCAGTGAGCAGACACACACAAACCAAACTGTATGATAGAGACCCCAAACTTGAGCCTGTTTAAAGCTGTATTTAGTCAGCCTGCATGTGCCTCTTAACACACTGCTGAAAGGTGGTTATGCGCAGTTCTAGTTTAGCTGTTTATCATTCCAAGGAAAATAACTGGAAAATGAACCATAGCCCATATAATGAACGGCCATTTATATTTTTAGACTCTACTCTGAATCACAGCAAATTCCTGTGCTCACAGGAAATCAAGCATCATACAAGAGAAAAGGGCAACATATGAGGCACCTCGTCCCTGCACACTGCCTACTCTTGAATCAAGACATTGCTTGGCACGATTCCTCTGTCTTTCATTGTCTCCAGCAGAAGTGCAGCCTTTTAAGCATCTTATGTTGGCTTCTAATGTAAAACACAGTAAGTAAATGAAATCTAGACAGCACCTACCCATTCTCCTCACTAGAAGTTACAGTCTCATTTCAAAAGAAATTAAAATATTATAATTGCATCAGGAAAAAAGAAAGCACTTTCTGCACATTTCCTTCACTGTTTCATCTTATTAAATCATCATCCCATAGGCGTACCAAAGCATGGTTATGTATGGATGTACCACAGATGCCCACACTCTTTCTTCAAGCTTCCTACACAACCTCAGCTGCCTCACTGTCTCATCCACATCCCGAACTCCTCTTCACACCTCCTCACCCTTTCGTACACCCTATAGCACTTCTAACTTCAGCCTGTAGCCCCAGTCAGCAGCCGTGAAGAGGCCCCAAACCACACACATGCATTATCATCCCAAAGCGACACGATGCTCACCACACATGCTGCAGCCTTTCCATCAACAGAAGCATTAATTTTGACTGTCTACTTCAGGCAGCGACCAGCTTTCATTATGTGTATAGAAACATAATTGCCTTTGAGACATCTACCTCTCTATGAAATTTGGTTTAGACTGCAGCAGGCTAAGAGGCACTAACAAACCAGGCTAAAAATAAGATGTAATAATACATTACATACAAGCTCATAATCAATTACCATATATAATTTGACAGCACATTCTATATTATTTGAGATGAAATTGATTGTCTGGGACTGGCATAGTATCAGGTCTCCATCTAAAAATAAGCACCCCAGCTATAATAGGGGAAAAAATACCTCCATAAATATTGCTCTTACAGTCCTCCACTATTGTGTTTCTTTTCCTTAAGGACCAGATCTACACATCATGCTGCTGAATGAGAATCTCCTTTATTTCAGAAAAGGAAGTTTTCTGTCTTTCACGGCTGCATCATAAAATTTGCAAACAATATCCTCAATGCATCCTAAGGGGCTCGGAATCCCAACAGAAAATTAAAAGCACTTCAATATATCTTCCTACTTTAAATTGTAAGATAAGTGAAAAATTGACAGATGTTTTTAAGATTAAATCAGCCAGCACCAAATCCAAGCAGAGAACTGATGCAATGAGGACCGACTTGCAGCAAAGCACTGCTCAGCACAGCCCAAGGCTCTGACATCCCACACATACTGTAGGGGCTCAAAAATGTACACAGTCCAGCAGCTGCACGTTGCACCCCATTCCCTCGCTGTGAGCCCCAGGCCTGCAGGCAATGTGCTCACATACAAAGCTGCACCACAACCTCCATCCATTTGGCTTTTCTCCCCACAGCAGTCAAGCAGCACACAGAAAATTGAATCAGAAGGGTAGACAAATAATACATCACAAATCGTAGTGCTAGAAAATCTTCCTGCACTTTGAAAGAAACTTTCAGCTGAAGCCTTAATTTGTGGGAATTGAAAGGCTCATAACAATTTATGTTGGATTAAGGTTCCTGCCCAGTTAAATGCCAGTACTGACAGTCCTAGATGAGTAACCATCAGCCACATGTTTACAGGCATCACACTGGAGCACGCTGCCCTTGACCTGCCTCCCCTCACTTCAAATCAGGCTCTTCTGGGGATGCAAAAGCTCACAACCCAATATCAACAGCTGAGAACTACACTCGATCTCCTAGGCATTTCCAGCAGTGGATGGGCACCTTCACAACTCTCAAAGCCTAATGAGCACTCCAATTTGGTTAATTTGCCAGTGACATGCACCGATAAAACTGGAAACTCTTTCCAAAGTTGCTCCTGACATGTAGGCTATTGGCCATATCCCCACCAGCTCCCCACACAGTTATTGAAGGGGTGTTGCAGGTGTTCAGAGCAGGCGTCCCGCAGACTCAGCCATCTCCCCAAGATCTATTCCACAAGAGCCCTTAAGCATGTTGAGAACTGTGATCCTCTGTGAAGAAAAGATACCACTTCCCAAACAAACATCCCCTGCTGCAGCACCAGCCCATCACCACCCTACTGCCAGCCTCAGACAGGGAAAGAAACATCACGTTGACTCTGTAAGAGGTTATGGATGCAATGACCAAATTGGAAGGGAGAAGTATGAAAGTGTATTTGAAATCTCATTCTGCTTGTAGCTGCTGATGTCTCTCAGAGCACCTCCATGCTACCAGCTATGAAGATGAACTGGCAGAACTTCTGTCCCGTAATATTACATTACCTAACCAGTCCTCTCACACCACACACCAAGACTGAGCAGAGAGCAGACCACCAGAGAGCACTGGCAAGGCAGCCAGCAGCCTTCACAGGGAGTGGAGCAGCTTCCAAGAATTCTCCACTGCGTTTCCCTCCCAAGGAAAGGCTCCAAGTCCTCACCTGAACTTGCTGCCGCTAAGCTCCAAACAGCTGTGCCTCCTCAGTTCTCAGAGCTGGATTACGCAGAGGCAGATGTAATGCAAGGAACATCCTCTTCTCGTGTACTCTTGCAAATGCAGGTATCTCTCCTTTCCCTGTTAGCCGCCTCAATTTCCATTTCGTTTCTAATTTGCATACTTTTTCCAGCCTAGCTGGTTTTAGCGCATTTACCACGCTATAAAAGATTTATAAAGTTTAACAGCAATCATGTATCATTTTCACGATACATATGTTTTACTAGACTCCCAGTGTATTGCTTGTTTTAGCTTCTCAAAAACATTATCTACGATATAACAACACAGATGATTCACTTGATTTCAGCATTTCTGGCCATATATTTTCTGCACGGAGCAAAGAATCACAAGACAAATCCAGAAAAGGATTCAGAATCTTTTTATGCAGTGCTTAATATTCTTGCAGAAGTCTCAATTTATTTTGTGTTCAGTCTCTGTTAACATCTTTCAGATGTCCTGAGGAAGCCCCACCAAGCTCGCCCTGTCCTCAGGAATCATCCACCTGCCCTCCTGCCTTTCCGTAAGCAAAGCAAAGCACCCAAATTGACACGGTTAAACTATGAAGTGAGTCTGACAGCAGTATTCAGCTAGTCCTTGAGATGACTTAGGCTGCTGAGATGGACATAAGTCTGTTCCAAGTATCATTGGAAAACAAATTCATTTGTCTAGGTTGTGCTGTGTCCTGAAACCATAACATCTTTCATTTCAAGCTACCACAGTCATGGAGAGCTTATGAAACATCAAGACTCATCACCTGCACTATAGCAATCCACCTGTGTTATCACCTATTATTCCACAGCATGGAGCAGCAATCTCCTATGACCTTGAAGTTACCTCTTTCTTGCAAGAGACATACAGCATCATTTCCATACGGCAGAAGCAACTTCTGGAGCCCCAAATCATATCGACTCTCTCACTGTTTTGCCTTGTGTCTCTCTATACATCCGTAATCCCCAAAGACTCCAGCATCAGCATAAAGGTTCTTCTTTCAGCTTTCTGCTGAAACAAACACCAGCAGCTGACAATCTGTGCTTCACTGGCATCGCTGTAAAAGTAACAGCACTGAACAGAACCTAATTCTGAAGTTTTCTCAGTGGGCCTTTTTCTTTGTTTGTTTTAATATTATTTTCACACCTTTTTCATCAGTTTATTGGATTCAAGATAACGGTGACTGCCAATGTCATGTCCAAACCCACACTTCTCTGCAAAGCCCTTAAGCTCATCTCTAAAGCCCTGGCTTACTTCTGGATGTTACAATGTTGGCCACACAGCCTAGAGTTCTGACACGTTTTTCTCTGTTTACATACAGCACAGCCAGATGAAGCTGTCTCAGGTGCAAACCCTTCCCAGCCTTCTCACATCTAGTTTGCTGAAGGGTATCAGTACCTCCCTGTCACTGATGGGGCTCTCAGAATTACCTCACATCTGCAAAAGCGCTGACAGCCTCTGCAGCATCACTGAACATTTCAGACAGTATGAAGTGTTCACATTCTCACCTTTTACCATTCTGAGCTTTTTAATGACTACCCGCACCCCCACTGATAACCAGAACTGAGAACAGGAACTTGGTACTTCCATGCTCTCTATTTCTGGCAGATTTGCTTCCCAAAGTGCAGCTCTAGCAGTCACCATTCCCTTCCCTGCCATGGCTTAGGCAGCACTTTTCTGGGAGATGTCACCTGCAGTACTTCACTACTTAGGTCCCTAAAACAGTCTTTGCTTTCTTGAGCTCATAGGAGCACGCCTGTGAGACTAAAATTCAGTGTAACTCAGCAACATGCTCAACCATACATGACATCTCCATTCCAGGATAGAAAGGAGGAGGACTTGGAAGAAGGCTGTATTTTCTACCCCCTCATAAGCCACAAGTGGGTGTTTTTCCCTCATGAAAGACAACTGTTTTTAAATTAATCTGATAGCAGCTCAAGCAATCCAAAACCCAAAACTTTCCGATAGGCATTTCAGTACACAGGCAAAACATTTTACACCCGTCTTCCTCTGGCTTTCCCACTCATCAATGCCAAGAGAGTGCAGCACAATTCTGAAGAAATCACGTAAAAATTGATTAGGTAGAAGTGTAGATACCTACATTTGTGCTGTCTATAAAAGATAAGCTGACTGATTGTTGATGAGTATCCGCTCAGCAACAGCTGTGTAACATTCACCTTTTGCCCTTTACTTCTGTCTGTTGTTTGCTCTACTCCAAACAGCATTTTCTAGTGGTTACAAAACAGAAACCACATTATTTACATTACAATACAGCACTGTAATAACCACCCTACACAGTGGCATTTTGTAACATGCAGATTTGGTAGAACATAAATTTAAGCTTAGAAAGTACCTTGTGCTATGCATTATACCTCACTTGATATTTCCTACACTCTTCCTAGCCAGTTTCCTGACTGGCTTCCCAAGGAGGCCTGGGCTACCAGCTCCTACCACAGCCAATGAGGCACTGACAGTGCCACAAACCCTGACATGGAAGAGTAACCTTACATATATACACAGACTTTCATATGATTAACTTTTTCACAACCTTTATGGTTCTCTATTTCAACAGATTTCTCATAGTGCAGTACAGTATTTCTGTTAATACAGACATCACTATTTTAGAGCTACAGCAGAAGTGTGCAGTAAGAGCAGGGGATGTCCTGCATAATGACTAGTTAATCAGGTGTGTATGCTCAGTACCAACTAGATTCAACAGACTGCAGAAGGCAAAAACAGTACTGCAGTCCAGCTACAGGAATTTATCCGTTCCCTTTGGGTTAAACCACATCTCGTTAAAACATTTCAAAGCAGAGACAGCATCAAGTCATTCTGAGCAATGACCTTCTAGAAAATTTCACGTGCAACCTCCCAATATTTGGGAGTGAAGAAAGGGTCTATACCACATAGTAACACTGCACCAGTGTCCTACTCACTGGGAGGTTTTTAAAGGGCAAGGCTCCTGTCCTACAAAGCCACCCACAGGAATGAGAGGTTATGGAGGGACACACTTTTGGCATTTCACCTTCTAAAGATCTGCAATGTTATCTCACATACAGAATTGCCCCAAATTTATACTGAAAAGACCCTTTAAGTTCTTAATATATAATCTGAGCATTACATCAGCAGCTTTTAAAAAATGCATTTGAATGCACCAGAGAAAACCAGTAGAAGTTTTTAGAACAGTTCATTATAAATCCTTTTAAATATGATCTACATTTGATCTTGGTATCTTGTATGGCAGGGATTTGCTTCAATTACTCTCTTAATCAAAATAAAGGAAACTGATAAATCACAAAAACCTCCAAAACAGGTAATCGAAGCAAGAACCTTAAATGAAAGTAAACCAGCAAAAGTTAATCATAAGGCTTTGCTCTGATTTGATCATCTATCATATTATTTTTCCATTGCATTGGCCTTTTTTTTAAAAAAAAAAAAAAAAAAAAACATGCAAGGTTGTACAGTGATGTATATAAATACATGAAGTCACCTTCAAAGACCAAACCTCTGCTCACAATTCCCTTCCCTGCCTTGCAAGCAGAGGCCTCAGGTCCCAGCAAACAAATCACATCACCTGGCCCAAGAAGAAACACCACTGCCTTGTGGATAGGTCTCATTGCAGTCTTCAGCAGAAGAACAATGAACCAAACAGCTGCAAATTCTTCAGAACATTGGTAACCATAGGATGTCATCCCTTAATTCAAGCCACACAAATCACATTTCCTTCCAGTAATCATAAATTGTGAAAGTGAATGAAAATACTTGTAAAGGTTCATGACTTTCTTCTTACATCAGTTTTCAAAAATAATTTGATGTTTTTTAACATTAAAAGGCAATCAAATAGATATAGAAGGAGAAAACATTTGGGTTTTAGTTATAATCAAATTTCCTTGATGGAAAGGGTTAGGTTTGTTAATATGAATTTGTCTCTTGCTTTAAGCACCGAATTCAGGATTCAATCAAACAGAAAATAAAATGCAAGTTCCCTATTACTTCAACAGAGCCCTTAGTTATAAAGAAACAACCTTTAATATTTAGCAGAATATAAAAGCAGCTGAGGTAGATACATACATACATATCTCAGCAGCACTAGCAAGTGGCAGCTCCCCCGTTAGCACAGTAATTATATGTTTGCCAGGTCTGTGTGCCCACCACCAACTACGTGGCAAGTTAATGAGGTGCTTTGCCAAGGGTGTAGCCTGTGTCTGCAGCACTGCATATGAAATGGGGCTGGTGCTGATCTTATCGCCTTCCCCATTTCTGTTTCCCTGATGGATGCTTCTGCAGAAGGAACAACATATTAAAACTTCCCGCAGCCACCTTCAGCTATCTGGAGCAAGACAGGAGACAGCACATTAGGCTTTGCAAATGTAGCATCCTATTGAGCAGGTACAACATTTTATCAGTAGGAAAACGACCGTATTTGGTACAGCTGGGAGCCTGAAGCCTGTCAGTACAATGTTTGGTCAACAAAACAAAAACGTGCTTTTGGCTTAAAGGCAGGGTAAGTCACAGAATCATTAAGGCTGGCAATCTTAGTGGTCTTTCATAAGTCCAACAATCTATCACATCTACTTAAAGCTGGCACAACTGGTCTCTGCCCATTGATCCACCCTACCCAGATCCCTCCACACATTCTTCCTCCTAACTTAGTGTCACTTGCAAATTTACTGATGATGCTCAGTGCTGAGGGTTGGAAGTGGCCAGCAACACACAGAACTGCAGCCTGCAGAAAGGGCTGTGCAATGCTGATGGGAGCACAGCCACTGGGCACTGAGCAAGCTCCTGGTCCTGGGCTCCAAGCAATTGCTCTGACAGTGAGCAGTTACAATTCATCTATCTATGAAAACATGAGCATATTAACATCCATTCATACCCCAGAAATCCACTGCTATTTGACCTATTCCACTAATTATATCACTGCCTAATTAGGTCCCAAGGGTGACTTTTAATCAAATTTACATCAGAGCTCATTCAGATTTACTCTAGTGTAAACAAGGTGAGAAGCCACGCAACGTGCGCAACACAAACATTTCTGGTGTCCACATTTATAGTTGCCAAAATATTCCACGGATTCCATTCAGAAAAGTTTCAGAGTTGCATTTTCTCTCCAGGCTCACAAATCACCACTTTGTGAGTTGCAGTCCACAGCTCTCAGCCTTCACCCGGAGAAATGGCATTGCTACCCGCAATCACCACACTACTGAGAAGGAGAAATTAACCCCCACTGAATAACACAGCACTGCTGCCAAACTGCCCGATGGCTTCCGACTCAGCTCCTTTGCAGCCCACTTGGAAAGAAATCAGCTGTTTGACACCATCTTTCTCTGCATCTATATCATCTCGTGGGCAGACCACTGGGAATCCAGTGTGCTTCCTCAGCATCAGCTGTGTGCCCCATCATATCCCAACAGCCTGCAAGTTTGTCTTAACTGCTCACTGCTCTTTACAGAAGAAAAATGAAAGCTGGAATAACAGAACCTCTCACTGCTTACAGCTTCTTCATTGCCAGCCAAATCTGCTCCAATAACAGAGGAAGACAAATGAGACTATTTCAAGTCCCCTTGCATAAATTATGAATATAATGCTACATAACACGTGCCTAGGCACTATCCCTGGTCAGAGAAGCAAACTACGTGCACACAGCGTGCACAATCAAGAGATCATCTTCAGTCCTGTCAACATTTGTCCAACATATATTTGTTTATTTTTAAAGATTGCCAAGCCAAATCCCTGCTTTCTGGTCAAATTTCTCTCCATTTCTCAATACCTTAACAATTAATATTAAAGCAGTGCCTCGCTTCATAGCACTGTAGCCCTGGAGTCCCACATTTTTCAAAAAGTTCTCTCTGTAAGGCCTCATATATGCAGCTTTCTAAGGTTTTCCCATTATCATTCTTCAAAGCTTGCTTCTGGGCTTGGTTTTTGGAGGGTTTATTTGTGTGCAAGTCCTACATCGAAGTACTGAAAAGTGCATAAGAATAGGGACACGCTTTGTATTGCAACTTATCTCTGGATTTATTTGAAAAGCATTAGAAAGCATAAAATGAGTAAAGACTGTAGTTTTCCTCTTCATTACACTTCTCCTCATCCATGCATAAACACCCAATTCTCTTTTGAGCATCTCAGGAAAGTCACTTGAGAGGGAAATCCAGAGAGCATCCAGAACTCTGCTTTCTTGGGGGACACCGCTGTGCTTCTGCCGCAGGACAGCAGCAGACCCATCCATCTGGGTGCTCTGGAGAAGCTTCCCAGTTGTAAACTGCACCACAGGCACCACCAGAGACACAAGATGAAAAACCACCTGCCCCAAACACCTCAGAACAAGCAGCAAGGCAAGGAGGTGAGATAATTAACCGTCCCTGTTCTCTGCCTTTTTGTATCACAGCCATCAAACCCAAATATACAGTGAGCATCTAGGGACAGTGAGGACAGGTCTGCCCACATACACAAGCAGAGGACTGGCTCCAAGCCTAGCAGAAATGCTTTAGGAATGTCAGTGTTCAAGTATAAGTTTCAATTTATATTAGAAAAAAAAACAAAACAAAACACACAAATCAGGAATTTTTTCCCCTGCTTTAAAGTTCTTTTCTCTTTTACAAATGAGCACAAAGGTACAACTGCTTGTAACTCACACTTGAACCCACACGTTATTTCAAATCTCACAACCACACTGAACTTCCTGCCTTTATGACCCTGGATTGAGCATTTTATTTAGCAAAACATCACAAAGGCTTAACATCAGATTTAACTCGCTTATCTTTTAAGTCAAAGCTGACTGCACAATGTAATAAGCACATGGCAATGGAGAAAACAATGTGCCAACTGATTATGTATTGAGCAACACCTGAATAAGCAGTAGTTGCAAGGAATATTATTCCTTTAAATCCCTCTGATTACATGGCGCTTTTTTTTGTCTATTTAAATATATAAGTTGCACTGGAATGTTAAAGCATTGGGTACACTTCTGATTGCTTTGTTCTGCTGTCAGCAGCAATTGCCCTGTTCAGCGTCTTCAGCTGAAGTTATCACTCACCCATCTGATTTTCTCCATACTGCTTGCAAAGAAAATTATAAAGTAGCATAGGAACAACTCTACAGAAAAAAACATATTCCAAAAATATGACATTTTTTAATGTTGTCTTTGGTGCAGTGGTTGGAGCACAGCTCTGCTCTGGATGGAAGCAGCCATGAGTGCATCTATGCAGTCTGCACTGACAGATCTCAGCCCCAGGGCAGAAGTGTTTATGTTGAAGCAAAAGCCCTCACTGTAGATAAGCCAAGAACAGCAGATGTAGCCCACAACACACCACACGTGTCTTACGGAAGACCCTTCCTGGATAGCTTAGCACACACATTAGTTTTAGCTATTTGCAGCCGTTGTTAAGATGATGACACTGACCCACGCCAAAAAAAAATCCCTTTGGAGATGGACAGCACCTCAGCCCAGGTTTTGTCATCTAACTTTTGCTGTTGTTTCAAACAAAAACCTAGAAGCTAGAAAATCCCAGCAGCACCAGCCCTAGATCTATATTCAAATGATGAGAGATCAATGCTCCCCTCTCCTGAGGACAAGGCAGATCAGCACTGAGGGTTTACCCTGCACTGCCTCCACCAACAAGGAGATACCCCAGCACACCCATCAAAAACAGAGACATTGCTGACAAAAGTCTTTGGTTAATCATCTGAAGGAACAGAAAAGCCAGGAATTGTGTATTATTAATGAAAATGTAAGTAATTCTGTAAGAGCCTCATTCCATTGCATAATACAGTTAAAGTTGCTTATAAGGCTTCCTTCCCGACACTTCAGCCAAATTAAAGCAGCTCTCCCAATTAGGAACAGTCTTGTCCTATGCACAGGGGAGCTGCAGAGCTCATCCACCACTGTCATTAAACCCAACTGCAATGGTTTACTTAATCCAGCAACTTTATGTTCTCCCCGATTACGAAGGTTACCTTTCTCACATACATTTTACATCAAAAGTGTGAGAGATGCACCTCACTGCAGCTCCATGTGCAAAGAACTGAATCTTAGAGTTTTAATCCAATCCCAGATCTAAATGAAGCCAAGAGCTGATGTGGAGCCCACTATTCCTCATCATAAGCCAAGCCCTGCATTCATCCTGCCAGCTCCTCACTGATGAATTATCCAAAATTCCACCACAAGCATTTAAAAATATTATGTAAGAGCTTTTGGCATTCAATACAATGGATTCTGTCCCTCTGGATGTATTTATGTAATTTGGAGAGCTGCAGGAAGGATATACAGCACAGCTATTGTAAATTCGGAGGAAGAACTGCAACCCAGTTTGCAATACAAAATGCCTTCAAAGTGACCTTTCACCACCGGTTATGAAAACAAAAAACTCAACCCTGTGGTAACCTTTCCCACTTCGCCTCAGCTCCCACATGAGGTGGAACACAGCACATTTCAACACAGTGTCTACATCAAAGAGTTCCTTCCCTTTGCATCCCATACACAACAGCCTGCACTGCCCACAAGCAGCTCTCGTGGGTCCGTGCTCTGCGGGCAGCAGGAATGAAACACAGAGCAGATGGCAGAGCCTCCTCTGCTCAGGCCAACACCCCACTGATTCTAGGAAGTGAACGACCCCACGTGCTACAGAAAAAGCCAAAATCCTCAGCTTGCTTTGATCAGGATGCTCTTGCTTTCCATTCCTCATATCCAGTAATCTGATTTTCTCAGATACAAGAGTGAGTCAGATGCAGCATTAGCATGATCTAGCTTTAACAGAACAAAACACTCCAAAATCCATAGATTCAAACTGCATACGTTCTGTGGATGTAGAGGTGGGCACAAGGACATCAAATACGTTCCAGGACTTCTCTACTTGTGGTTTGAATCTCCTCTCAATTTTCAGGTCACAATAACATTGGTCAGTGCATGTCAGGTCAAGTGATACCAAACCATCATTCATCTTGAGACCTGCGCCTGATCTCCCCCTTTGCATTACTTCTACAATGCAGGGACGGAGGCAGAGGCTGAGGAAACAGAGCAGAACCACATCACCCTGCAAGATGTGACAACTGCAAGAACACACTGTGCAGGAGTTCCCAACACACATTTCTCAATGCTTCTTCAAAACAACCGCTGGAGTTCACAGACAAATTTCTGCTGTTAAGGGTAGGCGCCCATGACTGAGATGTTTAAGCAAGGTACCTCAGTAATGCCAACACAAACCCTGGGTCTTAGGCCCAAGACTACTACTAATATAATGCAGTGCTGTCTCACACCACAAGCATATTTTCTTTTGTGGACCCATAACACCTCCACAGATACTGCTGTATTTCTGTATCTCAAATTCTGCCTTCACTGTTCAACTGAACTATCTGGAGTGGTCAGAAAAGACAACCAAGAAGGTCAGCTCTGTCTTTTACCATCAATCACCCCGTGAATCTGAGTATAACCATAACCTGCTGCCTCTCTTTTGTCTTTACATTTGATCTTCAAAGCACAAGGAGCATTTCACGCATTGACAAAGAGCAACTCTTCTTTCTCTTAGCAATTATCTGATTCAAAGAAGTCTGTAAAATTGACAAAAAATTCTATCTACCCCAATCTTTTTCAATTTGCATTGTTTTAATGCCAATTTTGGCACAGACATCCTGCATAACAAAAGCAGTTCAGACAGTTTCCTGCCTCCCTGCACATGCCTCACAGCCTTTCCAGGCTTCCAGGACTCCTGCTTCCAAGATATAGAAGTCAGAGGCAGTTCTGCAGCTCAGAAGAGCCACACGACGCATGGTGCAGCCACTTGATGACCATGTGCCATTGCTCAGGCTCAACATTGGGGTAACAGACAGATTTTCCTTCAGGGCATCTCCTTCCTTCCAATTATTTAGGAACAGGTCACTTGGTTGCCCCAGAAATAGCTGTTAAGTGCAAACACAGAGTTCTACCATTTCCCCACTACTTGACTGCAGTACAGCTGGTCAATTAAATATTTAATACAGAAATCCTCAATATTTAATTATGGACAAATAGCATTCTTTAGCACTTTTCTTGAAATTGAAAACAACCTTTCCCACTATATCTGCAGATGGGCACAGTTCTAGATGTACTTACAGCTATTAGAAGTCTGTTGTTGACAATATTATAGGGAATTAACATCTAATGAATGACTGCTGCACGTTACAGTCCAATTTCTATATGCAAGGAAACACACTTAAGGGAAACACACTTAACTATCCAGGAACAAATACGCAATAATATTAAAACAATGTTGAAGATGCAACTTTGTCTTATAATGGAACATTTGTGATCAAATGTACTATTTAAAGTAACCCAAATACGTATAGTAACTGAATCTTCACATAAACTTGGTCATATCACCATTTTGAGACTCCTGCCACCAGTAACACTATTTTGGAAAACTGGAGTCCACCATTCTACAAGGCCAGGTGAGAAAAGCCAAACCTGCAGGTCCCTGCAGAAATAAGGAAGCAGAATTTGTTCACCATTCCCCTGCATATCACAGTGCCTGTGCAGACAAAGTGATTTCTAATCAGGTTCCATCTCCTTTCTAAACACAGAAAAACAAAAGCAAGGGGTCAGAAGGTGAGACTTCAAGTCAGAGTTCCTCTCTGCATCCAGAACCCCAAGAAATAGCTTAAGTTTTGAGAGTCCATGTCTAATCAATTTGAAGTCACTTACAATCATCACTGTCATAATCAGTGATTATATGACTGAATTTAATTACAGCCATCACCCACCTGCACTCCAAGATGCTCAGTACTAAGAGGCAACAAATTCCAGCTCCACCACACACAGAACCATAAAGGGTGGAAAAGACCTCTGAGGTCATCATTCTTCAAAGGTATTTTTCCCATTAAGTGTTGGAACTCTCTACTAGTGGGCAAGCAACCTTCAAAAACAATGTAACTAAAGTAAGCTGTCAGGAATCCACTGTATTTCCCCCCTGAATTAAAGAACACAAAGCTATGCCAAGGCTGCTCCACCTCCCTGCATTCTGAGGACGGGTAAACCAAACCTTCAGAAAAACAAGTTTCAAGAATATTGCCGAGGCAACACGACCCTTAATTCTGCAACAATAACCACAGACATTGGGAGGGAAAAAACTCCAAATTACTTACATAAGTCATCTGCAAATAAGATATTCATTTTCCCACATATATTTCAATAATTTAAATAAGACTAAGTGGGAAAAAAAAATCTGAGACATGTAATTTGATCAATCTGAGGTCTCTTAGCTTACTGTGTGGCAAAAGAAGGGTGGCACTGACAACAGTGCCTACGAATGGAATACAGGCACTACAGAGCAACAGCAGGTAAAAAAAAAAATGAAAAAGAAAAAGCAAACTGGCTCACCCAACAACCAGGAACAGCTCCAAGGGAGTGCAACTGCTATCCAGAAACACGCTGCTCCCCGAGCTGCTAACCCTTAAATAAGGGTGAGAAGGGATGATTCCACCCCTTCTGATCACTCAGCTGCATTGTTTGCACCTGAGCTCCCTGGTAAGCCCTTTCACCTGGTGCTCAATCATTGGTTCAGGCTGTGACCTGGCAATTCCACAGCACTGACAAAAACTACCAAACTCCCAATCTGCTCACTTTTTGCAGATTTTGCTCACTTTTCCACACATTCATGTGATGTTTCTACCAGCATGCATTAATTGGAACTGGAATTACAGCCAGAACATGACTGCAAGCTGAACCACCAAATAATTACCAAGAACTTTGAAAACACCTTTTCAGATCAAGGACTGATTACCTTCTCTGAACTCAACCTTCACAACATCAAAGCAGACATTTCAACATAAAGATACATCAAATAACATTAGTGAATCCATCATCCCTACCAGGCAAGGCACTACCCCCAACATCAGTTTGTTTTGAGGCAGGGCTTCCAGTTGGAGGTTACTGGGCTGGAGCTGGGACAGAGCAATAAAGGATTTGACAAGGGACAAGCTGAAAATAACTCTAGGTCCACACCAGCAACTGTTGTGTTTTTTTTCTCCTTGGCACCAACCATTGGCAGTGCCCAGGCAGAACAGGTATAGCAGCAGCACCTTGTGGCCAGAAGAACCCACAGTGGTTGCAGCTCTCCCCAAAGTTCCAGGTGAGGGATGAGCCCCCACACTCCTCTCCTGCAGGTCTCACAGCATCAAGGGGGATCAGCCCCATAACCTTTGCCCAGTGGATACACAGGACATGACTGCTGAGCCCAAACTTCCCTTTTACCCATCTGCTGCTCCTGGCTACTTTATTCCTCTTTGCTTACTAAGCTATTTCAAACAATAAAAATCTTGAAATACTTTTCTGTTAAAGCAAACAGTTTAAGTCTGACCCGGAGAACGGTGCATCTTTGAGTAAATGCTAGCACATCAACTGTTGCCCTAAACGAGTGCATGTGTGAGACAAATTCCTGAGTCAAAGTACTCCATCTGACCTCTGCTGCTGCTTCATAAACAAAGCACAGGTGTTACACACATGAGCTAGAAAACTTAGAATTTTAGCTTAGTACCTTTGAGTAAAAATAGGAACAGGAATTATTGCCTTATACACCAACATATTATTTATTCTGGTATTTGATTAACCTTTTCTTCCCCCTTCTCCCCTTAACGTGCTGAAACTACAAAAAGAAAAACTCTGATTTTAATAAGTGTTAACATTTACACAGGGATTTCTGGCTTCTGACTGTGACCACCTGCCTTAGCAGATTTGAAGCCCAATCTTCTACACTGGTGAGTCTATATCATCAGAAGTATTATTTAGTCTCCAGAGTCCTTTATTGCTCTTAATATACAACCACAGCTCTTTCTACTAAAGGAAGGCCAACGCACTGCATCTGCCTTATAAACACATCTTGTACCAAAGTGCTCAGACTCTCAAGTTCAAAGTCACACAGTCTTTTACATTCTCCTAAATACTTCAGATATTCCTTTTAATGATTTTATAACCTACTTCAAAAGCACGTTAAGTATTCAGATGGTATATATTTCATTCTGGATATCTACACCAATCTTCTACTTGGTTTTCAAACAGACTAATATTACCTATACCTACAACATAGTATGCCACTCTCTTGCTGCCAAGTAGTTGTACGTGCAATCGCTTCTGCAGAGCTCAAGTTTCTTTCCTGTAAATACATTATACATTATTTAATACTATATATTGCTTTCAAAGTACCTATATATAGTATCCTAATAAATATATTATTAACTTGCTGTTTTACAGGTGCTGGCTTCAGTTCATTCTCATCCCTATGTCTGCTGCTGTTTCAACACTGTGGTGGTCAAACTGAGTTGTACTGAGCAGCACCCAGAAAGGAGGAGGTAGAGGGGAGCCATCAGCTGGAGGCAGCCAGCTGGCTCCTGCATAACAGCAGTAAAGCCCTGGGAAAGAATAAGAACTTACAAGATCAGACTCAGCACGCAAGAAGTCACACACCAGTTCTTCAGCTTAGCAGGAAGCCCAGTCTTGCTTTAAACTCTCTGTACCCAAAACAATAGTAAAGCAGAGGAAATTATGGCAAATTAAACTGAACACAAAAACAAATTTGCATCTATTAAACAAAATATGCAAATTCAGTCATATGCAATGTTATCACTGCTCATTTGATTTAGCTTCTTCAAATATTTAAGTTTTAATGAAATAACTGCTCAAACATATTGGCATATATGTACATGCATACATTTAGAGCAGGCAGACCTGCAGAGAAACTAAGTTTTGGGACAAACCTTCAGCTGTTGTAGCCTGTGCCAACCCCAAGTACACCTGTCTGCAGCAACCCAGGTGTGGCTGTGAGTGCTGTGTCAGCTCCAGAACAAGCTGAGCTCCTCTTTCACTGACTGATGGAATCCAGGGCTGGCAATGCTTTATATTGGGTGTTCTAACAATTACTTTCAGCAAATACACAATATAGAGACACAAGAGAGCTAACCGAGCTAGAGGCACTGCTGAGTACTGAGAGCAGCCTCAGGATCCTAATCTGCTCACTACCCAAAGAATCCCTGGGCTGGAATTGCTTCAAGTGCATTCCACAGATCAGACAGGATGTTTTGCTTTTTTTCTCATTAGAAAAACAGAAAAATTTCCTTGTTGTCATTTCAACAGAACAGGATTTCAGAGTCATTCTGTAAGAAATAAAGAAAAAAAAATTACAGCATGCAGTCGGCAAGTGTACTTCTTTGATTTTCTTACTTCCTCACACTATGACACTAGCTGTATTTTTGAAACTGGAACTGCTACTGAAGAAAGATCTTTCAAGCCTTGTCAGACAAAGCAGTTTTCTCATGCAAAAACATTTCCCTCATAGCAACAACAGCTTCACTGAGGTGATTCCAAAGTGAGCAGAACACCACAGCCAAAGAGCCACAGCCAGCGACCAGGCAAAGGGATAAAAGACCATCCCTGCTTCCCTTTGATTTGCTATCAGGTATCCTCGTTTCATCTACCGTGGGGAAAATTATTTCATCTCTTGTTATTTTTAAAGCATATTTAATTCTGAAACAATTGCAAAAGTCTTAAAACTTGTTCCATTATATATAATTATGTAATTTGTCCCACTTTAGAAGTGGATGTTTTAAAAGTATTTTTTTTCTTAATAAGCCTAAAATGTTTTGTATCGTCGCACTCAAACACTTTCTCACGTGCTGAAATTACTGAAAGGTTACACGAAATATACGAGCTACCTTTGACATCCAGGAATTCCAATGTGAGAGCAATGCCAACTCTTCCAGAGTCTGAGGCACAGAGGACCTCATCACCTCCCAGAGCTTTTTACTATTAACACAGAGAAGTCAGTGCTGGTTCCACCACGATGCGCTTGTTATTTGCTACTCAGAGCCACAAAGGATTTGAGTGTTTCCATACTATGGGCTATGGCAGAAACAAGACAGGGCACAGCTTGAAGGCTTTTTATAACTTTAAAAGAAAAATCAATACTCTATTAAACTTTTGAAGAGATCTTAAAGGTCCATTTGGACTTATTTCCAGTTTCTCTGCAGAGGTGTCAAAGGCTTTTGAAAATGCAAACTTTTTTTTTCTTACTTTTTTTTTTTTTTTTTTGAAGACATCCATTGGCATTGATAACTCTATCTGAGAGAAGCACTAAGGAGCTTGATTTTCTGCCTCTGAGTACTGCCAGGTAGAGGGAAGTTGAAAAACACGGAACTTTCATACAGGAGTATATTCACAAAAGAGCTCAACTTTAACATGCTGAAAGAAAAAAAAGAAAAGGGAAGGAGGAAAGTAAGGAGGAAAAAGAAGGGGGGAGGGGGGGAAAAAAAAGACAGAGACTCAAGCAGAAATTGTATTTCTACACTGTAAATATACAACTACTTGCCCAGGCTCCCACTGCAACCCATGACAGAAATCTTGGCTGCAGAGCTCACAAGCTCCAAGCACTGTGCTCAGTCCTTTCAGATCACTTTACTTCAATTTTAAACCAGGAAAGATTGCCTTCCAGTGCTGCAGAATGCAATCACTCACTGATTGACCACTCAGAAGGCTCTGATTTATAGCATGCCGGAACTGACTTGAAGTAAGTGGCAGCTCTGACTAGAAGAGAGGATCGGTGAATCCAAAGATTAAGCTTTCTTTCAATAGAAACAACCAACCAGAAGTTTTTCACAAGTAAGCCAAGGCTGTGATTCTATGAACTACTAAAGAAAAGAAAAGAAAAAGAAAAAAAAAAAAATCAAAATCTGGATAATCAAAATAACAATACTGAAAGCCAGAAACAGATTCTATTCAAGGTTTGTCATTTTTCCTAAAATTCCTTCAAATTATATTGATTTCCAGACTTTACAGTATTATGTCACTAAAGAAACAGGAAAGTATCTGACATAGTTTATTTCCAGACAGCACCTCTATAGCAGGAAATTCACTTTAAGCTGAACACAAACCCATTAGCTTTCTTGTTCACACCTCAATCAACGAGAAGCCTCTCAGTGATTTCAGATGGTTTCAGTGTTTTGCCCTTTGGTATTTCCACTTTTGGTTGTGATCATAACAAGAGGTAGTGAGGGTGAGACAACCCAGAAAGCACAGAGGAGTCTTTAGCTCAAGCATCAAGAGGTTATCATTCATGGTTTCACTTCCTGCACATTCATCTCACAAAAACTAAGCTCTACTATCACTTGCAGCTTGAATATTGATATCTATACATTATAATATTCCTAGAAGATTTATGGTTGAGCTCAACCACTCCAAGTCAGACAACTGTTCAGATGCTGTAGTCTCAGCCAAAAACCATTAACACACAACGTACATTTTCCATACATGTAACTACCTTTTCTCTAGTAGCCTCATTACTATGGAGTGTGAAACAGGACTCAGCAGAGGAGGTATCTGCACTGGTTTACTCAGTGAGCTATCAAAGAGATAGAAGAAGGGCTTGGCTTTCACTGAAGCACGCAGGAATTAAGCAGTCAGTTAAATGCAGGAAATGATATGCATTTGGATTTCCGAAGAAATAAAGTAATGCTTGTTTTAGGTAGGTAGGTAGATGGTCACACTAAGCCCTGGATAATAAGCTAGGTTTTGATTAAAAGGTTAATCTGTCTACATGGACCTCAAAGGAGAGGCCAACCATAACCACCAGCATATGAGAACTTTCCAATTAACGCTGCAGGAAGCACCAGGAATGCACGAAGAGGGAACACTTCACCACCACTACATTCAGAATTGCTCTAGAACATCAGGTAGACAAAGAGGGAGATAAATCTTCCCGGCTGAATCTTTGTAAACACACATGAAGAAATGAGCAAGGGCAGCTGCAGCCTGGCAGTCAGGGCCCTGGCTTGGCTGCAGGTCTGTCAGGGCGTGCAAAGGCTGGATATGTTCCCCAGCTGCAGCTGCCAAGGTTTGGGGTTGCTACAGTCTACGGATCAGGATGAGCTGAAAAATTCTGGTTCTCTATTATACAAAACAAAATGTTGGATAACACATTTGATTCCCGAGCATCCCCAGAGCATTTAGTACATGCATCCTGCGTCTTGCTGGAAAACAGCATCAACAGTGATTTCTTGAAAATCAAACAGGATTTTCTTTTTCCCCAAACTCTTCAGGATATTTTTGCACTTCTCTCATATTATCTTCCTACTGGAAACTGTGCTAGATGAGGCAAAGCTCTCATCTTCCTTTACTCAAGTGCCTTCACAAAGTGCTCCAGTAGCATCTACTGAATGTGACTTTAAGTTCCAGGGAACCCAAGGTTACTTGTTGGTCTGCAAGCAGGCAGCTTGTTCAAATTTTGTGCAGACTGCAGCCACAGGCTGCCTGAACTCTATAGCTGTCTAATTTCCTTTCATTTCTCTCTCCTCGCTATATACAGTTGTCTCAGAAAATTCCAAACTTGTACAGAGTAGGCTATCCTTTCTAAAACTAAATGCAGAACTTTATGCTCTGGGTGCTGGCTCAAAAACATAGCAAATATTGCAAATTTTGAAGAAGAAAAAAAAAGAAAGATTAAAAATGATTTTTGTCAGCAATCCTTCTAGACACTGTTTTCTGGATCTGGAAGCCAAATACCTCACTTCCTCCATGAAGTGGCTGTGAGAAGCTGGATCTAGCAATGACTTCCTTGTCAATTTCCCCCTACACCCCAGAGCCAATCCCTGAAGCTTAATTCCAGTTTTCCTGACAGCAGCTCCTTCTGAGTGGTAGGGATGTGCATTACATCTAATTAGGACCAGTCTTCCACAGAAAGAAATAATGGAAATTCTGGAACTGCATTCATCTTGAACTGCCTCCTACAAACTGATTTTTCTCAGGCATAACTTCCAGTATTTTTAAGTCTCCTCCTGCCATACTGCAAACCTTCATGGAAAAGCCTAATAGAAAAATATGTATTTCCATTCAAATATGCCAAGAGATCACAGCCTACACTTTTCACAATTACTCCAGGACTTGAACCGAACACTTGTGTTGTAACAAACCCTTTCTGCTTTTCATATTTCCATCGCAAACTCTCAGACATCAGCAGCGTTGTCAGTCACAGAACAAAGCTGCTCAGTTGCCATAAGCCACGAAGCTCCCCGGAGCTGAACTCCTCTAATGCAGCACAAGACTTCTGCGAGTTCAAACCTGCTGCCAACCTTTAAGAACTCGACACCAACCTGCTCTGTTGTTCAGCCTCTCTCTCAAGGCTGCAATGAGAAAAAAGCTGAATTTTAATCCTTTCCTGCAGAAGCAGATGCTGTGCCACCTCAAAATACACAGATTTACATCAAGTGCACGACTCTCCACTGAAAAGCATATGTACAGATAACTCAAAACACATTCTGATACCAGCTTTAGGGAGATCAAGAGCAGCTCCGAGGATGGAAAGGAACCAAAAATCCCTATTATCTTCTTTTCCATTCGAGTAAGTCAGTATTTTTTTCCTTGAATATGCTTTCTCAGTATTGCTGAATGACAAATGAGAACCCATCCAAATCTTCCATAAAGCCACACAGAGAATGCAAAACATGACATAAAAATATGAAAACAGCTTAAGAAGTAGAAACAGTAACAGCTTCCTAACAGGTATGGCACAGGTGCTGGAAGTTCAACCACATTCACCTTTACTTTGCACCCAGAAACTTCCACTACAGAAATCTGAATTCTCATCTGCAGCAGCACACAGATACGTGATAGACAGCATTAGGTGCCAGGAGTGGAGTGAGCTTGAAGCAGTTACCTCAAGTCCCTGCACGTTCAAATGCAGTCAAGTGCCACTGATGCTTTGCTGAACTGCAAATCCAGATCCAAAAGTGGAGATGATTGTTAACTTCCTACTTCCCCAGAAAGGACTTGAAGAAATGTTTGGTTTCACCGCTACTCTAAAGTGTCATTTGAAAAGGAAACTTCAGTCTGTTCTCCAGAATTCCTTTTCTGGATCTGAGAATGGCTCACAAACGTGGCTCTCCCAGAAATTTGGTTTTCACCTTATGTGAGATAAAAACCTTCCTCCATCGCTCACAGAAACATTTGTGCAATACTGATGAATAAAACCTAAACGAACATGCTCAAATCTAAAATAATGCTGTCACAGCAAAAATAAAATATTCATCATGGACTGCAAAGACCTGCTGTGGCACTCAGTGCTGAAACCCAGAAGGATTTTTCATTTATTAACACCCAGTCCTTGTTCAACAGCATACTAATGAAGTTAATCTAAAGGCTAAATTTCAATTATGAATCACAGAGCCACATCTCTGCTCCCTGATTGCTCGGATAATCTGAATCAAGCGTTCTCCTGTACAAAGTGCCATGGTTGACTGCACATAAAAGTTCCTGAAACATCAAAAATATTCAGTCCAGAAGGCAAAACCTGACAAACACCTGTTTGCACATCCATTCAATAACTCCATAGCAAAGTAATGATTTCTAATAACTTGACAGACTGCTTGCTCCCTTAAAATATGCAGCGCAGGTCTGAACAATAAAAGGAACAGCAAATGTTTAAATCTCCCAGGCTTGCAGCCAAGACAAAGTCTTCAGCCTGAGTTAAAAAAAAAAAAAAAAAAAAAAAAAAAAAAAAAAAAAAAAAAACAGGGCTTCCATTTGCTAAAGTAATTTAGGAGAAAATGCTTTCCTCTCTCAAGTACCTACGGTGCATTTGTCCTGGAACAAAACCTGAAGGAGCAACCGTGCTCAAAATACGCTGGGCAAAAGGCAGCACAACCACCAGTTAACGGGGCTGCTGTGTGAGGTGTGCTGCCTCACCGCGTGTCAGTGCAGCTCGGGGAAGGAGCTCCAGCTGCACAACTGGAAAGGACACAAAATATGAGAAATTGCATTCACCTGGATCATTTGCTTCCAATTGCTTCTGCAAACCGAAGGATGATGAACGCTCGTGCAAACATCGAATCGTGGTGCCATCCCATCTGAAAGACAGATACGGAGGCAGCACTGCGTTGAGTTTTGTAACAAGAAGGAAAAATAGAAGATACAGACTGCTTTCAATTTTCACCCAAAAGGACAAGGAATGGAAGGACTGCTTTCCCCATATGGGAGCTGAAGGAGCATACAGAAACCAAAACATAAGGAAACCATGAGTTTTGATCAAAAACTTGGAATGAAGAAAGCAGAGCTTTCCAAATGACCTCTCAGATTCTACTTCACAGCACATACAATTTCTGGATAATAGATGCTTTATATAACAACTCTGGGATCAATCCTTCCATTTGCCATGGAGAAGGAAACCCAGCAGAGTTTCCTCTAACCATAACAAAGTATTATCCGACCATCTCCAGGGATGACAACTGTACATGGATTTCTTGTAAATCAAGCACAAGGCATTGACAAGTTCCTCCCACACACACGCCTATCTGCCCTCGTCCATCCTCTTAGACATGAGCTTGCAAGCAGAGAACAGACTCCCAATATTGGGTAACATCCTGCAGCACTTGAACGCAGCTCAGATACGTGCAACTCCTTCAGTGAGTCACAAGACTTTTTCTCCTCCCCTCTTCAAGTTAGTCAAACTCGCACCCACACTTTCACCACACAACTATTGCTACTGCCCTAAACACAAATGTTAGTCTTCAAGTCCAGTTTTTTGGGATATAGGTGCAAATTACACTCATTTCCTATGCCCAGCTTCAGTCTCGGTGCCCCTTTCCATTGCCTTCATCCTCCAAGTACGTCACCCAGTAGGAAGTTAGCAGTACTTAGATAAATCTCAGACTTCTTACTAAAATTAAAAAAAAAAAAAAAAAAAAAGGTTTTGTTTTGCAGATTACCAATATATTCACCACTTTGTCTGGTTGGGCAATATTATCTGCCATAACACTGATATGTAAGCAAAACAATTCAGAAATGACATCGTTCCCAAGCACCTCATCTTCTCACAGTCACCTACTAGAATGGGCACCTTGCTCTAAGCCCTCCTGGGTGCTGTGCCAGTTGTCCTCCAGTCCTTAACTAAGCTGTACCTGAGCAGCACACTCAGATGCATCAGCCTGAGCAACAGCACACACGTACACAGTCAGCAACATGCCTGGTGGAAGCGGGGCAGTTGTCTTGTAGCTCCAACAGAAATACATCTTAATTGATGGCCAGCATCACACCACAGATGAGCCAGGAGCAAAAAAAAAAGGCCAGCAATAACGACAGGCCACTAGAAGTAATCTGCTGTCTTCTGGGTAAAGCGTTCAATGCTAAAACTTATTATCTATAACAGCACCTTTTGAATCACTTTTGTTTTGCCCTGTAGAATACCTTAATGTTTCTGCTGCTAATACAATTTCTGGCTTGCAGTACTGCCCTCGTCTGTAAAACTGCAAGAGAAAGGGAAGGAAGAGATGAAAACAGGGGGAGGCAGAACTGCTGTTATTATTAAACCTTTAAGTTACAGAGTTAATTCCAACTAAACACTTTTGTCTGCCACAGTGTTTATATTGAAGTGAATTTTTTTTTTTCCAGAAAGGAAATCAAATTGTTGCAGCTGAGCATCACACAACTCCACAGCCATCTATACGTGAGCCGACCACACTTCCACTCCAAGTCATCTGTTAAGCAGCACATCCCCAGCTGGGGACTGTAATTAGGGTGCAAACTGCCATACAATCCTCTTGCCAGATTGATGAAGGAGACCTCTTACAAGGTGATCCAGAAGGCAGTGCTGAGACCATTAATCATTTACCCGTTGAGGAGAATACAAAAAGCTCTGCCAGTAAGAGCATTACGGTGGAAAATACCTTGACAAAACCAGCAAAGTTTTAATTAAAAGGTCAGACATTAGTTATAATATTACTTTAAACATTTCAGGAAAGTTCACATCAAAAAAAGGAGATATTCAGATCTTCTGCAGAATTTGACACTCACACTTCTGCTATTCCTTTTAAAAGCTTGATACTGATCAGCTCAGAGCTTTCAGCTCTGCCAGCAGCATCCCCAGATACCAAACAAACGCGAGAGTAATCCACAGAGCTGGGCTGCCAGTACTTCAACCTGCAGCTATTTATTCTGAGAGATCTGAATCCACTGAAAAGGCAAATATTTTCGGCAGCTTGTGGTTACAGAACTCAGCAGCACAAAACCTCAGGCTACAGTGAGAAGGGCAGCCCTGGGGCACTGCCTTCAGGGCCTGAGCACATGGGTCAATGCTGCCAAACAACCACGAGCCGCTGTGGGGAAATACCTGAAGTACCTACAGGTGAGGTCAAACAAAGCACTGCCCCTCTTCATTCACATTGGCTGCAGCGAGGAAGGCCATCCGTACAGAATCCTATTCTGACAGGTAAACAGAGAGGTGCAAGAATCAAGATCACTGACATACTCTAAGGCTATTGCTAGAGTCAAAGTATTTCTCTTTGGAAACAAATTTTTAATCTTCTTTAGCATTCAGAATCCTGTTCTGCTTACCCTGCACCATTCATACGGAGGGTGTAACAGGTTGCCCAAGGAGGCTGTGGATGCCCCATCCCTGCAGGCATTCAAGGCCAGGCTGGATGTGGCTCTGGGCAGCCTGCTCTGGTAGCTGGCAACCCTGCACGTAGCAGGGGGTTGGAACTGGAGATGGCTATGGCCCTTTTCAACCCGAGCCATTCTATGGTTCTGTGATCCATCAAGAGAATCAGCACCAAACCATGTCCTACTATCAAACTTTGCTCACACTGGCCCACAGCCCCAGGGAGCAGCATCTGGCAGGGAGGGGACAGGAGCCAGACTCTGCTTGCAGAGATTTGATGGAACTGCCTAGGAGGCTTCTGCTAGTTCAAAAGCACACAAAATCCATCCCATACAACCATCCACCAACCTAACAGAAAATGCATTTTGCTGTAGAATACGCAATAGGGAGGAAACTTAATCCAAGCACATCATTGCACAGTCCAACAGGATTTGCTAGAAACTGCACTGGTGAAGGCAAGCTGCTATTAGCTAAGTCTAAAATGCAGTCGGCATGCAATCACTTTCTTCCCAAATGACTGGAACAGCCAAATCTAAATAATTTTCCACAGCATATCCAAAATAAAGAGTTGTAAAATAAGAAAGTCTGCCACCTGTTGCTACAAAGTTAAACCAATTTAAATATAAAAAAAAAAAAAAGAATCTTGTTTGCAAACCACTGTATTCCTTCCCAACTTCCCTCCTTCCCCAGAGACAGCGGCTTCTTTCAAGGTACACAGCAGCAGGGAGTGCTGACAGCAGCACAGGGCTGAGCACAGCCCAACGCAGTTTTGGCAACAAGTGGTTTTGCAAAGGGTTCTTTTGCAAAAAGAGCTGTAGAAATAAGAAATAAATGAATTCCTTCTGCAACACAGGAAAATTTCTGATTTCCAAGACCCTTGCTTGCATAAGTAAACATGCATTAATTCACTGAATATGTCAGTGAGAGAAGAAAAGCAGAAATAGCTTCATTATCATTACACAAAATCATACACACAGCAATCTGCTGCAACAGCAAGTCCTACCATACGTCACAGCTTCCCCATTATTCACATTCTCGCAGTGCAGCTGAGCCAGTGATGAGCACTCAGCAAAGCAGTGCTAGCACATGCAGGATAACTCCTGTATCCTAAACCAGTGGGCCTTTTTAACAAGTCAGTAGCATCCAAACACCAAACAGGGAGAACAGAAACTAACTTGCAAAAACAAAGATGCTGACCTGAGGATGGGAGACCCACTGTGGCATCACTTACTGGAAGGGTACCAACAACACAGACAGAACTTTTTACCAAAATTTTAACATCTAATTTAAATAAACCAAAGCGTGCTGTCAGCACTGCATGGCACAAGGCCCCACAGTGCCTACATCCTACGCTTAGCATTTCTTGGAATACTGAGTATTAAACACAACACACGACCGAAATAACACCCAAATGCTTCATAGGTTGGAAGGGACCTCCACAACCGTCTCGTTCCAACCTGCAGTCAGCTAACATGTTATCAGCATGATGGTTTTATCATGGAATAACAAGGGAAAAATCTGTTCCCCCTCTTGGAATCTTGCTGTGTCATCACTCACCAGCATGAATACTGCTCTCATCCATAGGCAACCCGTTAAAGATGCCGATGGGTTCTCCTTTTAGTGCAGCAATTAATGCTGCTGTTCACAATCTCTGACCTTTAGCTCTCGGTCCCAGAAGGGTTATTCACATTTTTCCTTTTAAGTTTAGCAAAAACTGGGAACTATTTGAATCTTCCTAAAGACAGAGGGACATTAATCGTACCCACAAACCAGCCTTTCATAGCAGCAATTCCCAGAGCTTTCTCCTCCAAACCTGCTCTTCTCCCCAGGACCAGCTGCTCCCCCCATTTCCACCACTGCTGCAGTTCTGATGTTCTCTGTTCCAGAGGTATTTTTAGCAAGTAACTTGGAAGAAGCTTTCACAGTGCCATAAAGTTGTGCATCCCATGCTGCACCCCCTGCAGGAGGATGGCATTGCTGGGTTATGTTCAGTGAAGCTGTAGAGCTGTGGGCAATATTATTCACTTCCACTGCCATCACTCCTCAATCCATTTCCACCTTCCCTCCTTCTTTTCCTCAGAAATTTAGTTATTATTTTTTTGTTTTTGCCTAATATTTGTTATAAAATCACCAAACATGGAGAAAAAACTCAGTATGCCATCTTCAGACGCGTCCCACAAAGGCACCTGGCACCTTCTTTTGGAAGTGTAATTAATGCCTGTTTTTACAAGGCAATCTCCATGCACACACATAAATAAATAACACAAAATATATTTTCTCACTTCCAGTCTCAAAAACATTAATCATAAGTTAATCATCAATATCCTTCTGTGTTAAACAGCCCTGATACGGACGTCATTATCTCTAATTTGGAAGACTGATTGGCTATAAAACTCCTCTGGAGCCAGAGAGAGGGCACTGCAGAGCTGAGAGTCACCCAAACATCCAGTAGAAAAGCTGCACCCACATATACAGAGTGCTGGGCTCAGACACAGGGAGAGGCGATCAGCCTGACAGGAAATGTAATTACTGTGATAGTTCCTGCCAAGATTAGACATGATATAAGCAGATATATCAAACGCATTTGATGTGACATATTATCACTGATGTGCCTAAACATATAAAATGGGGTGGAGGGCTTGGATTCTGGAAGGGTGGGAGCATCCTTTTTTTGTCATTATTTTATTTTACAGGGAACAAGTCACTTGACACGCCATCTCTACCTCCATCCCGTTTGTTCATTAAGGTTTCTCCTCTCCTTCCCAGCTCCTATTTCCATCACGATCAGAGTGACATAAAACATCCTCTTTGTTGAGGCTCACTAAAATCGAAGCCGCATCATGTCTCTTTTTCACGTCTTCTCTTCGCTCCTTGTCACTCAGAGGTTTCAATCCATCAGCTTTCTGCTCACATCCACAGTCCAAGCCCACTTCTCGACACCAGCCTTCTTGTTTGCCCCTTCTCTTTCTTGCTTTCACTCACCAGAGCTCCTTCCCGTCATCGTCAATCAGCTCCAAATTGCCACCATCTCACGGCCGTCATTCACACACCAACCCCTTCTCCTCGTCCCCACGCCAGATTTCCATCATCTTTGCAAACTACTGAGCAACTTCCTATTATTTTAAAACACATCCTACTGTTTTCCCTCCTACGAGCCACATATCTATCTCTCCACCCCCCCACCAGCTCATAAAGCTTCCCCACGTTTGCCCATTCTCCCACCAGGTCAGCCTCAGCGCGGTGCACCATCTCTGCATGCAATTCCCTCAAGGACTACAGCACACCAAACACCTGAGACTCCACCTCACTCCAGCCCCGAGCCCCACAGACACAGGAGAGAACACAGCATGACGTGAACTGTCAACAAAAGCCTCAGAAACCCTTGTTGGAGAGTTACTCTCTCAAGTGTAGGTCTCTGATACTTCATCTAGGGCTGATAGTTGAAAAGAAGAGCCACGTGCAGCTCGGCCCAAAAGCCGAAATAACAGGAAGACAGCAATCCTCAAGGCTCTCAGAGCTGGTCCGTAAGATTAATGGGCTTCTCTGTTCAATTGACCAACTGCAAAAATAGGGAAGAAAAAAAAAAAAAGAAAACACACACACAAAACTGAGCAAAAAGAATTGAACAAGAACCGAATGCTTATTTTCTTTCCAGCTTTTACCGAAAAGCAATCCAAACACTTTCCCTCAGACACTGTCAGATTTTATTCCAGAAGAAAGACTGTTTCTTCTGGGCAAATTTAACCTTCTGATTATTTTTTTTTATTTACATTTTGAATGAAAGTTTTACTTAAAGCCATTGCAATGAAATCTTGCAACTCTTTGACAACATTTAGAAGTTGCCAGATCATTTTAATCTTCCAAAAGTGGGAATTTCTCACTGGAAACACAATTCTCACAAACAAAGTTTTGTCCTTACAGAAGCTCGGTCCCTCTCAGTTTAACACTGCCACTAAAGTACTTTAAATGGGGAGGGAAAAAAAAATCTTTTTTTTTTTTTTTTTTTTTTTTAATTGATGGAAAGTTCAAAATTACTTCACCCCCAAAATAGAGCCTTTCTCTGGACCTGTCCATGCTACTGTCGGACACACAGAGCGTATTGCTGCTCATTTCCTGACAAATTACTCTCCAGGAGAACAGAAATCATCCACGCTGAGCCTCAGCAGCCTGTTGGAGGAGCTGCCTCAATGCACACAGATGCAGAACAGCACTGAGCAGCCCCCACATACGCAGACCAGAGCTTCAGCCCCATTCACTGATGGCTGCATGGCACTCACCTTCATAGTGCTGTACCTGCACACAGCTCTCCCATCCATTGCCTTCTTCATGCGGGCATACTCTCTCTTTTATTAACAATTACTTAACTCTGTGCATACTCTTAAACAAGGCAGGTTACTCTCCCAGCTTTTAAAACAGGGTGGGGCACAGCTAAAATTTTAATTAGCAAAACAAACAACAAAAAAAGATTCTATTGTGTGTTTCTGTTGGGGTGATTTGTAAAATAAATTGGCCTCACCTACTAAGCTGCCCTCACCACCCAAGTCTTCTCTTTCTCAAATGAGTATCACACATTAGTGATGCAACTGCTACCACTAATGGTATACTGGTGCAATGTGAACCACACATCATTGCTGGAGATGGCTCTCACCAGCGCCACCATGTAAAGCTGTATGTTGTGCTCACTACAAGTACCCAAACAGAAGCACAGATCCCTACATATGTGCTTCCCAGGCACCTCGCAACACAGAGGTCAGTGCCCACTGGAACAGTGCCTGAGGAACCACTGCCCCACGCTGTGGTAACTCTGCTCCCACTGCACTGCTGCTTTCTGATGACTGGTAACAGCAATCCAAAGACAATTTTGCACATCCCAGTGAAAATCCAGTGATTCTGACGCTGAGCAAAGACAAAAATCTCTATCTGGTGACCAAATACCACTGTCATGTCATGCATGTATAAACATAAACTCCTACAAACCCTGCAATGGTGAGTTCTCTACCCAACCTCCTTTTCACACAACAGACAGAAAGCTAGGCTGCTTTTGCAGCATGCTAAAACGCCAACATGAGTTGTCAGCCACTGTGGGAGATGGATCAAAACCTGCCTCAGCTCCACCCAACAACTGAGGAGATCGCTCGGGGCCATATTCCTTTCATAAGCCCATGCCAGACCAGGAGGTACAAGTAGCCTTCTGTCCATTACCCAGAGCAAGGATGGGAACAGAAGGCTGCCACATTACTTCATTACTTCAGCCTGCCTCCAGCACTTCAAAAATACTCACTGCCTCCTCCTCCACTGCTGTCCCAAACTGCCCAGCATGCAGACAGCCTAAGCAGCCACAGCACATCATGCATGCAACAAGTTGTGTGAGAACAGAGAGAAGCAATGAAAAGCTTTCAAAAAAAAAAAAAAAAAAAAAAAAAAAAGATTTTGTTTCAATCTAAATAATAAAAGCTTAGCAAATAAAAATCATAAAAAGGAACTATAACTAAAAGCATTGCAAACAAAAGTGATGCAGCAAATCCTTAATACTCAAAAGTTTAAAACTAAGCACAGCAGAAATACAAAGGAATGTCTAAAGATGACTCAAGGAAAGGCACTCAAAAAGAACATTACCAGCACACGTACGGTAAGCAGCGCGCCCTGGGCTAGCAGAAGAAGCTTTTAGCATTTCATGTTCCAGCACAGGACAGCACACAGCAAGCCATCTGCTCAGAGCCAGGAGCTCAGCAGAACACTGTCAGTGACACAGAGCCCAGACTTCTGCGGCTCGCAGAGAGCACAGCAACACTCAGAGCTCCTGGTTAACTCCTGGCACAACTTCCTGGGATTTCTCAGATTAACAGCACTTCATTTTATCTGAGGTGCTTTGTCTGTTTCTCCTACCCACTTTACACCAGTCTAGGAGGAGGTCTGGACACAATGGGACACAGCCGCCAGAGCCTTGGCAATCCCAACTCCTCCTCACAGCTGACCCTCCTGTGCTCTTGAGGTAAACGGCCACACAGGTAACACCACTAACATCCTAAATGCCTCCTCAGGGGTAAACTCAGGTGTGGAATTACCTGGGATGTGGCACTTAAATGACAGCACCGAGGTTTTTAGCCAGATTCTGTCATATTATGAGACCCAACTGCTGCGAGGCAGGACAGCCCACCTGCAGCTGCTAAGCACCCAGAGCTGGCAGCAAACCACATCAGCACCCATTCCAATTTGTTCCCAGCTGCATTGATAGCACAGGAGCCTGCAAGCCATGGCTAGAACAGAAATCTTCATCTCCTTCCTACTGCGTTCACTAACAGCAATGCCACGTTTTGGGAAAACCACGTTTTTGTCACCCACACTGACACAAGCCCAAGACTCAAGAAAGTTCCTAACAACTGACAGCTCAGCCACACACTTGTTGAACACAAGCTGGCAGGACATCGTCCATTAGCTACAGAGCACCTCAAGTTCCTTCTTCAGTCTCAAGGCTCAAGCGGTTTCCCCTCACCCTGCCCATCCACAGCACTGACCCCCAGTACAACACACACCGATAAAGCACAGAGTATACCTGCACCAGAGAGCTCACCATGCTGAGCAACAGCCTGTAGGCATTCCCACCACCTTGTTAATCAGCAACAGCACCACTATTGCTCAGCTTTCGTAATCCCTTCCAGCTGAGGTGGGTGGGTGGGTGGGTGCGAGAAGCACCGCAGGGCAGGAAGGCAGAACAGACACACGTTTGTGTTACCACCGCAGCACTGCCAACTCTGGGTATTTATAATTTGTATTATTTACTTATCCCACTCTTTTCCAGCCTGCGCAGCCCAACAAGCTCAGTTGCCTTGGACACCTGGGTGGGAAAGTTCCCATCACAGCTCATCTTCCATCGTTCCCTTCCTACCAGCCGACAGCTGCTGGCAACCCAAAGCAGCCTTAGTGCGGCACCCAGGGCTCCCTCGTGTCTCCCTGCAGCCCGGCGCGGTACCTGCAGCTCGGGGCACGTTCCGCCCGCTCCAGCTCTGCCTCCTCGCAGGCTCTCCTGCTGCCAGCCGCGGTGACAGCTCGGTGCAAACACAAGGAGCGAGCGTTGGAAGCAGACAGGAAAGCTGTGCCGCTCTGCTGGATGAAAACCGGTAAGGAAAAACGAAAAAGAAAAAGAAAAAAGCGCGGATACCGAAGCACGAGGAGAGCTCCGGGATTCCCCCCAAAGCCACGCCGCTGCCAGCAAACCCCACAACTTGTGCGCTGCCAGCAGCGGGCACGAGCAGCACGAGTGCCTCCTAGCAGGGCAGCGCGTCAGCAGCCGAGCAGCAGCACCGCGATCTTTAGCGGAGAGCTTTCTAGTGAAGGGACGTCCCTAGAAAGCAGTCGCTACGCGTGCAGTCCTCCCGAATGTCATTACTGATCCAGAAGTAATGAAATAGCAAATAATACGGCCCCAGGGTACACATCAGCCGCCTCTCCTAATGCATACAGATGGAGCTCAACAGCTTTGCTGCTCTTCCATTATCGCAACGAAAGCGGATCTGTGAAACGCGATCGCGGTGAGGCGGCTTACTCACGAGCAGCGTTTATTTCCGATTCCTCAGAAAACGCTTCTAAACACGCTGCGATGGGGGAAAAAGTTTCCGGGTTCCAAAGCGGCGGCAGCTCCGTCCCTCACACCTGCCCACAGGTGCCCGCAGCCGGCTCGCTCCCTCACGCAACAGCTCGTTTGCTCCACAGCGAAGCGCAGGTCGCAGAGGTCAGCAGGCAGCGCGTGCCGCCCGGCTCGCTCCTGACCTTGGGTGCGCCGCGAGACGCCGGACGGACGGACGGACACACACACATACATACATACATACATACACACGCGCGCGGCAAACTCGGAGTGCGCGCTAGCGGCGAAGCACGTTACCTGGCACACAGCACTACCGGAGGATCAGCGGGCGGACACAACCACCTCCGCGCCGGGGCGGGCCATCCCGCGCCAAGGCAGCACGGCACCGTGGGCACCCGACGCCGCAGCCCCGCTACTTTTCACAGCCGGAGTTTGCTGCTGCAGCAGCGGCCGCCGCCGCCTTCCAGCGCCCGGCTGATCCCCGCCCCGCCCCGCGCACCGAGCGGCCGGCGCGGAGGTGCTCGGCCGGCGCCGTCCCGCAGCCGCAGCAACTTCTGCCGCGCGCCGCTCCCACGGCCCCGCCCGGCCGCGACCCCCCGCGCGCCTCTCGCCGCACCTGCTGGCAGCCCGGCGCGGGCTGGGAGCGCTGCAGCGGGCAGCTCTGCGGAGCCGGCGCCGCGGGCGAGCCCGGGCGGTCGGGGCGGCGCCGGGCGCTGCCGCGGGCGGAGCGCGCGCTCGGCGCGGAGGGGCGCGCTGCCTCGGGCGGGCGGAGCGAAGATGGAGGCTCGGCTGCCGCCCGCCCATCCCGGCCCTGACACGCCGACCGGGCTCGGCTCCGCCGGAGCTACCGCCGCCTTCTGACGCCCTCTGCCGTGCGGCTCCGGGGCGGGCGGCGCTGCCCGGCTCCGTGCCGAAGGCGGTTGTCCGGGCGGGAGGCCCCGGCCGTCTCGGAGGTCCTGTGGAAAGTTGTTTTAGACTCGTAGGCTAAAAGGAGACCGAGTTCTGCACACGCCTTAACAAACGCTCTGCGCCGCGTTCTAACGGCAGGTTACGTAGCCCCGAAGTCGCTCACGCGGTGGTCAGACGCCGTGCCCGCACCTGGGGCGATCGCCAACGCTGCGAGCCGTGCCCGGGGAACGCTGTCCCACTGACTTTCCAAGTCATCGCAGTCATCTGCTAGCTTCTGGAATCCAATCAGTGCAGGACGTGGCCAAACGGCTGAGGCCGGCGATTAGGAAGGGAATATTTATTGATTGCAGGAAGAGGAGGAAGGGTGGTACTGAATCCATCACTTTTTAAATGCACAGACTGAACGATCTCAGCCTATTGGCCCTGCTTAGAAATTCAAATAGGCATTATTCACTGCCACCGACATTGTTTTGTAAAGCAGTCTCTAAATTAAAGGATTATTCAGGAAAAATTAATGCGTGTATCCAACTTACCAAGTACACACAATGAGATTACTGCAATATTTATTCACCTTTCACACATCTGATTTCTGCATTCTCACCGAAGGTTCACTCTCACACTGTGTAGAGTGTGAAGCGAATTATGACTACTGAGAGACGTGGCAGCATTGACCCAAGGCTCCTGTGTTGGAATGCCAGCCAGGCCTTACCACTCGCTTTGGCACTCACCTGCACCCCAGGACACTCCATCCAGCGTCTCACATTCAGCTCACTGACATTCAGATAGGTTTTCCAACAAGAACAATGTATATAATGATTTCTGTGAGTTACCACTTGTGTTTTGTACTTTATTTTTTCTTTATGTAATTTGTTTAATATCAGAAAATGCTTTGCAATGACTATTCATATTACTGTAGCATCCACAGATGCCAAATGACACCAGGACTGCATGGTGCTCGGTGAAATAAGTAAGTGTGCATCTGTCTTACAAAGGAGAGAAATAGGAAGCAGAATGGAAATGGAGGCAGAGAGATGATGATATATAGCATAGGGCATACAGTCACTATCCAGCACTGAAAGGTGGGTTTCCTGCTTCCAGCTGTGCCCATTGCTCTCACTGATGACTAGACATCTTCCTGGGAGTCACCTGGGAAAGAAAAGCCCATCAGAAAGCACACGTCATCTGATCAGGAGCGCTTCAAGCAGCTTTCCTGATAGAAGTTGTACTTGCCATGCAGAAATGCTTCCTCTAAGGTGACTTTTTTGAAAACAGATTTCTCCAGGAGGTGCCTGAGGCCAGAGAACACAAGCCCGAGTGCCCTGCAGTCAGTGCCAGAGGGCGCTCACCTGGGCTGGGCCAGCCCCAGCTTCACTGCTCACCCACCGTCGGTAAGCTGTGAAAGGTCTCATTTTGTCTGACACAATGGAATGCAGCTCTTGAAATGCCAGGGGTTTTTCACAAACGACACTTCTATTTTTCCTGACCAGGGTACAGGCAGTCCCCATCTGTTTGCCCTCTTACAGCTTTGTTTTGTCCTCTGCCAAGAAGAGACTTTTTTTTTTGCACCACACGTTACTTTGAGTTGAAGCAGCGCTGCTGCAAGTCTTAGCTCAGCTTGTCAGTGCCCCGGCTGCATTAATGCTGCTGGTGTAGTGTCTGAGAACGGCAGCTTGAGCCCCTGCAGCACTGATCCACAGCAGACGCAGCACGAGAGGGAGATGATAGGTCTGTCCAGCAGCAGGCTGAGTGCCGGCTCCCTTCATTGCAGGCGTTGTGCCTTTGATTCTCTTCCTTGAAATTTCAGCGTTCCTCAAGGACTGTGTGGAGGAATGTCTGTTACCTGAAAGACAGGTAGGAAAAAAGCAGGAAGTAAATACGGGAGATAAGTGTGCTTTTCTAATTTGAGTAGAAGAGTTGAAGTAAAAAAACCAAGCAGCAGTAACAGGAAAATATAACACAGACGTAGAGTATGAAGGAGCTTAGAACAGATAGCAAAACAAGGAGTAACCTCTTCGGCTTTTGTTTTTCTTCAGCCCCTATCACTTGTTGTCTCTTCTTACTTCTGCTATTTCTGATCCTCCTGTTACATGGAGTGGGCCTGCTTTGCAGAACTCAAAGAAAGGAAACCAGTACCCACGCACTGCAAGTGTTGGAAGCATTAAGCCAGTTCTTCCTTGTGGATGACTGGCTTGGACTAAGAAGAGAATAACAAAGCTACTTGAATGACAGCTTGGATCAAGTTCATAATGACCTGGTTTGTACAGGCCAGGTGTTATGTAGATTGGAGCTTGTTATTGTGCATAATTTTGGCAAGCCTTGCAATGCAACAGCCAGCTCCAGCAGAGCTGGGCATGAAGCCACATACTACAGGCAGGTCTATCTTCAGCAAGATGGGTAAAGAAGCCGTCTTTTTCTGTTCTCTGTACCGTGGGGATGTGAACCAGCCTGCCTGCACAGCATCTGGAATAAAGCCTATAGAGGAACGAACAGAGAACATTTTCAAAAAATGAAATTCCAGACTTCAAAATGGAGCGATTGCATAAAAACACATGGACACATTTATTGTCTGCTTCTTATGGAACAAAGGTTGAGAGCAAGCTTGTACTAAAAACAAGCCATCCACTCCAGTGTCAATAGAAAGTGATCAAACTATGCTACAAAATGTCCTTAATGATATATTCCACCCTTTTTAGAAAGTATCTCGTAATTCTGTACACATTTTTATGCTATCTAAAAGTAGATACTTGAGGTATGTGAATGAAGACCTGTCAAAACTACGGCTCACCTACGAGTTGTTTTCTCACTCTTTGCCATTAATATGCACATGGTATGATTTGTCCTTGAAATTACTTGGTCTGAAATGTTTTTCTTCCTTCAGATGGCCATTTTTTAAAAGGAGGAAGATAGCAAAAAAATAAATCAGGAGAAGTGTCCCAGGTACAGTTTTTGTAATTATAATTAATATTGGACTTTCAGGATATCTGAACACTTTTCACTGCTGCTCATTATGTGTTCCTGTGCCCCGAGTTAATAAAAGACACTGCAAATCAGATCAAACCCAGTTAGATGAATTAATCCATTTCCTATTCTTCGTTATAAAGAGGACTATGTAAGTGTGATGGTAGTATTGTTTTTACACGGCACCACAAAAGCAAACCTAACTCAGGGGAAAGATAAAAAGCACCAAACAAATTCTGAATCATATAATCTTTACCAGAGTACTGCAACTGCAAATAAATGACAGCTTTTTCCATATATGAAATATGGCGTTTTTATTTTTAGTAGTATCAGCTTTCATACTGGAGTCAATGGCACCAGAAGAAAAAAAGAACAAAGTCAAGCAGATAATGAATGCCTGCCACAATAGATGAGCAGTCTGAAGGCACAGCTTTAAACAAGGGCTACTTACAGGACAGGCACCAAGTAGGTGTGGCTGTTTGGGCTTTAATGCTTCGTGGAAAGGTGGGTTGCGAGAAGCTCAAATCTCAAATTGTTGAATCTCTGATTCTTGCAGAACTTACACTGAAGGTTTATAAGTTATTTTTAATAGTCTATTATAAGCTGGGATCATGGGAATCTGAAAAAGAATCATCCGCTCATCCTTAGGGGCAGTGCCTCAGAAATCGATGCTAATGAACAGACTGCAGCGTAAGGAAGCTTGCATTTCCCCTGCTGCACCAATTCTGGGCATTCACAAGGGACACAGTGAGTGCCATCGTTTGTAATTAGAACAGGGAGGGGAAAGAAAGAGGATATCAGTCATTCACACTTCTCGTAGTTTCATTTCTTTGTGGCAGACCTAGCAGATTAAGCAGGCATTCCATTTAATATTATTCCTATTTAAGGACCAAACATAATTTATTTTTAATTATGGAGTTACCAAGACACCTGCCATAAATGATGGCAGTCCTGTTGTACTCTCAGATGATGACTTCTTTAGTGACGCAGAAGAAATGCATGTACAGGCAGTACTTTTATCTTTGATAAGACCCTAGCTAAACTATAGGTCAGTGAATACTTAAAGCCAGTCCTAATGTTGCATTAAGTCCAAACTCACTACCCACTGTGAGATACAATACCCCAAATCCCACTGTGCATCCCTGCCCAAACTCAAAACAACTGCTGAACCAGGTTTAGAAGTCAGGCCTCCAGCAGCACTGAGCTCACTGGACAAGCAGAAGTGTAGCAGCACACCATTGCCCTCAGCTCCAGGTCCCTTCCTGGTCTTCTCCACCCCAGTTCCCTGATGACTGAAAGTGATTTCTAAAGCATTCATCTTTCCTCTTTATATGACTTTAGTTTGCACTGCTTTCCAAGGTACAAGTAACAGAGGGTGGTCCTGCTAGCTACAAGGGATGAATGGCAGGTCAGAGCTAAATATTAGTAGAGATTCAACTCCCCTTGAATCCCCTGGTGGCTCCCAGTCACAGTGCAGAGACCTGCTCCTGCTCAGCCCTTGAGTTCCCTTAAGAATCCAAGTCCTGCAGTCCTTCAGTCACTAGAAAGCATTTCACATTTGCACTCTAGACCCTTCTGGGACATACCTTCATCTGCACTTGGATGAACACAACTGTATCAGCAGGGGTACACAAAGGTCAGAAACCACCACCTGCCTTCCTACAGAGTTTATGTGTTATGAGGACATATTTTTCTTTTCACCGACCCTAAAATCATTTGCCCTGTTCAAATTTCAAGATGATCTTGAAATTGAGAAGGCAGGATCAGACCTTTTGGTGCCAATGTTGGGTAAAAGAAGGAGGTATATTTATCAAACATATAATCACTACGAATTGGAGAACAGACCAGAACTATTGAGACAGACCAATTGTCTTCTTGGCTAGAGTCCCTGGAGGTTAAATATGTGATAGCCTTGTTAATGTTCAGGGAAACACAGCACGTGTAGTGGTGCATAAGAGAAAGTCCTCTTTAAGTATGATGGCATGCCTGTTAAAGAAAAACAGGAGTACAGTACAGCATAAAGCAATACTTCTGCTTCCTATTCAACAGCTCTGACAGGGCAAGAATTCCACCTGCCATGCAAAAGAAGAAAAGCTTCAATGGAGGCACTTCACAAGCTATTAACCTTTCCTGATTGGAGTCTAGCTTTACAGAAAGAGCAGCGAGCAGTGATTCTACTTGTAGAAAGAAGGTCTTTTCTACAAGTAGTAACTGGCAATAATTTAGCATCTGGGGAACCTGTCAAGAATTAAGGTTTTTGTGTTCTGAGACACTACTTGGTAACAAAGATGATAGTACGAGATAAAGTGGGCTCCAGGCTAGTGAGTAATTATTAGGTCTGAAGCTGTTGAAGACTGTAGAGAAGAAAAAAAATTCACAAGATTTTCTTATAATCCTGTTTTTGCTTTTGGCTTTTCTGCTTTTTTTAGTGCTTCTCTTCCACTTTAATTAAATGTTGAAGGGATTTGCTCAGCACAGTCAATAATGGCATTCTGATGCTGATGTTAAATTGGCTAGCTATTTTTAACATGCTTCTTAGTTATTGCCTGTCATCGCTAGCCACACATCTGGGGCTCTGCAGATACACACTACCACAGGAGATTCCCAAGAAGGGCTTTTCCTTGAGGAAGTTCAATCCCATCACATAGTTCTGAGCATCCATACAATGGATTAAGTCTAGTCACCACATTAGAAACACACAGAAATTCCTGCCTTGGGATGGCAGTTCAGTCCAACATCAGTGCACCTCGACTGTCCCATGCCTCTGCTCGATGGACTGCAGCATGCAAAAACCTGCTGCAAAGGAAAAAAAAGCTGGCAGGCAAGGACAGTCACAACAGTGTTCAACCTCTGAAGGTTTGGATCATACCTCCAAATGGGTCAGTAGTGGTAAGAAGTTCCCGAATGTAGTCAGCTGCAGAAATGTGGTTTGACCCAGCCACTCTGATACTGAACAGCTTCTATTCTCCAACACACAGCACTTGGCTGGCTCCGTCTTGTAAATATATTTGCACAGATCATTGCTTGATACAGAAGTATTTCTAGCACTATTTCATAAGGAAAAAAAAAAGTCTTTAATAATTCTACGTAATACATTGCTAAATGTATTATTTAAATGAGCTGTTACTAAATTCCCTGTCTACATGAAAGAGGAAAGCGTTCACACTACAGATAGCTGCAATTTTTAAGACAAAAGAAAAACAGAACTGAAGATTCCACAACAGAAATAAGAGGAAAGAACAAATAGAAATTCAGTGACCAGCTGCATATTCCATCACGATTTCCAGAACACTTGCACAGACAGCAGTCAGCAATTTTTGCCTCAAGAACCAGCAATGAGAAGGATGTTCAGCTCAGCCAACAGCCTCCCTTCATACCAGCTCTCTCCCTCTTCCAGGGGCTCCCTGTCAGAACTCCACCATCACCACCCTCTTCTGAGTTTCTTTACAAATTGTTTATACGTCCTCTCTATACACACACAAACACAATAAATGCACTGTACACAGTTTTCCATCAACTTACCGTGTTTTGCATAAGTTTCTAAAATTGAACTTCTCAGCATTTTCAAATATAAAATAACATATTAAATTTAACCAGTTCCCAATAGAATGGATTCAATTCAACTATCATTCATACCTGTATGTGGAATGTATGTAGAATAGAGCTAAATGGGAGTCCAAAAATAGATACAAAACAATTTGAAATAATTTTTGTTGCATATTTTTTAAAGAAGGCTTAAACATTTTAAAATCATCCCCCAATTATTTCTTCCTCTCTATTTAGGTAACAGGGAATTTGTCTCAGGTTCATTTCTTCTGAGGACCTGCTTACTGTACAGGTCACATTCCTGCCTAGGCAATGCTTCCAGGGAAATGCATTCCAGCCCATGCACTTGCACTGGCAGCCTCCTAGCAGCATTTTGGAATTAGTTCAGTGTACCTGCTCCTCTGTTCTCCACCACACACTTCTGTTAAGCACCAAAATCAGCATCACTGCACACATCAGGTAGCCCGTGAAGCAAGTAATTGACACATTCTCACTCCCTGATAATCCACAAAACCATCAAGTGCAGCACATCCAACAGTACAGGGAGTAACAGACCCAAACCTTTCTAAAGGTGACCATCTGTGCTTCAGTGTTTCTCAATACCACTAACCAATGGTGCTTCAGTGTTTCTCAATACCACTAACCAATGAAGGCAACAGTTGCTAACTTCTGTAATGTCTTCCTCCCTCCAAAATCCTCACCTAGTTGTTTCTTCCTAAGGTCTATATTGATTTATTTTCCCTCTCTGTGTGCGCATAAAGCAAGATGAAACCATTTCCTTACTAAGTTCTGTGTTTGAGTGACATTTTTGAACTTAAGGGGAAAAAAAAAAAAAAGATGTTCTGTAGTCCTAGAACCTATGCACAAGTACTGAAAGTTTATTGCTTTTCACTACAGCCTTGGTTCTCAGAACCGTATCAGATGCATTTACTAAGAAACGTGGCATACTTTTTTCATATGCCAAGAAATAATGTAACTATTTTAGGCAAGGTCTCATTGCCTCCTAAGGACAGAGCAAACTGCTGGTGGAAATGTCTGAACTTTCTGTTAGCCTATGTTGATTACTTATAAGGATTCCTTATAATTAACTGTAATCATGTCATTTTCTCCCAGCCACTCAGATGAAAGAAAGAAGAAAAGGAAGAAAGGAAAGGAAGGAAAACCTACAGCAAACATGAGTAATGTATCTCTATTTGTTTCGTATCCCTCAGTTCATTTTTAACTTACAGAGCTCTCAAGCTCTTCTCCACATACCCTAAGCTTTCACATAGATAACCATTCCTTGCCTATCACATAAAGATAAGCATTTTAACAACAGATAAAGAGTTAGTTATACTGGAAGTGCAAGAAGCTTAAAACAAATATTTAATATTAAATAAGTGCTTTCTTACTGAGCCATTTGTGCTCCCGAGTGTAATAGTTCTGTGGATACCTATTGTTGATTTATTCATTTATATTACTTGAAGAAGCCTGCTATAGCCTGTAGGCACACATTCAAAAATAATTTAAAAGGACATGAATTCATCAGTGATTCAATGACAACTAATGGTAATTCACTAGTTGAACCAATGCCAACTGAAAATAACATAAAAATACCTACAACTCAGATTTCTGCTCGTTTAGAGCTATAAGTTCTCAACATTACCTTGAGAGCCCACAGAACTCACATCTCCCACCTGTGTGGTAGGTGACAGCTTTCAGCTATCCACTGGCCACCTGTGGTACACTGGCTTCCAGAATGCCCTGATGACAGCAGTTAATGCGAAGGTACACTTGAGTGGTTGAGAGTGATCAGTAACTGTGAAAAGTAAGAGACAAAATGTTGCACTTGTTACAGTCATCCCAAAATAATGCTTACAATGCTCACATCAATAGGTTTTATTTATCCAGAGGGGTGGATGGGCTTGCAAGAAAAAAAAAAAAAAAAAGATACAATATTGAAATTAAGCAGATTTATCCTTTTCTGTTGCTTGAAATATTTTGGAATAATCTACTTTAACTTCAAAATCATGCTGTAACATTCCTAATTCAATTTCATGGATTCTGGGGAATTAGGATCAGCAGAGGCACATGAGCGATGGCTCACATGCTCTCCCTAAATAGCATCTCCATTGTACCATCAAAGGCAATACTACAAAGACCACGGGTCTGATTCAGTAGGACATCTCTTAAATTTGTTAAAAACCAGGAAATACCATCTGGTACAATCCTAAGCAAAAGAAGATATATACTTCTTTCAAAAATTCCAAACTGATGAAATATTTTTTGCACTACTTCTTTGTCCCACTCTCCCATCTTCCAAGAAATGCTTTCATAATAAAGATGGTGTATGCAGAATCATCCATTTTCTTGATCTCTAGAGTCTGCACTGCTGGCAGTGCCCACCTCGTGCCAGCAGTTCTTGCTGCTTTTCATTAAATCCTAGACCAAGCAAGAGAAAACAGTGTAATAGTCTTCAGGCGCCTCTTAGCTGTATCGTGTCCTAGGCTGGATTACCCTCAGTGTATCAGAGCCCAGCACTTCAAAGGAGGAACAGCTGTGAGATTGCAATGCTCAAAATAAAGCTGTAGTTTTATCCATCAATATAGAGTACAGCAGGGTCAGTACTTCAGTGAATGGAAATATAAGCAAGAGAAATTTTACCACATCATTAGATCTTCGCAACAATGGATGAGGAATTTCATACCTAGAATAAAGTAATTGCTCTTAAAAGTTACCAAAGGAGGATACATTGGGTGGTGGATGTTTCCAAGTTGCTCTGTAGAAGTCATGACTTTCTTAGCATGAGTACTGAAGAGTCTGTGCCACTTGTGGGGTGTTTGGCAAGATCAAAAGCCACTTTGTAGGTTTGGAGGTATTGATTTAGTTGGGGAAAAAAAAAAGAAAAGTGCCCTTTGTGTCTGATGGTTCAAGTATCCCTCACTGGTTGGCAGCAGTTGCTGAAAGCTGGTCTCTAAACCTGTTTTTATGCCTTCAAACATTCTCAATTAGCAGACAATCTTTAGAACAGTCTCCCCATTCAGTGTTTCTTGTGGGACCTATTTGGAACCCTGCAATCAGCTGTGTATTGCAGGTAGCTGGACTCATTTTTACTAAGTCAAGGCAGGCATACAGCAATAGCAAAGGAGATGCTGGACTATTGCTCTTCAGATGAATCAGAAAGTCACCCCAGATTTTAGCTTTTCTTTTCCATGTCACGTTATTTCTGGAAACAATACAAGAGTGTCTAATAAAAAACTTCTTTCTTTTTTAGTTTTGCATCTAGGATTACACAAGCTCAAAGGAAAATAAATCAGAGGATGCTCAGTGCTTCCCTAACTCCTGAAAAAAGGCATTCTGACAGAAACTGATTGAAGTTTTAGTGAAAATCTGAGACCTGTGCAGATTTCATTTTGCCATTCTCAAGGGAAAGCAAGGTGGGAATAAAAAAGAATGAGAAGAGCAATTCACGAACTATTCAGCCTAACTTAATCCCCAGACACCAGAAGAGTTTTGTTTGCAGAGTACCAAAAAGAATTCTTTTCCTGGGTTATTAAACATTAACCTGAATTAATTCATGCTCCTCTTATTAGGCAGATCAAGTCCATATGATTGCCAGCAAGTACCCGTAATTTGATTTATGTCTTCTCATCCATCTAGAAATCTGAAAAGAATCCCTGTAAATGATTAAATATTTGATTTTTAGTAACAAAAGGAATGGGAAAAAAGCATGGGTATGTAAATGGAAAGCCTTCTGGGTAAGGTCCAGAGGTAGCTGGAGAAGTCTACTGCCTGTGCTGAAAGTAGAACAAAGGTAGCTTTAAAGTTTCATTTGCACTCACAACCTCAGTGAAGCATTTGTACCACAAGCACAAGTAAAGTGAATTACCTTGGGATTGCCGCAGAACTGGCTGCAGCACTAGGATGCAGGGTCTGTACCCCCAGCTCTTAAGTACTCAGGTAGGCAGAAAGGAACCTCAGTATGGGGCAGGAACTAATAACCAGATTTAAAAACAAGGTTTTTGCAGCTAGGTTACACTGGAAGCTAAATGCTTAACTTCGGCAGTGATCAGACAGTGGTCATTCACTTGTTTGGAAAGGTTAGTTTCACCCATTAATTTCAAAAGAAAGATGAGAGTTATTTAATGCAGAGTCTTTTCAAAGTGAAATCAAGAGAAGAAGACAAAAATGAAGACTAATGAGATGATTTAAGAAGACCACTTTCACTGTGATTTATTAGAAAAGAAATAACCTGGAAGCCAGGATTCACAAAATCCCATCCAATCATCCATTTTATGTAAAGTTGCTGTCTTAACCTGCCAGAAGAAATCAAGTGTAAAAATGTAATGAAAGAAATGGCACCTTCCTCTTCTACTTAAAGATAGTGTTTAGCTTTAAAAGCATAATCTAAAAATAAGCACTGCTGTTCGCTAGTCTCATCGCATATTGAGATCCATTCTTCTTCATTTAAAAGGAAACAGACCTAATATTCATTTGGCATCCAGTTAACTTACTGTTCAATGCAAACACACCATTTTAACATATAAAAATATTTATTTGTGATAAAGAAGCAAAATACATCTGGCAATTAACATACATGCACAATCCACGTCAACTCAAGTTGGGCTTATTTTCAGATAGCCAACACTGTGTACGTCAAACCATCTCAGTTTGAGGTGAAAACAGTTGTTAAATGAAACCATGAAACAATGTGTTAATGGGAACAGGCATTTCCAGCTTCTGTGGCAAAAAGATGAGACAGGTAATGGTCCAATTAAAAGGTATTTATAAACCTTACACTAAATTGCATTTCTTTATGTGAGTGGTGAAGTTAAAGTGAATCTGAAGCTAATGTGACTCAGTATCTGCTCTGTGAGCAGTGGTTGCACAAGGTTTTCGGTTGCAGCATACCTGGAAAGTAAAGCGTGACCATCCTCTGAAGTGATAAATGCCAGACACATTTACTGATCTGAACATCAATAATTCTGAGAACTTCTCTTCCTTGAACTGCATTCAGCAGCATCTGAAGACTTCTCTGCAAGGAGTAATAGCTACTACAGCTTCAACACAGGTATAACATGCAGAAACATTCCTTCCTGCTTTGAAAATGTTTCAATGCATCCATTTCCTCCAGAGTGTAAGTTGAACTGCCAAGCATTTAAGCCTCGCACTCGAGAAGCTTGCCCAGAGCACCGGTGTAGTTATTCGCATACAGAAGTGTTAAGTAATAGAAAAGATAGGCTGTTAGAAATTAATGGATGAAAGGGGGAAAAGTCCACTTGTTGACAGTGATGTTATTACTGTGCCAAAAGTAGTAGCTCAGACCTGAGCGCTGAACCTCGGAGAGCTGCCTGTCCTGTTGCACCCACTTTGTAAATAGTTGCGCAGCGCTAGCAGACACATCTTGTTCCTTAAGGACAGGGACGGTTCTGTACTCGTAGCTCAGTCTGGGCAGCGAGGAAAGGAGAGAGTAAACACTGGTTTACATCAGGTAGGATCGTCACTGCTCCTCCTAACTGAGGCATGTCTTGTTATGCTAACAGAAGGTAGAGCTAAAAACAGACAGTTAACTTGCTCTGGGAAACTCTCCACCAAAAAAACAAAATCCATACCAGGCTGTGTGCTGTCTCTGAGGCGTAAGGAAAAGTATCACCTTGTGCTTTTCAGACAGCTCTGGAAATGGTGGTGGGTCCTACAAAAGAGTCTGACTTCTCAGCTTTTTGACAGAGTGCAAATTCAGCTGCTGTCTTTCTCAGAGGAAGAAAGAGAAGGAGATAATGCCACAGCAGGAAATCCTTGAAATACTTCTTTTCCTTCTGATACTTTTGCTGCTATATATCTCATGGTTGTACAGATTATTCTTCTGCAAAGCTGTAGCTCACAATGACAAGTTACTTGGCCAAAAAAAAAATCTGAATTATACCATAGAGTTCGTATAACTGTGGTGATCAATAAGAGCTAATAATTAATCAAGCACTATCATCCCAAAAGGAGGTTCTCACTTAGTAAAAAGGTTAACTGGAAAATATAGAGCATACTGTGGCCCCAAAATTCCATATAGTTAATCAGTTTGTTACATTTCAGGCTGCACCCTGACAGCCCACAAATCAAGCGAAGGCCAAGGAGGTTGGAAATCACTCTGCCCTAATTGCAGGCTCCAGCAGTAGCAAAAGACTGAGATGTCGCATCCCGATAAAACAAAAACAGGATGTACTTTCTCAGCTTGAATCTTATCTCAAGACCACATCCAAAAATAGCAATGATGTATTTCTATTCACATTTTCCTAAAGAGGTTTTCACTGCGTCCCCTTTCTTACATATAAAGTCACTCTGCGGCAACGAAATTGCTTCTTCAGAGTATCTTTCTTATGAAGTGAGCTTGTTAGCTCAGGTACTAAATATTTGTCTATGGGAAAGAAAGTTTTTCCCCCATTAATAGACCTACTACATAGTATCATCTTCAACCAATAAAGCCATAACAGATAAAACAGCATTTGATGCTTTGGCTGCAACCTGTTTTTGGTATCATAGCTAGAAATAAACGGGAAGAAAGTTTTGCACTGGATTAGATACCATACAAATAATATCTGTACTGAATTAAAAGATTGAGTTTAAATACTGTTTGAAGTACAAATTGCTGAGATGTGTTTAAGTGCTGCAGCCGGATGAATCAGTGTATGCCCAGAACTCCCACTAAATGTATTTATCCAAAGAGCTGCGTGGATAAAAGTGACAGAAGAATATGCTGCTAAAACTGATCACAGCAGTTGTTTCCTAACACTGATCACGCCAACGCACTGCATCCTTAAGACATGTCTTGGACCAATAATTTCCTCTTGAATGCTTGCCTTCAAGTCCTGTCCTAATTCAGAACAGACTGCATGTTATTTCTAATTATTCATTCTACCTTCCAGCTAATGGAAATGGAAGAGTGGCTGGGACAGGAGTATGTAATGATGCAAATAAGGGCTTCTGGATCTCGTCCAGCTTCTGCTGCCATACTGGGGTATGAGTATGTATGCTTGTATCAGAGCACACGGTAACCCCAGTGCAATTAATGAAGTTGGGTTTTGTTCCTTCAAGGGCAAGCATAAAGTAATAGGGAGTGTGGGGTTGCCCACTGATTGAAGCAGAAAGCCTTCAAGGTGCAAGGAGGGGGGGACCATTAATACTTGCAGCGCACGTGCACAGAGACAGTGAATTAAGCTTCCCCTGCAGCCTTACCTTTGGCATCACCTGAGCTTTGAACAGCTCATTTGTCATTCGTCTAAGTGCTCTTTCATCACTATTTTCTGGCAAAGGATTTTATAATTATTACCAATTACTGTCTATAATATATGCAGCTTTCTGCACTGCAGTTATATTTCACCACTGAACTCTAAAACAAACGTCTTTATTAAAAACACACTCCGCCAACTGCATGACACAGTTACTCTGAGATAGCTGTCAAAGAAAAACCTGACATAAATATTTACCTTATTAGTAACAATAAAAAGACTGTAGTTGGGTAGGCACGGTAAAAGCTATCTTGAATTCTGTCAGTGTCCATCTGCTTCTAAAGAACTCAGCCTTCCAAAAATTTTAGAGCAATGTGAGAAAATATATGGAGCTTAACTTAATACAGAATAACTCCTATTTTCTGCATAATTCTGCAATAGCCTTCAGGATTTGTAGCAAGCAGAGAGAAGCATTTAAGAAGCACCACTTGTCAAAAGTATGTTTATTTGCCATTGGACATCAGAAAACGCTGGGTCTGCAATGAACCTGTTTACTCAAGCTGAGCTGTGTGTTATAATTATGATCATCAGCCCAAAGGACTGCTAAATTAGCACAGCCAATAAAATCAATGAGATCAGGGGTACAAAGAGACTCAGGATGGAATGGATCTGCAAAGAAAACTACTTAGTATGACACGGCTGCCCTGTGCCCCAAGCTTTGTTGACGTAGCAGCTGTAGGGACATCACTGATGGAGTGCTTAGTGCACACCTTCCACGCAAAACAACAAACGACATTAAATGGAAAAGCTCTTCTCTTAGAAAAAGCCATGGCTTTCCTACCCTGTTCTGTTTTGTCTTCATCAACTTGAATGTCTGAGGAATCAAGGTAAGCTATCAGAAAAAGTAGATTTGTAAAGTAATAGGCCAGAAAATTCACTCAAGTGAACACCAGTGTTTATACAGTTAAATTAGGCAATCCGTGAGTTATGAGTTGGGGAAAGGTTCTTCACCAGAGGGCAGTGGGTGTGGAACAGCATCCCCAGGGCGGTAGGCATGGCCCCAAGATGCTGGAGTTCAAGGAGTGTTTGGACAGTGCTCTCAGACACAGGGTTTGGAGTGGCCCTTTGAAGTGCCAGGGGTTGGACCTGGTCATCACTGTGGGTCCCTTGGGCAGCTCTGCCCACCACGAGGCAGTGAGGATGCAGCAGCCCAAAGGAAGGGATTTTGCAGCTCACCTCTGCCTGCACTGAGTAGAAGTGCAGTATATCACCAAGCAAACATGCATGGAAGCTCTTAGAATTGTCAAGAAGAGGAGACAGAAAAGCTTATGGATGACCCAGACCATTGTTGCCACTGAAATGCCTTTTGGGAAATTCAGAGGTATAAAATAGAGCATTTCCAACTATATAGAAAGCAATTTCTGTCAAATTTCCAGGGCAACTTGGGTAAGAAAAGGGGTATGGGAATGGAAATAAATGAATGCTTTGACTCCTCATTGCTTACCATCTTCCTGCTTTTAACTTCACTCCTACAGGCTTTTGTCTTAGGAAACGTGATTTAATAATTTTCCTTGTGATTGAAAAAAAAAAAAGATTAAACAGAAAATTCCTTTTCCACGGAGAGCAAAGGAGAGAAAAAGGCTTTGCTCTTCCTTTCTATGATCTTCTCGTGATAGCCACCCGACAGCATTAAGGAGAAAGTGAAGCATATTTCCAAGAAAAGGACACCAGGGTTTCTCACCTCAATATAACTCATTAACTCTGATTTCCAGCTCTCCAGGAAGTGCAAGACCAGGCTGTAGTTAAAGAAACTTTTCTGCCAAAGGTCAATGAAAATTTAGTTCTAAGAAAATAGTGCAGAAACCCCATGACTCTCACCTTTACATGACAGACAGAAGCATTTGGTGTTGCAGGGACAGAGTTTAGATGCTTCTTCTCACTGCACAGCAACTACATTCAGTTCTGCCATTAAAATATCTGCAGTGAATATACCAGAGCTGTAACGAAGGTTGGAATTATTAAGCTTTGCCCATCTATTAGAATCAGCAGCCCATATGCACCTCCCCATACATGGTTGCTTGATTAAAACATACTACTAAATACTGGATCCAAGAAAAATGGCTTGGTGTAACAGACTGAAATCAGTCTCTCTCTCTCTCAAATTTTGTAATTTATCTGTAATTAAATTAATTGCTGCATTTGGGTATCCTTTGGGAAATCAAGCACAATTAACTGCATTGATCAAAGTCAACATCAAAGATGATGAGATTCAGAGGACGATGTCAATATATAAGTTCCCCACAGAACTGTGTTAAAATCATCATCATCCTTCTGGTACCCTTTCACTCCATCAGCAAGTGGCTGAAGGCTGCTCTGTAGCTAATGCTGACCTTCAGCTGTGACTTAGTTTATCTGGATTAGCATAGTTATTTGCTAGAACCTTAACAGAACAAAGAGCCGATCAATATGAGGTCAAAACAGAAGTGTCACAGACTGCTTCGGCCATTCCAAAAAGGTGGCATTTGTCATCAAGGGTTACTGCAGGAGCTGGCACAGCACTCTCGTGGCAATGCCGGGGGTATTTCTTTGGGCAGCGTCTGCAGACAACATCCACAAGTCCTTTGTCAGGTATATTTCATGCCCAGCAGTGGGCTGCATGAACAGGCAGGTCAGATTGATCAAGAGAATGAAAAATGTCAGGAAAAAGGAGAGAGGAAAGAAAATAACAAGGTACAGAGGTTATAATACTGGAGAGTTCCGTGAAAGAGTTTAACCCTTAGGTATTTTGTGCTCATTTACACCAGTGGCTTATAAGGGAAGCCCGAGAGAGATAGGATAAGCACAAGGTATCAGCTACATAGTGTCTTGCATCTCAAGTAGTTTATCCATTAACATTCATTTACAAACTGTGCTTCCTCGCACAAAGCCTCATCTGCAAATGAAGTGCTCTCATCATAGACAGAAAGTATATGGTACACCTTCCAAATAGAGCTGCCAGGAATAATGGAGGTGACTATCCTGATACACTATGGATTTTTTTTTTGTCCAAGCCATGGGGATCAATCACCATTCTTACTTTCACTGCGTAATGCTTTTTTATGAGCAAAAATGATGTCCCTGGTGCTCAGCTCCTGCAGGGCTGGGGTAAGAGTCGCCACGTGAGCTCCAGGCACCGGAGGGGATGCGACATGCAGAGCTCAGACCATGTAAGGATCTATGTGCCACCTAGAGGCATGATCCCACAGAAAGCCTTGGGGTAAAACAGCATTGGAACTCACTCTCAAGAGGACATCCAAGATGTTCAGAAAACATTATATTTTATATTACAAATGCAGTTGATCACATCTGTTTATTGCAGAACCATTATGCAGATACGGTTTCAGGATGAGCAGATTGCCCCAGGGAAGGTCGATCCCAGACTTAGCTCTCTGCAATTTGCATGAGGGTGTAGGTGGAGAAAAGTGTCCAGCATTTGTTTAGGGAAGAGAAGCTGGAATGTGAGTCTATGTTCTACTCCGCCTTCTCACTCCAGTTATTTGGCAGTTAAAGGAAGCCTTAGCTATCCATCCTGCACGTGGGATGAGATTTGCCCTTTTATTAAAATATTTTGTAAATGAAAGATCTACGAGTTTCTGCTCTCAAAAAATGTTTCATAAAGCCTTTGGCTTTCATTTTTGTCATGGAGTAGGTTTGGAAGACTATGTTAATCAAAGACCCTAGAACTACAGCGTCTATATTTGGCAGCTTGGTATTCTCTCGTAGCCTTAATTTATGCATACTATTAGAAGGTTAAAGCTGGTCACAGGTCTCCTGTGACTGTCATCTGTGAAATAATGCTGTTGGAAGTGTAGTTTGGGTTCTACCTCATCCCGCCTGCAAATAAAACCACGCATATTCTGCACATCTTTCCCCCTGAACACTGACACCTCGAGCGACATAAAATCCAGCCAGCGATGTGACAGCTGCCAAGGTCAATAAGAGTTATGCTGAACTGCTGAGTAAGTGCTGGTCACACAAATCAAAGCTGTAGAAGGGCAGCTTAGCATACACAGATCTGCAACTTATTCCAACTGCTTTTTGGACTGAGACATTTTTATCATTTTTATCCTTTAGGAAATGCTCTATAATGAAATGTGATGAAGTCAAAGGTATTGAATGAAATCTTAGTATTGTGCCCTTTGCATTGAATTACTGATAAAAAAAATGCACTGAAAACACGTTTAACATTTTTGAGGAATTTAACACTTGAAGGAATTGTAAAAGGGCAATGATGTGAAGAAGAAAGTAAAAATAATTTAAAGAAATTTCAAGGACACATTGAGCAGTGCTGTCTAATCATGACCTAGATTCAGCTGTTTGGATGAATTCCTAAACTAGGAATTTAGGTTGGGCAATTTCAAGAGTACTCTAAGCCTTCTGCCTTTGTAGTACTTATCAAAGAGGTTTTGGCATTCATCAGCAGCTTCATGCTATCTTACAATTATCAGAATTCGGAAACTAAATTTCCAAAGATGTCCCCAACAGATTGGTAAGAATAATATGGTATTGCTGGCAGACACAAGGGTTAGATTGGAACTTTTTTCTCAACTCCACATTTAAATTAATAAGCTCAGAAACTGTGTAAGTTGTGTTCTTATTGCGACTGCTTAAATATGAAGACTTTGAACAATTGCGTAGAAAAATCATTTTGAACTTTGTGCTGTAAAGTGCACCAAACTATCCTTAGCAGGTATTTACTGCCAAATTGAGAAGCCCTGGAAATAGAAATTGTTAACAGAAGCGCTGATGCAACTGTAACTGGATTGCTGCGACCAGTAGCACTCCAGTAATTACAGGGAAATAAGTGTTAAAAGGGGAACAAGGACAGAAAGCTCTCCATCATCTGTCAGGCGCTTGCTTACTGCTGGATTTTCTCTGAGAAGCAGGGCTCCTAGCAGCAGGGCTCTGCGAGGGCTTCTGCCTTCCCTTATTCTATTTTAAGGTTGCTAATTGATCCTCTGAGGGAAGGCTCAGTCCTTTCAACGCAGCCTGTTAATGGGGAGCCTGCACCACGGCGGCTGGAGGCATGTGGGCGCGCGGCCTCGCAGCCTTTCATGCCAACCTTCCCAGCGCTGACTCACCAGGCAGGAGGCAGCTCCTGCTAACAGCGCGGGGGCTGGCGCTGAGGCACACGGCTCACAGCTTGCTTTGCCCGAAAGGAGCCTGGCTGACCTAAATTCCAGGTGTGGGGATGGAGAAACAAAAAATCCCAGGTTGTGTTGGAGCTCCTGAATGATGCTCATCCACGCTGCAAAACCACGGCCAGCAATTGCTGCACTTAGCGCTGGGATGTTTTGCTCCCCGTTAGTAAAACAAACATGCTGACTTCAAGTTGTAATGCAGAATAGCAAAAGCAAAATGATCAACCTGATGCAGTCAACTGGCAATGGGATCACTGCACTGAAGCCTGATAGCCTGCCCCTTCCTGACTAATGCGTTAATTCTGTGGAGCCACTACCAGACTAAATGGTTTGATCAAGTGTTTTGCCATTTGAAAACCAAGGCAGTTTGACAAGCAAAATGGCCCACGGTTAAGAAAAAAGTATTTCAGTTTATTCGTACCCTGAATGGAGCATAGTTTAATTTAGATCCAAGGCACTATCTAGGAAACGCTTCCATTCTTCTTACTCAAGGATACTTGAGTTCCATCCACAAATAACACTACATGATGGAAAAGAAGGAAGCTTCTTGTCCCCAACCATCCACACTTCTTCCTTACTTGTTCTTTCTGCTGCCAGCCATGATTTTTCCAGAGATGCTCAGCTTCCTTTTCACCTAATGCCAGTTCTAACAGAAAATTCTCTAGTCTCTGGAAACATTATTTTATTCTTTAATAAAAAATATCAGTAGATGCCTAATTTTGCACTAATTATATGTAAATTGATGCTAAACCCGATTGTTAGATTATTCTCCTCGCTTAGAATATGTGAATATCTTGGGGGTGGAGTAGAGATAGCTCAGCAGTTCCATACTTCCAGATGCCTTTCTCACTTTCCTAAACCAGGACTCAAGTATCAGTTGATGCAGACTAAACCAGTCTCAATATCTCCAATTCTACCAGCAACCTACTCAACAAAACCAAGCACTGTTTGGCTGGCTGAAGCAAGTACCTTGCATTTCTAGACGTGCTACAAGCATTTTGCCATCAAAGCTGTTGAATCATCAGAGCTATTGAATCACAGCTCTCAAATCCAGCATCAAGCAGATTCATTCACTGCAGAGCTGGTCTCATTGGTCAAAACATTCAGCAGACTTAGGCTGGTGTAACTGAAAGAATTACAGTGTGAGGGCAAACCTACAATTCATAGAAGTAATTCTCATATTAAGAGAATAATTTTTTGTAGATGCTTCAAATGAGAGCAGTTTGTCTGTTTTCCTTTCCCCAGTCTTCATCATGGCTTTGTTGGAGGAGAGATTTTATCCCTGGGTTTCCTTCATTAGACAGATCTGAGCAGCAGAGGCAGCTTAGGGTTAACTAACGCAGGACAAAATTCAAGCAACAGCTTCTAACAGAAAGTAGTAATTGTGCATCTTTAGGCTGGATCTTTTCTAAAACTTTCTCCCTAATTTTTCTGTAGCTGTATCAATTTTTACTGAAGGTTCAGTGATTTGCTTACTATAGAGCCAAAAGAGTTTGTTCTTGACTTTTTTCAACTAGTTCTGTGGGATTTTATTGATAAACCACCTTGCAAAGGGAGTATACACTTTTACTCTTGTGGCATGAGGCAGACAAGAGATATTGGCCAGGGGGCTGGGGGCTGCCTGAGGCCATATGAGCATTTGTGTTTTCAGGTTTTGGCTGGTATATTCAGGGACACATAATAAAATAAGGGTTTTATTTTAAAAATCAATACAAAGACTGATTTTAAGTCAGAAAACGGTTTTGCTTTACCGTCTTTTTTTTATTGTATCTCACACGTTGTTTTTCCTCATATTTATCCTGCTAGACAATAAGTCTAGACTCCTTTTGAGATTCAGCCATCCACCTTGTTTTTCTGAAGTAGTTCCTCCCCTTCTGTTACTGTTGCTGTTTTTATACCTTTCTCACTCAGGCTTTCCTACCGCTTTCTCCATCAAGCTGTTAAAGCTAACTCAAAGACATAAGTCACGGTATGGTAAATGGCATTTACAGACAAATTGCTCATTTTTTTCACTCTGAGCTACGTGGACCAATAAAATAGAAAACCAGATGAAGAAGTGAATGACAAGTTACACATCTAGTTCATATGCTATGAGTTATTAATGCCAGGCCTGGGCAAACCAGAATGATTCCAGAGTTAGTTTAAGAAGATCCTACTCTTCCACTCTGCTCCCACTTCATCCTCATTTCTATCTCACTCTCACTGATGCCACACGTTGTGATGCCACAGTGCAAATCAGTAATTAATTAAAACCATGTACTTCATTCAGATCATGTTCTTGCTCTAATTTATGATGTAGCCATGAAACAATTGCAGGAGTAACCAGAGCACAGGTGGGAACTCACTGACAGAGAGGCAGTTAGCTGTGTCTGAAGCTGCACATCCAGTGTTGCAAACATAGAGTAAATAAGTGCATTTGTAGCTGCATGGCTTCTTTCACTGCAGCTAGTTAAGAAAGGTGTATTAATTAGCTCAATAGGAAAGGCACCAAATTCTACAGCTTTCTTGAATTTCCTCCCAGAATTATTTCACATGTGACCTTGTGGCATCCAAGATTAAAAAAAAAAAGAAAAAAAATCATTCAGGCCCATTCAATTTCTGAATTCCTCAACAACTTGCAAAAATAGTGAGCTTTGTTACTCCGCTATGTTGTTAATACCAATAAGTGTTAAAGATACAAAGATCTGTTCCTGTATAAATCTTGGTTCAAGGACGATGGGCAAGCAGCTAGAAAACATTTCTTCAAGTCTTCTTCCCCTAATGTAAAACTCTTAGTAGAAAAATGATAAGGATAAATGGCACCTATCCAACTGATTCCATTATAGAAGCCGGTTTGTCTGCAACAGATGATTCACTATTTATAGTGTCTTTAGTGCATGCCTCACGGTATACACTCACAGTCAATCTCAAAGAGATGTTACTTAGGCAGGGTAATGCACTCATCTTCTGAGAAAGAGCTAAACCTCTGCAAAAAAAAGAACATATCTGGGGATAAAATAATCTACTGTGTCTACACCCATTAAAACAGAGCTCAAGTATAACAGAACAAGAACACCAGTTTAAATCCAGAATAACCCTTCTGGCTTTGCGCAACTCCAAGATGCTCCAATGCATAAGAGGGAGCATTTAGCAGAACTGTCATTTCCCTCCAGAAACATTTAAACACTCCCATCTGCAGCCAAAAACACAACAAAATCAGCTCTGATTTCTCCCAGCACAAAGGGCTCCAGCTGAACTGCCAGCTCTGACATGCTTCAAATAACAACATCAAAAATGCAACTCCTGCTTCGTGACAGGCAGTTACACTGAAAGCACTGCAGGGCTGCAGTATACAGCAGTTGTGTTTGAGCTTCAAGCTCGTCCTCTGAGAGACTCCATGCAAAGCTCCATGGAGTGATCAAATACGCAATTAAGAAACTAGCAAGCGCAGAGGACCTACCCACGGTGATGTTGAGTGTAGCAGCATCAAGAATTAGGGAGATAATTGTTGCCTGTAAAGTCTGCAGCATTGCAGGGTGAACTGCAGAAGCTCAATGGTATAGCGCAGCCTGAGTTTGCCATAGCTGAGGAGCAGCTATAGCTTCTATTCCATGGATGCATGGCGTACAAGCCAATTTTATTTGCCCCACACCAAATGGCTCCTTCCACGCTCAAGAATGAAAGGATCTTCTTCCCCACTACAAAAATACAGTAAGAAGATTGCAAACATTATCTCTCAAGAAGAAATGTCACTAGCCCCTATGGGTAGTGTTATGATCAACAATCTGTATTACCTTTGTGGCCTCATTTTCCAGAAAACATACAAGCATTACAAATGCCCTATCCAGAATATTTCAGATTAGGACACAACCTATTTTACATTTAATCCTCTGTACTAATGACACATAGAAAATCTACATAACTGATGTTCCGCTGCTTAAACACATTTTCCAGCAGCATTGTTACAGAGACCAAGAAAAAGTTTAGACCAAAACCTACATAGAAGGTGAAAAGAAAAGCCAGTTAGATTGGCACAGCACCTGCAAATCCTGAAAACAGTGGGTTTTAGCAGTTATTATCAAAGGGCAGTTAGAAATCCCTAGAGGACACTGACATTTTTTCCAGCAATAAGTGCAAAATCTTCTCTTGTTGATTCTTACGGATACCTCGGTTCTCAGATAACCTCAGTTAATAGTTCTGGTGGTCTCATGGTTGCTCTTCATCCTGAGCACGCTTTCTTAGATCTCTCCCTGCAATAAGCTATTTTTCTGGGAGTTATTCATTGCAAATACAGCTTCTCACATCATTTCTTCCTACTCCTTCCTCAAGGTAAAGAGGGGTCTTGACAGTATTTTCACTTCAGTTCCTTTCAAATAATATTGGAAGTACAAGGATGGGGATGGTTATGCATATGAAAGCTAACATAATGGGCTCACAGCTGACTGCGCCGGAGGTCAGGCAGTAGCAGATACTGGGACTTTGCTGTCTGCCAGGCAGCGGTTCATTAAACCTGCCTGTCCTATCAAAGGTCCCCACACAGCAGCTTTCCTCTGACTCCAGACATCTGGACAATTCGCTTTTTTTCCAACCTTACTGTGACATCTGCCCACAAGCCCTTAAGATATGACAGCAAAGTTTTACCTACGAGGAGAGCAAGAGCCCTCCATATTTCATTCTTCCTCTATCTGGGGACAGTATGGGCCTGCTTCTTCCAAAGTTCCTCTTATAGAATGGGCATTAGCTTGTCCCTAACAACACAAAATGCCCCACTGTCCCCCTCCCCTCTGGAAAGGTAGGGAAAGACTTGCTAAAAAAACAAATATTCATAAGAAGTGAAAAAAGCAGGGATTGAAGGGGCAAGCAGCCAAATTCACAGGCACAGCAAGCATGGTGGGAATCCTCAGTCTTCTGTCAAAACCCAACACTGGGGAGTGCCTTCAGGAGAAGATTTTTGAAAATCAAGGCTGACAGATGGTTGGACTTGATGACATTAATTAAGGGTCTTTTCCAATCTGAATGACTTTAGGGTGACATGACAAAAAGATCCAGGTCTTCCGGCCACAGGGGGGAGTGAAGAGTCCATAGGCAGCAAAACTGGTTCTTGAGATGATGAGCAGTCCAACCTACGCAGTGAGGATGGTCTCCAAAGCTGCTCAGTCACACCCATTGGCTCTGAGTTTTATCCTTCACATGGATGCTGCCTTTCTCTCCATTCTCTGGACTGTATTTTGCTCAGGGATGTATGAAAATGCAGATCAGCACCATTCACTACAATAGAGTTTTCATTGGTGACATCAACAGAGGAACTTGGCTATTGTCTTCCTATTTCATGAAGTAATAAAATGCAAAATCAGATGAATCTGCATTCAATCTTTAGTAGTTGTTTGATATGAAGATCTGTTTATCAATTACAATGTTTTAATATTAAAAAAAATCACAATTCAGAACAAGAATTTTATAATTGGTAACGAATCCTCAAATGAATTTTATAGAACAGTTAACACCTGGATTAGTTAAGGATGAACATGACATTAGATGCTTAGTTAAGAGTGCCAACAGATTCATCATTGCCAGTAATAGACATCATTGCCATTGGAAGAAATACTGGTATGAAACTTGCTGGAAAAAAAAGGGCTTGTAAGAACATTGTAAATAAAGCACCTAACATTCAAGTCATTAAAAAAAGGTTGAGAAGAAAACCTAAGGATTTAGCTCCACATCTGAGAAGATTAAATGTTTCATATCTTGTTGACCCTGTTCCATAATATCTCCCAGTTCAAAACCTGTTAGGGCTTTTTTTTTACCCCTAATAAAAAAACTACCATCATAAGTAAGAATATTTTAGCCTTTCAGCATAATATTTCTGTTTTCCAAAATATGCAATTGCGAGTTTGGTTTCAGCAACATGGCAATATCCCTTAACCTTAGAGGAAGATGCCAAGTAAGGCAAACTATACGAAGCAGGAAATAACAAGTCTTCATGAACCATATCTTGTACAAAGCAAATTCCTTTGACCTCTGTGCACTCCAGGAGCTAACAGGAGCCATATCCATTTGCACTCAGACATCTTTCCTGCTTTCAATTTTAGAGGAAAGTCACCCACTGTATTATTTCCCCTCTTTGCAATAACGAGAGGCAGCATACAGGAGTCACAAGTCAAGCTGTCCTTCACATCAAAAGAATTGAAATTCCAGGATTTTTTATTTGCCATGAACTTTGAGACTTTAGGTTTTGCTTTTACAAGTCTGTCCACGCAGCTTCCACTGCTGGAACTCATCCCCTAAGTGTTACGCATCACCTTTTTTCAATGAGAACAAACCAACATTGCTGTAAACTGCACCTGGCAAGGAATTTTTCCCTCTTCATAGTATCAGCGTCAGCTGATCTGGAATTAGTATGCATATGAGTACTACCAATGCAACAAAAAATCCTTTTATAATAAAGGATGAGTAATATAATCAATACTTTCATAGAAAGGGGAAAAGATTCTGAAGCAAGAAAAAATACAGAGCGAATGCAATACCAATGTTTAGACTGGTAGAAAATAGAGAATATTTAAATACCTTATGAAGACTAAAGAACAATGCCATACATCAGCACACACACTTGCCACCAGGCTCCATGCTGATGGTGCTCATTTTGCTTTTTTCCCTTACAAGAATGCCTCCATATTTATCCCAAAGATGGGCCAAATTAGGAAACACTGTTGAATGTACTGCATGGCTCTGGGATTAACATTAAATAAGCCCAGGCCACCATCATCAGGGTGCTTACAGTTTAAACGAACCAAAACAAGAGCTGTTCTCTTCGCTGCTGGGCTGCATTCACCCACGAGGCAGAGACGTTATTTCCTTTCCACGGTGGCAGTTAATTGTGCAGCAGTCCCTGCTCTGCTGACAGACATAATCCAACATGTAGAAGGTAGTTTCTGAATCCTCTAGAAGAAAGGAAACAATTCTACTTGAACTTCCCTTACTGATATCATCTGCGGCATGACCAGTGTTGGCTGTTTTCCTGTCTGCACAATAAACCTAAACTCTGCTCTAACTTTCTGTACAAAATACCTCTCCTCTGTAATATTCCTTTGTACTTCAGCTTTGTAAAAGCTGTAAGACAGCATGCAATGCTGTCTTTATTTAGTTACACAAAGTTATGGTAAAATTAAGGATGGCTATCACAAAAGAATTAAGAATTAGAAACCTACCAACTCATCGTTCCCTTAATTTATAATGAGAGGCTTCGTGACTTCTAAGAACTCCAAGCTTTACAAAGCAGACCTGTGAGCCTTGATATGCAAAAATTTCCTGATCTGAAACTTTCTGCCAGAAGGCAAACTCAGAAGAGCAATAAATGGAACAAATCTAGACTGCCTTTGGACATTAGCCAGGCCTTCCTGAATGGCACTGCTTGCAAAGACAGGCAAGCAAAGCATCAATAAACCAGGAAACCAATAAACACCGAAGTCTCTGCTGTATTCATTATATATCCACAGCTCTTTCTAAACTTAGATAAGAACCAGTAATAATCCATTAGATACCCTGAATTCGATGCCTGGCAAAAAGAAAGAAAAAATAGAAGAAACACATGAACAGATTTGTTTCTGTTCTGGTCGTATAAACTTTTCCCTCTAACATGATTTGAAAATCAAATCATTCCTGCTTTTTGAACACTTTGATTTTATTTTTTTTCTTAAATGATATGGCTTCTAGTTTCAAATCCTTTCTTTATCCCAGAGGTGTTTGGAAAGCCTCACTCCACAGAGGAAAACACCATTAAAACAACCATAGAAACACACAGTTAGCACTTTCTGTTACACCAGCTAAGAATCTAGATGTGAATCTCAATGAAAATGCTACGTAGAAACACAAACCCCTGGGTTTAGGTACATATACATTATAGTTAGATGCACGACAGCAGCCAGAGCAGGAATACTTGCCAAGACAGCAAACCTGCAGCAGCACCTTGCAGGGACAAGGAGGAATACCCAGGCAGCTCACAGCAAGGCTGAAATACTACATCAAACAAAAACATACATCAGACACGTCAGCTCAAATTAGTCATACAGTCTGTAGCATAAGTTTTTAATGCATGTGACCTGACAAGTGTCACACGGCAGCATCGAGATCCCCTGGTCACCCTCCTCCTCCCTGCACAGTGCTTTCTCCCTCCTGCTACACCAGTGCAAATGCTCAGCAGAGGTTTTGCTGAGCTACTTTGCATCAGCATCATCTCTGAAAGCAGCACAAGGGACAGTTTGCAGAGCAGGGATGCGATGAGAGCTGCTGTCAGACTAAACAGCACCCAGCTGGCAGTGTGATCAGCATACCACAATGCAATCCTCATCACTACCAGAGAAGCAGCAGGCAAGTTAGTGATTTGTTTGGGGTTTTTTTTTTTAGTTTATTTTTTTGCTTGGATTAACATCCAATTGCAGTTTGAGCAGCAGAGAATATTTCATTGATATTTCAGATGAAGATCTTTACTGGAGCTATTGTTCATTATTTTCAAGTATTTCACAATCTGTGATAGAAGAGTTCGCTTCTTTTTTATTTGAACACCAAAAGGAATGTCCATTTTAATCACTGAATACATTCTTATGTTGATTTTTCAAATGTAAGACATGAAAATGCACATCGAGCTTTTTTCATTTTCTCTTGCAAGCTCACAGTAAAACTTCAAGCCCTGCAACAAAAATTGCCAGTGTTGCTCCCCCTACAGTAAGCTCACAAATCACCCTTTAATTTTAGCGAAATGAGACAAGATCACCTCAGAACTGAAGTCTCCCAACAGTATATCATCTAATAATGGCTATCAAAAGCCTGATGCATTTCAACTTGGAAAAACATCACTTCAGCTATGGAAACTCTTACCAAGAAATATATTTTTGTTTCCTTCTAGCAACAATTTCAGGTGAATTGATCCAGCTATACTGAAAAAAATCACCTTAGTAACTAATGACTTTTTAGGATAAGTTATGGAACTTTTTCCAGTTCTGACACAGACACTGCTGTGGTGCAAGGCTGATGCCCATAACAGTCAGAAGAATATTTCATTTGAGTTAGTAACTGGATTGCACATATGCTCAAGCAGCACTTTGCAACGAGCGCTCTGTCATTTTGGTTTACTCAGAGTATTACTTTTTATTTCTACAGAGGTGTCTCTGAGCTGTGCAAGGGACAGAAGCTGGCATAGTTTACATCTTGCCTCTGCTTTGATTTCCAGGATTTTATAGCCCCTTGGAAGCTGTGCTGGCTGCTGCCAGTGGCAGATTTCCTGTGCTCCCCTCACTGCCACACACACCTGCCCATTTGGACCTTGCGATCTGCTCTCACTTCTGAATTCTCCCTTGGCAAGCGCACAGACAAACTGACTCCTGCTTGAACTTTCTCTTTATTGAAACCTGATGCATGACTTCTTTTCCCTTTTAAAAATGATATGCATGTTGCGCATGCTAACACGCAATTCTTTAAAATACTAGTAACATTTAACATTTGATATGTCTTTTAATGTGAACGTTATCGTTCAGAGACCTGCATTTGTTAGACCTCAGCCCTATGAACAGCTGAGGTCAGTTCAATCTGTTTCACAAGATCTCCAATCCTATTTGGTGGAAATGTGTAAAAATTATATATGCGTAGATTGTATGTGAAAAATGAGGCAATATACTAAAGCTATGCAAAAAAAATATTAATCCATTGGGCATAATACCATGCTTGAAGAATCAAGTTCAACATTACCTGCAGCTCCTAGATCTGTTCTGCAGCTTTATGTTTTAAATTTTAATTCAGAAAATACAGGGAAAGATTCAATTTTCTTTCCTTGTACAGTCATACTGATATAAGAGTTTTGCTTCTGCATTATGATAACCATTAAGATTCTATGAATTGTACTGCAGATTTATAACACTATAGCCTATTTTAGAAACCCTTTAGGTTTAAGGTGAGATGTGAAAGTTATTTTTCAGTACAAGTTCCTCTGAAAGGACATAGGATTTATAGTTGTAGGGTTTTTTTTTTCAGCAGCCCCAGTGACTCAGTCTGCAGCTCTCAGCAGCCTGCATTCCACATGAAGCACCAATTCAGGCTACACTGTATTCCCACTCATTACCCCCCATAAAAAACTAAAATAATCTGGCGACAAGCAGAGGATGCCAGAATTATAGTGAATAGGAAACCTGGAAGCTACCTTTCAAAAAAAAAAAAAAAAAGAAAGAAAGAAAGAAAAAAAATTTCTTCACCCAATTTCAGTGTATTTTGGGAAAGACAACTGCTCATGCAATAAGGGAAAACAGATAGACAAGTGTCTTAAGGTAACACTTCATTTCATGCTTTATTAACACAATCCTATTACATATTTTTCCTCCTTCATTTTAATTAATAGAGCTGCAATATAATGGAGTTATCCAGAAGGCCCCACAGTTGAAAGCTGTAACTTCATTACAATCTCTATTTTTAGCAATACACAGTTTTGGCTTGGGAATTAGGAGAACCAGCTTAAATGAGAACTGTCAGGCTTATCTTGAAAACAAAAGAGATACGGGTCTACATTCTGTAGACAACTTGGTTTACTAGCACTAGTTACAGGTCACCAATGCTGCCTTAACGTAAAGCATTAACCCTCTCCCACAACATTCTCATCTCTGAACATTACAACACTTCACATCTTTGATGCAACGCCTTGCATACAGACTTCACATAAAGGTAAACCATTTTGCATCTAGATGTATCTACAGATAGCACTTGTGTGTACTTGCCCACACTGAGAGATGTTTCTGCAGGAGGCAGCAGAGGCGAGAGCTCAGGGTGATCGTGCTACTTGCAGCCCGCCCAGGGGTCACCTCATATGTCTTGTCCTATAGGCCCTTCCCTATCTTTTGCCCTGAGTCATTATAGAAGAACGTTTGGTTCAAAAGGGCTGGGGCTCTTGCACCCACCTGCCAAAAGATGTTTGTGTTCAAACAGCTCACAGCCCCACAGCTGACAACCAGTCCGTTACACAACCCCAAAAAGAACTGCAGGAGAAAAAAAACCTCCCATGTCCAGGCAGAAAACAGCTGGTATTTCTACCTCTGATTCCGGAAATAAAGCTGCCAAGATCACCAACATTCAAGACAAGACTATATTTAAGAAGTCTATAGTATTCCCTGATCACTGAAGCAATCTAACCCAGAGCTCTATATAGAAAAGTAAGTTCTGTGTTTCTATTCGAACTCCTTGGGAGCAATGAGAAATGAGAACAGGAAGCATTCATTTAGCTGCAAATGCCTAAACCCCAATCATATTAATCTTAAAAAAAAAAAAAAACACACACCAAACAAGAGATATTTCCAGAAAGTTATGAGCCTCATAAACAGACTTTATCTGAAGGAAAATAAGAGTCTACATCAGAAGGACAGACTTTAACACTCAGCAAAGCAAATCTTATTTTGAATGAACCTGATATTTACTTTTTATGAAGTCTACATCAAGCTAAGAGAGGCAGTTAGCAAGGATTGGATGGAGAAATGATGACAGTGTTGCCTCAGGAAAGCGTAGCAAGATTTTGAATTGGATGCAGGGAGATTATTAGATAAGCAGACCCTGCTTTCTGCCTCATCACAGACCAGTAAATAGATGAGGCTACATTTTCTGAAATGAATAATGGAGAACAAAATGACACACATCCTTCTCTCCAAAGTAGGGGTACATTTCACAGAGATGAAGACAGTCAGGTGAGATGGGATCTCCAGCCCGTGATCTGTTATGCTGACTCTGAAGCCACAAAAGATGACTCAAGCGAGCTTGTCTCATTTTCCAAAACAAGTAATGGATAAAATGATATTAATAGCTTTTAAAAGCCTTCAGCCTTACTGATATAGCATGGATTTTTTTTGTCATTGGCTTCAGAAGTAGGAGATCGTGTCTTTAGAAATGGGATATTTTGGCCCTGTGACTTTTGTGGGGATGCCACGTGCAGAGGAGCAGATTGCCCTCCCTTTGCCTTTAATTTCACACCTTCAAACACTTATGCTTCTTCTAATGGTAAAATTTTCTTCACACATACATATCCACATACATACATCACGTTCATTACACATTGAATTTGGATTTTACCTTTATATTAAAAGCTTGCCTTTTTAATGATATTATGCATGCGTACCTTACCACAAGACTAAAATTCCCTCTGTCAACATAGGAAGATTTACCAGAAAAAAAACTATCTTGAGAAGCACCAGTATCATAGGCAATCAGTGTGGTTCTTGTGTGACAATTACTCCAAGGATCAATTTCATCATCTATACATCCTAAAATAAAGTGTCTTTTCATAACGTATGAGAAAAGAAGTCTAACAAGACAAATTAAAGCAGTGTCTTAGCTAGTAGAAACACCTACAAAAGCTAACCAGTTTGTTTTACAGTGCTCTGAGAGCAGTGAGCAAGTTCCATCACCTCTAGATACGCTGCTCCTAGCAGGCAGAAGGACAGCAACACAGTGGAACTACAGGGAAGTTGTGACGTTGCAGCAGGCTCATTGCACACCATTTTGTGCACACAGTCTATTTGTCATTTACAGGTGTTATCTCACCATCAATGAATCAATGGAATTACAAGCTTATTATGCACAGTCAGGCTTGGATTATAGCACATATTATGATAAAATGTATGAGGGCTTTTTTTTTTTTAAACACTGAAACAATGTTTTGCTTGTTTAATTTTTAAACACCTATTACTATCAGAGCACAAATCTTATTATCAGATTTTGAAGTTATTACCTCAAGGTCATCCTCTTTGAAAGGGTTTTATATATTTAATTTAATTTTTTTATTTTTAATTTTAATTTTTTTATATTTAATTTAATTTAATCACCCTCAGTAAATTCGCAGATGACACCAAATTGGCTGGAAGTGTGGATCTGCCTGGGGGTAGCGAGGCCCTACAGAGGGATCTGGACAGGCTGGAGAGCTGGGCTGAAGCCAATAGGATGAGTTTCAACAAGGCCAAATGCCGGGTCCTGCACTTCGGCCACAACAACCCCAGACAACACTACAGGCTTGGGGCGGTGTGGCTGGAGGACTCCGTAGAGGAAATGGACCTGGGGGTATTGATTGATGCTCGGCTGAACATGAGCCGACAGTGTGCCCAGGTGGCCAAGAAGGCCAATGGCATCCTGGCTTGCATCAGAAACAGTGTTGCAAGCAGGAGCAGAGAGGTGATTGTTCCCCTGTATTCAGCACTGGTGAGGCCGCACCTCGAGTACTGTGTCCAGTTTTGGGCCCCTCACTGCAAGAAAGATATTGAGGCCCTGGAACGTGTTCAAAGGAGGGCAACAAAGCTGGTGAGGGGTCTGGAACACAGGCCATATGAGGAGAGGCTGAAGGAGCTGGGAATGTTCAGCCTGGAGAAGAGGAGGCTCAGGGGAGACCTCATTGCTCTCTATAACTTCCTGAAGGGAGGCTGTAGTGAGCTGGGGGTCGGCCTCTTCTCTCGTGTCATTAGTGATAGGACCAGGGGGAATGGCTTCAAGCTACGGCAGGGGAGATTCAGGCTGGACATGAGGAAGTATTACTTTTCAGAAAGGGTGGTCAGGCACTGGAACGGACTGCCCAGGGAGGTGGTGGAGTCACCGACCCTGGGGGTGTTCAAGGAAAGACTGGATGTTGTATTGAGGGACATGGTTTAGTAGGAGCTATTGGGAATAGGTGAACGGTTGGACTGGATGATCTTTTAGGTCTTTTCCAACCTTGGTGATTCTATGATTCTATGATTCTATGATTCTATGATTCTAAGAATTACAGGTCTGGACCTTAAATCAGTCAAGTTACTTGATTTTGATGCAAACCAAGGAAAAATGTATGAATTAATTTCAGTAGAGATGGAAGTTACTCACCAGTATCTCTGCTCAGAAAAGCACAGTAATCTATTGTGTGGTATTGGCAGCAGGACAAGACACATTACGCTTGCAATGCATCAGAGGAAGGAAAGGAAGCACGCTTGCCCATGAGGGAGAGCAAAGCCAAGTTAAGTTGTCAGACTTCTCCTCCATCCCACAAGAGGTTGAAGATGACAGCATATTTTTGTTTATTATTTGGTGCCCGCTCCTGTACAAAAGAGGAAAGACAAAGACAGCAACCAGAAAAAATGAAAAAGAAAGCAGCAGCGGATCGAATTCAAAACATTACAAAACAAATGCAGAGGCTTTGCATCAGAAGTTGAGCATCTTCCATGGTGGTTTCATACTGGTATGCTCTGTTGCTTCCTAATCAATATTCAACATACAAGAGGTGGCTTTCCTCGCTCAGGAACTAATGAGTGGTTAATGACCCCAATCTGGTGTATAACAGATTGTTAATACTGGTACAAGGAAAGCCCTAGTGAGATGAGCATTTGTTGGCAGAATAGGAGGGCAAAGGAGTCATTTGATGTAAAAATGGCTACAAGCTGCACTTCATCAGAAAAGTTATGATATTCTTTGTTGTGCAGCTCTGCCTTACACAAGCAGAAAGAAAAAATTAAGGTATTACAATATCTTTAATATTGCATTTATGAAGATGATGACACAGCTGGTGCTTAATTCCTATCTGCGTTCTGCTGCATTTATACCATTAGTGCCACACTGTGGTTAGACAGATAGCCTTGTATTTTGGAGGTGGAAAAAGAAAGTGTGGCTGACAATTACCATTTAACTTCATGGAGTAGTAAAAAATGGACTTTTCTGTATGTGGTTACCTATAAATCATAAAGACTGCCCTCTTTTTGCAGGCTTTCCAAAAGCAGGCAAAAAAAAAATGAGAAAGGCTCTTGCAAATCCCAGCAGTTCTCTGCTGCATTGAAGGAAGTTCCCTCTGTGGTAAATCTGCAAAGCTATAGCTTACACAGATTAAATAAAGTCCCTCTCAGCGGGCAGTATGTGATCATTTTTGCATTAGGAAGATATTGCAATATACCCCATATCAATTTGTTTCCCTTTTAAAACAAACAAACAAACAAACAACCCCTTGTTTAATTCTACATTCACACGCAATAAAGCTGGTCCTAATCTGTTACCCTAGCCCAGTAACACACTAGTGCTTTCCACATGGCAAATTCCCTTGTGTTTTCCAATCAGTGATAAAATAAGGTTTTACAGAATTCTTTCAGTGTGGTCTGGAAGCTAAGAGGAACACAGGCACCTTCAACTCCTACGTAGCATCCTGGCTCCCGAATAAGGCAGCAATTCACTGCCAAAAAGATTTCTAGGCTGTCTCCAGACAAACTCCTGTTTCTTCAGAGTAGAGCAAAATGAGGTCTGCACTCTGACTGCAAAATAAATGCTGGAGGCTCCTCCACCCGGGAGGCCTCCCTTCTTAAGCCAATTCTCCAGGCTCTGGTAATGAAATCCCCCCAAACGACTTTGAGATCATTTCTCAGAGGGTCATTTCAGATTAAAGATGTCTGAACACGTTTAAAAACAAGGATCAGTTATAGCTACCCAGAGGGACGCAGCCATGGAGCAGAGCTGACAGAAGCCTTCCATTCACCCCCTCGAGCCTTTCCGACATGCCCACAGGGGGTCCCCTAATCCCAGCTCACCACCGCATTCCCATCAGAGGAGCACAGCGCTGTGCCCACGTCATACACCCTTAGTCATCTGCAACTCAGCTCTACTGCAACAGTTCCGATTGTTTCCTTAGGCCAGCACGCTTAAAGTTTTATACCCCCCATGATCCTGGGTATTGATTTGAAAAGTCTACAGTTGATCCAGGTTGCTTTGATGGAGACAGGAGCTATTTCTCTACCAACAGGCATTTTTACTATTGCTTCACTCTCTGTAGCAGCCTTTGATTTGACCCTATTTCTGCTGCAGGGCAGCATCATACATGCAATCCCAAAGCTCAAAATATCAGTTGGCTTACATGTATAGGTTTTTTTTAATGCTACATATTATTGCCTCTTTCTTTTTGGTAACAAACTAGTCAGAACCCTCCAAAACTAATAACCCAGGACTTCCTGAAGAAAAACAAAAACAACACACCCCTCCTTGTCTTCCTTTCATTTGTAGTTTAGTACACCAGGCTAATTTTTCTAGAACAAGCCTCAGCTGTTTTCAGTTTTCTGTTTTCTGAAGCAGTAGGGGTGAAGTGACAGCCTGAAAACTAGCAGCTCCTTTTCTCCCACACATGACACGCTTGATTGGGAATTTTCTTCTTCATAGCTGGTTTTTCACACTTAGGAGAGCTAGAAACTATAATTGCGGATGTGTCTTGTTTTCTGAAAAATCAAGAAAAATGAAGTGTTTTTTTTTCAGTATTTTATTCTGTTGTCTCTGTTGATCTCTTATTTTTAAAAGGAAAACCACTTTCTTCTCTTAGCGAGCATTAATTCTCAGAGATGCTGACCATCCGGACACTCTATTGATTACAAGCATTACTTTGGGGTATACCTTATAAACAAAAAATAGGCCTATTACCTGAATGCATTAAAAAAAATTCTAAAAATACTCTGCTCCTTACACAGACTTTGTGCTGTCTCAGGCAAGTTGTATAAATCTCTTAATGTGCTAAAACTCAAGGACTTGAGCTCATGAAGAAACAGTTATCTTTATCCATATATCAATATGGCTTTCAGGATGTGAAAAAATTGTCAATAATTTATACATCTAATAGAAACCCACATTCTGTTCCAATTTGTCATGGTAAATTTATCATGGGAAATTCAAAGTAACTACACTGTTTTCAAATACTTAGGCTAAGTGTGGTGATTAACCACCAGTGACGAGAACAGCATTGACAGCTTGCTCCCATTCTGTTTGCATACTCTGGAATTCTCCTTTACAATATTAGAAAAGTGGATTTAATAATATTTATTTACTGGATCACTGTATTGCTGGCCAAAAAGTTGCAAAATCCTACAGCTCAGAGAAGAAAAGAGAAGCTATAGGGAATACCAGGAACCTAACTTACACTTTTGCCTTTTAAAGTCTCCTCTTCAGTTAACTAAATGTATTACCTTGAACTGAAAACCAACTATTCTCAGAGGTTTCAAATGCACAGCACCTTCCTCCTTCCCAATAAATATAGTCTTTTTCCTGATATAACTTCCTTTTTCTCAAAGGCATGGAAAAAAATTAACAGCCAATATCTCTTAGAAGCAGTAACTTATCTACTACATTGGAATAGTATTTAAGCAACAAGGCAATCGACAGAGGAGCAATATTATTTGCACAGTGAATGTCTTTTAGAGTGATAAACCAAGAAGAACCAAGGAAGAAGGGTGGAGAGAAACCCAGGGAATACAGCGATGTAGCAAATTCAGAGTACTGACATGTGACATAGTTGCAGATAATGTGGCCACAAAATAAGAAAACAATTGCAGTGGTTGAAAACTAGCACTGGACAAATTAATGAGTGGTAGTCGTCAGCCATGTCTCACACACATCATTTATTAAATCAGAATCCTCCTTTTCTCCTTGACAGAAACAGCAAAATTTACCCTGTGCAGTTAAGATTCAAGCTGTACATCTAAGGAAGAGAGAAATCAGATAACTTCCTTTTAAGGGGGAAAATCTTTCTTCTGATTTTCCTCCTAGGTAGTACTTTTTTGGCTCTCTACAGTATCCAACCGCAGGATTCTCAATTACAACTATTGCAAAGCACTCACATGGAAGCACTGGTGACCTCAGCCATCCAGGGGCCCCTTCTGCCACAAGGAACCAAAAAGCCTTTAGTGCTGATGATCACAGAGGTCATCATCTAAAAATGGGTGTTATTGTATCATATTTATCAAGAAATCCATGACTAAGGTGTAAGGAAAAGCAGTTCTTCCATATCATTTTTTTCATATACTTTTATATTTCCATTAGTATGGGTATGTGAAAGCCCTTGTTCTGGGAGATAACCACATCCTGATATACCCTTTACAAATGCATAGCAAAAAGATGGTTTCCATCCCAGAATCAAAGAGGAAACAAAGCTGGAAAAGGAATACCAGGATCAGTGAGGATTATGGGTCACAGACTCCACTGACAAGGAGCCTCACCATCTTATCTGCAGTTGGTATGGATCTTTAGGAGCAACATGAGGGACAGCAAGAAAGATATTTTGGAGAATGTGAGGTTACATAGAGACCATGCTTGTAAATGCAACAAAGCCAGGCTGGTGTATGAGGCTGATCTGTCAGTTGTCCATGTGAGATGGTCCATCAGGAGAGGGTATAGGGAAAGGGGATGGAAAAAAATGTGAGCATTTTCCACAACTACAATTTTCCAGGTGAGAGAAAAGGATGCTGAAGGCACAAGTAATCAAACCTAGACAAGATTATAGGGGCTGCTTGCCAGGATCCTAATTAATGACAGCTCCTGAGGGGTGTCAGTGTCCCACAGACACTGGTGGCAGTGCCCTTTGTCCACTCTCTCCCTCCAGCCCTTATACTCCCTCCCTCAGACAGCTCTTCACCCTCTCTTCCTTTCTTCTCAATTATAGCAATATGCCAAGCAGCTGCTGTCATAACTGACATCACACCATAAGCATCATACTGACTAATTCATTAAAAAGACACAGTAAAACAGGGAGAAGATTCAGTTATACTTTCGTCCCTTTGCTTCAGCCTTTGTGCTGCAGCTCCCGTCTGTTCAGCTGTCCTTGCAGTGAGCAGAACATGGTATGCTGATAGTGCTTCCAGCTCCCTGCCCTGCTACGGAGGATTTCCCCCTTTCCTCCAATTTCTTATTTTGGAAGGGGATTTTTAAACACGTGGAATTGATATATTGATTTGGAGCAAGCACAGAATGAAGATGGTTAAAAACAGAGACATATGTAGGATCGTATGTAAAACAGAAATACATTAAGAAATCAGGCAATTTCTATCCCAGAGCTGAAAGTGATGCTTCAATTTTAACTACCACTATCAGGAAAAGGATCTTTTACCAGCTTTTCCTATCTTAAGGATAGATTAGGGGGTGGGAATATAGTGTCTGAACTCCTATTACAAAAGAAAATCAAACAGGCTTGCTACTACTTCCTCCAACTGATTGATGTATTCATGGCAAGTATTCTTCACGGATCACAAATTACAAAAGCCAACTCATACCAATAAGCAAAATCACTTATAAAGCCTTCTATGTGAATCATCTACAAAGTCTTAAAGAGATTCCTCAATGCTGTGCTCCACTTTCCCATTTATTTGTAAGTGGAGTCCTGACAAGTTCATAAAGGCAGATGTAAAAAGAAGTGGCAGGAGATAGTGAAAAATAAAAGAGAAAAATATTAAGCAGTGAATTTCTATAAATGTCATTGGACATTTTTAGAGACTTAACAGAGAAAATGTTCACTTTTATAATACTGTATGTAGTGGCAATAGCAGTCACGCAAGCCTGGAGTCATTAGGTAAGAATTAATTTCGAAATGAATATTGACCATTCTGCTTAAATCATGGAATTTATTCCTTTAGCTGCAAAGTACGCTTATTCAAGGAAACTTGCCAAGATGTACAAAATGTAAGGCTTATGCTAGGGATTAAGCTTATAAGCATTATGTGGCATAAGTGATATTACTCTTTAAAACAGTACTTGGGCATTCCAATTTTTCACAAATCTCTTGCACAAGACAATCCTGGGAAGGGGAATTCTCATACCAGGAGCACTGCAACTATGAACCCAGAGACTCGTCTGATATTGCTCTTCTTCCCAAAATAGCAAGGATTTCCTGGGATATAAACCATCTGATAACATTTGGCCTGAGCTATCACAGGAAGGCCTGAATAATGGGACTCTGGGGAATGAATGACAGCCACCGGCCCTGCCTTCTGAGAACTGCTGTTGTTGCAAAGTAATTCTTCCCCTTCCAAAGGTAAACAGCACAGCCTCAATAAATCAACACCCTTCTAAACATCAAAGCCACAGCAATAGCCCTATCAGTACATCATTCAAGCCAGAAATTAACCTTAACATGCTGTATCATCAGTAAATTTTCAGAGTTGGTGGTCAGAGAGTAGAGGAGTGTTGATAGATCCAGTCAGTTATTATTTTCCTGATGAAATAACAGTTCTGGGAGATCTCTGACCTGTATTTCTGAACCTGGTATAGAGTTGCACTTTAAACCATGACCCTCAGATGCCTCTGATTTCAAGATCACTCTTTCACGTCAGACCCTTAAAACTAGAAAGCTTCAAAGGAGGCAGAACAAACATTAGTTTTAGTCATCCAAAAGAGCATCTGCATCTGCAGTGGCCACATGTGGAAGCAAACAGTTTGGGCTGTGCTTTCCAGCTGGGCTAAGTGACCTTAGCTTAAATCCTCCTGAATTGCAACTAATGACCCAGAACATCCATTGCAGCAATTAAAGCAAATAAACAAATGACCTGTCCTTTTCTGACAGTGTTTGAGTCCTTTCTTCCTCTTTGCTCATAATCTTTGCAGATGATCTTGATACTCACAGTGAAAAACAGTTGCCAGGATCTGTTGCCAAGAGGCCTCAGCTGTTCAGTAGTGTTCATGGCTGACCAGGAGATGAGCAGCACATAGACTGAAAAGGGTCACATACACAATGCCAGTTTACACTAATCTACATGGGTAGATTTTACCCTTGGAAAAAGCCTCCTTGTACTTTCTTCGTATCTGATCAGGGAACTGCTGACAAACGCTGGAGCCCACTGAGATCCTTGCACCCAGTGTGGCTTCTTCCATCTCTTATGGCAGAAGATAGCACAACTCCTTGAATGTGACATGAGAGTCACTCTCCATGTTCAGAAGATTTCAATCTAACATGTGTGCAAGACAGTGGGTAACAGCCTTGTAGCTCTTTCCCAGATGGTAACGATGAGGAGGTTCCAAACTCACACCAAACTCTGACACTCACAAGCTGGCAGGACAGAAGATAGCAAGCTACTTCTCAAGATCATCACAATCTAGGGGAAAGTGAGGCATGGTTCCTCTTGACATGCACAACCACACAAAGGCCAGTTTCTTGGACTCAGAGGACATATTCAGCGGCTCAAAAGAAGAGGATTCAGGCTAAAGAACAGTATCCTGGGTTCTGGTCTCTGCTAAAGGTCACACAAGGCCAGTGCAGCACAGCAGAGACATGACTTTGCCTCTGTCCTACCCATTTGTTCTGTCATTTCAAATCGTCTACCATGGATTTATGCTCAGTGCTCAGAAGCTTTCAGTGAAGCTTCTTCACTGTTAATTTCCTATAAAAACTGTGTTTGGTTAGGATGTTATTATGGAATTATTATAATCACATTTAACAATGACTAAGCTCTGTGTAAATGATCTAGTTTGTGTAAACACGCAGTCTCATTTTGCCAGAATGTGAAATGCTGGTTGATTCTGTAGCAGCAAGTAATGATAGCAGAATGGGACAAGGAAATAACAATACAGCTTGTTTGGAGTAGGCTTCTCTTGTGAAAAATCATTCCTTAGAGCCACAAGAAGTGCTTACAGTTGTATTTCAGTCACAGCTGCATTTCAGAATCTTGCTGATTAAACACATCCACTAAATGAGAAGATATTCCTCTTCCCAACAAAGTCTTGCTCTTACAAAGCAGAAAAGTCTTGCTCTTAGAGCAGAAAAGGAGCCTGCTTTGGGTTGGTTCCCAGCACTCTTCCTATCTCCTAGTCTTTCCTTTTCTACGGTGGATATAGTTTCTGTCCCAAATCTCTGCTTTCGTTTATAAAGGAGACTCTAGTCCCTTTGATCACAAAGAAAACCTTTGAAATGTGAAATGAGTTTAAACCCGTGCAGCAATGTGTGCTCAAGTCTTTAGACACCTGTAATAACAGCAGTCAGACGTGTGAGCTTCCTATTCACTTCAGCGGAACGCTCCCTCTGAAGCCAAGTTAAATAGAGGCCGCATGGTCCAGTGACCAGATCATTATTTTGGCATTTGTGATGCTCAGGTTTAGCTTTGTGCTGATCCACAGAGGTGTGGGAATTCGGACAAGCTGCCTGGCAGAAGGTTTAAATCACGTCCTTCTCCCAGCAGGGACACGGAGCCCATCTCGTGCTGCAGCTCCATGTGCACAGGGGCACAGAATTCAACCTCAGGCCTGGGATCAGCAAACACTGAATGCGGAGTGCCACATGATATTCTTGGAACAGGCTGTGCTCTTGAAATTGATTAACTTCAGGAATTATGGGAGGAAGCACCATTGCATTTATAAAGAAAATATGAAACAAATCAAAAACAGTGTAACATATGTTAGCAGAAAAAGGAAAAGAGATGCATCCCATCACCACAGCATGCTGACCTGGGCTCTGACACAGAGCTCCTGTATGATGTCTTAGAAGACGAATTTAATGACATTTAAACATTTCTTTTTCTGATATGAGTTGAAACAGCAAGGTAATGGAGTAACTACTGCCAAAGAGTGGTGGAGAGTTTGACTTTCCCAAACAAAGTAACACAATAAGGAGGAACACGTTTGTGTGTACATATAAAACTATTACATTTGTGTGCAGTTTCCCACTTAACGGCATTTGGATCACTAACCCTTCAGAAAGGAGCACAGGAGAATTCATTGGTTCTTTTACCCACAACTATGACAGGTTCACAATACCGATGATATTTTGTCAGATCACCCACTGAAATAACTGACTGCCATCCAGACCCTTTATTTCATAAAGCCCTTGCCATCTTAAGAGTCCAGCAAATCCGTAACTTTACAAAAGCATAGTTCCATCGACTTGGAGAGGACCATAAGGGGGAAAAAAATCCTGTGCTGAGGCATGATTTGCAGAAATCTGGCCTTACACCTCATCCTGGCCAAATGAAAATGATCAACCACATCTATTTTTTTTTAAATATATAAATTGGCAACACTATAAACCTTCACAAGGACAAAAGGCTGGAGCAGAATGAAAATTGTTTGCAAGAATCAAATTTTCCCACCCATTCTTCAGTCCATTCATGCAAGCAAGATGAGAATTTTTCCCTTCAAGTTTGGCTTACACAGAAAGTGAGGCCATCCCATCTTCTGGCAAGCTTCAGGTAACTTACAAGGATAAGGTCGTATCTTTTAAGATGTACCATTAGCTTCCTTGCTGCTAGAGAAAATTAAAAAGGAAAATTGCCTGTCACACCCTGGAAGCTAAGCTGATGATGAAGGCTGAAGTCTGCTCCGATTTTCATTCCTGGACTTGGACTTTCAGGTTATCTTATTTATTTATATTCATGCACCTTGAGTGCTACTTAAAATACAAAACCTACCAAGTGTTTGCCTTGTCACAAAGATGATAAATTGGGATAGATTTTCAATGTGTTGGATACCCACCTTTTGGGTGATCCAGAAGGGCCTCTGGTAATTTTATCTTTTTGATGGCATGTAATCTTCAGTGCTAGAGTGAGACATTTTCTCTCTGTTTCCCCTCACCATCTAAATGGCTGGGTTGATGATGCTAGGATTGATGTGCCTGGGAAGAGACTCTTGCTTTTTTTTATTGCTTATATGTTATCTTTTAGTTTTACTATTACTTTTTCTGTACATGCAGTTTGGAGAGCAGTATACCCATCACATCGCATCTCTTTCCAAGTGTCAAGATTACTCATCCTAGCAATGACCTTTCTTTACTTCCAGAAAAGTAAAGATGTGTTTGTTAAAATAGGCAATTGGACACACTGAGATAGCTTGCTGGGCTCTGTAACTTCGTCCACATGAAAGATGCTGCAGAAGCTGATGCATCCTAAAGCATCCTTTTGCATGGATACCTCATGGCTGACTCTTTCAATACAGCTCCTGCTTTACTGATAAGTATCAGGGAAATTTCTTAAGCCTTCAAGATAAAAAGAAAAAGGATAGATTAAAGAAATGATAACAGCTCATTTTAAACTAAAAGAAGCTAACAATCTTGTTTGCTTGTAACATCTGCTTTTGTCTACATACATCAGACCTCAAGGGCTATTTCTGCTGAAAGTTGCAGAAGCTTTGGTTCTGTCAGTAATAAGGATGATGGTAATTATAATGAAGACAATAATGAGAAGAAGAAGAAAAAACGTTTCTGAAGGCTCAAGTTATCTTCTGACCTCATTCTGGGAGCCATACAAGGCCATGAAGTCCTCAGAGATCAGCCTGCCAAATGAAGACAGCTTATTTGGTACTATAGCTGGCACCTTATGTAGTCCAGAACCATGCTGCACGTGGGGAGGTAGGCCACATCCTGAGTCCATGAGGACTTGGGGTTTTCTCCACAGTAGCCAAGGACTGGTTAATTCTGAACATCAAAGATTATTCTGTAAAAAAAAAAAAAAGCCTTGGCAACTTACCTTAATTTCTAAGGCAAGGTTTGCAATTGCTTTCAGTATACTTGTTGGTTGTCTTGAGACAAGTTTTGGGGTCAATAAGTCCAAGTGATATCAAAAGACCTCATGCACACAAAACCAAACGCAAAGCCAAAACCCTGGTATGTGAAGGCCAGCCTACAAGCAGAATGTCAGTCCTTCAGCAGATCACACAATGTCCTCTGACTGCAGAGGATTTTCTATCTGGTTGCCAGGAATTGGTAGTCCTCTTCCCTCAGTGTGAGGAAGAAGAACAACCAGCAGGGCACCTTTACAGCTGTGATAATGATGCCTAATGCCTGAGGGGCCAGCTGTCATCACTGTGTGCTCCAAAGCAGCACAGACTACAAGAGAATTGCTTTAGAGGTTTCTTGACCTGAAATCAGCACCATGTACCACTGCCTTCCCCAACAGTTCCAGTTCTTCCTCCATGCTCAGAGGTCCCACTCACCACTCCAGGCCAATCAGTTTTGCAATCCATCCTCAGGACACTGTCACTCCACACCAGAGCTCATCCAGCAGCCAACTGCATGCCTCCAAAACCCTGCCGAGCTCCAGCCTTATAGAAAAAAGTCACATTCAAAAATCCGGTGTCTCTTACAAGACCAATAACCACCACCAGCTTTCAAGACAGCTTTAACTAACAACAGTTTGGTTCACATCTGAGTAGAGGATTTCCAGAAAACTCAGCAAGTGCAGGAGCAGCACAGGGGTTTCCCTCTTATCATGCAGTTAAATACACAGGTTCTTGGTGGCCACACCACCTTTCCATAAAGGACCAGCAGCAATAAACCCAACCTGGGTCCAGTCTATCACATTGACAGACACTGCAAAACCTTAATAAAGTGACAGCTTGATGCAAAACCACAGGCTCCAAAAAAGAAAAGTAGAAAGCCGTGTATATGCAGCAAACCACACACTAGAAATCAGGAGAATTCCAGAAAAAGAATGTTAATCAGCTTTACACATTCAGGCCACTTCCTTTCTGTCTTTTACCATTCGGTACTCCTTGCAAAGGAGGTGTTGTGAGGGGGGGGAAAGAAGGAAAAAAAAGACATTTTTTTCTTTAGATTGTCACTTTTTAATTTACAAACCAAAACAATCAGCAACGTGGAAATTGTATTTATCAACAAATTCAGTGCTTATTTATAAATGCAGAATATTTCTATGCATAAAACATGATGTAAAACATTGCTTTATGTATTTTTAGTAGGAAAACTTAAACTTTGATTTACATCCATTTCACTAAAACTTTATTGCTTCCTCGTCAGAAAGGACATATTCCTTTCTGTATCTTAGATGGTAAATATAGTTAATGTGCTGAGGCTGCAATGGATCAGCAGTGAAGCTGTTTAATAGTGACATAAATTATTTCAGTGACTTTTTCTGCAAGTGAGAGATGACTCCATGTGCTATAAACTAATACCAAAGGAATGATGCTCTTTCATGCTAGCAAAGTGCCTGAGCTATATTGTTTTTGTATCCTGTTGGGGATGCTACAAATGTAGCATGTATTACAACTATATGCACTTAGGCCATTTTTCTTCGCTGCTTTTAATGCTCTCCTGCACTGAAAATTGAGCTTCAGTGTCTGAATGAAGGCAAAGCCAATTACTTTCTTCGAAACTTCTCTTTAAAGTCTGCAAATCCCAGCAGGTTTTTAAATTTTAAAAAAGAAAGAAAGAAAACTCTTCCTATTAGCTTAAGGACTAAGAGAAGGGTGCAGGGCAGAAATAAGGCTGGGTAGCTGGAGGGAGCCACATGCATGCATGCACAGGCACTTTGCCATTCAGCAGACACCACACAGCAGTGCCCCAGCCCTGTTACCCACCCCATCTCCAGAGCCCTTGTTATTGCTCCCAGAGCATTTTGTTCAGTTTGCAGTTCAAGTGCACTTCCACCAGGAAACCAGTTTTCATTTGTTCTTAAATTGGTAACTTATAATAGACGTTTCATGTGCGCTGTGGTTCCTCAACAGAAATAACAGGAATACAGAGGAACAGAGCAGACGTTTATCGCAGTGCCAGAATAAATGTGCCAACGTTTAGCTGAGGCAGAAGTTCACCCTGTGAGGAGTTTTCACCTATTCACTGTAGAGTACTGTCTGCTCACTTCTGCCCTTGGCCCTACAGGAATTCATTCTTTTTCCTCCCTCATGCAAGTCCTTACAGACTGGATTGCAGTTCTGCTGTTTCTTACCTCTTGCTGAGTTAACTTTGGCAGTCCCACAGAAGTTCCCCGAACAGCGTGAGGTGCCACAGATGGGATTCCTGGACATCGCTTCCCACTCTTCCTCTCCTCCCTGTCCTTTATCTATTTCTGTGTAGACCAATGCTAACCTCTTTTTTTTTTTTTTTTTTTTTGCTGTACACCTAAAAGCAACTATACAGCCCACAGCTGCTTGCTGTTTCTTTCTCCAACATCAATCTTTTCACTCAGAACTGATGCAGAAGCTCTGTGGCCAATATTCTCTCCTATTTCTCCTATCAAATGGATTCAATTCCTTTCTTCTGTCCAGAACTGCAACCTGGAGTTCACTGCACATGTCTGCCTCTCCTTGGCTTTGAGCCTAAACTAGCTTGCACAGGCAAATGCAGATAAGGGAGATTCAGCAAGTTGGCAGTCTTTCCTTCAGTGGTTAAAGACTACCTTAAGCCACAACTTAATCTGAGAAATTTCCAACATTTTTGACATTGCTTTACTTAAATCTATGATGAAAAGTCAAATTATGTCCACAGAAACATCCAGAATGATCTTGGAACAGCCCTTTCTACTATAGCTGGAGCACAGTCATCACAAAAGGGAATGTTCAAAATGCACTGCCATGTAAACCTCATCAGACAGCTCAATGTTTCACCTGTTGGTGAGACAGTTAGCACATCAATTTCCATTATTGATAATGAGCTTCAGTGTTTTCCATTCTTTCAGTTCAAAAGACAATCTTCACCACATGCTTTCAGCCCTCCCCGAGTTCTGAACTGACCTCTGGCGCATAGCCTGCTCTCCAAAACAGAGAGCACTTGCTGTCTTTCTGTTCAGATTAAAACCCCACGAGTCTGCACAGGACCCAGTTTCATGTTAGCCACACTTAGTTGTCAAATTCTGCACTGCTGTAAGAAATCTGAGATTGTGCTTTCAATTTCTGATAACTCAACCATTGGACCGGATTGCTCACATGCTGCAACATTTACCCTCTTCCATTTGAATGCATCATCCACTCACTAATTTTCCATAAGCTTGGAACATTATTTAGTAATTTTCTAATGTTTATTTCATTTGAAATAGTCCAGAAACACATGGCTATTTACAGTGAATTATTACTTCCATTATTAAATATGATAACCACAGAGAAGAGACTGACATAATTCAAAGTCCACCAAAAATGACAAGAAGTATCTCTATGGTGCCAGGCTGGTTTTCATCTTAGTAGAAAGGCCCCCAGTCAGAGTGTGGCACGGCTGGGTTGTGCGCCCAGGAGAATTGCTCCTTTTGTCCACAATTACAGCACCACACTAACCCAGAAGAAATGTTTCCTGGAGAGAAAAGATATATAAACTTGGGGGGGGAAAGATAGAAAAAAAAAAAAGACAAGGAATTTCTAAGCAATGCAATTAAATTTCCTCCTAAGAATGCCAATTTGTGCTGGGATGGCTAAAGTTGTCTGCCCAAATTACAGACGTAATCCAAACTACTTCTGAAGTCTAGACTCACCAAAGTTTTGGTTTCCAACACTATTGCCACTATTCTGTTTTTGCCTGAGGACTCATTCAGGGAATCAACACTTTTAGAATCACAGGAGAAAAACAGACACTTTTTGTTTTTGTTTTTTTCCTCATGTACAGACAAGCTGTAAGTACAGGTAAAACTGAGAGATCAGCCAGAGGTTTGCAGTTCATCTCATCTCTCATTTTCTCCTGTGGCTTTTTTTTTCTTTTTTTTTTGAATTATCAAGAAAATCAATAAGGTTATGTCCAGTGATATCTGGGACTTGTCTGTCAACTCTGTATGCATGAAAGGTGATCGATTTCAACGATATTATATAATAAAATAGACTATCATTTCTTTGACCCCAGCTCTGTATATTTGAACTTGATTGAGATAATCAGACTATAATCAAATACTTACCAGCCTTCTAACGTAGTAGATCCCATTTCAGCAATGTCTTGTTTTTAATCCTGGAATGCAGTATTTCTCACTTTTTCAATGCCAAGTTAGTTTATCAGGTTTGAAACAGCCATTCGACTAAATCAGTTGATAAAATTGAAGGTTGAATGAAAATATATTCCCTCTGTACTGCCATAACAGTTCCCATTCCCCATAGTTAACTGACTGTTCAGTGAGCTGGTCCCTTTAACACTTCATTTGTGTTCTCCTTTACTTTTGAAATTTTTTCACCATCCATCTGAAGAGCAGGAATCAATTTGAGTTGTCATTTTAAAATATTATTAAATGCTTTTATTATTACAAAAGAAAAATAAAGAGAAAATATATAAAATTTCTATTTCAGTTTTTAAATTGTGATTCTTCTATTAATTTTGTCCAGACTTTTAGCAGTCCATTCCAATCTGTTCAGATATATACGTCCTGAACAATCTTACTCGATGCTTAGAGTACAGGACATCAGTGAGAGCTAAGGGGATTCACTGAGATACTGTACTCTTGGAAGTGAAGTGACAAAGCAGCCTGACTTTTTTGGCTGCTATACCTTCAGTGCTGTATTTCAAAGAAAACACTACTTCCAACTAAGAGTAGTTCTATACTTCTGTTACATTATACAGCCATCCAGAAACCACCTTCCCCAGTAACTCTTCATCAGCAAATCTCTCTAGGTTGTGCATGTGCAGCTCCAATTGGCATCATTGATTTTTTAAAAATAAACATTTTTCTAGACATTTCTGCATCGTTAGACTTGAATTTGCATTTTTAATTCTGGAATAGTGCACACATTCTACAAACAAGGGGTCTCATTCTTTTCTGCACTGCAATCCTGTCAGCCATTTGGGTTCATGCAAAATAAGAGTGGCATAAACAATGTGCCAGGTCTGACTGAGCATCAGCTGTGCAATGCATATATAAGGTACAAAGCAGGGAATGACTGTCCACAGAAACTTTATAACAGGCTGCTGAGTAAGTACAGAACTATGGAAATTCTGGGTGCCAATAACTTCATGTAAATAGGTTATCTAGGAATACAAGGCTGTATTTCCAACAGGTATTACAGTATTTCTAGTGTACTTGTCAGTTTCCTTAATACATTCTCTCCTGGAACATGAAATTGATGCCTTCTATACCACCTGTACCTAGAAGATGTATGGAATAGCAGGAGCCACAGTGACTGATATAAAAAAATGAAAGTATTGCAAAAAGAAGCCATTTTGTAAAACACAATCAAAACTGATTTCTGGCAGAAACAGTACAGGAATACCTCAACATGTTTAGCCTTCAAAATATTCTTACTGAAGAAAATGACTTAGCCCTAAGTTAACATGTACGTAAACATCAAACAACGTCTACACAAATAGTAACACTTTAGCTCTGTCTGTATCTACTCCTCATCTACCCCCAAGTTCTATGCTAAAGGAAATCCTTTCTTTCATCGTTCTCATTCATTTTATTCTGATATTTTTATTTCTGGAGTAAAAGGCACACTTTTTAAGGAAGTAGCATGTTCCAATGGGACCAGTACCAGCACAGCAGCATGGATGAGGAGATTCAGTTTTTAAGTACTTCCGTAGAGACTTGTTACCTTTTATTTATCAGCTTTATCACTAGATAAAAGGGGGAAGCTGGACACGAACCAGCAACGTGCCCTCGCAGCCCAGAAAGCCAAACATACCCTGGGCTGCATCCAAAGCAGTGTGGCCAGCAGGGTGAAGGAGGTGATCCTGCCCCTCTGCATCCAGATGCGGAATCCTCAGTACAGGAGAGACATGGGCTTGAAGTGTGGCCAGAGGAGGGACACAAAAATGATCCAAGGGTTGGAATACCTCTTCTACAAGGACAGGCTGAGGACTGGGGCTGTTCAGCCTGGAGAAGGGCTGAGAGGTGACCTGATAGTGGCCTTTCAGTATCTAAAGGGAGGTAGTGGAAAGAAGGGAAGAGTCTTCAGCAGGGTCTGCAGTGACAGAAAAAGGGGAAATGGATTTAAGCTTGAAGAGAGTAGATTTAGGATAGATAAAGGGAAAAAAAATCTTCTACAGTAAGGGTGGTGAGGCACTGAAACAGGTTGCAGAGCGATGTGGTTGACGCCCCATCCCTGGATACTTTTGAGGTGAGGCTGGATCAGGCCCTGGGCAACCTGACCTAGCTGTGCGTGTTCCTGTGCGGTGGACTAAACGACCTTTAAATCTTCCTTTCAACTCCAAGAATTCTATGATTCTATGACAAAAAGGGTGCATTAGCAGAAATCTCTCTGAACTAAACAAGTATGGAGTATTCCTAAAAAAATGTGAGATAAGGTACAAAAACACAGGAAACAACGTTTCACTGAACAGCTAACCTGTTTTATTAAACTTACAATACTTTCATTGAGTCTTTAAGATCTGAATACGCCAGGGGTTGAACCCTGAGAGTCTCTACATGCTACACCAGCAACTTTAGACAGAAGCAGAAAAAAGGTCCTCAACAGCTATAGCTTTATAACTCAGTCACGAAATGCAACTGATGTGACAGAGGGGCAGCCGTGGTATTTCACTGCCTCTGCACCAGTAACAGAGATAACAGCTTGCAGCAGTAGCCAGAAACTACATCTGTCCAACAAGTAAGAAGCTGAGATAGTACAGAAAGTGCAGGTGGAAACCTCAATATTAAAGAGGATGCAAAGCTTCTCTGAATGTAACTCTCACTATAACATGAGTGGGGAACAAGTTAACAGAGCTCAGAGAAATAAAATGGCAGATGAATGGGATTTTTTCCTCAGTCTGATAAGAAAACTTATAAATAAGTGAGTTTCAACATTTATTGCTCAGTTATAGAATTCTATACCTACACACAAACCGTTGTTAAAAATATTGAGCATTGTTTTCAGTAAGAACTACAGTAGAGTTTACTAAGAAAAAATATTTTGTTAGATTCAGATGTGTAATGGATTTGCTTTATAGTGAAATTAGCATACTATATTCTAACCTCTGCCTGCACCTCAGTAGAGTTTACTGAGCAAATGCACAGATAAGAGGTTTTCATCCATCATCTTTCTGACACACAAGCTGAAGTCACTTTTAATATCCACTTAATAAATTGGATTAAGCATTCACTGAGTATGGTTTTATTGTGGCAGTTTACAAGAGCCCAGAGGACAAATCCTTCTGAATGGCAACCCATTTTTTCGCTCTTCTTGCTTGAGTGCCAAACCTAACACTTCATGCAATCACCTTTTGCTCTTCCACTGAGCAGTCTACACCACACAGGTATTCCCTGATGGAGCCTCATTGGCTTCCACTATTAGCAAAGCCCCTGATTTCTGGAAAATAGCTAAGGGTGGGTGATACAGAAAAGGAAAACTAGGTTAAATGCCCAATTAGAAAGTCTTTGATGAGCCAGGTCATCAGAGATAGAGAGAAGATTTGAACACATTTCCATGCTTATTCTCCATTGGGAAAAGTAATTTAAGTCATATGGATAATGCCATTGATACTTCAACATTTTAAAGCTGTTCTGACAGTTCACTATTTTTAGCTGATATCTGTAATAAGTCCAAACTCGATATCATCACATAATTTACTATTTATGAGAAAGAGACACCTTTGCCATCACGTCTTTACCTGTACAACCACCTACAACAAACACTGTCAAGACAGAATTGGTATTTTGAAAGCTATTTAAAAAAGTCACATTGTAAGCAGACATGAACCTCACAGCTCAGGCCCTGAAAGGCTCTACTAATACACAGAAATGCTGAATACGAGTTCCCTGATCATTTATATATGATCACAAGAAGTAATCTGATTTTGTAAAGGGCTTGGGTAAGGTTCTGCATGCCTATCCCTTTTTTTTTTTTTTTTAATAGGAAGGGTGATGATTCCTACTTAACTCAGTAAAACATTTTGAGATCAATAGATGAAAAGGTTGATACACGCACTTATATTACTGAGTACTTTGCAGCAGATAGCAACGTGTCTGAAAGCATGCCAAATGCCCCATTTCTTATTCTACAATTTAGAACGAGCCAGTGAATGCTGCAGGATCATGATTAAACTTTTAAATGTCACATCTACTAAGCAATAGTATCAGTCAGTCATTGAGACAGTGTTATATGAACTTAGTTCACATCAGTGAATGAATTATACAACTCTTTTCACACAATTTGCTTCAATAGGATATGCATATCTCACAGCTACAGTCAATCACTGTGTTGCTCATCTAAGGAGTGTGAAAAATAAACAGTCTTTATTCAGCTTCACTTCAGGAAAAAAAAAATACATAAATTTATACACCAAGCAGCACTGGGTATTATCTTTATACACATCAGCTCCTTGGGATTTCAGGTCTATAAAAATCAATAGCAACAATACCAGACTGAGTCCTGACCTGTCTCCTACAAACTCTATGCAAGGTCAAGAAATGATGAGCTGCTAATTATGAGGCAAAGGCAAAGACAAGTGATACAAACATTTGCTTTTATCTCCTAACTTTCTCTCATGGCGCTGTTTTTCTCTTTCCCTTCATTATAATCTGTTTACTTAACTGAAAAACCTTTCTGACCACACAGTACCCGTACTCACATTTCAGGCAAAACTATAGCATGTAGTTCAGAATATCATATCTGCAGCATTACAGCATTTGTAAATACCAAAAATAAATCAAAAGAGAAGTCAACTGGCTTGATGTGCTCAGTCACAGAAAAGAGCTTTTATCTGATCTCTGGCAGTAGCCACAAAAATCTGCCTCAGAGCAGCAAAAAATGCATTGATGAACTGCCTACATTTACCCACACCACAATAAGTGCTCATTCCCATGGCAGAGATGGGCATGTTTGCAGAGTCGCACTCACTGACAGCCATCTGTAGTTGAAGCCAAGTAATCTGAAATCTTTCATACTCATATTGTCGTAAGTTGATTCAGCTGTATGGTAACCCAGCTCAGCCTTTCTCTAGTCACCACTGCTCTTTTTTAGGCATCATGGGTCACATTCAATCCTTTCACCAGGAGAGATGTCTTTGCTCCAACTACAATAGCCCACTACCAGATAGTCTATTTCTTTTTACCTTGCTGAGGCAAAATAACCTACAGATAAATCAAATCCAGCAAAGCATGGTTCTCCTTATGGGAAGGCTGCAATTTAAATATCTGCTGATGCTTTAAAGAAATGAACTTTTAAACAGGAAAAAAAAAATAGAGGCTCTTCAATGCTTAAAGCAACTTCTCTAAAGACATAGGGAAAGCTCTAGTCAGTTGGATCATTGGATCAACGCACACTCCTTTCTGAGCAACCTTCAAGGAAGAAAAATAAGCGTTTGTTTTGTCTCAAAACAGCAAATTGTTTTCTTTCAAGTCCATTTGATGACAATAACAAAAACCTCTCTGGGTTTCCTCTGAGCACTTCTTTGGGTAAAATCCAGAAGCCAGTGTACTCAGAACTACTGAGCAGCAGAGAGGGAACGGAACAGATCTCTCTTGGTGTCTCCCAGAAGTCAAATTCAGGCTTTGATTTAAGACAGGTACATTTACATGCAAAGAACAATTCCAACTTCTATTCATAAGATTAGGAGCAAGGAAAGCCTTAGAAGTTCACATTAAAAAACCTTTCTGACCTCAAGTTGTCAGGTCGCTCAAACTCTGCTGGACTGCAAGGCTTTAATCTTACAACAGGGAGGCCACAAATGGAAGATGGTGCCAAAATCTGCTCTCAGTCACAGTAAGGCTCAAGTGCTTTCTCTGACATTTCAGTGAAAAAGCAAAAATAAATTAAGCTGTGGCCTTGAGACTTCTCCAGCCACATGCCATGCTCCCTACCTGCCCAGGGCTCCATGGAGCATCATCAGCCCTGCAGGAGCACAGTTCTCCGAGGATCCCCACCTTCCCTGCTCTCCCACTTTTCTCTAATTGTGCTTCTAAGGAAAAGAACCAGCAGCTAGCATATTTTTTATTCATGGTATAAATGTCTTTAAACTGCTGTAAAGATTTGCCTCTTCTTATATTTTTAAAGCATTGTATGAAGGGTTAAAATGAACAGACCTCACTGATAACTGGAGCTAAATGACCGCATTTCTGTGCTGCTTCTAAGTAGTAATTTTTGTCTGACTGACAAGGTCCTTGTCTCTTTGAGTAGCAGGGTCACAGAAGCCATCAGTCAATTACCCTTTCCCAGTCCAGTGACTGCCTTTTCACCTCTCTGACTGAAAGGACTTAACAGTGTTATTCACACTTCCACAACTGTAAAGCTCTCCGTGATCTTTATGGATAAGAGATGTTCTTCAGATAAAAGCTGGAATCCTCACGATGTGCTGCTTTTCTTTTGGTACATTTGCACAGCTCTATACTAGCACAGGTGGAATTAGTCAACAGCTGTCCATTCATTCTTGTTTCTTCCTCACCATCTTTTATTCCCCTCCTCTGCAGCGGCCTCAGAGGCTTGAGTAATGGAGAGAAGGGAAGTAAAACACTCAGCACTAAATGCATGCCTGGCTCCATTCTCTTTACTGGAATTACACCTGGGATGAATTTAGGCATAAACTCTTTTCATTAGTCGTACAGTAACTAGAAATGCTAAGCAACATTGTTCCAAAGACAGTCAATTTACAAAGCCACAGCTCATCACGGTAGCACTGTGCATAGTTACCTTCCCACCATAAAGAGCGGAACTAGGAATGAAATAGATGCTTTAAGCCAGAGCCCTTAACAAGAGGGAGAAAGTAGTAAGTGCTGAGTTATAGTCAGGATATTGCAATGTAGCCTTTATTCCAATACTGGTTCTGTGCATTTCAGGAAGTTTTTCAAAGTTATACCCATAAACTTGATCACCAGGCAAACTAATAAAACCCTCACTGTGGATTCCTGCATGCAATTACTCAATTACAGACCGTGTATTCAGCAGTGGAGAGGAGTTCTGTGTTTAGCTGTGGCTGCAAACACATTGCTGTCTGATCCAAATTGCTCAGAGAAGCCTGAGAGTCCTCCCAAGTGCCATAAACAGAAAATGCCTACTACTTCTTTGTTCTGAGAAGGTAAGTCCTGCTTTGCACAATCACCTTCCTCTTTGTCACATGCACATTCTCTGGCACCACAGGTCTAACATGTAGCCAGTATTTTGAATAGTGCACTACATATGGTTACAACGATGTGGAATGGTCATCTTGCTACCATAAAGGTCAAAAGCTGAGATCTGCAGAGTACAGCAAATACAGTGACTACTGGGCTCTCTGTTCCAATTGTCTTTGAAAGTCAAGACTCTTTCCAGCTAACAGCAAGGCTGAGAACTTAATTGCCTTACATGGAATTAATTTCTTCAGTAATAATAAACTAAGTTAATCACAGCTGCAAGTCTACTGCCATCAGTACAATTACTCCAATGCCGATTTTGACTGTGTTCACAGATTGGTGTGTTTGCATAAAAATGAGGAACCAGTTGATACTTTAGTCTTACTACACAGTTAATATGTTCAAACATCCAATTCAGACTGTTGGCAAGAGGGATAAGAAGAAATAAAGCCAGTCGTGAATGAAATACCCAAAATGCTAAGAAAACAGAGGACGCTATATGCACTCATTAAGACATCTTAAGGTCAGTCTTATCATGAAGCTGCATTTGAATTTATATCAGTTCTACTGTGGGTTTTGTTTTTTGTTTTTTTTAACAAGTGGATGAAAAGAGACCGGTAAAATTCATACTAATATGTTATCCACTCTCTTGAAGTTCTGCCTGGACTTCAAAAAGCAGTCTAACCACAAAACACACCATGGACTCAGTCCTCATCCAGGGCAAAGCGCCAGGCAAACACAAACTAGAACTTTTCAATTTCCTATCTTTCCACCACTTGTGCAGGACATTCTCACTCCAGTTACATGGAAAGGAGCACCCAGCTTCTCAGAGACCTCCCAGTTCACATGATTCAGTGTCTGGAATACAAAACAGGATTCAAATCCTAGTTAAGAAGTTTGGTAGTTGATGTAACAAAGCCACCCAATGACTCATATCCAAATTCCCTGAGAACTGCAATCCAAATCTCCCTGCTGAGCTGGGTAGCTCTGGTACATCATGAACATGGCAGACAGCCATCGATCCCTTTTGTCACAAGTAGGCAAAAAAGCATCCATAAACTGCTGAATGCCATATTGCTCATCTCTTCCTTAAATCTCTCAAGAGTGCAAAAGTTCACTGGAATGATTCAAAAGTAGAAGTTGAAAAGGGTCATACAAAAAAAGCCCACCCAGTATCACACCTCTGATTCCTTTAGAGAATCACAATGCATAATGGGATTTCTGCTGTCTTCCAAACCTAACAGCAGAGATTGGATTTATGCAAATTATAAGGTCAAAATAATTAGAGATAGGCCATAGGTATAAATCAAACAATCAAAGCTGACTTGTCTAAAATTCTGCATGCTAAACAATCAAGGTGCTTAGAGTCAAAGCATTCACTGGTGGTTGTCTCTGTGCAGTGAAATTTAAGAAAGGATTTGCTAAATTACATGGCAGCTGAAAGCTGTGTATTTTACAGCTCTCACATGAGAAGATGAAGTCCTGCTCTTATCTGTATTTCTGCAGCACAATTAAAGTCTTTTTTTCAGACACCTCATTAAATAGAAATGCTATTTTGTGGATGGCTGTAGTGAAAATTCATTTGCAGTGGAACATAGTTGATATTAAGGAGTGAAAGTTCAGATCTAATTTTCAATGGTTGTGCATCCGTAAGCCAATAACTTGCTTACAGTTGGGTGTCCAGTTTTTTCAAATTGATTGATCAATGTCTTATGAATAACTAGAGACAGTGTAAGAAGAGGCAAATTTTAACTATACCATTTGTATTACCTGAAATTATGTGCATAATGGTCAACATGCAGTAATTAATATCACTTTTCATTAGTTTAAGAGTAGACATTCAATGTAAAATTAGATTTTAAGTAGCAGAAAACAAATCCATGCATGTTTTATGACAAAATTAATCACATTGACTTTTGCTAGCTAATACAAATACACAAATGGATAAACGCATCTTTTAGCAGTCTGAAGTTTTTCTCCCTGCACTTACAAGGTGAAGAGAGGAGGGAAAATAGAGCCCAAGTTTAGTTTATGATTTTTTTTCTCCCACATTATGTTTCTAACATCAGTGACAGATAATGGCCTGCATTTCCTAGCTGAGAAAGAGTGCCTCTTTCAAAACAGTGAGAAGTGGCACTCATGGGGTTTGCTCTCTTACTACTCACAGTATGACAGAATAATTTTACTCATACCTGATCCATTTTGTTTCTTCAATTCTATTTCCCCCCCCCCATTCATCTCTGCTCTCTCCTTCTACTTAAGTCATTTACTTGGCTTCACAGTTCATTAGAACATTTCCTTCTTCAAAACCCCTTTACAATAACACATGACACATGTTAATTAATACTTGTAAGAAATGATTTTAAGGCACTTGTTGTCTTAGAGTTTTCAGGTGACCTCCAGTTTCCACTCTCATTTACACACTATGCACACAGTGCAAGTTAGGGAAATCACAGGATTCTTTGAACACCCTGCATGGGTGAGGGAGTGGCTGTGCTGGAGCAATGTGAAGGTGATTTGTGGTGTTCATATACTCAAAAATATTCTCTATCTTGATTTTCCTGTCATATAAGAATTTGCTTAGAATTGGACAAACAGTGCATAATGAATTATTTACTTGATTTACACAATCTGATTTGTGAACAACGCATGATTTTCTTATTAATTAGTTTAAATCATTTGATACATAACCTCATGGATGTGCCCGTGTGCATAAGTGAACTTTTGTAAATATCAGCTTTCTGTTTGCAATAAACAACCCTGAGCAAATCTGAGGATTACTGGAGCATTATTTCATAATTAGAGCTCTTATATTAAGTGCTTATATTAAGCGCAGTTCCACTTAAAATGAAAATATTTTAAAAATATACAAATTAACACCATTGAGAAATTCTTAATTGATATGTGGTATAAAAAAATTGGATATTGAATTTAGATATATAAATATTGTATAACTTAATCATAGCCTGAAATATATATACATACATTATTGAAGAAGTAGAGGCACTGTGTTTAGAAGATCCATTTTTCATTTTTCCAGCTCAAGGAAGGCAGTCGAAAAGAAATTTCATAAGAGACTTGAGAGATGCCATCCTAAAATATTAAAGGTACTTAATTTACTGCAGCAACATCCTTAGCATCACTATAACAAAAGCTCTGTCTGTTCTTCCATTCTTTACACAAACTTCAAAAAATTTTTATGTATAACACTCATAAAAACCATAATCCACCTTAAAGTTCAGCTTGAAAACAAAATCAAAGAGAGGGAAAAGTTGCTTAGGTAAATTTTTTTGGACTGTTTACACACCAAAAGACAGAAAATATTCACAGGTGTACAGAGAGCTTGCATCTCCTGTCTGGAAAGAGAGGCCACTTTTGTCTTCTAGCTTCTTTCAATCAACATTTGCTCACTGATCTCTAACTCCTAAGCTTTAAAACTTGCACTCAGAAGGCATGAATCAGATTCCTCTGAAGCACGTATGCTTTGAAAATTAATATTAATAAGCAGAGATACAAGTCCTGAAGACAGGACCAAATCCTCTGCAACACCTTACCTGAACAAAGTTCACCCTGCTTGGGGAAGCAGAGTGGGCCAGGGGACCCTCACAGGTCCCTTCCAAAGCACCTTTTCCTAAGAAGCTACAAGTTCATTCTGAGGGAAGAACTCGGGTTCACAAAGGGCTAAAATTTGGATTCCAAACTTGAGCTGTTATTTTTTTATTTTGAAGGTTGTTTCTTTAAATGGAGACTGTATCTGTGTAATGAGGGAGTTAACTGCCATACGTCTTCTCCGAAAGTGCAATTTTGGTGGCATCATTTCTGGTGCTCACATAATAAAGTGTTGCTTGGTTATTCTTCTTATTTTACTCACCCAGGCTTTTGACTACCAGTTTACACAAGAACTAAAAGCTTTGAGTAGTTTGACTGAAAGAATTAATAACTGTTATTTCCAGAATGGAGACATTTTGAGTAAAAACTTATAAAATGCATTGCTTTTCTGAGGCACCTAAAATCCTAGATTCTAAATGTCTTTGCTGACATTTATTTTTCTCTTCAAATACTTCAGTAGGAAGGGTCAGAACTGAGGTTAGGAGAGACTCAAAACATTCCACTGAAAGACTCCATGACATTTCCAACCTCCTATTCTTCTGCTCCAGCCACTAGAATCATCCCCACACTCAGTTCAGCACTTGCACAGCTACGATAAACCTTTGGAACTCTTCTAGTCCATCAAGTTAATGACATGCACTTTAGACAATCCTTTTAACTAAGCCATCCCTACTATCAAGGAGAAGTTAGCCTGCAGATTCAAGAATTCAGCAGCTTTATGAGGTCCCTAAATGTATATTTACATGATAAATGGTAATAGACTCATCATACACCTATCCTGTGCGTGGGGAAACCAGCACTCTTAAGGCTCCATGCAATGCCATGGTGCTCAGCAGCACTAGTGGCAGATGAGACATCTCTGCCATTAAGCCAACCATGATGCTAGGTCTGGGCCAATAAATCAAATCACTCCTAATGTTGTTCTACATTAGCATTGCATCCGAGCCAGCTCTGCTTCCCAGGCAGATTAGACTAGATCATTCCTAATGTCACTCTGTATTACCCCTGGTAGCCCACAGCTTTGCTGGAGAACTGTCAAGGTATAGATAAAATCCAAGCAAACATACTAATAGATAAGATAAGGTGAAACAGTGGCAAAGGAATCCCTGCAGTGCTTTTGTACCAAGAGGAAGTTCTCTGGTAAAGGAATTATGCTTTCCATGATTGTTTATTTAATTTGGCAGTTTCTTGCTGAGATGAGAAACTGAGTTCCTCTAACTGCACAGCACACATACAGCTGCAAGTAAAGGCTGGGTCCTTTGCCAGGCTGCTGCCTGGAGAACTGTCCTGTGCTTGTAGAATTCTTCTAGAGACGATTAACCGAGTCTAGAGATAATATGACAGGCAGGAGTACGTCTTCACTTCAGTTTCAATAAGGTCTTCTACTGGAAGAGCTCACAGTGTTTTCTTGCCATATGGCAATTCATTTGAAAATAGCCACACAGTTCTGGAATTATCAACTTACAGGATTTCAGCTCACAGTTCCCTATTTTCTTCCTTCCTTGACCTACTACAGAGCATTTGCCTTCCTTGTAATGCCCTCAAACATTTTATACAATGTGAATTTCAGACACTTAAGCTTCAGTTGCACAGGAGTTCACGTTTTTATACATCCATTGCTTCATTCTTATTTGAAAGCCATCTCAACAGCAAGTGCTCTGACACTCTCTTTAAGACTTCTAAGGTACTCAAATCAGGACAGTACCTTTATGAAATGGTGGTGTGAACGCTCCAGAGACAATATACTTCTGTCAGCACACCTGTGTGGTTGTTAGTATCAGTCCTAAGTTACACAAGACCTTCTGGACACTAAGACATGTCCATGAAGCATCTTACAGTCAAAGAGAGTAGTAAAGGGCAAAAAAAAAAAAAAAAAAAAAAAGGCCATTCTTCATCTGCATAAATCATAATCTGAAGCAAAATGCAAATACTGCGCCCTAAAATCATCAAGGCAAAGACTGAAGCCAAATCTGCATCCTGCATTTCCAGCCTTCTTTTCCAATCTTCCCAGGTCAAAAAAGGTAATTACGGAAATAAAAACAAAAAATAAGGATTCTCCTCTTGATATTGGGCAACAGAACAAGTCAAAGCAGCCATGTAAGGCAAAAGAAACCACGAAAACATGCAAAAGGGCTCTATTTACTTCTCAGAATCACAGACAATCTAATAAATGCATCCCTGCACACTAGCTTACAATTCCATCTGACTAGCTACACCCAACCTAATGATTCAAAGACTAATTAGTTCATTTACTTTACAGCTCATTTGCTGCAGTAATAATGAAACATTATCTAAATACATTCCTGCAGGGGCCAGGAAGAATACACTGCTAACAGAACTTCAAAAGAAAGGAAAAATGAAATTTCTATTATACCTTCTCATAAGCAGCAGATCAGCTTACATTCATTCCTACAAAGGAAGGCTCGGTATTCTAGCCCTGATCCAGCAAAACATCGAGCACGTCCTACAGACTAAGTGCAAGAGGGCTCAGCAGTTGCAGCACTTAAAGTATTCCCATTTTTACAGTTAAGCACAATCTGAATGATTTCATAACGGAGCACTGTATCGCTGTCTGTGAACGACGCAGTGTGAATGGTATCCATTAACATGCCTATTCAGGGAAGAAAGGAAAAAGAAGCTAATTGCATCGCAATTTATGCTGCTTCTTTCCTGTTGCTTCATTGGCATAACTCCCTATCATTTCTAGTTACCTGGAAAAGGGGGAAAACTTGAAACTTTAAGTTGTCTGCTTTAACCGTCAGCTCCCGTCATAGCTCAATTCTGTAAGTGCTACACTATCGCAAGCAGACTCAATCTAAAATTCAGAAGATGCTGGATTATGCTCATGTTAGTATTGCTTTTTAAACTAGGTAATCAGCTTTAATAGTCCTTTCTCTGTGACCACTTTACGTACCACTACATGATTTACCATACTAAAGCAGAGGCTTGGCACTTAAAAACGGGTTCTGCTTCTGTATCTATCATTCCCCGATGACCACTTTCATTTCTCTTTGGATGAGGTACACTCGTTACATTTCCCAGATCTTCACTTCTCTGCTTCTAAATTGCCATTGTGGAACAGGCACGGAGTGCTGCCCGTATTTTTCCCCACATTGGGTTAGCCAAATGGCTCAACTAACACTCATGTTGGCGCAGCTGAAGAAGTGCTTTGAAGGGGGAATGAGGAGCTGGAGGGCACAAGCCAGCAGCTCCTTAAATCAGAGGCACTGCTATGGAAGAAAGTACATGAAATCTTAGCGCTAACCTTTAGAAAACAGGCAGACTGCAAACAAGAATAATTGTTATGGGCCAAACCCTGCTGGTTTTACTCATGCTGGAAGTCCTATTGCCATTAAATGTAACTGTATGTGTGAATTAAGAAAGAGCTGTTTGGATTTTTATTTATGTAGTCTCCCATGCAATAACACTGAATCGAAATACACTTGTTTACTTTTAAAGGCACTTCAAATTTTACTGTTACAAGAGTGTCACTGCTTTGCACTGCTTCTCTGCAAAATAAATAGACTTTCATAAATACTGCCCTTCATTTCAATTCCTTATTATTAAATCTTTGCATTCCAGCTACAAGGCAAATAGGTAGGTTAGTGCTCATTACATGCGATGTTCCTATATCTTTCTGAGTTTCATTTAAAAGCAGGTGTGTTGCTGTCTTGCAAATGTGTTGGTTTCTGATCTTCTAAACAGTCTTTTAGTGTACATGCCCTGCTATTTTCCCTTTCACCCTAAATAAAGTTTTCCCTGATTTCTTGCTACTGCAGAGAAATACATTATCCATTTCGCCCTGAAAGAAATGTGAAAAAGGAAAATGCTGATGGCACAAGAAGCAATTTGAATCCCATGATAGAAAACATAGCCCTAGCAAACAATGCACTGTAATAGGTAATAGTATAGGAACATTGTTTTGGGGGGTTATCAGAAGAGAAATGCAAGGTACACATTTTTAAACAAATAAATGTTTCCTTTTGCCCTTTTTTCAGCAGCAGAAGGAAGGTGGTAGATGCAAACAAATAGATTTGAAAAATACATACCCTGCCTATCACTCAGCAACTACAGAATTGGTTTTGGTTTTAATAATGAGAATTGGTTCCACTTCTGTACAAGCAACTTATGAAGGACAGACAACAGATAGAGGTCAGGTGCTATTACAGCAAGTCATGCCCCTCAGGCTGTTCTGGCACCCTTTGCTGTTATTTTCATTGTCATTATCCTGTGTGTAGAACAGCAAAGGAAGCAGTATATCTTTAAAAACAAAAATGTGTTGCGCTGTTTGTTTCAGGCTTTGCTACAAGTAAATCAGATTTAGTAGGTGTGATTCACCAGGTACATATCCTTCCTTAAGTGTAATAGCTCTATACAAGACTGCAGAGTTACAGGGATGGCAAAGCACGCATTAAGTGTTATCCAAGCACATAGTCTGTCCTGTGCGACTACCAGAGCTCATTACACTGCTCCTGATGTACCAGGTTGAATTTAAAAGTTTGTGAAGTGCTGCCTTAGTGACTGGCAAAGTACTTCTGACACAAAGCTGAAAGTTGCTGCTATTTAGCAGTTCTTTGGTGACCTTTCAGAAGAGAAAGGATGGACTTGGTCCAAGTTACAGCGCAGACATCTGTATCACCACCATAAGCACTTCTATTCTGCAGAAGAATGAATATAATCATTCTGAAGGGCAGGGGTTCCTAGGCAGACCCCATGTTTCAGATGCACTTCCCACATCTCATCTGTATTTCCTCCATCCCTTTCTTGGCATTACACACTCCAACCATATGCACCATAACAAATGATGATGAGATGCACAGATGATGATACAGATGATTGGGCAATCCTATTTTTCTCATTTAACTTCTTATGAGACTCATCACAGAGAGAAACAGCTATTATCTTAGGAGTACTGCCACCAAAAAGAACACAAAAAGTGCACACAAACACATAAACAGACTCATCTGAAAGAGATTCACAATTGGGCTTACTCATGCTTTTTGAAAGGGCTTGCATTACTGAAGCAACTTCATTAAGAGCTGATTTTTAAGTCATACATACATTTCTGTGCTGCAGACAGGACTCTGAGCAAAGGAGTATAAGAAATTCACACTTCTGTTGCAGAGAGTAGATGCTTTCTTAGGCTGTGAGATGACCTTTGGGGGCCAGCACACAGTCACTGCTCCTCTACCCACATAACCCCACAGACAAAAGCAAACTCCCATAACTGCACCTTGCCAGCTGCTCCATGCCTGAAACGTTTGTTTTCTATTTGGGCTGAAGTCAGAGGAAAGTTCGCTCTTTTTTTTGGAACAGCATGAGTTTCTGCAGAAATGCTCCCAGAATTAACCAGAGTGCTCACTGCTGTTTGCTTGCTACCTGCCCCATGCAGGGGCTGTAAAGCAGCCTGTTCTGTACAATAGAAGCCATTATTTATATTAATATTTTCAATGCATATTTAACTGTAGAAAACCAGATTACACTGACAGCTCATGTTTAATCACCACTGTTGCAACATGTTATGCCTTACTTTATAATGTGTATACACATCATCTCCTTTGCCTCTAATGATCACCTATCAGTTGCCAAATCTGAAGGAAATAGGCAATTTTAAACAAATATAGATACATAACAGACAAAAATCAATTCTTTCACAGCTGAGTTAATTTCTTTTGAGTATGAGTGCCAGGGATTGGTAGCAGTGACTTGAAGGAGAAGAGCTCAGTTCTACTACCTAAATACACAAATATAGAGTATCCAGTGTGTATAGACTGGAAATCATAGAAAGGCAGTGGAGAGAAGCATGAACGCCCTGCATGAAAAATCACTGGCTAGCAGTAATAAAATGGAAAATATCTTGCCTTAGAAACAGAATCCAGTTACATCTCATTCAATATCTTGGTACAAACACCTGTAAAACTACATGGTTATTACAAGTGAGCCTAATGTCTTACTAGGACAAGGTAACTAGCTTTAAGTCAGGATTAGTTTTTGGATCAGACTCAGAAATGCTTCTGATACAACTAAAATGAGTTAAGGGAATACAATCTCAATGAAGATATTCTAAAACTACAGAAACTTCTGCAAAACTCTTGGTTTACTGCCAAAAGAAAATAGTGTATTGAGTAAAGCTCCTGAAAGAATCTAAACTGAGCTCAGTGCTGTTTTTATGAATTACCTGAATGATAAAATAAGACACACAGCAATTACATTTGCAGATAGTATCAAGGTAAGAAGATGCATGAGGACTGGAGAGGACAGCATTAAAATTCAAAATTTATGTAGACAATTTGTGAAAACAAATAAGGTACAATTCAGTGAAGACAAGTGCAACATACTGCATTTATGCACAGATCGTCAGCTGCACAAATGCAAGATGGGTAACAGCTAATTACAGAACAATTAGGAGGAAGATGTGGCAGCTGAAGGATTACAGACAGAACACAGTACTTTTTTCCGATGAAGTTGCCCTGGTGCTGGAGGGTGCGATGAAGATGTTACATACTGGATACACAAAGTAGCTCTGCAGCCTGAGACTGGAGTGCTGTATGGAATTCAATACATCAAACATCGAGAAAGATACGAGGCACTAAATAGCTGAGAACAGAGTGATCAAAGGTTTGGAAAACACTCTGTGAGGAAACATTGGGAGAACTGTGTTTAACTTAGTCAAATGCTAAGGATTCACAACAACTTCACATAACAGAAGTTCCCCCAGAAGTTGCTGCTCCTGCCCACTCTGGCAAAGATGCTTAGCTTGCAGCCAGGAGCATCTAAGGACAAGTTAGGCAAGCGTTTGTCAGGAATACCTTGGAATTATTAATCCCATCTTCTGCAGGCTGAGGGATCTCTTAGAGTCTCCCCCCCCAACACAGCTGAAGCAATGACAGGAGTGGGTGACAGGCTCTAGATATCCTGATCATTGTATCATCTGCCTGCCCATTTAAAAAGTACTCTAAATGTCAATGATACAATACTGGAGCCAACTTAGACCTCAGCTTGTCCAGATAAAGTATTAGCTAAACAGATGGCACTGATAATGAGGCTAGATAATGAGAGTGCTTAGCACAATGAAAGGTAATTAACTTGCCAAAGCGCTCATGACAGGCTACATGATGCAACACACAGGGACCTACAGCTAGAAAGGAGCTGGAGTTTGCATTCTTTGCAGGATGCTAGAAAGCTGAGCAGTGCTGTTTGTTCATCTGTACAGAGTGTAGCATCAAGCAGAACGCTCAGGGCTCTCTCAGTCATGATCAGCAGCAACCCTTCTGAAAAACGGTCCTGAAAAATGGAAACTGAAACAGCTCCTGGAGTGGCCTGCAGCAGCTCGTGGGTGAACACCTGCCCTTGGAGTGCCCAGAGCCTGCAGAAAGAACAGAGCCAGTAAGAGTAGCAGCTGCTGGGGAATGGTCAGATCTGAAAATCACAGCAAGGAATCTTCCCCACAACAAAGTGTTGAGAATGAAAAAATTGGGTTGGTTCAGCCATCCTCAGAGCGTTTGCTTTTATCATTCTTTTTGAGTCTGCAACCTTTTAGGTGCATGTAAGTAAGCCAAAACATCCCTTCTACTGTGTTTTATTGCAGATAAAAAGGAAAGACTCACCTCACAACCATCTATTATGTTGCCCTGTATTAATTTCATTAGCACCATCTTAAACATCCTCATGTTTACTACTCTGGGAATTGTTTTGTATTTCTTCATCAATTTAGTCGCTCTCTTTAGGACTTCTTCCATTATTTCATAAGCCTTTTGAGATGGAATGACTGAGATTGAACACTTCAATACAGGCAACAGTGTACCATAAATTTCTGTAATGATACTCATTTTGTCTTAATACAATCTACCATCTCTATTTCTTTCTGGACTGCACAGCACTTCAGCCTTCTCTATGCTGTTCCCTGCAATGATCAAGTATTTTTCTCAGAGTTGTTACAGCTAATTTAGAATCTATCAGGTAGTATGATTAGTTCCAATTGTCCCTTCAGAATCAGTTACTGTCAGCTGTCTACCCTGAAGCTCACCTGTCATTTATTACGGAATGCTCTATCACCGCTCAATCCTTCTGCATTCTTTGCACCTCCTCATGGCTTACATGCCCTGTGTAACTTCACCTTACCAACAAAAAGAAACCCTATTTATTCCCTTTCCAGATAATTTCCAGAAATATGGATCCTTACATTACTAAATGATTAATCTTTTCCTCAAGTCCTTATTTCTTACCTTCTTAATCTTCCTAATTCACAAGAGAGCTTTCTTCTATTTCCATGATTTTTTTCTGTATAGTGCCTTTATCCTCATAAACTGCATTTACTGTTGTAGGCAATGCAACAATTTACTATTGGATTTACAAGATTTCCTCTGTTCAAGTAAAGAAAAAAAATCAAATGGGATGCAAAGATAGCATTTTCCTTTACAGCAACTATTTTGATCCGTTCTTTGATAACAATCTTGTCTAAATGTCTTATAAAATTCCATACCAGCATGATCACTACATTCCTTTTAGTTAGTATACACAAAGCTGAGATTCATTCATACAGACCATTTGTACTCCCTACATCTTCCCCTCTTCCCTTTCTCTATTTGCTTTATCTTTATGTTTGCCTTTCACTTAGATTTTCAACTGTTTGAGGCTGGCTTTTACTCTTCTTTATATTTGGACAGCATATAGCATAGTAGGACTGGAGCCAACACATACAAGAAATACCTTAAAGAAAACAATAGTAACTTATTGCATGGAAAATGTTTCAAATACAGTGATTTACTTCTTATCAAGCACAAACAGACATTTCTATCTCTCCTGCTCAGGTACTTCTCTGCTCAGCCCTGCTACTAATAAAAAGAATTCTCTTCTTTCCTAGTGATTTTCTACCACTAACACCACACCGATCCAAAAGAATATTATTCTTAGATTAACTCCACTGGATATATAAGAAATGAATCTAGAGACCTCTGCCTATGCAGTTACCATCCTTAGACTAAGATGGTATCAATTCAGATGATGATTTTCCTTATCTCCACTTTGGAGCAAGTTTTCTCCATTTCCCAATATGTAATTCAGCACAGAAAGTCAGAAAATTCCATCACCTAGGTACATGACTCCACCGTTCATAAAATGATTGTTCGCAGAAGTAAATGATTACAGAGTAAAATGGTATTTACAGATAGTAGCTAGCAAGCAACCCCCAGCTGATCACTTACTGACATGTAACACTCACAGGTATCACACCTGGCCACAAAGCTACCTCAGACCAGTCTGTCCTATATAAGGCATGACTAGGGTGAATAGTTCGCATAGTCACTATGTAGAGGTACAATTTTAGGAGGTAAATAACCAACTGTGTCAGAATACTACGATCTGCTGTGTAACCTCAGCGTAGCAATAGAAAGAGTAAAAAAGAACGCAGCAGAGTAGGCAACCATGTGTGCTTAGATGTTGGTATGGAAATGAGTAGCAACCAAGGAAATCATTTCCACTTTCACAGCTTGCTTCGTGTAAGACAGCAGTACGAAGGCAGAGAGCAGCAAGCTAAGAGGGCCATCTCATAGGAGCAAGGGATGGAGGTGAGCTTGCTGACAGAAGGGAGATTCAAGGAAAGTTTCCAAAGAAGCTGTTTCTTAGGTTCAGCAAGTAGCAAGACTAAAGGAAAAGAGTACAGCAGGTTACATGTATCATCACTCATTGCCAAGATGATATGTGAAGTGAGCACTATGCCTTAAAGAAACTGCATTGTCGTTGTTTTCAGAGACAGTCTGAGATTAAGGACAACTTGCCTACCATCCCGAAAAGAGAGTGAAAACTCTATGATACCTCCTCAAGAGAAATTGTAGACAGAGGAACAAAAGACTGCAGATTGTATGCAGCAGCCTGGTAACTACCATAAGAAAGTGGTGCCATTTTTCCAGCGCCTGCCTTTTCAAATAACTGCAGTCTCCTTGCCAACTCAAATTTGCACATCAACTACACTGCTTACTTCTTCATCAAGCTCAGGAACACTTCAGCAGAATGCAGCCTGAACATCACCTCTATCTTAGCAGAGAGTCTCATGTTTACGAGAACCCTGCAAATCCAGCCCAGGAAAAACTACACATCTGCAGACCAAGCCAGCAGCTATTCAAGCTCTCCTCTTCCTAAACACTTCCTGGAAGAACTAAAAATGTCCAGAAATATTATTTCAGTATTATGGCTACACTGGAATAGTAAATGTGAGTCAAAAAAAAAAAAATCAATTAGCATGAAGTTCTTTGTTTCCTAGCATAGATATACTTTTAGATACTCGTCTATGGTGCTGTGAACAAAATATCCTCGTTCAGAAGAAGAAATCAGCTTCTTCCATGGGTGACTGAAGGCTTGGGGTGTACAAGCAGACAAGGAACTCCACTCAGCATTGACAGTTATGAAATCTATTGTTCAGTTTTTGGACTGAATCAGTGTTCAGATGAATCACTCTACATTTCATCTTCTGGTTTCTGCAGACCTTTTAAAGATCTATGCACCAGGCTACTGTCATTTAAAAAATTGAAAAAGATGAAATAATGTCTAATGAAATGAGACAATCTCAGCATACTGAGTTGTTCCAGTAAGTGTGACATTCAGCAGAATTTTAAGCTCTAGACAACTCCTACCACCAGACTTGTTACAAAACGAGAGAATGAGCAGTTCCACATAAAGGGAGACATCAGGACCACAGCTGATCATTTTTGACAAAAAAACCCTAAAAGCTTTGAAAACAATGGTTTCTTGCAAAAACAAGCCAGTATTCAATGAAAAAAAAACTTACCCAAAGAAGCAAAAAGCAAAGAAAAACATACACCATTGCATCAGTGACATACAGCTGATTGACACACTCCTGCTGATCACACAATAAAGAGCAGTATCTGTTTCTGGAAAGGACCATCGGAAAAATTTAGTCACTGCTTACAAGAACATAAGTTTTCACACAAGTACTTCATGTATTTTTCAGAACATCTTGTATTCAATGTGATGAAACGCCATATTGTACTTCCATGATACCGGGCAATTGGTAATAACAGCTTTAAAGGATAACATTTACAAAGTCTCCAGTAGGTAAAAAAGCTTACAATTCACAGAATCATAGAATCACCAAGTTTGGAAAAGACCTAAAAGGTCACCCCGTCCAACCGTTCACCTATTCCCAATAGCTATCACTAAACCATGTCCCTCAACACGACATCCAGCCTTTCCTTGAACACCCCCAGGGTCGGTGACTCCACCACCTCCCTGGGCAGTCCGTTCCAGTGCCTGACCACCCTTTCTGAAATGTAATACTTCCTAATGTCATAATATATGTAAAACCAAAACCCAATAAAAATAATCTCAATTAAGTCTTCATTTTTAGATGAAGGATAAATGTATGCTGTTCTGCTCTCACATGAATTGTTTGTTTCACAAAAGAATAAGTTAAAAGAGATCTGGAAGCGTTGATGAGTTGCCAGAGTCAAAACTGATATGGCATTTCCTTTCTAAGGCTCTGTTTTTAGAAACAGCAGCTTTGAACTTCACCTTCTCATGGTTATTCCCAACATAGAGATAAATGATTCTTGAGGGAAAATTTCAAGAAAAGCCATGAGCATATTTTTTAGTTAGCAAGCGTAGAAAGTATATCAGGCACTTAACAATGAACCTCTGTGAATTTATCAGACCAGCAACAGAAGTTCCTGCAGCAGCCCTTCCTCCTTCATCTGTGCTTACACCCCAGGCAGAAAGGCAGCCACAGATGCAGTTTACAATCTCTCCTCAGAATGACAGCAGATTTTGAGGCCTATGATATAACCCTGAAATTATGTATACACGGTCATTCTCAATAAATTTGAGTTAAAGCTTATGTTGCTGTCTGCACTTGATACGCAGCATGCACAAACCTATCCATGTTGGACAGAAGAACATCGAGTATCTTGCAATAAAGCTCTGAGATACGCATGGCTGACCCTATTCTTCATATTTATTGATTGAAGTTGCAATTATATTTACCTTTCACACGTAGCTTTCACCAGTAGGTCTCCAAATAACCCACAAAGGAAGTCAGCAATGCCATTGGTATTTTACTTCAAATTTCACAACTGCAAAGGAAGGTAAAGCTCTATCAAGGAGCACCCAAAACACAATAGACTGAAGAGAAGGATCATTTAGATTAGCACACAGCCAGTGCAAAGAGAAGGACAGAACACTACCAATGCAGCTCATAGAAAAGAAATGAAAAAAAATAGAAGTGTAAGAGAACTGGAGATAGAGGGATCAGTAAAAGCTTAACAGGTAGAATGAGAGGAGTGCATTAGATCTGAACAGATGCAAAGGGTACAATCAGGACCAGTGGAACATGTAGCAACAGGGGTGTGAGAAAGAAAATATAAAAAGGAACTCTTTGATATAGACCACGAGGGGTCCTAAAAAGGCCACAGAAGAAGCAGCTGCAGCAGTCCAGATAAAACCAAAGAAGTGTCAGCGCAGGAGGGTTGAAGCTGCACTCTGATGGCTTCTGACCTGTGTGACTTAAGGTTGTTGTTTCTTCAAAACTTCAAGTCTGACACCGATGCTGCTACACACACTCAGGCTTTGCTAAGTGTGAAACAAAGCAGTCAATTTGCTTTTCATGTCTCTCTTCTGCTCTAGCTAGGTTTTCTCTGGGGCGCTTCTCTCTGTTGCTCTGATTTATTCTCTCTCCCATCATGATTTTCCCACGTGCTACTCTTTAGTACCAAGTTCAATGTTCCTTCTCAGAATTTGTGAGAGTCCCCCCCCCCCCCCCCCCCCCCCCAGATAGCATAAGGTTTCTTTCATTTAAACTGGTTTAAGCCTTGATTTTGTAATAAGGGATTTTTGTTCTCTTCTGCATCCCTATGACCAATACTTCTGCCCTTTACCTCAATCAACACAATAATGGCATTTGTGCTGCCGTGTGCAAACGACCTAGTCTTTGTCAGAATGTTTTGAGAAAAACAAGAGAAAGACAAGAAGTTCATCCACCTTCAACACAAAAATATTGAGAAATTTTCTCTTGCTCTCTATCATTCATCATGCCTGTGCATTTCATGTGCTGATCTGCCAGTTTAGAAATGAACACAGTATGAGAGCAATGCCCTTGTGCAGGGAGCAGTTTCATATTTGGGCATTTCTACACCACTGAAAAGCAATATGCAGTAAGATCCTGTAATTGCAACTGCAGTGCTGAAATGCAATAGTTTACCTGTATAAACTTGCATGCCTGCCTGTATGTGTATATTTAACCAGTAGAAAAACACATGAATTTTAAACTTAAGCACTGTTTGCTGTTGGTGCTAAGCACTGTTAATGTGCATGGCACACTGAACATGCCATAGGGGTGCTTTGCTGCCTGCCAGCTCTGGCTGACTACTCCACATTAGGACCTACTCACCTGATGAAGTGGTTTTTTTTTCCCCTAAGCCAGAAGTAGTAAGATGTTATATTTGTTTTCAGTGTATTTAATATTTCAAATGCATCACATTTAAAGAAGCTCAGCCTCTCTAGAATTTAGGCATACAATAACAGAAGTACTAATGGCCTGGGCATAGCATAGCACGTCCTTGAGAAAACACTATTTCTTCTGATGTTTGTTAAGCACCAGTGGTATTTCTCTGCTGTTAGTCTCCAAGACCTTCTCAGTATCTCTTAACCCTTTTCCATCCTTGACATGCAAGAGCACTGGGCAATTCAAAAATTCCTTTAAGCGCACAGAGTGTTTTTTCTAGTGATTATCAACACCTTCTGCTTTGTTTTTTTTATTTATTTTGGTCACAGATTAATTAAAGCTATCATAAGTTGACACAGACTGCCCTTTATTTAAAAAACAGCCTTTCTTCTGAAAAATTACAGAAGGAAAATCTTTACACCTTTTCATAACTGATTCATGGATGGGAAGACCCTGACAACTTTTTAAAATACAGCCACCAGACCCAGGGAATAATTGAGAAAAACACAATTATTTTTTGCACATAATTCCTTCAGTACGAGTTCCTAAGAACTGTGGCTCTCCAGCAAGATCCTATTTCAAAAGGCTAGATTTGGCTTTGTAAGCAACTTTCACCTCTTCCAAAAGCCAGGCAAGATTCTGTCCCTAGCAGCACAGTCCTTACACGACTTCGGGCAAGTTACTTACAACCACAATTTTCAGCCAGTCAAGTATTCACTTTAGTTTTCCTATTTAACTTGAGACATCTTGTACCTGTTTTTCACATTACTGCTGAATTCCTGCTAAGCTCTCATAAGAGCTTGAGGCCTTGGGTAGCTGCCTCTGAACATCTTTCTGCATCATCTTTGGCATGGCCTTCCTCACATCTGTCTCCAAGCAGTGAGATGAGGAGTCAATATTTAACACTGGAGCAGCACAAAGATCTTCAGCTGGAGCTTTCTCATTAAAGGGAAAATACACCTGTTGTAGGAAAATTGCTCCTGCTACAATAAATAAAACACAGGGGAAAATATCTTACAATATTACCCAGGAGCCAAATGCAGGTGAAGTCTAGGATAGAGTAGCTTAGTCATAGCTCACATCTGTGACTGTTTCATGTTACTGCAGGCATTTTGAGGAGATGCCTGTGAACATAAAGCTTCTCTTCTTGAGAATAATCTACATGCAGGAGGTCCACACTTCAACCAGAGGAAGTAATCTCTTCTCACACAGCTCATGGCATCAAGCTCTTTTCTACATCAGAAAGCAACCAGTAGTCCTGTGAAAACTAAAAGTAAAGCCAAATGCCAAATCAGAGGACTTGATATCGAAATTACTGACTGGTCAGAGAGGAACATGAACTAGCAAGTTCCTACACACAGGCATTTTGATTCACAAAGAACCACAGCATCAGAATCAGATTTTAAGTTGACTGCTGACACTATCCACTGTGGTTCAGGATCCTTGGGCTCCGCTTTTCACATGAAATGCTCTGGATTAAATAAAAGATTAAGACTTCAACAAATGTTTTCACAATATCTGTACTTTAAAAAACAACACAGAACAATTTGGACTCAAGTAACTATCTCAAATCTTTGACTTACACTGTGAGAAGATATCAATACTTTCGGCAAGCACACAGGACAAAATTGGAAACCTTTCCAAAATTTGTGTATAGAACATAACAAATGCATTGCCAAAAAAGCATCACTTGCAGTTTCTTATATCAGCTCCTCAACAACAGGCATCCTAACAACACGTGTCTAGAGGTAATGAGCAGGAACAGTACAACTTCTAAACTACTACTTTGTCTTTCCAGCTGTCCATTTCTTTTCTATGGATTGCTTTGCTCTTGTGCATATTTCACAACCAGTTCAAAATCAGATCAGATATTAAACTTTATTTCTATAACGATGCTGTTTAAGATCAAGTTACATAAGACAGACAGATCTGCTGGTTAGCAGCTGAAACACACTCTGTTGGGCACTATTGCCTTTTCTTTCAAGAGATGGCAGGAGGTAGCTCTTAGTGCATTTGTTGTTTTACTGCAAACATGAGATGACAAAAATACCCCCTTAACAAATCTGTTCAGTGTTTGAAATAAATCACATTGTCACGTAACTCTTTTTTTTTCAAATATTTTTTCCAGTTAATCTCCATCTTTATTTCTTTCTTTTAGTACTAAGAATCCGTAGTTGCAGTTAATTACAGATAAAACCTCTTAACAGAAAAAAATCTTAGGAATTATGATTATGCTCCTTACCCAGGAAATCCAAAATAAGGGTTGAAGACAAAACAATTGCAGAATTTCTTTTATATAAGTTACAGAAAAGCAAAAGGAAGATATTCATTCAGTTTTACTATTAATGCGTACCTGTAAGCCTGAAAGCACTCACATTATGTCTGTCAAAATACTGAAAACTCTTGTCTTCAACTCATCAAATACTGTGCGATGGGTTTAAATCCATTAGAGGAAGTTTTCATTTCAGATCCATAACATTACATTCAAGTCATCCAGGGACACTTGAAAACTTAGGTCTCTAGTACCTTTAAAGCTGATGATTTTAATGACATTTTAGATAATGCACACCAGCTGCTTGGAATTACCTGCCTGCACTGGAATCACATCAAACTAGTCTTCATTTCTATGTCAAGTCACTGTGTTCCTAGATGGGAATCACTGAATTACTTATGTACCTTCAGTGCTGTGCTGCTGTTCATCATTTAAAATAATGATGAAATAAAAGGTATTTCCCCCTCTTTTTTTTTTTTTTTTTTGTCAAACTGAACTTCAGTTGGTTCCTGGCTATTTTCTCAGTTCCACTGAGTGGAAAGTGCTTCAAAAGCAGGTATGTTTTCCTGAGTTTGATCTTAGCAGTGAGTCCATGATTCTTCCTAAGCAAATGACTTTATTTTGCCAGCACTAGCACTACAGGCAAACAAAAGCAGAGGCTGCTTGATTTCTCTGTAATATCCTGCTACTCCCAAATGCAAGCAGGTTTCCTGAGAACAAAAGGAATATTTCAGCTCCCCAGCCTACAAAGAGAGAACCTGATGGAACCTGTGGTTTTGCTTCCCCAGCCCACTGGAACAATGGATGGTCACAAAACAGAAATGACAGACGGGAGGGATCTGTGTCATGCTGCATGCCATTAGGTGACAAGCTCAGCAGCGCCAGCCAGCCAGGGTGAATGCAGAGCACACACTGCTTGGCATGCCACTGTCAGAGGACTTGTCCCAAAAACGTTACTGCTCATTATGGAGCAGTTAGAACAGGTGTATCAGAGAGTAGGCAACCTACTTATAAATTTGCTGGGTGATCAGTAAGGCTTGTTGCTCTTGAGGAGGCAAGATAGCTTTCCAGCCCTTATGACTCAGCAGACACACACCTACACAGGCAAGTGGACAAGGCAGTATGTGACTCAAGTCAAGCTTCGTTCACTTCTCATGAAACTCACTTGTCAGAACAGTCTTCCCACCTGCACAAAGGTCTACAATGAGACTAATTTATCATAACCTTTACAATTGGTTTGTCCCCATGCAAAGAAACTGATTTTCTCCACATGGTTTATGTAAATATGGCATTCTCCCATTCATTACTAATAGGAACTCCCTGTTCAGAACATGTTCTTCTCAAAGGCTTCTGAAGAAGGCCCCTTCATTAAACCAAGCTACCTGTATCTACCATCTAAATTGGGCAAACATATCTGGTAAATCTCTATCCTTTTACAGAAAATAGACTAATCCCTATGAGAAGGGGCATAAGATCTTCAAACTGAATAGGCAAAACTGGCCAGAATCAGCAAAGAGTACCAGCATAGTGGAAACAGATCATAAGAAATCCTTACTCTGTAGTCTGGAAGAGGAAACCTCCTTGTTCTCTTAATAAAAAGTAGTGCAAGCTACACTATTATGACTTTATCAAAGATTAATCATGCAATTTTTAATTACATACAGATTCAATGATTAGAATAAAGATTTTCAAGTGCTACCTTGACTCACTTCCACAAATTCATCTGTAAGCATCACACGGACTTCTCAGGGTGCAGTCTGCAACCACCATCACTGAAATACTAAGGCTGAGCACTGCCAAGAAACCCAGCTTGAGATCATACAGTTTTTGATGCCATTTAGCGATGCCCAGTCTTCCTTTTTTAGAAAAGATGGTGATTATTATGAAAAGATAGCTTTGTCATCCTGGAGTTCGCAGACCTCCTCCCTGCCTTTCCATCTGGCCTTTGGGTTGCCTTGTGCAGAACCAGGGAAGTGCTGTCTCATTGCTGAGTCCCTACAGTCACGAATGCAGAAAATTGCTGTTTATCTTATCAGCACCCCACACACGTACTGATACTGAATTATTCTGATACTGAAGATGCTCAACAAACAAAATGACTTTAAGCATCTTATGACTGTACCTTCATATTTTAGCTCCATACAACAGACATTATGAAACAGCTTGTGATGTAAATACCCACAACAAATTCTACTCACATACTCATAGTTAATATAGTGATATATAGAAGTTAATTATAGACAACAGGAAAAGAAAAAAAGAAAAAAAGAATCTTTTACCTGTGCTTGGAAAAGACAATGTAAACTACTGGGAAGTTAAATCTTTTTAGGCATTATATAAAGCACGAGGTGATTTAATCTGAATGACAGTGGATTGTATGGACACCTAGGGAACCCATAGGGTCCAAATTCACTCTCAGATTTAAGTTCTAAGGAAGATCCCAAATTGGAAAGGTGGTTTCAGAGTATAAGTGGAAGCATGTCCTTTTCACAGATGCTCCAGCCTTCCAAGACTTGTAATACTTAAGAGCAAGGACACCACATTCACTCACATTAAGCTACAGCCTTCACGTTCATCCTAAACATCACTGCCCTGCTCCTAACCCTAATCTGGATCTACGTTTTCACAAATGATACAGAAGCTGCTCTATCCTTGCTGAATGTTGTGCAGGAGTTTATTTCAGCCTTACGACTGCAGAAACCACAACAGCATGCACACTTTATAGCGCCTTTTAAAGCTGTAGCTTCTACAGAATGTTACTCAATTCAGTAAGCATCACACAAAACAAGCCTAAGGGAGATCATCAAGCATTCCCATGAAGGTCACCCTTTGACACCTTCCTGAATTGTAACGAAGCCAGCTTTCCCCTGCTGCTCTCACTGAACCAGGCAAGGATTAACCCTCCTCCAGCAGCCCACAGGTGGGAGCTATCAGCTGCTGCTGAACCAGCAGCATGCTTGACCACAGCACACCGTGAACAAGTGTTATTTTTGCAAGCTAGTCGCTTGTTTAGAGATTTTTTTAATTTTTTTTTTTTCCCCTCGGAAAGGATTTTACTCACCTCCTTCTGCTTATTTAGGTGTACAAAGTTATAGTTACACAGACACGGGGTCACAGTTCAAAGGCAGCACGCTGTACTTTCAGAGACTTTCACGACCTTTTTGCTCAGACATCTCCGTGCCATCACGGGTTCTCAGCTCCAGCACAGCGCATTTGCGTTCGGTGCTCCGTCCGCCCGCAGCATCCCGCCCGCTTTCCCTCACAGCGCTGCCCTCTGCCGGCTCTCCCGCCCTCGCTCTGTGCGGTTCCGCGGGACCGCTTTGCTACAGGGAGGAAGCAAGCAAGCAATAGTCGCGCTCCCCTTCTGCAGCTACGAAACAAATTGCTTCCCGCAGTTCGTGCGCCGGGATGGACAGGGAAATGCTTCACGCTTATTTGCACGGAGGATGGTTCCTGACCACCGCTTGTCTGCAACAAGCAGCGTTCACATCACAAGCATTACCTTGTGAGGGACTTAGGAGCTGGCATTGCACCTAACCAGGGATCTGGCTGGGGCTCAGAACAGGAAGATTACAGCCTTTTCTTACTAGGAATTTTTTTTTTTTTTTAATTAAAGAGCTTGTAGCAGAACGGTAAATAAGATTTAGACCTGTTAGAAGACTAAGTGTTTCTCTCTGTTCTAAGCTTCTACTTAAGGCAATTAGCAGTTCTCCAGGCCTGAGCAGGAGGGATACGCATGAATTTACTCAATCCCTGACAGAGCTGTGACAGAGCAGAGCAGTGTGCTGCCAGACAGACCTGGCAGGGTTTGCTCTGTTCTACCTCAGCACCAGTGCTGCCTTATCCATCAGTGGTCCATCAGAACTGTCACATACCATAATGTATTAGAGGAGATCACAGACATGCACTAAAACATTTTTCCACTGTTTATAATTTTTTTTTCCTCTTACAAGTTTTCCCAGTTACAATAATTGAAGTGTATTTAGAAACCAGTGTATAAAGATACAAATTGATAAAGACACTGCAAAGCAGCAGATTTAATCTGTATCTGCATTACATTTGTCACTTCTCAGAAGCATGAAGCTTATTATGCATGGGGCATATGGTCTGATATGTATAGCAATGTATATTTCCCTCCCAGAAATACACACAAGTCTGAGCATAGTCTCAGTTCTCCCAATTCAAGACCCTGATTATATCTTTCTGCTCTCTCCAAACCAAAGCTGCAATCCTATATTTTCCCTTTCTTTACCACTGTAAGGTGATAGAAAGTGCAGTAATGATAGCAGAGTAGCAAAGTCCTAAGCTACAGCAAACAAGAACTTGCTCAAAGGTAACAGCCACGGGCTCAGAAAGGAAAGAATCTGCTTACCTATGGAAGGCCTCACACACACAGGATCTCCAGCAAGATCCCCTTACCTCCACTGCCTCCCCTTTAGTGAGGTCTTGGAAGGGGTGGATCCTGGCTCCTGCTCTTATGGTCACTCAGGTACATTGCATACACCTGAACTCCCTTGGGTTGGCCCTGCCGTCCCACCAGGTGTTCAATCACTCCTTCAGGCTGTGATTTAGCATTTTTGCTATAACTGCATATGTTCACAGCATCAGCCTCTGCTCCCTAATCCTGAACAGAAGTGCAAAACTACCAGTGCTTTTAAGGGAGCAGCTCACAGAATCTGTTTGGTACCATGCCTGGACCAGAGCGGAGGTGACAGTGATGTCACGGCACACTGACATCACCTGGATGACTCTTTATGGTACCTTTTAGGGAATTCAGTTTTAGCTGAGCCAAGTGTTAATGTGTGCTCTTGTTATATGATGATACAACGTACAACATGGATCAGCTACCCAGCCATGGGTCACAGAGCAGAGCACATCTGAAGGGGTTCTGGATCATGCTGTGAAAACAGCCTTTTTTGTCTCTCAATCATGAGAACACAAAGCAATAGCTCATGCTGGAAGTCATAATTACAAAATAGCCTAATTATGTTTTCAATCTACTAGCTTGCAATGTTATGAATCACTTTATCAATAGACATCACATCTTTTTATGTAGTCCTTACACAAAAATTATAGTTGATTAATTATAGTTGAAAACCAATGCATGTCAGCCTGCTCACCCCATGAAAGGTGAATTACGTTGTTAGCCTTTTAGCTTGAATAAATAAATAGATATCCTAAATTCTACCACAGAAAGAACATATGTGCTCTGGTGACATTGTCCTCAATCCAGACTCTTAAAAACCCCTAGGCAAGAAAGTTTCTGCAACCAAATGAGTGATTTTTCTTGATAATACTTCACCCTCTTAGCTTTTGCAATAAGCCATAATTTAACTTCTTTATAATATTCAACAGTCCAACAAGTACCACTAGTTTCTGCAAGAATGGAAGCTCCACCTGACTCACTGCTATTCACTTTTACTTGGAAGTTCTGCTAGTCACTTTGTTATTGTCTCTCAATGAGCTGCATGAGGAGAATTGTTTTTTAGTTAAATTATATTGAAATGTACAGTACTTATGATTTCTTCATGACTCTGTTCTACAAGCTTCTCAAATTAAAGGAACACGTAAGCCGCTTCATTGTGAAGGCATAATTTCATTGCTCTTCAAAATATTTGTGTCTGCTTTTCACAAGTCAAGAAAAAAAATGGGTACCTGCAAAGTATCCAGCAGATTTTCTTCCCAAGAATGTGTAAGTGAATGCTTTTCATTTGTAGGTGTACAGTTGTGCACCATACTGTCAGGAGATTCTGGTTAAATTCTCATTATTTACAGCATTGTAGAAAAAGGAGCTTTAAAATTTCAAGTGGGTGTTACATTGCTTTAGAACCTGTGTACCCATTCATTCTGCTTGGATTATTATTCAGGCATGAAGAGCTGACAAGCTTTTTTAAAAAGTAGGCTGTGGCAGCCATCACTGTTCGACTTCTTTGTTTTCATCTCCCCCATGGTGCAAGTGACATAAGAAAAAACAGACCAAACGTTGGTTTCTCAGTTCATCAACAGATCATTCCACAAAGCCAGGCTGGATCCTTCATGGTTTGTCTGCCTTAAGACTCACCATAAACACTTTTTTTTTTTTGCATTTGCTCCTAGGCAAAGCTCTGTGTTATGCCAGGAAGTAACTTGTGCTGTAGGAGTGTTTGCACTGGGCTGGTAACACAGACATGCACGTTTAGAAATTTCTACTATTAAAGTTTAAAAATTCAATTGCTAATAAAATTTACTACCTTCATGTCATATTTCACAATTTAGTTCAGGGTTTTATTTTCTCCCTTCTTGTGTAAAATGTATTTATATTCTCTGGGAAATGAGAAAGAAGACTTCAGATGTTGCTTTCTGATTACTGTTACTTGTTTTACATAACCTTTGTTGAAAAGGGTAGGAAGATAGCAGCCTGCCTTCCCAAAAGCCTACCAGCCACATAATCGTGTTCCAGCCTATGTGATCCACAGCCTAAGACTCACTCTATTTCATAAGTACAGACTTGCAAAGAACAATGTTAGAATAAATACAGTGCATTGCTTTGTAAATAATACTCTTCTTTTCTTAAATGTAGTATAAAAACAGATTTCCTCAGCTTACTTCCAGAACTTGAAGATGTAGCACACATATGGCAAAAATTTAAGTACTGTCTCTGTGGTGCTTTAATTTTATGCCACAGTTTGTTTCTCTAGAACAGCTTGATAAGTTGATGTATTGTGTTATAGAACACTGAGAATGTGTAACGCATCAATCTCTGCAGCAAAAAAAATTGTAGCCAAGCAATGTTGAAGTTTAAATGTTTCAATATATCACAAAAATCAAACTAACCAGAAATATTCCTATTATTTATATTTTTTTCTTAAAAATGACCTATATGTGCCTTTATTTTCTTTGACTGAATATGTTAAAAAAAAAAAAAAAAAAAAAAAAGACTGTGAATTTCTCAATCAATATTAAGTTTTTTTCTTAAGCTATGAAAAGGGTAATCCACTTCTCTTCAGGAATTATTACCAGAGAAGCTGATCCTCCACTGGATGCTATTCAAGCTTTTCAGAGCAGTAAATACTGTTTGTATAATTTCACTGTCATATGGATCAGAATAAAGATAGTTCATAGTTTGAACTATCTGTTTGAAATGATTTTGAGTATGAACATATAAGAGGAGTAGAAAATAAAACAAAAGCTTGTAAAACTTGCTGCCAGTGTCTACATCAGTAAAGAAGAGGAGATTGAAAACATACCAGACTTGTATAGCAGGGAAAGGATTGCTATCTGATACAAGGTCGAATGTGTAAAATATATATATCACTTTCATTTGAATAAAGTATAAATACTGAATAAATAAAATTTGTCTTGAGAGGCTGGAAATAAAATCATTTCTATAAATATGAGATTATCTATTATATACTCCCTCCAAAATAAAAATAATGTGACCAAGAGATGGTCTAGTATGTAAACTGGAACAAACGGAATTACAAGCAGCCTCCTTGCAGTGTGATCGATCAAAGACAGTTGCACTTAAAGTTACATCTGTGGATGAGTACTGACAGGGTTCATTACTAGCACAGATACAAAAAACAAAGCAGCAATTTCCCGATAAACAGCAGACTTTGCAGCTCACGACTGCTTTCTTCAAGGAACATGGGCTCATTTGTCCTCTCATTGTGACCCTCCAAAACTTCAGGGCTTAGAGAAGGAAGCATATCCTTACCAGCAATGCTCTGAACATGCATACAGCATCTCTGTCATGTCCAAGAAGTTATTTTTTGTTCTTCTAATCATAATATCAGTTACCTACTCATGTGCAGTGATCTCAAAAGGCCCATGACTTACAAAAAAAATATGACCAGCAAAAAGAAGAATCATAAGCAGAGAGTTTTATTTCTGAAGTGAAAACAAGGATAATTTGTCAGCATCCCTGGTTAAACTAGTAAACATATTTTTAAGGTAAGGCATTTTCCAAGTTGCATGTGTCATGCAGGTCAAGGAAGCACAAGAACAATCCTCATATAGAGGTGGACAGCTTAAGAAGAAACAATATGCTCTTCAGGAGCACATTAACTGCAGTTAAGACAGCAAAGTAGGCATAAGAACTGCAACTCAGTTGTCAGAGTGGAATTGGGTAAATAACACTTCCTGAGAGGTCATGTAGTCAGCATTGCAGATACTTGTCTTGTTATCCTGTAAGTACTGCAAGATACCCTTCAAAATTAACATACAACTCATGAACTTCAGTGCATACAAAACGAGCCCTAAAGTGACAAAAACTGCTCCCTGATTTCTACCTACTTTTAGCTCAGTCGCAGCAAGTTACTGCATATAACACTTCACCTGTTATTACTTGCAGAAGAGAATCTCATTTCTGCCCAGCATTGTAATGTTTCAGAGTACTAACATATGGCAGACATGTCTGTCCTACTTCCAAAATGCTTCTTGGTCAGAAACAATGCTCAAAAAAGCATGCAAAATTCTGATACCCAGAGTTTCACTGTGTTTGACAATGGCAAAGCAGGAAACGTTTCTCATTTTGGAAGGGAACTTGGGCTTAAAGGATTTCCAAAGGGAGGAATGAAGATAACACCTTAGTTTTCTACCAGTGTCCTATCCCAATTGGTTATACAGAAGAGCAACAATGCAGAAACAGTCTCCTGACCGCTGTAGCTGATAAGAATTTCTAAGTCCCTTCCAACCTTTCACGTTCTTTCAACTGCTGAAGGTTGTTTTCTTTTATTGTTGTTTGTTTGGTTTGCATCTTGTTTTCCTGCGGTGTTGCTGAAGTGGACAGGAAGGAAAAAAGATTTTTATGTACAACTATGACTCCTCTCATATTCAGGTTACAGCTCTGGTAAGAACAAACCGTTTTTTCAAAGTTTTACAAAATGTGTCCTTGGGCAGTAGTTTCAAGAGCACCAGAGTCATTTTGAATTTTAAGTCTGATGAAAATGCTTCGAGATTCTCCATGAATGCGAGTTCCCCTCTCTCTCTCACACGCACACACAAAAATAGTTTTGCAATCTTTAATTCATTCTCACCCACTTAACAAGGTGTTTGGTAAGGATGATGTTATCTGAAACTGAATCAACCGATTAGCAAGACTATTTATCTCTGAAGGAGCAACATGGGAGATCTGCAAATGCTCAAAGAGCAGAGTATGCAAATTGTCAGGGTGTTTTGTAGGCTGCAGCAGCGTTTCAGACAGAGCACAAGGATTAACAAAAATCTCATTTAATTATTTCCTCTCCTGCCACTGCTGTCACCTTCTATAAACAATTGAGTAAAGAAAGATGAACTAAGAAAAATAAACTAAAGGTTAATTAAGAAAGTATTTTTCTTTGTTTCTTCTGACTAGCCCCATGCACATACCTCGTCTCTAGGATACAGCAGCCATGCTATTTCCTTACTAATTAGAGACACCATATTCCTCAAATGGAGTGTTGGAGGTAAATTCTCCACCATTCATCCCTATAACAGTATGACAGTCATGTTTATAATTTAGAAGTAACACGTATTCATACAAACACTGTTGATTTGCACATAGCCACATTAATCAAACTGACATTTCACATCTTTCCAAACTAGAACTGTTCCAAAAGAAATCATCACTGAAAGCACTAGATGTGACAAGAAAGTTTTAGTAGGTGGATCTCAGAAATGAACATTTTTCAGGCTATCACTAAAAGCTTCCAAAGGCTTGAGAGACATAGAATCTAATTGCTGTATCTGAATACAACTGAAACAGTGGAGAACTCAACGATGCCAATGACAAGTGGACAGATAGTAGCCTACCAAGCAGGATGTATGAACTACCAAAGGACTAACGAAAATGTATTCAACGTTTCTCTGGTATGATCTGAAGATGTACAGATGGAAGGAAATAACTTAAACTTCAGTGTTTAAAGATGCCTATCATTAACTGAAGGAATAGCATTACTAATTACTGGATTTTTCTGGGTGTTTAGTGAACGGATAAACAGACAGCTTCAATTTGCACTGCAGAAGATAATAACCAGTAGGATAATTCATAATACAGTGTATATGGAACTGGCATTCATAGAGGCTGTATAACTTCCCTCCATTGGATTCATGCTGCTAAAACTCAGGCTGTATCATTTAATCAACACACAACATTATGTTTATCTACCACTCTGTTCTCACAGGGAAACTTGCATGACAAATGTACCATCAAAAAGAGCTCTGCAGCTCTGTGAGGCTGAGTCAGGCTCAGAGAAGCCAGCAGCTGCCAGTGGGTGAATAGCTGCATGTTGAAATGCCTGGAGTGAGGCACTGGAGCATTTGAAGTTACTAGGAGCTCTACAGGGAATCAAATTCTGACTAACTTCTCATCACTGTTGGCATTTTGGAAAGGCGCATTAGTGTTTCAGGAAGGCATTAAGCTGGATCACCTGATGACTGGTCACTGCCCATAGGCTACACTCCCATGGCCCCACTCCATCCCCTGCCTGTACTTCCTCCTGTTTTATTATAGGCTCTTTGATAATTCACACTATGCTAAACACTACTTGTCATTACTATCTATTGGTTACAGACATTTATGTTCCTGTAAGCTTTAGCAAGCAATAGTACAAAGCTAAGCAAAAGTTTAAACATTCCCTGTAACAGAGAACTGACTATTAGATAACACAGCTACTGTATAACAAACCAATCCAAAACTCCAGTTCCAGCACAGGTGCACAAGTCCCAAGACTGTCATTAGCTCAGCACAAGGGCTGTGGGCTGTGACTAGCAATGGCAGCACTATCTATGTTGGGCAACAAGGCTGCACGCGTGGCCTCCTTGTCACTGCCAGCTCCAGAACGAGGAGCACACACCCAGCTGTGTGAGCAGCACTGCAGTGCTCTTCACGCTTTCTCAGTAGCTCCCAGCCTCTCCATCTTTAATAGGAAGGACAGCTCAATGTCTCTCAAATATCACTAATAACCTTCCTGGACAAATTAAATGCAAAATGTCTGCAGATATGCTGAGTTGAGTACCCTTTATATAAACACGGAAAAGCTGTTTAGGGAGGGCATTTCCATTTTAAGAAAAAATTGTGATATTTTGCAACATGCGATTTGCACAGCCAAGAGATGGCAGCACTCCATCAACCATTTCCTTGAAGCACTTTGATAATGTGCTGCAAGACTAAAAACAATGGAATAACACAACTAATGGGACAAGGTCCATGATTACTATTCTACTGTTTTTCAGAGGTCTGATAAGATTAATTCACAAGTAAGGAATAGCAAGTATTTTCACAGTGTGTTGTCTCATAGATGTATCATCTCAGTATACGTTTCATAAGATAATAACACGACCTAACTACCTTTCCATGAAACCCAAGAAGCACATATATATCAAATATACACTCTCATTTAAAACACTCTCTCACCCTTTCTCAGCAGCTGGAAAAGTTCTCTGGTAATAATCTTAAGGATCAACATACCCCTAAAAATTTATTTATGCCATATATATGCCACTGATTTTCTCCTGCAGGTTGATGCTGACAGAAGTTGAAGGAGTTTAGTATTTCCCAAAAGCTGATATAATCAGGTACAGAAGAGATTTGTTAGCAATAGGAATTAATTTCTTTACTACAATCACTCTGATTTACATTCAAACTCTATGAACAGTACACAGACTTCAGCAGCAGTCTACAAGCAACACTGCACAGGAATTTAGTAGTAGAGCTGCTACAAGGTGATTAAGAAACTGGGTAAAAGGGAAATGACAATAAACTGGGCTGAAAAGAAACTGTTGAATTGAGAAGCTGCTATTGGATGAGTTTTGAGAGCAGTATTATGTAACTTAATGAGGAGCTTCTCAACTGACTCAAATCAGCACTGCATTCCACTTTCTTCCCTTATTGCTAGAACTCATTCTCTTCTGTGAAAAAGGTCAGACTCAAACAATACTAACTATACTGCAGAAAAATATGTCACAAATAAATTGTATAATTTTACTAGAGAGCTTACTGTTTCATCCATATTTTATAAAAGAAAAAGTTTGTTTGGTTTGACCTTCTCCTAATGCAAGCAGTTTTACTTTAGTCACTAACTTAATTGATGTTACACTTCATTTAACCAATACATAAGGAGTACCAGCTTGTTTTCAGGGAAAATACTGTACCTGAGGTTTTGTTTTTTTCCTTCTTTCCCCAAATGTAATGAAGTTCTTGCAGCAGGTTTCCTAGAACTTTTCCAGTTGTAATATATCTCTGTATCTACTGGAAATATCCACCACTGTTAGATTTATTCCTGACATTTCTAGTTACACATAAGATTATATTTCTTAGAACGCCAGCAGGTGGATTGGGTTTCTTCTCTAACAGGTGAAAAAATGTTATGCAGCAGGAGTATTTCTCACAAAAAAAAAAAAAAAAAAAAGCTAAGTAAGAATGTTTTTACATTTTATGTAATTGTAGAATCAGGCTTACGTTGGAAGGAACCTCAAAGATCACGAATCTCCAACCCCCCTCACTGCAGGCCAGGCCACCAGCTTCCCCATTTAATACCAGCCCAGGCTGCCCAGGCCTCCATCCAACCTGGCCTTGAACACCTCCAGGGACAGGGCATCCACAGCCTCTCTGTGCAGCTGTTCCAGCACCTCACCATTCTCAGAGTCAAGAACTTCCTCTTGACATCCAACCTGAATCTTCCCTCCCTCAACTTAAAGCCATTTCCCCTTGTCCTGCAGTTATCAACCCTTTCAAAGAGTTGATTCCCCTTCTGTTTGTAGGCTCCCTTTAGGTACTGCAAGGCTGTCACCCCGCAATGAGGTCACCCCGCAGCCTTCTTTTCTCCAGGCTGAACAAGCCCAGCTCCCTCAGCCTGTCTTCATAGGGGAGGTGCATCCCTTACAAATAATTTATAACGTTTCGTATAAGCATGTTTCATATAAACATGTAACATATAAGTATGTTTCTTGAATTATAATTAACTGAACAGAAATACTGTCAAATAAATAAGCTCTAAAAGCTCAGATAAAATTAAATATAATTCCTGAGGGTAAAAATAATTTTCTTTTTCCCTTTGTGAGATGATCAATTCTTCCAGAGCATTTCTTCCACCCACACAGTGACATTGCTGTATCAGAATCAATAACATATTTATAGATAAAGGAACAATTTTTTTTATTACTATTCAATACTCAGTAGATTTCTACTGCTTTCAGTTGTGTTTTTTCAGTTGTGTTTTTTTCCTTCAGATAGTACACATCAGATAATTACTTTGAAGATAATTCCCATATCAAGCAGAAAGCATCAGATATAACTGAAGTTCAAAACTTCTTGCACTTTGACCTAGAGAAGATAGGACAGCTCTTTTCTTCCTCCTCTTCCCAGCACAGTGACATCTGGAAAGACTTCTATGAGGACTTTCTTCCTCTAGCTTTGTTTCTTCCACCCTATAATACCTTGCCTGGCATTGCCTCAAGCATTGCTTGGAAGCAATATCTGTTTTTATATCTACTCTTACAACTTTGTCAAAATCCTAAATTTGCTCTGAAGAACACTATGGTGACAAAAACATACATAAAACGCAGGCTTATCTTCTTCTTTAGTGAATCTGCTCTTTATTGGTATTTCTATTCTGTCAGAAATTATTTCCTAAACAAAACACAACAAATTCTTAGGGATAAAGGACAGGACCACATTGCAGAGCTTAGATAGAGTTCTTCCAGAACTATGAGTTCAAACCTAAATTTTGCACTGAACCCTTTAAGTGACTGTGTCATTATTTTGGCAAATTCCTGGTATAACATCCTCTAATATCTCTGAGGCCACTGCTGGTTGACAACAATTTAAAGGTCAACACAAGTTTCAGGGCAATATAACTTTGGGGCAATGTAACTCAAATTAGGAGGAATAGTCATGGACTTACAGCTGAGCACACATGCAGACTTCTTCTTGCTCAAGAGTGTGAGTGAATGGAGAACAACATATTATGATTGTGTTTCGTGTAGATATAGCTCATGATTCTTATCTGTGCTAAGAAAATACGTTGCTGAAAGATTTTCCAAACTTTAAAGACATTCACTGAAAAGCAAATGTACAGGATACGTCTAGAATAAAATCAGACGTTTTAAGTGAATTTAAGCCAATTAATAGTGCCCATTGGAATCCTAAGATACGTGCTTGGTGACAACCTGTTGCAGAACTCAGCTGCAGTAGCCCGTCCCTAACACAACTCAACTGAATGAAATTTAGGCAAATCATATCATTGGATTATCTTGAACAAAAGTATTGTTTTCATGCTGCTTTAATAATAATCATAAAAACTTTGCAACTCTGCCAGCAGAGTAGCAAAGGAAGATAGTTCAGTTCCTGAAGTAAATTGAATAAAAAGGGAGGCTATCCGGCCTTGTCGTGGAAGGTCATCTGATCACTTGCAAAGTGGTCTCTCAGTACCTGGGAGATAGCACGGTTAGAATGAAATGTCTCTGCATCAGCGCCCAGATCTCAGCTCCTCTGCCTTTTAAGAGGCTTTGTCTGCGAACTGTAAATTTGCACTACGGGCCACTATGCAAACACTGTGTTTGCTAAGCGATAATGCAAGGCTGACTTCAGCTTCCAAGGGCAGCAGTAACCTGTCGGCGTGCACATCCACAAGGCAAGTTCTCTCAATTAACAGTGCAGCTCCTTAAGGAGGAACACACATTTTTTTCTGAGCAGACACCAGTGGCAGTGTCTCCGTGCAGGAAGCTCCTGCCCACGAGGCACATACAGCACATCCTGGCACTTGGCTGATGCTGGGCCCAGCACACCGCAGGCACCCGGAGCCCAGCAGGACCTATCTCTGCACACAGACTGCTACGTCAGTTATTGCTGAGCTTGATAAACAGCCTTCCCCCAGCTACCAAAGCACACCGAGCCCCACGGCTCGTTCTCCGCACGATTGAACACTTTATAAACTCAACAGCCCACTCTACCCCAAGTAATGAGTCAGATCTTCCTAAACACTGTGCTGAAGTGTTTACAATGTCTCTTGCTACAGGAGGAGGAGGTATCTGCATTTCCTTTTTTCTTTTTTTTTTTTTCTTTTTTTTTTGAGCAAACACAACTGACGAAACTGTCAACTCTTTTTGCTGTTTTCAACTTATATAGAATACACAGCATTAAGCTACAAGGAGTCTATTAATAAGGCCTATGCAACAAAACCATTGACGATCTTCAAGGCTTGTTTTAATCTCCCAGAAAAAAAAATAAATCAATTTCATTTAGAATGAACTAGTAGGGAATGCAGATTACTCCAGGGAATTAGTCTTTAAAGTATGATGGAGAAATACTGATTTTTTTTTAATTTTATTTCTTTTTTTTTTTTTTTGCACTGCAGGACTATGATGGTTGCAGTGCCTGTAAGGTGTGCAATAACAATTACAAAAAAAATCTTCAAAAATTCCAGGCTTATTAACCCTACAGGTTTGTAGTAATAAGTATTTCTGATGAAAACAAGAAAAAGCATCATTAGAGAGACAAACACCTGGAAGAACAAGCTTAGAGCCTTGAATAAGTTCCACTGCACTAATGAACCACTCCACATAATCCCAGGAGGTCAAAATAAATTGTGTGTGTTGACTCCAGTGTAGAAGAACTAACCTTGTGCCCTTGCTTTCCATATCTATGGCATCTCCAAAGGGTCACAATGGGATGAACTTGTATTAATGCAAGTTCAATGGCAGCCTGGAATACAGCTGCTGAGACCTCACAGATGGTGACACTTCCTTGTGGGGCTGAACCTTATCAAACAGTTGGAAAAACAAATTCTGCTGTTGGTTATACCTACATCAGTGCATCTTTGTCAGCTACAGCAGGGAGAAGGAAGCTGTTTTTTATTCAACACTGAGCTCGGTGCATTTTCACTCCAATGTGGGCACTACTGGGCTTTTGACATTTACAGCTTGGAAAAATAGAATGCCTCCAAGTCCTGACACTGTATATTTACTTGTTAACAGGGTCAGTATTTCACTTTTTTCCTCTGGCTTTTATTTCCTTTAGCCAGATAAGTGGAACATGAACTCCGTGCCTATCATTCCCAGTGCAAAAATGTAAAGAACCTGTTGATGCACTACAAACAGCATGAAGGCACTCATTTTTTGTAATGCTGCAAAACCACGTCTCAATTCTCTATGCTTTCTTTCTGTACATATGCCAAAATCTTCACCCATATCAGCTAAAGCCTTCTCCTAATGCTTCAGTAGGGAAAACCATATTTACTTTGCAGATGCAGAAACTATAGAGCCTCAGGTGAGATGAGAGCTTAAATCCATGGCTGGTTAGAAGTATTCAGGTAGTTAATGGTGTACACAGACATTAGTGACATACAAGTGAATATCAAAATATATTTATCTTGGGTTTTTCTCAGACAGAGATGCAGCCTGAAAATCCAGGCCTGAGTATGTCAAGGCTCTTAGAAATTGCTGGTTAGCAGAAGCTTTGGGCAAGAGGAAACCCAGTATCTGAACAACAGGAAAAGTTCAGACCTGGTGCTGCGTGGAATGTTGTAACTTTCCGGCTTCCTAAAGTTCAGAGATATTCATGAATATTTAACAGTTTGAATTTTACAATCATTGTACAAACATTCTTCCTGTCTAGAAGTTGTTATATTCAGCTTTTGTTCACACTTGAAGTTGATTTTGCTCCCAAGCAGCAGCCATTTTATATTTTTGAAGAGAAATTCATTTTTCTAAGTGGAACATTTTGCCTGTCTATAGAAAACACCTGTTGGCCTTAGAGATACACAAGCTTTCATATCAAAGTTGCATTACTAATATAGCAACTTCAGAGCTAACCTTGGTGCAAATGACCTGCAGTAGCATGAAGTGAAGATGACAGAAGTTGTGGCTTACATAGCTTGAAACACACTTCACACAGGTGGCACACGTGCACGGCAGGGTTTGATCTGGCATAACTGTGTGGGGGGAAAAGCTTGCATAGCTGTTCAAAAGATACTGCAGCATTGTGCTTGTGGGTAGGGATGCAGATTTGAGTGCGAGTTCACACTCCTCCTACACACCCACACTGTGAATGAAGTGGCTCAGCTCAGCTCAGCTCCTCTCTGCACATCAGGGGCTCTGCTTACACTGTCCTGCAGAGGTTTGACACCGGCTGCCTTCCGTCCCCCTCCTTCATCCCAACTCCTCTATTCTTTATATAGGAAAAAACAACCCAGACAACAGCAATGTCTCTTTTCCTTATTGGTAAACATTCTCTGGGCACATCTGCTGTGATGATGATAAGGCAGGAGTCTGCTCTCAAATGGGAAAAACAGAATGTCAGTTTACATAATGGCCAGAGAACAAGAGAAAGAGCCTACGCGCTACAGCAGCAAGCCTGTTTCTATCTTGCTGCATTGTCTTAACAGGATTCTTATTGTGTTTATATTTAGAGACATGGGAAACTGTGCTAGCCGTGCTCCCCATTGTTACTTAACCTCAAACAACCTATATAACATGCTGTCCATTAAGGAACCTGAATATAGACGCTAATCAAGGTGGCTAAACAAGATATAGGAAAATAAAGCTCAGGGCTTCCTCCTTGTTTGAGAAAAAACAAACAGGAAGGCTCTCTCTTAGTCTCACCTCTGCAGCAAAGAGTGGGCTCCTTTCATTTGTTTTTACAGGCTCCCAGAAGATCTTAGCTCTGCCATGTACCTGTTCAGCTTTTTCATCATTCACACTGCCAGGGAATGGTCAGGAACACTCCAGCAACCTGTTTCCCAGCTGGTTAACTTTTTTCTGTTTTCTTTACTGTACACTTCTGGAGACATTGTTTAATAGAGAACTGTGTTTAAAAATGACAGTGGAAATCTGACATAGCTGAGATAGCACTGACTGCAATGAGCAGATCATCAGCAAATTAGCCTTTGGTGCGTTCTACTTGAACAGGCCTCAGTGCTGTACAGCCAACAAAGCCTTACAATTTGAATCCACCTAACTGATATTAAATTGAACATAATGTTCCTAATGAAAACATGTCCTCACTTGTTAAGAGTCCACAAATCCAGCACAGGCATCAGTATTGCAAAGGACCAAGAATGGCAACAGAGCCTGAGACTTGAATGCAAGAGCATTTTACAAAAAGAAAATGCTTTAATATATTTCTGGTTAAAAATGTAGTATATTTACTTACATGGCACATTTCAGTCTTAGTTCATCTTCAGGAGCTGCTATATTCAGGCCTCTCAAACCAGAGAGGGGTAAAAATCCTACCTCCTCTAAAGCTTTTAATTGACAACTTCACACAGACAGCTTTTGCCTCTTTCTGTGGCATTCTTGCTACACACAATCACAGTATTCAGGATTCCTTAATAATATTGGCTTTTCCTATAGGAATGTTCCAACTTTCCAGTAACATCCAGTAATAACTGTCCCTGGTATGCAGTGGAGAGAGGCTGCCATCAGAAAGCAGCGCAATAATTTTGTTTTGCATCATTTGGCCCTGATGCATGTAAGGCTGTGAGATGATCTATCAGGTACGCCACAGGCTATGGGCCCTCACAGCAGAAAAGTATCTGTTTTAAGCCTTGCTCAAGGTTGCCCTGTAGCTATCCTCAGCAAACATATTTCCTTGGTGAGCACACTTGTTACTGTCTTGTCACTGTCACCCAGTCATCAAACCACATGAAATTGATGTAAAGATACGTAGCTATTGAACTAAGAGAAGACATAAAACATTGATGCCAACAGCTAGCAAGGGAGCATGAAATGGCTGTCATCCTTTCTTACCTCTCCTTCGTACCCCAGTACATCTGTGCAAAGGCAGCAGGAAAGTGGGAGATGTGCAAAAGGAGCTCCAGTCTCCAGCAGGATCTCAGGGAAAAAGTGATCCTGCATCACCCCTTCCCACTCTACATGCCAGAGAGAACCCTTTCCTATTATGGTTTCTTCTCACTGCTGCTCAGGTTTCATTTGCACATCATAACCCCTGTGCCTTGGGCTTAGTGCTGGAGATAGAAACAACTCGACTTCTGGGAGTACAGCGCAAGGCTGCCATAGGATCTGTCTCATTTTAAAACCAGCCCCTTGGTGGGATTTTATCCATTGTAATCTTTCTCCGGCTTTCTCCCCTCCCCTCAGCGCCTCTCCTTTTTCAGGTGGTGGCACTGCTGCACCATTTGTGTGCTCGGCGCAGACCGCTCTGCCAGGTTGCAGAGTGTATCTTAGCAGTAATTAGAGCAGTTTTCACTACCTCATGCTGTCGGCTTTCCAGCTCCCGCATGATCCAAATGGCTCTCAGGGGATGTTACATTATGGTTGGTTTGTTATTGTTTGTTCCGGGCCAGTGCCACTAGACAAAGGCGTTATAAAACTGGTGAGTGGTATTAATCACAATTTCTTAGGTGTCCGCGTCTGCAATATGCCTATTCTCACTTTCCGTTTTTTCTTTTGTTTTCTTTTGTTTTTGCTTACTTTCCATTTTGCCCTGAACGGCCAACAAGGGTGTGATGCTCAGAGAACTTCGCTCATCGTTAGGCTGACGTGTTTGGAAGGCTAAAGTAAAAAAGACCCAGAGAAGAATAAACGTTGCGTTTCTACATGCGCATCTCTTTGTTGGGATGCGTGGACGAATACCCGAGAGCTTCCTTGCAAACACCCAAACTCCCACCAGCTCCAAGCATTTCAAACCCCGACATTCTACCGCAGCTTAACCACTTACCATTGTAGTCTCGGTATCTACCCTGACTTCAGCATACAATGCAGAATGTCCCCTGCTGTGCAGCACTAAACAAGCCTCTTTGAAAATACTGCGTTTATTTCAGTTCAATTAATCCTTACCATTGCTAAGCCCGAATAGTTTTGAAATTACTTCAAAACTGAAATAGTTTTGAAATTCACTGAGCCGCATTCCCTGTCCCTGCGCTACGAGGCAGGCGTTCAGTCCTACATGGGGAGAAAACTAAACCAATTCATTCCGTTTCCGATCTTTGTGATTTCAGGTCCAGTGAGCTTTTAAACCTGTTAAGTGAGGCATAATAAGAGAGCCGCACACAAGAAGTAGAGCTTGAGTCTGTCTCCTCGTGGGACTTAAGCATACAGCACAATGAAGAGACTCACTGGGTATTCTTACCAAAAAAGCCCTACGACTGAAAAACCGCCAATGCAACCGGAGAGCCTCTACCAACATGAGAAAGAAAGAAAGATGCAACACCTTTCCAAGGAAGGCTAAAAGCTGCTCCAGGGTTGTTAGATGTACAAAGAGGGCTACGAGCCTGGTGATCACCAACTGCTCTGGCAATAATAGGTCGCATTTACATAGCTCCTTACATCTTCAAAGTACTGTGTAAACATTAACTAATTGATCTAGGCAGAAAAACAACTGCTTCCAGTGTAATATCAAGTGTGCGCTCGCAGGAGAACAAATTATTAACTGAAGGAAGCAATTAATTTAAAAATCTATTATCATAAATTATACTGAGCTTTTTTCTCCTTTTTAAAGTTATTCCCTCTGCAATCTGATTAATGCTTGGATTAATTTGCTCGTAATTTCTGGAAATGTAGTAAGTGCAAACTTAATAGAAGGCTGATAGAAATGTCAGGGGTAATTGATGCTTTAATGGCCATGAAATCTGGAAAAGCAGCCGATGGAATAGCTTCACAATGGCCTTTGTTAGAGGCCGGGGAAAAGGCTCACCATTTTGGGCTCACTGCTCCAGACGAGTTTAGTGGATTGTGTAATGGGAATATTCTCTGCTTCCTAAACTTAGAGGGACAAAAGATCTATCAAACCAATATAGCATTTCTTTTGTTAACTCCAGGCGTTGTATCATTACCTTCTTTCTCTCTTTTTCTCTTTCTCTCTTTCTTTCTTTCTTTCTTTCTTTCTTTCTTTCTTTCTTTCTTTCTTTCTTTCTTTCTTTCTTTCTTTCTTTCTTTCTTTCTTTCTTTCTTTCTTTCTTTCTTTCTTTCTTTCTTTCTTTCTTTCTTTCTTTCTTTCTTTCTTTCTTTCTTTCTTTCTTTCTCTCTTTCTTTCTCTCTTTCTTTCTCTCTTTCTTTCTCTCTTTCTTTCTCTCTTTCTCTCTTTCTCTCTTTCTCTCTTTCTCTCTTTCTCTCTTTCTTTCTCTCTTCTACATTTTCAAATGATGGCGTTTTCAACTGAATAGTTGCACAGATCATTATTTTTTAAAATATAGTGATTTTTATCTCGCCACATCAGCACAGAAGAGTTATAGAAGCTGGGGCCATTCCATTTATTTCTTTTTTTCCCTTCCTTGGACTGATAGGAAAAGTTTCCGTTGCCATTCTCGGTTTGTCTATTCTCCTTAGCAAGGGCTGATCTCTGTATCAGGTAAATCCCATTATTCCCTTTCATTCAAGAATACAAAGGAAACATTCCATAATCTTTCCACTACAATCTCATCCAGGTCTGTCTGCTTCTTAATGGAATACGCATTCGACAATAATGCATATATTGTGTGTTATCAGGAGGCAGAAATACCTTCATTTGTGAATGCTGGGAGGTGTAAACACTTTACTTATCACTACAGTGTTTAAAGGCCTTTTTTTTTTTTTTTTTTAAGTGGAGGAAGTTGGGGGGAGTGAAAAAAAAACAATCAATGAAGCTCAGTTTACAGACTGTAAACAGACTGTAGCACTCGTGTCTCCAAAGTCCCTGCCACACATTTAAAGTTGGCTTTTGAGTTCCTTTCCCCCTCCATTAACAGCATGAAGTTCTGAGCGCTGAACTCGCACTGCCCATCTTCACATTAGCTCCTGTACCAGCCAATAAGTAAAAACCATTGTGATGCTGTCTGGCTTTTAAATGAGAAGAACAATAAGGGAAGTCTGAGCCTGACAGCCAGCAGTCCATGGTGATTACAGAAAAAAGGGACCGCATTTTTCCCTCTCTTTTTGTTATTGTTATTAAGGTCAGTGTCATCCATCAAGATGTGGAGTTATTTCTGACAGAGTTTCAGAGGTCAATTGGTCATGTGCAACGACAAGAGACTCTCGGAATAATGTGCCCCAAAAATGGGGAATGCTCCTTTCACTTTCTATTGTCATGCCTCTCTTCATATTTCAATGCCAGAAATCAACAAAGAGAGACGTTGGAAAATGCCAGTTAAGTAATCAAGAAGTGCAAGCAACCCCTATAGCCTGAAAGCCATGGAAGTTCTCCTAGATTACTGCTTCCATTATTCCAAACATTTCATGCATGTTTAGCCAGAAGAAATATTTCATTGGCTTCTCCGTGCTTCAGAAGGGCAGACCTCTCACAAAGGCTCCTCTTCCTCATCCAATGAAAGTTTAATAGCTGAAGTCCAAGTACATCCTTTCATACTGTGATTCACTTGGCTGGCACACTGCTGCCTTAGTCCTTCATTTGAGGAGATTGCAAACAAATCTTCTCTTGAGTTTGAGTTCAGGGGAAATATTGGGCTTAATCTACAGATGCGCCCATTGCCCATACCTGCTACATCTGCACTGTAAGGACTGCTGAAAGTGGCAGCAAATGGGCAAAGACTGAGTCCAACATCCAGTAGGACACTGAATGAAACACTCCACCTTTTAGTGTGCAATGGCTGCACAAATACAAAGCTGTAATACTGCAATACCTTATGCCACCCCCATCTATCTCCTTGACAGGAGAAGGAATATCAGTTCATCCCATGCACCAGAGCCAGGTAGAAAAGAATATTCTTTCACGTATGTGAAGCTATACAAGAGGCCTCTAACTCCTGTAATTCATCCCTTTGTGCAGAAGAAGCTCGCTGGCTGCTTGTTTCTATGTGAATAACTTTGAAAACAATGACTCCTTCTAGTGAACTCCAAAGCTGCATTCTTTGGAAATACAGTGTAATTCATAACTAAAATCTGTTCCTCTTTGAAACTGATCTACCTATGCCATACATTCAGCAGACAGGCCCATACAGCACTTCTGGTAAATGAAAGAGTAGCACTATCTTGTCCAAATTTATGTATTTATTTACATAAATAAGCATGTAGTCAGGCTGTATATTGACTGCACTGTCTCCATGTGGTGTGATCCGTGCCACCAGTATTTTCTGTGCTGGTTAACTCACTTCATTTGGTGACAGCTTATTTTACACACATTCCACACAATTTCATGTGAGTGCTCCTGACATTTGTAGCCACTAATTGCAACGTAGTATATGAATTGACATGGAAAAAACATTGCAAATAATCACAAACTTAGGCCCAAAGGGACCCCATGCATGATAACACAGTAGTTAGCAGAAAAATAAATGCACTGAATTTGTTTTCTTTTCCAGTTCCTTTCAATATAGAAAACAGAAAGCATATGAAGATACAAGTGCTGTAATGTACAGTAGGATTTGCTTGGAGGTGGATCTGGTATGCACAAGTCAGTTTTTAACCTTTTTTTTTTTCCTTTCTTTTTTGCTACTCTTATTCTTCTTATCCAGGTTGTAACTTTATCCAGCCCTGGTTTATTAAACCAGAATAAATAGAATACTGATATTTTGAATACGTATCATCATTCTGACAGATACTCTCAGCTGAACAACAATCAGTGATGCATGCATTAGTTTCAATGTTTAGGTTACAATCAATGGCATACTGGCAAATACACATATTGACAAAACATTCATTACTTAACTGTAAAATCAAAGCAATCATTGAAGAAATAAGATTCTGGAGAACTGGACACATTTCTGCCTTGTCTTTGTGAAAGGCCCTTGGCCCTTTCCAAGAGCCCCTGGGGCGGGCAGGGCTGGCGCTTTCAAACACTGCACATCCCAGCCTGCCTCCCTCCACAGACCACAAACTGCTCCTGGGAGGAGGAATCCCATTACACACAAGAAGTCACAAGGGGCTATTCTTCTGTATTCTCAGGATTTGCCCTACCCAGATAAAACAAATACTGTAAATTGCAGGAGATTAAGACAAGTTCTCAAAACCAGTGTCTCAACCATTGTTCATTGATAGCTCTCAGGTGTGAGCTAAGATAAGGAAGGCACTTCTCAGCAATAATTTATTTCCTACTGTTTGGTCCTCTCACTGCCTTTTAGCCAAACATTGTGTGAATGCATTCAGAACTGTGATAACACAAAAACACATGGCTTAATACATAGAATTGAAAAACTTGTGGTGTGCAGCCCCAGGTTTCCTCTCAATGCAGACTTTCAGTCCTTGGTTTGCGCTCCGTCCTGTCCTTGGCCCCATCTTTTTTCATCCTTGACAGGGTTCTCTGGATGGACCCTGGCCCCAGCTTATCATTTGCCTTGCCTGGTGCTGTTGACGTACTCTTTCACCAGCTCTGGCTCTGACATCACAGTCAGACCTTGTAGGACTGTGCCCAGATCAGTGAGGGCACTGCTTCTCTGGATAACCTTTAGCACCAGGCCCACTTTTTCCTTAAGCAGTCATCTTGCTTGTTCCCTGACATAAAATTGTAATCCATAAATGTACTCTTATACTAGTAATAATAATCTAGTTTTCAATCTTAGAGACAACTAACCAGAAACACGTGGAACTTACTTGCTTTCCTCCATTACGCAACTGAAGGTGAAATCAATTGTTCTGATGTCCTACTCAATCCTCATGACAAAGTGCCTTCTGTTACAAGTGATTAAGACAGATTAGCTCCCATAAATATAATTTCATATGATGTGCTGTAATTATCATAATTATCATAGGTTTAACTCATTTATTTAAAAAAAAAAAAAAATGACAGCCCTTGAATTTTCCATCTGCTAATTGTTAAAACTCTTCCAGATGAAAACAAAGAGCTGGAAAATTTCAAGCCCAGAAACTTTATCAAATGTAAAAATTCACTGTGAAAAACAATCAGGCCTTCAGGATGAAATCCCTGTAACATGCTGTATAGCTCCCGTGCATGGGAGTGTGACATCACACTTAAAATATCTTAAAATATCACCTAGCTACACTCATGAACTCCCTCAGAAGGTGATACTATTGGCGTGAATAGAAAATGTTTCTAAGGGGAGAATCAAACTTACATGATTGGGAAAGGAGATAATTTTATCCACTTAAAATATGCTGACAATTACATGTCAGCACAGTCTTTACAAAAGACAAAGATGTGTCCCAGGATTTGCTTCTTTTCCAGGACACTGTGCATTTATGCTGCACAGAGCAACCTAGTGTATGAGGATTTTCACTGTCATACACAGATTGGAGGAGACAAATGAGGCTCACGTGTCAAATTTGCACTAAGTAATATTGTGTAAGACATGATTTTTATCATATGTTAGTAGAATGATTGCTTATGAGCTAACTCAATACATCAGTATATACAACCAGCAGCCACGAGTTGACATATAGTTATGCTGGTTGTACGTGTTTGTGATCCAAGATGATTGGCCTCTGCCCATCAGTGAAAATCTAATTCATAGATTACTTTATGTCTGGCACCTGGTTCAATTCCAGTGTGAAGAGATTCTTCCCATAAGTCACATCCTGCCCCGTTACATACTGCTGCGAAGTTAGTCACCCCGCTGATGTTAATGGTGTTATTTTTTCATTACACAACCATCTGAGAGCAGAATTTGCTACTGCATAACCTCAGTATGTCACTCTGTATTGACAGAGCTACACTGACTGTTTGCCAAACATGAAATTGATTTTAACATTGTTTTAAAGGCCTATAAGGTGGTGCATAATTTCATAAAGTGTCTATTAAACTGAATTGCTGACTCTAAGCCCCTAATATCATTTGAGTCTGATCTATTGATCACACAAAAAGTGTGTGTAATACTTGCTATAAATTCCTTTATACCAGACACAAAACGCACTTCTGGTCAAGGTTATGAAAGCAAAATGAATATAGTTGTTTCAGTCTAAAAATCTTTTACTCCTGATAACTTCATCTTCACAGACAAATAACTTTTTTTTTTTTTTTTTTTTTTTTTTTTTTTTTTTTTTTTTACATCACAGAAACACATCTGTATTTTATTTTATTTTATTAGAAAACACTTGGAATGTATTTGCGCATATCAGCCTTTGTGCAACTGAATGCTGAATTATGATGAGTGATGTCACACTGATTAATAGTTTTGTCTTTGTAAGTTATAGCATAGCCTTTACAGACTGACATATATTTAAATTAAAAAATCACCCACATTCCAACTTAATAGATATTCTGAAAGATAGTAAGATAATCATCTTAGTATTTTGCTAATGACACTCATACATGGTATATATGATCATATGTTCACATCTATAAATATCATTTTACAACAATCTTCATTGCATTGTGGCCCACAGGTCACAAACAGTATTGGAGCATCCTAGACAATTACAAAATTCACTGAAATTACAGGAAAGATTAGCAGGATAAATACTCCTAGCCATTCCAAACTCTCATCCTAAATTTGATTAAATTTAAGAGAAAATGGAGGCTTGAGATAAGAGGGAGATGCACAAAACAAATTGAGAACTCACAAACTTTGTTGAAGTACTTTAGCTAGACTTCCCCAGTGTGCATTCAAATTTGCCTAAGCATCCATAAATGCCAGTTGTTTGGTTGATCTTTTGGACTGAAGGTTCTCAGTTTACCATTGCTAATCAGGAATAGGTCCAGGAATCTTAGGACTGTTTGTTTCTGATAAGTCTGTTCTCTTATGTAGGTTGCCACAAGCAACTGCCCTTTGCAGTTCTAGAGAAATAAAATACACTATTACTTACATTCCAAAGCTCAGCATCTCACCTCTCCTGAATCTTCTTAGAGTTTACCCCAAATCCTGACTTCTTGCCTCTAAATAGTGACTTCCAATCAATGAAGGCTGAGACCCATGCCTACCGTCAATGCTTAGCCACGTTCTTTCACCTGTGTCAGCTTCTCCCTATATTTTCTATCTTTGAGTTCTTGTTTGCTAATAGCTCACTAACAAATCTCAGTAGGTGATTTGTGCCCTCATCCATGCACAGTTGTCTCTTTGATCAAATTCAAATTTATAAACCCAATTCTCCTTGCCCAGTAGCCATTCCTTGTGCTAAGTCTGCTCCATCTGAATATGTGTGCAATCACCAGGGTTTAATGGATCGCCACTGAGAGCAGCATAACTGGCACAGCAACTTTTACTATTACTACTGTGAATTTTTGTTCAGTTTCAGGGGAAAAGAAGCAACCAGACAAAGCCTGATATTTGAAATGGGGTTTGTGATTCCATATAAATGCACATAAAACATAAATTATGCAAAATTCACAAACCATTGCAGAAGGTAAATCAGACATGTTTGTTTAATTTCCTTAATACTACAGTGGAAAAACTACATTCCACTGAAAGTGAGAGGTTAATTAATTACTAACAGATATATTTTTCCCAAGGGCTACACTGTTCAACACCTTGCTGTAGGACACTAGTTTATAATCTTGAAAACCAGGGTAGATTTGAAAAAATATCTGAACTTACACTAATTAAAATATAGGCGTGATATCTGTCTTCACACTTTGGTGTAAACATTCCACCATAACTACTTGAGGACAATTAGAGCACAAGGGCTGCTCAGAAAGCAATGTCTCTGTGATGTTGGCCCATAACATCAGATAAGAATATTGGTGGGATGGTTGCACTGGATGAACCTCCCCACCAATACTCCTTTATATTTTGTTGCCACGTGACAGATGGCAGCAGAGGGGCAATCTGACAAAAGGGAGTCTGACAAAGAAATGGAACTGAATTCCTCCACGCAGAAAAAAATGGCACCCACTGACACTCACTGACTCTTGCTGAACATTTATGGAGACCGAACAGTGGATACGAGTGCTGAGAGGGGTGGGTGGTGTATTTCAGCAGCAGCAATGGCAGCAACGATCTTTTCTGCTGATACACGTTGTAACAAGCATGGCATGCAAGCTCTTATTCACTACTGGAGAAAATGCATAGCTAGTCATAGTGACTATAGTGGCTATGTCAAAAACTTGTGTTTTGTAGCTGAGAATTTGCTCTACTAAATAGTGTTACTGTGCTCTTTCTATCTTCTGTAGCCTCCATGGAAATAAATATAAGGCATTACTTATGAAGTGACCTACGTAATAAAAAGTGCAACAACAATAAATGATGTTTTTAATTACTTATAATGAAATATTATTTCAACAGATGAAATGTTAGCATCTTATGGTTGTGTTTTACTCATAAAGAAAATCAGAGCTTGGACAATGTGGATAAATGCAGACCCAGTTTGCAATTACAGAAAAAAGCTGTCAATAACACTCCACAACTGTCACTTTTATTACCCAACTCCTCCTCCCGTAGCTCTATCTCATTTGTAGCTATGGTAAGATGCCAAATTGCTTTATTTCCAAAGTGTATGACTACATTTTAAAAAAGCCTTTGTGTGCAATATATTCCACAGTGCTTAGTCTCATCAGTATTGCCTCAGCATGCATGCATTCATGACCAGCATCCTTATTTCATATGGAGGCATTCTTTAAAGACATTGAAAGCTACAGAGTCTATACATCAATGTTATGATGCTGTATTTTTCATGAAATCTGTAAATAAAGTCAACAGGATAGGGATATTCCAGATGACAGAATTCCTAATAGTTTCTGAGGAGCAGCCTGTCTCCCTCTAAAAAGTCAATTTGTTTTTGACCCATGCCTATTAAAAAGTATGCCTCGTACAGCAGAAGCAAAGCACCACTCCAGCATTTTCATGGCTTTTGGTAAATGTTGTTAGAATGATTGCATGCAAGAATGACTGCCCATAGCTAAAAGAGGAAGGTAATGAGGAGTCTGGATCATTTTAAGTGACATTGTTTGACTGCGTGTTCTAAGGTCTCAAACATGATGAATTCATAACAAAGACACTATGGCAAGAGAGAATCAAAAGCAGTGTTGGCCTTGCAAAAGCTATAATTTAGAGAGCCAAGAACGTAATTTCTGTGGCCTCACAACAAAATTGAAATAGCTTAAGCTTCTTTCAAGACTTTGGACCCAATCCTGATTCCCTGGGAATCACTGGCTTCAGTGAATGGAAGGTCAGGCTCCATTTCACAATAGCAGGATTTGTAGTTTCTTCTCCCTGCCTCTGCCAGCAGCTAATCAGAGCCCGGTAAGAAAAAGCTGTTGGGTTCAGATTGAAGATATGAATAGGATCCAGGTCACTCATGTTTGAAAGTCACAACAACTGGGCAACTGGAAGTAAACTGGGGGGCTCCTGGTGGGCCTGTGTCCACTGCACAGAAATGACTATCACAAGAAGAGCAGCAAAAAGGAGCAAAATAAAAATTAATTGGAAAAGAATACAGAGGTGTAAAACAGGGAAGCAGTAAGGCTCTTTTTCAAATTCAGTTCAAACATCCAACAGCAAACTGATCAGATATTCAGGCCTATATCATTCATTGTCTTGGCTAGAATACAGAAAACAAGATGAAGACTGAAGAAACATTAACAAAAGTGTGTAGAATTATACTGACAAGAAAAGACCAAAACAGATCAGATGAGAGCATCAGTAAAAAGAAGGACACAGTTCCACAGTGCATCACGCACCTGCTTTCTATTCCATTCTTATAAAGCTCCTTACCAACATCTGTTACTAATGGACCAACATCCTGTAACTGTCTTCAAAGCACCAGACATTGGAACGAGAAGACAAACAATAGACTAGTATTAATGAGGAGAAACGGTTGAGTTTTAATTAATGAGTTCCCTTAGTACTGATCAGTTGGTCCACAGTAACTTGAGAAGTGGTTTCTTTTGAGAGACAGATGGCCATACACTGAATCTTTTCACTTTCTTACTCTTATTTGTAGCTCCTTTTGGTGATTCTCAGTTTCCCTTTTCCATTCTAGTCCAAAATCTCCTTTTCCTTATAACTGAATTTACCTCTCTCTTTCAAGTTTTATCTGATGGCTCAGAGCCGTCTGTGACCCCATCCCCAACTGTTAGTGTCCCCTTTGTTCTGAGGGGCAGCCACATGGTCCGGGCACCATTCAGGTAGGGAACCCACCTGCTGGGTCTCGGAGTCAGCTTGGCTAGCATTTCCTTTCAACACCAAGAGGCCACATAATCACTTTGTCACTTTCATGGCACCTATTTTACTGCAAAGGACTCTCCCTTTTAAAGAAAACCTCTCATTCCTTAATTGCTGTCTACGAAGGCCAGCTTGTTTTTCAGCGCAGATGAGCTTTGGAGTTTATATAACCCTTTGGCAGAGGAAGACTTTTATATGAAATGCACAGAATTAGTTTCACAAGATAAATCTTTCACCTCCATCTTTGGCAGCAGTATCTTTTACCTGTCAGCGCAGTCAGCTGAATCTATTACTACCAACACCAGTTAATGAATGTGGCAAACTAAGCTCAGAATGCAGTACAGTACCGAAAGGCACCAAGAGAATAGTCAACCCATGGAGCATCCATTAGCGACATTAGAAGAATGGACACATTAGTGGCGCCATTAAAAGCCTTTTTTTTTCAGTGGATTTCAGGATTCCCTCGGTGACTTGACTATTCACCCATCCCTTGCTCCTAAAAATCATGCACACTGCTCACAATATGCACATTGCTTACAACATCTAAGCTCCAACATCTTAGCCAGCTTCCTCTTTAGTTTTACAAGTGAAATAGTAACTTCAGTCAGGGCATGAAGATACCATCTCATGTTCATTCTTACATGACTATTGCTGCTGCTATACCAGATTGACGCGATATCCCTACGTAACCTTTTCCTATCTGCCTTATTTTTTCATTGTGTGCCATTTGAAGTAGCTTCATATCCAAGAAGAGCCTTTCCAAGACTGAGATTTGAATTCACCTCCTTTACATCTGCATTTTAACATTAACATCTTATTCACCATATTGTAGTTTATATTCATTAAAGGAATAGAAGGAACCTGTCCGATTTAAGATATCTCTGTCTGGAGAGTCAAACAAGTACCAAGCTGTTATCTGGCAGTCCCACCATCTTTCGCTGTCTTTGAAGGAGGAGACTAACCATAGACACAGTGATACAGAATATTTTGTAACTTGTTAATTATATACATATATATATAGACATCAGTTACAAAAGGTATGCTTGCAAATATGAATTCATTCTCATAATAGTCTTTACTGAAGTTAATATTCCCATGGAGCAGAAGAATTATAAGACAGTATCTTCCTAAGTTATGGTGCTGAGTAGTCAAGAGTCCTGAATTCTACAATCATCTCTTCTTCCACATTTTGGATATTTTTCTTAATAAAATAAAATAACTTCCATAAGTCCCAATATCTGTTTAACAATCCTTCACCACCTTTCATGAGGTCTGCAGTTACAGAATACTAAACACTTCTATCATAAACTGATTGGAACAAATGTGTCTGGGTGCCAAGTTTTATTTTAAATAAGGCCTTTGATTTAAAAAAAAAAAAAGTGGACGGAAGAAGGAAGGAAGGAAGGAAGGAAGGAAGGAAGGAAGGAAGGAAGGAAGGAAGGAAGGAAGGAAGGAAGGAAAAGAAAGAAAAGAAAGAAAAGAAAGAAAAGAAAGAAAGAAAGAAAGAAAGAAAGAAAGAAAGAAAGAAAGAAAGAAAGAAAGAAAGAAAGAAAGAAAGAAAGAAAGAAAGAAAGAAAGAAAGAAAGAAAGAAAGAAAGAAAGAAAGAAAGAAAGAAAGAAAGAAAGGTTTCATTTTCTTTGTTGTAATAAGTTCTTTTTCAAATAGCAGAAGATGAACAACAGGGTTTCAGTGCTAAAGCTGAAATATTATAAGCAGTTCAAATGGCTGTGGATTCTTCCCATCTGTCATGGACTGCAATTGAGCATTATAACAGAAAAGTGATATTAGTTTCAAACAAAAAATAAATCATCAAGTCAAGCCTGTATCTCTAATTCTATGTATATTGCCCTAGCAGTGACCTTCCCATGGCCAGGACAAATCATATTCTATAGGGAATTTGTAAATTCATTCTTCATGCCAGCTCGTTTCTGGTCTCTTTATGAAAAAAAATTCTTCCTGATAGCTCATGCTTGAACCCGATTCAGATTTTAATGATAAGCTTCTCTCCATCACAGTCTAGTCAGACTGTTTTCATATTTAAGATCTCTGAATTTGTCTACTGGAAGTTTCTGAGTGCTCAGACACAAGGAGCTAATGGCTGTCCCTAAAGCATCAGCATAAACAGATGGAAAAAATAATGGAATCTCTTTCTAGGCATGGAAAAGAAGCAGGGAAATATCCTTTCAAAGGTAAAAAAGGAAATGCAAAGAGAACATCAGCATTTTGTATCCTCTTTGGAAGCCTAAGCAGAAAAATTCTCTTCAGTGGGTTTCTTCACCATTGCTGGATGAGGCAAAATCGAAGCTGCTTTTCTCTTTCACACAGTTGATTCAGGCCAAGACACACTCATTTTCAGAGTTAGATTTATCTTGCCACAAACTTCCTGACAAATGGCATCCATTTTGAATAATCTCCATTCATAAATGTGAATAGTCTCATTAGTTAATTTGTTACTTGTTTGGAAAAAAAGGCAGCACAATGCAAATCTAGTTAGTAGAACCTACTAGAAGAAGAAAACAACAACTTCTTTCTCATTTTAAGATAATCTCATCAACGGTCCAGAAAAAGGAAGTGAAAAAATGTTCTGCACAGTGGGCTATTACATGAAAACAAAGTATTTGTACTATTTCACCTTGCTTTACATTGCAGTAAAATAAATATATTTTTGCTTAAGACACGATTTTCAGAGTTGGAAATAACCAAAGTTTCTCACAGGCAACAACTGAAGAAACAGATACAGAGAATATTTAAAAAAAAAAAAAAACCAGGCCCACAGTACCTTTTGTGCCTGAAAACAGAAGTGCCTGAATTTACAGGCTCTTTAAAGCTATTCTTTATGTGACAAGGTCCAAGGCCAAACAAGATGTTTGTGTTTGATTCTGGGAAAGAACTCAGGCTTCCCAGATCCACATCTTACACAAATTATTTGCCTTTGTTTTCTTGCTCCACAAATGCTAATTTGCACATACAAATTACTGGTACGCACCTATGTCCATACGTATTAGTGGGAGCAAATTCAGGGATTGCTTTCCCAAAGCTAATTCATGAATTGAAACTTATAAGAAAGTCTGCACACAAAGGATATGTTTCTGAATATAAAGAATCACAATTTCTAATCAGTTTCATTGATGCTGAGCATTTCTGGTAGCCATAGTAACAGGCACACACAATAAATGGTGTTTTGTTTAATCAGTCATGAGAAAGAAGTCTGGGCATGGTGAATCAGACTGAATCAGAAACAGTTTCCTTTACTACCCTCATCAAAATAACTTCAGTGTAACTAGAGGACGATTCAAATCAGCGAGACAGGATAAGCCCATGAAATCCAGCACTCAGTCCTGTTTTCAAACAGGCCTCTCAGAAGCTCAGATTAAAGTTTTACTTCTATTTCAAAGAAAGGGTTTATGCAGGATAGGGTTTAGTTTGAGGTTCAGATTTTATCTTGCTGGTACTTGCAGGTAGTTTGCATCTGGCCAAAGTCCACCAGAAACATTACAGATGTTCAGAGCCAAGATACTCTCAGTAATTTCAGACTCACACTAACTAAAAAAAGTACGTGAGGTTTTTTTTAACTTCAAATGGGGAAAACGTGTTAGACTTAATAACAGTACAAATGAAATCCTCTTGCTACCAGCTTTAAGGCATTGGTGGCCAGAATCTGCTTTGCATTTGCGGAAAATAAATACAATTAAGATACAGTCATGCAATTTTAAAGAGAAAAAAAAACAACAAAAACAGGTAAACTGAAGAGCATTGAGGAAGATGAGGTTTTCTGACACAGATATTCTTGGAAAATAAGAATAGAAATGGCATTCATGGGGCAGGCTCTGAACCAGTAGCAGACATAAAAAGGGCTGCCTTTGAAGTATAAAGATCAAAAAATATTTTTTTCAAGTAATAAGATCTGTCTCAGGTGCATTTCAGCATAATATGAATGTGTTTTCCATAGCATGGTAATAAAAATAAAACAGCGCAATAAAACTGCAAGTAGAACTGAGTCAGTCACTCTCAAATTCTCAGTTTAAGGTCAAAGAAAGCTATGGTCAGTGTTGGCAGTTTTTAATGTCACCGTTCTACCTAATGAAAAGTTATAAAAGCACTGTGAATAATGAGGCCTTAAATAATTTGGCGTCTGTGGTGACATCATAACAAATTTAGTCAGGAGGCAGTGATGCAACCAGAACTGCAGCAATTCTTTCCAGAATGTCAGTTTTTTAAAGGAGCTTTGGGACCATGGGTGGAGAAGAAATATAAAGAAAATCTTTTCTTTTTATCTGTTTTCAATTCCTGCTCAGGATTTATCATATACTTCACTCTCTTTTTAAATTGTACCATATCTTTCTTTGATATTCCCTCCTAAAGGCACTAAAAACAAATCTGAACATTATCACATCTACTCCTTTCATCATCACACATTTACCAATAACTCATTTTTTTCCCAAGAAGTTTTTTTTTTTTTTCCTTTCCCCTTGAGTATCTCATCTTAGCAGCTCCAAGTACTGCTAACTTCAGTGTATTAGAGAACATCTCATTGCAAACATCGTGAGATAGGTAAGACAAAAACAGATGCTCAGCATTAGGCAGCGACAGATGCAGGAATGACATCCTGAGCTTTCTCTCTCTGTTGTGCACAGCTTTCCATGGTAGTTTAGTCACTTCTAGGGCTTCTCTGCCCAAGGCAGGACAAGAAGATGGGATTGCAATCAAATATACCAAAGTCACAGACAAAGGGGAAACAAAAGCAGGAAAAAACCACTGTGCTCTGAAAATTACATTCCATACGGACATCCCTTTGGTAATCACAACACACCGAGCTGCTCCATTTTAACATCTTTGTAAGGAGTTGCTTCCAGTGAGAGGTTACATGTTACGAAAGACTATACTCTGTCAGAAAAAAACATCAAACACTTGCTGTTCCTCATCTTTTGTTTGAATCCTGCTATGGCTCCCATTGGTATCAACAGTGTAACTGCAGGGAAACACCTGTATGTTTACTCATCTCGCTTCATCTGCTCAGTTCAGTTACAGAACCAAATTTCCACCGCAGTCTCTGCTTTTTACCTCATTTTCCATCTGAGCTGGCAGAAGACCAAGGAGGTCAAGTGATTTGCTCAGGGTCACATAATGAGTCAGAACCCTGTGCTCAGAGTAAATCTAGGATCCTGCCCGACTCTGGCACTCAGGGCTTGTCTGCTCAGAAAACCACACGAGTTCCAGCTGTTTTCCTTTTTCACACAGACTGAATATGAGGAAGTTTGTTGAGAATCTGCCCTAAGTACAAATTCAGCCAGCAGCAGGCTTTCTGTGGTCAAATGTTGGATTTAAAATACCTTCAAATCAATATTCAGTACCGGATGCTGTTCTTTTCATTTCTTATCCTGTCTGAATATCTGACCCTTGAGGTTACTCAAGAAATTGGGAAAGTTTTTCTGTTATTTGGTTGTCGTTTGTTGTTTTACTTCTTTTCAATTGTTACCACTAATCTCTCAAGACAGAAACAAACAAAAGAATTTCACCATGGAGCATTTCCTGCAGCCATTGGATCTGGGACATGGAGAAGCTGCCTTGCTGCTGGCCCACAGCTGTAGCCTAATCTTGCCAAATTACAGCAAGACTCAGTGTTTCTGTTGAACACCACAGATATAAATGAAACTTCATGTCTAAGATAGAGCTCATACAGGTTGCTAAGGAGTGCTGAAGGGAAAAGGAGTATTATATATATATAATGCTTACTGCACGAAGGTGGGAACATTAGGATAATTAGGAAATTATCACTGCAGCTCGAGGGCCCTAATTTCTTGAACATATTTTCTGAGTTAATAGTTTTGAACTTGAGCAATGGCTGAAATCCAACTTTCACAGGAGATGACTATAGTTCCAAAATAGTAGGATGATAAGGGAATGCAAGGCGACCTTATCATCAGTGTAAGTTCTGCAGCGAGTTAGAGAATCTAGGTATGTATTATGTAATTAATCATTTATAATGCTAATTTAGATTAAAGGCTATTCCCAGTAAAAAACACTGCTGAATACATGTAAGAAAAATATATATGTTCCAATAGCACAGATGAGGAGCTGATGATTTGCTCATCAGTGGTATAGCCTAGGTAACTATCTGCTATACATGCTATACAGTTACACCTCTGTCATTGCTGACTGTCTTACCTGGCCATAGTGCCAGATGAATATGAAGAAGTTACAGACTTTCGAATCTGAGAACAATTTCTTTTTATGGAATATCCATAAAATGGATAACCCATACTTCCTTTATGTGTATCACATTAGAGAACATACATCTCACCACATTCTATCCACTAAAGTAGACATTTCGATCAGTCCCTCTTTTATCACCTTGACTCTCTTGGACCTTTGATTCTGACACAAATTTAGTAAATGTTCCTTAAAAAGCTGCCAAAAAACAGACACTTCAACACCTCCCTACAGGCTGAACTATAGCCCGACCTAAATTAATCAGTCCTGTCATCACCATGTTCCTGTAACTAAGAAAACCCCAAAGGTGGTCAAGGATTGTCCTCAGAGAAGAAGATACTTTCCTCTTGAAGAGGTACTTTGCATTCAGATGGTAAGTTATCCCTACATGGTGCTTGGTGTGCAACTTAGCCTTGTTTTCCAGCAGGTGAGAGGTTGCTTTCTGCACACCAGTAGTGCAGAGAATGTAGATGACATCACTCAAGTACAGGTATAGAAAACCAACAGCTAAAAAGATCACCTTCAGTGTACTAAATAGAAATACTCTCTGTGATCCTCCCCTAGGATCAAACCTAGGATCAAAGAGGCTGCTCTCCATCACCTGCCAACATGAGCGTGAATGTGCTAGCCCTCAGGAAATGCCAGCTACTGAAAATAGAGCAACATACATTCTTGGAAATACAGACTGTCATGAACGTACTAAACACGTCATGCCATGACACCCTGTAGGTTGACGAATAAAGTGCAAGATCTATCATTTTAATTGTATGTTGCTCCTCAGTGTGCTAGCAAGAGTAACAACTGTTGTTGACAACTTTGTTGCTCAGAAATCTAAGAGCTATGATACCATTCAACAGTACTGGAGCAAAAACATTCTGAATTTCTAATAAAGAATGCCAGAATGAAGTGCTTCAAGCAGGAAAATATGCTATTTTCTCCATGTTCCTGATGTTATTTATTTTCTCTCTTTCAATTAAAAAATAATAATAATAAGGGAAGATCACTGTGCATACCTACGTGTGTCTATATATCTCTTTGAATCTGTATGTGTGTGAATGGATACATACATATGTTTATGCATTAAAGGCTTGACAGATGAATGCACTGTATGCATGTTTTCTCTCAGGGAACTTGCTGAGAGAGAAAATGAACCTTGTATAAAGGACATAATGCACAAGGCTTAATGCATGGTGGGAAGAGCCTCTAGAGAGGAGGGTGCACAGGAGTCTGGAACAAACCACCACCATGGCATTCATGAAGATTTCTGACACGGTGATTACCTAAATCTGCCTCCAGTAAACTCTTCTTAACAGGTACCAGAAAAATTTCAACTTCATAATTTCTTCAGAGTTGACACAGAGAAAGTGAGCTCACATTTTAAAACTTAATACTCAAGACTGAAGAAGACAATGGCCAACTCAAAGCTCTCATGCACAAAACTCTCATTCATATTAAATGAATATAAAGTAAAAGAAAATGTTAATTCTCTCATTGGCCTCAAGGTCATCTGCCGCTCCGTTTTTTCCATTAGTACTGCTCACAATCTGAATACAACATTTGCCTTGACAGTCTGAATTTGAGCTGAAACTCAACACGTTATTATCTACCAAATAAATTCATTCTTTAAAACAAACACGACATGACAGAGATGGGTACACTGATTAGGAGATACTTTGCACTGGCAATGAATATCTCAGTTTTATGAAGAAGCTATGCACATTTTGCTCCCTCAAAACAGTTACTCTGTTTGACAAATGTTGGCAACTCCTCAGCTGTGAGGAAAAAAGAAAACCAACAAACTATATAAATAGAAAATTCACTGAAAATTATTCTTAGTATAGTGCTATAGCTTAAACGTAATTTCAACGCACATAAGGGTCATTTTACATTGTTAAGAGTTCTGCTGGGGCTCCTTAATTATAAGTAGAAACAACACCTACATTTTCCAAATGCTTTTTTATTTTAAATTGGCAATAATCTCTTCTGGGGAGCTAATTAATCAAGCAACACAAAACAGATGAATATGTAGTTTCTTTTCCTGCAGCACAAACACACTTTAGCTTATACAGCAGTCACTCAGAACTTGTGCTGAATCAGAAAAGCAAGAGCAAGCCAGTTCTGAGTGCTCCATCTGCTACAGTGTTGCTAACTCCCAGGATTTTATTGCACCTATGGTATTGCTTTCTGTTTTTCTTCAGGCCTGTGCTGATGTAATCCTGAGTCGGCATGTGACCTTTTGGGTGGAAAACTTGTCAGTGTGACTTGGGTGTATCCTGAAGATGCAAAAACAAGAAGTCAAATAAAAAGAACTTCACATGGATGGCAGCTTCAAATTCTCATGATTTAAGCAAATCTCATGATTCTTTGAAGGCTGACTTATGAGTAAGGAAGGGAAGCTTGCTCTTGTGGTTGGTGCTGCTTCTGTTCTTTTAGAAATAACAGCAACAGAAAACTACCTTGAGACATCCCAGCACTCACAATCAATAGAGAGGCAATGTGCAGTGCTGTCCAGAATCCATGAAAGAGGACAATGTGAAAAAATCTCTAAAATTTCCTAATAATGGGATTCTTTATTGGTAACACTACTCCCAGTCTGGCACTGTGGCAGAAATATAACCGGGAGCTCACACTGACCATCAGAGTTATCCCTAGAGAAACTGTGGAGTCTCTTCTTAGAGGTAGGACACAGCACTTCCTATTTCCTCCAAAAAATCTTAGAAGCCCTGTATTTCAGGATAGAGTGTGCCTAGGGATGTCCCTTTATTCTCTCTTCCTCCTCCAGACAGAGGGGATAATGCACACACAGGTGGACAGCCTTACAGATACAGAGCAAGCAACTAGACCCAGATGATTACCACTTCATCCAAGGTTTTACAGACAGAGTACCCTTTGCCTCCAAATGAAATGTCTGTAACAAATGAAATTTTGCATCTGGCCAACAGAATTCAACAGGATTTTTGTCTGACTGAAATTTTCAGTTGTTCTCTAAGAGAAATAATGCAAGTATTTTTAAGTGGCTGAGTTGCGCATCAAGAAACAAGACTTGTAAATAAGGAAGTGCTTTGGCTACACAGAAGATTGATACAGCACCTGACAGCTTTCATTACGTAAATGTAATTTATTTCAGCAAACAAGTGACTGGAATTATGCATCATTTCTGAACGCGCTGACCCTCAGGTTTACATGGTTGGCTGCTATGGGTTTGAAAACAGGAAGCTCCAGCTGTAACACGAGTGACCCAGACAGCAAAGAGCTAGACACCAAACTAAATTGGAAGGCAGGAAGTCAAAGTTCATGCTCATACCACAAACAATACAGAAATAATAAAGTTCCTCTGAGATACATTTGGCAAAGCTGAAAGTCATTGTGAGGCATAAAATATAAAAGAACTGATAATATAAACGTTTATAAAAATCTGAGCAAAGAATAAATTGCCAACAGCGTTCCAAAGAGCTAACTCCATCCGTGTACATTTTCATAAACACTGGAGGCACACCATAAACTGAGCACTAACTCTAACAGGATGCTAACTCTCTGGAGTTCTTTTAACTAGTCCACTCAGCAGCCCTGGGGTTTGGTTATTGTTAGTCTTTGTTTTCCTGAAGCTCAAATTGAGCTGCCTCTCAGCACCAGGATGCTGCTGCAGCCTCTGTCCCATTAGGCACTTGTTTCTGGTCTTCTGGCACTGACAGCACTTTTTGCCTCTCTGGTGACCTGCTTCTAACTGCTTTTGATCTCCAGAGCCTTCCAAGGGCTCACAGCAAGCTTTTACAGCCCACATCCAGAAATATATCACATCCTGCGCACATCACAACTCCCCAGCAATTTCCCCAACAGTTACACTCAATCTGTTGCTGTTACCTTCTGAGGTAGCTTCTGCACCAAAGGTACACAAACAAGTATATCTACCTACATCTGACTGAACTTTCCATTCTAGGGACAGAACAAGTCATTACAGAGGGAAGTCCAACAGATAGCATGGACGCCAGCTGCAGGTCAGGCACAGTGCTGCTGAAGCCATGTGATTCCTGAGAGATTCACCTCTGAGCAGCTGAGCTCCTAAAAGCAGGAGCTTCATGCTGCACCAGGATTGCAGAAGTTACCCTAAAATATTCCTAGTTCTACCCTGTAGGAAACTAAAAGGAATTTTTCATTTAATTTAATTTACATTGAATTTTTCTGGATTATAATTTGTCCCCAGACTCCTGCCAAGGTAATCAGTTTGATCACCAGCTGTGTATTCCAGCTTCCTTTTATGACTCCTCTGCATCCCTGTGTTTTACAACTGCTTTTCATTTGCTACAGTCTGCCCCACAGCATTCTGCTCAGAAAGCTGAAAAGTAATTTCTGGCCTTCTCTCCTAAGGAATAACTATTCTCCCCATTGTATCTACAGAGAAAAAGGAGTCAATAATGGCAGCATCCTATATATCCTATATAAAATACTTCCTGAGGAACTAAAGGGGCTACAGGTTGCAGACTGAACTTTCCAAGGAGGTGAGTTTTTCATTATCATGTATCTGCAGTAGATCGCAGCTGAGGTAATGCTTTATTTTACCACACAAACAACACTGGCATTTCCCACAAATCTTGCATGGAGGGCTTTTTGTCTGAATTTCCCTTTTCATCTTGTTTGCCTTTTTACATTCCAACTTCTCCCATTTACTCTCTTGCCTTGTTGGTTACAATGAATGTCAAAACACAAAAAGTGGTGACCTATCCAAACCCCTGCACAAGGCACTGCTCAGCTTACATATGCACTTCTGCCTTGCTGAAGGCAGTGGAACTTCTGCACATACATTCATGGTATGTAGTGTGGAATGCACTTTTATTTAAGTAAGTGGATAAATTCTTTTCAATTGCAACATTGAAGAAAAGAAAAACAAAACAAAACAAAACAAAAACAAAACAAACGGGAAAAGTTAAACAGAGAAGCCTGAAATAAAATCATAGTTTGGGCACTTTCTGTGTAAAAAAATGTTTTATTATTTGAAACCCTAGAAAAGTACCGTGAATTTACCTGACAGATATCAGTATTACAAACCACATGAATCCAGAGGCTCTCTAAAGGCTTGTTTTCTGCTAATAGCTCCAGAGTCACAGAGGCCATCATCACATCATCATCATCACAGTTTTGTTCACAATAGATGTCAAAGTATTGCAAGGAAATGCAATAATTACAATAATAATGAGAGAATTTATCATCATCATCAGTATTTTGTGAATGAAAAGCTAAGGATCCCATAGATGATAGGGGCTCAGTTTGAAGACCATCTAGAATTTTGCATTCTGAAAATTGTTTTATGCTCCTCTTAAGATAATGGAACTGTTTTCAAAGGCAGTTTTACTGCTACTATTTACTATTTATTTTGCCAAGACAACCACTCGACTGCATTATTTGGTGCAACAGCCTGGCAGAAAAAGGCAACTGTGAGCTAGTTTAGAGTGTGAGATAAACTTGTATCTGCAAGTCCATTGATCTCTAGTGAAAAAGTGATGTGCAAATCTCTGAAAATCAAACACAGCATTCTTAAGTTGTACATTCAAAGACAAGCAATCATTTTAAAGCTGCAAGTGTACAGGCTGAGCTTAAAATATGAAACAAGTTGAAGACTTAGGGACAGAATTTGCTTGTCTGAGGCTATTACTCTGTCTGATGCACAGTATTAAGATAAATGAACATGCTGGAAAACATCTCAGTAAAGCATTCAGTCCAGCTTAGTTTATCTCAGTTAAATGCCAGCTTTGCATTCTTCAATAAATGTCATTAGGAGAGTTTCTACAGTTTCTGTAAACTTTTTTGATATATTTTCATTGCTGTAAACCTCTTCTTTCACACGATTCCAATTAAGGTAAAAAAAAAAGCCTACAATCTTGGGGGAGGGTGGGGAGAAGGGAATTGGCAAACTGGGTAAATGGCCTTAATGAAAGGCTTATTTTTACTTTGTTTGGCACTTTATATTTTGCAACTTAAATTGTGACACAGTTTCAATTTTTTTCCTCACTCAAGTAATTTGCAATACTGTTTCCTGAATTTGCAATTTCAATTTGTTCATTCTGCTCCCTAAACTTATCTTTTCTCTTCATAGTGAAGGCTTACAAAATCACTCAAACATGCCTCGTTATGTCCCAGATAAGGTCAGTGAGAATTCATGCAGGATGGTCTGTTCCTTACCTGGTTTGGCATAAAGAAGTTAGAAATGGTTGAAAGGAACATGATAAATATCCTCTGTGTTTAATTGTGAAGATAGACTACAAAAATCACCTCAGGGGAAAAAAAATTAATGCTCATTGTAGGACTTGGGCCATTCGGTGGCAAGAAAATGTCAACTGCATTCAGCCATCCAATCTGAGCACCTACACCCAGTGCCTACAAACTTCTGGAAAAAGCCTGGCCCCTCAGCCCTTGTGTGACACAGCACGCACTTCCCGTGGGGCAGTGCCTATGGGCAGACACAGGCCCTTTTGAGATCCCTTTGGGAAATCACAGTTATTTTCTCCAAAAGGCAGCACGATTCGAGCCCAGTATCTTCAAATTCTAAAAAGATGCTCCTGATGGGAGATTCAGTAACTAGCAGATGGGTAAACATGGTCATGGTCTGTGTCTGAGAATTCTGTTTTAACTGGACCACAGCAGTTCTGCTACATGTAAATGGAAGAATAGCCTTGGGCAAAATGTAAATCTTAATAGAGGAAGAAAGTTTTATGTGTACATCTGTGTAAATCATGATGAAAAGAGTATCTGGTGGTAGAGCTTAGGTATTGAGCAGTTTTGTCCAGATTTTTCCCTTACATAACTTGAATAAATATGCAATGCTGAATTTTTTCAAGTTTTTGACCTCAAACATTCCTCCTGATTTTATTTCTCTCTGCACCCTCTGCAAAATGTGTTCTTGCAGTGTTCTGGGTTCTGCTGCTGTCTGAAATGGCATAATTTGGGTTAAACTATTCCTAGGATACGTACAGCACAAAGCACACTTTGCAGCTAAGCTCCAAATCTCAATGAAGACCACACAAAAAACAGAGAGAGTGAGAAGAAGCATGAGGTTCTAAATATTTTACAACAGCAGCAGTTGCTTATTTTCCTCTAATTTGAGAATGAAATAGCAGCTTGGAGCTGCTCTTTTTCAAGGACAGAGAGGAAAATTTTTATAAGTTACTAAATCAGACAAGCAAAGCTCACCAGGAATATGGCACATGCTCAGATGTGTCTTCCTCACATGTGCTCTATCCATCAAAGGAAGAGGAGGCCTCACCTGCCAAGCAAATGTTTTATATTGAACTGGAGGGTTCCAAATGTCTCATGAAGGTGTCAGATAAACAGAAGGAGACAGGAGAAGGTGACAGGATGCTCTCACACAAGTGTTGCTTTTGTTTCAAAGATGAGTGACAGACAAAGAATTTTCTCCTGTTTATAATGTAAGACAAAAACATCTAAGACTATCAAAATCAGATGCCTATGCAAAGTATCTGTTGTGCAAGATTCCTAAGATATTAAAGTATCAAAATTAATTTTGGATGTGAAGAGAAATCCGATGAAAACAGCATATATTATGCTTCCAAGAATGACATTTAATAGCAAAACCAATCCTACAGTAAGAATACTTCAATCATTTGACTAAACGTTAAACTCTACTGATCAATGTCATTGCTCACTTATCGACTTCTTTTCCTCCAGAAATAGTTGTAGCAGGTCATTATTGACCGGCCATGGTGGCTTTCAGTGGATTTAATCAATGTAATAGGTACACATTTAGTTTCACACAAAATTACAGTGTAAACAGATCTCCCTAGAAGAAGCACAGGACAACAGAAATAAAAAAAAAACACAATGGGTAGCCTGTGACATGCATGGGTTTTAAGATACATCTGAATGCTTGAAGATGCTATCTGGCAATGCCCAGGGCTGTGTCAGTGGGAAGGCTCCATTGCAGTGATCTGCTTGGGATGCCAACAGACTCAGAAATGACAGGAATCAAAAAGTTGCTTATTGTATCGCTGAATAAATGTACTTGTTTCTTTAGAAGGACAGAACCATTTTGCTGGTTCTCTAGCACTTCCCTGCTATTTCCAATCTACTCACTTCAGCAAAGTAAATGTAAAGTTAAGCCTACGTAAGGCAGAAATGAAACATTACTGCAAATGTTCTTGCTCTGTAAATCAGCAAATCCCCCCCTCTCCTAAAAGCAAGATTTCACAGTCAATTTAAGCTGATCTGAGACTACGCTGCTCCTGAACAGAGCAATCCAACTTCCTTTTATCTCCAGCTGCATGTTCCCACCACTTCCCTTGTGCAGGCTCTAGAGATCATACTGCTGAAAGATAAACAAGATCAGCTCCCTCATCCTACTGAAAACTAACACTGAAAATACTTAGTTCTTAACCATTTTCTGAAGAGTTGAAAGCAACCCTTTCAGTAGCAATTTGCAGTTAACCCTCACATAAACTGATTTTGAAACATCAGCATTACAGAGAAAGAGAACTGAAAAACAAATCACCAAACTGGAGAAGTATTAATATTTGAGCAAGAAGTGAGATAGCACAGAAAAACAGTCAGTCTCTTATCAGTAATTACGGCACTTTAAAAGGACAGTTTTTATTCCAGTTTAAAAAAACACTCTAGTGTGCACAGACCCTGATGCACAAGAACTGAACTACTAAAATGAAACAAACCATGGCAAAAATCTCAGCTTACATGAGAAAAATAATCCAAAGAAACAGGCATCACTAAAATGTTATTTTCCTTTTATTTCTCTTTATTATTTTTCTTACTTGATTCTTCTTAAAACAAATTATATATTTTTTACTCTTGCAGCAGTCTTTAATTTCTGATTTTTTTGATCAGATACTTTTTGCTAATCCTGCTTGTAAAGTAATTAGATATAATCTTCTTCCCCCTTTTCTATTCTCTCCTGTTTGTTACATTTTATCTCTGTGGTATAGTGATAGTAAGCATACAGTTCCTTTCTGATGTTTATTTTTTGTGGTTCTGTTTTTATCTATCTAATATGTGTTGTAACAAGAGAAAGTGTACCTTTTGTGGCAGATAAAAATACAACAAAAGAATAATGTAGAGAAAAAATAGGTTGCTTTAATTAACTTAACCATTGTCAAAGATTTAATGTTTGCATTAGAGAACTCACAGGTAATTGACATCACTCTGGAAAAATATATATGAATTAATCATTTCAAAATACTTGGTTGAGTCCTGAACTTCCAAAAACCATCAAGCTCAGAAATGGAATGTATGCTAACAATACTTTGTTGACCCTTTTCTAGTTCTTGCATTTTATAAACAGACAGGTTATTGATCTAAATGTAGAACTTGTGCAGACACTAGCCCACCTAAATGAGGTGTATGTGCAGGTGAAATCCACAATAAAGAGTTAAGAGTTTCCAAGTGTCCACATCTAGTCAAGAGTAAGTTAATGTCATTTGTGAAGTCTGCTAAAACAAGATTTTATTGCAGTCATTTTCATAAGACGGCCATACAAGTAAATGTCTTTAACTTGTGAAAAACAACCAAATAGTAACATTTGATTAATGCAGTCCTAAACTTGATTTGAATTGACCAGCTAGGAACCTTAGATAATCTTCCTATTACTGATCTCTGTAACATTTGCAATTTCTTAATGCACTGTCCTTTTGTAATGTCATGATGAATTAAATTATTAACAATCTGACTGAACATATAAATTTACCTCTGCACACTGATTTGTGTAATTTTTAATCTATTCACACTTTAAAAAAATCACCCAACATATGTAGATTATAGAGATTCCATGCACAGAGCAGCAGATGCGAGTGGTTCATCATCAATAGCAGTTGTATGTTTAAACCTTATTTAAACACATAGGTTTTGCACATTACCCTCTCAAATTCAACAGCTAGAGCGAAGAGGACTTTCTTAAGAATAGGCAAGAGTCATCTGTATGCAAATAGACTAAATAATTAAAAATGGGATAAGCCTTTCTTTAGGTTGATTATGGCTAGATTGGGGCCCTCAGAGGTTACTCAGTGACTCAATAAACTCACTAAATGTGGCAAGATTTGAAAACACTAGTGGTTTCTATTCTGACCCCTTCTACTCTTTATCTTTTTGCCTGGTTTTTTTTTTTGGTTTTGTTTTGTTTTTTTTTTTATCACGTAGCTTCTTAGGGAAGGAAATATTGCCTTATGTTCGGAAATTGCCCATAGCATTGCAGGCACTACCCAAACAAAGAGAAACAATAAAAGTAACAAAAAGAGGAGGAGGAGGTTTGCTTGACCCCATGCAGAAGTCCCCTAAAGACTCTTATCGAACTCAATAGGATAGTAACCTGGCTTATTGCTTAACTAAAATATCCCATATATAATTGTCCTAATATAACCACACTCTCAAAATGAACGCTTTGCGATGCAATCAAGGGACAACTGAAAATATGTTGGAAAGTTTTGAATTATTTTGTAAACATAGCCACTTAGAAATGTACTATCAATCAAGTACCTTTTTGTTTTCTGCTGGGATGGAGTTAAGAGATCTAGAGTTTCACCTCAGTTCTGCTCCTGACTTCATGATCTTCAGTATGATACTGTTAGGTATCTCTCTGAGCCTTCATCTCATAATCTGTAAAACAGAGATAATGGTTTTCATCTCAGAACATTTTGAAATATATCTGTAAAATGTCACACAAGTTCAGTGCCATTAATACATATTTTGTTCACTGAATAAGATCTCAAAGCAAAACCTTTCCCTTTGATTGTTTGCTGCAACATTCCCTCTTCCAGTCCTTAGCAATACATTTTAAGTAGCATATGATAAAATTAAGATCAGTGTAATAAAATAAACCCTGTGAAGACCTCATTTTCCCTAGATTTAATTATTATGAATCTTATCTACTGTGATAACCTTACTTCTTAACCTTTACAATTTTACAAAATGCTTGTACCACATTTTATTATTTTCTAATATTTCATGCTATGCAGTCCCATTTGTTTCCCATCTAAGAAACACATAGCAAGCATGACATTTCGTATTTTAGAAACTTGCCTTCCTGTACCATTAATACCAACATTATGATTCAGACCCATGGTTTCCAAGTCCTCCTTCTAGGCTAATTTATTGTAGTAATAAACCAGCTTCATTGCTTGCTTTTAGTATTTTACATAACAGTGCAAAGATTTTGAAAGCATAATATCAAGACTTCAGATATCCATAAAATCCTCTTAATATTTCCGTGGTCTGATTTACATGATTTTACCATCTGTTATGAAAACATCAGCTTGTGACTACTGGTAGGGCATCTCACTAAGGTTTGTTCAATTTTTGTGGATCCTTAGGAGCATTTGGATTATCAGAGAATAAAACATTCTGTTTTGTAGAAATAGAGATCTCATTTCAAAGTATCTCCTCCTTAGTTTAGATGGATCTTACTATAAGTTATATAGAAAGTACACAGTTCTTAGAGAATAAAAGTTATAAAAATAGACATAGAAAGAGGACAAGTATTAAATAAGCAAGAGTTATTAAAAATATTGTAATATATTAGCAAGTAGATGCTTTGATAACTCTGGCTAAGGCTGCATTTGCACTTTTGTTAGTGGTGAGGCAGGTCTCTCTCAGCTACTGCTACCATTTTCTTGGGGAAAATTATCTTCATAGTTTTAGTCCTTAAGCATGTCTTTGGTTTAGGGCTTGGGAAGAAGATTTGATTCCACATGACTGCTTCTCCCATGAGCCAGTTTCCAGTTTCATTTCTGTCTCCGCACAGCACCACCAACAAAATCAACAAATCTGATATACACTGCCTGAAATTTCACTTATTATATTAGTTTTCTTAGTGAAAATGTTAACATTTCAATAATCCCTCAAATAATGTAATACTAATATTAAAAAAATCAAAATGATTCCATGCGGAAAATCCAAGTACCACAGGACTCAAAATCACTGCAAATTTTTGCACTGCAGTTAATGCAAGTTCTGATGATGATATACATTGATTTGATCTTTTGATATATCTTCTTTTTTCACAAAATGTGATCTTACAGGACAAGGCTGGACACAACTCTGAAGCCTTTAGTTAAGAAAATACAGTTGAGTCCAGAGTCATTCAGTGTTGAGAATGCTCGGTGATCATTTTGCCTTAAAAAAGTTATCAGAAGTGGCTTCAAAAGATGATTTGGAAAAGGAAAGAAATCAGTGGAGTTTTATTCCCCAAAAGATACTTTCAATAGAAAGTGGGTTGAGTGAAAAAATCGGGTAATGGCTGCAAAATAATACTTCTAAAAAACTGTGAGTCCATAATGAAATAATATTGCAGGATCCTGAGGAATTTAACTTGTGGAAAGCTCAAATACAGACCTGTGGATAGATCAAGATTCCTCAAGCAGTCCAGTAGCACAGAGAACAGAGTCTAAGTTACAGGGAAAGGAAACATTTGAAAAGCACTTGCATTTCTGCTTTACCATTCAGTTCTACAATCACTGCTTTGAGTGACAAACACTTCAGAACGCATGCGTTTTACCCAAGACTTCTAAGACTAGAAATAACTGTGTTCAGTGCAGTGCACAGGCCATTTTGCTACTGGGGAATCCTGCTGCTTTCCTTGGTAGCCTCCTTGGCTTGATACATGAACAATTTGAAGACTTTACAATTGTGCATCTGTGAACACAGTCCCAATTACTCCTTGGAAAATGTCCTGAGGATATGCCCTGGCAAAGGGACTGCAGGGCTGGCTTTAAAATGAAATTCCTAAAATGCAGCTCATGAGCTGCAAACACATTTCCTAGCTAAATTGCTCTGTTGCACTGTAAAACCCATGTTAGAGTATTTATAAGCAAAATAAGATGCAAATACAAATACAAGTAATGCATTTCTATTAAGATAAAGCTATTCCACAGATACATGTACAAAAGTACATTCCCCTAGAGAAACAGCTGCAGTTCCTTCCCTGGATTTTGTCCCCTAGGCACACTTTGTTTGAACAGTTAATGCATAGAAGACTGTCCCTCTTTTCATTGCTTTAATTTTTAGGCTGTTGCAAACGACTGAATGATATATATTTGCATTAAAAATGTTCTAAAAACAATTGTAAGGTTTTAAAGACAAGCAATCAATGTTTCCAAAATGACAGAATAAGAAAGAAAACTAGAAAATGAAGATTGCTTGTCAAGCTGGATTTGTTTTCAATCCCATTCTCCTAATGTACATTATTCCAATCCATTAAAAAAAATGTATATAAAAACATAAAAACCCAACAACTAACATTTATGAGAACATTTACAATCTGAAGTTCACCATACAGAAATGCCATTATGTGGAACAAAATCGTTGTCAGCAGTACCTCTACTGTACTCCATAGCTGGCATTTCAGACTGTCCTTTTCTGCAATTAATGGTCACAGTAATAAGATTTCAAAGTTCAAATCTCTTTAAAGGAGAAAAGCTGCTTTTTCATCCCTTTCTCAAAGCTTACAATATGACTGGCAAAGGATCAGGAATAATAAGACAACTGGTGACGTAAACCCCAGGAGGAACAGAACAGCTTTTGTTCCAAACTCTCATCAAAATCTTGGAAAACTTGCAATAGGAAATGTTGCTGGAATGTAGGTTCTCACTTTCGAGTTTGTACATGTTGGGCCTGCTTTATCTGATATCTCTCACCTGCTTTCTCTCACCTGCTTCAACATTTATTAAACCCATCTCATTTTCTGCCTGTAGCTGAAACAGCTATATCATGAAGTATTTGATATTTTCTTGATGCTCTAAACACATTTAGTCATCTGTTAATGCATCATTGTCAAAACTTATGGCTAAAAAGGCTATACTATTTCCACCATCTATACAAGCTTAGTTGGCTGGAGCTTTGAAAAAAACTTCACAGGCCAAAACTCAGAGTTGCAGTACCTTTGGCCCTGAGCCCCCAAGTCTTTGCTGCAAACAGAAAGTTTTGCTAGCCATGCAGATACTTGTGCCAAACTCTAAATTTTACAAAAGTTTCAGTTGTGTAAACATCAATGTGACCTCCTGAATTTAATTTCCTCTTTTTCTTTTCTGTTTTTTTTTTTTTTTTTTAATGAAAGAAAAGAAAGAAAGCTTTGCTTGTGGAGAATGCATTTGCTGTATACTTCACTGCACGAGTATTTTCATCAAATGAATGTTTAAGTGTGATTGTCATCCAATTCAGGTTCTCTGGCCTTATATCTTTCCAATCAGCCTGGCAAGCCAAAGGAGAGCACCCACTCCATGAAATCTACTTGAACTGCTGTGCTTTTACTGACACTGCATCCACTTACATTTAATATGTAGGTGTTTGGGGATGTACCTCAAAAGCAAGTCAGGGGACTCTAGGAGACCATGCTTGCTATTAATGGCCACACTGAAGATATTGTAATCAAAATACCAGCTTATTCCAACTGCAAGCAAAGTTAACGGAAGCACTAGTGATCAGTCTAGTTAACTTTGCTATATATATTCATAACTGAACTTTTGCAGGAAGCCAAGCAAATAGACCAATTATATCAACTCAATAGCTCATTTCTTCTGTAGCCTCTGTTAAGGTGAAAATGAAGAGGCTGGAGTTCTAAATATCTCGTATGTCCATTCAGAAATGTGGTGTGGTTCAAAACATTGCCAAGTAAGAGTGGAAGGAAGGCATGACATAGTGAAGAGTCTGAGTTTGATGTGCTCCCACAATGAAGCAGATTGGTTTAGACACAGATCGAGGACATTTCCTCAAAAAGAGAGACATAAAAGCAGCTTTCTGGAAGAGGGAAATGTTATTTTAGTAATGGTTTCTCCAACAGGAACATTGATTTCTCTAACTCTAAAGAGAACGTTTTGTTTTAATGTAAATAATTTTTAATATAAATAAAAACTAATTTAAATATAAATTATGCCAATAAATATCTCACAAGTCTTTCTGATTCATTTTTTATCTGTGTTGTATGATAATACTCTTTGTTTTCCATTTTAACTCTGCTTCTCAACTCCATTATGAACTCTTACATTGGAAGTGTAAGATAGGAGCCATTCCTCCCAATTGGCCCTTTGCTGTATTCCAGTTACAGAGTGCTCATAAAATGACCACTGGTCATACACACTGTGATAGTGCTTCTAATAAAGCAGCTCACCGTTACCAGCAATGCTTATAAATTCCACAACATAGCAGGTTCTCTTATAGGCCTCTGAGAGACAGGAGCACAAAAAGGGCAATGCACAACATAACAAGAGACACATGGGAACACCACAAACAAAAGTGCACTCTGGTGGGTTAAGTTCTATTAAAAAAACAATAAAAAAATCTGTAAAACAAAGCAGATATATTTACTAGTTACTGGAAGATAGGAAAATGTTTGGTTCTAACATGCATAGTTCCTTCTGCTTTCAGAATGAACTGTGAGTTGGAGGGGATTTTTCAGAATAAGTGACAGAGTGGAAGGAATAGAAGGAGGAACAGGGGGTTATTGTGAAGATGTGATGTTGAGTAGTCAGCAGGTAGGTATTGCTTTGTGAAGAAATCAAGAGGAAAAGGAAGATTACCCCAAAGCTCACTATCATGTCTTTGTTTTCATGCTGTTCAGCCATTCCCTTACCTGACTTCCTGATTTCAGCTTTCTAATTATTTTAGTAATGCTGTCAGTGTGATGCCAAAGGGTATAGCCAAGAGCTTTCAGTTAAGCACAGATAGAGAAACATTGTATGATGACAAGTCAGTTAAACAGTTCTCTGAATTAACTGGGGCTGCCTAGCTGAAGGCTATAAAAATCTTGCCTGGGCCAGCAAATTTTCAAGCCTGCATCCTGCCTATCTCCCTGCCCTGGGGAGCATCTCTGTAAGGCTCATTGTTAAAGAGCAGCTCCTTCAGCAAAGGATCACAGCAGGAATTTAAGCCTTATTGGAGAGGATTATCAGAATTCATTGTTTTGATGTTCATTAATTTCCAGGTTTAAGAGAAGAGGAGCTAACAGTTTATGGCATGAGTTCATTAAATTGAATTCTGAATTCCTTACTGTCCATGGCAAGACAATTTCCCGTGTACTGTAAAATGGGGTTTTACAGAGTTCATGCACTGAAAGTTCCCCAAGATATTCTCTGTTTAAATATAATCTCTTCTGCACCTAGCACTCATTAAGCATTCTAAACATAACTGTAAGCATACGAAGACCTTAATATTTTTTGATACATAACATTCGTTTAAAGAAACCATTAGGGAAATATTTTGTAACCTTGTACTTAACTAATAACAATATATGAGAACTAGTTACAATATTTACAAGTGAATTAAAAGTCAAGTTTCCTTACAACTTCCTCCGATTGCTCATCGCTTCTGCAAAGTTCACTTGTGCTTAAATTCATGCACAGCAGTTACCTTGGAGTACTGATATAGATTTCTAAATTTCATTATAAGCATATGTGAGCTGCAAATCCTCATTCAGCAACAGTGTGCTCTGTTTGTTGGTCCTCATTATTTTTGAATTCGTATGTTGAGTGAGCATTCCACATTTCTTTTTAAGGAGAAACCTCAGAATCTTTCCCTAATCAGTCAACAGATAACACCCTTGGCAGGCACCTGTAGAAGTTCAATTTGGATCTAGACTGCAAAAAAGAGGGGGTTCTGTATAACCTACCAAGTTACTCCCCCCTTGCTTGCTAACTTAGTCCAGGCACACGTTCCTTCTAAACCCAGGTAAAGACATTTCTATTTGAATTGCAGAGATTTGATATTGAAACCAAAATATAAACCTAAGTAAAAAATATAGAATGTCTTATCAATTAATTCCCGTGTGGAAAAACCTTTTCTACTTTCATCAGTAGGAGTGTTCTTCACCAATGGATTAAAAATTTACCACAGAAAGTCATATGTTAATGAACTAAAAAGTCACAATTTTTGTGCATATGTGGGAATATGAAATACGCCTTTGAAGTATGTCTCATTAAGTCTTCATAATCTTCAAATTAGTGCAAGACACTGAAAGACTGTAATCATTTATGTGTACAGTCCCCTCCATTCATCTCATAGAAGGCATTCAGTAAGATCAGATTATTTGTTCTCCAAAACTCTCCTTCAGTGCCTTTTAAACGAGGAGTCATTTCATGCTACGATCTCAACTTCCCTTGTTGACAACTCTATCCTACTGAAACTATGAAACTGTCAACACCAAGAGCAAAATTTAGGTGTGCAGAAGACAAAAATGGCTCAGCTGCTATCCCACAAGCTCTCTCAATAGAGGTCAACAACCTCAGATCCATGGAGAAAACTGCAAAACTCAGTATTTCCATCAACCTCTCAGAACAATACCACTAAAATTTTCTTGCTGGCTGAAAGCAGAAGAAAAATATTTTGTACACAGTACAGTCTCAGGAAATGAGTAGACAGAGCCATGACAGACATGGATTATAACAACAGACCACCCTGATTTAACAGAGGTAAAAGGAGCGCATGGTCAGCCTTTGGGGAGTGGTGCCTGGTAGTAAAGGTGAGGTAATGCAAGGCAACTTTGCACTTGTGAGAAAAGGCCCAGCAACTCATACCAGAAGTTCCTCTTCTGCACTTGGGCACCTCTTGGTTGGTGTGAAGTAGTCTAGAGGTCACCCTTATGACCAGATCAAAGCCAAAGATTAAAAAACAAAACAAACAAACAAAAACCTCCTCAAACTTAAGAAATATTAACTTATCATGTATTTTTATGACCCATATCATATGATATCATCTAATATTCAAGGTTGTTCTCTAGTATTCAAGCACACACAATGTTATCTTTTTTCATTAAGCACTAAGCTGATGCAGTAGTGGTTAAATGACTTGCCTGAAGACATCCAGAGCAGAAGAGGTAAAGCCATGAATAAAATGAATAAAACGCAGGCGTCCCAACTGACAAGTTTTGTGTAACAAGGATTAGAGAACAGTTCTTCCTCTAAGTGAATTAAAACATTGTGTTTTATGTCTAAAAATGCAGGTAGTGCGTTAGGCTCTAGCTGAGATTATGCAGCATTTCTCTTTGGATAGTGGTTGGCTTTACAAAAGCAAAAACCCTGACAGCTGATGAATGTTTTGCTTTTCCTCCATGCCAGCCATTATATTTTCTACAGATCTCTAAAAATGCATTTTCGCATTATGGATAAGAAGATGTAATGCCCTGCACCACAAATGTCAGTCTTGATTGCAGCAATATGATTCCACCATTTCCACAATGAATCAATTCAGGGTATTAAAACAGCAGAAAATTAACCCTACAAAAAAAAAAAAAAAAAAAAAAAAAGTAACCTACTGCAACCTACTACTTTTCCCCAGAAAATTATTACAGAGCCAGATATTTTTTCTAGCAACAGTAGATCTATACAGTATTAACAAAAACCAACCTTTTCTTTCTGTAATCCCTAGACATTTTTCACATCAGTGATGTGAAAATTCTTGTAGCAGAATTTCAGTGTAAATTTTATAGTATGGGGAAAAATATTTCCATTTACAATATTTGAACTTCCCATATTTTATATCAAAGATCAGTTACAGTCTAAAGGCAGACCACCAAGTCAGTCCAATGGACCACAGGCAAGACTTGCAGCCTTTTTACCTAAAGAGCATGCGAGACTGTGTACAGACTATAGACAAGGAGTTTCTCCAGCACGAGTAGCCTGTTCTTGAGTACCAATTAACCTTCAAATTTCTCCGTTTTCACACCAGAGATATCTAATATGAATTGCTGATACTGATGGTAGAAAAGGAAGGCAGCCAGGAGTGGTTGCTACACACAATTCATCCAGCTCCCTGTCAATTCTCACAAGCAGAAGCAGACGCAGGCAGCCCAAGCAGTGTGGCAGTGGCAGTCTTTGTACTCCTATCTACCTCTTCGTCCTGCTGAAAGTTCAGCAGATGCAGCCTCCGGGAGCACTCACAGACACCATGCCTGGTCACTGACCCCTCTGCTACTGGTACGCAGGCACACCAGCTGCATGGCTTTCTCTGCCAAAAGAGCAAGAGGTCACCACTATTTTAAGTTCATTGACTGTCCTCTTATTTTATTCTTGTGAATAAGACGGCAGTCGGCTCCTCCTCTATTTTCTCCAGGCCATTCATTATTTTCTAATTTAGCCTCTTTTTGTTGACGTCTTCCAAAAAAGCAGCATCATTCTTTTTTGTCCAAGCCCTCGTTCTGAAGTAGTCTCAATACCCAGCCTTGGGCACCTCCTCTGACAGGGACAAGGAAAGAAATATTATACTGATTTCAAAATGCACTGTATTTACTCTTAGCATTTCCACTCATTTACATAAATGCAAAAATGTACTCCAAGAGTTTGATTCCTTACTGCTTTCTTGTTCACTAGTTAATTTAACTTCATGCAAAGATGATACAAAACATTATTATTCGTATGATGTTGTACTTTACATTCATTATAAATGATGGCATCAAGTAAAAAATAATCCAACCTGGAAAAAATGCAGGCATATTAGTTAAAACATGCTGTCCGTTCCTTCTAAATTATATATTTCTCAGTCTTTCAGAAGCATGCCTTTTAAAGTAACTCAGGGGATTTGCAGTTGCCTTCCAAGCTTTTCATTTCTAGGTCACTTGTTAAATCTACCCCAGGTCAGCACTGACTGAAAATTATTACTGTCTGGCAGCTGTTTTGTTAGTCTACATAAAATGAATTGGTGGTTTCATTCCACTTCATAATGGACAAGCAGCCCCATCTTACACTTCGACCTAAATGGCACCCCATTGACTACTTCAGGGAAGAACTAAATCAACTCTTTCTATTCTGTAGGTAAGTCCTTAAGGTTAGGAACAAGACTGGTGGGACCCTTGAAGCTATTATAGCACTACTCTATGAAAAATAAAGTCCTCCATGAATGGAATTCCTATAATGAGAAGAGATACAATGCTATGTTGGTGAGTTGTGGGGATTATTTTGGTTCTCTGAGGATCTTTGTCATGTAATACAATGGGGAATATGCTACAAGTTGCTCACTGTTAAGAACAAAGCCTCTCCATGCACCATTTCACAGTTCCAAGGACAGAGAATGTGTGTATGTCTGTGTGCATGTGTGCTTGTGTATGTGTGCACAAAAGGAATAGCATGAAGATCGCTTAGTCGTAATAAAATTGTTATTTGATAGAGATCAGATTATATCTACATGAGAAATGTTTTAATAATAACATGGTGGGCAAAAAGATACAGAAATTTCCTATCTCACAGCAAGGAGAAATTACAGGGGGATGCATATTTGACTTCTACTTATAGCGCTCTACTTGCACTTGGAATAAAACAGGTTTTCCTACCTTGAAAGTCCCCAGTTTCATACTTTCAGAAGAATAATGTTTATCTCTTTTTAGAGTAAATACAAGCACAAATGCTGTTATAAAACAATTTCGGATCTAAAGTATTTCACACAGAATTTTAAGGAAGGCCACAATTTTCTCTACCTTCCTTGTCTTTTTTCCTTGGATGATAAATAAGTCTCTGTGAATCTAGTACTACCCTTGTCCTTACTGAGCTAGGACAAATTTTCCCTCAGGCCCCCATTCCCTTTGCCATCCCATTTTTCATTCTGCTCAGCATGCAGCAGTTCGAACAGACCTGCTCCTTGACTGAAAAATCTTCACCTCTTCCTACCCATCAGGCTAAGGTTGTTTGTCTGTGGTTTTCTAACAAATGAAAATAAAAAAAGAAGGACTCTCAACTTCATCTGTCACCACCTTTCCCTGCTCTTGTCCCCCAGTGACTCAACTCTCGCTCTTCTTGTTTGCTTCTTCTGAACTTATTGTTCATCTTTTCTTCTTCGCTACTCTTTCCTCTCGTCCTTGTTTAACCTAAATTAATTTGAAGCAGCCTTAATTCCATAAACAATGTTAACTTCACAGAAAGTTCTGCACTTTCAGAGCAACACAAAGGTCACAAAGTTTGGCTCAGCTCCATGCTTATGTACTTCATTAAATAACTTTTAAGAAAATTGAGATGCAAAAGTTAGACTGGCCTCTAGAGACATTTTGCCTCTGTGGTAAACATTTTCAAGTAAATACATAAGACAATTCTGATCTTCCTAGTATTTAATGTATGATAATTTCTGCTGGATGAGCTCTTCTAGGGTGACCATACAGGAGTTTATTTTGTTTCAAGCATTGTACATATAGTTTTATTTTTACTTTTTTTTTCCTTTATTCCATAGCAATGAAGATAATTGCCTTTTAAATTTTGTTCAGTGAACCCTCACAAGCAAAACAAAGCAACTTCTCCCTAAGAAGGAATTTACCTGCATAGAAAGTGGTTTTCACAAAACAAATTTTACAAAGATTCACAGACAAATGTACAGTACTTTGCTGCTTGAAACTAAGCCTTTTCAGGGAACTTTAGTCCAAAGGATGGGCATGAAGCTAGTTAAACATTCACTGCCATTTCTTGTCGGGCTGTCTCTTACTGCAGTGTAAGTTGCACAAGTTTTGCCTTGTAATCAAATGGTAATTACCTAGAAGAACACGGAATCATGCTGTTCTTTACTGTATTACTTCTATTTCACTGTGTGCCGCCTATTTATAAGACAAGATGCAGGTGCACACTCAAATTCTACATAGCATTTCATATTAAAAAGATATCTTCTGGTATTCTGCAATCTACTCTTGCAATAATTAATAAAGCCAACATTCCAATGGATTTGTGATTCTGGTTATATTCCCTAGTATCTAATATAATGCCAAGCAACATCTAATTTATCTCCTTTTGAGTCTGCAGCCTTTCTCGCAATGGGGCACTAAGTTAAAGACTAATACAATTAAACTTTACTTTTACTGTGTCAGGTCCTGACTTGCTCCTAACCCCTATAGAGATTTTGGCTCTGTATGTCTACCATTTGCTTTTACTTGCCTTTTCTTGCCTTTGATTGCAACCTGTCTTGTAGGAAAGCACCTTCTTCCAAGAATAACACAGATGATGAAAAGGCCTTTTTGTCCTTTTGTTCATAAGCTTTGAACTGTTCTTTTCTTGGAATTGTTCAGACTAACACATTGTTTATGACTGACTCTTCTTGAAGCTTCTCTAAAAGCGTGTCCGTTACATAGTCAGACACCACTGAATTAATGACTGTGATTGCTTTTGTGATAATTAGATACAGAACAAGGCTGGTTTTATATGCTACTCTAAAACCTGTTTTCAAGTTATAGTTACTTACATCTGATACAAGCAGTACATTTGCTGTATTGGTCAACAGAAACTTGCTCACCAACTCAGGCATAGATTCATGGCTTGGACACTAGAATCTGACATTTGTGGCTGAAAATTTCTTCTTTCTTAGAACAAAATCAGGATTTTAGGAACTACTCAATACTACTTTGTCTTTAGGCACCAAAATGGTACTTTTTTGTCAGTTATTTCCATCTTACACAGAACTGATCTTGTCATCCTATTAGCACCTGAAATGCTAAAAGTAGGAATGTAAAGACTTTTGAATTAAATAAAATGTTTAGTATAAAAGTTATACAAATGCTTAGATTCTCTGGTCATCAGGTATGTGTCATTTTAACATTCACAGACATACAGCTATCAAAGGAACAGAACTTCAGAAGAGAATCTAGGATAACAGGACTGGACTATGCTCAGTGAGTCCCAGTAAATTTGTCAAAGCAGTTGACTGCTTTGCCCCACCTTAAAATTTTCCTTTATTGGGAAACTGACCCTAGAGGATATTCCTTTGTCAGTTAAAAACTACCATATTTTTACATAATATGTTCAGCATGATATTATATCCAGTCATTTGTGTGCTGGTACTGGTGCAAGTATTTCTTTTCAAGTGCCTACCTCACTGCCCCTTTCAACCTTCATTTTGTGAATGAAGGCATAAAATTTCCTTCAGCCTCCTGCCACAAGTGAAATTCTCAATCCACATTACTACATTCCCAGTAGCCCTTCCCCATTCCTATTCTATCTAAATTAATTTTTCTTTCCAGTTCTCCATATGGTAGTGGTAGTATATTTTTCTCTTCTGGTAGACTGTTCTTCTTACATTCAGTAATCAAGGACATATCCAAGGACATATTGTTGGTGGTTCAGACTCATCCTACAGTCAGTTGATATACTGAAGTTTTTCTCCCTTTAGTCATGCCAGAGGATAACCCAGTTTTTAACAGTGGCACCTAGCTTTCCATTCTAGTGAATGTCAGGATCTTACTACTTTTTCCCAGAGTTGATGGAAAACAGTAAGTACAGCTGGGTCCAACACTGAATCTTGAAGAGCTCAACAAATTACCTTCCTGCAATCTACTGCTTCCCTTTTACTGTCATCACTATAATTTCCCTTCTAGAAACTTCTTCATTCATGACAGACTCTAGATTAGAATCTAACTCTAGAGACTAACTAAGCTAGTAAGCACTCAAATGATATCATATGAAATACTTTAATAAAATCCAGGCAAGTGTTAACTACTCTATTACCTTCGCCTAGGAAATGAGTTATCAAAGAAAGTCATTAAGTAGTCAAACTACAGTATACCTTTATAAACTCTATTTCCTTTTTGCTCTGTTGTCCATTTACTTCTGCACCTACAAATATTCTTCCCATCAAAAGTTGTTCTGAAGTTTTGCCTGACAGAACAACAGTAGCCTATGTTAATAACAGTCACATGACTTTGGCCTAATTTTGACAGATCTGTGAAAATTAACTGTTCTAAGACTTCTCATCATGGTTATTTCAGATAAAGTTCCTCTGATCTGATCAAATGGTACTTCTTGATCTTTTCTTCCGCATCCAGAAGGGCAGGTTCCCTTTCCATTTACTCATTCATATTATATACCCCTGGATCTGTTGCCTTATTCAACTGAGGATGTTTTTGAAAGGTGAGAAGAATCTATAATTAGTTTCTCCTTCTGTACTGCACCGCTCCTTCAACTAGATGTGGATCCTTTGTAGATCTATATCAAAGCAGAAGAGGAGGACTGATAGCGTACTTCATGGAAAATAAGCATTCCACTTTTCAGTAAAATACATTTTCACAACTTTCTAAAACTGACTCTTATTTTACACATTAGAAACAGATCAAGGTTTTTTTTTATTTATTTCCTAAGTGCATTTTGAGGGATCCCAGGAACTGGAAAATCTCTTTCCATATTCAGTACAGCGCTATATATATTTCATTGAACACAGTGCTACACTAAAGTGGTTTCTTAGTTTGGTTTCAATTTTAAACCACATGACAATCAACCCTTCCCAAAAGACTTTATTTTGGTGGAAAAACTGTTATCAAGCAACTTTGCTTTAGCATCTTCTTTACTTAAAGTAAGAAGACGGAATAAAAAACACAGCTTTCAAACCACAGAGCAACCGTTGAAAACTTAAAAACCACAATACCAAAGAACAGAATGAGCCTATGATTACTTAACACACAATGTGGTTTGAACTGGGCACCATACCAAGTTTTACACAGAAACCCAAGAGGAAAAAGGAGTGCAAGTATCCATGGTTACAGTGACCCCTGCTTGGCACCTGAAGAGATCTTTCTAGAAAACGACAGGTAGAGACATTTATCAGGGTCCTCAGAAGTAGCGACTCCTTCCTGTTTTTATAAGTTAAAAAACAAAAAGATAAAATAGCACTTAGTACAGAGCGTCCTGAACACAGACTGTAACCTACAAATATTTTTAGAATTCCCCTCTCATGTTTTTCACAGTATTCACTCCGTGCTGAAAAAAAACCTCAGAAATCTAGAACCTTCTGTTTAAATAACAGCAAATTCCTAGAATAACAAGTGCATTTATGAAGTGACCGTTTCAAGACTGAAGGCCTTCTTCACATGCTCAGCTGTACTGAACTCAGGAATGAAGGAACAGGATGGTAGGCTGCAACTTTTAGTGGGAAAAGTTGGAATTGTAAATCAAGCTGAATTGGAGCCATCTCTGCTGAGTATTGAAGCTTTTACATAATTCTGTTCAGCTATGCCCTGGAAGACAGTGATACAGCTGAACCCCATGCACAGCCTTCTTGGCTGGCATTTTTTATTCCTTTTCTTCCCTGGTACTTACTCACCTTATCTCTGTTTACGTATATGTTTGGGGAAGATTGCTTTAAATCTGTGCTGATGCACTTATGCATAACCAGGTATACTGAACCATGAACATAAATGCAGGCATGAGTAAATATTCACAACAGTTGATTTTAGAAATGCTTCTTCTGTGTGAGCAATCACCTGATGAGATGGTGAAAAACAAGCTGCCCAGGGCTCCAGTGGTGAGTTCCTCTTGCCAAGGCAGGGAGGACACAGCTCCTCATAAAAAGAAAATGCAGGAATAGATTTTTAATGTTCTGTACTTTTTAGGATGCTCATCTTCTCTTCTGCATGCTTCTTAAGGATCCTGCTTCATCTTCAGTTGTGGAGATGATGGCTCTCCAGTTACTAATAACAGATTTTGGCTGAGCCACTCAGCTGTACAGATGTGATCTGGATCCAGCATTAGCAAGCTATCACATTTCTGTCAGATCAGCCAGAGATCATGCTACGGAGTCTTAGAGGATTCATTCCAGTCATTATGGGAAATTATGTGGATGATGCCTGGTTCAGCAGCATATTTGCTTAAAAAAAGTTGCCTGTTCCAGTAGAAAATTAATTCAAACTAGAAAACTGAACATTCAGCAAGTCCAGTTATGAGAGATTAGCTTTTTATCTCATGGTTGGAGCACTCTAGATGTGGTAAGAGATGCCATGACATTTGGATTTACTTTCCTGTTAAATCAAAAAGCAGAAGTTCAGCATCCACGAGGTTCAACATCTACAAACTATGACACAGTTTATGACACAGTATGCAGAAATATTGGTGATAGGTGGATGGTTGGACCAGATGATCTTGGAGGTCTTTTCTAATCCTGGTGATTCTCTGATTCTACGATTCCAATCCTTTCTTCAAGCAGTTCTGCTGCTTTTATAGCGATCACTGTTTAATGGCAGCGAAGAAATCACACTGTGTGATCTCATTGGTTGTTTACAAAGATTAGGCCCTAAATCTTTCCTATCAGATGTTCAAAAGGGCATCTCTCTCAGTGGCAGATAACTCCAGGAGTTCCACAACACTATTGCTACTTACTTTCCATACAATTTTACTTTCTGCAAAGAACAAATATCTCTCTTCAAAATCCAACATCAGCTCTAAATAATAAGGGACAAAGGAATATAACTGTCAACATCCTCATATTTTTGACAACGAATACAGCAGGCTGTTGATGTGCATTTACTTAAGTACTTTAGAAAGGGCTGTATATGAAAGGCTTTCACTCTGCAGCACTGAAAATTTGCCAACATTTCGTAGAGATGCTTTGATTGTTTTAGAAAAGTTGTTTTTCAACAGACAGAAAATTCACAGACGGTCACTGAGTACATGGCATTGATTTTACTAGCAAAGGAGGAAACACTGACTTGAAAACATAAGCCCAGGCTCACTCTTGCACCTCCTTCTAGAAAAAAAGACAGTATCTCAAAGGCTTTCCAGTGACAGCATATGGCAAACCTGACTTCCAGCAGAACAGAAATGTTTGGAATTCTAAAGTGAATTTGCATTGAAATAGTGGGAGGACTGATCCAATGGAAAGAAACACTGGAAAAGCACATTGCTGGATTTGGCTGATCTCCCTGATGCTGAACAACAGATTCAGCCACAAGCCCTGTGAGGAAGCACAGATGGGAGTAATCCCTGGCACACAGATTCAAAACCAAGTATCCAAGCTGAGGCTCAGCACCCACGTGCACAGACTTTCCTTCAGAGTTGCTGCAATAGAACTAAATCATTTGTGAGCTTCTGACTGCAAAACTGTGCCAAACAGGAAGAGTTGCTGCTCCTAATTCTGCTTTCAGTGCCACTTTTCAGATGCAAAACAATTGGGCAAAGGAGATAAAGAAATGATTTCAACCAACTCAAAATCTCGAATCACATGAAAAATGAATAGCCACTATCACTTTCAAAGAAAGAATTAAAACAGATGTGTGAAAATGGTGAAGAAAACAGGGCACATACTAGTATACTTCACTACATCCCAAGTACAGTTCCAGAGACACTCTTTCAAGAAAAGATTGATCACAAGCTGTCAGGATGGAAAAAGAACATCAGCACACTATTTCCAGTGTATAGAGCAAACAAGTGTATGCAAACATGAGTGGATGTATTTTGATCCATCTACCTCTGGGCTCTGCAAGTAGACATTGACATGGTCTGACAGAAGTACTTTGAGTCATAGAGTCAGGTTGGAAAGTGCATCTGGGTGCAAAGCTGGATCATGATGCCCAGGGCCCAACTCACTCGGTGTGTCCCCAAGTGCATGTGTGCAGTTTACAGTGGAAGGAGAGGCTCTGAGCAGATATAACTGCACCTGAAAGCTCTGCATGAAGAAGTCATATTATGATAATGCGAATACCTGAACTAGATTTTCTATTTATATATTATGTACATTGTTTTCTAACTATAAGAGCTTTGAAGACAGGGATTTAGCACGCTCTCACATGCATCCACAGAAGCAAAACTGAACTGTGAGCAGGTTTTCAGCAGAACTTTCCAGCATAAAAAAAACATTACAAGAACCATATCTCATAGCTAAACAGAAAAGTATCTGAATGCTAGGGAACCCCAAATCCTACTCGGTTATAGCAAGAAATGACTTACCATACAGTTAGGCAGGATTTACTCTGTTTTCATAATTCTCATCCAACCACTATTTGGAAAAAAAATCACTAAAATATGACTCTAAAAGTGTTCTGCTACACCATCATCAAAGATAAAACCTTCAGCTTCAGTGATACGTAAATGAAGCCATGTTTGTAAAAAGGATTAACAAAGTTGTTCAAAGCAACTTTTTAGTCTACTCTGCTTCCAAACAAACAATAAACTACCCAGATGCAGTGAGATTTGCTAACCCATAAACATTGCCAAATGGAGGAAGAAGATCAGATCGTTAATGAGTTTGGTCCCCTTTGAATTTCAGATGATCAGTGTCACCAATAATTTTGACAGGCTCTAAAATAAGCACTTTCTCTCTTCAAAGCACCTCACAGACATCAACCAATTAATCCCTATAGCTCTCCTCTGAGGTAGGTAAGTAGGTATTGTTATCCCCATTTTACAGTTGGGTGAACACAGTCAGAAGGGTAAGTGATTTGCTGGAAGCCCGTGGGATTAAAGCACAGGAGTGACTGTGATTCCTTTTAGAGGACAGCACTTTTTTCGCTTCTCTGGTGACTTTTCTGTGCTGACTTTAGACATCTTGGCCTTGTGACAAAACTTGAAAGAAACAAAATAAATATTCCTTGTTAAAAGCAAGGAACCGTAAAGAAATCAGTTTTCTGTGCCGGTGTACAATAACACTTCTGTCACCTTTTACTAATGCAAGTTTTCTCCTTTAAGTTTTTTCTAATATTCAAGCATCATTCCTTCCGCACAAAGGTTTCTTCCCGTGGTAACACAACATACTACCAATAGAATGGTACATCCTGATTTTATTTTGTCATTTTTGCTTTCAAATGAGCGGCAGCCTGGCCAGAAGGTGCGTGGATGTCCTCTTTCCAGGATCAGGGCAACAGTTGGTGTGCTTGCTGCACAGAGGCGCAGGCAGGAGGACATGGAGAAACGGAGACAGGGAGCCCAGAGAACTGAGAGCCATTAACTGAAACCAAACTCCACCGAGCCCTTGGTGACTGTTGTAACAGGCGTAAGATTGATCCATTTCCCACTTCAGCAGAAGGATCAAATGAAGAACAACAGTGGATATCCTTTTCCTCTGTATGTATACAACTTCAGGCCACTTGAAGACCCATTTGTCACAAAGTCAATCTGGTGTATGGTAAGAAACACCTGAGTATTACAAGCAAAGCATTTTTCATTTAGTGGCCAGCAAGCTCACAATATCAGATCTCTGGAGTATTTTTAGACCAGAACAACCCACTAATCAAAGCCAGTACCTCGTGAATCCTCAGCATGTTTTCTGCTATTCATTCAAGATATGCTTTCAGAAGCCTTCTGGTACAGGCAGTGACATGTGCAGTGAAAATCAATCACTCCTTACTACACAGTCCAGTTATTTCTGCCCTGTTTCTGGTTTAGTATTTTTAAGACATTGTCATCTGTGTGTTTTGAAAGGATAACTCCATTAATCTTAAAAAGAACAGTTTATTAATACATCACTGTAATTATTACACTATGGTGGCATTCATCTATTACATAAATCAGAGAGCCAATCTCCCTTGTGTTAGGTGTCACCAAAAGACAATGGTGCCATCAAACTTTTAGTAGCTGGAAGTTTGTTTTGCTAAAGACAGTTGGAAGGCCTTAAAATTAAGTAAGTCCTGCAATTCATTTTTCTGCTTCTATGGATACTGGATGTAGGGATGTAGAGAGTATTTTTCCCACCGGAAAGACTTACTACAAACATTTTTGCTCTTACAAGAGCAACACTTCTGTTTCTTTCTAGAAGACAAAAAGTAGGTTAATGATTCACAACTTGGGAAATTGTTCAGCTGCCTTAATAGTGTAAGAAGTCAGATTTTTGTACCTCAGAGGGCACATTTTCCAAAACAAAAATACATATTACATGGATTAGAAGTGTCTGATTTTCACAGTAATTCTGCAACCAGAAAAACATGTAATGCAAAACAAGCTTGAAAATTGCTATTTGTTAACTGCATCTTAAGAAGATTTGTAGCTAGCTATCCAAATTACATGCTCTGCAGAAACAATCCCCTTCTCTTATCACTTTGGAAATCATTAACTTGCCCCCACTGGTCTTTTGCGCAACAAAGGAAGTTTTCTCCTATCTGAACAGATAGGAGAAACAAAAGGCTTTGTAGATAACAAAAATAGCAGTGTGAATGCTAGCTTCAGAGGACCTTCATCCAAACACGTTTCAGTGACATCTCATCAATCCCCAAATCTGCCACTACTCAGCACTACTGTGCTTCAGTGCTAAGCCACGGAACTCGGTTATTCCACACTACTGAATTTCTTCTTATCTATGAATTCAGATAAAAGTCTGGGTCACAGTCCCCTACCCTATTAGATCAATTGTCAGGCAATATCCTTTTCTGATATGGGCCAATCTGCACAGCAAAACCATGGTGTGAATGTAACACTTGCCTACATATACTGTTAACTACACCCTACAGTTCTGTGCATCCATACCTCACACTCTGGGTTATCCACCCCAGCCAACCAGTCCTCAAACTCCTCAAATTGTTCTAGAGATTATGCACTATTTCTGTTGTGTTTGCTTATCTGCAACTGTTGACCACGAGTCACCTGCACACAGGCATATTATAATGTCCCACCCAGCATACACACAGGAGCATCATTAAGTCTTTTGTAGCCTCCCGAGGTGAGAATACCTTCTCCATAACAATACATCTGCCACCAGACGTGAATTTCTGGGAAGCAGGGTCTGTTTTCCCCGCGTGCAGCTCCACGTCCTAACCTATTTTTTAAGAACCTGTTCAAAATGATAACTTCTGAAAAAAGGTTCGTGTTTCCAGGTTCAGCAAGCGGCAAGGCTGTCAAAAAGCATCCCTTTGCTGAAAACGGCACTGCAATTCCTGATGCCATCAGCTGTGTATCCTCCACAAATGAAAAGAGAAAGATGATTATACAGAACTGATCCCACCCAGCCTTATATAAAAAATCCCCATCTCGTTTTACTGCCCATTTATCTGCCTGGTCATCAAACCTCAGGCTGCAGATTTCTTGAGACAAGTATTTTCAGATTTGTATGTCTGGAAAGTAGTGAACATGTCTTGGGTTCTATAGACAATAAGGAACAAATACAACAATTTTAATTTTGTCCCTCCTTTTTTTTTCTCCACGGGATTTCAGAAGAGTAGAAATATCATTAAGTATGGCTAAGTTTAATATTGTAAAATGTGGACTCAGTAGAAGATACTTTTAGTGCTCTGGCACGGTGCCCCTTTTAACATTTTCCAGACATAAACTCAAAGTAGACTATATTGAATTTTCTGAGGAAAGTTCTGTGTTATCATTAATAAGCATTTGCCTTTAAAGCAACTTACATGCGATACTGCAGAGTTTCTAGCAAAACATGAATGACTATCAAATTATGATGTAGTTAAAGTACTTAATGACATTATTGGTCACACTTTGCATACTGTATTTTTAACAAAAAGAACGATAATCAGTGTTACTGATCAATCACAAGCATGAGAGTACATAAAAAGTTGGAGAGCTGTAAGGGGACTGATAGGAGAGTAACTTGCCAAATACCCACAAATAATCCTTATATCTAAAGCCTGTAGTCAAATCAGAGCATGTAAACTGGCAACAGGAGCCTTTACAAATAAAACTTTTGACAAACTTTCACTTCATTCATCCCTTGAGACCGCAAGAGTAACGTGAGCTTATGCCATTACGTTAGGAATGCTCCTGTCCCTTCTTCTCTTCAATCCAAATTCCAACTATAAAGTGTAAATCCACATAAGTGAATCAATTATTCCTAATACAATTACTCGGGATGATGGGAGTTGTGAAATCATGGGAAGAAAAAAAGCTCCTCCAACTAAAACCAGCAAAATCTTTTCTGAAAATTAGTTTACTTGCATGAGTTACAACAGTACTGAGACCCAAGAGATATCTGTGAAGGGAATTCATTATTGTCTTCTACTGTCCTTTATATTAGAGTTAGTTTTTCCTTGCAAACGTATGTTATGAATGCTATTTTTATTCTATCTGCACAATTTAAGGTTTTTCTCTCATTTTGTAGACTATCCAGCTTGTTGAAAGAGACCATTATGAAAGATTCTCAGCATCCTCCACTTTTAAAAAAGTAATTGCCCAGCCTTGTGATTAAGGAGAAAGATGAGCAGCGTTCTGATATTAGCAGGTAAATAAAGAACTCGGTGTTTTTTGATCACAAGACATTAGAGATGCATATCCATAAGTTTAAATGAAGTTGGCAGCACCGTTATTTTGACAACGTTTTATTCGCTTCCTGTTTTCTACCAGTTCCTTGTGGGTCCCTTCCAACCCTGGCCATTCTGTGATTCTGTAACGTAAAGAGCTTTTGGGACACTGACCCACCATGTTACCCAGCACACACTGCCGAAGCATCTGCAGCTCCGGATGCCAAACTCCAGATGGTGGACGAGTTCAGAACAACCTGCAGCCAGCGAAAGGATTGCAGAACCCCCCGGCAAGAGCCATCCCCTTGCTCCTAGCCTCTCCCCACACTTCAGCGGGGACGAGAAACAGCTCCACGCCGCCTACGCGTCTAAAGGCGTGCAGCACATCTCCTCCCCCTCTCTCACGACCCCCTGCCCAGCGGCTCCCCCCCGGACAGCGGCTCCGGGTGCCTCCCACGGGACGCCCCGAGGCGGGGGCCGCCGTGCCCGGCGCCGCAGACAAAGCGCGCCCGAGGCGCGGCCGGAGCCGGTCCCGCGGTGCCACCCGGCGGGGCGGAGCCGGGCGGGGCTGCCCCGGGGCGGGGGTGGCGGGGACTATAAAGAGCCGGGTCCCGGGCGGGAGCGGGGCTGTGCGCTCGGTGGGCTCGGACGGTCTGGACCTACTCGGTGGCTCGGAGTATGGACAGCAGCATGGACGGCTTGGATGTAAGTGCGGAGGGGAAGCGGGGCGCTCGCCCTCCAGCCGCGCCGGCCCGTGCGCGCTGTTTGCAAACGGAGTCTCGTCTGGGGTTCGGAGCCGCGTGCCGCCGCCGCTCTGTCCGGGCCAGGCGGGAGGCCGGGGGTCGATGCGTCCCACGGAGCGGCGGGGTCCGCAGCAGCCCCCGTAACCTGCGGGGCGCCCCGGGCGCATCGGGTCAGGGCTTCGCCGCGTGCGGGGCGTGAGGCTGAACTCGCAGAACACGAGGGGTAGTGCGTAGCCAGGTGGCAGTCGCCCATCCTGTATCGCTTTTCAACGCGGCGCTTCGAACCGTTGGTGGTTTTCTGATACGCTTTCGTGCCCTCACCAGAATTTCGCTTCCCCTTTCTACCGCCGCTGCGGCTCCCTGGCCTCCGGGCGGGAACAAAGGGCGGCGGTGAGATGCCCGCTGCCCTCGGGCTGCCGCTCCTCGGCTCTCGTCCCGGCGCCGAGCTGTCAGTCGCTTCTCGGGGGGAATCCTTGCTATTCATCCTTCATTACATCAGCCGAGGGCATCCTCTCTGTTTCTCCGTGACCCCATCCCCTTAATGAGAAGGAACTTCGGAGCTGCAGAATGACGAGTGTAATTCTTCTAAGTCTGTGCGTGTCACACATCTGGCTTTGTGCATTTGTAGCACGCATCCCATTAGAGCGCTGAAATCTCCTGAAGCACGGGGGTATTTCTGAAAGTAGGCGTCATCATTCTTTTCTGCTGTCCTCAGTTACATGTCCTCAGAGAAACACAAAGGAAGTTCTTCCTCGTCTGGTTTTTGCTGTGTATAAAGTAGCCAGTGAAATAGAAATTGCGTGTAAATAGCATTTTTCTGTCTGGGTTTCAGAAAGTTTGCCTGTTGGTGATGGTGGAGTCTGTTGTTGGGACTCTTAACCTACAGTGAGCTGTTGTTTAAAAAAAAAAAAAGCCAACATCTAATTTTATTTTCTTATTTATTTAGCTGTCCTCTGGCATACTCATTGAGTTTGCTGACAATGGCTCGGAGGAGATTGGCTCTGCCGACTATGGAGACTACGGAGAGCCGTGCTTTCAGCATGAAAACGCTGATTTCAACCGGATCTTCTTGCCAACTATCTACTCCATCATCTTCCTAACAGGAATAATCGGGAATGGATTGGTTATCATTGTTATGGGCTACCAGAAGAAGCAAAGAAGCATGACTGATAAGTACAGGCTGCACCTTTCTGTGGCTGACCTCCTCTTTGTCATCACCTTGCCATTCTGGTCTGTGGATGCAGCCATAAGCTGGTACTTTGGGAACGTCCTGTGTAAGGCAGTTCACGTCATTTACACAGTCAACCTTTACAGCAGTGTCTTGATTTTGGCTTTCATAAGTTTAGATCGTTACCTGGCAATAGTCCATGCCACCAACAGCCAGCGACCCCGAAAGCTGTTGGCTGAGAAGATTGTGTACGTGGGTGTCTGGCTGCCAGCTGTGCTCCTGACAGTGCCTGATATCATTTTTGCCAGTACGAGTGAAGTAGAAGGTCGGTATCTCTGTGACCGCATGTACCCTCATGACAACTGGCTGATTTCTTTCAGATTCCAGCATATCTTGGTAGGTCTTGTCTTGCCTGGTCTAATAATCCTGACTTGCTATTGCATTATCATATCTAAGCTGTCGCATTCAAAAGGCCACCAAAAGCGCAAAGCCTTGAAGACAACAGTTATCCTCATCCTTACCTTCTTTGCCTGCTGGCTGCCTTATTACATTGGCATCAGCATAGACACGTTCATCTTGCTTGGAGTCATCAGACATCGCTGCAGCTTGGACACAATCGTGCACAAATGGATCTCTATCACAGAAGCCCTCGCGTTCTTCCATTGCTGCCTCAATCCAATTCTTTATGCCTTCCTGGGTGCCAAATTCAAAACATCAGCACAAAATGCCTTGACATCTGTTAGCAGAGGATCAAGCCTCAAGATTCTTTCAAAAAGCAAACGTGGGGGACATTCTTCTGTTTCTACAGAGTCAGAGTCTTCAAGTTTCCATTCAAGCTAACACTTCTCCTTGCCATCCCTTCCTAAATAGACACTTTAAAGATGCTCAAGATTTCAGAAAGACAAGACTGACCATAATGTACAGATTTATTTTACAGTTGGAATTTTTTATTGCTTCTTTTAGTCTTTGTGAAGTTTACTTGACTTATTTATATAAAACTTTTGTATTGATAAACTGTCTAGGCAGGTCCTGTGGACAAGTGGTTAGTTCACAAAAGCTTGAGTGTTTGTATAGATACGTGAACTAAACACCTGGATTGTAGCAAGTTGACTGTTAAAAGATTAGAAAATATTTCTCTGTTTATATGTAAATGTTTCAATGTTATATTCTTAAATGTTGGCTGGATATTTTTGCCTTACTAGATGTTTGGTTTACAATAGCTTATCTCTGCTGTAGAAATGGCACTTAGAACTAAAGCTGCCTCTGTTACATGTTAGGGCTTGTTGGTTTTTTTCCCATTATCAGTAATTGATGGTTGGACATTTTTTTTCTTGTTCAAGGTAAATAAAAATATTTGAGAAAAAGTTATTTTGAGTGGTATTTTTATTTCTGGTTAAATGTTCTTCTCAATGCTTATTGTGCATTGAGAATTCAAAGTAAATTCCCTTTGAAAGCTGCATAGCTCCTAAATGAATGGGGGGAAAATGAGTTTCACGACCTACTGATTGTTCAGCTGACAGCTTTGAGTTCTGGAGTATTTTTTTCCACCAGACTACATGTACTCCAGTTAGCAGTGTCTTCAGAATGACTGAAATGATCATTTCAAGCAAAGAGTTTTTTGAGGGCAAAATATCCATGAATGAAAACCAATCTGCTCAAGTAATTGCTGAGATTTATAGACTCTGAAGTGTCAAAATAAGACTACTGCATATCACTAACCTTCATACCATGCATATAAAATCAATACTATGCTTCTGCCCTGTGCTGTTCTAAACCTAGTTTCACATGCTGACAGTGATCAAAAGTAGTTGAATCCAAACTGTAGTATCTGACATTGTCTTTGAGCTAGAAATCAATTTTTTAAGTATCTCCACTGTGGAAAGTGTCTTTTGTCCACGAAATTATCCCCTCCCATATACATCCAAGTTTTAAAAACCTGAATGTGTAACATTTTTTTGAAGATCTCTTTTAGGGTCAAACCAGCAGATGATAGATAACTAAGATTAGTTATGGAAATACTTAGATCTTCGTGTTAGCAGAGTGCATTCTAAAGTAAAGAATATGCTGAAAGAAAGAGGTATTGAGAACATTCGTATGTTCTTAAACTGAAAACACAACTGTCGCTTATCTAAGTAGCTGACAGTTGGACAGGTTTCTGAGAAGCAAAACATTAACTATGCTTACAAGTCAAATGAAACGAGCAGCACAGGCATTTCAGTGATGTCATTCAGACTGGGTATCTAATAGGAACTTCATGTCTCAATATGTTAAACTGTATCTTAAACTGTAGGATTAAACTTAGATATTTTCACAAATTTAAGACCCTTCTGTATTCGGCTCCCCAGCCCTTCAGTCAGGAAGTTGCAGTGTTTTGGCTGCATCCTACAAGCTTGCAATGACTGATAGCCATTTGATTTGTGTTGAGGTGACTCAATTTGCCGAACCAGCACAAAACTAACCTGGCAGAAAAAAATAAATTCTAGCACTTCAGTGAACTGAAACAGCTCAACAAGGAGTCCAACATGCACTAGAAAAGGACAGGACTCTAATCTGATGCTAGGCACAGGGAGAGAAAAGTGAGTGAAGAAGAAAAGCAAGCAGACGCATTGTTCAGTAACTAAGCTGTCACATCATTCCAACTCTAATGCGTAACTTCACTCAGCGTAACATAAACTAACAACAGAAAAAGATGCGTTCTCAAGAAAGAAAAGGTCTCACTTTCACCACATTCGCCCTTGCAGAGTTGAGAAATGAGGAAAACATGACATAGGAACAGAACTTCTCAAATGGTTTATTTTTGTTGTTCATTTGTGTGTTTTCTTAATTTAGTGACCATTTCTCCATGAAGAATTTGTTGCTCTGATTCTGATTTCCACCCCAACCCAATCAATCACAGTGACTTAATTGCACTTATACTCACCGGCTATCAACACTTTGCTGCTTATTTGTTGAGGAAATACTTAAAGCCCTCTAGCATTAACTTTGATTATTTCCATTATACTTCACAGTCAGCCAACTGTTACCCCTAGTGGAGAGCTAGCAGGACAGGGTGCAAGGCAGAGTAAACCCAGCAGTTCGAGTTACTGCCAAAGACTACTGAAAGGGCATTTTATACAAACAACAAAGCATTTGTGTAGAAAATAAATTAGTGAAATTAAATATAAGTCATGCCCCGTGGTGATGAGACCTACATTGGTTTTATAAAACCACTGTTGTTCTCAGTAAAATTAGTGCAACTACGGACAGAAGAAAATCTTTAGAAAGTTTGCTCGGTCAAAAGCCACATATACTTATCTTTAAATGACTTTATATGCTGATAAATATGAATATATTTGCAGTGTTAATTGAGAGAATTAAAATGCGGGGTTAGAATGAGATGATCTTTGAGGTCTCTTCCAACCCATGCTGTTCTACAATTCCATGGAAAAACTGCAAATTACACAAAGTTGTCATGAGGAAACATAATAAAAGAAATATGATTCCAATTCTGTCCTTCTACCTCTGAATACATAGCAGCAAAATTTTGTTGAAAGCACTGAACTGCAGCAAATAGACCATGCTGGTAAAAAATTATTTATTTCCTTTTAAAGCAAAGTTACCTTTAAGAAGACTTTCGATAAGGCTTCAACTCTTTTTACATCCTCGTGAATCAAAAGCCATTCTGATGAATGTATTGCTCAAAGTCTAAATTCAGTTCCAAAGGTGAAGAGGTCTGTGTAATTTATTGGACAAGTACACACAAGTAGAATTTTCCAAAGTTTTCAAAGAGACTTTCCAAGTATTTTTTCCAGTTTTTCCTTTCTAGTATACCAAATAACCATAGTGACTTATTCTCTAAAACATACACCATGCGTATTCTCAGTGCTTCATTGGTACAAAATAATACTACAACTAATCTTAAGTATGCAACTCAAGATATAGAAAACAGATGCGAGTACAGATGAGTACTCATTGCAAACCAATTAGAATGCCTTTGCAACTTTAAAAAGTTACAAAGTAATTTAAAAAAGAACAAAAGTATTTACAAAGATATCATAATGTATTCATACAAAGTCTCTTTCTGCAGAATTCAGATTTTGTCTGCTATGGTTGATGCAATGCCAACAGGAATGCCTGGACTAAAACATGGATATCCACCTAATACTATAATGCATGCCCTGTAAGTGCTTAAGATTAGTCAGAAATCCTTTGGATCAGGCAAGTCTAAACCACAAACAGAACACGTACATGAACTGACTTTTGCTTCATCTGAAATGCTGTTTGGAAATAGAGTTAGACTACATAGAGTGGTGGGATAAAATTACGCTTTACTCCATTATTTGAGTGGTGTATTTTCACTCCTAATCAGATTGTATGGAGCCCACATTTGAGGAGCGTGCAAGAAGTTGAGTGGTGCGAGTGTGTCAGAGCTCACATATACACACTGTACAGGGCTGTGAGTAGGTAGGGTGTGTTTTTTCTTAGCTAGTTAGATGACATAATCGTTATGGAAGGGATTTGAGTTCTATGCATACATAAATTAGAACAAAATCACCATGAAAATAAAGAGGAAGTAGCAGAAATAACATGGAGCCATTCACACAAATGAATGGTTTATCTTATGATGGTTGAGCTCTAGCTGGACAATGTACAAAGTGACCACCTCTAGATGTTTGGCTGAAAAGGCCATTTTTTATATTGTTTGGGAAAGGAAACAGCATGACGAGGAAGTACTTCCTCGATCCAGGCATGTCTCCAAAACCCCCAACAATGGAGCATTCTCATATTCTCATAGTGCTGAAACTTAGGAAACACTTAAGCAGATAGGGCACCAGAGTTTTTGCTCAGAGGATGCCACTCCCTCGCTTTATGTTTTGAAAGAGCGATACCGAGTCTTTTTCACAACCATAAATCACATGTCAATTGAAACTCCATGAGCACTGGGATTATTTCTTATAAAGAAGGCACAGATTTCTTACACTCTTTTATCTTTATCCAAGAAATCTTCTGTCATTATTTTGATTTCTCTGAAAGTATTTCATATTTAGCAAGATGAAGTTTAAAGGCCATTCGCTTTGACATCAACTCTGCTTACTCTCTTCCCACCATCATAGTACCATCAAGACTTAGAAGAAGTTTGTGCTGTGCTTTTTGATTTTGAAATCAAATTTTGACGGTAGTTGATTATAAGCTTATTTTATTATATAGACGTATACAAATATATCAATGTATATTTAACAATGTAGACTATAAGCATCATTTTCAGTTGTTGATTCAAATGATCCAGCCTTCAGCAAAGCTACTACTGACTTCAGAGACTCATTGCAGATATAGTAGATAGTCATTAAAATGACTACTTTCTTAAAAGGGCACAAGGTTTTACTGACAAAATCCTACTGAATTCAGAGGGCAGGTTACTTAAGGAGTTCTGCTTCTTAAAGTGCATGTCCTTCTAGTCCAAATCAATTACAAATGAAGATTATGAGTTCCTCTGATTTCAGCTGCAGAGACCTATAAGAAGTTAGATCTTTCAGCACAGAGCAGGTGGAATTATGAATGTAACAGAAATAAGTTTTCAGCAAAACAGTTTTCTCTTGCTAGAGGCATGCACATTTGCATGCCCAGCTATCAACAGCCTGATAGCGATTTGTCTTCAGTAGTGCCTGAAAGAAACAGGACCCCATTTGAAATATCCTTATATTTTGCAATTCAGACCAGAACAGATTCTCACCATGCTAACGCGCAACACTGAGTAGAAATTTTGAGTTTTTTGGAAGGGATACATTGTGAAAGGTTCTTTGCTCTTTTTTTCCCTTTGTTTTGGGGGGTCTTGCTGTTGATACTTTTGTTTCTTCTGCCTTCACAACTTCTATTCTATTTGTCTTTTCCTTTAAAAATATAACTGTATAGATAACCTGGACAAGCAAGAAAAAATATAAAGAAACTCTTCAAACTAAAAAAGCAGCCTTCACAACAGTTTCCAAGTCTTCTCACATGCATTTCCCTTCCAACATCTGCTTTGCTTTAGCCAAAAGATAAATTATTTCTACATCATATGCAAAGTTTGAACTCAAAGGCTAGTTTTATTCTCCAGCTTCTTAAAGTGCAAACACAGCACACATTTGTTTACTTTCTTGATTCCCATTCAGCACTTCTAATCTGGCAGATCTTCCCAATGTGAGGTTTGAATAAGAAGGGCTGAGGGGGCCCCTTACCTGTGTGTCAGTGTCAGCAGTGATGACACGCAGCTACGAGCACACCAGCTGACCCTGAATTCACTCTCCCGACTGATGTGCTCTGCAAGGCTGCAATAAGGCCAGACAGTAAGAATAATCACTGGCAAAACTCCTAATGTATCAGCTTGCCAAAGGTGAGCATGACAGTCCTCAACAGCCACTGTACAAAATAAACCTGAAAATTTCAAACCAGATGTTTCTTTAAATCTTCTCTCTCAGCTATTCAATCTCTTACTGAACATTCCACCTTTCACCCTTTTCATGCTCACTGCTCTTCTTCACTACTGCCCCTTTTCAGGCTAATATTTGCTCTTATTTTTTCTTGGGGAAAATATCTAGTATTGAAGCTATCTTTAAAACATCTGTTCTGCCAAGTCAGCCTAGAGATATTCACCAGGGAGAGAAATGTTGGTATGCTCAAGCAGAAGACCAGACAGGGACCTCAGTTTCCCTAGATCAACTCTGCATCTAAAATACGTGGAAACCAAGAGAACGATACTGATTTTTAACAGGAGTGTTTTAATGTGACAGCAACAGATGTGTATTGCCAAAACTGGGTTCACTGCAAGCCCACAATCTATTATTCCTTCTCTTTTATGCAGGAATTACATCTATCATACAAGTGTTAAATGCACTGTTGGAACTCAATACAGGAATTTATGAATAAGAGAGTGTAGAGTCTCTAACACAAATAAGAGGGAAGAAAGGATCATAGTACGAGCGTATGGTTTCATGTTATATTTGACTTGACAGAGGAGTGGTCGTGATGCATTCCTGCCATTCTCTACTCTTACTTTTGACTGCTTTCCTTCTCACAGCCTTCCAGGTCAGTCCAACTCCCACACCCCTTGCTTGCTGTCATTCTCCCACACCCCACAAGCAGCGATTCACACGGCTATGTTTTCTATGACAATGCTATCCTGCATGGACCTGGGCTCTAATGATGGCAACTGAGCTGATCTAATTGTCAGTGGAGCCAAAGAGGATATTCTCACACCTCACAGCCCCTTTCCTTTGCTCATTTACTCTTTCTCTCAACCCCTGCTGCGCATGTGACTCATTGGCAAGCCAGTTCAGTTCTTGAAGACTGGGTTTCACAGGAATTTGAAGCAATCTAATCGTTTGCTCTGCTGGGAAGCTTTCCAAACTCCCTCACTCCCTTTGTCTTCTAATCCTTTCATTTTGTATCTTCAATACTCTCCAATTCTTAGTCCTGTGGACATGTATTCTGGCATATCACCATAACAGTCACACCTTTTGAACAGACTTAATTGACTAAATAGACAGAATCTTTTTTTTCTAATTTATTTTATGCTATCTTAATGAAGTTAACTCACACAGAGGCTGAATATATCCAAGATAAAAAAGTAAGCAGGCACATACATGGCTCAGTAAAGAATGAAAATTAGTAATGGACTTCTCGAAATATTTATTTCAGCAGCAATGAAATTTTGACTGCCTATGTTTTATTAAGCCCTTCACCCACAGAAAATGAACAGGCAGGATAAAGTGAATAGATTTCTGTCCTCATATTTAACTAAATTGGCCCACTTAGTAGCCAAAAGCCAGAGCATTTGCAAGAGTGAGGGTGGAACTAAGCACCTGGGAGCTGGGGGGAAGTGGGACCTGCCCTTTGGGAGCAGCTGTTGTTTGACTGCTTTAGTTACCTTGCCAAAACTTCTCTGAGAAAACAGCCAAACAGTTAAACATCAAATAGCTCTCAGGTAGAGGGAAAGATGCTGAAAAGAGTGGAGAGAATGAGATGCCCTTCTTTAAGGCATATGAACTCTGCTTCCTCTGTAACCAAAAACGCAGTCACCTGCTGGCTACATGACAGTGGCCCTGCAGGGGACTTCTCCCTGAAACAAGGCTCAAACACAGCATCTTGAATAGCAGTTTTTAAACTAAATAATCTATAATAGTGTGATTAATCATGTTCTTGATTATAACTCATTTGGCTTATCAGACTGAAAGCATTCATGTACAGCTCACAGAACTTTCTGAATAGGATGCATGTTCACACGCCTTTCAAAAGGCAGAGTGCAGGTCTCCTTTTTAAGAGCAACTATGTTTCCGCAAGTCTTCCTGTTCAGAAAAATGCCAAGAATTTACCTGAAGTGTAATGCCGTGACTCTCCCTACTTACAATTAACCTATTGATTCACATCAAGTTGCCTCTTGGTATGAATAATCCTCAGGAAAAAAATATAAACTTAGTCCCACAGAAGAAATGCAGTCAGCCTTGTCATGTTGAATCCAGCCTAAACAAACTCAGACTGTGTGGTGTCAAATGTGGAGCTGCATTGTTCTCCTATCACTGTACAATGAGGAGAGAGCCTGACAACTGCATGAATATTCAATGTAGGGTACACCAATCTGACCATATTGCCCAGAGAATAAAAAACCTCAAGAGCCATGAATCCCTGAATCAATACACTTCCCCTTCTTCCTACAGTCTAATGTGGAAGGAGTATTGAGAAATTGCATTCAATTCATTAGGCACTTTGTGGACACTCCCTAATAAAATCTGTGACAGATGAGAGATGCCAGACCCTCTGCCTGTGATATTTAAGAACCACTCTGCTACTCAGGTGTTTGAAAGAGCGCCTCTTCATCCAGCCAGCAGTTTCATTAACAACTACAATTCAGAACAAAGGTTTTTGTATATCTCTAGGATAATTCCAGTTTGTAAAGCTAATCCATTTAAAAATTCTCTTCCTGGTAGCACACACTTGACATGTACTCTTTCAGTTGCTTGCCAGAGGTCCATTAGGCCCCCTAAAAGCCACCAACCTGATGCGTCCTCTTATATAAACTTACTTAGAACCTTTGACAGAAGGCATTAAAGGGAAACAAGTGGCTTACCCCCTCCTGTTCATCAAAATCCACCTTCAGCTCTGTTTCAGTAAGAAACTCGAAAGATTAGGGACATCTTCACAAAAATGCTAATAATTACTATCAGGCAGCATTTACACATGAAATTGATGTAGGTAGTCAGTTATCCTTCTTACTATTGAATCATCAGTAGGTACAGTTACTGCAAGCAAGATTTTAAGTGCTGCCACCTGTTTTTCAATAATGAATTAGTTCCATTTTACCTGCTCAGAATCAGTCTTTAGTCAGAAACACCACCGTTGCTTAAAAGCTTGTTAACACACCACCATCACATACAGACACCAGTTTCCCAATAATACATCACCTAGCACGTAAATGTGCAACTCACTAGTTTCATGTTCTTGTTGTCCCATTTCTTATTTTAATTAATACAAAAAAATTAAATACATTTTAAAACTTATTACATTAAATATATCATAGATTTTATATTTAGCCCAAGTCAATTCCTCTTCACTCAATGCAGTCAGGCAAGGCAAAAGTTTGGACATCCCTGATCTAGTATGTACAAGCATAAGAATACACCAATGTAATTTATTTCGTTTACTGAAGCAAAAATGGCAAATAGTTCCATCTAAAGGAACAGAATCTATACCTGTACTTCGCAGTTTTTAAGATCATTTCCTGTTGCTCATCAGGAAAGCCTACCATCATCAACTGACTCTGTTTCTCCAGCTCCTGGCAACACAAGCTTAATCACATTCTGCATGGTAAAGTGAGGCTATCACAATTTGAGACTTCATGATGTCCATCTCACAAAATACGTGCAAAAGACTTTTAGAAATATGATTTATAGAAGCCATTGTGCAGAGAAGGGAACTGCCTAAATTTACAAATGATGAATGCTGGAGAAAATTATGAGGTAAAGCCATACCCTGCAAGCAGAATGGGAATACATCTGCGTGAAATTGAGCATGGTATTGAAATGCTGAGGTTATGTTGAGCTGATGTGATATGTTTGGAGATATTAACCAAGTTCAGAAATCAACAGAGCCAGAGATAAGCATCTGTGATTATCTGTTCCTTCATCCATCCTGACCATCTTGATACAGAAACACTGAATCCTCAAGTCAGTTTAAGCAAAGGTAAACAATCTCAAAGGACTCACAAGGCAAAAGTACCCATCAAATATACTGGCACTTAGGCATCCCTCCAGGAGAGAATACTCTGCCTTACTCTGCCAGGAATCCTGAGTTTTTGCACCTAAGTCTCTTCACAAAGAACATTGCTTGTGCAAGAAGGCACCTCCTACTGTTCAATGTTTTGCATATGATTAAGTATGCATTTGAAAAAGCATTTATGGGAGCGAGCACTGTCTATTGAAACAAGCTGGGAAATGTTTTATTCTGCTGGGGCTTAGGCAGATTGACTTTGCCATTCAGCACTATCAAGTCTGAAATGATTCTGTCCATAAACAGCAGTAGATGTTCAGTTACTTTGCTACCATTCAACAAGAGCTTTCTAAGATTTATGTTTAAAGCAGCCAGTTTGTAGAAATCTCACTCATAAATATAGCTGTCAGTAAATGGAGTCTAGGCCACTGCAGAACTCTCCTACATTAATGAAAAAGAGCTGCAGATATTCATACACTAGTAAATTCAAGATGCATACTGGAAATAAACTAGCTGCAATGTTTTTCTCCTTTCATTTCCTACAAAACTCCATAGGTGAAAGGACAGTTGATCCTAACAGGCTCTTCAGCCACTGAGGTACACTTAATCCTGAACCAACAAAACCTGCTAATAACTCTTGGCTGCTGAAAATGGAATTATTTTCTGATGACTGGACTTAATCCAACCAAAGGTCAGTAGGAAAAAAAAAATGCTGCCAGCTCAAGAGTTAATGATATATCCCTACCTCTATAAGCCTGTAATTTGCTTAGATACCTATGAGGTCATGTCAATCCTAATGTTTCCAAGTTTGATGAATGCAACCATAAGCCCCTTTTAAATCAAATTACAAATGATTATTACAACTCTAAATCAAGGGAAAGGCCCATCATTTTCTCTAATTGGAAAGAGTAATTAAATTATAATTCTTTTATATCCAGATGCTTTGTATTTGTTCCATTACAATAAATACACAAGGATTATGGAAAAGAAACAATTAATTGTTTATGACTTGAGAGGGTCGAGAAATCAAATCATATTCTGACAGAGCCACACTTCAGCCGCACTTACATTGTTGGTCTTTAACGACAGCGATCTTCATATACAGGATGCAATGGCCTCATTTCTAATTTAAAATATGTGAGCAGACTGTCTAACTGGAGAACTTACAGTGCTCTAACATATTTGAAAGATCTCATTCCATCCTAACAAAACCATCTAAAGCGAAAAGCTAATGATTCAAAGTTTACCAGTCAGTAAGCACAAACTGAAAAGTGGTTAATGCATTTAATATTCCAGTGTGACTTTGCAGCGACTTAACTAACATAAATTGACAGAGCCTTCAAACTGAATCTTGTCAACACCCTAACTTATTAAAATGTCTGCTTTATCTAAACGATTTTTGTTTGTGAAAATAAGTAGCTTTCCAAATATTAAATGATCCAAATGCATAGTCTGTGTGTATTTACTGAATCCACTGTTTAATTATTTATTAGATATCAAATGCTTAACATCTGCTTAAGAAGGCCAACATATGCTAAGACCTTTGACTTTGATATACAAAAACTGTCTGCTGAGTTAGGAATCTCTCTGTAAATTAATTAGATAAACATGAATATAGTATGTATATTCTTTTAAGGCTTTTTTTTCCTTAGAGATAATTTGTTACGCAATCAACAGAGGACTAAATATACTGAAGGGATCTTTTTTGCCTTTGAATTAACAATGTGACAGTTTATGACTTCTAAACTTTTTAGCGGATGGCTTTCACAGTTAGTAATTCATAGTCCAAAGGTTGATTCTTCACTCTTAAGCTGCTTCTGAGACTATTGCTATTACAAAAAATTTTACACATATAACCACCTAGATTTTGTTGGTGTAAATTTTGTAGGCAAGGCCTTCAGCAAGAACATTCTCCTGGAAGGATATATTGTTTTTCTTCCTCAGTCATACACACAAACACACAGATAGTCACAGACAAATGCAACTGATTACACTTGGGTCACAATCATATATTGATAGAAAACTAATCTTATTTATCTCCTCGCCTGCACTCTTAACTTGGAACCCTTCTAAAACATGCTTCTCCAGCTGCTTGCCATTCCACTGTGCAATCAAAAAAATCACTCTCATACAGTAGAGTATGCTACCTATATAAAATTGTTGTGTTTTTTCTCAGTTAAATATAAAAAGCAGTATTTTTTCAAGATAAAGGGAATGGCCACAGCTGGTCTTATATTGAAAGTGCACAGTCTTCCCTCCACTGCTTAGTTTTTTCTCTAGAGATCCCTCAATATACACCCACAGGTCTGATGAATTAAGTTAGGCTTCGCAGTAGAAAATGAGTACCTTATCGACAAGCATGTAAGGTTGTAAATTCTCACTCCTGAAAAGATACAATCTTCTTCCAAATAAGGCTGTGTACTGCAGCATATCCAAGGAAACTAGAGAAACAGACCTGTGCCAAGTGCATCAAATAGTATTCTTTGCCTGAGTAGGGCCCATAGTGACATGCATGCAAAAGAACTCTTGCTTTTTCTAAAAGCATTCCTGAATAAAAACTCTTCTCACTGAAGATAGAGGCCTTAAGGAACATCCTGCATGTTAACAAACATCTTCAGATAATGCCTAGTTTGATGCTCATTTCCTAGTTATTCACTGACTCTCTTAAAAGGAGTTCTTTCACTTCTGCAGCTTAGCCTAAGGAAATCCTGCAAGAACAATGTGTGACTGAAATACACACAGGTTTCCCAAATGGTAGCAAGACCCATTGATGCTGCTCAGATAGCACCAAGACAGCAAGATATAACACAAGCTAAACAAGAAAGGGTCTTGTTAGTATAGAATTGATTTGGATTCAAGCTTTTTTCCTTTCAAATTCTAGTATCTTATGTAAAGTGTCCATCAGGGAAGATACTTAGCTGCCAAACTACATTACCTTTCCTCAAGTGAATCTTGAAGCAGACCTTCATAACTACCAATGCAATTGCTTATTCACTAAATAAGTAATCCTACTGCAGCCACTCTTAGTAATTTATTCCAAAATCTTTCAGATGTTGCGGGTCTTGCAATTGAAGAGACCTTAAATATCTGTTTCCAAAACCAGGTACCATGGCAATGACATAGCTATTGCTTAAGATTAAGTTATTGCTGTAGAAGACACCTAATTTGATATTATTTATGCCTATTCAACTTGTATGTATTCACAGAACAAGTGCACCTCTGAGGATGTCACAGCCTTCCTAGGACTACCTTTGCAAACCAGGGGAAAGCTGTAGGATCCCTACATTACCCAGTTTTCCAGCTGAAGTTATCAACAGGGTATAATTGATTCCAGTATGTGGATGTCTTTCAATTGTACAATAGATTCAGATAATTTATTTCAAGACTGTTAACACCCAACAGATGGCTCTCAACTGTTTCCAAGACAGATTATTTTTAGATCTCAAAGAGAAATAGCTCTTAATCCCATAACAAAATTTCTGAGGGAAACATCTCCTTCCTTTTACATTTCTGCAGCATTCTCGGGTGTCTCTTTTCTAGTCACAGTGTAATTAAAGCTAGTGCTGGTACTTTCTCTAGTGAAAGCATCCTTTATAAGCTTATGCTATTACTTATTGACCTCACTGCACAGTGTTTCCTCAACAAAGAAGGCTGAGTATTTTTATATGTTTCTTTGTATTCACAGAAGGGTTTACGTATCACAAAGCATAACTTACGTATCAGTGGATGTATTTTAATATCTGTCTTCCCCAGAAGGGTTGATCAGTTAAGAAATTTAGAATCAAAGAATCACAGAACGGCCTGGGTTGAAAAGGAGCACAGTGCTCACCCAGTTCCAACCCCCTGCTATGTGCAGGGTCACCAACCACAGACCAGGCTGCCCAGAGCCACATCCAGCCTGGCCTTGGATGCCTCCAGGGATGGGGCATCCACAGCCTCCTTGGGCAACCTGTTCCAGTGTGTCACCACCATCTGGGTGAAAAACTTCTTCCTAACATCTCACCTAAACCTCCCGTTTCAGTTTAAAACCATTTCCCCTTGTCCTATCACTATCAACCCATGTAAACAGTCATTAACTTCAAAAACACCCTCAAATCCACATTTCTTTTTCCATTTCATCTGTGAAAACAGATTTTTTTTGTTGAAAAACTGAAATCCTGTGGATCTAATAAAGTTGTATTTTGGCTGAAACAAAGACAGGAAGTGGAGCATGCCTAACATGTATGCTAAAGAGAAATAAAATATATTTTCAACAACAGAAAATGCTTCTTAAATGAAAGGCTACTGACTCCAGTCACAAAGAAATGGAATAGCCAATTTTAGTTGTTTTACACACAGGCATCCGCATTCAGATATGATATATATTATATATTTTTGATATATTTTATATTTTAAAGAACAAGCAAGGTATACTAAAGATTGCATGCATTAAATAGATTCTATTATACCTTTTTTTTTTCCCCTGAAAGCATAAGTAATTAAGCTCTTGAGCAGTGTTCAACTGAAGTAGCACTTTCTTGAAAACTAGTAAAAGAAGAGGCTGAGCCAAGGTACCGTGCTTCTCTCTAGCAAATCTTCTAATACTCAGTCATCCCATTTACTGTAACCTCACTGATCCTCTTAAATAGAGAATGAAGACTAGTACTTTATTTAAACCTCTGCTAAAATCAGTAGAGGCTCCCACTGGATATGTTTTGATCAGGACACAGGCACTGGCTTCTCCAGACTTTTCTACTGCTATGACAGATACCAGAAGCAATTCTAGCTGATTTTCATTCAGTTAGTTGGGGCTTTTCACAAGAATCACTACAGTGGGTCCTGTGTGGTTGTGCGATGTGCTGAGCAAGAGTGATACACTGTAAAGTGAAGAATAGGGCTGGGAAACTAAAACAGTGAATTATTCAAAAAACAGTAATGTACCATGTTTGCTCTTTGCCTTCTTATGCACATAAATGCTTTTCACAATGTTTGTTCAAATGTTAAAATGCATACAACTATAAACTTTACTTCAGAACCTAACATCTCCAGTTTCATTTACAAAAAAAAAAAGCAAAGCTCAGTTACCCATCAGGCACTTCAAAGCACATCTTTGGATGTTGCTGCTGTTGGTTTTTTGTACAGTTGAGCTATTTGTCTTAAGAAAAAAAAAAGTGGCATCTGTATGTAATTTCCATGCTCACTTGGCAACACTACCTTCTTTTGATGACAGTCTGTACTGTTTCCCTTTCTTCTTCTAGTCACTCCAGCTGCAGGACCCAGATGTCAAACTCAGGAATGTATTTTTCCCAGCAGTGATATCTGATTCAGTTGTTGGCACCTCTGCTGGTGGTTATTCTGATGCTGCCTGTCCACAGCTTAAGAAGATTAAACAGCAGAAAACTTGGTATTATTTCTAAGCTAAACACTTTTTATTTGCCTTTTTATAGGAACTGAGTATTGAGTATTTATTAAACTACCAATTCTATTATTTACTTTATTTGCACCATGACAACAATCATGCAACTGTAACCAGAAAGATTCCAAAACAGCGACACACCAAAAACAACTACTTTTGGTAACTGATGCAATAGAAGAATGGTAAATATAAAGCAACCAAAGGCCAAATGTTAGAGTAAGGAAGATAGAGAAAAGTGATAAAAGAAATTAATTAAAAAGATTTTAATAGCAAGAGACGGTGAGAAAATAAAATATGTTTAAAACAGTCTAAAAACATTCTGCTGTATCTCTAAAAAGTGAATTTCCTTAAAAAAAGATGCAAGGAAGAAAGTTCTTTCAAATTAATAACTTTCTGTAATTTTCATTCTTCTGGCTTTGTGCTGCAGCTTACTCATATACTGGTCTTGAGGACTGAATGAGTCAAGCATCCTCCCAGGAGCACTGGATAGCACCTGTGCACTGACTTTCCTACAGCCTACGTGACAAGTTCATTTTCCTGTGCACAGATCCCTCCACTATATTAATTCTTCTGTGTAATAAATTTAATTTTGGAAAAGCCTCTTTGTCTAAATATTACCAGTTCCTTTGCATTGAGATGCTTGTATAGTCATGAGAAGACAAAAAAAAGACAACATGCCACTCTCATGGCATCGATTAACAAATTGCTTGGTCAAGAACTAACAGCATTAGGCTGAAGGAGCTAGCTCAGGGCTAGGAGAAGGGAGGATAAAGCTATTAATGAGATAAAGAAATGGTAAGTGGTGAGTAACCCATCAGGCAAGTAGATAAACCGCAGTGTTTGGAGATAAGAGAATGTTACTTAGCAGCATTTGTATTATCAGCCCACCTGATCTCTACTTCAAAATATCTGATTCAAGTTGAACCCTGAGCTGATAAACTACACCTAATGCATGTTTTATAGGTTAAGGAACTATGACTAAGAGTTTAAAGATTCAAAATTTGAATATATCTCTTGATCCAGAATTTGAGTGCCAAGTTTGATATATTTGTGAGCAGTTCTTCAGCAGTAATCATTGTTTGTTACTCGACAATAAATAAGAGCTGCAAGGGCTCAGGTTACTAATGCTTCTGCCATTTCTCAAGGTTTATAGTGTCCCAAATTAGGAACAAAATGTAAACAGAAATATATCAATTGGTAATATTCTAGATTAAGGAAAGAGTAAGAGAGTTAGACTGAAAGGAAGATTACTTTTTCAAAATCAGGATTCAGTAATTTCCTCAATGAATAGATTATATTTATTTTGCTGTTCAGTCTAGCAAGATAAACTATACATCACATGTTTATATGCACCTCAGGCATGAAACAACAAAATATACAAGAGTTCTCAAGCATCTAGGTAGATAACCTCATCAATTTTTACAGGACATAGATAAATAGATGAGAGTATATAATCCGGCTGACAAAAACTAGAAACTATCAGATTCAAGATTCAGTCCTCAATACAAGGAGGTATTTCTTTATAATATATTGATCATTTGTAGAACTAAAAGATGCTGTAAGTTTAGAAGTAAATAATAATTGATATAACGAAATTAATGAAAGAAAATTCAACATTGGCAATTAAGTGCAAAGAGGCCATATCTGAACTGAAAACCCCTGGAGGCTGAGAGTATGCAGAGGAAATACTGCTGTATGTTTAACATCTGCTTACACTCTTCCCCATATTCTGGTGCTGGCCAGTGGCAAGACAATGACTCAGTGGCTAAGACAAAACTTTGGTCTGAGGCAGTGAAGTCATTCCTACATTCAGGTTCCAGTTTTTGAGAAGGCTTACTGAAACTACAGGGATGCATACATTCTTACACGTTACCATTCTGATCACACAGCAGTGTAGGAGCAATCAGGAGAAGTATCTTATTGGAAGAGAGAAAGGTACTGAAAGTGTACAGTATTGTAAGTACAAAGTAAGAGCTTCATGAAGCTAGAGAGGATGACTAAAATAAATAAGCAACATAGAAGTTTGAGAGTTCTGTGAGAGAAAATGAAACAGTTTCTTGAAATGCTGTCAGCAGGGAGACCTTCCTCAGATTTGGCTCTAGATAGAAAGCTAAGGAAGATGAAACTGAGGACAGAATATATTTCCTCATTTAGACTGTGGCATGGCTGCTGCATCTTCCTTTTGTCAGGGGGAGTCAGATTTTTTTCTTTATTTGGACTGTTCAGATGCAGCAATGGTTTTCACTTTCACAATGTGAATTTCAGAAGTGTCCAGATATGTACCCTCAATCACCAGTCATTTCTAAAAACGTATTCTTAACAATTTAGAAACATCCAAAAACCACAATTACAAATCACAGCTGATACTAATGCATAGCTAAGGACTATGGCAGCAGGCAGCATCCATAGCTAAGGCCACAGAGATGACAACGGGCAGGCTAGTCAACAACAGAAAGCTATCCAATAGGAAAACAGTGAGAAAGAATGAACTCCAGTGGTTTGGATCTGAAGGTGAAAACAAAAGAAAATATGAAGAGTAATAAGACCAGGCATACAGACGGAGAAGCCATTTTACACCAGGAGAATATGTTCTTTGGTCTTCAAGTCATGACAGGCGCATTATTTTCCCCTCAAAAATATTTTACTCCAGCAGCACGAAGAAATTCTAGTTATACTTAGTTTTTCCCTACATTTGTTTTTTTTCTAAACCTACGGAGATTAGGTGCTGTTAGAGTTTGTGATCAGGGTGTTAGAAACAATCAGTTACACTTGTAAGTGTGAAAACTGAAAATGTTAACATATAAATGGAAAAAGGAAAGCACGACTTTAATTAGCTATTTTGCACCTAAAAGCCAAATTTGTGACACCTTATTAGAAATAGATTAGAGATAAAACACAAACAATGGCATCGAGTTTAGAAGTGCTAAGGGCATTATTGCATCATTCCATTCACAATCACTCTGTAATACATCAAGATTTCCTACAAGTGGGATAAACAAACAAAAAAAAATTCAAGCTTGCCTACATGTATGTAAGCAAGCCAGCTTGCCTCTGAGCTCCGCCTCCTGCACCTCAGTTCCTAGTGACTGGAATTTATTTCTTCCCACATCTACTTCCCAGCTACTTTTTCAGATTGTTTGCATAAAAAACAGCTGTTCAAAAAGTAAAGGCCTTTTTGACCTCTGTAACACCAAGAGAACATACATAGACTTAATCACAGCCCTGGCTTCCAGAGGACCACCAGGTCAAGCTGAAGATGAAGAGATTTTCTTCCTCAGCACTCTGAAATATGCATAACAAGAACCAAACACAACCTGTGTTTCTCAGAGAAAGAACAGATCTTTTTGGTACCCAGTACATCATCTTCATTGCATCCACAAATCCAGGAAGTGGACTCTGAGAATCCCTATGGCACCTCCTTGTAATTCATCATTCATCACAGCATAGTTTGTATATTACCCTAGCTTCAGAGGCAGAGTACAGTCAAAACATCCTAATATTGAACAAGCCAGTTGCAGTAAGAAAGCATTTATAGACAAAGAGAGGATCACGCACTGTTTTTATGTTGGTGTAAAATATATCTTTTGCCATTACTATAAACTCTGATAAAAAGGAGAAAAATATTACAGATTTCATAAACTGAGACTCATAAGGCTGCTCTGCTCAGGAGACTTGAAACCTTGTGTCATGAAGTGTACTGCCAAACGCCAAAGCCAGAAGTGTCTAAAACCAACGAAGCAGACAGCAAACAATGATAACAGAACATCTCCTTGCTATGTGGGTTCTTCTACTACTTACTAAAAAGTTTGACTCTTCGAGACCTTGTGTTCATTATATCTACTGAAGATGCACAGGTCAAAGTCATGTTTGTGTTCTCAGAATGCAAAATTTCAAGGGAATGGAATAGTTTCCAAAGCTAAGTGGGCCTTCATGACATGACAAGACCATCCACCGCCTTTTGCAGGATAGATCCTTGCATTTGGAATTGATTCCAGGCACATCAGATCTGGTAGATCTTGATTTTAACCCAGATGCATTGCTACATATACATCACAGGCTGCACTTCAGAGGAGAATTACACACTGACCACGAGTCTTAATGAGTTGAAGTGCAAAACATACTGTGGAGTCTGTAAAACATTTGACCTGCCAGCTACCACGGTAAGCATAGAAAATGACTTTGTATGAGCAACTGCCACTGCAAAAACCTTTGATATTGACTCTTCAGCAAACAGATTAAACTGTACAACCCTGTACAAACAGCAATACTGGCTGCAAAAGTGTGAAGAAATTTCATATGAAGTTGATCACAGTACGGAACTAAATTAAGTGAGAAATGTGACTTTACCCTTTGGAATAATAGTGCCCAATATCATCATTCTGAACCTGAATTTGATAATAAAAGAACTAAAACCTAAGGCAGCTTCCTAACCTATTCTTCCTTTCATGCCAGAAAGTAAATCTTTTTAAACACTTTTTCTTTGATATAAAAGAGATGTCCTGTAGCTCCTAGATTGTATGAGCAGCAACTTCACTCAGAAGCTTTGCTGTAAAGACAACAGTTGTGACTTTACAAGACACAAGGAAAGGAAAAGGCTATATTTTAACTATGTGACATGAGACAATGGAAAAAAAATCTCAGGAATAGACAATACATGTATCCTTCCAAAATTCCATAATAGTATTTGTTAGAATTTGAACAGTCATGGCATCATCCTAGTAAAAGCAGTTACATATGAGAAACTCCAAGTGGGTAAAACAAGGTTAAAAAAAAAAAAAATCAAGTATTTTAGCACAAAGCTACATCACTGCTTCAGCAACTAGAATGCAGGTAAGAAAATACTGGCTTTTTTCCCTCCTTTCTCTTCTTATGGTATTGGAAAAGATTACCCAAGCACTTTTTCCACTGACAATCAAATTATAATTAGATAGTCTACTAAACCTGATATGTGAAAATACAATGTGATTTTCTTCCCCTTTCAGCAACTTCTCCCAGCCAATTAATACCCACATTCAGGAAGGAATACTGCATATTGCTAACATGCACACTGAGTATCTATTTCAAGCACTAATTTAGAACTGTGAAGAGATTTACATTTTTCTAACTATAAAACTGGACTTGTAATGCCATTGCACGTTATTTGATTTTTTTTTCAGTAGATTTTCCTGAAATACTCAAAACCTACCTAAGGATATGCTCAATGCAAAAAGGATTTTTTAGCTCAAAACCTATTGTAAACCAATGCAGGAAAAAGAAATTCTCCATTTTTTAATTAGAAATGCAGCATTTAAGACTGTTACTGTGTTTAGCATTTAGTTTAGTTTCTCTGTGAGAGCAAACGGAAACACAGGAAATTCCATTTAACCATAAAATGTAATTTTTTTTCCCCGTGATGTTGGTTAAAAATCAGAGCAGGGTGTCCATGCAAGTTGTGAAATTGACATCACTGGAGAAATTGAATACCCAAATGGACACAGCCCTGTGCAACCGGTTGTAGTTGACCCTGTTTTGAGAGGGGGCTTTGGGACAGGCAGTCAGCTGAAGTCCCTTCCAGTGTCAATAATGTTGTGATCTGTGAATGTGAGATGTACCAGCATTTAAGAGATTTTTAAGTTTCCATTCATTATCAGTTCTTTTTCAACAGCACTGAATGCCTAAGAATCATCTCCACACTCTATTAAAATTACACTATTTTGATTCCCAGACTTCTCTTTACCACTAATGAAGCCATGCTATAGTTTCGAACTTACCAACTCTAGCCTGATTTACTCACAATCACTCATTATCCTACTCTTCATCCATTCCCTTCCTTCTTATTTTTCCAGAACAAGACTATTCTGACTTCAACATCTTTCCTCTGATGCAATCCCTCTCTTTACAAACTGTTTTTTTAACAAGTTTTCTGTAAAAATGAACTGCACATGTTATCGTAAGCATTTCTCCATATATTCTCCCTTAAAATATAGAGTTGATTACAGAAATGTATGTTTCACTGATTAGAATCGTGGATGATGATTTTAATATACTTTATAACTTTTATGAAACAGTTATCATTAAGCAACTGGTAGCTCATATCATCTGATCCAGAAGAAATTTTTTAAACAAGCACACAAAAACTTTACCTTTCCCATGCAAATTAAGCACATTCAGTATCCAGTGTTACAAGTCAATACAACCTTTTTATTTTCAGAGGAGTGAATTAATGCTACACAACTGTTGCTGTCCTCAGCTCTTGCCTGTATCAGAGGTATTGAGCTGCATGAGAAATTGTCCTTTCAAGTTACCTATTTGCATATTTACATATTTAACATTTGGCAGGCACAGGTATCATTAGAACACAAATTCCCACTTTTGTGTATGCAAGCATACTGTGTGCAAATGCTTACATCTTTGCTTGCATTCACAATTGCCACTTTGAAAAACACTTCAGCTATTTTGTTCTTTGCTATGATATGGATTTGCATATTAAACCAATATTTGTCATTCTATCAATTCCATTATAGATATCTTCAGTATCAGGAATGCGAGATGCAACTTCTCTAAAGTACATCTTCAGTGAGACTTTCACAGTGACAAGTGGGCAAAGCTCATCAATCTTGTTCTGTGTTTCACAGCAGGACTGTATTGTATTTTGGGAGGACAATTTGCAGGCAAAAAAAGAAGTTTCATAAACATTCACATTCATCATTGCTAAAAATAAAATGCATACACTTCCAAAGGCATTTAATAAACAACACTTGTTTGAGAATTGTATTGTTCCAGGAAACACTTCAGTAGGCCTCCAATCAGGTCTTCTTTTGAAATTTTGTAAGATATCTTTCTTTGAAAGCATTTCAGACAAATTTGTTATCAAAGAATTATTGATACTGTGAAAGAACAAACTTTCTATTAAGTTCAAATAACTGACTCTTTAAAAAACAGATCATATACCTTCCACACAATATGACAGGCAATGACTTTTTGGATAATGTTGTAAATACAATCAAAGCACTTTAGTTCCATTTTGGCTTCTTAGAACTACAACAGAAGAAGAAAGGAACAGCAATTTGCAAGCAGATAGAAAACAAGGCAATATAAATAGAAAAAACAGTTACAGTTAATGAGATTTGTTTTCATTGGAACTGCTGCTGGGTTTCACTTTCAAACCACAGAGTTATCTGCTTTCATTTGATTAGAGACAATTCTATGCAATCTCAGCTGCTTTGATTCTCTCACCAAGTAAAAGAACAAGTGTGTTACGCTTAAAGAGAGAAAACTTTCATCTTAAGAAAATGCAAGAACAAAGGAAGTCGTCACATTTGTATTTGAAGTAAGTAGACAATTGCATTAAAGATAGCGCATCACTATCTGGCAAGGATACTGGTGGAGAAATTCTGACACACACCCACAAGAAATGACTAGAACTCAAGAGATCACCTTGCGAGAGTATTGCTGGGGTTTTGTTCATACAAAACTCCTTACGTCAGATTAGTTTTTTCTCTTCAGTACTTGCTTTTCAGCTTTCCCTTTGTTGCAGCTTTTTAGCACTATCCTACAGTCTCCCAGTGGCTAATGACTTTTCCATCTCCCTCTACGCCATCAGTAGTACTTGCCACCCTTTTGTCTCTTAAACTATTTCATAGATTAACACAAACAGGTGAATTATCAAAGCAATTTTTCAGAAGCAGAATAAAGTTTGAAATTCGCTGCTTCTACTTCATTTCTCTCGCATTTACAAAAGAATATCTGTTGCTCCTGCTGAAAGCTATTTGCCTTTGCCTCTTCCTAGAATCCTGGCCTTGCTCGTTCTTCTATGTTCACGGATTACCACAGCTACGGTATTTGTGACTGTGCTTGTACAACTCATTGGTTGTGCCACTGCATTACATTCTTAAACATGCATTCCTTCATCACCTGATCATTACTTATGTATTAGAAAACCTTCTTATCCTTACTCAAAAATCATACATAAGATACTAAGCATATTTATACTTCAGAAGTTATATTGGTTTCAACACTGTAGAAAGCAGTGACAAAATGTGAAAAATCCCTTGATAGCCAAAATACAGAAGCTACAGACAGCAAACTCCTGATGATCCAACACAATTGCTCATTCAGCCTTAAAAGTCATTCCTCAGTCTGTCTGAAAAGATCACCAGGGCAGCAGCTATTCTCAGCCCCTATCCTACTTATAGGCAGAATTTACTAAGGACTTCAGAATGCTGTTCAGAAGACCAAATATTAATTACAATTGGTGTTTTCTCTATGAAAATACTATAAAGCAAGACCTGAAACAGTACCAAGTTATCAAGGGTTCAACCTCAGAGGATAAAAGCTCAGCTGTGACAGAAGTAGAGTCTCCAGGCCCAGTGTCTAGCACACCCTGTGGCTACAAAGTTGGAACACATCTAATGGGCTCTGACAGCAATTCCATGCAAGCTGTGTCTGAGGATCTTCGGCTCAAAGCATACCACTTCTAACAGGGACCACATGGTACAAAACACCACTGTTGACTCATTGACTCATTGTATTGCATCTGAATTTGCTCCGGAGAGGAAGCAATCATTTTGTGAAACAGAACAAAGACTAATGAGGAAACAAAAAGTTCTTGTCACAAATACATTATGTTTCTAGTAGTAATGATGCTGCTGTACAGGGACAGCAAATATGTTTACTAGACAAAAGAAGTTGCTTCACTTGAAGTCTAAGATGCGATTCCCCAGAAAGTCCAGCTGTTGTTTCAGTTAAGTCAATTTGTCCAGTAAGAGATAGCACTTCTTCATATAAGCTTGACTTAATATTCTCTTATTTGCTGTTTCAAAATATTTTAAGTTAACAGAGTTCACATGTAAAGTGTGTGGCTACTTTTAGTGCACTAAGAGGTTGTTGATTTCATCTTTTATATCATTTATGAGTATGTTATTTTTTTTTACCTTATGCAAAAGCTTCTAATACTTGAATACTTCAAGCTCTTTCCTTTGCTTACAAAGTAATCTACTGTCAGTGGAGACATGTTAAATCAAAGATATGTTTTAACGGGATTCCCAGGCCCTAATAACCATTACTTCCTGCATTCATAATAAAAACAGTGTGAGATGGCTACATTCTCACATATCAAACAAGCCTTCAGGACAGTCCAGTTAAATGATTTGCCAAAAAACTGGTACAAAACTAGCAATTTTCTAAGCCTTTCTCAATTAGCCACGTAGCTTTTTAGAGCATACGAGGTTAAATGCTAATCAGCACTAATGAAGCGCTTGATTTAAATCACTCATTCTGTGTTTTGAGATAACTTGGGTAATTTAAATGAGTTTGAATGATACGCAGTATTTTTTTAAACAGTTAGCCAAACCTTAATGTTTTTCTTTACAACAACATATGGTATAGTCATTACTTAAAGAGTGGTTCTCAGAAGTACACATCTTTCACTATAACCAAGTGGAGGAATTGAACTGGGGACACATCTGCTCATATCTGTTAAATTCTCAACACAATTTCAATCATGATGACACCTTCGAACACGGTAGGCTTTTTCTAATATAGGTGAATAACAGGAACATGATTTCACTTCAACAAAAATCATCTGAAGTTATTGTCAGAGTAAAAGGAAAAAAAAGAAAAACAGCTGCAGTATTGAATCATGTAAACACAATGACAGGGCTGTGTAACACAGGCTCCATGTTATAAAGCTTTCTTTTTTCCTTTAAACTAAGGAATGTGTAAATGGTAATCACTGCAGTTCAACAGAAAAGCAGTTTACAGCACACCCAATAATGTGGAGGTGATCCCTTTTATTGGGGCAACTGAAAATATAAGAAAGAAGTCTTTGAGAAATTTTATTTTAATTTGTTTTATCAGAGCTCATGAGCAGTAAAAGGAGAGAATCAAAGGGTTGCTCTGTGTGGTGCCTCTTGGTAAAATAATCAGCTTTGAAGTTATTCTTTGGATAACACAAGATACTGGGTCAAGTAAGGGGCACCTCCTTAGGATTTACTCTCATTTGACGTGGCGTTGCCAAACATACGTAAATTTTATAGCAAATTAAATGTGAAAACATGTATTATATTAAAGAACCCTATATACACTAGGACTGCTCTCTAAATAACCACACAACTGAGAAGTCGTCAAAGGAAAGCACAAGAGGGTAAAACTGATGAAATTCGGGGGGAGGGGGGAGAAATGAGGGAGGAAAGTAAAATGGAACCTTTGATTCACTGGTGTACTTATACTGATACATTACTCCAGCTGGGGAGTGGCCACTGTTCAACAAGTTATCAGCAATGACAACATAAACAATCAAGAATCTGTATTTAAATATAAAAGAAATTAACTGAGATTTGTTCTTAATCTAATAGCCATCATATTGTGACAACTGGTTTTTAAGAAACACAGCCCAGTTCACGATAAACAGAGCATTCACAATGATTGAAAAATCTCATCATCATTTACTTCATATGTTTTATTTGTTAATTCATTGATTTTATTGTCTGTCAGTAAGAAGAAAAGTTTAAATATAGAGAAAGAAATGGAGAACAAACAAATAAACAGAAGATCAATAATAAAATGAGGAAAAAAATAAAGCTTCTCAGAGCAGCTTACATAAGATCACAGACTTTCCTCCAGAATTTACAAACTGAATATGTTCTACCTTGCACTGTATCTTTCCACAGCACGTCGCAATAAAAGCCTGTATATATTGGAATGATATCTTGTTAAAAGCCAAGGTCTTGCCTAATGTTGTCATACAAATATGATATATTTGTTTGAAGTAGAACACCTTCTTAAAAACACCGGTCAACGGTGTTCTTCTTAAAAACGGTCAATGTATGAACATTCTTCTTCCAGAATAAAATCATCCATGAGTGAACTTACACTAACAGTAAAATCCTCAGAGCTTGTTTCAATATGCTTAATGATCTGTCTCCAATATAGAAGTGAAATTAAATATACACAGCTTTGAAATTTTTGTTTCTTTTGACCTAAGAGTGTTTATTATTTGTGCATCAAATAAAACTAAAAACCCTTCTAATCCTGATCTTTTCTGGTACAAAACAACAGTTATAAAACTGAGATTACTCTGGTTACTTTACCAGACCATAAATCATTTTGCATAAATGTTCATATCTTTATGCATGTTGTCAGGCAATTAGAAAGCACCAGAATTGTTTTTATTGTTTTCAGTGTGTTCAGAAGTTGAGCAGCAACCACAGCAGGATTCTGAGTGCTGCAGTGCTCCCCACTGCCCTCCATTAAAACCCACAGGTCTGGTGAGGTACGCACAAACCTTCTGACACATTGATCAACGCCCCTCCTACACAATTTAGATTACTCAGTGAATATTATTTATTTTTATTCTTTTAAAGGAACGGAATATTTGTAAGAAGTGCGACTCTTTGATGTTACTATGGTCGTTATGGCTTCCTTCTGCTACTTCCATATCCTCATTACTGGAATCAGCAAACTGTGGCTTTTGCTTGACATTTATTTATTACCAGCTGATTCTATTTTATCATCACAATATACTTACAGACTTCATTAACTTAACTGAAAAAAAAAAAGTCTCTCTTGCTATCACAGGAAAAGAAAAATCTACTGAGAATTCTGAGTAATAATTTCTGATAATATTTTGCCAGTGGAACATGGTATTCCATGAAATTCCTTAAATTACCCCAGGTGTCATTTAAAAATTATGTACAGGATATGATACATAAGAATGATAGCATGCCAAAATGCAAGCAAACATAAGAGTCAATAAAGAAGAAAAAAAAAGAAATCTAGGTGTCAAATTCTACTCATGAAATCTATGGAAACCACATCAAAGTGAGTGAGATTTGTATCAAATACATTTTCTGTGATACTTGAATGAAATTGAGTAAGTGTTCTCAGAAAACTATGCCTGGGCAAAATTTAAAAGCTCCACATGGGTTTGCACATGGACTATCCACTGCCAATTAATAATGCACACAGAAAATCCACCCTTGAAATCAGCTACCCAAGCTGGTACATCACAGCTTAATATAGTTCACAGGATGATTAGAGGAAGTTTGTAAAAGGAGAATTTCAGAGTTGAACGTAGGCTCTCTGCTTTGAATGTCTTCTCTAGGCTTCAAAGAAAAAAAACTACTGCTGCATTAAAATGCACAGCAGCAAGCACCGCAACTAATCTACTGCAGAAACATTTTGTTCATTTTGATAGTGGATGGGATTACCAAGATGGAGCAGATCACCGAAGAATCACTTTGTACAATAAAGCTCATACCACAACAAATGCAGCAATAAAAGTGTTAGGATACTTTCAGTCCTTCTCAGCCACAGATCCTTTGACTTTTGATAATGTTTGTTGAGTGAAGACTTTAATGAAAACAGTATTTCAGAACTTCCTTCCTTAGCGAGTATACGTCCTCACCTTAACCTTGGTTTAACATTGTTTTTTTTGTGTGTGGGCTTTTATTGTATTGTGCAGTATGGCAAATCTGATAAGAGAAAAGTAAAGGCTGAGCCCAGTACTATTGTATCAGAATGGCTGAAATATTCGCGCGTCCTGGAAAGGCTGGGAATTTGTGATCCTACTTTCAGAGATAGAATGGATACATGGTTCTTGATTACAGAAAAAAATGCTCCTGCAGTCAGACACAAAGCTGAATTTCAGCTGTACTCTCTGATGAACAATCAACATGGCTCATTTCCTGGGCTTTGAAAGAAAAACTGTTTCTTGCACAACCTAGTGAACTGAGAGTAATAGGAATGATATGCTAGATGACAGCAGCAACATAGAATCTACAAAAAAGACCCTAGATGTCTGCACTTGTGAATTGCAGTATGAATGTCATAGATCAGTACATCGGATGTTTGATCCACAAAGATTTACTTCCTTGAGTGCAGCATATGCTACAGCTGTACCTAGCACAGCCAACTGTTATCTAGATGGTTAGTTCACCCCACACATCCTACCTTTCTAGAAAAAAACAAAAAAAACAAAACCACAACACTCACTAAAAGGCAACAAGAAAATAAAAAGTTAACCAGTAATTTACATTCTGGTTTTCAAAGGAAATTACTTATTTTGTCTGCGTTTTATTAGAGTTTCTTTCATACCTCACAGTGTGAGAAACTGTAATTCTCTGTTAACACATACAACAGAATTTCTCAGATGTAATTTAAAAACCGTGTACAGTTCCTTGAGTATTTTTTGCAAAGAGAGCTTCCTAATCTCTGCCTCCACTACAGAAAATCACACAATTATATAATTGAGAAAAGGTCCAGGCTGCTTTTATCAGAGCAGCCTTTCAATGTTAGTTTCATTCCTGAAATTCAGATGTGGCTGGATGCTGCTGAAAAGTGGCCTTCACACAACAGGACAGTCTTGCAATATTGAAATTGTTCATCATAAAACAATAACAAAACTCTTAACAGTTGCATTTTTCTGTAAGGGCCTGTATAATCAATGAATATACAGATCTTATAATTCTGAAATACACTAGAGACTTCGGCTAAGCAGGTTATCATATCAAAAAGAGAATAAATAAGAGAGTGCTTACCCTTATCCTGGGCTCCCAGAAAAACTCCAAAGGAGGGATCTCCAGAAGAGATCCTTCCACACTGGCAGTCAGCTCTTAAATGGGTCCAGGAGAGGTGCAGCCAGGCTCCACCCCTTCCAGCAGCACAGGTGAATTGCCTTCAGCTGTGCTCCTAGAACTGACTCATTGCTCGTCTCAGGTGGTCAATCAGAGGTTCAGGCCCTGATTCAGCTGCTCCCATATGGGCCTTATAGATCATTTGAAGTTCTTACAATGACCAAGATAAGTTCTCTTTAACCTCTTAAAAATATATTTTATATTTTTATATTTAAAAAAAATAATCCCACCACTAACAATTTTTGGATTGAAAGAAGTTCTCTTTACAGGCAATCCTTTTCAAAACTACTCATCACACACATCCTTGTACTTCTGGTAACTGTCAATGATTGGCTTCATATTAGATGGAATACTGGTCCAGTTGAAAAGAACATTTCCTCTTTGGATATTCAACTAATTCCAACATTTTCTTCAGGGTTTGAGTTTTCACTAAGAAAGCATGCTGCAACAGACTCTGGTGAAAGCTGACTTAGTGCTCATTTTTGGAATCTGATGTTGAGTGTGTGAGTGTGAGAACTAACCAGCTAGATCAGTCAGTTGCTAACTTAGAGTGGTCAGAGTGTCAGTCTTTGAAACAGTTTATTGCACAACTCTGGCAGAAGAATTTAATTGGAGCATTTTAAAGTTTGTTACATAAGAGCAAGGACTCTGTATTTCTGAAGTTAATAATGAGATTTACGATAAATATTTCTGCATGTAAAAATGAATACTTCATATCTATAAAGGAGGGGGAAAACACAACTGGACAGCAAGCAATAAATGTGGGCTCTTCTGGAAATGGCAACGTTTCCTAGGAATCAGCTCATTAATTTTCCCTGGGAGGTATGCAATTGAAATTCAGTGAGAGTTAAACACTTGACTCCCTTAGACTCGTTCAAATCCCAGCTGTAGTGATATTTAGCTAATTCCCAAACTAACTAACAGAAATTAGTCACTTGGCATAGCTATCTAGCTATTGGTCACTGCAATAGATGCTGTCCTCAGCACAGCATTTAATGATGTCATTACAGGAGCTTGCATGTCTTTGCTGGGCTAGTGGCAGCTGAGGTTACTGGCGTGAAAGCCCCATCACCCAGAGTGCCACACGGGGCAAGTAGCTGCCTTAGAGGATGCTTCTCAGTCTCCACAGTAACATCATGTGTGCATATCCAGCTTTCTGCAAAGACTTTCTGATTTCCAGAAGCACGCCTGTTCAACTTGCACAGAATAACATACTCTGTGAACTTGACCATCCTCTCATGTTCTACCAAATCAATGACATTACATCCCTCTGTCTTGTATGAAATAAAATTAGGCATCTCCGGAGAGCCTTACTCTTTAACAGCCACAGTTTTTCTCCCATTTCCTAGTTTACTTCCCCTCTTTCATTCCTGGTGTCCTCGCTCTGCTGCCAGAAATGTCTGAACTGGTGAGCTCACTCCCCCACTCCTTTCTTCCTTTCTCTCCTTCTCTCTTGGCTGTCCACGGGTTTCAATGGGCTCCTGCAGCTACCCAGGCGGACAGCATTCCGTTGCCATGCAACTCCCTGAAAAGAAGCACATGCTGCTGCTGCACAGACAGAGCCTGCCCGTCTGCTCCAGTGATGCTGTGGCCTAATTTCTACCTCTGTTGTATTAGTTACAAAAGGGAACATCTCCATAGAGGAGGATTGGGGAGTACTGAATTATTTGCACTTCTTTGTTTGTTTGTTTTTTCCCCGCTCCCCTGATCGGGTGCATCCTCTTCCATCTCAGGGCCCCTAAAAGTCATGCATGTCTAATCTATGTGCACACATTTGGGACTGTTTTCTGGGCTTTGCAGAATACTGACAGTTTTCTTTTGGCTGAGTTAACAGTACATACTGATATTTGCCAAGTTTTCCTGTAGCTCTCACTTAAGGGCAGTTTTGCACGCAAATTCTCAAGGCAGTTCATTGTTTCCTACCTGACTCTTTATCAGGTGTTGTGCCCGGGTGTTGTGCTGACTTTTTTTTTTAAGGCCTCTTTAGGAATGCAAGCACATCTTTTCTCATTTTCCCTCCTTTCACTGTGCCTTCCTGAGAACAAAGAAGAGCTAACTAAGAAATTCCTTTGGTTTTTCCACAGACTGAAGAGATATCAGTTTCATTCATACATTTAGGTTTGGTCTGCCTAATGTTCTTAAAAGCCAAGGCCATACAGATTCAGATTTTGGGATGAACTCAGCTCTTCTCCTATAATCCACTGCTGCTATTATAGACGGTACTGTTATTAGATAAGAAACTGCAGTCAAAATAATAAGCAATTCTCTTTATATTTATTGATAACTTCCTTAAATTTATTGCCAGCATGTTTTTATGTTAGTTGCCTTTTGTCAGTTCTGTCACCAACTCAGCAGCTCCCTCAATCTGCAAGCAAAGGTGAACCTCAAAGAGAAACTGTGCTGCATTCAGCCTGACACAGTCTAATATTGCTCTGGTGCTCTGAGCATTCCACTGATTCTCCCCTCACCTCTCGGCTGAGTCTGAGTCTGAAGTCCCAGTTCTCATCTACAAATCCCTAATTTGGTTACTATGCATCTAATTTAAGGGCAACCAAGGATCTTCATCCACCAATCCCTAGACTCAGCATTACAGAACAAATTTCTGCCAGCACTGCTACATCGATGCACACTGTGAAAACTTCGTAACCTCCAGCCAACACTGCCGTACCAATAAATGCCTGGTGCAGGTGCATTTATGCCACCAGGGCAGCACATTTGTCAGCTTAGTTTGCACCTTTCAAAAATGTGCCATAACTAAACAGAGAAAAACCACAGTGGCGTGGAAAAACATGGAAAAGGCAGGTGCTCCATAACAAGCAGAGCCAAGGCCACTGCATGTAGACACGTTACAATTAAGGCCCTGTGAGAACACAGAGACCCAAGAAATCTTTAGAACAGTTCCAGCCCACGTGCTCCAGTTCTTCCCTTCACATCTATGACACAGCACTCAGACACTTTTCGTGATGTCTCGACCTTTTGGTGCACTAAGAAAATTGAAGAGTTTCACATGCTATGAAATCATTATATTGTTTACAAAATATTTTGAGAGTTTCTGGAGAGAGAAGTCCTATATAAAGGCAGAACAATTGTAATTGCATAAGTCACACATATACAGCATTACACAGTTCCTCAAACATCCTTCCTCCCCAAAACACACTCTGCATAAGATGAAATACAACTTTATAGCACTAAAAAAACCCCAAAACAACATATCTTAACGCTACATTAAAAATTCACAGTCCCGTTTGAAGTCTAAAAGGGAAAACCTGAAGGGAATCTAAAAGGGAAAATAAGGCCCAGAACTGCATATGGCCACTTCAAAGCTAAAGAAAAATATGAGTTCTTTTTGCCAAAGAGGCAAAGAACTGAAGGATAACAACACAAGTTAATTTGCCATTCCGACACCAATTTCTGACTCACTGCTCAGAGGCAGTCTGTGTGTTACACCAGGTATTTTCAACTCTTGCATCAATTTAAGATGATACTACAATTTGGCTCACTGCCAGGAAGTGGCAAATGAAATTACGTTCCAGTACTTGCACTGCGAACACACAGCTGGCTTCAAAGGGAAATGGACTAATCCTACTTCATTTCCCTTCTTCAGTGTGTGTTTAAAGAGCTTTGGTGTGCTGAAGGAAATGGACCAAAATTCATTAGTTTCCTTCTGATTCAGCCCGTTGCTGTTGGAATGGGAAACAGGGACGGCAGGATCCTACACAATTTCCTTTTGACGTAGACTTTAAGCCAGTTCTGCTCTCACTCGTGCACACACAAATCTGCACTAATGATGCCTGTATTTAAATGCAGCACCTCACAAAGCTGGCTACAATGTATAAAGCCAAAAAAAGGAAAAATAAATATTAAAATGAAAGTACCCTATTTGACTTGATTCCACTGATGTCTTTTGCCAATTGTGAGAAACTGTGCATAACTGAGAAGAAACTCAGAAAATCAAGAGTTGAACTAGAAATAAATGAAAGAAAGAGAAGGGGAAAAATCAATAGAAATTGAAAAAAGAACAGAATAATTTTATAAATGTATCATATACATTATATGCTATTCAAAGAAAAACAACAGCAAACTAAAATACCAATTACAAATGGCTAAACTAAACCCCAGGCATTATTCTGACTTTTTTTAAAATTATCTTGGAGATGATTTATGAAATAGAAACATGAATTTTAAATCAGTTAGCCTGGACAGTAAGTTTTTCCTCTCATGCATGAACAGACCCCTCAGTGTTGTTCTTCAGAGCTCATGTTATATTTACACGAGCTTTTCCAAGGTTACTGGAAGCAATTGGGTTTCAAGTGATTCCAGGCTGTATTCTGTTCAGTTTAAGGCCAAAATATTTGAGACACAAAGCCAGAACGCCCATTTTTCCAAAGCAAACCTAAAACTACCACCTAAGCAGAAAATGGCTTGTGACAAACAAAGGAAGAAAGCTACGAAGTTCATAATAAGATCATGGCTTGAGTTGAATCAAATTGGAACAACATGTAAAAAATGTTTTATCTTTTTTTTTTTTTTTTTTTTTGCAACTGCAGTGAAGAAAAAGAAGCATTATTGCTGAGCTGAAGAGTCTCCCCAGTTTCCACCATCATAATTTAAATCATGAATGGACTTACGACACTGCTTTTCCCTAGCAACTATGAATACATGGGATTGAAGCAGTATATTGCACAGAAAATTATCCCAGACATGGAATCAACTAAAAAGCTTTTAAAATAGAAACACTGTGTCTGAGAAGTCAGGAGCAACACTCTAGGAGAAACTTCAAGCTCTCTGATGTTGCAGAAGACTTTGCATTACCTGCAGAATGACTTAAAACAAGATTATTTTTCTTTGTTATTCTAGGTTAATTTCCAGTCTTTGACCACAAGGCCATAATTTGAAATGCTATTCAACCTACTGTAGAAGGAGTTATATGACATTCATGGCTTATACAGATTGAAAGCTTGATACAGAAACAATGGCATAGCTACAACAATAACACAGACAGTCTGTTCTCTTTGTGTGTGCAGCCTATTTTCTTACTCAAAGGTTGAACTTTGCATCCCCATCTTTAGTTGTAATTAATGAATATTGAATGGCAAGAAATCAATCACCACTTGTAGATGATATCTCATTTCATTTGCTTGCTTGTGATGTGTTACAGCTCAAACATCCAAAGTCAAAACTAGCTTAATTTGGCATTTTTTCCTCATTCCTCTTGGTTAGCATACTTCAAATTGATTGCAAAGTACAAGAGAGTAGATGGTATGCAGACAATTCTATCTCAATCAGATCACTGCATATAACATTTTCTTAATCATTTCTTGTTTGCTGCATTTATCTCTCTGTTATTATTATTCTTGCTCGCTACATGGATTACACAAAAGAGTTTGCTTGTTTGTTTTGTATTCCCTTTGCAAAACCTGCATTGTCCTTCTTCCTGTTTCCTCAGTTTTCTTCTCTCTCATACAGCCCCATCTCTTTTTGCTCCTGTTCTGCATGCATACTGTATTTCATCTGGTGATACCTCAGCATTCAAATTTCCCTCCAAGTAAAGTATTGTGGATAAAACCATTTTCTAAATGTATCTGCACCTCTAACAGAGATAAAAATTTCATTTTTACTGTCAGAAATATTTCAGCTTGCAAAAAATTCCTGTAAAACCTCTTCTTCATTTCTAATTCCTAAGATTCCTGGACTGTTTCTTTGAAAATCAAAGTGAAATCCAAAATGAGAAATGCAGTTCGATAACTTAACCAACCACAGAGACAGAGTTACTATTTACAAATGGGAGTTAGTGTATGAAAGCAGAATGTGGCTCTTGAAGACCTAACAGGAAAAGAAAAGATTCTTTGATTTATATCAAAGATGTCTGTAAAATTTCAAATAGAGAGTACTGAAAATCTGAGGGATTGATATTAAATATTGCAGCAATAGGGAGAACACAGCAACAGAGGAACACCTGCACCCAGAGCCATTTTTGACAGGTACCAACTGGCCCCGTCCGTCTGCAAACAAGACTGAATTTGCTATGGAAACCAATTCAGGCTGCCCAGTGGAGGGTCAAAAGTGAAAGGAAAGGAGTCAGGGGCACTAGGCAGTGTGCATTGTGCAAATGCTTGTGCACACCTCCTGGACAACAAAGGCATGCTGTTCTCTCATCCATGGTTAAGAGGAACAGGGATCAAGAATGCTGTGTAACATTACAGTGACCCTGGAAATAGGTACTCTGCAAATGCATGATGGTTAGTACTAATCATATGCACAGATGTACCACCTGCATCCAACAACCATACTACCTTTTTTACACACCACAAACTAGGGGAAGTTAGATTTGATTATCTGCAAACTTACTCTCACTCACAATTTTAATCTATGACCTGTCAATATTACCCTGACTCCTTGCTTCTCCAGATACAAAATATCACAAACTACCACTCAACATTCTCAACTGAATGTATGGCCTCCTAAGCCATGAAGTTAAGAATTTTGATATTACATTAAAAAACGTATTTCCCAATTCAATGACGAATGTACTTGCTCTAGTAATTGTGTCCAAATGAAGAAAAATCAGTCTTTTTTAGTGGAAAGCCATTTAGAGGAAGCGGACGTATTAAAATCTTCTCCTGCTCAATCATGGATTAAGCAGCTGTCTATTTACCAGGGCTATAGAAAGACTACAAACAGAATCTAGTCTATTATTATGTATTAAAAAGTGAGCTTTATGGATGAGAATGCCCTCACTTGCTTCACTGTACCAGTTCAAAAAACGCAATTTTAAGTTACTGAGAAATGTGGAGAAATCACATTAAATGCTTCCATTATCAGTACCAAGTGTGCCCTCTTATAACTTACATGGGAAAACTGCTTTGAAGTGCAAACCCCAGCATTAGTTTAAATGACTAGAACAGAATGCCAAACGATGCTTCAGCAACACTTAGGAAAAAATATTTTAAATTTACCTTCATTTCTTTGTTTAATATCTATGTCTCTGGTTCTAGCTAAGACAGGCTAGCTGCAACACTTACAAACTTTGCTGATATTAGGTGAAGTCTGGAGCAATGGAGCCGTGCCCACATTAACCCAGGCCAGCTGTTTTTAAAATGCAGTAATGCCTCCAAAGACCACACTGTTGTTTCTACACTATCTCAAAATAAAAGAAAGAAAAATCTAATGCTTTCAGCATACAGTTTGAACTGCAAGAACTTTCATGCATCTTTATTGATGTTAACCTCGTGATCATGCATTAGTTTTTTCCTATATCACAGAATCATAGAATGGCCTGGGTTGAAAAAGACTGCAAAGATCATCTGGTTTCAACCCCCCTGCCATGGGCAGGGTCACCGACCACTAAACCGGCTGCCCAGGTTATTTCAGAGCAGAAAAAAAGAGAAAAGAAGCAAAAAGCAGAATTACTTTTGCATTCCCCCTTTCCTGTTGTTGGTAAAAATTGTCAGTAAGTTAACATAAATGCCTTCTTTATAGTATCCCATCTGTATGCTTTTGGAAAAATCAATCTGGATTTGTTCAAAACAAACTGCTCTTTCAGATGCTCAGTTAAAAATCTTTTACTAAGGTTTGGGTTTTCTTTTTTTTCTTAAAGAAACAATGATAGATATCAAAATGATTTGATATCACATAATTATGAAAATGTTGTATTGTAAAACAATCCCAACCAGATACAGTAACTTGTACCCAACTGGGACTCAAATCTACATCATTTACTGCCACAGTAGTGCCACAAATAAACTTTGCAATCATGAAAAGATGACAGAAGTGCAGTACATAGTAGATAAACACACACTGAGCTTCCTGGCCAATCAGTCCTATGATCATAGACTGATTTGGGTTGGAAGGAACATCAAAGACCACATAATTTCAACCCCCTGCCATGGGCCCACTACACCAGTTTGCCCAAATTCCCATATCCAGGTTGGCCCTGAACACTTTCAGGGAGGGGCATCCACAGCTTCTCTGGGCAGCCTGTGCCAGTGCCCCACCACCGTCATAGTAAAGAATTTCTTCCTAAAGTCTAATTTAAATCTGTTTTCTTTTAGTTTAAAGCTGTTACTCCTTGTCCTGTCACTACACTCCCTGGTAAACTGTCCCTCCCTCTTTTCATGTAGCTCAGGATGCAGTTGGCTTTCTGCTAGTTCACATTAAGTTTTTCATCAACCAACACTCCCAAATCCTTCCCCGCAGGGCTGCTCTCAACCCATTCATTGCCCAGCTTGTATTTGTGCTTGGGATTGCCCCAACACAGGTGCAGGACCTTGCACTTGGCCTTGATGAACATCATGAAGTTTGCACAGGCCCACCTGTCAAGCCTGCCAAGGCTTCTCTGGACAGCATTCCTTCCCTCTAGCAAGTCTCAACTGCACCACGCAGTTTGGTCTGCAAACATGCTGAGGGTGCACTCAGTCAGACTGTGTCACCAACAAAGAAGTCAATGAGTGCTGGTCCCAACACCAAGCCCTGAGGAACATGATTCATCGCTGGATGCCCCCTGGGCATCAAGCCATTGACTGCAACTCTTCGAGCACGACCATCCAGCCAATTCCTTATCCATCAGATGTTCTACCTTTCAGATCCATGTCTCTCCAAATTAGAGACAAGGATGTTGTACAGGACAGTGTCAAATGTTTTGGCTTTGCTATTGAAGTATATTTACATGCCCAATGGCCCAGCTCAAATTATAAACTGGACAGAGGCACACAGTATATCACTGAATCTTATAATCTAGCTGTTGCAGGTGTAACATCTAAGTAAGAATTCAGGAGAAGTTTTCCCTCTTTAAAAAAGAAAAAGATCTAAGGGGAAAAATCAAATTTCTTTCTTTCAGGCTGTATGTCACTATACAACTGTTAGAGCTTGTGTTTAACACTAACCAGTCCAGCTGGCTTCTTTGCTTTCGCAACAGTCTTCATAGCTTCCTTCAGCTGTTTTCTACAGTCTTCCTTTGGCTCGCCATGTTTATAGCACTAGGAGAGGAAGAAACAAAGCAATTGTAAAGCTTGTTAAGAAGTGGTTTATGTACTATTAAAGGTGGCCTCCCCACTTCCAGTTCCATTTGTTCTTCTTCCTTCCCAGAGTGGGTCAAATCTTTCCATTTAAAATCTGAGCACTCTTTAGCAGTCAGATCTCTGAGAAAAGCATCCAAAGCTAAGTCCTGATCTGTCCCAAGCTTCTGAAAAGCTTAGATTAACATTCTAAAAAGCCAAAGGATCACCCCACGGCAGTTAGAAATCTACAGATGTACTGGGATGCAACACAATTCTCATGTAGTCTTCGTACTGGGTGAAGAACTGCTGATCATGGCAATGCAGGTAGCATAGTGGCAGTCTCTAAATCTCAGAATGACTCACCCTACAGAGAAACGTGCCTTTGCAAACAGCTGTGCTATACAAGTACTGCCTATTAACTCTTTCTCATTCGTTCATCATACAGCTCTCCAGTGGAAATTTTAATCCTTATCTATCTGTATTCTTTAGAGCATTTCCTGTTCTGTTTCAATAAGGTCAGCCAGGTTAGTTGACACTCACAGAACTTTGCTAACCAGGATCTGAAATGGATAGGGGTGTCAGTGGTTCAGTTGAGGATGTGGTTTCACATTGAACTTCGGTGTAAATGCAAGTTGCCACAGGAGCTATGTGGTTGCTTGCTTTCTTTAAGAGAAAGTACTTTTTTTCTTTTAGAGAGTACCCTGGACCACCAGCCTCTAACACTTGCACAGGTAGAAAGGGCTACTGCCCTATAAAATATTAATTAATTATGGAAAATTTACATATCCATACATTTTTTCATTTGTAAAAAAGAGATGGAATATCAGGTTAATTGTCCTGTGTATCCGTTACCAGCTGTGAACATACACTTTACATCTTATCACCTATAAAAACAGCTAAGTGTAGCAGAGAAACATCCACGGTAGGATAGAGAACTAACCTAGGAGTTCTGTGTGCACTCCCCACAATTTATAACATCCTAAAGTTCATAAATGTCTACAAGCTTGCTCAACAGACAAGGGTGAGAAGAAGTACAGCAGAAAAAGCAGCTGCAGCTTGTACAGCATACAGCTCACAGTGATGTCCCCAGAACTGGAGGTGAACATTTCACTTAAACACATTGGTTGCTCAGGATTAACATGATGTTCTCCCTGCTCTCTCTGGAAGAAACAAACAAAATGTTTCTAGAACTCATGCTTGCCTCACATAAAAACATAACATGTCAGGTTGGCAATGTGAGATGTTCAAAAATGAAGGCCCAGGTCTTACAGAGATGTGATAAATTTGGCACTGTATATCACTCCCGCTACCTGAATATGAGAAGAACTTTAATTTCTGGGTGTTCAGACCACTCTGAAAATATTATTTCAATTCCATATAAACTAATTAACTTCAACCCCAAATATTACATTTGTGAATCTGTTCTGATCAAATTTAAAATTTCTACTATTTCTGACATGTGAGCCATCCAAAATGACCACCAGTACGGAAATTTAAATGATCAGAGCACATCTTCGTTTTTTCCCCTGAAATTGAAACAAACCACCTGCTTTATTTTAAAACTCAGGAAAGGAAAATCTTATAAACTCAGAATAAATAAAGTCCTCCACAAACAAAATGTTTGCAATTAAAAGAAATTCAGAACAGAATATATCTCTTAAAACAGAATTTTCTGAGTATCTTTGTCTAAAGCCCCTATCAAATAAAATTTGATTTTTCTTACTATGGCAAAAGAAAAGGCTGAAGTCATACCTAATCCAAATCACATCATCCTAGTGAGAGGGAATTATCTCAGTTTACAGGAGAGGATTGATCCTAATGGTGTCTGCCTGAAGCTCTCAGGTAGAGAAAAGCTTGAGCTCTAATGGCAGTGTGCAGAATGACCCATATTGCCTTTTGGCTAAGTGCTACTTCTAGCAGGCTTTAGAAGTTTATCATCACTATATGGTAATTATGACTTTTCTCAGACACAAAGAATTATGGCTTTTATCAGTGGCTCATGCCAAATCTGAGTTCTTAAAAGAAATCAGCCCAAAGCAGGTGCACAGAGCTGTCAGACCTTGAAATTTGTTTTGAAACCAACCACCTGTTAGTGTAATTGTGTGGCTGTTTTTCCTGGCTTATGGGATTTTAGTTCAGCTGTTGTTCTCATGCTAACGCTTATTTCCTCTAGGAATCAGCCTGTCTGTTTACGCAAACCTACACATTTCTATGTGACTGTCTTCAAGCCTGATTCAATGCATACATGCACAATGTCTGCTGTAGCACCTTTACCCAATAATACCCTTTATTTACAAACTAGCTCACACTGCTTCAGGAAAATGTCTGAAAAGCAGCGGGTACCATCCTGTTTGTCACACTGAATCATTTAGATGACTCGACTCTGTTTCTTGTTTGTTTTAGACAGCAACAAAGAACTTGCAGTGGATGATCTCAAAGATCAGATTTTATGTGGGTGCCTGACTCACGTTTTACTGATAACAGAGCACTGTTCCTGCAGCTGAAAGAAAGTTCTTAGTCAGGATTTCTACTGAAACCTCTGATTCTAAACGTTTACAGCTTCACCCAAAGCCAACTTCGGGTTAGAAGTTATCAAAGACACTCGGTGCACAGGAATACTCAATCAAAAAATCTGATAGAAAAATTCTGCCTGCGTGTGAGATAAAAGTGTAAAAATTATTATCAGAAAGACAATGGCTTAAGATGCTTTTTGTAAATGAGCAATGGCGTCTAAGGAATAACAATGGGCTTGCACTTAAGGGGCTAGTCAGAACTGCGGTTCCTTTATGCTCCAGATTGCTGTTTTCAGCCTCCTTTGGACAGGAGCCACCTCAGAAAAAGAATTGGGCACTTGGGTCAAAACAATAGATGAGCTGTTCACAGAACGTCTCCCGGCACACTCGTTCCGAGTCATCCTGCAGCTCCACACTGCCCTCCAGGGAAGGCTGTCACCAAAGTCACGAAGTATCCCTCAGTTTCCCTCAGCCGGGGATTATTCCTCAGGAATACACATAACGCGAGTAAGAAAAGTATAGCTGACGTGAACATATTCAGAAGCTATTTCCTGACATAAAATCGGTAAAAGATAAATTATAAAGATTAAATATTCCACGCGTTCTTATTCATGCACAGATAACTGCTATCCAAACGCCTTTCTCAAGCATCATACAGAGGAAACGATAAACAATTTATGGGTGATAGTTCATAAATAGAAGCAGTGCTGTATATCCAGTGGGCACAGATATTTCATAGTGAAAGACATGATTACTAGGTTTATGCAAGACATGAAATGTGAGTTGTTAGCAGCTGTTTAGAATCATTTTGGGGCACAATAAACGGTTGACGAGATTTATCCTATTTAAATGTATTGCCCATCCCTTACTGTAGTGCATGTTGTCTTGCTTTTATCAGAAGGAATCCTTTCAAAATGGAGAAAAATTGAGAAACTCAGTTGTTTACCATTGTCTTAACTTAAAAAGACTACATCTTTGTGCAGAGTTCTGTTAAAAGAAATCCTGCTTATCATAATCACGTACTTCCCCAAAGTTCCTGTTTTTTTGAGAAGTCTTATTAATTGCAAATGTTGTTTACTAGAGGAAAACCGTGATTGAACTTCTGAAACAAAGAGAATAGTTGCAACTTTAATCCTTTCAATAAGCCTTTGTTTCCCATTGACTAAAAACTTCCTAAAGGAAGGAGAGCTGCGAAAATCCAGGAAGGAATTAGATTTGCCAAATTCTGTTCCTACTTGGATTTAGATGCAAAGCCTTTGTTGCTCATTGTACAAATGTTTGAGTGAAAAAAAAGAATGATCAATGTATTAAAAAATACATTTTTGCCAGGGTTGAAATTTATAAATAGAAGAGCTTTCTTTAACCACTGAGAACTATATATTTTTTTTTCCTTTTTGTTATCTAAGAGGAATATGGGTTGTGGCCTGCTGAGAACCAAACAAGAACATAGATACATAAATTAATATGGAAAGGAAAGATCAAGTGCAACCTCTTACTTACTATAAGCGTGCTTTGTAGCATCCAAAAGAAAGAAATCTTCGAAATCCCTTTCCATGACAACGAGTAATTGCATACTGGAAAGTACACTACTGTGGCAATAAAGCTGAATTCCCAGAAGACCTCTCAGAGACACTACCAATTTGTTTTGTATTTTTTTCCACATGCTCCCGTTAACTCTGTACCACTCTATGCTCTTTGGGTTTTAACTAGCCAAACAACATAGAGTCTAGGTAAATATATTCTCACTTAGTGCATAGGCCACAAGCCTTTTTCATTTCATAGGTAAAAATAACATAATGCAATTCTTATCTCCTTCCCATCAATACAGTTCGTATGTAACTGACAATTTCTTGAAAATTAAAGAATACTTGAGCAACCATTTCTGCAAAGTGCTACATAGGAATAGACAGTGGAAGGTGCTGTCTAATGTCAACTTCTCATGATTCCAGTCTTAGTGTTGTATAGTGTGTGGCCCCAGCTCTTAAATAAAACCATCACTATGTTTTAATAAAAGTATGGCAAAAGTTTGGCAAGGCTCAGTTGCAACACTGAACTGGAAAGGCTACACTATGAATTCCAGAACGGCAGACAAAGAAATGCTATGGTTAACATCATATCCACACTGTTTACTGCTAGCTCAAACTATACAGGGGCTGGTGATCTTCAGAATAAGCAGAAACAAATGCCTCTGGATCCCTAGTGAGACACAAACACCCTTGTAACATTAGTAAGACAGACATACCTGTACCTTATGTTTAGGATATTGCAGGTTATTGCCTAAGTTTCAAGGATATATGGAATATTTACCAAGACCTAAAGATTTTCCTGTGTGTTAATAGAAATGTGTGGAGTACATCCCCCAAACCACCACACAGTGTTAAGATTAGATTAAATTGTAACTACAGAGAGAGGAGCAGGACTTCTGCACCTCAGTCTTCACCACAACATCTGACAAGCTCCCCTCTCCCTTTAAGATAGAAAAAGCAGTTTTAATTTAAACTACAAACTGTGGACCAGGTCTCAGCTTGGCTTTGCGATTCACTATATGCCTGAGGGATAAATTATTTAGCATTAGCACATGGTATGTCATGTCTTGTTACTTAAGTGGACTATGGCTCCCATCCAGGCATCCCCTCGGGGCCCCCCGATTGGCTGCGGGTGATGTCATCTCCATTTGGTAATCCTTGGAAGCCCCAGGGACAGCGCTGGCGGCTGCAGGTCGCCCAGCCCCTCCGCACTGGGCCCGGCTTGGCTCCCGCTTACCACTCCAAGGTTCACTGCAGGTACTGCCCCAATTAAGTGATTTGCAATAACGGTGCAGCGAGACAGAAGGTGCAGCAGATGAGCTGCAGCACTGTCACGTAGTATTTTGTTCCCGTAACTGAAAAGTTGTAATACATTTAGCAAGAGGGAGATGGCAAAACAAGTTGCTGCTACAGACCCAAATTACGTCAAGAATTTGAAGGGTTTGTTTAAACAAAATAAATACTATCAGGAAATTAATAATTTTGTTTTCAGTGTATTGTAGAATTTTTTTTTTTTTTTTTAAACTGGTTTAGCACTGCAAGGCAAAGGAAATGACCCAAGAGGATGAATTCTGGAAAATGCTTCTTCTGAAAGTTTGGCAATGGAATAATTAATTAAAGTGCCCCCTAAGTGGCTATATTTTGTTGTCAGTTAACACTCCCATTAAGTTAAAAGGGTTTTTTCCTTCAGAACCACCTTCAGGTTATTTGTCCACGGGGGAAATACTCATTATGCTATTCATTACTGCAAAGCTCCCAGCATAAAACCAAGGGTTACAGGGTTGTTATTGAATTTTGCAGCAAAGGCAGCGAAATACCAAAGATTGCAGAGTACAGTCATGCAGGTGGTACTGATCCCTCAGTGATGAGGCACGAGATCTGCATCTGTTAGTTAAGGCATAGCAGTGGTTCTGCTGAGCCTTGTGACACAAGTGACATGCTGTAAGAAATCCACGTGCTTTGTTACTGTTACTGTTTAAATGGACTGCATGATATCAAATTGTGTCTTCTGGTGAGTAGGGACGAGAACTAAGTATGGTTTGTCTCTTCTGTTACTGGCTTTTTATTACTTGCAGTAGTGTTTTCCATGAGAAGAAAGGACTCTGTGAAAGCTAAGTGGACTTGTAGCTGTGAAGTATTAATTCTGTGAAACAGAGGGAGAAGGGGAACTTTGCGAGGGGATTCCCACCAGAAGAAAGGCTGAACCGATGCAGAACAGAGCACTGTAAAATAAACAACTGCAGAGCAGGAAATGAGGAACTCTAATCAATACTGCAAGAAGGATTAGTTAGTCAAATGTGCGAGTTCAAAGCTGCAGCTTAAATCAGGCCCGCTAACTCCCTCTTCTTTTCCTGCATAAAATAAACTAGCTCTGGCCATAGCATTCAACAGCTGCTCGCAACTCCGATTGTAGGCATTCTGAAAGCTGGCACCTGCAGCCATTTCCAGCCTCAAAACTGCAGCGCCGAGTTAAGCACCCAGCTGCAGGGAAACACCTGGATTTGCTCTTACGTTCATTCTCCTCAAATGACCAGAGCTACTTTGGGTCTTAGCTAACTAATAATAGAGGACCAGGAGTAGCAGGAAGAGAGGAGCGTAACCTATCAGGTTAAGACGGAACAAAAAAGCGCTTTGGTTCACAAGTCCATCAAAACCCATCGTGTTAGCAGCAGCGTGTCGCCACGCCAGCTCAGCCCAACGTTTTACCTCAGCTCACAAGGCGCCAGATGGCACAGCAGGGCAAACGGGGACCAAACCCACTCGCTGCGCAGCGCCAGTGCCGCGCTCCAGAGCAGCGCGCTTCTGCTGTGGCGTGACAGATTTCAGTGCTGTATGTGGCTGCAGGAGCTGCTGAACTCCGTCAGGACAGCGGCGGATTTGTGAAACGATCACTGTTTGGGCTGTTTCTCGCCTTAGGGGAAGCACGCAAAACTTTCACAGCGCCCGCCACCCTCAGGGACGCCGCTGCCGCTCAGCCACGCTGAGGGACTTCGCGCCGCCCACAAGCAGCCGTTAATCACCAAAGGCTGCAGCTCGAGTCTCGCGATAATCTCGCCGATCGCGCGAAGCACGCGCCACAATCTCGCGGGAGGTTGGCGCGGGCCAGCGGCGCGGGGCCGAAGCGGGGCGGGCCGGGCCGTGAGGTACCGCAGCAAGATGCCGAGCGCCGCAGGTCGTGGCCAGGGCAAGGACCGCCGCCCGGACAACGAAGAGCAGCCGGCGGCCGACGTGGGTCTCCGTTGGGAGCGAAGGGGGGGAAGGGGCGAGCGCGGCGTCGAGATCCCCAGTCCGCTGAGAGTAAAGGGACCGTGCCCGAGCTGGCCGCGGGGCCGGGCGGCGTGCCGTGGGTGGGTGGGTCGGGCTCCGGCGAGGAGCCCGCTTGTTTGTCCTCCTCTCCCCCTCGCTAGGCGCTGCCAGTCGGTGCTCGGCTGAAGTACCTCGCCTCTTTCCCATCGCGCCGTGTGTCCCGAGCCCGCGGGCCTCCTGCGTGTCGCCGAGAAGCGTCGCAGGACAGCAGTACCCGCGTGCCCCGTCAGCAGAGCGCTGAGCAGCAGCACGGCCCGGCTGCGTGCTCACAAGCAGGCCTCTGCTGTAGGGCCTCAATGGCTGCTGCTGGCGTGGCAGGAGGTTGAGCCTGAAGGTCTCGAATCAGCGCTGAAAAGCCGTGGGTTCCTATTTCTTCAAGAATAAAGATAATGGAAATCAGTTCGTTTCACTATAAAGGCAGTGTTGCTTTCTTTTGAAAGGCTGAATGTGTGTCAGTGACAAGGAATTCTCATTATAGAACGCTTCTGTAAAAAAATTTGTATTTAGACCACGGTTGAGCGGAAGTAAAATAGCCAGGAACCCCAGTGAAAGCATTTAGAATGATGTTGTGTGCATTTACTGGGTAGAATAAAATAAATCAGTGGTTTGTTTTATGGAAACTATATGTGGAATTGAGATCTTTTTAATAGATCCCGCCCCAATGTCTACCATAACAGATTTTGTTAGTAGTCTGTCAAGCTTGCTTGTACTGTCATGGCAGTCTGCTGGTTTTCTTGGTGTGCCTGAATATTGGAAGGAGGTGCTCAGCAGTGGGTCTTCTTCCATGGTGCTTCATTACATTTTCAAGAGTAGGCTCTTCATACAGGCATTTGTACTAAGTTCTGTGTAGTGAATAGTGATCCTAAAGTGTGTTTCCTTTTGGAATTTTTCTTGGAGGGCACAATTCTTTCACTTATATCTTTGAGATTACACCTCAATACTGAAATATTTTAGTTATTTGTTTTATATTACCTCAGTTAAGTAATGATTTTGTTCATCCTTTTGTGTGTGCTTCTTTGATGTGTGTTTCTTACCTTTTCTTAGGATTATGCGAAAGAAAGATATGGAGTGTCATCAATGATACAATCCCAAGAGAAACCAGGTCAGTTTGGAAAAAAGTATTTAAAGAAAAGGGTGGCAAAAAAGTTACCTATTGGATATGTTCACTATTTGTTTGAAAAATCATTTACCAGACTTTCTCATTCAGATCCTGCTGTCATTCTTTCCCTTTATTTGAATATGCTTGGCACTTGTAAGGTTGTATTTGGAGTGCTGTGTCCAGATTTGAGCTCCCCAGTGCAAGGAGGACACTGCCAGCGTGATGCCAGACTGATCAGGGACTGGAACACAGGATCTGTGAGGGAGATTGAAGAAACTGAGTTTGTTCATCCTGGAAAGGAGGCAGCTGAGGGATGGTGATCTTGTTACTATCTAAAGCTGCTTATCGGAAGAGTGTAGAGAAGGTAAAGCAAGACTGGAAATTGTGTGGCATTTGGACTGGAGGTCAAGAAGACTCAGGTTGGAACACAGAACACTGTGATAAGACAGAAGAAAAAGAATATCATGATAATGGTTGAATATCAGAGTAGATATGGAGAGAGTAAGGACCATGCCCTACACAGCCTGTCAGTTTTTCTCTGATGCTGCAGGTTTGACTTTCTTGTATTAAATTATTGTGGGTTTTTTTTTTAATGATACACCAAGTCCTGGAGATGTCAGGGTTGGTTGTTTGTTGCTTAGAATAAGTTCTGCTCTGGCTTGCTGCAATGGCTCATTCTGAGTAGATATATTAATATTTATGGGCTGTATTGTTATTCATACCACTGTGAATTCAGAGAATCTTCATTTCATACTGATACTAAATTAGGATTCAGAAAGACTTGTCAGCTAAAGAACAGTGTTCCAGGTCAACATCCCAAGAAACATTAATCTTCACATTATTCAGTTCATGAAACATGAATGAGAAAAGGTAACAGACTGCCTTCTGGTAACTCTTTCGTAGTGGAATGTAAAAAAGAAACATCTTCTTTAACAAGGTAATTTTTTTTCTCCTCTGAATGGTTGTTTTGGTTGGCCTCTCAGAGAAATGCAGAGAATGTAGGGAAGAGAAGCCACAAAAGCGATCATAGGTTGAAAATGACTAAAGAGAAACATGCAATATTGTAGCAGAGCAAGAAAATCGTTAGAGACTGCATTAACAGCCATTATTGAATAAAATATGTTAGTTGTCAAAGAAATGTAACTAAAGTTGAAATTCTGACAGTGTTAGCCAGTTTAATTGCTGGCTTCTGTCTTCTTCAGGTACTCGATTTCAACATGTTTAATTGCTAATAATGAGTTGTTCAGCCAGTTTGGCAAAGTGAAGAAATTCACTGGGGTCTGGAGTGCAGGAAGAAGCAGGAATACAGCTGTCCATACTGAGTGTGGAAAGATAGCACTTCAGCCACAGCGCAGAAGGTGTGATGACAAGGAAGAGTTAACTTCTCAAAGTTAGCATCTTACCAGTTCAACTGCACTGCTGACTGCAAGCTGAAGTCCTGTTGGATCTCTTCACTCTGCACTCTTTTCCAATGGCATTTGGCTCACTAGAGTTTCTGTGAGCTTTGTCCCAGGTGCCAGTTGCACACGCTGTGTCAGTAACTCTGCGTGAGCCCCAAGCTGGACAACTCACATGAAGAATCAAATTCCCCTTTCTTGGAGGAAGTCTTCCTTTGTCAACTGTGTCATGTTCAAAGGAGACGTTCAAAAATACTCCACAGAAAAAAAATATTGAGAAAGCAAATGATAAAAGCTATGGGAAGTAATATGAAAAAGGCAGAGTGCTGCAATTAGGTTTGTTGTCCCCTCAATCCTCATTTTAATAAAACCATTCTCAGCCAATGCATGGACAAGATTGATTAGGCTTTCCATTGGGCATAAGATAAAAGCTGCATTCCATTTCTTTGGAAGCTGGTTACACTGAACACCAAGTAAGGTAATGATAAAAACCAAAATGCCAGGAATACAAATCAGCCCAGTGCCTTCCTCAGGGTTGATGTTCTTAAAGATTCAGGAGCTCCTGGCAGGGAGAGTTCTCACCAAAGGACTCGTGGGAGAGTGTACTCATCAGTCACTTTCTGTGATTGAGTTTATGAGTTTCTGAGTTTATTGTCATTTCACTGCACTCATGAGTTCTTGTTTCTCTCCAGGCAAAATAAAGCTTTTTTCAGTTACAGAGGTTTTGCATAGATGATCCACCCTGCACTGCTGATCTCACACACATCTGTGCCTTTGTTCTTGGCCCACTTCTGTCTTCTAATGCTGGCTGCTCCACCCATCTGCTGTTCTTACTTCTCATTACATCATGTTTTTACAGTCCTTCCTGCTTTCTTGAGGCTGTAATTGCTAGTAAAACTCCCTTTGCTTTTCCCTTTTGTCCATTCAGTCCCATTGGTTTCATTTCTCCTCTTATAAAGCTGCTTTCATCTTAATCTGCTGTTGACTTTTAGGGTTCTTAATTAAACTTATCTTTTAGTTCTTTTATTCAAAATTACCCAATAACGTAATGATGCTGGACTGCAGAAAAACTGATCATACCTTTCAAAATTCTGTGATGTAACTCAGATGAACTTAGAAAAAAGGCTGGTAAGGCAGGCAGAGAATGTGTGTGTGTGTGTAAATGTACAGCCCATACAAGTTTGTGGATTTTTATTTTCCCATTAAAATGTTAGAGCTCTGAAAAAAATCTGTCAGGTGATAAACGTGATTTAAAATGGCAGCGAAGGTGATATGGCATGAACACTGAATAGAGGCTGGACATGTTTGGTTTGATCTTTAATACCTGTGTTCCCACATCTTCATTTCAACTGAAGCACAGTTTTAAAATATTTTTACAGTATTTAATTATCTGTAAGTGTTTATGTGGAAAGAAAGGGTGAGAAGACAGAAAATGTAAATATATCTTGGATTTGTGAAAGAACAAGTAGGCAGTATAATGAGTAAGGTGGGAGAACCTTAAAGGTGAGAACAGGAGGCTTCATTTTTATCAAGGAAAAGAAGAACAGAAACTGAAGGAAGTTTCCTGTGCAGTGAGTTGTATGTGAAAGTATGGAGGGAAGGTAGAAGCTACAGTATGTTGGCTGGACAAGACAAAATGAGGTACAAACAATTGTGTACACTAAAAAATGTAGACCTTACTACGATCCAGCAGCATCTTAGAAGTAAGAGGAAAGAAGAGATTTGGGACTGAAAGGGTATTTTTTTTCTGTAGGGAAGTAAGGTGATGGAAAAGTTGCTTTGCCTGTTACTGAGGAAAAAAAAATCATTTTGTTATGTCTCTTTTTGCATATTGTTTTGTTAGCCTTTTTATGAAAGGTGAAATTGTTTTCAATTTATATCATACAAAAATTTTTGAATGAAAATTGTCTTATTAGTCTTGATGACCAGTATGTATCCAAAAAATATTTAATATTTATAATGCAGATGGCTTCTGAAACACTTGGGAATAGCACCTCATTCTGTCTTTATGCTTCTGCCTGGAAAATGTTTCAAGTTTCTTGTAATGCAGTTTTAAGTTGACTGAGCTAATTTCAACTGTCCACATATTGAACTCTTGGAAGTACTAAAACTGTATTGTCTTTAGCATGAGGTAAAAAAGAAAAAAAAGCATTTTGACACCACTGCCCCCCTTGGTATTTGCAGAGTTCAGAATACTAGTCCTGTGCACAATAATAGGATTGCAGGGCAAGCTGTGACTGGTATGCGGAGACAGAAGGAGGGAGTTCAGAACAGCAGATGGTAAGCTGGGGTAGGCAAACTTGGGAGAAGTTCAGTTGGGAAGAAGTGTCTTAGTAAATTTAGTGTTATTTAGCAACAATGGAGATGTCTGGGATGTAAGATAAATTGCTTGTGCTGTGTGTTTCTCTTGAAAAAGTTAAAAACATTGCTTATTGCATCAAGAAGTCTGTGTATGAGTTGTAAATGAAAAAGTGCAGCTAGAACTGTTGAGATTCTACAGTGTGCTATAAATATATTTGCTGATTTGTAGATACTACAACAAATACATTTTTTTTAGTCTCCAACAGTGTTTTGGCCAAAATATAGGGAAATAGCCAATTCAGTAAGTATGTTTCAAGGACTAATGGCATGTAGCCAGTGTGCTGTCAGTTCATACTGGTTGTGTATAATCTGTAAAGTCTTGATTTATTTACAAAATGAAATTTTCAGTGATTTTTTTTTCCCCCTTTATTATCCAAATTCTTCTTCCTACACATGCACACAATGTTCTTTGCATTTGGGAAATGCACTAACTTGGGTTTTTTATTTATTTTAAATTAGAATTTTACAGTGATCTTCTCCTCACTTACATGTATACAGAGAATAGTCTTCTCTGAGGCATTGCTTGGCTGCATTCAACATGCCAACTTTCACGTTGCATGGTGGGGCAAGGCAGAAATCCCTTAGCTAGCAGAATTCCAGACCTGTCAGACCAGCTAATGCAGTGCAGCACAGTGAAGCCCTATCAGAAGTAGTGCAGTCGTGCTGGGTTTTACCACCCATGAACAATTATAAGTCTTGCTTTTGGTTTGGTGCTGTTTGACCTGCTGTATAAGTTGAACAGCGTGAGCCAATTTAAAACTACTTGATCAAGTACAACTTGCTGAGAGAGGAGACAGAATCTCTGTTTTCAGAAAAAATTGTTATTATGCTGTAGATACACAAAATAATAATGTGAATTTAACATAAATTTTAATGGTGATAGAAGATGAATCTGGAATTTATAGTGAAAAATATTTTCCTTAACCCCTCCCCCATGGTTTTGTAATGTTTTTTTTTTTTTCTGTTATACAGATCGTGTTTTAGTTCGAATAAAAGACCTGTCAGAGGAGAAGGCTGATGAGGTGGTTTGGGTTCGTGGCAGAGTTCATACAAGCAGAGCTAAAGGTGAGAGGCTTCCAGGAATCGGGTGTGTATTTTCTCATTTTGTTAGTGTAACCTGAACATCTAATTAAGCTTCATGATATTTCAGTGAAATGAAGCAAAGCAATTACTATCTGCTAATTATATCTTGCATACAGGAAAACTTTGCCACGTGGTTACTCAGTGTTTGCTTCAACCAGTTATTTTCTCTGCTTTCCACCCACTTTTCCTAAATAGGGAAGAGGAAATATTGTTTTCAGCTGAATGGGAGATGGGATATTACTATCCCACTGTAGCAGAAATGATTTTTTTTTCAATCACATTACAAAATAGGATGTGGGCAACTGTAGGTAACAGTAACTTAAAATGCATATATAGAATTTTTATGCCTTGGATGTTAAAGTTGCAAGATAAGTGATTTTAAGCCTCAGTGGGGATAGAAAATTATAGTTACTGATTTTCAGACAGCCATATTTATTCTGGTGTGTACAAACAGTTTTGCTATATGTTTTCTAATCCACATTAAAATTTCAGAATTTTTACTTTGTTGCCATTATCTGATTGTTTCAGCTTGGTCTTGTAATTAAGAACCATGATCTTTCTTAAGTAAGAGAAAGGGAGCATCCTCTTGTAGGTTCTAAATAGCATGAGCTGTCATATTTGGCTCTCTGACAGCCATGTTTCTTCACGGAATCAGGAGTTCCCTCTGGAGATCAGGTTGCCATATGCAAACTTAAACAGGCTTTGGCCTTTTCAGTTGATACAAGGCACTGACAACTGTTGTGCTGGCTTCAGTTACATTTGGCAGCTCAATAGGGGGATAGAAATACTCTGTCTTCCCAAGAGTTGAAAGAAGAGAGCGTAAGAAAATTGTCATTACAGATGAAATGTAACAGTAGTCTTAGAACTGGAAATAATGTGAATTAGAGACACAGATACCAGATTCATTTCTCTTTTTAAAATGTCATTTTCTTTTTAATTATACATATAGAGATAAATAAATTCCCTTAAATTTCTGCCTGTACATCTGTCAATTAAAATAAGGAGCTGTGTATAGATAGATGTTTTAAATTGTATTATGATCTTTAAATTTAGAGAGACCTATGTGATTGCCTCAGTACTTCTGCAGTGTGGTTTTACATGGAAGTGATTTGTTGCTGTGTACAGAGATGATACAAAGCCAAAAGCTGTGGAAGCCTTAGTCATTGCTTATATTCCACAGCTTGGAATTATTCGGACAGGAGACAAAAAGCAATTTAAATGTTACTACTGCTACATAACTGAGCATTCTCGTGGCTTTTTCATTTGCTGTAGGATGAGAAGTTCAGACTATTGACAGAATGTAGTGTATTAGAGACAGATGTCTTTATGTAGACCTGCTGTCTACAAAAATGGAAGGTTCAGTGTTATTTATTCAGTTATTTATTATTTTCTCTATATGAGATGCCTTGCATGATATGTGCCTTTACTTTAGTTGGATTAAGATGCAGCATGACAACATTCAGCTTTGAAAGAAGCTGTTCCTTTTCACCCTTCACTTTTGACCCCAGGATAGACTTATCTTTTTTTATGAAATAATGATGCCTGTTTTCAGAACTTTAAAACAACCTGAAGAATAGAAGCAAAGGAATTGATTCTGAGTACCAAATGTTCTCAATTTATTGATTGTTCTTGTTCTTCCTTCTTGGTCTTTCAAGACAGAACAATTCTGACATCCAGGGAATGCTGTTAGGGAATACTGTATGCTTGTTTACTTTGGTTTGGGGGGGAAGAATCTTAGAACAAAAGCAAATGTTTAAGCGTGAGACGTAATGTTAGCCTTTCCCACACACTGCGTGGCATTATTCCTACTGCTGTGGAGAGGAAAATCTTGCAGGAAACAGGAAAATCTAGCACAAAAATAGCTTTATTTTTTCTTAGAAGATTGATTTTTGACTTCTAAATAACCAGTGTATGCTTTATTTAACCCTGCCTGGTTCTAACCAATAAACAACAACAAAAAAGAATGTGAACAACTGTAGGAGCCAGCTGTCTCATATAGCAAGCCACTCATGAGGCCAGATGAAAGTTAACTGAAGGATGTGTAAAGAATGGGGTGTTGGAAATTTCAGTGAGTTGTACAAGAAATAAAGTGCTTGAGGCCCTGTTTTTTTTTGTGGTAGTTGAAATGTTATTTCTGGCCTTATTTTAAAGCCAGCCTAAGCTACTGATCACGTTTATCGTTGAGTAGCAGTTGGGAAGTCAGTCTGCATTCTGCCAGGCAGCCGGGACTTCTGTGATATGTCAGACCAGAGTATGGTTTTGTTTTATGGACGCAAAGCTTTTATAAAACAGTATGTTGAAAAGAAGACTGCCACAAAGCGCAGAAGGACTGCATTTTTTCTTTGTTGGCAGATGTCTGTAACTAGCAACGTATTCCTTTTGTATGATAAACACTTTTTTTTTTTTTTGCAGCTTATGCAAATTCCTTCCTGCATCCTTTTCTCTCAAGGTCTTGTGTCATTTGGTACTTCCAAGAAGGGAAATCTATTCCTGTTTGGTTTTCTGTGAATACGTGATGGGATTCTGTGTGAAGTATTCTCTTATTTGTTGTTCTGTGACTAAAAGTTCTTAACTAAATGTCCTTTTGAAACTTTTCATCTTTTTAGACTGTCTCATATAGAAGACAGCATTGGTTTATGCTATAGAAGCCTTGAATAGGTTACTCTTGTTAACTATGAGCAATTACACGATAGTTGGTCTTAATGCTTTTCACTGAAATGCCCCATAAGGATTTTTAAACACGTAGAGATCCCCAAATCTTTTTTTTTTTTTTTTCTCTCTCACTCTGATGCTTTTCCAGATCAAGAGGCGGGGAAGAAAGGAAGCATGTAATGATGGACTAGATTTGGTTATGGCTCATCTTTTTGATGTCTTATCTTGCACATAATAGGCTCTTCTGAGAGAAGTTCTGTTCGCTCCCACAATTTTCACAACTGTGATATTATAATTATTTCCATCAGTGAGGTTTGTTTGATCACTTAACTTCTGTGTGATTAGAAATTATTCTACAAAACATCCTCTTTTCTCATAGAAATGACTACCATTACTCATGAGTCCTTCTGCGATGGAAATATTGATGAGATTTCTAGTGGTTGGGGTTAAGTGCAACAGCCAGACTTGCTTCTGATTTGTATGATAGCAAGTTCCTTCATTTATTTTACTAACTTCTCCACTAATATTTATTAATTGAGCTACATTATAGTAGTCTTCAGCTATGTATTTTTGTTTGAATGCCTAATATTGCACTTGGAATTTCTGACATGTTTGGTCAATTTCTTTGTGTTGCAAGAAGAGAGAAGTACTAATGTTCAAGGAAATAACTTACAGATTTGTGCTTGGTATAGTAAGAAATAAAGAGATATTAAATGTGACATACATCTAGCCTACCCCAAACTTAGCATATTCTGTCTTCTGGAAAAGTTGCGTATTTCATACGTTAGTTTGTTGACTTTCTGTATAAATGTGAAGCATAGACATGTATAGCTCTTAAAGGATCTGTTTAATTTCTGAAGCCTGTAGTTTTCTAATTTAAAGCTATGATTTAATGTTTGCCAGTAGGAAATATGTAAATTCATCTCACGTTAGCTTTGTTACTTACGTGTCGCAGGCTCTGGAATATGAAAATGGTTGTAGCCTGTTTTCTAAAAACATGGTATTAGTTTCATTGCATTTCTGAAATCACAATTGTAGAACAAAGTAAGATATTTAGAGTAATTATGTTAATTTTTAATATTATCTATAACAGTTGTACGTGTTTGCTTTTATTTCTGACAGATTGTATGTCAAATGATGTGTTTATCTTTGGTACCGTTGATGTGCAACTATGTGTCAGGAATTGTTATCTACATGTTTACAAACAGCAATCGCAGTTGGTTTTTTTGTATCAGTGTTCACATTGGCTGCTGGTTGTTTGTAATGTTTTGTAACATTAAGTCAACAGTGAATGGAAAGTCGCTGTCTATGAGGGATGCTGGCTTCTTCCTACTTGCACCATTTTAATGAAAATGTTATAACTTTATGAATCAGAAGTTTGCATTGAAATGGTATTGATGCGTTCTGTCTCATGCTGGTATGACACTGACTGTTTGTTCATCCTCTCTCTGAGGAAGAAGTGTTTAAAATGACCATATTTCCTTAGATGTGAGTTAAGCAATGAATGTGTATTAGAGTTGTGAGCAGAAATAGGAAGTAATTGTAACTGTCACTTAAACAGATTAGAAGGAGCTTTGTTGACTTGGAAATGCCAATTTTAAAAGTCAACAAAGTGCATTATATTCTCTGTAAATCACTATTAATTTCCATTAACTTCCTTTTCCCTAAGCTGTTCATGAATAAATTGCTCTTACAGAAATTTTTGCTCGGGTCTTTTAGATTCTTGTCATTTATCACATTCAATACTCCTTTTGTTCCCCTTCATTCTGAATGTGCAGAGTATTATAGAACGACCATTGTTGGTACAGTCCCTGTGGTGCAAAATCAAGACTATTTCTCTCAGCAGCTTTGTCAAATGAACTCTACAGTTTTAATTTTAGAAGTGCCAAAGTACATTTAACAAGAGGAGAAAAAACTTATTTGAAAACAGTGAATACTCAACACAGTGAGCAGTGCAACAAGTTGAAGTATGATTTTCTTCCGACAGTTGAAGAACAGTAGATATTCTAAAAGTTACAAATTCTAATTTCTGTCTAGGTATTACTTATCTTGGAAGACTTCTCATTTTTAGAAAATGTTTGTTCACAGGTTTCTAGGTGCACAGCAAACTTAGTAGTATTTATCCCAAGGTTTGGTGTGTGTGTGTGTACATGCAGAGCTGAGTGTAAGTATAGCTAGAGTGGGTGGGAAGAGAGAGAGAAACTCATTAAAAGCTCAGCTTAATTGCAGAATTACATTTTCTTCATTTATAAAGACTTCGAGTAACTTGTCCTTAATACACCTGTGTTGTTTTCTTTTGTATTCAGGGAAGCAGTGTTTCTTAGTCCTGCGTCAGCAGCAGTTTAATATCCAGGCTCTTGTGGCTGTGGGACAGCATGCAAGCAAGCAGATGGTAAAGTTTGCTGCCAAGTAAGTAAGCAATTATATCCTGTTGTCAGAGTAAACAATGGTGGGAACCAGGACTCCCAAGGGTTGGGACCATTTTCACACATTAACATCAATGCTTCGTTTGTTTTAAAATGTAGTTATTTAAATTGTCAGTTCACTATTGCATTGAATACATTACACTGACAAAAGATAAAATAGAGAACAGGCTTGAAATTCATTCTGAACTGCTGAAGCAGCATTCTCTCGCCACAGACAACCTCCATTTACTTTCAAGCTGGCTAACAAAAAGTCTGGCAAACTGAGCTTGGTGGGACACTTCATTTTGTGTGATGTTTGTGTGTGTCTGCACACGTTTAGGGTTTTTCTTCTACAAGTCTGACAGACTGCTAATATGTTCTGTAGCTGGTACAGATGCAAGGAAGCTCTATTGCAAGTGTCTGAGTTGAAGAAATGAGTTGTTTCTGTGCACTGAATTAATCTTGTTTATATGCCTTCTTTTGGCAGTAGAAAGTTGTAGGGGTTAAGATACTTTAAAAAATACTTTGATTTATGACAACATTTAGACTTATCAATTAAAAAGGTATTTGCAACAATTTAAATTGATTTAATTGGTTTGTTATGTTCTTAAAGATAAAAAAAAAATTACCTCCCACTGCTTTTTACATCAAGATTGTGCTTTCAGGTCGTCCAGTACTAAGTATGTTTGTGTGATGAAGAGGCTTTTATAATAGAACTTCATAGTCATGTGTAACTACTTGTTCACAAATAGAAATGTGGATCAATTCAGTGCAATAGTATGTTTAACATGTGGCACTTGAGTTGCTTCTGTGTAGTCCTTGGCACTGCTCTCGTGCCTGGGAAGGGAGCCTTTGCTAATTAGCTGCAGAAGTGCTACAGCCTTCAATATATCGGGGAGGGATTCATTATAGTACAGACTTCCAGTAGCCAAGTTAAGAAGGTTAGGATAATGCTTCTGCTGATAAGGTTCAGGGCAACAGGAGTACAGAACCAGCAGTGTTCATTACTTGCTGGTGCTTAGTGTTGGCAGTGCAAGTGTGAAGCATGCTGTTTACAGGTGTTTATGAGCCAAAATGAAGTGTTCTGTTTCTTTGTAAAACAGTTTGTTCTCTCCAGCACTTAGAATCTTTGAAAAGAATTGAGTATGTAGTTTCTCCTCTCCCCATTTCCTCTCCCTGTATGTAACCTACTATCGATCTGCATGCACTCTTCTACAAACTGCATTACAGTGCAGTAAAACAACTCTTACAGTGGTGATGCTTGCTCTCCTATTCTCCAGTTTTCTTAAGCATCTCTGTTTTTCAGTTTTCTTCATGTTTCTTTGCTGAATTTCCTATGTTTCTGTTTCATGATCAGCAGAGATCTGTCATAGTAGCTTGCAAGAGAGAAAGTCCGTCCTTACTCTTTTCTTCTTTGAACTGATTCTTCCACTTGTCTTTTGTGACCTTTTTGTTTGTTTTACTTCTCTCTCTCTCCTTTTTTTTTTTTTTTTTTTTTTTACTAGATTATTATTCTGACAGGTTAAGTGATTTAAACTACACCATGGAGGTCCACAGCTAGCAAGAGGTGATATCTGCAAAGGCAGAGGGCAAAGCTAATAAAATACCTTCTGGTGCTGTGAGCTGTTACATCAGATGGAGCCTTACTCTTAATTTCTTTCCAATTCTCTGTCATTTCCTACTTGTCTTGATGTGACAGACCAAACTTCCTCTGACTAGCCAGATTCATGTCTGTATAGTGTTTGGACTTTTGTGGCAGGATTTGATGTACAAATCCTGATATTGCGGACTGTGATTTATGGCATGCATGCTTTGCTTGTTGTTTGTGCTTCTGAAATGCTTAGATGTTGATGGTAGTGTGCTTTAAGCTTTCTGTGCTGCAGCCTTCTTGGGTTTTGTTTTGAGGGTTACTTTTTTTTTTAAACGCTGTTAGTGCAGTCATTCCTTCCCACCAACAAACCTGCTTTATTAATATCCTTCCACGCTCTCACTTTTTCCAGTGCTTTATCTTTTTCTCAGTTCTCTCTGATGCCATCATTGCAGCTGCATTTTGTCCTTCAGAGGCTGCTCTTCCCTGACTTCCAAGTGCACTTGTGGTTAGCACGTCAGTGCCACCTGAAGCACAATGACAGTGTGTGCTGTGCCTTTGGTTGCCTTCCTGCTCGTTTTCACGTGCTGTGGAACGATGCTGTTATTATTAGCAGATGAAGCTGATCTTCAGCATCTAAAAATAACTGTATTGTTTCTCTGCCTCATCTCCTCTTGTTTCCTATGCATTACGTGAGGAAATAAACATTTAGCAAAGAAAATATTCAACTTTAATACCTTACATTTCATTCAGTTATGGGAACTAAACTTTTTCACTGGCATAAGATGAACTTTGTTTCTTGTGGTGCTTTCGCATATTTGGATAGTGGTTATGGAACTTTCTTTAAAGCAGCTGGTGAACTTCTGCATTGTGAATTTTAAGGAAAAATTAAGGTAGTATAAAAGCTGATTAAATGATGAACATCCTTTGTACAAATTTTCATAAATAATAAACCAGTTCCTCTTTTAGATACTGGCACCTGGAAACGGAGCTTTCGCAACCTTCTGTGGTCTAGCAACAACATTGCACACTCAACTGAAATATTCATATACTGATTTATCTCCATTATCTGAAGAACGTGAGTTCTTTCAGTGAAAGATGCTTCACGCTGGTTTACCACTGTTTTAAAGAGATTTCTGTGAGTTTGACAACAAAGAGTTTCTAGCTGAACTTTAGTTGAGATCTTCTGTATGTTCAAGATTAGTATTCAGAAATACAAGAAGTTAGCAACTTGGGGTCATGATAGATAACCAACTTAACAGGAGTTCATGCAGTTCTCTATTCCGCTCTGTTATTAGGTTCTGAAAATGGAATAAAATGCCATTAATGTAATATATGCCAGTGATTAGATTATTCCTGGAATATCTTGTCCTCTTTCTGTCTGAATACATGTCAAATCAGAGAAAGCTGATAATGAAGTAGCATGCTGAAATAATTTGTGGTCAGGTAAATCTGCTAAAGAAATCTGTCTGTTCTATCCAAGACAAATCAGTACTGTAAATCCCAGCCTGATAGTACCTGTGTGTAATTTCAACTGTTTCAAAAGTGAGCTCTTTCTTTTCTAAAAGTAAATTGTATTGCATCCATTTTTTCTTGCATTCACATGGACTACTATTGGTTGTTATTTTATAACAATTATTTATTCTTTTAGACTTAGTATAGTATTAGTATTGTAATTTGTGCAGTCTGCTTACATCAAACAGTCTTGGAGAAAAAGGCAAGGAAGTAAATATCTGGAGCTGCTTTCACAAATTAAATCATTTTCTACTTAAAGGAAATAAATAACGAAGCTTCTTCCAATTCTTCAGACTTTCGATCAGGCAAATATTGGGATTCTTTTAGAGAGGCCCACAAAGGGTTCAGCTTGCAGCAGGAAGGTGTTGTCATACAAACCACAGTGATGCAACCCTGTGGTTGGAAGAGTCTTGGCTAATAGACGTGCATAGATGTGAGGGATGTAACGCCTCTGAATCTGTTCATATTTATGGTCTTGAATTTTTTATTTTTCATTTTAATGAACATTATAATATAAAGGAACGTTTTCTTATGCGGTGTTTAGCTTTGGACATTATGAATCTGTTACTAAAATAACTCCTTTAAGGATCAAACATACATTCCAATTTGCTTTCAAGTCTTTTGTGATATTAATTGGAGGTGGAAGTGATGGTTGCTTTGACATGTTTTTCTGCTATTTGTTCACTTTTTGTTTTTCGTTTTCTTCTTTGTTACCATGGGGAGAATTACTTTAAAAAAAAAAATAAAAATTGTGCTGCTACTGTTGGGAATGCTTTGAACCATTATGCTGTAGTTACCACTATTTAATTAAAGCATCTTCTTTCTTGTTCTAATTTGAGCTGAAATTACCATTTAAGTTATGTTCCTAGAGTTACCTGTTGGGATCAAAGGAGCGTTTTCACTTTTACCTTGTTCATTTGATGAATGATTATTAGGGATTTCGGACTCTTCCAACATTAGGTCTTGCAGAGCTCAGTTCAAACAGAAGTCAAAATACAAGCTTTTGTTTGCATAGGAGTGATGCAGGTAAACTTGATTAGATGTGCAGTCCAAGTGAGGAAAAGCGTGTTTTCTGTTGATCACATGAAAGTTTAGAGTAGATTATGAGTGTTTGTCAACACAAAGATGTTCATAGACAGAAGAAAACTTGGTAGTGCTACGTGTGCCCAGGCAGTTCTATGCAAATTTGGATAAAGGTATCTGTATAGGTAGGAACTGAGCTGAAACACGTGAAATTATATTAACAAAATACTAACTGATGTTAGAATTTTTGAAGGGTGTTCTAGACAAAGAAATATACTGTTTCAGTTGCCAGAGAGAGGGGGAAAAAAAGGCATATTTAATCACAGTTGCAAAGTTTTTAAGTTTTAGGCAAGTTTGCAAAGCAGTGTTTGCAGCTACAGGGATGTAGAAGTTTCTTCCTGTATTTTTGATGTGATGCAGTTTTGCATATCTTGAATTCTGTGTGTACTCTGATCATAGACCTGTAGTGACTTCACTAACACAGGTTCTCAGCCATGGCATCAGTGGTCTGAGTCATACAGCACATTTACATTTAGCAGTTCTTTTATTATTTGCAATGTGTGGAACTTGCTTCAATATGTTTACAACACTTTTGTATTTGCAGTTATTAGCATGAGGGCTTTATTCAGCAGAATCAGAACTTTGTTTCAACCAACACGCTGCTGTTGGTGAAAAAAGAAGTGAGGGAAGTGGAGAACTGTTTGAGGAGAAAGCGTGTTAGCACAGATGTAAAACTTGGCTTGTTTTAAATATTGATTTATTTGAGGAGCAGAGCGAATCTGTAGTTAGACCTGATAGTGTTTTAGCATGATGTGTTCTGTGCCTTAATCTTTTTAAGTGGTTTTGAACAGCATCGTTTGTGAGGGAGTGCACTCAGCCACTATTTCTCCATGTCTTTCTCGATTTTGTTTTCTCTTCTTTAATGAGATGAATGGATTCTCATCCCCCACTATATGACTTCTGACTTACAGCCTATTATTGGCCTTTGTTTTGTTCATTATACAAGTTTGAGCAAGCGCAGCCCATTTAAAAAACATACTTTCAGAAGTTTTATACATTATGAAGTTATTTCGTAGCTAAGCATATAGAGCACTATGGTGTGTGTATCTTTCAGAGCAGCTGACAAGCTCTGTCACCTGAAAGTATTGCCATCAAACAAATAGTCTAATAATTAAAATGCTGAAATCTGGCATTTTTTTTCAGTTACTTGTGATTCATTTCTAGTGAGTCTTTGAAGTTTTGAGAATTCTATTGCTTGAATTTGCAACTGTTACTTAAACTTCATCACATTTTTTAAAAACGTTGTTAACTTTTATTCAAAAATTCTATTGAATGACTGAAATTTAAACTTAACTTTATGAAATAAAGCAGTTCTAGGTCAAGCCAAAAATCTGTTTAGTGTCTCTTATGGCTGCTACGGATGGTGGTGCTGAGCCCTGGAACAGGCTGCCCAGAGAGGCTGCGTGTGCCCCATCTCTGAAGGTGTTCAAGGCCAGATTGGATAGAGCCCTGGGCAGCCTGAGCTGGTGGGGCAGCCAGCCCACAGCAGTGGGTTGGAACTGGATGATCTTTAAGATCAGTTCCAGCCCAAGCCATTCTATGATGCATCAGGCGTAATAGAACACAGAATAAGCTAGTAGGCATACTGTGCAGCACTTAGTGTTCATATCTCAGTTTCTTCTGGGTCATACCACAAAGGCTTGTTGGAGATGAAAGCCAAGTTTCTCTCAACAGCTGAAAAGATAGACTTCATTGTTTGACTGGGTAAAAAAAAAAAAAGAAGAAAAGTGAGAGAGAAACTAGTTCCAAACATAGATATTTCTAAAAAGAAGCCTTTCAATCCTAATGAGTTTCTTGTGGTTTCAGTGTAGCTGTACAAAAAGGCCGTCAGTTTAGAATATCTAGGTTTTACTCACAGCTCTTAGAGTGACTCTGGGAAGTGCTAGATAAACTAATGGAGATGTAAGTGATTTGGATTGTACTTACCACCAGCAGAAGCTTGCAGCTACTTGCAACTCTGCCTTTCTCTGCTTTCACTGGGGATTAGTGCTCATGAATTCTGTGCATTAAAACATTTATCCTACTGCCTTCTAATTTGGCTTTTGGAAAAAGCTTGGGGTTTGCTTGCCTCTTACTGTTTGTGGCTGCATTATGGGCCTCCTGTTCTGCTTTTGAAGGACTTACGTGGTCAAGTGATGTACATGAAGTGCTTTCCAGTCATCTCAAGGATGCCTGAGAAATGAAAGATAAAGTTAATTGTAACTTACTTTTCATAAAGAGGAAAGAAGTGTTTTCTGTTATTTTGCCTTTTGTAAGCAGGCTGACAAAGAGAAATTGTATCTCCAGTAGAGACACAATTACATGAAGTACAGGATTTAAAACCAGTGATTTTCTACAGTACCTAAATGAAAGTTGCTCTTATGATTTATTTTTCATCTATCACTCTCAAGACTTTTGTTACTGTTTGCTTATAACACACATACCTTCTATCATACTGTTGGAAGATTTTAAAGATGTTACATAAGGATTTAATAGAGTCTTAATGACTGTTAGAGGAGAGCAGTTAAGATGTTTTAAAGAACTGACTTAGAAGCATCTTGCATATTTCAATAACAAGTCATGTAGTTTAAACAAACTCAATCAGTTTTTTTTTGCCCTCTAGATCTAGGACTTCCTTTCAATTTGTTGTTCTGCTGTTCAAGACCCATCTTTCAGATAATTGTGTCAGCTGACACATGCAAGAGTGATTGTGGCCTAGAAAAAGAACTATGCAACTTGTCAGTTTATGTATACACACACAGTGAGCAATTACTAAGCTTAATTATAATTCTTTCCCTTGTAAGTCTTCCATCCCAGTCTGAATTTATTGTGGCTGGTGATGTTTTAGTGACATCCTTTATTCGTTCATTGATTATGTGTAATAAATATCTAAATTCTTAACTCTGTTTTGTTGTTCCAGCAGTCCATACAGTACATATACGTGCTAGTGCTAAGTACTGAATCTTGTGCAGTATGCAATGAAATTTAGTAAGGCTACTATCTTTATTGACAGCATCAACAAAGAGAGCATTGTGGATGTAGAAGGCGTTGTGAGGAAAGCACATCAGAAAATCGGAGGTTGTACTCAGCAAGATGTTGAGCTGCATGTTCAAAGGGTAATTTTTTAAGCAAACTGAACACTGTCTGGGGTTATCTATCTATTTAGCCTGTCTGTCTTTCTGCATATATAAACTTTGTAGTCCAGTACCAGAGAAATAAACTCCTTTAAACTACACATTTCTATTTCTTATACTAAACATGAGATGTTCCTGTTTCTAAAGTATTTGATTTTTAGTATTTCCTGATTTTAGCTGTCACTTAAAATATACTAACAAGTTAATTAATCTCACTGGATCAATTTGGCTAGGAATGCTTGTAATTCTTAGGTGCAGCAGGTACTGTAATAAGAAGTCAGCCACTTCTTAGGTGCAATGAGAAAAAGTTTCTTCTTTTTTTGTGAAGTTACTGTCTTCCCATTAGTGAAATGGAATGGAATGTATTCCCAGCAGAGGTAAAGTACTGACTTGCCAATATGGAAGCTCTTGAAATCTAAAGTTTCCATAGCTTGTATTGCAGGACTGGAGGAAGTGCAGCTTTATAATTTGGTTAACAGAATATGTATTTAAACCTTTGTTTGCTTCTAAAGCCATTACACAGAACAATTCTGCGGAAACACAGTTGCCTCAGCAGTAAAGTGGCTGTTATAGTTCTAGGAAGGTAAATCTTAGCCAACAGCACTGTGACAATGTGCAGATTTTGAAGAAATATATGTGCAAATTGTCAAATGCTTGATTTTTAAAAGAACATGAAATGAGCTGTAGCTATGACAAGGCCTTAGAGCTGGGTGTCTTGCATTCTCAGTGTGTTTTATCTGCCTCATAAATTCTTAGTCTGAAATAGCTCCTTCAAATTCAATCAGATGGTAAGTAAAACAGTACTTGAACAACAAAAAGACTGAGATTCACTTGCTGCAATCAGAACCTAAAATGGTGAAGTCTAATGGTTTCAGACCTGCATTCATGGCAGTGGGCTTGTCCCTCAGGCAGCCTGTACTTGTTCCACTTGATACTTTTCTGCTTCCAAGGGGAAAAAAAATCTTTGAAAAAGGAAGTCAGATTTAAGCGTTTCCAATATTATCATGAGACTGCACCCAAGTCAGTTGACTTTTAGAAGAAAATCAGTTTTCCAGCTAACAGCCTATGCAAACACTGTTTCATGTTTATGCCAGAAATATCCTATTGTAAATCACACCTTCTTTTGAGCTGAGTAGCATGCTATTTTTGTTCTATCTCGCTTTCAGATCTATGTGATCAGTTTAGCTGAACCCCGACTCCCTTTACAGCTGGATGATGCTGTTCGGCCAGAAGTGGAAGGCGAGGAGGTGAAAACTTTGCATATCAAATACGTTTTATTATATCTGTAATTGAAGAAAAGTACAAAAGCCTGGCAGCTTCCATCATACAGCGGCTTTGTTTTTTTGTTATGTTCAGCTTTCATTATTATTTCATTATTAGCTTCCATTGTATTTATTTCCATTATGTTTCTCCAGAGCTGTATTAGAAATTTCTACAGATCTGATTTCTGCTGAACTGCAGCGTTAGGTCAGAACCAGTGGGCTTTTGGTCTGACGTGTTGTAGGCCTTCATAGCTGATTCCGGCCTGTGACAGTGGAGAAGTCGTTGCTTAAGACTTGCTGTTGTATGTTCTTCAGACCAATCTAGAAAATCTGAAGTTAGAAGTATCCCTTGACCTTTATCCAAATGATGTTTTTCTCCAATACTTTCCTTTTAAGTGTGTATATATTCATTATGTATTTTTGCACAACTGTTTAGGATGGAAGAGCTACTGTAAACCAAGATACAAGACTGGACAACAGAGTGATTGATCTGAGGGTAAGGAATGAGATTTGTTGTCTGTTTACTTCCAAGTGTTCAGTTGTTCACTGTCCTAATCCGTGGAACAGTAAAAGCCTTGAATTTGGTGGAAGTGTTTTGCTGGCCAAAGCTGAACAACATTTTTCAATGTGTGAGTGCATCAGAGCACACATATTAGTAGATGAAGTGGATGTTTAGGATTTGGCATATGGCCATGTACACCGTTTTTTTATTTCCAAAAGTGAAAGGTGACTGAATAAGGATAACTTGTAGGCAGTATTTCTTGTCAAATATAGTATTTCATATCCAGAGAGTGTTGTAAGAGTTCAGCTTAGATCCGTAAGATGGAAGTTTTGAATTCAACAATGGGTATGTAGTCAGCTATCTTTAATCTTTTTGACATTATTTTCTTTTGTCTTTTCCCCTACTTGACTCTCCATAATACTGTTTTAACTAAATGAAGAGTATATTTAGCTCTTTTTTTGGTGTATTTAGTCCTGCCTTTGAAGTAATGATAATGATAGTTTCACAGTAACCAAGCTGTGGGTCTGCGAAGTAAAACAAAAAGATCATTTTTTAACTGGAAAATCTGGAAAAGTTCTGGCACAGAGATGCTTAAAGCATTTGAATATCTGATATTATTTCAGCAATTAAAACTACTTGTGCAAATTGTTTCTTTTGGAGCAAAGATATAATGGCTTTTCACTTGACCTTATCATATGTGATACTGAGCAGCTTCAATTTGTGATTACTTTTCAAGACACTCAGTATCTCACTGTACTTGTCTCTTCATCTGTATCTTGAAGTTTTTGATGAAAAGAATTCTCTACTAGTGAGAATTAAAGAATCATCAGCTTAGAGTAATGGTAAGGCAGTGCATTAAATTGAAGGGAGAACTCTGGACTGTTACAAGTTCAAGTGTTGTGTGAATTTCTGATTATGCCAAAAAATTCTAAACAGCACAGCGGAGAAACTTAAGAAAATTATTTAAGTGAATGAAATATGTGTATAATAAGTTGGAAAGAAGTATGAACCCTGAACGGATGGGAGGAGTCATTGAAAATGAAATAACAGTTAAAATACAACCTGAAAGTAATAGTGTGGAAGTAATTAAGATGAGAGCATCTATGGAGTAAAACTTGGGAAGGTAAATAGGAAAGGGGGAAAAAAAAACCACACCAAAAAAACATGCAATGCCAGAATATACACAGGACATGAAACAAAGAGATGGGCTAAAATTCTTGTAGAGTCAAATAGAATTATAGAATGACTTGGATTAGAAGGGACCTCAAAAGGATCATCAGATTCCAGCCCTCCTGCTGCCGGCAGAGTTGCCAACTCCTAGATCACTTACTAGATCAAGTACTGGATTTGCCTGGACGTATCTGTTAGTCTCGCGTGACTCTTCACATGCACATCTCTGCCAACGTAGTCATAGAAAATAAGTTGTCACCAGTCGAGCTGGAGGGTACAACTGGTGAGCTAAGTGAATACTGCTGTAACCTTTCCTAAATTGTACAGTTTTATGTGAGTATTATATGTTCCAGAGCACCATTCATTCTGCAATGCTTGGCCTTTTGTTTTGAGTTCTGAACCTTAATTCTCTCTCTGTATAAAAGACAGACTGAATATATACTGGACTGAAGTGAAACTTGATCAGAATAGTTCTGATGGAGTTGCTGTGATGATCTGTTCCTACTAGTATGGGAGGAAGTCCCAACCACATTCTGTACCATCTAGTTTGGGTTTCCTCAGTGACCTGTTTTTGTTTTTTTTAAGGAAGAAGGAGCTAATTGAGTATCAAAAATAAAGATACTGATTTTTTTGGAGACAGATTTAACAAATGAAATGCAGAGGCCTTTGAGAGGCCTTTGAGAGACTTTGATTTTAAAAAAGAAGTAAATGTAGAACCAAAAAAAGATCTTAATATAGAACTAAAATTAGGTTTGTCCATTTAAATAGAATCTTTGAAGTAGTTCCATAGTGATGTAACTAACTTCAGTAATTAACCAAAGAGTTTGTTGGCTAGGGTGAAATCGTGATAAAGTGGAGCTGTGGAACTCAGATCTTGCATGAAGAAAAGAGAATGGGTTTTCAAAAATAGCATAGCTCCATCCAGCTCTGGTGGATATTGGGGAGAGAGTTTAATTGTAGAATAGTGGAATGAGTATGGTTAATAACAAGAAAAATATAGTGGGGTAAAAAGGGAAAAAAAGAAAATATCCTGGTGGATGTAATGTGCAAAATATTCTACGGAGACCTCAAGATTTCAATTCTTTTGTACTTCTGGAATTCACATATGCACAGTCTTGCATTTTGGTTACTGTCAAATCTCCTACAGGTGTTTTTGAGGGTAGGGATTGGAAGTACTAAAATGCCAAAATCCCAAGCTATTGCTATAGCTGTTGCTCTAAATGCGTTCAAGAAAGTTATTATTATTTAAGGTAGGGGTTTTTTAAAGACCTTTCTGAGGAATGATGATTTATGAAGAATCTATTCCTGATCCATTACTTCCTAAAATACAGATCCTACACTCCTTGGAGTAGAAGAATTGGGGATGTAAAGTTGAGAGTCCTTGTACAGATGAGATTTTGTTTCACGTGTCTGTAGGTGACTGTAAGAAAACTGCTGTTGACCTGAATATCTATTTTTAATGATATAATGAATGTAAATGTATTTTATTCTAGATATGTTTGATTAACTAATCATTTATTGGCACAATTCAAAAAGGCAATTGGAGCACTGATTGTGTTTCTAAATTTCTGCCTTTCTGCTGTGGATAACTGCAGTATTCAGCAATAGGTAGACTTTTCATATATGTAAAAACACCTAAAGAAAGTGTTAAATGATCATATTTCATGAGGACCTGTGGTGAAGGTAAAGCAGTAAAGATAAGCCAACATGTGAAATACTGATTTTTTTGGATCTTGCTTTTTAGTGTATCTTGCTCTGAAGAAAAAATCAATGGAGGTTCGTCAGGTTTCAGCAATAGACCTGGCTGATATCCTTGCTCTGGTTTATTTTTTGATGTCCAGCGGGGTTTTTATCTTAATAGCATCTGTCCAAATTTGACTTGAGTTATATGTGTTCAGCAGTCCTGATTCTATAATTATGTCTGCTAATGCACAGATCTTTGTGACCAAAGCATAGTCCTTTAGAGTCAATATTATCTTGTTTAAACTGCTTAGGGTAGTGCATAACCATTAAAGTGTACTTCTAGTAGCTCATGGCTGTCAGATTGTTATATGTACACTGATCTTAATGCAGTTTTGTCTTGATGACTTGATTACTTTAAGCTTGATTTAATTGTGTTCGATTTGATTTACTTGTTGCAAAAGCTGTTGGTGTTCTGACTGACTTCAAGCTGTAATAACCAGTTACACTGTTTGCTGTACTTTGTAGTAATTTTGTTGTGTTGAAATAACACAGTCCCAAAAATTTCAACAAGACACTTTGTGTTCTCCACTTGTACTATAAAGTAATACTGAATTTGAATGAAACAATTGATTTCAGTCAATCTGGAATGCATAAATTGGTACTGAAGGCAAATCCTGTTGCCTAGCAAGAACTTCATGTCTCATACCTGTGATACAGAATTTGCAAAATTATCTTTGTTATCGAATTATTGTGTATTATTTAAAGTTATGTAGTTGACATTTCCTTGTTTATTTAGCCTACTTTATGTGGGTTAACAAAAAAAACAAAAGTGAGGTGTTAGAACTGTGAGAGGGAAAAGAAGTTTGCAGCTTTGCCTGTTTGCATCTTCATTGGGCCTCTTTGAGATAGGATCTCAAGGTGTGAAATGCCTTCAGTTCTATTGAAATACATTTGTCAGTCTGGCCCCTTATGCGGGTATTACAGTTTACATGCTGCTGACTGTGCTAAATACATAGCACAGAACATAATTATTTTCTTTCATAATTTTCAAGTGTTAAAGTGCTGTGTTCTAATAGTATGTTCCTTTGTTGCATTTATGTAACAAACACACAGGTGAGATGAGATGAAGTTACAGCCTACTCCTGTATTGCAACATTGTTAGCTAAATATTTTTTCTGCTGTCTGTGACAAGGGGTAATTATTAGAAATAATGAGTTTTCCTGTAAAGTCTGTAAGTTTAAACAGCAACATCTAAGTGGCATATGTTTGTTTCAGTTTTTGCTTTGCATTTGAAGACTTTAGTGAATTTGCTGCTGTCTTAAACAAGAATTTTCTGGTATATGAATGGAAGAGTTTGTAAGAGTGAACAATACAGTGAACATACTGAAATGTTGTTGAGGGCTGAGATGTTTAAAAATGTGTATTCATTTTTCACAGCTGCCTTAGTTTGCTGCCTTGAATGGTTTTCTTCAGTCCCTTTTTGTCCTAAACGTTTCACTGCAAAGGACACAATTAAATTTGAAACCTTTGTTTTGTATGGATGCAGAATCAACTTTAAAATCTTTGAAAAGTTACAGTTGCACATAGAATTTTTGAGATCCTCCACTTGTCTGCACTGCACGCTGACAGTTGGAGTTGTTTAGGAGCTGATCTGAGATCATGTGGGCCTGTCTAATTCTTACAGGGAGGCCACAGTGTCACAGATATTCAATGCTTGTTGGCAGTCTCTGAATGGATGGGCACTGAAGCTCTGTTAGCTTTGGTAGTAAGAAGAGTGGTTTTGTCAGGTCTAATTTGAGGTACAGAGGATGGCAGCTGCTTCTTTGCATCCTCACTAAAGCAGGGGGGGAGATGCTAGCTCACAAACTGTTGTTAGTAGGTATATATTAGTTGTCGACTCTGCACACTTTCAGACTTCATAGCAAGTAATTGCTTTCAGATTGAAATACCATTTCTTTTGTTCACTAGAGTGTGTATTTTAGGACTACATTCTTACCTACTCAGGCATCAAACTGGTGTTGGTTCATCAGAAGGACAAGGAGTCACTGTCACTACTTCACTTCAAATGAATGTTGTGCAATTTTTTCTTACCATTTTTTGAAGTTGATCGAGTTTATCAAAAGCCATTCTGGTAAACCTAAATGTGACTGGATAATCTGAAGTCTCTTCACGTTTCTAGGTAGGAGATGGGTTGAAAAAGCAACAACAAAAACGTATATATGTGTGCATATGAGTAGAAGTATGTGTCTATCTGTGGCTTTGAATTGGTGGGGCATTTTGGTGTAGCGCTGCCAAATCATATAAAGAACTGGAGCTAAGTTTCTTATCCTGGCGTATGGTTGACCCTGCAACATCTGTGGAAGAATGGTGAGAGTTCGAGGGTACTTTTGTATTTGTTGCTCATAACCTCTTCTCCTTAATTTTGAAACTAGTGGGAATAGTGGCTGTGGTTACTGCTGTCAGACAGTGAGAACTGCTGGCAGTTATTTACTGATCTCAACCACTTGTGCTCTGTAGTACTTTGTCTGCTCTAATTGCAAATCATTCCAAATTACTACAAATCTGCAGTATTAAAAATGTTTTCTCTTTCAGTTTTTCAGCTAGGGAATATTTTTCATCTTCCGGAGATGTTGAATGTAGCTTTGTTTCAACATATTCACTGGCGGACTGTCTAAATTTGGGTGCTTATATACTGTTTTGACTGGGTTTTTTGTTTTGTGGTTTGGTAAGAGTCATGTGAAAAAGCCCACGAGGTTCTCTTTACCCTGAGAGAAAAGCTGGATACCTTTCAGAAAAGAGAAGTAAACAGTGCTGTGACGCAGGTTGTCGTAAAGAAACGTTGTCTTAGTTTTCTTATGAGAACTTGCTGGTTTTTAGGTGTGCTTGTGGGTTGCTGACTGCCAGTTCTTAAACACTGCAAGCACAAAATCAGATATGAGTTCAGTGCTGATGTATTGTGATGTTTTCAGCATCTGCCACAGCTGCTTGCTTTTTTTTCTTCACACTAAAACCCAAGTGTGTTACAGGAACATTGAGCACAGGTAGCTGTTAACCAGATAAGTGACTTAACTGTGTCACATACATCAGCAAATAAAACCTGAATTGGTGAGTTTTTTGGCCAAATGTGTATCTGGAATAAATGTTGAAAAGCAATTTGTAGTCTGTATGATCAGAAGTTATGTGAATGGTTGTAAATGCTGCTGAGCTTTCACACACACTTTTGAGATCGTTTTTGTGGCCCCAGTTTAGGTAGTTAGCATAGGGCTGTGTTTTGTACATGAAGAACATTGCATTTCCTACTTCTTTAGTAGGCACAAACATTCTGACCTCGTACAAACTGTGGGCTTTGCTGTTATGCATTGTGTATTACTGCAGTGGTTCTAGTTCAGTGTGCTGAAAGGTTTGTAATAGATTTAGTCGTCTTACTCATTTTCTTACTGTGAGATCTGTATTTTCAGAAGCAAAACTTACAAATCAGTGACTGGTTAAATGTTGGGTTGACTGAAGCATATCCTTAATAACTGAATGTGCTGCAAATTGAAATGAGGAATTTTTGTTGCTTCCTTTGCTGTTTTTTCTCTTTTCTTTTTTTTTTGTATTGTTTATTTTCTGTAATAAATAATTATGTGTGCATTTTTCTCTGTTCAGGCAAATACAAAAGCCAAGTATTCCTAAGAGAAGAGATGTATCCTCCCAGCTGTCCATAAGAAGTAACAGAGTGGGGAAGAGTTAAACTAACTTAGGTTTCATTATTTTTTTTCCCTTACAGACTTCCACCAGTCAAGCAGTCTTCTGTCTTCAGTCTGGTATTTGTCAGCTTTTTAGAGAAACTCTCATTCGCAAGGGATTTGTGGAAATTCAGACCCCCAAAATCATTTCAGGTAACGTATTTTTGATCCAGAAGCTTCAGATCTGCTGCTTTTATATTTGCTCAGTGAACCTATCTGACAAATGTTTTTTTTTCTTTTAGAAACTATTTCTAATTCTGATACAACGTAGCAAACAAAGCGCGTCTCAAGGTTGTTCTTTATTCTTCTCCTGACTTCAAGTGTTGAAAGAACAAGACAAATGCTGTTTACACCTGATTTTTGTACTCTGCAGTGCATTTAAAGCTTTAATTTAGTTAAACACGAAATGCTTGATGATATGCATTTTTCTTCAGTGAGGATTTTATACCTCTGTATTTATATTTTTGAAGACACCTCTTGATTGAGCTAAAACTAGGACTTTTTAACAAAGTACATGCAAGCAACTATTCTTACAACATGGAAAATGTCATTAATCTGTAAGATTAGGTAACTTTTCCTACAGATGCTGGTGAAATAGCACGAAGGCTCCCAAGTAGTTTATTTGTGTAGCACCTTTGAGGAAGTGTGCTGCTCTTTCTGTACAGTGTACTATTGAAAGCAAGCAAGCATCCTATTTTTTGAAGGAGAGAATTTGACAAGTTTTGCAGAATTAGCAAGTGGATGCAGTTCTTTACTAAATTTCAAATTTTCATGTTATAGCTGTTTTACAAGTTGAGATTTTCAGTGTTAACCTCTATTCACAACTGAGTAGTCAGTGATGTTATTTCAGTGGGAGTAGTGGTAATTAAAGAGAAGGAAGATTAATTGCAGTGGAATTGTCAGTAATTATAAGTAGCACATAGTGTTATCGTAAGAATCTTTAACAACTATGAATTACTGTTTCACTCTGACGTGTTTTTATAAGTATGGTAGGCAACTTCACTGTCATTTCATACACTGGGAACTGTGCAGTGAATTTTGGTAGGCTGTTTACTATGAGGGATTCATTCAAAGTGGGAGCATGTGTTCTTGGCTAGCATTCTTTCAGTGACTATGATAATTGTCTCAAACTGGGAGATAGCTTTGTATCCTTGGCAAATGTCCTCTAGTAAATCCAGGTTTGTATCTGAGATCTATTAGTGCTTTCAGACACTTCAGATGTTTGCCCAGTCCTCTGCTGGAGAGACAGTCCTGGAAAAACAGGAAGTGTGCTTTGATCTTGGTCTCTGCAATTAACTGTCTTTGAAGCTTACATCACTGATAAAGATTTGTTTCCACAGAAATGGTGGACTGCAAGTAGATGTGGTGGTACAAACACGCATTCTCTGCTGCCTTCACCCTAAAGCGTAGGATGGCTGGGAATATTAACATTTCTAGCTACCCCAATTCAATTTGCAGGTTTGCAAGACAGTGTCTGATAGTCCTGAGCCACAAAACTTGCCTTGGCATTAATGCTGCAAATTTATCTTTTTCTTTTAACGTGTTTTTTTCCTTATCTTTCAATATAAAAGTCTGTCAGTCTACCTCTAACTTTTTTTTTTAATATTTCATTTTAATAACCACTGTAAGCTTTGCTTTTCAGCTGCCAGCGAAGGAGGAGCCAATGTGTTTACTGTATCATACTTCAAAAGCAGCGCCTACCTGGCTCAATCCCCACAGCTGTACAAGCAGATGTGTATATGTGCTGACTTTGAGAAAGTTTTTTGTGTTGGACCAGGTAAGAAAAGCATTACTTTATCCAAATTGTAAAGATGACATTGGTGGCTTTTAGCAGTTGTGGCAAAAGCAAAGTAACATCTATCTCGAAAGCTTTGAATGCTTCTACTAACTATAGCTTCACTTAATAAACACAAATTTCAGTTGGGGCAACTAACGAGAATGAAGTTGACAGGGGGGTTGCTGGAACAAAACTAAGATGCTGAAATGAGGGAGTTTTTTATTCTGTGAGAAGAAAGAAGAGAGTTGCACTGGAAATTATAATATGAGTTAGCAAAATTTGAAGAGCGCTGTAATTACCAAAGCCATTGCAGTAGCAAGGAGCTAAAACAGGGAAGCTGAATTTGATGCGCATTAATAAGGATTTGTCCCTTTCTCCTGTACATGTACCAAACAGCATTGTTTGGAAAATGCATGTGTCTCACCAGGCTGTCAGTAAAGAATCCAAATGGATTACTTTCCTCTCTCACACCCTTCCTCAAAAGCTAATAGGACATTGCCCTTTTAGGCAGTAATGCAGCAACTTTTTCTTAGACCTTGAGAACAGGTTTAGAGACATTTAAGATAGAAATGCTGGAAAACACAGTAACAGCTTATAAATAAAAAGATGCAAGTAACTCAGGCCTTTAAATGACTTGTTAATTACTAACACAAGAGTCATGGTTTTGTAGGAAGGCATGTTTATATCAGTCTTATACCTGAAAAAGAACCAGCTCACATGTGCAGAAGTCCATTGCCTCTGAAAAAGGTAGTTTTCAAATCTGGAAATTCTTGTGTGCCTGGCAACTTGTCTGTTTTTTTTTTTTTTTTCCTCTTCTATCTGTTGGTTTGACAAGAGATAGACAAGACTGGCAGAGAGGTACTATCTTGTACCCTTTGTCCACCACGGCTACAATAATGCTGTTACTGTTTGTTATGAGCGATGCTTTGAGGCAACAAGCTTTCTTGTTTTCAATAAGAATTGTCATGTCTAGAGACAGCGTTGTCTTGTCTAATTGCTGGTGTGCTTGATCATCTGTGTTACTGTTTCAAAATGGAATTACAATTTCAGGTCAGTTGGAATTTTTGTTGTTTAATTTTACAGTTTTTAGAGCTGAGGACTCCAATACACATAGACACCTGACTGAGTTTGTTGGTCTGGATATTGAAATGGCTTTTAACTACCACTATCATGAAGTGGTAGATGAGATTGCAGACACCTTGGTGCAGATATTCAAGGGACTTCAGGAGAGGTAACAAAAACACATTCCATTTCATGAGCAACTTCATTTGTTTGAGCTCGCTTGCACTGTGGTATCAAATGGGTGAGCATTTCATCCTCAGCCTGTCAGATAATCGTTAGTAATCTGATCTACAAAAAGGGAATTTCAAACATGTTTGCTTTGCTCTTAACTGTTCCTTTGTAACTGACTCTAGAAGTTCACTAACGCTAGTAAACTGTCTATTTTATGCCCCAGTTGCATCTTCTACAGTATGCCAGCTAGCAACACAAAAATGATGTTCACTGTTGAATGGGCTTTCTCATAGAAATGCTCCATCATTAGTGTAAGATATCCTTCCTGTTGTGCCACTACAGGTCCACTGATTGTTCTGTTTTGAAATTAATCTTAACTGTTTAAAATAGCTTTCCTGAAGGAAATTTACTGTAACAGCTTGCATCTCTGCCATGACAGCAGCAAAGATTATTTTCCATTATTCACACTCCTAACTTGTTAATAAAACAAGCCAGAAGTTTAGGAAGTAGTTTTCATTTGCTTACAAAATGGAGTATCTTGCCAGTAGAAATGCCTATCTTTTATCAATCTGAAAAAGAAATTTCAAAGAAATTTCTATATTCAAAACAGAGCATTACTTGAGTCAAAGGAGAACCTAGCTAAATGTTACAAATCAAAGGGATGGTTTCTGGTTGGTTTTACTGTGAAAATTTGATCTGGTCAATTATTTCTTAGGAAAGGAATAAAACAGAAGTGGTAGTAAAATATTAACCTGTATATCATTGAAGTAGATTGCATTAACTTAGATGAAACATTTCATTAGGATTATACAGAACTTCTCCAGGAGATAATTCAAAATAAAATAGGTTTTTATATTGCAAGAGGGACCTCTTGTGGCAGAATTGTATTGCTGATGCAAAATGATTGTTATATACAAGAAGTGCACATTTCTTGATTACTTTGCATTTTGCTTCTGTTCTTGTTCTCTTGTATTTAGATTCCAAACTGAAATTCAGACGGTGAACAAACAGTTCCCATGTGAGCCATTTAAGTTTTTGGAGCCAACTCTGAGGCTGGAATACTGCGAAGCTGTGGCCATGCTTAGGGAGGCAGGCGTTGAGATGGGGGATGAAGAAGATCTGAGGTACGTTGGCAATACACAAATGTTTCGATCTTGTGAAAGTGGTAGGAAGGTGTAAGTTTTGTGCTGTGTAGAAAGATTCTCTTTGAGAGGAATAAACGGTGCTTGTGTCCATATCTCTTCATAAATAATTGAATGGATATGAAAATAGACATTTCTTGTACTCTAGACTGTCCATATAAACTCTGAGGTCAAAAGAAAATAATTTGCGACATGAAGTGAGAGGAGCTTCAAGGATAAAAGGAACTTGTTTTTATGAAGTATGTAATGAGTAAAAGTTTCAGTCACATTATTCTAATGGTGAGAATCTTTTTCAGCACACCTAATGAAAAGCTCCTGGGACGTCTGGTAAAGGAAAAGGTAACTGTTACTTTACAATATGTTTCTCACTGAATCGGAAGCGTGATGTCATGGAATCATTGAGTAGATATGAATGCCTCCTTCATGTAAAATAACTTTTTATGCACTGACTGAGGAAACAGTATCAATATAGAGAAGTTGTGAAGGGTTTGTGATCAGTGAAGCATGTCTTAATTGGCTGACTGCATTCCCATTTTGCTGTAGCTTATTTCATCAACCAACGTTTTTATCTTTACTCTTCATAATCTCTTTCAAACCATTTTCAGTCTTTTATGGATTTTACTATTGAGTACACCAAGCAGGGTAGTGCTTTCAAAAAAAACAGATTGTAGGAGAATTAGAAATCAAACAAATAAACAAAAATCAAAGCAAACCAGATACTGTCTAAATCTTTAGAAAAAGATGATATCATTGGGGGAAAAAAATCAACAACAAAATTTGGCAAGACATTTTACTGTTAAACATTCTTAAATTCACAGAAGTGTTAGTGTTGGGAAACAAAGGTAACATATTGCTTTTTTGTGTCATATTTTTGAAGATAATACTGTCAAATTTGTGCAGTTGCTTGAAATTTTTTTTTAAGATTTCAAAGGTAGATTGGTTGTATTTTCCTCTTGTAATTTGTTCTTTACATCCTTTTCACTTGCAGTAACTTTTTGAAATAATTGTCTTTCAGTATGACACAGACTTCTATATTCTAGACAAATACCCTCTTGCTGTGAGGCCTTTTTATACAATGCCAGACCCTGTAAATCCTGTAAGTAAAATTCTTTGTTGACAGTGGTTGTTTTTTTTTTTAAGTTGAGATTACTCTGTGTCCAGTATAATTTGACAAAGTAGATAAAGTATTTTAGTATGATCCTCTGTTGTAGTTGAAGTTAAGCTAATAACAAGAGTAGGTCAGTGCTACATGGCCTATAAAGTGTTTGCAGTGACCCTTCACCAGTGAAAAACATACCAGAAAGCAAACAGGCTGAAGTTGAGGGAGCTTTTTGAAGAGATCTCCATGGTCACCAGAAGAGATCTCCTGTGCTGCCATCACTAAAACAAGACAAAAACATTTGAGGGCAACAGATAATTAAGTAGAAATACATTTTTTTCACATTGATAGAAACTTGCCCAGTTTATTCCAAAATCCAGCATAAATATCTTTCAGCATCTTTTGTGAGGTAAATACGTGTAAATGTAACCTTTTTTTAAAGTGTGTGAGTGTGAACTCCAGTTTTTAAAAAATAATCATCTCCAGACTAATGAGAGAAAACAGTATACTACAATTCTAAGGCAGATCACACATTGCATTCTTACTACATAGCTCTGGATATCATAAATGAAGTTATTGAGAGATATGTGTTTGCTCCCTAAGGATGGAGTAAGTGTAGATATGAAATTAACTGGTACTTGTCTTTCCAGAAAAACTCAAACTCCTATGATATGTTCATGAGAGGGGAAGAGATTTTGTCTGGAGCTCAGAGAATTCATGATCCTCAGCTGCTGACAGAAAGAGCCAAGCATCATGGCATTGGTAACAAGTTAAACAACATGAAGCTTTGTTTAAAAGATTGTAAATCATGATTGGATTTGTTTAATTTAGAGGAAGAATTTGGAGCAGAATTTAATGTGTGACAATAATGCTAAAATTATGATACTGTTTCATGCATAACGTTAATCTGTCAATGCTGTATAACTGTTTTAGTATAGAGTGGTGGGATTAACAAACTAACTGGTTTCCCAACAAGGCTCTGAGAGAAGGGATTGTTTCCAAGGGCTTTTGAGAGGACGTAATGCAGGAAATACCTGCTACTGAATGGGGGTAGACAAGTTGTATTCTTCCATGCCTCTATGTTCCCCCAAACTTCTTATGGAGTACTTTGGCAGAATTAGTTATCACTTGTTAAATCTTGAACTGAGAGCAAATAAGCAAGAAGTGGAGATTTTTATGTTTTTGTTTTTGGAAAAGAAGACTCAACAGGTAATGGTAATGGTAAAAGAGTAGAAATCTAAATTAGGTGAAAATCAGGAGTGTAAGATATAGATTGAAATTATGCTTTCAGTGGATGACAAAGTGAAGTGTCAAGAAGGTAGCTGGATAAAAGGAGTATCTTCCAGCATAGCAAGAGGGAAAAATAGATTGCTAAATCCTTACTACTCACTGCAGCTTATTCAAGAAGTCAGCAGTTCCCATAAGTTAGAATGAGGAGTTAGGCCTCAGTTATACAATTCCTTACCTAATTAAATTATTAACAAAATAATAGAATGAAACTGTTATGGATATAACTTCTAGACTGTTCTGGATAACTTAAATCTGTTTAATGACCGAAACCCACTGTTAGTTTTTAAATTAGCTTGGTAAATATTTTATTGTGCATGCAGTCCTGTATTCACTTGTGTGTTGGCTTGGGGTTCATTAAACAGATGAGAAATGTATGCTTTTTCCTCTCTAGATTTGGAGAAAATAAAGGCTTATATCGATTCCTTTCGATTTGGTGCACCTCCACATGCTGGTGGTGGAATAGGTAAGTCTATGTATTTTATTTTGTTTGCTGTTAGCCTGGCTTTAGCTTCAACTTGGTCCCAAGCAGGGTTTGATTATACAATTGCAAGCAGTGGTCTTTGAAGGTCAGTGTGTGAACTGATTATCAGAGGGAGTTTAGGGAGAGAAGATAAAACTGTAAACATCATCATAAATTAGTTAGACTAAATATTAATGATACAGTCTGACAAGTTTAAAGGGTAGGTGATCACCATTGAAAATATGTTGATTTATTAACCTGGGAGATTACCTTCAAATTTGATCAAAGAAGAAAAACTAAGCAAGAAAATACTGCATGTATGTATGGATATCATAGCTTAATAATACCAGACGTCACTGGTATCTCAGCACATTTGATGAAGCTGTTGTGTAGTAAGGAAAAAAAAAAGAGTGATTGCTTCTGTCTTTATTTGCTGTGATTTGACTGAATGTCAACTTTGGCTGATGGTAATCATTTCAGCAAAAGAACTGATGTCTACTGGCTTCTTGTCTTGGGTGTGAGTATTTTATATACTGAAATAAATAATTTTAAAATATCTTAACTTTTGAGTAACAGCTGTTCTGAAATACTTAAAAGGTGTTAGCATCAGTGGTCATCAGCACTTGCAGATAATCCAGGATCATTTAGGCCAGTCACAGCTGCAATCAAGGAAAATGAAGCTGCATCTCCTCTGCGGGGTAAATGCTTCTCATGGCACATCTCATAGATCAGGCCAAGTATCAGCCAAGCAGAAGACACTATGAAATGAGCTGTTTTCTAGGTGGTTTAGCTGAAAGCCTTAACATAGGGAGGAGCATTGTGTGACTGCTAGTAGGTGTCCCAGTATGGCTGGAGTGTGTGCAGTCCCATGGATTAGGAAGTCCATACGTGTTCCACAGTATGCACATAATTTCTGAGGTTGCAGGAAGAAAGAACACAACTAGTGAAGCATTTATTATCTTGAAGATATCAGCAAACATGAGTACATACTGCTGAATCTGCATGCTAGCACTGTAGAGTGTTTGGGACAAGCTTCCCAGAGTGTTTTTTACTGTACTTGCTTATGACAGTTAATATCTCTAAAGTACTTGGTACCAGCTCTGGTTTGTTCTGTACTTCTGTAACAGATTCAAGATACATTTCTCCCAGTTACTCCCTTCTCATTTCAATTTTCTATGCCATCTTGAAACTCTCAAGTGATTCAAAAGAGGGGTTGCATCTCTAGTACCATTGCTTTACTTGGTACAGGTTTCAAGTGAAACCTGTAATGTATCAGAAGGTACTGTATGTAAAACCTGTAATTTTTGGTTCTCATTCCTTTCTGTAGTCAGGTGCGTTAATGTGTACATATCACTCTTTGTTCTCACTATGTGTGAAGCTGGCTTTGGCTATAAATTACATGTAGCTTCTTAAGAGTTTTGAACAGAAGACTGACTGATTATACTGGGTTTTTTTTTGTTTTTTTTCTTCCCATTTGTTGTAGGGCTGGAAAGAGTAACTATGCTATACCTAGGGCTGCATAATGTTCGCCAGACCTCCATGTTCCCACGGGATCCCAAACGACTGACACCCTAACATGACCTGTTCATGAAAGCGTGAGGTGATTTGCCCTCAAGTGGGATAGGATTGTGAGCATATCTGTTGCTGGTGATGAGCGTGTATTGATCTAAGCATTGTAATATGCAATAAAAGAAGATGATCTGATTACTGAAGTGCCACAAACATTTTTTTTTATCCTGTAGGTATTTATTTAAGAGCTATTATTTTAACAGAGCAAGACTCTTTGTACTGGCAGCTGCACATTTTTAACAAATTCGAATTAGTATTCTAATGTCATTAAATTGTATCGTATTTCTAAGCATTTAAATAAATTGTGCAATAAATATTGTGCACTTTTAACTTATGTCAGCAAGATTGAATATTCTGGACTACAGAATTGGCTCAAAGCTGAAATAACAGGATGCTCGCAATTCAAAAAGCAGGAGAGAAACCAACCCAGTTGTTAATTTACTTGCGTGAAACTGTAGCAGGTGAGAAGGAGAATATTCTTAATTAAAAGTCGTAATGGATTCCAATAAAATTCTCTAAGCAAACTAGGTACAGTAGCTGTCTTTTCTGGTTGTTGCTTTGTATCCTCACATGGTAATCATGGAATGTTGCATTTAATTACAAAACAAAACCTGATGGAATAACCACCTAAGGTTTGAATTGCTCTGTGTCCTCGCTTAAAGTTGCCAGCAGCCATAGGGCCCATTCTTTATGTTGCTATTTGGGACTGGATAGGAGGTTACGTAGATTCATGGGATGCATGAGGGATATATAATGTTCTCAGCAAATAAATAGATGGTGAGTTTGAGAGCACGTCGCATGTTCATTCCTGACAACGCTTCTGTGATAACCAAGCATATCAGTGAGGATTTCATGTATCTGTTCCAAATGGAAGAAAAGTAAGTAATGTAAGCTTTGAGTTTGCTTCATTTATAGATGCTGTGAACTGCCTGAGCGTTGTACACTTAGAGAAATAGGGTGTTTCAGTCAGAAAGAGTACTTCTAAAATTCCTTCAAGACATCCTCTTTCTTAAATGAATCAGTTGCTTGAACCTCCTCATTTTTCAGTGGTACACAAACCTACTTCTCTTTGTCTTCCCAACCCAACAAGCATGCCCTGCATTTTGTGAGGAACTGATCTTTTTTAAACTTCCTTTTAAATACTGCATCTGATGGTTGCTTTTCCAGTTTAAAACAGTAAGGGTTGATGACAAAGGACAGAAGATTCTATTCAACTTTTAGGCCCTGCAATAGAGTTAGTCTAATTTTCGTACACACTTCTAATTTCTGACTTAATTGTTGTTTAACATTTTACATGTTAAAAGCTTTCAGTTGGAGGTATAGTTTAGACAGTCTGTTTCTGTTGCTGCCTTGATTTTTTAAATGTCAGAGAAGTCACATATTGGTTATGCTGCAAAAAGGTCAGTCAGGGAGGCTGTGCTGAAGTTGTGTAGAATTTCACAAAAGGGCAAATCATCTTTTGCAGCTGCCATTGAACAAGACTTAATTTTCCTTTTTTGTGACAAGTTCTTCATTATAAAGCGATAATTCTAGGAATACTAAAGGTCAGTTTGATAGAGTGCTGGAAATTTCAAAGTTAAGCTTTGTTTAGAAGGCATACAATGCAAAGAATAACATACTTTGCAGCTTTGTTCATTGGTCCTTTGTAATTACTTTAAATATAGAATCTGTCCCATATTATTTACTGGTATTAAAAATGTTATCCTGTACTCAGTTATATTTTAGAAAGCTAAGTGGCTATGTGTAGCTTACCACCACAGTCTTCTTACTGATGAATCCAAATTTCAAAACAGTTGTTTATTCAGCTTAGCTGGCTGGCATGAATTTTGTTTAATTTCTTTTGTTCTTACAGAGCTGGTAATGTACATCAGAAGTGCGTCCTCCTAATAATGCACAAAATTAGTGGCTTACATTTCATGCCAACAAAAAAACAGATCTGAGAATTATGTTCATTACTCTAGATGTGGCAGGAGGTTTTGCACGTACTCCTTTAAATAACTGTGCTTATCCCAATTCTGTTAAGAGTTACTTGAGCTCATATTTTAGTTTGATTTATTCTCAGTAGCTGCAAAAGAACCACTGTTCTGCTGGGAGGCCCCTATCCCTTCTTCTCCCTTTGTATGCCATATCCTTTCATGCAGGTTTTCTTAGCCAACTGAAAATAATTATGATCATAAATCAAAATGCAAACTGCATTTCTCAGGACTGTCATCTAAACAGGATACTTCAGTGTATGCTGTGCATTGCTAGAACTTGGTTAAAACTCAGCAGATAGTAATTCAGAACTTTATCTTGTTCTGATAGTTAGCAATTCTGGTTTCATAGTTCAAGACAACCTATATAGTCTTTGATTCCCACCACCTATTGCAGGAACTTTAGCATTCTACCTGGAGTCCAAATTGCTGCTGCTTTTTCATCAGTTAAAATTACTGTTTTTTTCTTTCACGATATACAGATAAAGGTAAACATTCTTGCACATTTTTAAGTATTAAACTGATTTTAAAAGTTATTAATAAGGGATAGCTAGGGAGTCATTTGTTAACAGCTGACACTGCAAAGCCTCAGTTTATTTCTGCAGTTTAACTGAAATACTTCCTTGTGAAAACCCATCTGTGTTCAGTGAGCTGTTTGCATCTGCCCAGCAGGAAAGACGACTGGCAGTTTTGTGGAAGCAAAGCACAGGACTGATGCCCAGTGGCTGAGTGCTGCTGTTGTGGGCTCCCCCCAGGAGGGAGCTAAGCACCGTGCCCCTAGAGGGATGGGGCTGAGGAAAGGAATAAAGCAAAAAAACTTTGTGTTGCAGAATTGTTTGCTAAGTGAAGAAGAAAAGAGAACAAGCGATGGATGCAAAGGTAGTTGCTCACCATCTTCCAGATCAGTGCCCAGCCAGTTCCTCAGCAAAATATGGCAAATCCCCAACCCCTTCCTCTCCCTTTTTATTGCTGCTTATGATGTTACGTGGTTGGTTTAGGTCAGCTGCCTGTTTGTGTCTGCTCCTAACGTCTTGCTCAGCCTCCATTGTTTGGTCACAAATGTATATAGCATAGCACCATGTCACCTGCTTGGAAGAAAATGAATTCCATCCCATTCCATCCAGTATGATCGATCTCCACATGTTATTCCATATCATTCATATCCATCATGCTCGGGTCCCACGCTTTCCAGTACATCTGCAATTAATAACTGTCTCACTTTGTGTCCTTAGATACATACACAGATACAATTCCCTTAGTCTATGGGTACTTAAATCTTCAGTCAGAATCGTGCATGTTTTCACTACAATCAAAACTTTGTAGTTGCTTTCAAGTTGTTTGGGAAAAAAAAACCCGAACACTGATATTCTTGCAGACATCTTCTGAAGCTTGAAAGCTTGTTCTTTGATTTGAATTCACGTAGTAAGTGCTTAAGATCAATCAGCTATTCCTTTATATAGAGGGCAAAATGTTTTTTTCACACACTGATTGTGCCAGTAACTTCACCATCTCATCTCTGCCCTTCCAGGCTTTCCTGATAACAAAAGGAAGATATAATGAAACTGATAGGCTTCCCCCACAGGATCTTTCCCAGGGAAGATACTGAGCCCGTGTTTCCAGATAAAACCTGGGGAGTCTTTCAGACTCCTTCTGTCACGGGTGGTTTCCAAAGAGGCTGCCTTTTGAGAGAGGAAGAACTAGAAGAGAGCAGATGGGCTGGGAGCACACCAGCTGGCTTCAGCCAAGAGCTGCCCTGTTAGTGCTGGTGCCAGGATACGTAGCTTCTCCTCACCCTGGGTTTTGCAGCTGGGGCAGGATTGGTACCGACTGCCCTCCACCTCTGAATGGTGAGCTGAACTTTGTTACGTGCTTTTAGAAGCAGTAGGGATGTTTTTGGAGAAGTACTTTTTAATCACTTTAATTACTCTTTTGGCAGCACTGTGTGTGCTGAGGGCCACCCGATGATGACCAAGCACGTTGTACCTGTGGAATGAAACAAACACCAGCTCGGGTTTATCTCTATTGCAGTCTAAGCAGTGAGAGTGCAGTGCAAAGACACTTCATTTCCAATATTCACTGCAAATCCCTAAAAAGAAAATGTTACAATGAGTTGCTTTTACCATTCTGCAAATGAGACTGTGCGCTGCACAGTAAGAGCACCATAACATACACTTGCAGGAAGCTTGCACTGCTAGATTTTTATTTTTAGAGTCTCTGAGAAGTCTTTCAGAACTGAAAAAAAAAAAAAAAATCAGCCCTTAGCTGCCTTAATTGCAGGAGCGTTTCCCGCTCGGGCAGAGCAGGATGTCTTTGCAGGTGGCACTGCGATTCCGAGCAGTTGTTCGCAGCCCTCAGAGCTGTTCCTGGCAGCGCATCGCTCGCCAGCAGCTGTCACCGCACGGTGCCGTCGCTCGGCAAATGCCGCCTCAAGCGCACAAGCGCCCGCCCTTGGACTGGCTCACACCGCGTTACACTCAGCGCACGTGCCGCGCGTGTAATCAGCACAGAGCAGCCATTTCCTGACAGAGCTCGGAGCCCCGGGTCCCAGTGCCGCCATGGGGGCGGCACCCGCAGGACTCGCGCGCTCTGGGATGACTCAACGCGCGGTTACGGGGCGCGCTCGATCCCCACGGGCTGCGGCGCTCAAAGCTTTGCCGACTGCGCGCGCCCGGCGGCCATGAAGGCGAGGCGCCAGGCGCGTGCGCGTACGGCGTGGCACGAGCCCCGCCCACGGCCCTGAGGCGCCGCTCGATTTTGGCGCGAAAACGCCCGAGAGGGAAGAGGAAGAGCGGGGCGAGGGGCGGGGCTCTGCGGGACGGCGGCCACCCATTGGCCGGCGCGGCTGCGGCGCGAAGGGTGGTGGGTGGGGCGAGGGCCGGGAGCGGGGCGGCAGCGGGAGCGATGGATCTGGCCGTGGCGGTCGGCGGCGCGGGTGCGGCGCAGCAGCATCAGCAACTGCGCGATGAGGTGGCCGAGAAGTGCCAGAAGCTGTTCCAGGACTTCCTCGAGGAGTGAGTGCGACCGGGGTGTGTGTAGGGGGGAGGGTCCGTCCCGGCGGGTCTGCGGCCCTGCCCCTCGTTCCCGTCAGAAAAGCTTGGGCCCGGCTGTGAGGTGCTCTGTGGTAACGTCGCAAGGTCCCTCCGAGCCTCGTTGTGGAAACGTGGAGGCCGCCCTTGAGGGGTGCTGAGGGAGCAGAACTAGGCAGACAGGGTCCTGGTTGGACGATGAATGCAGTCCGTGTGGCAGAGCAGCTGTGCAGGCCTGGCCTGCGTGTGTGCCGGCGTGGTCATGGGGGGCAGAGGAAAGCCATTGGCGTTGGAAAAGGCCCCTGAGATCATGAATTCCAACCGTTAACCTTTCGCTGCCAAGTCTGCAGCTAATGCATGTCCTTAAGCACTATGTCTGTGTCCTTAAATACCTCCGGGAATTGTGACTCAACTGCTTCCTGGGCAGTCTGTTTCAATACTTCGCAGCCCTTAAAATGAAAACGATTCCTTACAATCCAACCTAAAGACCTGCTGCAATGTGAGGCTGTTTCCTTTTGTCCTATGGCTTGTTGCTTGGGAGAGAACATTGCTGGAAGAGACTTTGAGGCAATGGGGGTGCCATTGATTTCTTGCACATACAATTCTTCCCTCTTGAATCCAGAAGTATTTGGTTTCTATCTGATGTATAACTGTCACTCATTTCCTTGGCTTGCTTTCAGATTCCAGAACAGTGATGGGGAGGTCAAATACCTGCGTGATGCTGAAGAGCTGATCCGGCCGGAGCGGAACACCCTCACTGTGAGCTTTGTGGATTTGGAGCAGTTCAATCAGCAGCTCTCTACCACTGTTCAGGAGGAATTTTACAGGTAAAGTGTATGGATTGCCTGAAATCTGACCAGTGCAGCAGTTGCAGGCCCATAAGGTCTCACCTGCGGTTCATCTGCTTTCGGTATCCTGAAAAACCTCACATTTAGGAAACTATTTTTACTGATTCAAAAATTATTTCTTAACTAATTCAGCCTTTATTTCTTACTAATTCAGTCTTTCTGAAAGCGACGAGTGAATAAGGCAATTTCATTTACTCTGATAAAGAAATAGGTGGGCAGAATGAGAATGCAGGATAAGCTCTAGAGCTTCTCACTGTGAAAATATTTTAAAGCTAGAGCCTGCAAATATATGATACAAACCTGTGACGTAGTCTAAAGTGAAAAAACATTTTGATATCTCATATAGAAATTAAACTTATTGCCTTCATTTCAGGGTTTATCCTTATCTTTGCCGAGCAGTAAGGACTTTTGCTAGAGACCATGGAAGTGTTCCTGCAAGCAAGGACTTCTATGTTGCATTTCAGGATCTGCCTACCAGACACAAGTAAGATGATTATTAATCTTAGAAACTAGAATATTCTCACTACTGGAAAAAGATGTCAAAGGGTATTGAAAATGTTCTCGTTATGCAGCATAGAAGGTGCACTTAACCTGTACAATTGTGAAGAAGTTGCATGATTTTATGAAACAGTTTTTCATTTGTGAATCATACATATGCTGGACTGGAAGTGATTGCAGATACTGACAAACTAATTTAACTTTTGTATTTTACAATCTGATGTAATGTGTTGCTTTTGAAGTGCCGATGATGTAATTTATGTTAGTCTAAAAGTATGTAAAAATGACAAAATGGGAAGTTGTTTTTCTTAACCTTGTTTCTTTTGCTTGTTACAATTGTTCTTCTGTTACAAATGGAATGAAAGCATACTGCTACTACTTGAGTACTCTGGGCATGAAGTGTCAGCTGGACTAGGAATTTAATCTGGAATTAATTTCTGTTCTACGCAGGATTCGAGAGCTGACGTCTGCCAAAATTGGCTCGCTGATGCGTATCAGTGGGCAGGTGGTACGTACCCACCCAGTTCATCCAGAGCTGGTCAGTGGCACCTTCCTGTGCCTAGACTGCCAGACAGTGATTAAGGATGTGGAACAGCAATTTAAGTACACGCAGCCAAACATCTGCAGAAACCCAGTCTGTGCCAACAGAAGGAGATTCCTGCTGGACACAAACAAATCAAGATTCGTTGACTTCCAAAAGGTACAGTGGTGAGGTCGGATGGGGAGGTGACAAATGGTGATGTGATGTTGCTGTGGTGTTTGAAAGGTGTTGCTGCCGCTGCACATTAAAAAGACCTCGAATAAAGGCACTGGAGTTTCTGCACCTTGTTTCTTTCTTTCTTTGAAGAATTATGATTAAGCATGGGAAATTATAAATAGAATCTAAACGATTTTATTGCATGACATTTATTAGGTAAGCAAGCCACTGAAAACCCACGTATTCAAGCCTTTGTCAGTCTGCTGTCACAGATAGGTCATGCATAATTATTTCACGTGAGTCTGAAAAGAAGTGTCTTGTTTGTATCTGTGGTGTTTCACTCTTTCACATGGATTTACTCTGCAGGATCCTCAGCACATCGCATCTCACGATAAAGCGTCGCACTGAATAGACTCTGAGTGGCCTCAGTGCTTTTCCTTGACTTCAGATTTGGCACTGTGGTCCCTGTGAATCCTCTTAAGCTTCCCAAGACACCTGATTGAATCAGATGGTTGCAAGCAAATGCTTCCTACTGCATTTGTTAGCAGCTTGGCTTTCAAAGCATTTCCAGATCTGGTGACATCTGAGTGCTTAATGCTCTGTACCTCCTCAGGTTCGCATTCAAGAGACGCAGGCCGAGCTGCCCCGGGGCAGCATTCCTCGAAGCATGGAAGTGATCCTGCGTGCAGAAGCAGTGGAATCTGCTCAAGCAGGTGACAAATGTGACTTCACAGGATCACTGATTGTTGTGCCTGATGTGGCTCAGCTGTCAACACCAGGTTTGTTGTGACTGCTCATCACCTCGATGCCGTGCAGCTTGTTCTGGTTGCAACTGTTCTGACTCGTATTCTCCTGGCAGGGGTTCGTGCAGAAACTGGCTCACGGGTTAGTGGGACGGAGGGCTATGAAGCTGAAGGAGTCCGGGGACTTCGTGCCCTTGGAGTCAGGGAGCTGTCCTACAAACTGGTCTTTTTAGCCTGTTACGTTGCACCAACAAACCCACGGGTGAGTCTGGGAATAAAATAGATAGAAAATTATTGATGATTTCTGCTCTGTATTCTTACCTCAAATTACAGGTTGAGGGTGTACAAAACTTTAAATATGTATGTGTACCAACCTCGTGTGCATTACACAATTTTCAGAATGTAGAAATTTCTTGCCTTGATCCAGAGCAATTCAAGATCTTTTAAGTTCTGATTAAGGCAAGTTTTAGTCAAAGGAAGCTGTACTGGTGGGGTTTTTTGCTCTATTTTTACTTTCTGAACAAACAAGCATCTCTTGTCTTTTTGCCCATGGACTGAGCTTAGACTCCATTTGCTCCCTATGGAGCTGTCTGTATTGCTTTTGTGCTTCTTAGTGTTCTAAGAGTATAAGATGATGAACTTCCTTAGCCTATGATTCGTCTTCATAAATGCGTTCTTCTACCCAGTTTAGAGGGCGAGTTTGTGTAAGCTCTGGTGTGCAGTACTTGCATTCAGTCATGATCGTGTTTGTCATGTTTTTATTTTTATTCTTTTGATTTCCCTTGTTTAGTTTGGTGGGAAAGAGCTTCGAGATGAAGAACAGACTGCAGAAAGCATTAAAAACCAAATGACAGTGAAAGAGTGGGAAAAGGTGTTTGAAATGAGCCAAGATAAAAACCTCTATCATAATCTGTGTACCAGCCTCTTCCCCACTATCCATGGTAAGACTCCAGTTGTAGCTTCAGGGATTTCAGTTGTGACATGTGAGTTCTTTTTGATATCTGTGTAGCACCATTTGGGGAATTCTTGAGGCTCAATATCACTGATCTCAAACGCTCCCCTTCAGAACTGGTTACGCTAGAAAACAGAGAGCCAAATTCCTGCAGACTTGCATGAAATCATTAGAGCCTGCACAAGTAGACAAAATGATTGGTTTTGCTATTGGTTCATTTACTATGAAACTTTATTCTTTATATTTGCCTTTTTCAAAAGATGTAGGAGTTCCTAATCTGTACACTGATGTACATAGATGTGCATGCATATATGTTTGCTGCTGCTTCTGGCTCAGAACTTGTTTGAGGACTCGTGTCTGAGAAGTGCAATCAGTGGACTTTTGTCCATGTTCTGAGCTGTGGTAGCATAAAGAATCCAGCTGCCTTCTGAGCCCTTCTTCCCTGAAGGTGTATCAAGTTCATAAATGCAGTTGTAGTGGAAGTTTAGGAAACAGGTAAACTCGGAGCAGATGTGCCCAAGTGTTTTGAAGTTTCCTTAAAACAGGAAAAATGTGTAGTTGCACGTGGATTTTTTAGCTGGGTGTTTTTTCTGGGGCAGGTAATGATGAAGTAAAACGTGGTGTCCTGCTGATGCTTTTTGGAGGAGTTCCTAAGACCACTTCAGAGGGCACTTCGCTGCGTGGGGACATCAATGTTTGTGTTGTTGGTGATCCCAGTACAGCCAAGAGTCAATTTCTAAAGTAAGAATCTCTTTAAAACTCGATGTTTAAATACTGACCAGTGTGACCAGAGCTGTAGATGTGTACTGTGCCTTTTCTACATTAAACAGAGAAGAGGGAAGTAAAATAGTTGAGAAAATTTTCCAGGAGTTGTTTGGACAGTTATTTGAATAGAGCTGAAGCAAATGCAACAGTTCCCTGTGGTAATTACAAGTAGTTGAATTAAGAGTTTGTTTCTGTTGTTGTTTAGGTGATGAGGAAAGTATGGTTTATTCTATGTCTTTGAAAGTCACTGAATACTAAAAATCACACAAAATAGCACATCTTAAAATATTAGATTAAGTTGTGATTTTCTTTTCTTCTCGCTTGTTTTAGCTTAGTCTAAGTTGGTGCGTCCCATCACTTTGTTCAGCTAGAGAGCTATTAGATCTGCACAGTAATTATGAAATAATCTTGTCTATAATGCTGCACCTTAAACTATAATCTTTTTTTTTTTTTACTTGAAATTCTACTTAATATGGTTTTATTTTGTTACGATGCTCATTTATCACTGCATCTTTCTCCACAAGGCTGAGGTCCCTGCAACACACACTGCATCTCAGAAATATGCAGACACCAAAAGCTGCTTTAAGCTGCCTGCAGGCAGTGCAGCTGCTTCAGGCTGCCTGTGGTCAGCCTAGCTGCTTCCTGCTGTGGTGTGCTCCTCTTTTGTGCTGACTAACGTTTACCTGACCCGTGAGGAGCTGTGTTGGCTCTCGAAGTCAGCAGAAAACTTGTGAGAGGAGGTCTGGATTGCTTTTTCTGCTGGTGTAACCAGGCTGTAGTTAGATAAGGATTAGTTCCCAAGGTTCACTCAATTGTCGTTATTGATAGGAGGACCTGCCTAAACATCAGTTGCTTCCTGAAGGGATGAGTCCTGGCTTTAGAAGTTGAAAGCAGTGATTCCAGAAAGTTACTTTGTTTCTGCAGGTTTTAGTCTGTGTGCTTAAGTTTGTGCAACACAATTCTGAACTGTTGCTTTTCTCCATAGACACGTGGATGAGTTCAGTCCTCGTGCTGTGTACACCAGCGGGAAAGCCTCCAGTGCTGCTGGTCTGACAGCAGCTGTTGTGAAAGATGAAGAGTCACATGAATTTGTCATTGAAGCTGGAGCACTGATGTTGGCAGATAATGTGAGTCCAGGAACCCAGTTCCTGCATCCTTGGAATTGTTGTAATTGATGACTAAAGACCCCAGACTGTCTTAAAGATTCTTTTGTTCCAAAAGTTTTTTAAATGAGCCACCTGCTTTTTATTATTCACTGCAGGGTGTGTGTTGCATTGATGAATTTGACAAAATGGACATGAGGGATCAGGTAGCCATTCATGAAGCAATGGAGCAGCAGACTATATCCATTACTAAAGCTGGAGTAAAGGTACTTTGTCCTATTCCTTTGGCTGTGTGGTCTACAAGATTGTGTGTGGTACACTCTGATCTGGTGTAGTCTGTCAGATTTTCATGGCAGCTCTGCAGCTGCCTCACTGTGGCAGGGAGAGAGAAATCATTTACCTGCAAAGTTTCTGGGCCTTGTGCTCCTCAAGAATCAGATATTTTACTGAAAGGAGAAAAGAGACAGCGAGCAGGAAAGAGAAAATGGGAATTAGTGTGGGAAAATCCCCCCCCTTGAAATAAGCCTGAAATGGTATAGATTTGTTTTTTTGTAGAAATATTCATAGATATGCACTATTTGAAAGCAAGGTGATTTGAATAGCAGTTTTAAGGGCTTATAAGTTCAATAATGATGTGTAATAACGTTGAAATATCGAATCATTATGCTGTGTATCAGGGCAGGATGATACAATGTTGGAGCTGGTTAGAAAGGATTGGTTAGAAGAGTTTGGACTCTTCTGAAGAGCCTTTGTTGTAACGTGCTAATTAAGTTCTCTAGAAGATGGTACACTGATCTTTTCAAATTACAGTACATTGGTTTAGCGAGTGGTTTATGTCTTTTTTTGTTTGTTGATTTCTTTGTCAGGCCACCCTGAATGCCAGAACCTCCATTTTGGCTGCAGCAAACCCAGTTGGCGGGCGCTATGACAGATCTAAGTCACTGAAGCAGAATATAAACCTGTCAGCACCCATCATGTCTCGGTTTGATCTCTTCTTCATCCTTGTGGATGAATGTAATGAGGTAACTTTGAGCAATTGTAGAATAACTGATATCAGAAAAGCCCTTTGGAGGTCTCTAGTCTGTTCTTTTGCTCAGCACATCACTGTTGAGTATTTGGCCAAGGCCTGGTGAATTCTGAGCATTCTGCAGCCTCTTCAGGAGCCTCTTTAGCAATGTTGGACACTACAGTGTGGATTTTTTTTGTTGCTGTTGTTTCTTAAACTATGAGTTATATCTAATCATAACTTCAGTTTATGTCTGTTGCTTCTTTTCTGATAGTTAGTACTTTCAAAAACAGTTTACTTTCATCGCATCTGTAAACAGACATTTCCCTTGTACATAACGTGCTCCTGACCTCTGCCCATCTCTGTGGCCCTCTGCAGTTTTAGGTGAAGCTGGTCTCGTGAGAGCCTCTTGCTTCTGCTTTTTTTCTTTGCAAAGTTCAAATCTGGCAATATAATTTGAATATGCTCTGCTGAATACAAGGATACTGCCTGTTCTTCTTGTGATGATTTGACCTGCAAACTCAACAATAGGCATTTTACAAACTGCTAGTCACTGAGGTTAAGATGGCTACCACCTGCCTGTGTGGCGTTTGCCTTGGGAGCATAAAAGATACAGAGATTAATGGTGGGTCAGTACGATTCTTTCCACTGCTTTGCTCAGCGCAATGATATAATTAAGAAGGGGCTATTGAAATAGATAGAGCAGGCTATAAAGAAAGCAAGCAGTTCCCACGCTGCAAAGTGCTGCTTTCTGCCTGTTCTATGGCTAACTTGTAACCCAGGAGAATTCCAAGAGGTTTAAATCCTAAAACTGCTTTTCATTCATTCTTGGCTGTTTGCTCGTACTATAAATCTTCAGGGCATTGTCTGGGTCTTCTGGCAGAGTGTCCTTCTTCTGGAAAGGCCAGCTCAGCCATGAGGAGTGTGAGGGAAGGGGATGGGAGGAAGAATATAGCTGTTGTTTTGATGTTTGGCTGCTGCTGTGAAAGATCTAACAGAGCACTGATGTCCCAGGTGACAGATTATGCCATTGCCAGACGCATAGTGGATCTGCATGCCAGAGTAGAAGAATCTGTTGATCGTGTCTATTCATTAGATGATATCAGAAGGTACCTGTTGTTTGCGAGGCAGTTTAAACCAAAGGTAATTCCACTTTCTTGTGTAAGTTATTCCATATGAGAAAGCTCCCTTTATTGAGTTTTGCAAGCTTCCATTTCATTTCCATGTGGAAGGTAGTTTGTTTTCTTGATGAATGTGTATATGTGCAGGCAGAGTCAGGTTAAAAAGCATGTATGCAAAGCTGTAGTCAGTGTTAGTACTTTGTATGCAGAATGAAAGGTAAACAGACAACAATCTGGTAAAGACGAGTATGAATTGTGCTTAGAAGCAAGTCAGTGGAATAGAAAAAAAGAATTGATTAAAAATCTGTGTAATAATTGGTGAGTCAGAGTACTTACTGTAATATAACTTACTGCAGTCGTTACTGCAATAAAATTCTAATCTGATGGTCATTCTGTTTATGTGTGTTGTGTGTGATAGAGTATTTCGGAGAAAAGCTGTAGCTAGTACAGAAATCTTATCTAATTTCAGAAGCATAAACTTCAGTGCTTTTGACACAGCAAACTGTCTTCCTATCTTATTTCACAAAGATATCTAAAGAGTCTGAGGACTTCATAGTGGAGCAGTACAAACGCCTTCGGCAGCGTGACGGCTCTGGAGTGACCAAGTCCTCCTGGAGGATCACAGTGAGGCAGCTGGAAAGCATGATTCGCTTGTCTGAAGCCATGGCCCGCATGCATTGCTGCGATGAGGTAATGGGTTTTTGATGGAAGTTTATGAATGTTGTGGGAGTTCTGGCTTTTTGACCAGGGTATTTTATGTATTTAAATTCTGTGAGTGAAGAGGAGAGCTGGGATCATGCTTTCGCTTGTGACGTGATCGTGCTCGGCCTGAATTTGTGTACCAGGAGTACTGCTTCCTAAAAACAACAACAAAAAAGCACCCAGAACACAACAAAAAGCCAGAGATCATCTGGCTCCAGTTGAGAACATGCATATTTTTGCATGAGTGTTGTATCAGGGCTCTCAGCCTTTTACCTGTCAAATCGTTCCACAGAGGAGGGACAGTTATTGATTACTACCAGCCAGGACTGCTGGTGCTGCCTTCTCTAATCTTGCTCAGTTTATAGTTTCTCACAGTTTGCTCTGACCAGCAATCTAAAATGCCGGGGTTGTTTAAGGTGTCTGAACCCCCGTAAGAGTATGCAGAGAGATCCAGTCAGGCACGTGTTTGTGATGTGAGCTCCTCCTCTGTCAGCCACAGTTGAAATGCATGTTGTGTTATGACCATTAATTGCAGTATGACTGCACATGACACACGTGATAGAAACCTACACACTGGTTGTATAATAAGGTCATCCACTGGATTCTTTTTAATTAAATTCAACTTAGAAAGAAACAGACAGTTTTTAGTATGGTTCAGCAAGAAAAGGTTTCTCCAGTTTTTGCTTTTCAGTTCCATAGGAGGATCTCATTAATTATAACTGTTTTCACTGTCCTTGTTTAGACCCATATCTTTCATGTTTCATGCTCTGCTGATCTTTCTTTGAATGAACTAAAATTTGTTGTCTCCACATGCTAACTAAAGCCTGAAACGTTCCATCAGGCTGCTTATTTCCTCCATAACTTTATGTGAATGCAGAATACTTGTAGCAGGATGTAATGTAACTTGTGAGGTCTTTACTGCTCACAATGAGTTAGGTGAGATGGGTAGAAAGACTATCACAATCAGGGTGAATTTTTGGAGCTACCAGAATGTGTATTTTTTTTAAATCTTCCCCAGGTTCATCCAAAGCACGTGAAGGAAGCTTTCAGGCTTTTAAATAAATCCATCATTAGAGTTGAGACACCTGATATCAATCTGGACCAAGATGATGAGCAGGAAATGGAGTACCAAGAAGAGCAAGACGGAGTCAATGGTAAAATATTTGTGGAGAACTTTTCCAAGGGGAAACGTAGCTCCAGTTCTTACAGCTTACCTTGTTTGTGTGTATGCTTCTCTTCAGTTTCCCACCTGTTTTTTCTTCTCACAAGGTCTAGGAATCTTAGCTCCTTAACTCTCTTACTTTAGCCTTCTTGTGTGCTCCACTTGCCTGACTGGTGAGTGCAGCACTATTTAGTGGCTCAGATGAGCCAGCTGAAAGGCATTACAGAGTTGATCGTGTGTCCAAACAGGTGAAGCAGAAGCTCCAGCTGGGGTCAATGGTCTTGTGAATGGGATAGGTGGCCATTCAGAGGACGTGAGCAAGGATGCAGCACCCAAAGCTTCTCTTAGGCTGGGCTTCTCTGAGTACCGACGAATTTCTAATCTTCTTGTGTTGCACCTCAGAAAAGCAGAGGAAGGTAAGAATTGTTAAAAAGTTGGCAGACTGAGTAGCATCACCACGTGTGAGTTGTCTCTTTGCTGACATTTACGAGGGAAGGATGAATTCTTAATCTTTGTGTGATGGTGATCTTTCGTCCTTACTCAGAAAAAGGTGCTACAGGTCCTCGTTGCTGCTTGTTCTTGAAGCTTCATTCTGTTGTGTTTGCTCAGCTGCTCGTGTAATTTGTGAACCTCATGGATGCATACAGCTGAAGGATGAAATTCTCAATCTGTCTCAAATTAAACCATGACACAGCAGTCTTCTGTACAAAACATGTTTTAAGAACAGCAAGGGAGCCTGACAGGCTGTTGTGTGATTATCCTTTCAGCATTATAACTGTTGACACAGAAATCCTTTTCTTTCATGATTTGAGAGGTATCATACTGTAGTAATGCTTATTCTCATTATGTGGAACAGTATTGTAATGAGTTTTTTTTTAATGTAACTTTTATTTGCAGAAGAGGATGACTCGTCATTAAAGAAAAGCGAACTTATTAATTGGTATCTGAAGGAAATAGAATCTGAAATCGAATCGGAAGAAGAACTAATAAACAAAAAGAAGATCATTGAGAAAGTCATTCACCGACTTACACATTATGTGCGTACAAAGATGTGTGCATGGAGAAGAAAGGCTTTAAGATGCATTGCACTGATTCATTTTGAGCAGAATTTCCTAATTGAGAAATACATTTTGTGCTTTCATGTTGCTGGCTGATGCAGAATAAGTGCCTTTCTTGTTTAATATTTGTTAAAAATAGGTACAGACAAGACACAGAAATGAATTAGAAGTGTGTGTTTGAAGTTTGAAGTGCTGTTTTATTTTCTGCTATGTGTTTACAGACATGTAAGTGCTGATTTGCTGCATGTCTTTAGTTTTGGTTGCAGTAGCGTGCAGAAATACAAACAGCGCATCTTAGTTCTTGTGTCTTACATAACACAGAGCTCTGGAGTAGAAAATACTACTTCCCAGAATCAAAATGTGTATCTGCAGAGAAGTTACTCATTTAACATTTTGGGATTTTTGAAAGAAAAAAACGCTTGCCATTTTTAAAAGAATGAAAATGCTAGACTGAAGCCTTCCCAGAAACCAAGCTATGTGTAGGTAATTGTTGGAATTAGGAACTTATTAGAGTGAATTCACAGGTAGAAGGGTTAAATAATTCATCAGTAAGAGGTGCTGCTAGTAGAAAAAGGAGATGTCTTTTGAAAAAGGACAAACAATCCTTTCTGTTCTTGTTGGAATACATTTTTTTCTCTGTTGCAGGACCACATTCTGATCGAACTGTCCCAGTCAGGCCTGAGGGGTTCCAAAGAAGAGGAGACTTTTGATGAAGACCCGTACCTGGTTGTCAACCCCAACTATATGCTGGAGGACTGAGGGTTGAGAGCTGGACTGTAGAACTGACTAGTGGCATGTTGGGAAGTGGATTCTTTCTGCATTCTTGCAATAGTTGCTGTATAGCTAACAAATTTGCATCAGTGCTTTAGTTTGGAATGCACCAGTATGCAGTTAGTGACATATGGTTGATCATACACACTGAGCAGACCTGGGAATTCTTAAAGAAATAACATCGATTAATTTAATTATTACTTGTGGGTTTCACCATCATCACCCAGATGCAGAGAAGACTCATGCAATAACTCTTCTTAGTGTCAAGTGAAGTAGGCACTTCTGTTTTAAATGAGAGGAATTTTCTTCTTATATTCATTATTGTTTTATTGTCTTTGGTAGGCTTTTTATGCTGTGGGCTTTTGTTGCTTTTCTTACTAACGTAAATAAAAGACCATTCAGTGTTTGGGGGTGGATTTGTTGTTACTGGTATGTGGGGTTATTTTCTACGACTGTGTTTTGAGACTTAAAAATTAGTGATCTAAAGCCTTTGTATCTTGACAAAGATAGAATTTCCTCCATGACAGCTGCTGTTTTAGGAAGTATTTAAATGCCAGTAACAGATAATGAAAACTGATTACTGCTTTTTCTTTTTAGGTACAATAAAGCTGTGCATGCTCCTGTTGCATATATAGAACAGAAAATTTAAAATAGTTGAGCCCAAAGCAAGGCTTTTAGGTCAGGATGGCAAAACCCTCCCAACTAGAGGAATGTCTTGACCCGTAAGTGACTTGAGCAGTGCCTTTGTTTGTGAGGGATTTTTAGGAGTGCATTAGTAAATTTGTTTACAGATAATTGTATAAGAAAATTCTGCTTAAATTTATATTGGTCTCAGTTATGTGCTGTACAGTATGGGATTATTACATTATTTTAGAAGACAAATATTCAGATATTTTTAATTCTTATCAACCTGATACCAGCTCCTATGAAAGATTTGTAAAAGGTCAAAGTATACCAGGATATTTTAAGTACAGCTAGTGTAGACTGACTGTTTCTAAGTCCGATCCAGAAATGGAGCTGCTCTGTGGGGCAGTTGTTCTTGTTCTTGTCAGTCTGTACCAGCTTTGGGATAGATGGGGAACTAGCTCAGAACTTTGTTGCCACTGCTGGCCCTCTCCCAGTCAGTACACAGGGTGCATCTGCAGAACCACATCCTACCCAAAGAAGCTCTGGGCCCTGCTGTGTCTGAAGCCCACGATGACTTGTGACTCAGCAAGGTCTTGGGATTTCCCTGCTGTGATTTCCCACCTCTCCCACACACTACAAGTCTTTCCTGCCATGGACATGCAGTCTTCCCTAGGGGGATGTCAGGATGGCATAGGGAGGGATTTTTGTGTGTGACTTTTCCATTAATAGTTTGTAATGAGGTTAAACTGTAATTTAAGGTGGAAAAATGTATATTAATATTTGTTTAGAAAGATAAAAGCATATATGAAATCTCAATTTCCAGCTTATCTTAAGTTTTTGCACTCCAGAATACGGAATTTTGTAATGTATTTGGAAATCAATTTTTCAAACTAGAACATAAATATATTGGATCCTTTTAGCATGTTAAAAGCTACAGTCAACATTTGGGTTTGTTATTTTTACTGTAATTTCAAGGCTCACCTTTTTGGTTCCAAGAATTTGTGAACAGTTTAATATTGTACCAAACAAGAACACAATTTGAGTTAATAGAAAAGATTGTAAGTTGATTTTGTGACCTTTGTCTCATCTGTGCTTCAACTCCTGGTGAGTAAGGGAATAACAAACTCCAATTTGAATGCTAACAAGTTTTGGGAGCAATGCTGTCAATGCAAGGCAGCAGAATACTTCTCTTAATGCACTTACAGAGGTAAATACTATTTCAAATGTGTAACTTTTTAAATGTAGCCTCTGGGATTTACACCTTAGTCTCTTTTTCCAGTACACCATCCTGCATTTGCTGAGAATGGGAATTATCTTCCTCCACTCCATGATGTGTCCATTTAGCCTTCCACATGTTACTGCAGAATTTCTTCATCAGGAGTTCCTAGAGTTGTGCTGAAGGTGACATTATGTATTGCTTTTGGAATTCATTTTGTTAGCCTGTATTAGATGAGTAATTGATGCATAGTCCCAAATAATCTTTATTGCACTGTCAGTTTGAGCCAACTAAATCAAATTCTTGCTCACTTCAATGTATTGATCTTCTGACCCCGAGCTGATTTTAATTACTGACTAAATTGGCCTCCTTGTTTTACAACCATTAAGTAAATAGTGTAGGTGCTGTATTATTGTTTGATATAACATTTGGAAGTTAGTTATACCATTTTTTTCTGCTGCCAGCTCTTAGAGCCAGTTTCTCCTGAACTTTAAAAAGCCCAGAAACTGAAGAGATAGAACTAAGAATGACAAATGAAGCAAAGCAGGGAAGCAAGGAATTGGGTAAGCTGCTTATGGCAATGGAGGCCCAACAGAGGCTTGTGGAAGCTCCCTGTCATACCAGTGCCAGTTCTGAGAGAGATTTACTTTGTATTTCTGGTAGAGATCAAATGTGGACACTTAAGAGTTGCTTTGTACTTCAGTTGCATGAACGTCCAGTATTCTGGTATGGTAGTTTAGCTGTTAGTTATGAAAAATGGGGAAGAAAAGTGATAGTTTCCAAAAGAAAATTATTGGAAAGTCCAGGTTAGAAAGGATCACTGCGCATCTTTTTATCCAAGCTCTTGTTGGCATCAGAGCCATCGATTAGATTGTCCTGTACCAAACTGAGTCTTGAATGTTCCCTGCATGGGAAATACTATCACTTTTCTAGGTAACCTGTTCCTGTTTTTCCAATGCCCTGTGTTTCTAACATTTCTAACTCCTGAAGCACCAGGCTTTGCTGTTTAAATGTTTTCTCTTAAAACAGAAAACCCAATCAACAAAACAAAAACCTCCAGATTTCTGACAGTGACTGTTGCAAGCATCTGCTGCTTTAACTGTGGAGTTGTGACCAATGCCTTTAATACAAGTACAATCATATTTAAAAAAATATCTAAATAATGAAGTGATCCCACTGTGCTTAATATAAATAGCGTGAAAGAAATCCAAGAGAATATTTAAACTGTCTTATATTTCTAGATTGAAGCCTAAATTCCTTACAGATTTGCTAAAGAGTCGTAGGTTCCTCTGTAGAGGACATGGATTCCCACTTCTCTTTGTTGTCTGCAGAGGTAAATCATTGCAGTCCAAATGTTCCTTAGTCTGACTATGCATACTTTAAACATGGATGTTGTATTTATGGAATTAAAAGATTCATAAATGTTGCAAGCTGTACTGTGCTGTCATTGGGCACTGTTTGCAGTAACATTTCTCTGCAACTTTTTTCCCATAAACTGCATCTCAGCTAAAGCTACATTTTATGAAAAACAACTGCCCCCCCTGCAGCAATGATTTTCTATATTGTTAATAACTCACCCTAAGGACAGGGAGATATTTGTTCTTCGTTATGCTTTCTTTCTTTCCTCTGCTCTCTTTCGGTAAGGAGGAAATGTTTTCTTCCTACTTCCTCTTTCCCTACAATTCTGTATGCATCGTAGAGAGGAGGGATATTTTTCTGGAGTTAACACTGCTGTACTCAAAAGCTAACAGCAGGTGGTGCTGTATATAAGGTTCCTATTCGATCTTGTTAAGTTCATTGTGGCTGGGAGGGAAAGGGTACTTGAGTGCTCAAAACAGGCGCAATGTTCCAACAAGTTTTTTAAGGCTCCTTAAAAATATAAAATAGTCACCTGAGCATCAAACAGAGTTCAAGTACACCAATTATAGGCTTTGTATATGCAGGAGGTTGTCAACTGTGAGTAAAAGCAAAAGTTTAGAGACAGTTTCTACTGTAATTTAAATAATACTGAAAGTATTTCTTTGCAATGATAAGTTGCCCAGATAATTCCACTAATGTTTTATGCAAAAAGTAGCTTTTAAGGGAGGTGAAGCGGGAGACAACTGGTTTTTCAGTATAGTTTCATTATAGTTATGTAGAATTTTGTTTAGTTAATTTAAGCTTGTGCTGCAATTAGGCAGCACAGATAGTGGTTCTCAATAACACAATCTCAACTCTTCAGTTTTGCTGTATTTGCATGTAGAGCTGTGAAGTTATCTCCTTGTTGCAGCAATTTGGGTAAGAGATCTCTGTGCACTCACCTTACTAACAGATAAAGTGTTCTCGAGGCTGTAAGAAGGAGTACTTTGGTTAGCAATAAAATAATACTGTTATTAGCATGGGGACACACAGTGTATCTGCTTCTTGAGTTTATGTAACAATAACTGTAACAACAACTTTTCCAAATGGAAGTAAGATGCTGCCTTCTCAGATTTCCTTCATGCAACCAAGAATTACAGCACAAATGTGCCTCCTCATTGGTGACACCAGGCATTGGTGTCACCAGCCGCAGCCAAGTAGGTGATTCTGCTTTTGTTACCTTTTGCATCCAGAACGTCTATTTATTTGTTCATCTATCAATTGAAAGTCCTGATTTGTTATCATTTGAGTGTCAGCTGTTTCTGGGAGCACTGAAGTTCATAACAGATAACTGCAGTTAAATATTACTCCTACTATAATATAAATAATGTGGACACAAAGTTTGTGAGCCAGGTCCAGAAATGGAGCTCATTTGTAAGACAGTTGTCTTGTTCTTGTTAGTCTCTACTAGCTTTGGGAGAGATGGGGAATCAGCTCAGAACTTTGTTGCCATTGCTGGGCCTCTGCCTACCACATCAGCACACAGATTGCATCTGCAGAGCCACGTTCTACCCAAAGAAGCTTTGGACCCTACTGTGTCTGAAGCCCATGATGACTTCTGTCAGCAAGATGCTGTGATTTCCCAACTGCCCCAGTACTTCTCCCACCTCCGTGAGATTGGGGTAACACATTACAAAGTCTTCCTGCCGTGGGCGCGCATCCTTCCTGACGGGGATGCCAAGAAGCCAGATGAAGCTCAAGTGCGGTGCTACCAGGAGCTGCTCAAAATGCTGGTTGCTGCAGACCTCAGGCCAGTGGTCGTTCTCCATCACAAGGGTGTTCCTGATAGTGTGGCTGCGGGCAGGAAGGCGAGCTCTTTTGCTGACCTTTTTGTGGACTATGCAGAGTTCAGTTTCGATGTTTTTGGAGGCCTGGCTGATATGTGGCTCACCTTCAGTGACTTGCCTGAGCTCCTGGGAAGCCTGCCTTACAGTGACCTCCAGGCCCGTGTCCAGGCCCTGGCTGCTGCTCATGAAAGAGCTTACAGAGTTTACCATGAGAAATACTCTGTGTCAGGTAAGAACAGGGGGAAGGATTTTTGTGTACGACCTTCGCACAATTTGTTACGTGTGATCTCTGTGATTCTATCAGCAATGCTTTCAGAATTACTTAGAAATATTTGAGTAATGGATTTCTTCAAACACCCTATTTTCATAATTGTTCTTCAATTACTAGTAATGGCATTTTGCTTAAAATGACAGCCAAAGTAGTCAGGGAGAACATAGGCAAGTATCTCTGTGTGCATACTGACATGTATTCTTTTTAAGCGTTAAGAAGCCTCAGGTTAATTTCAGCAGCAGAAACTGGTACTTTAAAAACAGATGTTACCATACTTGTCCCTGCTTTGTCTCCTAAGGACTCATCTACGTGCTTGTTGAGGGTCCTTACTGAAAACTAGTTGGTACCCTGGAATAACAGTAGTCTTGTACTGCTTATATATCAAATCTTAAATGTATTGTCTAGGAAATATCCTTAATTCCTGATTAATTACCTCATTTTCAAGGCCTTCTTACATATTTCAGTGTCACTGATTATTGAAATTGCAATTGCCACTGTTCCATTTTAGGGAGGGGAACATTTTGCCATCCAGTTAAGTAGCTATCTGTCTTCAGCATGATGGGAGTTGGCTTTTTCATTAAGATATTTCCAAAGGAATGCATCTTTAGAGGTCCAGACCTGAAGAATATGGTCCAATTTATCTACCAGCTTTCTACCCAAGGGTAGAAAACTTTGAAAATGTACTTATAAAACCCAGTGGAACAAAACTGACTATGCTTTAAAATGGCATCTCTCATTTATTTCAAGTGAAATGTACTGACAAGATAAAAAAGAAAAAAAACATTTGTGAAGCAAGATGGTTACTTTTAAGGTAAAGTATCTTGATAATGAAAAATGCTTTAAAATTATATGTCTTACTTGATTATAAAATATCTACAGTGATATTTTATTTCTGTTTGCATTTCCTGCACTACTGATAGATCATGCTTTTGTTTTGTTTTGTTTGGTTTTCCAAGGTGGAAAGCTGTCCATTGCTTTAGGAATGGATCTTACCTTGGATAGGACTTCATCTGAGCTGCTTTCAGTTTCTCTTCAGGTAACACCTTAATGAAAATTATTTCCAATTTAAATTTGATTTTGTTTCACTTGATTTTGATACATAGGATTAAGTGATGTATTGCAAGCTATATAAGACTTTAGTTGTCCAATGTGGTACATTTTACATTTTTATTATCTCAATTATATGACGTTCTATGATTTTAAAAATTACTTCAACATTCTTTCTTGGCTAGTAAGCACTGATTTAAAAACATGGAGGCATATTTTCTCTCATATATTTAGCAGCTTTAGCAGTATAGATGCTTAAATACCAAGAAGTCTGCAAAAACTGTACCTACTGCTTTTTTATTTGCAGGTCTATCTAATGCACAACCAAATAAAAATTACTCTATTTAAAATAATTGCTATTTAAAAAAAAAATCTATTTAATGTGTTGAAGCACAGCCTGAGCTATGCTAAAAGTGGTCTACAACAGAGATGGCACAATCTCCATAAAGATGATGACATCCCTTCTTTGGTAAAGACCAAACCCCTCATTAGTTGTTCTTTTTGCCTAGAGCATGTTGATGTGGGATGCAGTGAACAAATGACAATGCAGGCATTTGGCTCGTCCTTCCAAATTTAATGGTAGGACAAATAAGTGTGACATCTCAAGGATATAGGCAAGGTGTGGTTCATAGGAGGAGGAAAGTTGTACTGAAGGAGCTGACTAAACTAGAAAAAACTCTTGGACTGAAAAATAAATGGAAGGCTTATCAGTTTGTTTGTTCAATCGCAGCTTCAGCAACTGGTTGAATAAAAGAATGCTATCTATTCTTTTGAACTTGTGGACTTTTAGTAAAGTAACATCTGTGGTGTGCAATGACTAAAGATTTCTGAAATGGACTTTCTCCAAAGGGTTATTGATAAGGCCACCCTGAGTCATACGGCGATAAAGGTTTCTCTATCTGATTAATCAGAGGCTCTTCAGTCTTGCCAATTTAAACAATCAATTGTAAATCAGGAATATTAAATGCATAAAATATTCTTACAATGAATTTTTAAACTCTAGTGCTTCTAAAATTTAGCTTTGTTTAGAAGGAAAGGCACAAAATGCATCTTCTCGTACAGCGTCCGCTTTGTACTCGTATTTTCCAGGGTTCTGTGTATCTTTCTGGCTTCTTACTCCAGCAGTGCCTGTATCAAACATCTAGCAACTTCTATGTTTTGAACAGAATACTGCAATAATTTTCCAATAGGATGATCATTTTCCCTTTCTTGTTTCCAGGATTCAGTGGACTTCCTGTCTCTTCGCCTTCAGTACAGGTGTGGAAATGAAAAAGATTTCCACCTGAAAATGAGTGAATTCCAGGTAACATTATGCAGTGTGAAAATGAACACTGAACTTGACGGACGTGGAGTTAAAACTCTAGTGATAGGGTAGAGCAGATAGAATAAATCCATCATTGTTCTTACAGTTCTACTGAACTTGGCAAGCCATCTGTAACAGCTTATTTTGCAAAAAAGTGACTTAGAGGGGATCTCACACTGAATTTGAAGTCGTGGATAATTTGCAGTAGTAGACAATTAAGGTACTGTTGTACGTCATTCAGCACCTAGGTGCACGTGTCTGCAGGGATGAGCACTGAGATGATCTGCCTTGCTCACGATTGTGTAGCATATGCAATACCAGCCTGAAAAGGAGCATGTCAGGCTCTTTGTTAACAGTTTTGCTCTGTGTATCTGTAGCAGGGCACTTATTTCCTCTAAATCAGAGGGCGATGGCCTAGCCAGAAGTGAAGAGCGAGAAATGGAAACTTCCCACATGTCATCTTTGGAAAACCAATAAATATTATAAAAAATAGAAATCTCTCTTTGAATTCTTGTTTTGCAGAAAGTCTGGAAGGACATAGAAGTATTGCTTTTTAGTCTGAATTTCCTTGATTGTGATTCCTTGGAAGAGAATCCATTCATACCAGTAGCTGCCATTGTCACTGGTAAGTGACATGTTTTAAGGAGTAGAAGAGTTCTGTAGCAGGGCTCTGAAAGGAAAATTATGTAATTGTCCTTTCCAGACCATTGCAATTAAGTCTGGTGGTGGTGGTGTTGTTGTTTTGGTTTTTTGGTTTTTTTTTTTTTTTTTTTTTTTTTTTAATTTTTCCTGGGGAAAAAAACAACAAACAACACAACATACTAAATCTGAGAAAAACAGCTATTAGTTATTTGAAAAAAAAATAAATAAAAAAGCCTTGTTTCAAAAGATGTAATTGTATGCACGAGTAATGTCATACAGTCTGCGATATTTATCCATCTGTTGTTTGTTTTCAGCTATTAATAAGGAGAAGGCACGTACAATTGGATATGATGTGAATGAATTCTTGGACTTCTCATCTCATGCTTTAAGGTACAGTTCTTTTCCCTTAAATCACATACTGTAATAAATTAGTATCCTTTAGAAACAAGTGTGCTAGGCAGACAGGAGACGGCTGTAGTGGTAAAATCGCTGTTAGCTGCTTAAAGGAATGCACGGGAAAGCCTTTGTGCCCAGTCCAGTCTCTTGCTGTTACTGGCAGTCTTCTAACCTGCTATTTCAGGAAATGTAACTGTCTCTCCTTCATGCTTAGTTACCCAGATTGCACCTTCAAGACAGTAATAGCAGGCATATATTCCAAGCATACTGTTCTTTTTTCATCTGCATAGCATATATAAATTTATATTATGTGTGTATATATATAAAATTAAATTAAAAACATAAAATAGTAACTATCCTATGATAGTGAGAAGCCAATTGTGCCTACAGAGTTGTAGGGAATGTCTTTGCACAGGAAGAAGCCAGGGACCAGTGAGGCAGGATTGATTGGTTTTAGGTTATCCTGTGAAGACTTGTGAGCGTGTGAAATTGCTGCACACTGCAAGGATTTTGTTTGTGTCTTTGACCTAGTTTAATGAATTTTGAAAATCTATCTGCTGAGAAATGCACGAGATACATAGCACTTGAGGTGCTCTGCAGTTTATTGCACTTCTCCTTCATCTGCCAGCTGGATGGCAGGACGTTGGATTGGTTGGATGGCAAAGTGGCTGTTCCCTAACTGGCATATGTGAGTTGAATGAGAAGCAAACAATTATTTATGCTCCTTGTCTGCAAATTCTGTGGCACTGGCATCCACCTTGAGGTTGTAACCCTTTTTTATTCTATTTTCAGCAAAACATATACTCTACAAGAGAATCCAATTGCTGCCCCTCGCTCCTCCTATCAAACAATTTGGGAAATGTTTGCTAACCAGTCCGAATTGGAGAGGGATACTTTCCTGCAAGATGTTTTCCCAAGTGGTTTCCTCTGGGGCACGTCAACAGGTGCCTTTAATATTGAAGGAGCCTGGGCAGAGGATGGGAAAGGAGAGAGCATCTGGGATCGGTTTGGACACGAAGGTCATGTCTACATGAACCAAACAACAGATGTGGCGTGTGACAGCTACCACAAAACTAGCTATGATGTTTATTTGCTTAGAGGTCTTCATCCCCAGCTGTACAAGTTTTCTATAGCCTGGCCTAGAATTTTCCCTGCTGGCACCAATGAAACCATCAGCATCAAGGGTGTGGATTATTACAACCAATTAATTGACAGGTTGCTAGAGGCTAACATTGAGCCCATGGTGACTCTTTTCCACTGGGACCTCCCACAGGCTCTTCAGGTTCTTGGTGGCTGGCAGAATGACAGTATCATAGATGCTTTTGCAAGCTATGCAGACTTCTGCTTTGCCACTTTTGGGGATCGGGTCAAGTTTTGGGTTACGTTCCACGAGCCTTGGGTTATCAGCTATGCTGGCTATGGCACCGGAGAGCATCCTCCAGGAATCACCGATCCAGGAATAGCATCTTACAAGGTAGGGACATAAGATCCTACAGCTGCCATTGTTGTGTTCCCCAGTTTCTGCAAATTTTAACGATGCTTGAGCCGAATCTGAGACAGTTGTTTGCTTTCTGGACTTATGATGCTCCCAAGCAAATGCATTACTTAATGTATTACTAATGGATGCTATGGATGTTATTTTCTGTTCTGAAATCAGCCAGATTCTTATACTTAATCCAAACCCTGCTGTACTCTCTGCTCACAATTATTTGTTTTGTCAAGTTCTCTTGTTTCACATGGGGATGTCTTTCTCACAAGGCAGTGTGAATGCAATGTTGTGCAAAGCAGTGAGACACGTATTCCTCTGCTTTCTGCCCCCAGGTGGCTCACACAATTCTCAAGGCTCATGCTAAGGTCTGGCACCTGTATAATGACAGGTACCGTTCTCAGCAGCAGGGAAAGGTAGGGCTGGTGCTGAACTCGGATTGGGCTGAACCCCAGACTCCAACCAACTCTGAGGATGTGAAGGCATCAGAGAGGTACCTGCAGTTCATGCTTGGCTGGTTTGCTCACCCTGTATTTGTTGACGGTGACTACCCAGATATCCTGAAGGCTCAGATCCAGGAAGTAAACCAGCAGTGCTCCACAACAGTTGCACAGCTGCCTGTGTTTACGGAGGAGGAGAAAACCTGGGTGAAAGGAACGGCAGACTTTTTTGGCCTTTCCCATTACACTTCCCACCTGGTTAGTGCCGTGGCTAGTGGTACCTGCACACCTGGATACGAAAGCATTGGGAACTTCTCTTTGCACGTAGATCCTTCGTGGCCAACGACTGCCTCTTCTTCAATCCATGTGGTCCCGTGGGGATTAAGAAGGCTGCTGAAGTTTGTGTCCCAGGAATATACAGGGGCAAAGGTCCCAATTTACATAGCAGGAAATGGTATGCCAACAGAAGCCACCGGGGATCTTATTAATGACACTCTGCGAGTGGATTATTTCCGCCGATACATCAATGAGGCTCTAAAAGGTATGCTCTTTGGTTTTCTTTTTTTTAAATTAAAATGATGGCAACTGGTTATTCTGTCACTCCCACAGTGATTAGCTTTAAAACATCACCATTTGTACAGTAACCTGAGGTGGGCCACCTCTTATGTACAGTGTCATAAATTCCAGCCTATCTGGTGACCAGATATGGAGCTCTGCATTCTGTCTAGGTACTGGAAGAGGTTTTTCATAGGTACAAGTACAACCTAACGCCAGTCTCTCAGTGAAAACTATTTTACCTACTTCAGTATCTTTGAAGACAATTTGGCTAAAAGCAGGCTCTTACCTGCAGAGATCTCATAGATGGGACTGAATGATGTCTTTACTAATTCAGCAGATGTAACTGATAGCATCCTGCACCACAGCAAGTTAGAATTTTTAGGGAGATACTTATATCTCAATTATTTTGAGAAAGATTCCGTCTATGCCTTCATCTTTGCAAACTGTGTATCCGCTTAACAAAAATTAATACTGGTAACTGAAGTCCTTTTCAAGTATAGAAATTTGAGATTTTAAATAGATATTTTAGTATCCTTTCTTCAGGTACACAAATCAATAGCATCACAAAACCTTCATTATACTGTATATAATGTATTCATTATGTTGATGATCATTGTACAGCTTTTGATCCTGTTGACCTAGTTCTCAACATGCTGATAGAAGAGCTGCAGAAAACAGCATTTAGCATTGCTGTTTTGCCTCTGCAAAAGGAACATGGACTGCCTATGGAAAGTGAACTTTTCTGGAATAAGAAAGAGTGTGCTTTACTGTAGGCAGTATGAGGAAGGATGCTAGACTTGTCTCTGATGGTACTAAGCATTGTGTCCTGCAGAAATGAATTCTTGTGTGCCAAGGGAAGCTAGACAAGCACTACATACATATTATGTTTCAATTTAACTACAGTGGTAAATATAAAAGAGCACTGTATACTTTAAGCTGATGAGTTGTTCTTGAAAGCTAGAACATAGGGAAGGGAGTACTCATGGCACAAGTGGGCTTTACTCAAATACTTATATTCTGGTATGGTTTTATCACTAAGTCTTTGACTGGCTCCTATTCTAGTGACCATGGCTGTTCTTGCCAAATACTCTAATTGTTTTGTTTTCTTTTACCCAAACACAATTCATAGATGTTTGGCTGTCACCCTGTTGTTATCCTCAGCTGTGTGCTTGTGTTCTGCTCTGCTGCACTCAGAAAGCGTTCAAGTGATTAACAGAGTCTTGTACTGTTTCTATGACAGCGGTAAAACTGGATGCAGTTGATGTTCAGTCATACATTGCTCGATCCCTGGTTGATGGCTTTGAAGGCCCAGAGGGCTACAGCCTAAAATTTGGGCTACATCACGTGAATTTTGAAGATAGCAACAGACCAAGGACTCCCAGGGCAAGTGCTTATTTCTATTCCACTGTTATTGAAAACAATGGTTTCCCGTCCCAAGTCTCAGACAGAAGTTCTGCATCGGTGGTATTTGGCCTACCCACACCATCGAAGTTGCCGAGTCTACCAGCATCAGAAGTTCCCTCCAAGTCAAAGGTTGTCTGGGAGAAGTTTTCATCCCAAACAGACTTTGAAAGAGACATGTACTTTTATGGGACGTTCCCAGAGGACTTCACATGGGGCGTGTCGTCTTCTGCATACCAGATTGAGGGAGGTTGGGATGCGGATGGCAAAGGACCCAGTGTTTGGGATAACTTCACCCATGTGCCAGGAAACATAAAAAACAATGAGACTGGAGATATAGCTTGTAATAGCTACCACAAGGTAGAGGAAGACATTTACCTGCTGAGAGCCTTGGGGGTGAAGAACTATCGTTTCTCTCTGTCCTGGCCTCGAATCTTCCCCAACGGAAGGAACAATTCAGTAAACAGCCGTGGTGTTGATTACTACAACCGTCTCATTGATGGGCTGGTCGCAAACAACATCACTCCAATCGTCACGCTGTACCACTGGGACCTGCCCCAAGCTCTCCAGGACATTGGTGGCTGGGAGAGCAGTGAGCTCATTGAACTGTTTGACAGTTTTGCAGACTTCTGTTTCCAGACCTTTGGGGACAGGGTGAAGTTCTGGCTTACTTTCAACGAACCCCAAGTTATTGCTTGGGTTAGCTATGGGACGGGGGAATTCCCACCCAATGTCAATAATCCTGGTGATGCTCCCTACGAAGTGGCACACACCTTACTGAAAGCCCACGCCAGAGTCTACCACACGTACGATGACAAATACAGAGCGAGTCAGGGAGGAATCATTTCTCTGTGTCTCAATATAGATTGGATTGAGCCAAAGACACCCAGCAACCCCAGGGACTTAGAAGCTGCAGACAGGTACATGCAGTTTTTGGCGGGGTGGTTTGCACATCCAGTTTTCAAAAATGGGGACTACCCTGAGGTCATGAAATGGAAAGTTGGGAACAGGAGTGAGCTCCAAAACCTGCCATCATCCCGCCTACCAGTTTTCACAGCTGAAGAGCGTGAGTACATCAGGGGCACAGCGGATGTTTTCTGTTTCAACACCTACACTGCCAAACTTGTAACCCATGCAACAACCCGCCTGAATCCCTTCTCTTATGAGTACGACCAGGAAATATCAACAGATGTTGACAGCTCCTGGCCTACCTCAGCTCTTGACGGCCATCGGGCTGTGGCCTGGGGGCTGAGGAGGCTGCTGAACTGGATCAAAGAAGAGTATGGGAATCCCCCAATGTACATCATTGAGAACGGAGTGGGGCTAAAGACCGAATCGGATGTTGATGACCAAACCAGGATACTTTACTACAAAACATACATAGATGAAGCTTTAAAAGGTACAAATGTTTGCTTTTATTTTGTGTTGTATATCTCCCCTCTAGATTCCTGTCACAATTTTCCTCTGAGGTGTCGTTTTTAAAAGCATCTTCTGCTGTTCTTTTAATATTCTGAGTGCAATATAAATGTAGTGGGTTTTTTTATGATCTCCTTTGTGTAGCCATTTGTATTCTATATCCTCCAGATGTGAAGTCTGTTGTGGTCCTTTCTGTTCAGAGATAGCTTGATGAAGCTGAAAGTGTGTATGTGTTTGCAAGTGAATTCCTTGTGGTTTGTTATATGTGTGAAACATCACTGATGTTCTCCCATTGTTTCTGGTCTTTCAGCTTACAAACTGGACGGTGTTAATCTGAGAGGATACAATGCGTGGTCTTTTATGGATTTCTTTGAATGGTTGAATGGTTATGAGCCAAGATTTGGATTGCACGAGGTTGATTTTGATGATCCCAACAGGCCAAGAACCCCAAGGCGCTCGGCTGTGTACTACGCAGAAATCATCCGCAACAACGGCATCCCATTGCCAAAAGAAGATGAATTCTTATATGGAGAGTTTCCAAAGAACTTTTCCTGGAGTGTAGCAACATCTGCATATCAGGTTAGGAAACAAAGACTGACTTTTCAAACACTCATGGACAGTTAATTCGTTTTGGATGAGACACAGCTTCTACATTAGGTTTTATGGTGATTTGAGGGTTACTGTAACAACTGCCTTAAACATCTCAAAGTTTTCCCTTATAATGGCGTGGTTATACGACGGAAATTGAGAAAGCAGCAGAGATTTCACAAGGGGAAGCAAACACCGAGCAGCAGGTTGAAGGGAAACAACACCTTTCCTTTGACATTGTACTTTGGTAATACTTCTGTGCCTTGAGGCCCAAGAGACCTTACCAGTTTAGTACAGCAAAAAATGATACTGTTTCAAGGCTTACACATAAGCCAAAATGTTATGTGGTGCCACAAAGTCTGACGGGCAGAATTCTTTCCTAGGCCAAGATGTCAATTTGGAGTTTACTGATGATTTCTCCCTTCCCTCCCCCATCTTCATTTACAGATTGAGGGAGCATGGAGAGCAGATGGGAAAGGACTTAGCATTTGGGACAAATTCTCTCACACTCCTTTGAAAATCAGCAATGGTGACAATGGAGATGTAGCTTGTGACAGCTACCACAAGATCGAGGAGGACGTGGAAATGCTGAAACGCCTCAAGGTGTCTCACTATCGCTTTTCAATCTCCTGGTCACGTGTTCTCCCAGATGGGACCACCAGATACGTCAATGAAATGGGATTGAACTACTATGAAAGGCTAATTGATGCTCTTCTGGCAGCCAATATTACGCCTCAGGTAACTGTAAAAAAGGACTGGAAATCCAACAGAGTGCAGGAGCTGAGAATTATCCTGATGTTGAAAGATCAGGTCCCCACTTTCAGATTTGCCTGTGCGGTTCCTGTGTTGGAATTACTGGGAAGTTCTTTGTCCTTATGAATTCCCAGGCTGTTCAAGATCCCTCAAGAGCAGGTGTTGTACTGCACTGTGCTTCATTTGAGGATCAGTGTAGCTGCAGCTGTTCTTTACTGACTTGAATTCCTGCTGTCACGTGATTATTGCAGGCTTTAGTATGACTGAAAGTGAGAGACTCATCTTGACAGCTGGGCAGGCCCTGAAGGTTGAGTTGTTCCCCCTCATACTAAAGGAACTGGAACACTGGCAGAGTGGCATTTATCAGAGTGTGCAAGTGATCGCTATGACCTCAAACGACTACAGGACAGAAGGCACTGGGGTTACTGCAGATTTGTATGTGCCTGTTAGAAAAATGCAGATGGAGTTGGGCTTATGCCTGCAAACAAGGCCGTTGTCTTGTCCTTCATTGTGAAAGTGAATCAATGACCGGCTGAGCCCTTTCTCTCATTGCCGTTCCCTACAGGTCACTCTCTATCACTGGGACCTCCCGCAGGCACTGCAGGACAACGGTGGGTGGGAGAATGATACCATAGTTCAGAGGTTTAAGGAATATGCTGAGCTCCTTTTCCAGAGATTGGGAGACAAAGTGAAATTTTGGATAACCATCAATGAACCCTACAACGTTGCATATTATGGGTATGGCCTTGGCACAGCTGCTCCAGGTAAGACTACTGAGCACAATTTTTGAGAAGGGAAGGGTTGGGCTCTGGCCTGAACACACAGCTTTCTGCTCTCTGTGCTGACAGCAGAGCATGGGCAGGGGGGTGATGTGGGTTCCCCACAGCCTGTGCATGACAGCTGTGCCTTCAGCAGACCTGCTGTCACATACATCTCAGCCCATGGCTGGGCTCAAAGGCACCAGGTACTGCACGCTTGTTCATTTACTGGTGGGCAGCTCTGCATGTCCTGGGTGTTAAGCTGGGAAGAAGCAGATTGGAACTAGGAATTGCTGCTGCAGTGTCTGTGCTGTTCCTGCAGGCATCTCTGTTAGGCCTGGGCGAGCCCCCTATGTGGTGGGGCACAACCTAATCAAGGCCCATGCAGAAGCCTGGCACCTCTACAATGAGACTTACCGTGCGAAACAAGGAGGGCTGATCTCTATCACCATCAACACTCACTGGGCTGAGCCAAGGAACCCCCACAAACAGGAGGATTTTGATGCTGTCAGACAATACTTACAGGTAGAGAAGAATCTGGTCACAGCTCTCTAGGCTGCTCGTTAAGTTTGCTGCCGTAATACAGGCATTCCTGCGTATTTGTGTGCTCATTATAGGGCCAGCTACTATACATAATGCAGCCTATGGAGAGGAACAGTTAAATCCTTGTTTTAATACATAATTTATCCTTCTCCCTTATTTCCTGGATTAGTTCTATATAGGTTGGTTTGCTCATCCCATTTTCAAAAACGGCGATTACAATGAAGTGATGAAGACGAGGATTCGGGAACGCAGCCTGGCCCAGGGTCTGAGCAGCTCCCGGTAAGAGTGCAGGCACAAACTTGCTTTGCTTCTACTTGCTGAGCTAAAACCTGCTTTGCTGATAAGCTGATAAGAAGGAAGTATTCTGTTGAAAATGGCACTATAAAAATCTTAGCACAGTCTCACAGAAAAACTAATTGTATATTTTTTCTCTCTTTACCTTTCTTGCAAATTAAGTTTACTAATATAAAGGAGATTTCTCCAAGCTTCTACCCTGGGGGCAGCACGTTGGCAGCTCAGAGTGATATAATAAATGTAATGCACTATATGTAGTGCTTTGCCTGCCTGGGGCAAATAAATTTTAATTGTTCTTAAAATGATGTACTACTGAACTCAAGCACTGAGCCTCATTCACACCTCTGAATTATATTTATTTGTCTTTCTCATTACTTTTAAATCTATCACATTGCCAGTGTTCTGCTAAGAATATTTTTCCTTTTTTCTTTCTTTCTAGACACACAGAAGGAAAGGAAAGCTTGTGTTTTACCCTGTCTGTGCTTTAGTAACAAATGGATGGGATTTTTCTGATGTTCCTCTAGAAAGATCGCAGTGCCTTCTTTTGTGCTTATTGCATTTTGATGGCTTTATGCCTTTTTGTTTTCTGTTGCAGACTTCCAGAATTTACAGAAAGTGAAAAGCAAAGAATTAAAGGCTCATATGACTACTTTGGTCTAAATCATTATACTACAGTTTTAACATACAAGTATGAGTATTCTACTGCTATTCCGTCGTATGATTCTGACAGGTAAGATGACTGTAAATTGTTGGTCAAGTAAAATATGCACATTTGGAAGCCTATGCCAACTGAGCAATGTACACTAATAGAAAATAAAGCCATGAGACATTCATATTAAGCTGTTACAAGCAGTATTAGGGAAAAATCAGTATCAGTATCAGTACTTGTGATACTGTGTTCAGAGTAGGCCAGCTACTTTGTTATGATCTGACTAAAAAATGAATTGTTAAGACAGAACAAGGAAAATTAGAGCATCTAAAAATGAAGGAATCAGTCTCATAAGCATTTGGTATCAGCTGCATTTATCATTTTTCCTGCATCCAGTCTCCATTCCATTCTCCATTGAAATGGGAAAGTGGCCTGGTTTACAGATACTACTACTCCATGTGCTGTTTAAACAGTTGTTGTTTCCCTCCCCACACAGAGTAAACTTCATTAAGTTTAAAGCCAAACAGCTAAATGTAAATTTAACCGTGAAGTGATTAAGCGAAGCTTTTTATCTCCAGGCAGAATCTAACCTTAAAACAAAATATGAGAAGTGTTTTCTGGGGGCTTGTGAACACCAGCACTCTTCACCTCCCCCCAGCTCGGTGCTTTTCACAGCTTGCACCTGGGTGCACTTTTCTATAGAGCTTGGTGTCAGATTTCCCAGCTGAGCAGTAATGCAGGGCCAGGCTCGGGCTGTGCTGTGCTCAGTGTGTGCTCTTCTGCAGGGGTGTTGCTTCAGAAACCGACCGCAGCTGGCTGAGCTCTGGCTCCTCCTGGCTAAAGGTGGTGCCCTTTGGCTTCCGAAAGCTCCTGAGGTGGATAAAAGAAGAGTACAACAACCCTCCTATCTATGTGACTGAAAATGGGATATCAGAGAGAGGAGCCATAGATCTCAACGACACTTGGCGAATGCATTACTATCAGAACTACATTAACGAAGCGCTGAAAGGTAAGATTGCTCATTTAAAGCTGCACGTCGGTCTTGTTGGGAGATGCTGCTGAGCAAAGCAACTTGTAAGGAGCTGACAGATCCCTGGCATCGTGTTTGTAAATTATACACAGGTTTACGCTGCAGCCATGTGAAAGCCTTTGGGTTTTAGCAGAAACTGATCACTGCTGGCCAAGACTTTTTGCAGGGAACAGTGATCTAAAGGAAGAACAAACCATGGGTTTAACAGAAGTAAGATAAGGGCAGCTTCCTTATATAACTGCATCTGACAAGAGAGGGTTCCATTGCTTGATGGGTTAGTGGTTAAACTAGATAGTCCTAACTAGTGCTGTTTCTAAAAACTGTACCTTGTTCACAACAGATGCACAGAAAAACCCTTGTTTTGCTTAAAGCAGTGGTTAAGCTTGTTTGTCTGCCTTAGAGGGAGCTGACTGCCAGCTGTTCAACTACTTGTTACTTTGAGCAGCACAGATCCCCCCCCCCCCCCCCATAAACACATTTAAATACTCATCATTCTGTTAAACCTTCACTTCTTGAATGAAAGCTCTGACTTTTGGAGCCAACAGAAGCAGTCTTCATAGGCTGGCTGAGCTGCCCTGGCTCGTTACTAGCTGTAACAACCCACACCTGGTAGGGACAGGGAGATGGTGAGACAAACGTGGCAGTAACTGCACTGCACTCAGTGTGCCCTTCTGTAGTGCCCTGTTTGCACCACTGCTGGCCTGCTGGTGATTCCTGTCACCTGAATGCTCAACTAACCTGCTGTGCCTGCTCCTGCTAACAGCTGTCGTGCTTGATGGTGTTGACCTGCGTGGCTACACAGCATGGTCACTCATGGACAACTTTGAGTGGGCAGTAGGCTTTGATGAAAGGTTTGGGTTCTACTATGTGAATCACACGGATCCCACATTGCCACGGCTCCCCAAGGCCTCTGCCAGGTACTACTCACAGATCATCAGCTGCAATGGCTTTCCAGATCCTGCAGCAGGCCCACATCCCTGTCTGGAAACGGAGTCTGAAGGTAAGTGGTGCAGCAGAAATTGCACTTCCATGATGTGTCATCCTAAAAGACTATTTTCTGCGGTATTCTTTTAAAGAGCTGGGGTAGTAAACTGCCTGATCACCAGCCTTTATTAATGAAGACATTCATGCGGAACATACTGTCATTTCTGTTTCCAAAACAGAATGTTATGTTAGCATAAAATCTAACACCTAGCTGAGCATCTGTCCTCAAAACAGACAAAAGAAGTTATTGCATTCTATTACGTTTTCCACATCCCACCCATTCAGCACTCCTGCACTGCATTTTTCTTGAAAATGATTTTGACTACTCTCTAAGAAGACTTGGGTAATATTTTTTGTCTTGTGATCTCTGGACTAAGTATATTAACGGAGCCACAACCACTTCAGTTTGGGTGTTTAAAAGGATATTTTCTATCAGCATTTCTATCAGGAATTACTTGTGTCTCCTTCAGCCCCAGCAGCTCACTATAAGCCCTCAGCTGTACCATTACTCTGAGCTAGAGCTGTGTCACTTGCTGTTCCCTGAGACCCACAGCTACTGCCAGAGCACTGAAGAGCCACGCGAAAAAGCCGTGCAGAGTGAGGAAGAAGTGATGCACATGTACACAGGAAAATGCTCCTGACAAGCCATGTACTAACTACTTCTTATTGTTTTCTCATGAACAGTGATACCAGACACCGCACCAGGACTGGCTGCCAGTGTGCACTTTCTGGGATTAGATTTAACATCACACAGTGCAGAAACAGCACTGTATGTGCTTTTTGCTCTTTCTGGAATTGGAGCACTGGGCCTGGCACTTATTTCATACAAATATGGAACATTATCCAAAAGATCTCATAAACAATCATCCATAGAACTTACTAAAATGTAAAATGTAATTCATTTGAATATGTGGAACGGATTGAAACAGTATCTCTTCTTGCTAAAATGCTTTTTTTTTTCTTAACAAAGAATGCCTACAGAACCGTACTCTGCAGTACTGAAAAAGATACCTGGGGCTTATACTGCTGCACCTCAGTATCTTGCCTTGGAGGTGATTTCCAATCTTGCTGTTGGCTTAAAATATGAAGTAAAAAACACTAACTTTTTTTCCAGCTACTACTGATAATTTTTTTCAAGTCAAAATTGACTGCTCCAAGTTGTGTAAGGATTCTGAGCCTAAACCTTCATCTGCCCTCCTTCATGATCTTCCCTTGGATCCTTCTTGTCTTTCCAAGGGATCTGAGAGCATCCCACGAAGCTCTGCTACTGCTTAATCTTTCGAAGACAAGCGAGTGCCAACACTGGCACAAACAGGGATAGCAGAATGTACTGTTCTATTGCAGCTACTGTGCAGGTTCCCCCCCATCATTCCTTCATTTCATCGATAGTATTTTCTCAATTTTATCGTGAATTATTTTTAACAAAAGCAAAAGCACTAAGCCTTTACATTTGAACAGTGCAATACTTACTGAAGTTCCTTTACAAAGAAGTCTGCAGCAGCACTGAACACCTGTAACTGTAAAAAATATACATGCTCAATACCTGGGGAGGAAGACAAGTCAGCATTCTTCATATGTGAAAGCCACGTCCTCACCTTCAAAATAAAAGTTTCTGCGCTCTTGTATTGCAGTCTCTCTTCTCAACGTTTCCACTTCATGTGACAAAGAAATGGGTTTTCTCCCACACCACCTTTTGAGACACTAAAAACTTTCATACTACCTTTACCAGATTTCAACAGGAACTCCCAAGTAAGGTCATGTAAACTGAAACAACTGTGCCTTGTATTTTAAATATCAGCCTGTAAGTCTAGCCGCTTGCTTCTTTGTGACTATGCACCTCAGAGGAATGTTACAAGAGAAGACAGCCATGTTTTCTGGAAAATAGTTTATTGAGTGCTTGGGGAATTAAAAACTACAAGGTTTTGCTTGCAGTTGCAGAAGCAAGAAAAAAGTTAAACATAAATTAGTTACCTGATTTGCTACTTATAGAGCTTCTGACACCCTCATTTTAAATCAGTCATTCCCTACTATGGCCTTTATATTAATACCTGGTGCTTAAATTTATGTAGCAGAATATTTAAAGATTAAAAAGTGCCTTACTAATGGCAGTAGGGAAATGATTATGAAAGCTGATGGAGATTTTCAATCTTTTCAACTCTTGACTTCTTAAGCCACAGCTACACCCACTTGATTGTTCTGAAATAATAGGCAACTTTATTCCATACTCCACTGTAGGAAAAAGAATTAAGTAATTCAGTTGGTGAGAAAGAAGCCCCACTTCTCCAGAAGCTTTAGATGACTTAAATCAAATAAGGAAAAAAAAAAAAGAGCCTGACTCATTACTGCAATTACTCAAATCTACATTTGTTGTGTAGAATTTCCATTCCACGTATTATTTTCATCTTCTCCATCATCTTGAGTCCTCAGTCTATATATTTTGCCTTCTTTTTTGAAGTCTTCCCCTCGTTTTTCTGTTACTCTTTTCCTGACAGTTTGCCTAGGGTACAAAAGGCAGTGTGTAAGTAGAGCATCCTTCCTTATCCCCAAAAATAGGTTTCCTCAGCCCTTTCTTTCCCTGGGGAATGGTACCCAGCTATAAATATGGCATTTAGTAGTCAAACAGAACTTTGGTTCTCCTGGCACTGAGGTGATACGTGCCTACTTCATGTGAAATAGCTCCGGTATAAGAGATTTTTCTTCCAACACAAAACCTCAACTCTGATCGACTTCAGTTGTTCGTGTTCCTTATGTAACTACACCATAAGAGAACTTTACATCTTCAAAATTTGCATTTTGAAAATTTTTATCTTCCAAACAGTTATCAGCTCAAGTGAAACCCATATTCATAGTTACAGCTGAATTCTGTGTTCATTACTGGCTGCAAAACTGTGTGTGTTTTTTTTGTTTGTTTTGCCTACACTGTAGTTGGAAACTGAGGCAAGCAGTAAAGGGCTTGCTTAATCACACAAACACAACCAAGATAGTTAATCAGGGCTGAGATGCAGTTTGTCTGCCCCCAGTTTATCCTTCAGCCACACAGAAGGCTGGTTGCCCGAAACTGCAAGGACAGAGCAACAAGTATAAAAGAACAGATATGGTTCAGTTCAATAATATAAGACTGAGACAATTCTAGCAAGTGCTTAGAGACAGCTCCCATAAGCAGCTTTGATTACCTGCTTTGCTCAACGTTGTTAGAGTTTGAGGGATTCGAATGCTCTTGCTGATGGACTGTTCTCACAGTAGATTCTGAGGGGGGTGGACTCGTAAACAGAAAGTTGCTAATAAATCTCCACACTGCGAGGAGGGGATAAAGTATCGTGCCCAAGAACTTCCACAGGTCACCGCCTGAAGCCTGAACAACAGAAGTAGCAGGTCGTCCTGCCTGGATGCGAACACCAAAAGCAAACTTGTCAGGTATTAAAGCTGTACCCATTTAGGCAGAGTATTTCACACGTAATTTAGAAGCAGCTCAACAGACACTAGAAAAGACCACATTTGGTTCCACGATAAACAAATATCTCTGTCAATCCCTTTCCTAATTAGTCCAAACAGAAATTATACCGATTTTGCTATATGTCTTAGAGACAGTAAAGAACAGAATTCAGACCAGTTTTATAATGGCTGACCAGAAGCACCTGCCAACCCCAAAGCAACACCTACCGGCAGCAGCACTACAGAAGCACTGGGTGCTAACTCTAACTCCAGTAATTTCTTTCCATAATCTTCTTTGGTAAATTCCCTTCTGGGAAACATTGTTGCCAGAGAAAAATTGCCATAAGCATTACCAACCGTCTGTGAAAACACAAAGAAAACATTTTAGTTAAAACTAACTGCTCACTTTTCACTTTCTACTGCGGAGCTGCCAGCTGAGCACACATTGCCTTACTGACCAAGAGTTCTTATCAAAATTACAATCATCTTCATATGAAGAACAGCAGAACTTTTAATGTCTCTGACAAGTTCCATGCTGCAGCTGTATAAAGGCTGTTGGTGGTTCTGCTAACCAAAACTTACTTCAAATCAACACAAAGGCAAGCAGCTAACAACGATTCTGCCATGTTCAACTAGTTGCTGCTACATTAATCTGTAATTAGCATGTAGCTGAGAAAATGAAACACTGATTTACCTGTGCAGCAAACTGCCTCGCTTCTTCCAGCCGTGCTTCAGATGGGAACTGGTTAGTAAAGGAAGATCCATCTGGAAGGCGGAACTGAATCCTGGCTATTGCACTGCAGGACATTCACCATGGTCAGTTGGTTTATTAACAATCACAAACACTCGTGGGGCTTTAGCTTGGCAGTACTCAGGTGTGGAAGGGAGGGGCAGCCATCTTATTTATGGCAGTTCAGATAGCTTATGGATTTGGATTCGCAGTTGATAACCATCTTCTTTATATACCACCATGCATCTCTGCGTTTCACCAGACTCATCAGTATTCAAACAAGATGCTTGTATTAATCACACATAACAATGAATATCAGAAGGAAATATAAACCACACGCATTTTGTGTAGCCTGCATTACTTCTATTGGATTTTCTGGGAGTTACACTATGAGGGCGCAGGTATTCGCTCTAGCTTGGCAGGTAATGCTATATTCAGCTATCTAACAGGTTACTCCTGCACTGTGCTCTTTCTTCTGGGGGTTTGATTCACAGTGGTTCAGTCACTATTTAAGGCCTCCATAAGTTAGGATATTTTCTGAAACAGTAGCATCAGGCAGGACAGAAGTCACATCTGACTCTAATGCTGATGTGCATAAACAAGCCTTGCTGAATCCAAGCCAGCTGTGCACCCAGCTGGGTCAGCAGCACACTCTCCACCGTAGTTCTGACACAGCCACCTCATCTAGTTCCTTACCTAGCCCCATCATACCTGGTATTCAAATCAAAGATCAGAAAGCGAATGTATCATTGTCAGGAATGTCTAAAGGATGCAAGTTATCTGAGAACATAACATTAATGGAAATAGCCATGAGTTAATATCACAACAGAAAGCTAATTTTCATGTCAGTATTCAAACACACCAGCATAGCATCAATTAATAGGTTAGGACATACTATGAAATTTCTTCATGCTAACGCAAAGATTTTTTTAACCTTTCTTCCCATGAGGACACATTTCTGCTTTCTCTAAAACTACTCACCTTCGCTCCTTTTGAGATGCTTCTTTTCTGGCTTCCATTTCAGCCTGTTTAGCCTGAAGAGCTGCAGCTTTTGCAGCTTCTGCTTCTTCCTTTGATTTCGCAAAGCGAGCTGCTCTCTCAGCACGATCCTTAGGAAAGGCCAAACATAAACCTTCATTTTCACTGTGCACCTTAACTTAATACTCAAAAACCTCAGTCTGTACTGAGAACCCAACCGCTCTAAGTAAGTGGCAGAGAGGAAAGGCAACGGTGCTGCAAAGCTGTATTCACTGTCAAACAGGACTGTCTCTTGTCACTAGGAAACATAAAATACGCTTTTCAATGAGTTACTTCATCAGATAGCCTTCCATGATAGTGTAACTTCCCAGTGAAGAGGTGACCATGTTGAGGAAGAGCAATCACTTTGCAACAACTTTAGATTAAGCCTTTGATCATAAAAATAACTGTTCTACCACCACACACAGAACTATTTAAATACTTGAGAGAACACTACAAGCAAACTCACATTGCATCTTCTCATTATAATTTTGCATAAGTGTTATCAATCCCTGCCGATCACAGTTGACTGCAGTAGATTATTTATGGAAGCAGTGCTAAGAAGCAATTGAGGAAAGAGACATCTAACCCACTGAGTGCAAGCAATGCAGCACGTCTTCTAAAAGGTCTGCAGAGCCTTTTAAAATAATGCAACTTCTGGAAACGTCAACACACTGCTCACTGGAACTGAAGTTCTTATTCTAACAAAATTGAGTAATTTATCCAGAAGCCTCAACGCTTCTGTGCTGTGTGTTACAAAGGAGAGAATTTCTCTGGGGCCTCACAGACCTATCCTACTGAACAAAGGATTGCCTCGAGTGTACTTGCATTTTGATTCCACGTTATTTTTACTTGGCCTTCTTTGCATTTTCTTCTCTTGAAAGAGGACATCCTCAAGCATTCTTTTACTAATGCTGAAACCAGTAGGAAACATGCAAAAAATATTCGGCACAACACTGCAATACATTTGCAAATTTTCAGTTTTCTCAGATTCCAGTGGCTTCAGCAGTACTGATCTCACTTATGTTCTCAAACACTGCGTTCAGAATTCCTCCAGAGCATGGAGAGGACTTCCCATGCCTCATACTTCTATCATTGACAATGATAGATCGTGCAAGAGACAGAATTAGAGTTGAATCAAACCTTTTGGTGTCGATTTTAATAGCAACAAAGCCATCGGAGGCAGCCTCGGTCACCTGAGCGTCCTCCCACCTTGCAGCCATCTTAGCAGACTGTTCATCCTCACCTGCAAACACAACATGCATGAAGCTGAACAATCCGCATCTGACTTCAGCTCTGCTTCAGCTGCTTGGAATTGTTGAATTGTTGAAAGACACTCTCTCAATTATTTTCAAATCAGTTAATGTTCTTTCCTTTCCTATAATCTGGAGGTAATTCACTCCAGCTGATTCATCTCGCTAACATGCCAAAAAAAGGCAAATATACGAAAAATCCTTTCCAGCAAGCACGTAGCTTGCACACTCATTCAGCTGCATGGCAAGTTGGTCCAGGGAGCAGACGGGACTGGACCACACAGATGGAACAGGGATAAAGGAGCAGGAACTGATGGCAGCCTGGGGATTGGCTTGATTGCATCACCTCATTGCACAACTGCCCATGGGCCGCATTTTCACGTTACAGGGAGCATGTTTACGCTTTCGTGTCCTGTTTGCTATGCTCTTGTAATCTGCAAGGAGATCCCACAGCAGTTGGAATGAACCACTGCTTCTCCCTGCCTTTGGGTTGGATCTGCTATCCACTGCTTGTCCTTCCTAATAAATTTAAGTACATAGTAGTACTAAGTACAACAGCTGCTAACGCAGGTAAAACTACACTTTTCATCTCTTAGAAATTCAGTACACAAGGCTTCAGAATTTGATAATTTAAAAAAAGCCTTGTTCACAGATTTATTACTTTTGTGTTGCAATACCTGACATGAACAGTAACAGTGGGAATGGACAAAAAGGAGTCAGGAGCACCCAGGAACAGAAGATCAGCTATGTCAGTAAAGGAAACTGAAGAAGGGCCACAAATTCACAACTGTTATTTTGATCACTTTTGTATTCTAAAGTACCAGTTCAGTGGGAATTTGGGTTAATCAATAAGCTCAGGTGAACGTTAATCAGTTTTCCACAAGTTGAATATGCTGTAATTTGAATATGCTCTGCTGAATACAAGGATACTGCCTGTTCTTCTTGTGATGATTTGACCTGCAAACTCAACAATAGGCATTTTACAAACTGCTAGTCACTGAGGTTAAGATGGCTACCACCTGCCTGTGTGGCGTTTGCCTTGGGAGCATAAAAGATACAGAGATTAATGGTGGGTCAGTACGATTCTTTCCACTGCTTTGCTCAGCGCAATGATGTAATTAAGAAGGGGCTATTGAAATAGATAGAGCAGGCTATAAAGAAAGCAAGCAGTTCCCACGCTGCAATGTGCTGCTTTCTGCCTGTTCTATGGCTAACTTGTAACCCAGGAGAACTCCAAGAGGTTGTAAATCCTAAAACTACCTTTCATTCATTCTTGGCTGTTTGCTTGTACTATAAATCTTCAGGGCATTGTCTGGGTCTTCTGGCAGAGTGTCCTTCTTCTGGAAAGACCAGCTCAGCCATGAGGAGTGTGAGGGAAGGGGATGGGAGGAAGAATCTAGCTGTTGTTTTGATGTTTGGCTGCTGCTGTGAAAGATCTAACAGAGCACTGATGTCCCAGGTGACAGATTATGCCATTGCCAGACGCATAGTGGATCTGCATGCCAGAGTAGAAGAATCTGTTGATCGTGTCTATTCATTAGATGATATCAGAAGGTACCTGTTGTTTGCGAGGCAGTTTAAACCAAAGGTAATTCCACTTTCTTGTGTAAGTTATTCCATATGAGAAAGCTCCCTTTATTGAGTTTTGCAAGCTTCCATTTCATTTCCATGTGGAAGGTAGTTTGTTTTCTTGATGAATGTGTATATGTGCAGGCAGAGTCAGGTTAAAAAGCATGTATGCAAAGCTGTAGTCAGTGTTAGTACTTTGTATGCAGAATGAAAGGTAAACAGACAGAACAATCTGGTAAAGACGAGTATGAATTGTGCTTAGAAGCAAGTCAATGGAATAGAAAAAAAGAATTGATTAAAAATCTGTGTAATAATTGGTGAGTCAGAGTACTTACTGTAATATAACTTACTGCAGTCGTTACTGCAATAAAATTCTAATCTGATGGTCATTCTGTTTATGTGTGTTGTGTGTGATAGAGTATTTCGGAGAAAAGCTGTAGCTAGTACAGAAATCTTATCTAATTTCAGAAGCATAAACTTCAGTGCTTTTGACACGGCAAACTGTCTTCCCATCTTATCTCACAAAGATATCTAAGGAGTCTGAGGACTTCATAGTGGAGCAGTACAAACGCCTTCGGCAGCGTGACGGCTCTGGAGTGACCAAGTCCTCCTGGAGGATCACAGTGAGGCAGCTGGAAAGCATGATTCGCTTGTCTGAAGCCATGGCCCGCATGCATTGCTGCGATGAGGTATTGGGTTTTTGATGGAAGTTTATAAATGTTGTGGGAGTTCTGGCTTTTTGACCAGGGTATTTTATGTATTTAAATTCTGTGAGTGAAGAGGAGAGCTGGGATCATGCTTTTGCTTGTGACGTGATCGTGCTCGGCCTGAATTTGTGTACCAGGAGCACTGCTTCCTAAAAACAACAATAAAAAAGCACCCAGAACACAACAAAAAGCCAGAGATCATTGGCTCCAGTTGAGAACATGCATATTTTTGCATGAGTGTTGTATCAGGGCTCTCAGCCTTTTACCTGTCAAATCGTTCCACAGAGGAGGGACAGTTATTGATTACTACCAGCCAGGACTGCTGGTGCTGCCTTCTCTAATCTTGCTCAGTTTATAGTTTCTCACAGTTTGCTCTGACCAGCAATCTAAAATGCCGGGGTTGTTTAAGGTGTCTGAACCCCCGTAAGAGTATGCAGAGAGATCCAGTCAGGCACGTGTTTGTGATGTGAGCTCCTCCTCTGTCAGCCACAGTTGAAATGCATGTTGTGTTATGACCATTAATTGCAGTATGACTGCACATGACACACGTGATAGAAACCTACACACTGGTTGTATAATAAGGTCATCCACTGGATTCTTTTTAATTAAATTCAACTTAGAAAGAAACAGACAGTTTTTAGTATGGTTCAGCAAGAAAAGGTTTCTCCAGTTTTTGCTTTTGAGTTCCATAGGAGGATCTCATTAATTATAACTGTTTTCACTGTCCTTGTTTAGACCCATATCTTTCATGTTTCATGCTCTGCTGATCTTTCTTTGAACGAACTAAAATTTGTTGTCTCCACATGATAACTAAAGCCTGAAACGTTCCATCAGGCTGCTTATTTCCTCCATAGCTTTATGTGAATGCAGAATACTTGTAGCAGGATGTAATGTAACTTGTGGGGTCTTTACTGCTCACAATGAGTTAGGTGAGATGGGTAGAAAGACTATCACGATCAGGGTGAATTTTTGGAGCTACCAGAATGTGTATTTTTTTAAATCTTCCCCAGGTTCATCCAAAGCACGTGAAGGAAGCTTTCAGGCTTTTAAATAAATCCATCATTAGAGTTGAGACACCTGATATCAATCTGGACCAAGATGATGAGCAGGAAATGGAGTACCAAGAAGAGCAAGACGGAGTCAATGGTAAAATATTTGTGGAGAACTTTTCCAAGGGGAAACGTAGCTCCAGTTCTTACAGCTTACCTTGTTTGTTTGTATGCTTCTCTTCAGTTTCCCACCTGTTTTTTCTTCTCACAAGGTCTAGGAATCTTAGCTCCTTAACTCTCTTACTTTAGCCTTCTTGTGTGCTCCACTTGCCTGACTGGTGAGTGCAGCACTATTTAGTGGCTCAGATGAGCCAGCTGAAAGGCATTACAGAGTTGATCGTGTGTCCAAACAGGTGAAGCAGAAGCTCCAGCTGGGGTCAATGGTCTTGTGAATGGGATAGGTGGCCATTCAGAGGACGTGAGCAAGGATGCAGCACCCAAAGCTTCTCTTAGGCTGGGCTTCTCTGAGTACCGACGAATTTCTAATCTTCTTGTGTTGCACCTCAGAAAAGCAGAGGAAGGTAAGAATTGTTAAAAAGTTGGCAGACTGAGTAGCATCACCACGTGTGAGTTGTCTCTTTGCTGACATTTACGAGGGAAGGATGAATTCTTAATCTTTGTGTGATGGTGATCTTTCGTCCTTACTCAGAAAAAGGTGCTACAGGTCCTCGTTGCTGCTTGTTCTTGAAGCTTCATTCTGTTGTGTTTGCTCAGCTGCTCGTGTAATTTGTGAACCTCATGGATGCATACAGCTGAAGGATGAAATTCTCAATCTGTCTCAAATTAAACCATGACACAGCAGTCTTCTGTACAAAACATGTTTTAAGAACAGCAAGGGAGCCTGACAGGCTGTTGTGTGATTATCCTTTCAGCATTATAACTGTTAACACAGAAATCCTTTTCTTTCATGATTTGAGAGGTATCATACTGTAGTAATGCTTATTCTCATTATGTGGAACAGTATTGTAATGAGTTTTTTTTTAATGTAACTTTTATTTGCAGAAGAGGATGACTCGTCATTAAAGAAAAGCGAACTTATTAATTGGTATCTGAAGGAAATAGAATCTGAAATCGAATCGGAAGAAGAACTAATAAACAAAAAGAAGATCATTGAGAAAGTCATTCACCGACTTACACATTATGTGCGTACAAAGATGTGTGCATGGAGAAGAAAGGCTTTAAGATGCATTGCACTGATTCATTTTGAGCAGAATTTCCTAATTGAGAAATACATTTTGTGCTTTCATGTTGCTGGCTGATGCAGAATAAGTGCCTTTCTTGTTTAATATTTGTTAAAAATAGGTACAGACAAGACACAGAAATGAATTAGAAGTGTGTGTTAGTAAGAGTTTGAAGTGCTGTTTTATTTTCTGCTATGTGTTTATAGACATGTAAGTGCTGATTTGCTGCATGTCTTTAGTTTTGGTTGCAGTAGCGTGCAGAAATACAAACAGCGCATCTTAGTTCTTGTGTCTTACATAACACAGAGCTCTGGAGTAGAAAGTACTACTTCCCAGAATCAAAATGTGTATTTGCAGAGAAGTTACTCATTTAGCATTTTGGGATTTTTGAAAGAAAAAAACACTTGCCATTTTTAAAAGAATGAAAATGCTAGACTGAAGCCTTCCCAGAAACCAAGCTATGTGTAGGTAATTGTTGAAATCAGGAACTTATTAGAGTGAATTCACAGGTAGAAGGGTTAAATAATTCATCAGTAAGAGGTGCTGCTAGTAGAAAAAGGAGATGTCTTTTGAAAAAGGGCAAACAATCCTTTCTGTTCTTGTTGGAATACATTTTTTTCTCTGTTGCAGGACCACATTCTGATCGAACTGTCCCAGTCAGGCCTGAGGGGTTCCAAAGAAGAGGAGACTTTTGATGAAGACCCATACCTGGTTGTCAACCCCAACTATATGCTGGAGGACTGAGGGTTGAGAGCTGGACTGTAGAACTGACTAGTGGCATGTTGGGAAGTGGATTCTTTCTGCATTCTTGCAATAGTTGCTGTATAGCTAACAAATTTGCATCAGTGCTTTAGTTTGGAATGCACCAGTATGCAGTTAGTGACATATGGTTGATCATACACACTGAGCAGACCTGGGAATTCTTAAAGAAATAACATCGATTAATTTAATTATTACTTGTGGGTTTCACCATCATCACCCAGATGCAGAGAAGACTCATGCAATAACTCTTTTTAGTGTCAAGTGAAGTAGGCACTTCTGTTTTAAATGAGAGGAATTTTCTTCTTATATTCATTATTGTTTTATTGTCTTTGGTAGGCTTTTTATGCTGTGGGCTTTTGTTGCTTTTCTTACTAACGTAAATAAAAGACCATTCAGTGTTTGGGGGTGGATTTGTTGTTACTGGTATGTGGGGTTATTTTCTACGACTGTGTTTTGAGACTAAAAAATTAGTGATCTAAAGCCTTTGTATCTTGACAAAGATAGAATTTCCTCCATGACAGCTGCTGTTTTAGGAAGTATTTAAATGCCAGTAACAGATAATGAAAACTGATTACTGCTTTTTCTTTTTAGGTACAATAAAGCTGTGCATGCTCCTGTTGCATATATAGAACAGAAAATTTAAAACAGTTGAGCCCAAAGCAAGGCTTTTAGGTCAGGATGGCAAAACCCTCCCAACTAGAGGAATGTCTTGACCCGTAAGTGACTTGAGCAGTGCCTTTGTTTGTGAGGGATTTTTAGGAGTGCATTAGTAAATTTGTTTACAGATAATTGTATAAGAAAATTCTGCTTAAATTTATATTGGTCTCAGTTATGTGCTGTACAGCATGGGATTATTACATTATTTTAGAAGACAAATATTCAGATATTTTTAATTCTTATCAACCTGATACCAGCTCCTATGAAAGATTTGTAAAAGGTCAAAGAATACCAGGATATTTTAAGTACAGCTAGTGTAGACTGACTGTTTCTAAGTCCGATCCAGAAATGGAGCTGCTCTGTGGGGCAGTTGTTCTTGTTCTTGTCAGTCTGTACCAGCTTTGGGATAGATGGGGAATTAGCTCAGAACTTTGTTGCCACTGCTGGCCCTCTCCCAGTCAGTACACAGGGTGCATCTGCAGAACCACATCCTACCCAAAGAAGCTCTGCGCCCTGCTGTGTCTGAAGCCCACGATGACTTGTGACTCAGCAAGGTCTTGGGATTTCCCTGCTGTGATTTCCCACCTCTCCCACACACTACAAGTCTTTCCTGCCATGGACATGCAGTCTTCCCTAGGGGGATGTCAGGATGGCATAGGGAGGGATTTTTGTGTGTGACTTTTCCATTAATAGTTTGTAATGAGGTTAAACTGTAATTTAAGGTGGAAAAATGTATATTAATATTTGTTTAGAAAGATAAAAGCATATATGAAATCTCAATTTCCAGCTTATCTTAAGTTTTTGCACTCCAGAATACGGAATTTTGTAATGTATTTGGAAATCAATTTTTCAAACTAGAACATAAATATATTGGATCCTTTTAGCATGTTAAAAGCTACAGTCAACATTTGGGTTTGTTATTTTTACTGTAATTTCAAGGCTTACCTTTTTGGTTCCAAGAATTTGTGAACAGTTTAATATTGTACCAAACAAGAACACAATTTGAGTTAATAGAAAAGATTGTAAGTTGATTTTGTGACCTTTGTCTCATCTGTACTTCAACTCCTGGTGAGTAAGGGAATAACAAACTCCAATTTGAATGCTAACAAGTTTTGGGAGCAATGCTGTCAATGCAAGGCAGCAGAATACTTCTCTTAATGCACTTTTAAGAGGTAAATACTATTTCAAATGTGTAACTTTTTAAATGTAGCCTCTGGGATTTACACCTTAGTCTCTTTTTCCAGTACACCATCCTGCATTTGCTGAGAATGGGAATTATCTTCCTCCACTCCATGATGTGTCCATTTAGCCTTCCACATGTTACTGCAGAATTTCTTCATCAGGAGTTCCTAGAGTTGTGCTGAAGGTGACATTATGTATTGCTTTTGGAATTCATTTTGTTAGCCTGTATTAGATGAGTAATTGATGCATAGTCCCAAATAATCTTTATTGCACTGCCAGTTTGAGCCAACTAAATCAAATTCTTGCTCACTTCAATGTATTGATCTTCTGACCCCGAGCTGATTTTAATTACTGACTAAATTGGCCTCCTTGTTTTACAACCATTAAGCAAATAGTGTAGGTGCTGTATTATTGTTTGATATAACATTTGGAAGTTAGTTATACCATTTTTTTCTGCTGCCAGCTCTTAGAGCCAGTTTCTCCTGAACTTTAAAAAGCCCAGAAACTGAAGAGATAGAACTAAGAATGACAAATGAAGCAAAGCAGGGAAGCAAGGAATTGGGTAAGCTGCTTATGGCAATGGAGGCCCAACAGAGGCTTGTGGAAGCTCCCTGTCATACCAGTGCCAGTTCTGAGAGAGATTTACTTTGTATTTCTGGTAGAGATCAAATGTGGACACTTAAGAGTTGCTTTGTACTTCAGTTGCATGAGCGTCCAGTATTCTGGTATGGTAGTTTAGCTGTTAGTTATGAAAAATGGGGAAGAAAAGTGATAGTTTCCAAAAGAAAATTATTGGAAAGTCCAGGTTAGAAAGGATCACTGCGCATCTTTTTATCCAAGCTCTTGTTGGCATCAGAGCCATCGATTAGATTGTCCTGTACCAAACTGAGTCTTGAATGTTCCCTGCATGGGAAATACTATCACTTTTCTAGGTAACCTATTCCTGTTTTTCCAATGCCCTGTGTTTCTAACATTTCTAACTCCTGAAGCACCAGGCTTTGCTGTTTAAATGTTTTCTCTTAAAACAGAAAACCCAATCAACAAAACAAAAACCTCCAGATTTCTGACAGTGACTGTTGCAAGCATCTGCTGCTTTAACTGTGGAGTTGTGACCAATGCCTTTAATACAAGTACAATCATATTTTAAAAAATATCTAAATAATGAAGTGATCCCACTGTGCTTAATATAAATAGCATGAAACAAATCCAAGAGAATATTTAAACTGTCTTATATTTCTAGATTGAAGCCTAAATTCCTTACAGATTTGCTAAAGAGTCGTAGGTTCTTCTGTAGAGGACATGGATTCCCACTTCTCTTTGTTGTCTGCAGAGGTAAATCATTGCAGTCCAAATGTTCCTTAGTCTGACTATGCATACTTTAAACATGGATGTTATATTTATGGAATTAAAAGATTCATAAATGTTGCAAGCTGTACTGTGCTGTCATTGGGCACTGTTTGCAGTAACATTTCTCTGCAACTTTTTTCCCATAAACTGCATCTCAGCTAAAGCTACATTTTATGAAAAACAACTGCCCCCCCTGCAGCAATGATTTTCTATATTGTTCATAACTCACCCTAAGGACAGGGAGATATTTGTTCTTCGTTATGCTTTCTTTCTTTCCTCTGCTCTCTTTCGGTAAGGAGGAAATGTTTTCTTCCTACTTCCTCTTTCCCTACAATTCTGTATGCATCGTAGAGAGGAGGGATATTTTTCTGGAGTTAACACTGCTGTACTCAAAAGCTAACAGCAGGTGGTGCTGTATATAAGGTTCCTATTCTATCTTGTTAAGTTCATTGTGGCTGGGAGGGAAAGAGTACTTGAGTGCTCAAAACAGGCGCAATGTTCCAACAAGTTTTTTAAGGCTCCTTAAAAATATAAAATAGTCACCTGAGCATCAAACAGAGTTCAAGTACACCAATTATAGGCTTTGTATATGCAGGAGGTTGTCAACTGTGAGTAAAAGCAAAAGTTTAGAGACAGTTTCTACTGTAATTTAAATAATACTGAAAGTATTTCTTTGCAATGATAAGTTGCCCAGATAATTCCACTAATGTTTTATGCAAAAAGTAGCTTTTAAGGGAGGTGAAGCGGGAGACAACTGGTTTTTCAGTATAGTTTCATTATAGTTATGTAGAATTTTGTTTAGTTAATTTAAGCTTGTGCTGCAATTAGGCAGCACAGATAGTGGTTCTCAATAACACAATCTCAACTCTTCAGTTTTGCTGTATTTGCATGTAGAGCTGTGAAGTTATCTCCTTGTTGCAGCAATTTGGGTAAGAGATCTCTGTGCACTCACCTTACTAACAGATAAAGTGTTCTCGAGGCTGTAAGAAGGAGTACTTTGGTTAGCAATAAAATAATACTGTTATTAGCATGGGGACACACAGTGTATCTGCTTCTTGAGTTTATGTAACAATAACTGTAACAACAACTTTTCCAAATGGAAGTAAGATGCTGCCTTCTCAGATTTCCTTCATGCAACCAAGAATTACAGCACAAATGTGCCTCCTCATTGGTGACACCAGGCATTGGTGTCACCAGCCGCAGCCAAGTAGGTGATTCTGCTTTTGTTACCTTTTGCATCCAGAACGTCTATTTATTTGTTCATCTATCAATTGAAAGTCCTGATTTGTTATCATTTGAGTGTCAGCTGTTTCTGGGAGCACTGAAGTTCATAACAGATAACTGCAGTTAAATATTACTCCTACTATAATATAAATAATGTGGACACAAAGTTTGTGAGCCAGGTCCAGAAATGGAGCTCATTTGTAAGACAGTTGTCTTGTTCTTGTTAGTCTCTACTAGCTTTGGGAGAGATGGGGAATCAGCTCAGAACTTTGTTGCCATTGCTGGGCCTCTGCCTACCACATCAGCGCACAGATTGCATCTGCAGAGCCACGTTCTACCCAAAGAAGCTTTGGACCCTACTGTGTCTGAAGCCCATGATGACTTCTGTCAGCAAGATGCTGTGATTTCCCAACTGCCCCAGTACTTCTCCCACCTCCGTGAGATTGGGGTAACACATTACAAAGTCTTCCTGCCGTGGGCGCGCATCCTTCCTGACGGGGATGCCAAGAAGCCAGATGAAGCTCAAGTGCGGTGCTACCAGGAGCTGCTCAAAATGCTGGTTGCTGCAGACCTCAGGCCAGTGGTCGTTCTCCATCACAAGGGTGTTCCTGATAGTGTGGCTGCGGGCAGGAAGGCGAGCTCTTTTGCTGACCTTTTTGTGGACTATGCAGAGTTCAGTTTCGATGTTTTTGGAGGCCTGGCTGATATGTGGCTCACCTTCAGTGACTTGCCTGAGCTCCTGGGAAGCCTGCCTTACAGTGACCTCCAGGCCCGTGTCCAGGCCCTGGCTGCTGCTCATGAAAGAGCTTACAGAGTTTACCATGAGAAATACTCTGTGTCAGGTAAGAACAGGGGGAAGGATTTTTGTGTACGACCTTCGCACAATTTGTTACGTGTGATCTCTGTGATTCTATCAGCAATGCTTTCAGAATTACTTAGAAATATTTGAGTAATGGATTTCTTCAAACACCCTATTTTCATAATTGTTCTTCAATTACTAGTAATAGCATTTTGCTTAAAATGACAGCCAAAGTAGTCAGGGAGAACATAGGCAAGTATCTCTGTGTGCATACTGACATGTATTCTTTTTAAGCGTTAAGAAGCCTCAGGTTAATTTCAGCAGCAGAAACTGGTACTTTAAAAACAGATGTTACCATACTTGTCCCTGCTTTGTCTCCTAAGGACTCATCTACGTGCTTGTTGAGGGTCCTTACTGAAAACTAGTTGGTACCCTGGAATAACAGTAGTCTTGTACTGCTTATATATCAAATCTTAAATGTATTGTCTAGGAAATATCCTTAATTCCTGATTAATCACCTCATTTTCAAGGCCTTCTTACATATTTCAGTGTCACTGATTATTGAAATTGCAATTGCCACTGTTCCATTTTAGGGAGGGGAACATTTTGCCATCCAGTTAAGTAGCTATCTGTCTTCAGCATGATGGGAGTTGGCTTTTTCATTAAGATATTTCCAAAGGAATGCATCTTTAGAGGTCCAGACCTGAAGAATATGGTCCAATTTATCTACCAGCTTTCTACCCAAGGGTAGAAAACTTTGAAAATGTACTTATAAAACCCAGTGGAACAAAACTGACTATGCTTTAAAATGGCATCTCTCATTTATTTCAAGTGAAATGTACTGACAAGATAAAAAAGAAAAAAAACATTTGTGAAGCAAGATGGTTACTTTTAAGGTAAAGTATCTTGATAATGAAAAATGCTTTAAAATTATATGTCTTACTTGATTATAAAATATCTACAGTGATATTTTATTTCTGTTTGCATTTCCTGCACTACTGATAGATCATGCTTTTGTTTTGTTTTGTTTGGTTTTCCAAGGTGGAAAGCTGTCCATTGCTTTAGGAATGGATCTTACCTTGGATAGGACTTCATCTGAGCTGCTTTCAGTTTCTCTTCAGGTAACACCTTAATGAAAATTATTTCCAATTTAAATTTGATTTTGTTTCACTTGATTTTGATACATAGGATTAAGTGATGTATTGCAAGCTATATAAGAGTTTAGTTGTCCAATGTGGTACATTTTACCTTTTTATTATCTCAATTATATGACGTTCTCTGATTTTAAAAATTACTTCAACATTCTTTCTTGGCTAGTAAGCACTGATTTAAAAACATGGAGGCATATTTTCTCTCATATATTTGGCAGCTTTAGCAGTATAGATGCTTAAATACCAAGCTGTCTGCAAAAACTGTACCTACTGCTTTTTTATTTGCAGGTCTATCTAATGCACAACCAAATAAAAATTACTCTATTTAAAATAATTGCTATTTAAAAAAAAAAATCTATTTAATGTGTTGAAGCACAGCCTGAGCTATGCTAAAAGTGGTCTAGAACAGAGATGGCACAATCTCCATAAAGATGATGACATCCCTTCTTTGGTAAAGACCAAACCCCTCATTAGTTGTTCTTTTTGCCTAGAGCATGTTGATGTGGGATGCAGTGAACAAATGACAATGCAGGCATTTGGCTCGTCCTTCCATATTTAATGGTAGGACAAATAAGTGTGACATCTCAAGGATATAGGCAAGGTGTGGTTCATAGGAGGAGGAAAGTTGTACTGAAGGAGCTGACTAAACTAGAAAAAACTCTTGGACTGAAAAATAAATGGAAGGCTTATCAGTTTGTTTGTTCAATCGCAGCTTCAGCAACTGGTTGAATAAAAGAATGCTATCTATTCTTTTGAACTTGTGGACTTTTAGTAAAGTAACATCTGTGGTGTGCAATGACTAAAGATTTCTGAAATGGACTTTCTCCAAAGGGTTATTGATAAGGCCACCCTGAGTCATACGGCGATAAAGGTTTCTCTATCTGATTAATCAGAGGCTCTTCAGTCTTGCCAATTTAAACAATCAATTGTAAATCAGGAATATTAAATGCATAAAATATTCTTACAATGAATTTTTAAACTCTAGTGCTTCTAAAATTTAGCTTTGTTTAGAAGGAAAGGCACAAAATGCATCTTCTCGTACAGCGTCCGCTTTGTACTCGTATTTTCCAGGGTTCTGTGTATCTTTCTGGCTTCTTACTCCAGCAGTGCCTGTATCAAACATCTAGCAACTTCTATGTTTTGAACAGAATACTGCAATAATTTTCCAATAGGATGATCATTTTCCCTTTCTTGTTTCCAGGATTCAGTGGACTTCCTGTCTCTTCGCCTTCAGTACAGGTGTGGAAATGAAAAAGATTTCCACCGGAAAATGAGTGAATTCCAGGTAACATTATGCAGTGTGAAAATGAACACTGAACTTGACGGACGTGGAGTTAAAACTCTAGTGATAGGGTAGAGCAGATAGAATAAATCCATCATTGTTCTTACAGTTCTACTGAACTTGGTAAGCCATCTGTAACAGCTTATTTTGCAAAAAAGTGACTTAGAGGGGATCTCACACTGAATTTGAAGTCGTGGATAATTTGCAGTAGTAGACAATTAAGGTACTGTTGTACGTCATTCAGCACCTAGGTGCACGTGTCTGCAGGGATGAGCACTGAGATGATCTGCCTTGCTCACGATTGTGTAGCATATGCAATACCAGCCTGAAAAGGAGCATGTCAGGCTCTTTGTTAACAGTTTTGCTCTGTGTATCTGTAGCAGGGCACTTATTCCCTCTAAATCAGAGGGCGATGGCCTAGCCAGAAGTGAAGAGCAAGAAATGGAAACTTCCCACATGTCATCTTTGGAAAACCATAAATATTATAAAAAATAGAAATCTCTCTTTGAATTCTTGTTTTGCAGAAAGTCTGGAAGGACATAGAAGTATTGCTTTTTAGTCTGAATTTCCTTGATTGTGATTCCTTGGAAGAGAATCCATTCATACCAGTAGCTGCCATTGTCACTGGTAAGTGACATGTTTTAAGGAGTAGAAGAGTTCTGTAGCAGGGCTCTGAAAGGAAAATTATGTAATTGTCCTTTCCAGACCATTGCTATTAAGTGAAATAATCTTACAGGTTTCTGGTGGTGGTGGTGTTGTTGTTTTGGTTTTTTGGTTTTTTTTTTTTTTTTTTTTTAATTTTTCCTGGGGAAAAAAACAACAAACAACACAACATACTAAATCTGAGAAAAACAGCTATTAGTTATTTGAAAAAAAAATAAATAAAAAAGCCTTGTTTCAAAAGATGTAATTGTATGCACGAGTAATGTCATACAGTCTGCGATATTTATCCATCTGTTGTTTGTTTTCAGCTATTAATAAGGAGAAGGCACGTACAATTGGATATGATGTGAATGAATTCTTGGACTTCTCATCTCATGCTTTAAGGTACAGTTCTTTTCCCTTAAATCACATACTGTAATAAATTAGTATCCTTTAGAAACAAGTGTGCTAGGCAGACAGGAGACGGCTGTAGTGGTAAAATCGCTGTTAGCTGCTTAAAGGAATGCAGGGGAAAGCCTTTGTGCCCAGTCCAGTCTCTTGCTGTTACTGGCAGTCTTCTAACCTGCTATTTCAGGAAATGTAACTGTCTCTCCTTCATGCTTAGTTACCCAGATTGCACCTTCAAGACAGTAATAGCAGGCATATATTCCAAGCATACTGTTCTTTTTTCATCTGCATAGCATATATAAATTTATATTATGTGTGTATATATATAAAATTAAATTAAAAACATAAAATAGTAACTATCCTATGATAGTGAGAAGCCAATTGTGCCTACAGAGTTGTAGGGAATGTCATTGCACAGGAAGAAGCCAGGGACCAGTGAGGCAGGATTGATTGGTTTTAGGTTATCCTGTGAAGACTTGTGAGCGTGTGAAATTGCTGCACACTGCAAGGATTTTGTTTGTGTCTTTGACCTAGTTTAATGAATTTTGAAAATCTATCTGCTGAGAAATGCACGAGATACATAGCACTTGAGGTGCTCTGCAGTTTATTGCACTTCTCCTTCATCTGCCAGCTGGATGGCAGGACGTTGGATTGGTTGGATGGCAAAGTGGCTGTTCCCTAACTGGCATATGTGAGTTGAATGAGAAGCAAACAATTATTTATGCTCCTTGTCTGCAAATTCTGTGGCACTGGCATCCACCTTGAGGTTGTAACTCTTTTTTATTCTATTTTCAGCAAAACATACAATCTACAAGAGAATCCAATTGCTGCCCCTCGCTCCTCCTATCAAACAATTTGGGAAATGTTTGCTAACCAGTCCGAATTGGAGAGGGATACTTTCCTGCAAGATGTTTTCCCAAGTGGTTTCCTCTGGGGCACGTCAACAGGTGCCTTTAATATTGAAGGAGCCTGGGCAGAGGATGGGAAAGGAGAGAGCATCTGGGATCGGTTTGGACACGAAGGTCATGTCTACATGAACCAAACAACAGATGTGGCGTGTGACAGCTACCACAAAACTAGCTATGATGTTTATTTGCTTAGAGGTCTTCATCCCCAGCTGTACAAGTTTTCTATAGCCTGGCCTAGAATTTTCCCTGCTGGCACCAATGAAACCATCAGCATCAAGGGTGTGGATTATTACAACCAATTAATTGACAGGTTGCTAGAGGCTAACATTGAGCCCATGGTGACTCTTTTCCACTGGGACCTCCCACAGGCTCTTCAGGTTCTTGGTGGCTGGCAGAATGACAGTATCATAGATGCTTTTGCAAGCTATGCAGACTTCTGCTTTGCCACTTTTGGGGATCGGGTCAAGTTTTGGGTTACGTTCCACGAGCCTTGGGTTATCAGCTATGCTGGCTATGGCACCGGAGAGCATCCTCCAGGAATCACCGATCCAGGAATAGCATCTTACAAGGTAGGGACATAAGATCCTACAGCTGCCATTGTTGTGTTCCCCAGTTTCTGCAAATTTTAACGATGCTTGAGCCTAATCTGAGACAGTTGTTTGCTTTCTGGACTTATGATGCTCCCAAGCAAATGCATTACTTAATGTATTACTAATGGATGCTATGGATGTTATTTTCTGTTCTGAAATCAGCCAGATTCTTATACTTAATCCAAATCCTGCTGTACTCTCTGCCCACAATTATTTGTTTTGTCAAGTTCTCTTGTTTCACGTGGGGATGTCTTTCTCACAAGGCAGTGTGAATGCAATGTTGTGCAAAGCAGTGAGACACGTATTCCTCTGCTTTATGCCCCCAGGTGGCTCACACAATTCTCAAGGCTCATGCTAAGGTCTGGCACCTGTATAATGACAGGTACCGTTCTCAGCAGCAGGGAAAGGTAGGGCTGGTGCTGAACTCGGATTGGGCTGAACCCCAGACTCCAACCAACTCTGAGGATGTGAAGGCATCAGAGAGGTACCTGCAGTTCATGCTTGGCTGGTTTGCTCACCCTGTATTTGTTGACGGTGACTACCCAGATATCCTGAAGGCTCAGATCCAGGAAGTAAACCAGCAGTGCTCCACAACAGTTGCACAGCTGCCTGTGTTTACGGAGGAGGAGAAAACCTGGGTGAAAGGAACGGCAGACTTTTTTGGCCTTTCCCATTACACTTCCCACCTGGTTAGTGCCGTGGCTAGTGGTACCTGCACACCTGGATACGAAAGCATTGGGAACTTCTCTTTGCACGTAGATCCTTCGTGGCCAACGACTGCCTCTTCTTCAATCCATGTGGTCCCGTGGGGATTAAGAAGGCTGCTGAAGTTTGTGTCCCAGGAATATACAGGGGCAAAGGTCCCAATTTACATAGCAGGAAATGGTATGCCAACAGAAGCCACCGGGGATCTTATTAATGACACTCTGCGAGTGGATTATTTCCGCCGATACATCAATGAGGCTCTAAAAGGTATGCTCTTTGGTTTTCTTTTTTTTAAATTAAAATGATGGCAACTGGTTATTCTGTCACTCCCACAGATTAGAATCGTAGAATCATAGAATCATAGAATTACCAAGGTTGGAAAAGACCTAAAAGATCACCCAGTCCAACCGTTCACCTATTCCCAATAGCTCCTACTAAACCATGTCCCTCAACACAACATCCAGCCTTTCCTTGAACACCCCCAAGGTCGGTGACTCCACCACCTCCCTGGGCAGTCCGTTCCAGTGCCTGACCACCCTTTCTGAGAAGTAATACTTCCTCATGTCCAGCCTGAATCTCCCCTGCCGTAGCTTGAAGCCATTCCCCCTGGTCCTATCACTAATGACACAAGAGAAGAGGCCGACCCCCAGCTCACTACAACCTCCCATCAGGAAGTTATAGAGAGCAATGAGGTCTCGTCTGAGCCTCCTCTTCTCCAGGCTGAACATTCCCAGCTCCTTCAGCCTCTCCTCATATGGCCTGTGTTCCAGACCCCTCACCAGCTTTGTTGCCCTCTGAACACGTTCCAGAGCCTCAATATCTTTCTTGCAGTGAGGGGCCCAAAACTGGACACAGTACTCGAGGTGCGGCCTCACTAGTGCTGAATACAGGGGAACAATCACCTCTCTGCTCCTGCTTGCAACACTGTTTCTGATGCAAGCCAGGATGCCATTGGCCTTCTTGGCCACCTGGGCACACTGTCGGCTCACGTTCAGCCAAGCATCAATCAATACCCCCAGGTCCATTTCCTCTACGCAGTCCTCCAGCCACACCGCCCCAAGCCTGTAGCGTCGCCTGGGGTTGTTGTGGCCGAAGTGCAGGACCCGGCATTTGGCCTTGTTGAAACTCATCCCATTGGCTTCAGCCCAGCTCTCCAGCCTGTCCAGGTCCCTCTGTAGGGCCTCGCTACCCCCAGGCAGATCCACACTTCCAGCCAATTTGGTGTCATCTGCGAATTTACTGAGGGTGCACGCGATGCCCTCATCGAGGTCATCAATAAAGATATTGAAGAGGACAGGCCCCAGCACCGACCCCTGGGGAACACCAGTCACGACCGGTCGCCAGCTGGATTTGACTCCATTCACCACCACATTAGCTTTAAAACATCACCATTTGTACAGTAACCTGAGGTGGGCCACCTCTTATGTACAGTGTCATAAATTCCAGCCTATCTGCTGACCAGATATGGAGCTCTCCATTCTGTCTAGGTACTGGAAGAGCTTTTTCATAGGTACAAATACAACCTAACGCCAGTCTCTCAGTGAAAACTACTTTACCTACTTCAGTATCTTTGAAGACAATTTGGCTAAAAGCAGGCTCTTACCTGCAGAGATCTCATAGATGGGACTGAATGATGTCTTTACTGATTCAGCAGATCTAACTGATAGCATCCTGCACCACAGCAAGTTAGAATTTTTAGGGAGATACTTATATCTCAATTATTTTGAGAAAGATTCCGTCTATGCCTTCATCTTTGCAAACTGTGTATCCGCTTAACAAAAATTAATACTGGTAACTGAAGTCCTTTTCAAGTATAGAAATTTGAGATTTTAAATAGATATTTTAGTATCCTTTCTTCAGGTACACAAATCAATAGCATCACAAAACCTTCATTATACTGTATATAATGTATTCATTATGTTGATGATCATTGTACAGCTTTTGATCCTGTTGACCTAGTTCTCAACATGCTGATAGAAGAGCTGCAGAAAACAGCATTTAGCATTGCTGTTTTGCCTCTGCAAAAGGAACATGGACTGCCTATGGAAAGTGAACTTTTCTGGAATAAGAAAGAGTGTGCTTTACTGTAGGCAGTATGAGGAAGGATGCTAGACTTGTCTCTGATGGTACTAAGCATTGTGTCCTGCAGAAATGAATTCTTGTGTGCCAAGGGAAGCTAGACAAGCACTACATACATATTATGTTTCAATTTAACTACAGTGGTAAATATAAAAGAGCACTGTATACTTTAAGCTGATGAGTTGTTCTTGAAAGCTAGAACATAGGGAAGGGAGTACTCATGGCACAAGTGGGCTTTACTCAAATACTTATATTCTGGTATGGTTTTATCACTAAGTCTTTGACTGGCTCCTATTCTAGTGACCATGGCTGTTCTTGCCAAATACTCTAATTGTTTTGTTTTCTTTTACCCAAACACAATTCATAGATGTTTGGCTGTCACCCTGTTGTTATCCTCAGCTGTGTGCTTGTGTTCTGCTCTGCTGCACTCAGAAAGCGTTCAAGTGATTAACAGAGTCTTGTACTGTTTCTATGACAGCGGTAAAACTGGATGCAGTTGATGTTCAGTCATACATTGCTCGATCCCTGGTTGATGGCTTTGAAGGCCCAGAGGGCTACAGCCTAAAATTTGGGCTACATCACGTGAATTTTGAAGATAGCAACAGACCAAGGACTCCCAGGGCAAGTGCTTATTTCTATTCCACTGTTATTGAAAACAATGGTTTCCCGTCCCAAGTCTCAGACAGAAGTTCTGCATCGGTGGTATTTGGCCTACCCACACCATCCAAGTTGCCGAGTCTACCAGCATCAGAAGTTCCCTCCAAGTCAAAGGTTGTCTGGGAGAAGTTTTCATCCCAAACAGACTTTGAAAGAGACATGTACTTTTATGGGACGTTCCCAGAGGACTTCACATGGGGCGTGTCGTCTTCTGCATACCAGATTGAGGGAGGTTGGGATGCGGATGGCAAAGGACCCAGTGTTTGGGATAACTTCACCCATGTGCCAGGAAACATAAAAAACAATGAGACTGGAGATATAGCTTGTAATAGCTACCACAAGGTAGAGGAAGACATTTACCTGCTGAGAGCCTTGGGGGTGAAGAACTATCGTTTCTCTCTGTCCTGGCCTCGAATCTTCCCCAACGGAAGGAACAATTCAGTAAACAGCCATGGTGTTGATTACTACAACCGTCTCATTGATGGGCTGGTCGCAAACAACATCACTCCAATCGTCACGCTGTACCACTGGGACCTGCCCCAAGCTCTCCAGGACATTGGTGGCTGGGAGAGCAGTGAGCTCATTGAACTGTTTGACAGTTTTGCAGACTTCTGTTTCCAGACCTTTGGGGACAGGGTGAAGTTCTGGCTTACTTTCAACGAACCCCAAGTTATTGCTTGGGTTAGCTATGGGACGGGGGAATTCCCACCCAATGTCAATAATCCTGGTGATGCTCCCTACGAAGTGGCACACACCTTACTGAAAGCCCACGCCAGAGTCTTCCACACGTACGATGACAAATACAGAGCGAGTCAGGGAGGAATCATTTCTCTGTGTCTCAATATAGATTGGATTGAGCCAAAGACACCCAGCAACCCCAGGGACTTAGAAGCTGCAGACAGGTACATGCAGTTTTTGGCGGGGTGGTTTGCACATCCAGTTTTCAAAAATGGGGACTACCCTGAGGTCATGAAATGGAAAGTTGGGAACAGGAGTGAGCTCCAAAACCTGCCATCATCCCGCCTACCAGTTTTCACAGCTGAAGAGCGTGAGTACATCAGGGGCACAGCGGATGTTTTCTGTTTCAACACCTACACTGCCAAACTTGTAACCCATGCAACAACCCGCCTGAATCCCTTCTCTTATGAGTACGACCAGGAAATATCAACAGATGTTGACAGCTCCTGGCCTACCTCAGCTCTTGATGGCCATCGGGCTGTGGCCTGGGGGCTGAGGAGGCTGCTGAACTGGATCAAAGAAGAGTATGGGAATCCCCCAATGTACATCATTGAGAACGGAGTGGGGCTAAAGACCGAATCGGATGTTGATGACCAAACCAGGATACTTTACTACAAAACATACATAGATGAAGCTTTAAAAGGTACAAATGTTTGCTTTTATTTTGTGTTGTATATCTCCCCTCTAGATTCCTGTCACAATTTTCCTCTTAGGTGTCGTTTTTAAAAGCATCTTCTGCTGTTCTTTTAATATTCTGAGTGCAATATAAATGTAGTGGGTTTTTTTATGATCTCCTTTGTGTAGCCATTTGTATTCTGTATCCTCCAGATGTGAAGTCTGTTGTGGTCCTTTCTGTTCAGAGATAGCTTGATGAAGCTGAAAGTGTGTATGTGTTTGCAAGTGAATTCCTTGTGGTTTGTTATATGTGTGAAACATCACTGATGTTCTCCCATTGTTTCTGGTCTTTCAGCTTACAAACTGGACGGTGTTAATCTGAGAGGATACAATGCGTGGTCTTTTATGGATTTCTTTGAATGGTTGAATGGTTATGAGCCAAGATTTGGATTGCACGAGGTTGATTTTGATGATCCCAACAGGCCAAGAACCCCAAGGCGCTCGGCTGTGTACTATGCAGAAATCATCCGCAACAACGGCATCCCATTGCCAAAAGAAGATGAATTCTTATATGGAGAGTTTCCAAAGAACTTTTCCTGGAGTGTAGCAACATCTGCATATCAGGTTAGGAAACAAAGACTGACTCTTCAAACATGGACAGTTCATGGACAGTTAATTTGTTTTGGATGAGACACAGCTTCTACATTAGGTTTTATGGTGATTTGAGGGTTACTGTAACAACTGCCTTAAACATCTCAAAGTTTTTCCTTATAATGGCGTGGTTACACCACGGAAATTGAGAAAGCAGCAGAGATTTCACAAGGGGAAGCAAACACCGAGCAGCAGGTTGAAGGGAAACAGCACCTTTCCTTTGACATTGTACTTTGGTAATACTTCTGTGCCTTGAGGCCCAAGAGACCTTACCAGTTTAGTACAGCAAAAAATGATACTGTTTCAAGGCTTACACGTAAGCCAAAATGTTATGTGGTGCCACAAAGTCTGACGGGCAGAATTCTTTCCTAGGCCAAGATGTCAATTTGGAGTTTACTGATGATTTCTCCCTTCCCTCCCCCATCTTCATTTACAGATTGAGGGAGCATGGAGAGCAGATGGGAAAGGACTTAGCATTTGGGACAAATACTCTCACACTCCTTTGAAAATCAGCAATGGTGACAATGGAGATGTAGCTTGTGACAGCTACCACAAGATCGAGGAGGATGTGGAAATGCTGAAACGCCTCAAGGTGTCTCACTATCGCTTTTCAATCTCCTGGTCACGTGTTCTCCCAGATGGGACCACCAGATACGTCAATGAAATGGGATTGAACTACTATGAAAGGCTAATTGATGCTCTTCTGGCAGCCAATATTACGCCTCAGGTAACTGTAAAAAAGGGCTGGAAATCCACCAGAGTGCAGGAGCTGAGAATTATCCTGATGTTGAAAGATCAGATCCCCACTTTCAGATTTGCCTGTGTGGTTCCTATGTTGAGATTACTCAACACAGTTCTTTGAAAGTTCTTTGTCCTTATGAATTCCCAGGCTGTTCAAGATCCCTCAAGAGCAGGTGTTGTACTGCACTGTGCTTCATTTGAGGATCAGTGTAGCTGCAGCTGTTCTTTACTGACTTGAATTCCTGCTGTCACGTGATTATTGCAGGCTTTAGTATGACTGAAAGTGAGAGACTCATCTTGACAGCTGGGCAGGCCCTGAAGGTTGAGTCGTTCTCCCTCATACTAAAGGAACTGGAACACTGGCAGAGTGGCATTTATCAGAGTGTGCAAGTGATCGCTATGACCTCAAATGACTACAGAACAGAAGGCACTGGGGTTACTGCAGATTTGTATGTGCCTGTTAGAAAAATGCAGATGGAGTTGAGCTTATGCCTGCAAACAAGGCCGTTATCTTGTCCTTCATTGTGAAAGTGAATCAATGACCGGCTGAGCCCTTTCTCTCATTGCCGTTCCCTACAGGTCACTCTCTATCACTGGGACCTCCCGCAGGCACTGCAGGACAACGGTGGGTGGGAGAATGATACCATAGTTCAGAGGTTTAAGGAATATGCTGAGCTCCTTTTCCAGAGATTGGGAGACAAAGTGAAATTTTGGATAACCATCAATGAACCCTACAACACTGCATATCTTGGGTATGGCTTTGGCACAGCTGCTCCAGGTAAGACTACTGAGCACAATTTTTGAGAAGGGAAGGGTTGGGCTCTGGCCTGAACACACAGCTTTCTGCTCTCTGTGCTGACAGCAGAGCATGGGCAGGGGGGTGATGTGGGTTCCCCACAGCCTGTGCATGACAGCTGTGCCTTCAGCAGACCTGCTGTCACATACATCTCAGCCCATGGCTGGGCTCAAAGGCACCAGGTACTGCACGCTTGTTCATTTACTGGTGGGCAGCTCTGCATGTCCTGGGTGTTAAGCTGGGAAGAAGCAGATTGGAACTAGGAATTGCTGCTGCAGTGTCTGTGCTGTTCCTGCAGGCATCTCTGTTAGGCCTGGGCGAGCCCCCTATGTGGTGGGGCACAACCTAATCAAGGCCCATGCAGAAGCCTGGCACCTCTACAATGAGACTTACCGTGCGAAACAAGGAGGGCTGATCTCTATCACCATCAACTCTGACTGGGCTGAGCCAAGGAACCCCCACAAACAGGAGGATTTTGATGCTGCTAGACAATACTTACAGGTAGAGAAGAATCTGGTCACAGCTCTCTAGGCTGCTCGTTAAGTTTGCTGCTGTAATACAGGCATTCCTGCGTATCTGTGTGCTCATTATAGGGCCAGCTACTATACATAATGCAGCCTATGGAAAGGAACAGTTAAATCCTTGTTTTAATACATAATTTATCCTTCTCCCTTATTTCCTGAGTTAGTTCCTTATAGGTTGGTTTGCTCATCCCATTTTCAAAAACGGCGATTACAATGAAGTGATGAAGACGAGGATTCGGGAACGCAGCCTGGCCCAGGGTCTGAGCAGCTCCCGGTAAGAGTGCAGGCACAAACTTGCTTTGCTTCTACTTGCTGAGCTAAAACCTGCTTTGCTGATAAGCTGATAAGAAGGAAGTATTCTGTTGAAAATGGCACTATAAAAATCTTAGCACAGTCTCACAGAAAAACTAATTGTATATTTTTTCTCTCTTTACCTTTCTTGCAAATTAAGTTTACTAATATAAAGGAGATTTCTCCAAGCTTCTACCCTGGGGGCAGCACGTTGGCAGCTCAGAGTGATATAATAAATGTAATGCACTATATGTAGTGCTTTGCCTGCCTGGGGCAAATAAATTTTAATTGTTCTTAAAATGATGTACTACTGAACTCAAGCACTGAGCCTCATTCACACCTCTGAATTATATTTATTTGTCTTTCTCATTACTTTTAAATCTATCACATTGCCAGTGTTCTGCTAAGAATATTTTTCCTTTTTTCTTTCTTTCTAGACACATAGAAGGAAAGGAAAGCTTGTGTTTTACCCTGTCTGTGCTTTAGTAACAAATGGATGGGATTTTTCTGATGTTCCTCTAGAAAGATCACAGTACCTTCTTTTGTGCTTATTGCATTTTGATGGCTTTATGCCTTTTTGTTTTCTGTTGCAGACTTCCAGAATTTACAGAAAGTGAAAAGCAAAGAATTAAAGGCACATATGACTACTTTGGTCTAAATCATTATACTACAGTTTTAACATACAAGTATGAGTATTCTACTGCTATTCTGTCGTATGATTCTGACAGGTAAGATGACTGTAAATTGTTGGTCAAGTAAAATATGCACATTTGGGAAGCCTATGCCAACTGAGCAATGTACACTAACAGAAAATAAAGCCATGAGACATTCATATTAAGCTGTTACAACCAGTATTAGGGAAAAAAGCCCCAGACAGTACTTGTGATACTGTGTTCAGAGTAGGCCAGCTACTTTGTTATGATCTGACCAAAAAATGAATTGTTAAGACGGAACAAGGAAAATTAGAGCATCTAAAAATGAAGGAATCAGTCTCATAAGCATTTGGTATCAGGTGCACTTATCATTTTTCCTGCATCCATTCTCCAGTTTGAAATGGGAAAGTGGCCTGGTTTACAGATACTACTACTCCATGTGCTGTTTAAACAGTTGTTGTTTCCCTCCCCACACAGAGTAAACTTCATTAAGTTTAAAGCCAAACAGCTAAATGTAAATTTAACCGTGAAGTGATTAAGCGAAGCTTTTTATCTCCAGGCAGAATCTAACCTTAAAACAAAATATGAGAAGTGTTTTCTGGGGGCTTGTGAACACCAGCACTCTTCACCTCCCCCCAGCTCGGTGCTTTTCACAGCTTGCACCTGGGTGCACTTTTCTATAGAGCTTGGTGTCAGATTTCCCAGCTGAGCAGTAATGCAGGGCCAGGCTCGGGCTGTGCTGTGCTCAGTGTGTGCTCTTCTGCAGGGGTGTTGCTTCAGAAACCGACCGCAGCTGGCTGAGCTCTGGCTCCTTCTGGCTAAAGGTGGTGCCCTTTGGCTTCCGAAAGCTCCTGAGGTGGATAAAGGAAGAGTACAACAACCCTCCTATCTATGTGACTGAAAATGGGATATCAGAGAGAGGAGCCATAGATTTCAATGACACTTGGCGAATGCATTACTATCAGAACTACATTAACGAAGCGCTGAAAGGTAAGATTGCTCATTTAAAGCTGCACGTCGGTCTTGTTGGGAGATGCTGCTGAGCAAAGCAACTTGTAAGGAGCTGACAGATCCCTGGCATCGTGTTTGTAAATTATACACAGGTTTATGCTGCAGGCATGTTGAAAAGCCTTTGGGTTTTAGCAGAAACTGATCACTGCTGGCCAAGACTTTTTGCAGGGAACAGTGATCCAAAGGAAGAACAAACCATGGGTTTAACAGAAGTAACATAAAGGCAGCTTCCTTATATAACTGCATCTGACAAGAGAGGGTTCCATTACTTGACGGGTTAGTGGTTAAACTAGATAGTCCTAACTAGTGCTGTTTCTAAAAGCTGTATCTTGTTCACTACAGATGCACAGAAAAACCCTTGTTTTGCTTAAAGCAGTGGTTAAGCTTGTTTGTCTGCCTTAGAGGGAGCTGACTGCCACCTGTTCAACTACTTGTTACTTTGAGCAGCACAGATCCCCCCCCCCCCATAAACACATTTAAATACTCATCATTCTGTTAAACCTTCACTTCTTGAATGAAAGCTCTGACTTTTGGAGCCAACAGAAGCAGTCTTCATAGGCTGGCTGAGCTGCCCTGGCTCGTTACTAGCTGTAACAACACACAACTGGTAGGGACAGAGAGATGGTGAGACAAACGTGGCAGTAACTGCACTGCACTCAGTGTGCCCTTCTGTAGTGCCCTGTTTGCACCACTGTTGGCCTACTGGTGATTCCTGTCACCTGACTGCTCAACTAACCTGCTGTGCCTGCTCCTGCTAACAGCTGTCGTGCTTGATGGTGTTGACCTGCGTGGCTACACGGCATGGTCACTGATGGACAACTTTGAGTGGGCAGTAGGCTTTGATGAAAGGTTTGGGTTCTACTATGTGAATCACACGGATCCCACATTGCCACGGCTCCCCAAGGCCTCTGCCAGGTACTACTCACAGATCATCAGCTGCAATGGCTTTCCAGATCCTGCAGCAGGCCCACATCCCTGTCTGGAAACGGAGTCTGAAGGTAAGTGGTGCAGCAGCAATTGCACTTCCATGATGTGTCATCCTAAAAGACTATTTTCTGCGGTATTCTTTTAAAGAGCTGGGGTAGTAAACTGCCTGATCACCAGCCTTTATTAATGAAGACATTCATGCGGAACATACGGTCATTTCTGTTTCCAAAACAGAATGTTATGTTAGCATAAAATCTAACACCTAGCTGAGCATCTGTCCTCAAAACAGACAAAAGAAGTTATTGCATTCTATTACGTTTTCCACATCCCACCCATTCAGCACTCCTGCACTGCATTTTTCTTGAAAATGATTTTGACTACTCTCTAAGAAGACTTGGGTAATATTTTTTGTCTTGTGATCTCTGGACTAAGTATATTAACGGAGCCACAACCACTTCAGTTTGGGTGTTTAAAAGGATATTTTCTATCAGCATTTCTATCAGGAATTACTTGTGTCTCCTTCAGCCCCAGCAGCTCACTATAAGCCCTCAGCTGTACCATTACTCTGAGCTAGAGCTGTGTCAATTGCTGTTCCCTGAGACCCACAGCTACTGCCAGAGCACTGAAGAGCCACGCGAAAAAGCCGTGCAGAGTGAGGAAGAAGTGATGCACATGTACACAGGAAAATGCTCCTGACAAGCCATGTACTAACTACTTCTTATTGTTTTCTCATGAACAGTGATACCAGACACCGCACCAGGACTGGCTGCCAGTGTGCACTTTCTGGGATTAGATTTAACATCACACAGTGCAGAAACAGCACTGTATGTGCTTTTTGCTCTTTCTGGAATTGGAGCACTGGGCCTGGCACTTATTTCATACAAATATGGAACATTATCCAAAAGATCTCATAAACAATCATCCGTAGAACTTACTAAAATGTAAAATGTAATTCATTTGAATATGTGGAACGGATTGAAACAGTATCTCTTCTTGCTAAAATGCTTTTTTTTTTCTTAACAAAGAATGCCTACAGAACCGTACTCTGCAGTACTGAAAAAGATACCTGGGGCTTATACTGCTGCACCTCAGTATCTTGCCTTGGAGGTGATTTCCAATCTTGCTGTTGGCTTAAAATATGAAGTAAAAAACACTAACTTTTTTTCCAGCTACTACTGATAATTTTTTTCAAGTCAAAATTGACTGCTCCAAGTTGTGTAAGGATTCTGAGCCTAAACCTTCATCTGCCCTCCTTCATGATCTTCCCTTGGATCCTTCTTGTCTTTCCAAGGGATCTGAGAGCATCCCACGAAGCTCTGCTGCTGCTTAATCTTTCAAAGACAAGCGAGTGCCAACACTGGCACAAACAGGGAGAGCAGAATGTACTGTTCTATTGCAGCTACTGTGCAGGTTCCCCCCCATCATTCCTTCATTTCATCGATAGTATTTTCTCAATTTTATCGTGAATTATTTTTAACAAAAGCAAAAGCACTAAGCCTTTACATTTGAACAGTGCAATACTTACTGAAGTTCCTTTACAAAGAGGTCTGCAGCAGCACTGAACACCTGTAACTGTAAAAAATATAAATGCTCAATACCTGGGGAGGAAGACAAGTCAGCATTCTTCATATGTGAAAGCCACGTCCTCACCTTCAAAATAAAAGTTTCTGCGCTCTTGTATTGCAGTCTCTCTTCTCAACGTTTCCACTTCATGTGACAAAGAAATGGGTTTTCTCCCACACCACCTTTTCAGACACTAAAAACTTTCATACTACCTTTACCAGATTTCAACAGGAACTCCCAAGTAAGGTCATGTAAACTGAAACAACTGTGCCTTGTATTTTAAATATCAGCCTGTAAGTCTAGCCGCTTGCTTCTTTGTGACTATGCACCTCAGAGGAATGTTACAAGAGAAGACAGCCATGTTTTCTGGAAAATAGTTTATTGAGTGCTTGGGGAATTAAAAACTACAAGGTTTTGCTTGCAGTTGCAGAAGCAAGAAAAAAGTTAAACATAAATTAGTTACCTGATTGGCTACTTATAGAGCTTCTGACACCCTCATTTTAAATCAGTCATTCCCTACTATGGCCTTTATATTAATACCTGGTGCTTAAATTTATGTAGCAGAATATTTAAAGATTAAAAAGTGCCTTACTAATGGCAGTAGGGAAATGATTATGAAAGCTGATGGAGATTTTCAATCTTTTCAACTCTTGACTTCTTAAGCCACAGCTACACCCACTTGATTGTTCTGAAATAATAGGCAACTTTATTCCATACTCCACTGTAGGAAAAAGAATTAAGTAATTCAGTTGGTGAGAAAGAAGCCCCACTTCTCCAGAAGCTTTAGATGACTTAAATCAAATAAGGAAAAAAAAAAAAGAGCCTGACTCATTACTGCAATTACTCAAAACTACATTTGTTGTGTAGAATTTCCATTCCACGTATTATTTTCATCTTCTCCATCATCTTGAGTCCTCAGTCTATATATTTTGCCTTCTTTTTTGAAGTCTTCCCCTCGTTTTTCTGTTACTCTTTTCCTGACAGTTTGCCTAGGGTACAAAAGGCAGTGTGTAAGTAGAGCATCCTTCCTTATCCCCAAAAATAGGTTTCCTCAGCCCTTTCTTTCCCTGGGGAATGGTACCCAGCTACAAATATGGCATTTAGTAGTCAAACAGAACTTTGGTTCTCCTGGCACTGAGGTGATACGTGCCTACTTCATGTGAAATAGCTCCGGTATAAGAGATTTTTCTTCCAACACAAAACCTCAACTCTCTGATCGACTTCAGTTGCTCGTGTTCCTTATGTAACTACACCATAAGAGAACTTTACATCTTCAAAATTTGCATTTTGAAAATTTTTATCTTCCAAACAGTATCGGCAGTTCAAGTGAAACCCATATTCATAGTTACAGCTGAATTCTGTGTTCATTACTGGCTGCAAAACTGTGTGTGTTTTTTTTTGTTTGTTTGTTTGTTTTGCCTACACTGTAGTTGGAAACTGAGGCAAGCAGTAAAGGGCTTGCTTAATCACACAAGCACAACCAAGATAGTTAATCAGGGCTGAGATGCAGTTTGCCTGCCCCCAGTTTATCCTTCAGCCACACAGAAGGGTGGTTGCCCGAAACTGCAAGGACAGAGCAACAAGTATAAAAGAACAGATATGGTTCAGTTCAATAATATATGACTGAGACAATTCTAGCAAGTGCTTAGAGACAGCTCCCATAAGCAGCTTTGATTACCTGCTTTGCTCAACGTTGTTAGAGTTTGAGGGATTCGAATGCTCTTGCTGATGGACTGTTCTCACAGTAGATTCTGAGGGGGGTGGACTCGTAAACAGAAAGTTGCTAATAAATCTCCACACTGCGAGGAGGGGATAAAGTATCGTGCCCAAGAACTTCCACAGGTCACCGCCTGAAGCCTGAACAACAGAAGTAGCAGGTCGTCCTGCCTGGATGCGAACACCAAAAGCAAACTTGTCAGGTATTAAAGCTGTACCCATTTAGGCAGAGTATTTCACACGTAATTTAGAAGCAGCTCAACAGACACTAGAAAAGACCACATTTGGTTCCACGATAAACAAATATCTCTGTCAATCCCTTTCCTAATTAGTCCAAACAGAAATTATACCGATTTTGCAATATGTCTTAGAGACAGTAAAGAACAGAATTCAGACCAGTTTTATAATGGCTGACCAGAAGCACCTGCCAACCCCAAAGCAACACCTACCGGCAGCAGCACTACAGAAGCACTGGGTGCTAACTCTAACTCCAGTAATTTCTTTCCATAATCTTCTTTGGTAAATTCCCTTCTGGGAAACATTGTTGCCAGAGAAAAATTGCCATAAGCATTACCAACCGTCTGTGAAAACACAAAGAAAACATTTTAGTTAAAACTAACTGCTCACTTTTCACTTTCTACTGCGGAGCTGCCAGCTGAGCACACATTGCCTTACTGACCAAGAGTTCTTATCAAAATTACAATCATCTTCATATGAAGAACAGCAGAACTTTTAATGTCTCTGACAAGTTCCATGCTGCAGCTGTATAAAGGCTGTTGGTGGTTCTGCTAACCAAAACTCACTTCAAATTAACACAAAGGCAAGCAGCTAACAACGATTCTGCCATGTTCAACTAGTTGCTGCTACATTAATCTGTAATTAGCATGTAGCTGAGAAAATGAAACACTGATTTACCTGTGCAGCAAACTGCCTTGCTTCTTCCAGCCGTGCTTCAGATGGGAACTGGTTAGTAAAGGAAGATCCATCTGGAAGGCGGAACTGAATCCTGGCTATTGCACTGCAGGACATTCACCATGGTCAGTTGGTTTATTAACAATCACAAACACTCGTGGGGCTTTAGCTTGGCAGTACTCAGGTGTGGAAGGGAGGGGCAGCCATCTTATTTATGGCAGTTCAGATAGCTTATGGATTTGGATTCGCAGTTGATAACCATCTTCTTTATATACCACCATGCATCTCTGCGTCTCACCAGACTCATCAGTATTCAAACAAGATGCTTGTATTAATCACACATAACAATGAATATCAGAAGGAAATATAAACCACACGCATTTTGTGTAGCCTGCATTACTTCTATTGGATTTTTTGGGAGTTACACTATGAGGGCGCAGGTATTCACTCTAGCTTGGCAGGTAATGCTATATTCAGCTATCTAAGAGGTTACTCCTGCACTGTGCTCTTTCTTCTGGGGTTTTGATTCACAGTGGTTCAGTAACTATTTAAGGCTTCCATAAGTTAGGATATTTTCTGAAACAGTAGCATCAGGCAGGACAGAAGTCACATCTGACTCTAATGCTGATGTGCATAAACAAGCCTTGCTGAATCCAAGCCAGCTGTGCACCCAGCTGGGTCAGCAGCACACTCTCCACCGTAGTTCTGACACAGCCACCTCATCTAGTTCCTTACCTAGCCCCATCATACCTGGTATTCAAATCAAAGATCAGAAAGCGAATGTATCATTGTCAGGAATGTCTAAAGGATGCAAGTTATCTGAGAACATAACATTAATGGAAATAGCCATGAGTTAATATCACAAAAGAAAGCTAATTTTCATGTCAGTATTCAAACACACCAGCATAGCATCAATTAATAGGTTAGGACATACTATGAAATTTCTTAATGCTTACGCAAAGATTTTTTTAACCTTTCTTCCCATGAGGACACATTTCTGCTTTCTCTAAAACTACTCACCTTCGCTCCTTTTGAGATGCTTCTTTTCTGGCTTCCATTTCAGCCTGTTTAGCCTGAAGAGCTGCAGCTTTTGCAGCTTCTGCTTCTTCCTTTGATTTCGCAAAGCGAGCTGCTCTCTCAGCACGATCCTTAGGAAAGGCCAAACATAAACCTTCATTTTCACTATGCACCTTAACTTAATACTCAAAAACCTCAGTCTGTACTGAGAACCCAACCGCTCTAAGTAAGTGGCACAGAGGAAAGGCAACAGTGCTGCAAAGCTGTATTCACTGTCAAACAGGACTGTCTCTTGTCACTAGGAAACATAAAATACGCTTTTCAATGAGTTACTTCATCAGATAGCCTTCCATGATAGTGTAACTTCCCAGTGAAGAGAAAGGGAAAAATCTATGACCAGACACATTGCTGTAGTTCTACATGTTCTAGGCAAAATTTGGAAATAAAGAGGAATTTCAGCTCTGAACTGTTCATATACATACATAAACACCTATATATACAAACTTAAAAAAAAAAAAAAAAAAAAACAAACCCTCCATTTTCAAACAATTAAGTATTTCCTGGGCTTCCCTTTCAGATCTCAGTTTGAATTGCAATTTTTTAATGTTTAATTATAATTCATCACTGGGCTCAAGCTACATAGAAAAAAAAGCTAATGTATTAATTCTCACAGTCATCATCGTTACGCATATAAAAGTAGAAGCTTCACAGCAAATGCTACTAAAATGCATAAGTTGTCACCATGCAAAGCCACAGAGGCTCCAAACAGAAAAACTGAAGATTTTTCAACATTTTACCAAATGAGAAAATGTATCCTGTTTGTACTAGCAGCCCTTGCAAGAAAGAAGCAGCAAGCTGTCATTCCAAATGAAGAAATTACCAATGCAATCTGTTGCCTGATACGCTCTCTGGCTGCCTTCTCTTCTGCTTTCTCTCTGTTCCTTTCCTCTAACATTCGTTTTGTCAGTTCTTCTTCCTGACGTCTTTTGTACTCCAACATTTCTTTACCAGTTTTTCTCCTTTCTATTTCTTTCTTTATTTCTTTCTGAATAAACAAGAGAGACAATAAAAATGAGACCATAAAATTGCCTTGGGTAAGTGGTACAAGACTGAAGTATATTTGTTTAAAAAGCAATTAAGCATTTATTCAAATGTGGATGTCTAAATACTGCAAGCAGTTCCCATTTTCACTTTACCTGTTCTTCTTCTTTCCTTTTCTCCTCTCGTCTTTCTTCAAGCTTTTTTGTGATTCTAAATTTAAAAGCAAAGGAAAAAAGTCTTAAAATGGCATTATCTACTATTAACATTTTTACTTTTAATGAAGCATCTTCCAGCACAGAAGAATAAAGCACATGAAAGAGGAACTGTAACACACTGCTAACAGCTAATGTAAGAGTAATGATTCATTCACGTGTGGCTGCACCATCCATAACAACACGAGGTAGTGATTCAGCACCTAGCCTGCAGTTTTTAATGGTAGTTTTAACATATTCTGCTCTTTTCTGTTGACTAAATAAAGAACCATAGATATTCTTGTTGTTTGACATCTTGTAAGACATACAATAAGCAATACTATTTGTAAACTATGGTAACAGAAACACTAATCTCAACCTGTTCTCAACTATTTAAGCCATCTGGTTTCTTCTGCACATCACTTCCTAAAATGGAAAACAAACAATATATAGCAAGTACTGATATAGACACACATGTGCTTGTCCCACTGATCCAGACAGGTGCCTTAGAATAAGGACCAATGCACAAAATTTGCAATGTATTTTTAAGTCTGGGAAGAGGGCAGGCATGACCAAATGCCACACATATTCAGACAGGAGGAACTTTTTGTTTTTGTACAGTAGCTGCTGTTATACTTTTTAAAAGAGAAATGCTATGTACCACATGGCTTTGCCTCCTTTTTTTTCCTGATAGAAATTATTTTGTACTTTATGCAAATATGGTGCAATTTAAGATTCACATGTATTTTAAAAATGAATTTTATATCTACATTAAAATAGTGACTTTCTTGTCTTTTTAATACCATACTTTTTAGTCATGGAACTACCATTGCTTACTGGGTCTTGCTACAGTTCATTGATCAAATGAAAAGCAGAATAGTCACAAAATAGAATTCCTCTGTCTTTTGCAATATGCCTGGACTGCAGTCACCAAACAGACAAGAAAGTGAGAGGACATCTCTATAGGAAACGCAGGGTTGCATTACTAAACTAGTTTCAATGCTTGCAGTACAATATTTTAACTCCTTCAAAATCTTTGCAGAAAGCATACTGTCTGAAAGAGACCAAAATAATGACATCATATCAAAGTAATGACAATCTTCTTAATTTTCCAGATGACCTCTTTATCTCAGGGTATGGAAAAATTAATTAAAAAGCTGATTTTTGTGTTCCTCCTAGTATTAATCTCAGACATCCAAACAAAAATAAGCCCACATGAAACGTCTGCCAGATGACAACAGAATCAGCACCAAAATCCTGTAATTCAGCCTGTCTGATTAAAAAAAAATAAAATAGAACTACATCCTGAGAAACAAACAGAATACATTAGATAGTCTACAAAGAAGAGTTACCTTTCTACTTTAAGAGCAAGATCATTCACAGGCTGAGCATTGCTCACTTGTTCATCTGAAGACTGAGTTGCTTCCTGGCTTGCCTGACTTGAATTTGCTCCATCTGCAAGCGATTTACAAGAAAATAACGCATGAGAGAAAAGTTAAAGGTGTATTTCTTCATACAAAAATATCAACCGTTTACTATTAGCCATAACTGGCAGGAACTAGGATATCTCTAGAAGAATCACAGAATCAATCATAGAATCGCTCAGGTTGGAAAAGACCTTAAAGTTCACGGAGTCCAACCACGACCTAACCACACTGCCCTAACAGCCCTGCACTAAGTCATGTCCCTGAGCACCACATCCAAAGGGATTTTAAACACATCCAGGGATGGTGACTCAACCACCTCCCTGGGGAGCCGATCCCAGTGCTGAACAACCCTTTCAGTACAGAAGCTTTTCCTGATATCCAACCTAAACTTATCCTGGAAAAAAAAGAAAGGAGGTCCTGCTATTCAAACGTTTTATTTCCCCCTTTCCCCCTGCTTGATTTTAGGTTACTAATCCAGAGGAGCCTTTTCAGCTGAATCTTTAACACTGCTTTTTCTTGTATTACAAACCATGTATTTCTCACATTAGAACAGCACAGAATGACAAGTTCTGCAAGAAGCATCTGGTATGTTCAAGTTTTTCAACAACTCCACTCAATATACAATCTTTTATGTAATATTACATAGCAATTAAGACAGAGAAAATTATTTAAAAGCACATCAGCTAGCATTTGTGTTAACATATTGGCCATTACCATCAGAAGGTCTTGTTTCAGACACAAGAGGCTCAGGAGAGCCACAAGGACCTGCTGCTGCGCACTGAATGTTTTCTGGAGCACCATCGGATGGAGACGAGGGGCACGGAGCAGAGGACTGACATGGATTTTCCAGAGATTGCCCTTTTTCTGCGTGCATCTAAGAAATTGGGGGGAACAAGTGAGAGTATGATGTTTTCCTCAGGTTCAAACATCAAGGCTACTGAACTGGTTTTGGAGACTTGGTCCTATTTAAAACATAAAACTAAAATTATCCCATGCTGTTGAATCTGACACAACCATATATACTTTTTTCTTAATTATAATCTTACACTCATATTCCCAGTGATAAAACTATGCTTATATTATATATAACTATATTTTTTTATAAACCCACATCATAAACAGTATTACAAAATCACATACAAATTACTGAAAGAGTAGTTGGTGTATCATTCAAGTTTAGGCTTCTTGACATGCCTCCTTTCTGTGGGGGTTACACAAGCGATTAAACAATCTGTGAAACAAAAGACAGCACAGCATTCCTGCACAGGACTTTCACATCCATTCAACATTATGTATTGAACTTAAACTTGCTGATTTTGTTGATGGAGGGAGATAAACACAGTAATTCATATTTCTCCAAGGACTACGTTAAGGGCCTGTCTTAAGCATGCGAGCACACCTGTCCCAGTCTGAAAGATCCACTTGTCACAAGCATTACCTGTTTCACTTTATGGATTCTGGTAACAAGCTCCTCAGCAGAAACGCTGCCAGCAATTACTTCCAAAGGGATTCCATTGTCTCCTATAAAAAAACTGGATGGAACGCACACTACAGGATCTGCACAGCAGCAGTTAAGGGCAATGCCTGACAACAAATTTATAAAGTAACGTTATGAGGAAAAGAAATCTTAGGTGCTGAATATCTCCACTCAATATTCTATCTCCACCTGGTAACTAGTTGAATATATCAGGGGAGGAAGAAAAACAAAGCTACCAAATACGCTGATATACAGCTGATAAGTATTTCACCTTCTCCTTGAAATTGAGCCAAAGTTTTTTTCTCAGACAGACATACCCAACTGCCAATTCCTCTTTGATTTGAAAGACTTCACGTTTGTGCAAGATGACTTCTTATGTAGGTAATAGTGAATGCTTTACAGCACTGTGAAAATCCAAGTACCAAATTCTTTTTCAGCATCAGACAGCATTCCTGAGCTATAAGCAACAACCTACTTAAGGCAGGGGAAGCTTACCTAACCTCATGCCTGTGCTTCTGGCAAACCCAACTCAACTATTTGTCCCTCCTCCTCTCTAATTCTGAGCTTCAGATAACAGTTTAGAGTTTTTTTTGTTGTTGTTGTTTGTTTGTTTCTTAATGCTGATTAGCATTTTAGTTATTAGTTATTCTGTTACATAAAGCTTTGGGTAACTTTCTATTAAGAGAACTGCACAGCAATAACATTAAACAAACTTGCTCACTTTCTTTAAGAACTAACGGTAAGCTGAATATGTAACAATACAATTTAATAACAGCTTATTATTTATTTCTGTGCAGTAAGATAGATTTTTTAATAATACTGTTTATATTTAAGAGCAGCCTTAACTTGTAGAGAGAAATTACTGTAATCACAACATAGCTAAATTGTTTTCAAAGGATACAAATTTGAGAAAACTGCAGGCAGGCTTCACTGGGAAAAAGAAAAAATCCATGTTGAGGAAGAGCAATCACTTTGCAACAACTTTAGATTAAGCCTTTGATCATAAAAATAACTGTTCTACCACCACACACAGAACTATTTAAATACTTGAGAGAACACTACAAGCAAACTCACATTGCATCTTCTCATTATAATTTTGCATAAGTGTTATCAATCCCTGCCGATCACAGTTGACTGCAGTAGATTATTTATGGAAGCAGTGCTAAGAAGCAATTGAGGAAAGAGACATCTAACCCACTGAGTGCAAGCAATGCAGCACATCTTCTAAAAGGTCTGCAGAGCCTTTTAAAACAATGCAACTTCTGGAAACGTCAACACACTGCTCACTGGAACTGAAGTTCTTATTCTAACAAAATTGAGTAATTTATCCAGAAGCCTCAACGCTTCTGTGCTGTGTGTTACAAAGGAGAGAATTTCTCTGGGGCCTCACAGACCTATCCTACTGAACAAAGGATTGCCTCGAGTGTACTTGCATTTTGATTCCACGTTATTTTTACTTGGCCTTCTTTGCATTTTCTTCTCTTGAAAGAGGACATCCTCAAGCATTCTTTTACTAATGCTGAAACCAGTAGGAAACATGCAAAAAATATTCGGCACAACACTGCAGTACATTTGCAAATTTTCAGTTTTCTCAGATTCCAGTGGCTTCAGCAGTACTGATCTCACTTATGTTCTCAAACACTGCGTTCAGAATTCCTCCAGAGCAGGGAGAGGACTTCCCATGCCTCATACTTCTATCATTGACAATGATAGATCGTGCAAGAGACAGAATTAGAGTTGAATCAAACCTTTTGGTGTCGATTTTAATAGCAACAAAGCCATCGGAGGCAGCCTCGGTCACCTGAGCGTCCTCCCACCTTGCAGCCATCTCAGCAGACTGTTCATCCTCACCTGCAAACACAACATGCATGAAGCTGAACAATCCGCATCTGACTTCAGCTCTGCTTCAGCTGCTTGGAATTGTTGATGAAAGAGATTCTCTCAATTATTTTCAAATCAGTTAATCTTCTTTCCTTTCCTATAATCTGGAGGTAATTCACTCCAGCTGATTCATCTCGCTAACATGCCAAAAAAAGGCAAATATAAGAAAAATCCTTTCCAGCAAGCACGTAGCTTGCACACTCATTCAGCTGCATGGCAAGTTGGTCCAGGGAGCAGACGGGACTGGACCACACAGATGGAACAGGGATAAAGGAGCAGGAACTGATGGCAGCCTGGGGATTGGCTTGATTGCATCACCTCATTGCACAACTGCCCATGGGCTGCATTTTCACGTTACAGGGAGCATGTTTACGCTTTCGTGTCCTGTTTGCTATGCTCTTGTAATCTGCAAGGAGATCCCACAGCAGTTGGAATGAACCACTGCTTCTCCCTGCCTTTGGGTTGGATCTGCTATCCACTGCTTGTCCTTCCTAATAAATTTAAGTACATAGTAGTACTAAGTACAACAGCTGCTAACGCAGGTAAAACTACACTTTTCATCTCTTAGAAATTCAGTACACAAGGCTTCAGAATTTGATAATTTAAAAAAAGCCTTGTTCACAGATTTATCACTTTTGCGTTCCAATACCTGACATGAACAGTAACAGTGGGAATGGACGAAAAGGAGTCAGGAGCACCCAGGAACAGAAGAGCAGCTATGTCAGTAAAGGAAACTGAAGAAGGGCCGCAAATTCACAACTGTTATTTTAATCACTTTTGTATTCTAAAGCACCAGTTCAGTGGGAATTTGGGTTAATCAATAAGCTCAGGTGAACGTTAATCAGTTTTCCACAAGTGCACCGGCCTACAAGTATTTATCTTTAATTTCAATTATTTCCTAGCAGCTTGGAACTGACTGCACTCTCGATGAAGAGTCACATACTGGCTTCCTAGTACAGAAGCCCCTTATTCAACAACAAACTGTTTCATGCCAGTCACTGTTTCACACAGTATCTTTTGCTCACGAATGACCAGGAGCGCCCCTGCGAAGCCTTGCTCCCTTAAGGTCGGGACAGGTTGCAATGCTGCTCAGAAGGAAACCAATACAAAACACGCTGCTTTTGGAGAAGTGTTTTCCATCTGTACGTATTGATTTTTCCCTAGAAGCATTAATCTCTGTTCCTGTCAGCCTATATACTCCAAGTTCACATTCAGGATATTTTTAGGGAACCAAGTGCAGCGGGTGGCAGCAGCTGTTCTGCCCAGTGGTGCAGCCTCTCCCCCCCAACGCGCTCGGATGGAGCCACTGTGCTGCACACACTTTCACATGTGCTCATCCGATTAGGCTACTAAAAATACCTCAAGACTTGCCTAATGGTAACTTTTCCAGACAAACAACTGCTGCAGTTGGCAAAAGAATGCTGAAGGACAAAAGCAGGTCAGGTTATTCACCGTGCAGTCTCCAAGAGCTGTGATCCAGGAAGGAAAATGCTGATAAATCACCTTCTGTGAAACTGTACCTCATGAAGCACTTTAGCATAGGGACTACCCACAGAATAGCTACTTGGGTATCTTTTTGTTAATAACCCTCTCCCACTTGGGAGCTCATGTTCATTTGTCCCAGTAACTGTATCCTGAAAACGAAATGTGAAAGGCATGGAGAAAGCTGAGAGGCCGCAATCAACATTACTGGCAGAATTCAGATCTCAGCAAAACACCGAGTTATTACAAACTGCCTCGGATCTCTTGTCACCAAGACCCTCAGATTTCCCACACATAACTTGACTTCACTTAGCAGCAATCTACAAGCTGCACACAACTCTCAGTCACACGTGCCAATCTCTTCACTGTGGTCACGTCAAGTGAGAGCTCCACACAGGGACAGGTGTCCACCACCTCCCACATGGTTCAGATCACTGAAAAGACTTCATCTGCAATGACCGAGTTCCTGTAAGAGGAATCTATTCAAAACCACCCCAGGTTGCCAAAGGACTTAATTCCCCTGATCCTCAGTCTGAAAATAAAACCGACAAATCAAAACTTCATAGCTTGTTCAGCACGCAGCCATCAGGGACAAATGTCCCCCTTACAGAAGGAGCTGGCTGGCTGCTGCTCATCAACCTGCATTTCCTAGCTCCTCAGTGAGGGCAAGGATTGCCCATTCTGGAAATGACAGCAAGCTGGAATATGAGTCTGCTCACCTCCGCCTCGTGTTACTTCACATGTTTAACTTGAAAAGGGCTGGATACAGCTTAGCAGGAAAGCACTAACAAATAACCAGCTGACTGCAAATCGCTCTTTTGTTAAAGAACAAAAAATCCTAAAAATAAAAGCTATAAACAAAGGACTGTTCCTACAAATGTTTCTAAACAGAAACACAAACACTTCAGCTGGAAGTGCTTTTTTCTCTACGCCACAGCCCCCTCCTTTTGCACTCCTGAAAAGGCACCTCTTAAACACAGCCTGGTATTTTCAATATTAGAACACGCCTAGTGTCTGGAAAGAAATAATCTTACCCACCAAACCAGAACAGAGGAGGCATCCAAGGAAGTTTCACGTGGAAACAAACTATAAACTTAAGATTAAATATCTCAAAAGCATTAAAGGAGTCTTCTAACCATGCAGGATGGAAAGCCATCTACAGAACTCTACCAAGAAGATAGCAGAGACATCCATGAGATATGCCAGTGCATGTAAGATCCCAACTAGAACTATGCTAGGAAGGTTTAAAACTACACTACAAAGTCCATGAACAGAAATGCTGGAAAAAAAAAAAAAGCTGGTTGAACAACACGCAACTTCAGCTTCAAACACTGCCTCATTGTTAAGCTAAGCAGCCACATTACAGCTTGCCTGTAGGAAATAGAGTCAGAGGGAATAATCCAGTTCTTCATTCCAGGTGCTTGTCCAGAGAAGCAGCAAACTGGAAGAGATGGACAGGCAGATGGTAGTAGGAACCAAACAAAAGGCAATGAACCAAGCAGACTTCAATTATTTTCGTCAAGACTGAATCTAGTAGCTAGCTGTCCTTCACAGTGCTTGTGCTACAATCACAGTTGATTTGTATTTACTATTTATCATTTTTCCATTTAATTGATGTTTTGTCCCCCATAGATCACTGAGCAAAGTGTACAAAGCACCTCCAAGGAACACTTCTGAAAGCACCTCTTCCTGCTCAGGCAGCTGAATTAGGAACGCTTGTCCTATGGGCCAGTCTGCAGCACGAAGATTCAACATCACCACCACGCAAGTGTTACAGTATCAAAGCAAGGCTACCTCCCTGCAGTCACACACTTATCCCCAGCCTGAGTCACGGGTTCTGAACGCGAGTAAAAATCTTTAAGAATGTGAGACATTCGAGAAATCCAACAGAACATGTCTACCCCTGGAGATGTGGAGCATCGCAGAGCAGCTGCCTTCCTCCTGCTTACCACCCGGTTTTGCACGTAGTTACATACAACCCGTCGGTAACGTCAGTTCTGAAAGCAAACACGCTGAAGAATGCTTAAGGAAAAGGCAGAGAAACGAACAGAACTAATAACGGCGTGTTAAAAGCCGTTCGGCACAGATGCCATCACGTTAGCAGGGCTTTCAGACGCCGCCCGGAAGCTCGCAGCCCGCGTCCCCAGTCGGGCTGACGGCGCTCCGCAGCACGGCGAGCAGCACGGGACAGCCGCACTGCAGCGGCTCCTCCTCGCTCCTCTGCACCGAGACAGCGCGAGTTCACTTCCTCCAACGTGTCGATTACGCGACTAACGGCACGGAGAGCCCGAAAGGGAAATCTCGCGGATCGAGCGCGGCGTTCCACGCGATCAGTGGCGCCCGGCGCTGCCCGGCCCGGAGGCACGGCGCGCCGCCACGGCCCGCGCTGACACAGCACGGATGAGCGCCCGTCGCGGGGCGCAGCGCAGCTGGCGGAGGAGCGGCCGAGGAGTGGAGCGCAAGGGGCCGCGGACACGCCGGGACGGGCTCGTCCCGCGCTTCGGTTCGGTTCGGCGGCCCCGTGCGGACGGCACCGGACCGGACCAGCTCCGCCCGCCGCTCGCGGCCCGCAGGGCAGGGCAGGGCCCGGCGGCCGCGGGCGTCGTGTCAGCGCAGGGGAGGCCGAGACCCGGAGCTCGGCGCCGCCGCCCCGCTCCTGCTTGCCGTACCTGACACAAACACGACAAAGACCGAGCTCCGCTGCTTGGCGGCGGCGATGGCGGCCGGGATGGAGCCCCCGAACCACATCATGGTGACCGCCGGGCTCCGGAGCAGCGACAGCCGCCGTGCGCATGCGCCGCTACCTCCGTTCTGCTGCGCCGACCTCTCGTCACGCGCCTGCGCCGGGGGCCCGAGCCCCGCCTTCTGATTGGTGCCCGCCCTGGGTCGCGCGCTCGATGGCGGCAGATTCGCCTTGGTCTGTAGGGACGATGGGCGCCATGTTTGGCGCTTCGCGCGTCCCCTTCGGGCGGTTTGTACGCTCTGTCCCGGCGCTCGAGGCGGCTCTGAAGCTTTTCTGCTCTGTGGCTGCCGCAGGAAAAAGGGCCTGCGCACACGTAGTGTGTGGTGCGGGGCTGTGCGGGCAGAGAGATGCAGCTCAACCGGGAAGGCCAAGGGTGCGGGAGGGGGAACTGACAGAAAGCGGTGCTCAGTGTGTGGAAAAGAACCGAGCGAGGCTCGCTGTGAGAAGGCGAGCGCAGCCGAGCCGTGAGGGAGCAGCGGTGCTCAGGGACGTGCCTTGGAAAGCGCGATTTTCTACAGTTCCTACACAGACAAAACAGAATTATGTTGATGCATACCAAGGGAAGGGCCTGCGGATCATCTGGTAAGGGTTACATCTGGACATCAATAGGAATTATCGATGTTACGTTCTCAAGTAGGTACAACTTCACACGTCTAACTGTCTAACCACAGGGTCGCCGAGCTGCTGCAGTTGCGACTATGCTGCTGTTAATCTGAGAGCTCCTGGAGCAACGGCCGTGAGAAGCTGCAAACACAGGGAGCATTTGTAGTGCAGGACAGGAATCAGGCTGGGCTGGTTGCACAGTGAAGGACCCCAGAGGGCGGAAAGCTGCATGTGGATTAAGGTACCTTCCAGAGCTTTGCTCTAAAAAGATTTTAATGGGTTCTCTCATGTCCAAACAGCTTCCCAAGTTGCTTATGTATGTAAAGTTGCGTAAGGTGTAAGGAAGCTTTGCAGCCCACCTCCAGAGCATTTGCTGCTGCATGTCTAAGACTTCTGAGAACATACGGTGCCAAATTTGATTGAAATTCCATCTGTCACTCTTGTGGAAATTGTAGCCAGTATCAGATAAACACACAAAATTGAATTTGGCAATCAATATGGAAGATAATGCAAGAAAGCTGTTTACATTTTAGGACATTGGTGATTCACACCTTCCCTCTCAAAAAACTCAACAAATCAATGCAGATTCAGTTGGATTGTAAAGGAAAACATTTTCACGAGTGAATTTCTTTTAATTGCACTGTTACTGAATTCTAATCAATGGTCCATTAACAAATTAAAGTATCAGTTCCAGTTTAAAAGGATTTGAATTAACATAGAGATAAGCTGTGGTGTTTCCTAGCGTCTGTAAATCAGTGATGTGGATTATCCTAGCATTATTCTAGTGCTGTTTCTTACAGTAACTAGTTTGGAAACTGTACAAACAGCAAGGCTGTGCTGCATACCAATTTATCCAACTAATATTACGACCACTGCAAGGAAGAGTTACAAGGTAGGTGTTAGAAAGATCTTCAGTTCAAGTTCTGTAAATTGAGTTTGATGTAAGGCAACACTGCTTTTTTTCGTTTTCTTTTTTAGTATAGTTTCTTTAAGTTAGCTATCAAGTACTGTTTGCAAACATTGGGAAATGTTGAAGCTAGTTCGTACCACAGCCACCTTGTAGCATTTCTGTGCCTGAAAATTTTCACTGCTCTCAGCATGACGTATCATCAGTCCTTAGTCTAATTCAGATTCAAAGTCAACTGGGACATGGGAACTGAATTAAGAATGAACTTCACTGGTGAGCATTCTGTGCAGTAGTGGAGTTTATTTTTATACCTGATAGCAGTTTTTAAAGCAAACAACTATCAGCAAGGTAAAAGTTTTTCCTATATGGCTCTTTGGTTTACAGCACTAGTCTTTCTGAGATCAGATATCTCTTCAGAAGTGCAGAAACAATTCATTTTGCATGCATCCCACAGAATGACTGCTCTATGCTTTACTGGTAAGACTGACAAAATAAAACAGCAGATGTTAATGCGTTTGTGTCCTGTACCAATTTTAATGCTTCTTCATCTCTTATGCAAGATTCACTTTTACTTGACAAATTTTGACAGTCAGCAAACATTGCAAAGAAGTCAAGTAGTTACAAGCAGGAAAAAAAAATTAGCTTTGCTAAAGAGGGCCTGTCAGATAAGTCCAAACCCCAGTCCTACAAGCTAAACATATGAGGCCATCATTGAACGAAAGGGAGGTTCACACATCTCAGGTTAAGAACATGACTGCATAATTTTCAAGTCAGCCAAGAGACACCTTCATTTACGCTGGACCTCGCATCTACAATTTTCAGGTGTGAATAATGGCTTTTCTCTTAACTTTCAAATAAAAGCACTTAAGGGGGATAACTTTCAAAAAGTTTTGGAAATTGGGACCTTTTAAGAGTTCTGGTTTACATGTGAGAATTAAGACTTCTAAAATGAAGTCACTTTAATGTTGTGTGCTGTTTCATTTTATTTTATTGACGTCAATAGCCAAAAATACCCAAACTGCAGGAGCAGGAATTTGAATAGAGGCAGCACATCAATATTCATGAAGACCGGACTGTAGAAGCACCAAAGGGGACTGAAGGCAGTCCTTTCTGCACTGGTTATTTTTGATGACTTTAAATTTAGAGGTGCTTTGATCAGTTTTCTCCAAAGCTTCATATAAGCATTCTTTGCATTCTCAGGACTAAATATGGGAAATTACAACCAGCACCAATTTTCTAGGGAAGCTAGCTAAAACAGATCTTTACAAACATTAGTTGTAAATGTAGTTGTAGTTTTCTTTACAAGGAGAGTGGTTAGGCCCTGGAACGGGCTGCCCAGGGAGGTTGTGGATGCCCCGTCCTTGGACGTGTTCAAGGCCAGGTTGGACGGGGTCCTGGGCAACCTGATCTGAATGTGGATGTTTGGTGGCCCTGCTAGGCAGGGGGGTTGGAACTACGTGATCCTTGAGGTCCCTTCCAACCCGGGTGATTCTGTGATTAGTTGTAATTTTAATTAAAACTCTTTTTTCACATTCAAGCAAGCTACTATGAGAAGATAAGCTAGCAAATATCTAATGTGAAGTTTTAAGGCACAAACAAGTTTGTGTAAACATGAGAATAAAACTTAATTCCACCTTGAGAACAAAATGGCTTGTGTCACTAGATAGGAAAAGGAGCTGTTGGAATGACAGCAAAACTGGTCTTACGGAGGGTGTGAGTAGATTCTCAGGTGTGCTGTTATGTTTACCTGAACCCAGGCACATGCCTGTGGGTTTTTCAGTGCTCCCCAGGAATGGGGCTTGTTTGTTTTCTTCATTACAAACATTTGTTTTCAGTGTACAATCACAACAGTGAATGCGTTCACAGTTCAGGGATGCATTCTGTACAGTAATATTACTGCATTAACTAAACATTGAACTCAAGTAGTAGCCTTGGGTGCAGTAGATAATAGATTCACCCAAGCTTTCTAGTTATTCTTGATTGCTGTTTCCTCAGCCTTAGCAGTTACAACATGCTCCCAACCCAATGAAATGTATTAAATCACCGCAGTATAATTTGTGTCCTTAATTCCTTTTGCCGTTAATTACTTTTAAAACGGCTCCAACATGGAATGGCAAGAAACTCAAATAAATTAATTTTAGGTTGGTGAGAGCATTTGAGAAAATGGTTATCCGTACAGTGTCTGTTCTCAGCTGGGAAATAAATCCAGTTCCAGGGTCTCTGTACACAGACCTGAGTTGTGCCTTTTTACGAACCAAAAGGGACAGAAGTGTAAAAGTGGGGGAAGTACAGCTGGTCTTAGCTTTCTTTAACTTGAAGTTTGAAGGCTAACGTCTGATGAGCCCTCTCATAGGGACACTGTGAAGTGGCACAAAACGTGAACAAAGCACTGTAAAGCAGAAGTATTTTTTTAACTCTGAATCTAAAATGGGTACAGAAGCCTCTGACACTGGGTCCTGTTCATAATCATCAGTGAGACACCTATCAGCCTATTCAGGCAAAAAATGTAACTGCTCTGCTCAACAGAAAAAAAGTGCTCAGAAACTACCTGCCTGTAGTAATAGTAGGAAGGAGTCATATTCTGGATTAGCATACATGACTTATTAATTGCTTTGGAATGGCTAGATTGGATGTTGTATGTAGTACTGTTCTTTGGTCATTCAGAATGGATGGTAACTCAGTTATTCTCTCTTCTTCTACATCTTGCCCTAGAATTCTTTTTTTTACCCAGAGGCAGCAACTGTCTCTCCGAGTTGTGGCACCTGTCATTATAAACTTCTGACTTACAGGATTAAAACCACAATCCTAAGCTAGTTCTGGTTATTAGCTGGAAGCAGTGATGCAGCTTGTGCATTGGTCACACTATCATCTGTGCTGTCCAGGAGTGGAATACTGTAACTTAGATCACCTGGAGTTATATTTTCTTTGGTTTCTTTGGCGATTCCAGCTCAGGATGAAAACAGATATCCTCTCAGGTATGACTCAATTCAGCAGATGTACTTGAATGCCAAGAATCCATCCTTTGAGCAAAGTGGTCCTACTATTAAGTAGAAGTGTATTTTGGCTAGGGGCTTAAAGTTGACCTTTCTCCAGCTGTAGGAGACATGCAGAGGGGAGGTTTACCTTTAGTCATGTAAATACGTGTCATTACAGCCTCTGGCAGAACCAGGTCCCCCATGCTCAATTCATCACGCTGTCTCATCCCCAGACAGACCGATTTCCTTCTGCATACTTCGATTAATCACACAAACTATTTAGAAACTAAACATGCAAAAGACAGTTCTTGCTGCTTCACACGTTGATGTTTAGTTGTTCAGTAGTAGAATTTTTGAAACGAGAAAATTAGGCACCAAAATTATCTACTTAACCACTGCAAAATGTTTTTAAATACAACATTTACATTGAGTTTCCACTTAGAGGAATTAAAATGCATGTTTTACAAAGCTGTGGCCTTAAAGGAAAGGAACTGGTTGTTGTTTATCTACACAGCAAGTCAGCACCTGTGCTAAAACAAGAAAAAAAACTACTAAACAGGGGCAGCCCTTATAGTCTGATCTATTCTCTCTTTTCACTTGTATGGGGAAAATGTTTAAAAAAAAAAATGGAGAAGATGGTGTAAATGAATGCTTTAAGAAGAGGAAGAGATGGTGGTTTAAAAAAAAAAAATTATAGTACTAGTTATTTTCAAGTTATTTTCTCACATTTATAGGGATCCAAAGCATCAGCATATTCATCCGGGTTTCAGAAGAGTCCTAGAAGTTTAAACAAATGCACCACAAAAGTCTGTGTTTGTAAACATTTATTTTCTTGAACTGAAAAAGGCTTGCATCAGCACACATTGTACAGCCTTGCAAATTACACAAATTGAAAAAAAGTTTGTTTCATTTTTATGTGCAATGAGTCTTTTGATGTCCAGTGAGTATCTGCAAATGATGAAAACTTAAACCATTAAAAAAGTTTCCAGCTCTTATCAAACACAATTATCTTAGCGTGAAAAGAAAGAGAAAGAGATTCATACTGGTGGGAACACAATTAAAGTGCAAACATTTTGTCACTTGTGAAGATCCATTTTAGTTTCTTCACTTTTTTTGCTAAAAAGAAATATTAAAATGTGATTCAGTGAACATTCTTCGTAATCTATTCATATTCCCCTTTAAATACTTCTTCAACTCATTGGATCAAAGCGAATCCTTCCAGGGTACAATGAACTTGTAATTTCTTTTGACATCGCTTGAATGAATCTCAAAAGAAACCAACCATCTAAGGAATTAACTAGTTACTAAAATTATATATTTCTTTTCTTTAAAAAACAAAAGAAATGCAAGGGACAGGGAACAGGTTAATCTGAATACTTTGGGCAGTTCACTACAAAATGAGCGTAATTCCTTGAAAATGGTTCTCTTTCCCCCTGTACCAATCCTCAGGTTCCTGCTTTGGAATGGACAGCTGTGTGCTGGCAGTGAACAGGGATTATAAAATACAAATCTGAACATGGGCTTTTATGAACGTTTGCTGTACAATAGAACTTTGGATCTGATACAAGAAGTCAAAAATATAAAACAAAACTATTATAAAAGTTGGGGGGGGCATTTCAATGGCATTCTGTATAGAAAGCTGCCTTTCCCAAAGATGATTTCTTGCTCTTGTCTGGAATTAACTTTTTCATCGTGCTGGATCACTGGGTTATTCTTCAATGGCTAATGTCACTTATGACAAAACATCCCAGGAATCTCTGTAAAAAGAACAGAAACCCCACAACATTAAGCCGATCAAGGAGAGAAGGACATGGAAGTAGTAAAGGCTGAGTGTCCATCGATGTAACTGCTACTGAGAACTAGCCCTTTCAAGGATATGAAAGTCGTAGTGCTTCTTGCTCGTTCTCAGCCTGAACTTGTTAACTGAGGTACTACTTTGTTTCTTCAATGCGTTCTGAGCAGCCGACATTGTAGGGAACATAGCTAGAACCGTGTAAGTGGAGGCCAAGTCAGTAGATTTGCAAGGCTCAGTGTTCACATTACTATCTCCGCTGCCACAGTACCGCCGGTGGTGCTGCTGTGTTTGTAGACACTGTGAATCCCTCAGCCACCGGATCTTGGCACCAACTTTTAAAAGTTCTCCAAATAGTTTTTCTGCTTCCATACGAGTTATACCTTCTGGCAGCTCTGTTATTTCTAGAACTTTTCCCACAGCTGAAACAAGAAAAATGTCGAATCAAAATTCGTTCTTGTACTTAAAGATTAAGTGGATAAGTAGATACAGTAGAGAATGAGTTATTTCATCCTCGTATCTCCAGCTGGCTGATATTACAGGCTATTACAAAAGCATTCTGTTGCTGGTAGAGGGCAATGCTTCTTTCACATTTAATGCTGCTTACAGCTGCAAGTGTACAAATAAAAGCTGAGATTACAAATAGGCTCCTTAAAAGAGCAAGGCAGGGAGTCAATGCTGAATTTTGCAGTAGATTTGTGAACTGACTGTACCATCTGACTTGTTTTGCCCTTATACACCACGTGGCTAGTTCTATACCTGGCTCTCCTGCACCGAGATCTGCTGAAGCAGCCTTCTTTGCTGGTTTCTTTCCCCTGTTTCCATGTCTGTTTCCAGGCTGACACTAGAGAGATGAATATAAATGATGTACTTCAATGAGAAGGCATCTTAGAAGTTCTGCATTACCTCAGTGTAAATCTCTTGACTTCAGAAGAAAGGAAGGAAACGATGAAAAGAATCACCTTAAAACTTCTCAGAAAAAAAATAAACCACCTCCCCTCAAACCCATCACATCTTCTGGCTGATCTCTGGTAGAATTGAGCAAGGTAGGGGAGAAAGGTTTAAGTCTCCAGCAGTAAATACAGTTTTGCTAAGACTGTTTTCTGTTCTTGTAAGAAACAAAACCACTTTTTGCTTAGCAATACCTGTATTTCCTATTTTAAAAAAATTCTTACTCAAAATTCTTTTAAGCAAATTTTTTTTATTACTCATTTTTAGAACTGCTGCCTATCTGCTTCTGGGAGAGTCCATATTCTACACTGTGCCTTGCACCTTCTTTCACAGGTTGAAACTTCAGTTCAAAAGACAAGTTTACATTTCAGGATAATGCTTCTCATTACTTTTACACCATAGGAACAGCGGAAGTATCAACAAAGAATGAAACAGTTATTAGAAAGCAAGTGCTTTCCAATCCATTATTTTTCCAATGCAGTAATTTAAGTTCCTATTCACAGTTATTATAATTGCAGTCCTAAATTGCTTTCTTCTGTGTTGCCAGAAGAGTGTTCTCTTTACCTGTTGGCTTGCTACTTGTCCACGTAATAAAGATGGTGGATTGTATTGCAGGGGCTGGCCAAGCAATGGGTATCTGGCATCTCCTTAAAGAGAAAGGTAATTAGAAGGGTCCCCCCCACCCCCAGAACATAGGAACAGAATTTGGAGGTTTTGTGTTTATCTTTTGTAGGGGAAAGCAGAATGAGTATGCACAATGCAGTGTATCTGGCTAAGCTAGGAAAATAAGGTTTGTGTGATGAAGTCACATACTGATCACAGGGTGAAAAGGTTCAAGCCCAAGGCTTTCTTGCATTTAAGAGTTACGCTGAAAAACTCAATAACGTTATTTACTGTGGTGTCATCTGAAAATGACCTTAATAAAGGACTTCTCAGTGTACTAATTTAACCATTGCCATGGTTGCCTCCCTGGTGAGTCTTCATGCTCCTCTGTGCTCTGAGGACTAGCAGACGGAATTCTTTTAACTATCACAGAAGATTAAAAAAGTTGCGAGATGTGGTTTGCAACAGGCAGCTTGGAATTTTTACAACAACGATGGAATACCAAGCATGTAAAGGTTGTGCAGCACAGGACAAAGACAAACAAAATAAGTTTCTCCTATCAATAAGGAAGACACAGCAGCATTTTCTCTAAGTCTTGCTTTACTAATGTAATTTTTGTACAAAATAGATCCACTGATTTTAGTTTTGGAACTACAGACCAGGACATCTTTGGTCACTGCCAAAGGACTTCTTGTTTGTTTTCAAACTTCCACATCATAATGAAAATTCCCTATTTTCTGTTTGGTTTTTTTTTTTTCTTTTTTTTTTTTTCTTCCTGATAACATGGCAGAAGAGGAATTCAATTATTCTGTAAGAAACTTTTTCTGCTATCACTCCAGTTTTTCTAAAAGGAATGAAGAATTCACACTTAGCAGTGGTTTGATTCAATGCATTCATCAACGAAGAAAAGGGCTTTGTCAGAACATTCATCTTAAAATTACAGTTCTATCCCTGAAAGATAACATCGTAACCATGGAATGCATTAAGATGAGCTACTGGATAGCTTTGTTGATCTTCCTTCAGTAAGATTACTACTGCAGTGAGCCACAGTTTGTCAGAAAATCCTTATGTCTTTTAAGATGCATTTAAAACAAAACAAAAACAACAAAACAACACACACACATTTTAGTTAACCAAAAATATACCTTGTCCAGGGATGAAAGGTCTAGAAAACTGGGGCACAATAGAAAGAGGTGTTAACGTGGGACGGATGTTCTTGAGGTTTGACAGCTGAGCTGGTGCTGGTGACTGGGCTGGCGAGGTGACAGGACTACCTAGTTGAGGACTATGCTGCAACTGGATAAACAACAAGTGTGTATTTAAAAAGGTATCCAGTTGAACAAGCTAAATTACAAGCATTCCAGCACTGGAAGCAAAAGTACTATATTAAGTACTATCAGAACAGACTTCATTCCAAAAAAGAACTTTTGGGAAAAAAAAACCAAACAACCAACAACAAGCCAAAGCAAAAATGCAGCTTATGCAAATAAGTCACGCTGGAAAATAAAACAGAACTCATACCTGTGCAGCACTGTCTAAAGTGCTAAGTTCTGTGGACTTCTGCCCCCTTTGCTGATCACAGTAATATTTATTCTGTTTCCACTGTGGAGGTGAATGGTTCCGAGGCTGAGGGTTGTTGGGTATATTTAGCTGCATCATTACTACTCCTCCACCCGGTGGTGCTGCTACTGCTACATGGCAAGAAATGGACAGGATGCAGTTGGTTCATCATCAGTTTCAATTTTAATTTTAGTAGAAAAGACATGAATGAAAACAAAAGAAAATGCTAACAACATCCTGCTAAATAAGCTGCTCATTTCTAGAGAACTAGGACAGGATATTCTGTACAATTCTATTTCCACTATCAAATAAATCTGCACTAGATTAGCTTAAGAGAAGGCTTCCCAGAACTGCAGAAGATAAACGGAACCACTGAAACTCATTAGTGGGAATATTTTTTAAAAGAAATTCTATTTAACAATAGTTAGAAGTATTCTACATTTACTGTAGTTATTGTCAGAGTAAAGTTCTCTTTGATATGGTGCCATACATTAGAAAGATCTGAAATGGGTCTTTAGTCCAAAGCAACACTTTATTCATTCACAGATTTTATAACTATCCTACAAGCCTGGGGTTGCTTTTCTGAGCAGGGAACGTAGTTTGTTCCATGCAGCCAGCACCACTTAGCTGCTGTGGTTGCTGCAGAAATTCCAGTTAGGGGAGAACAGCCAAACAGCCAATGCTGTTCCATATGGTTTTGTGTAAAGAGCTGTGATGAGAGTTTTTCTGAGAGATTAGTTGTTATCCCCCATCCCAGGTAATTTATATAATGTCCTATTTACTTGGAAATGGTTGTTTGCAATTTCCTTCTTTCTTCTATGTTATGTTTACATAATTTCTCAGAAACCATGATTAAAATACACTGTTTGAACAACATTTAATCATCCAACTTCACTCCCTTCAAACAGAGAGTCCACAATCTTCTCAATTCATTACCTACATCATCCCACCAATTAGGAAAAGTCAATCAGATTACAGAATGCATTGCTCCTATATCTTCTGAAAATGGGCTATTGTATTCACTACCCCTGCACTGCAAAAAGAAACAATCTGATTCCTTGGAAACGCAAACCATACAATGTAGAGCAACAGGCTCTTAATATTAGAACTGTGTTAGCCTTTCTAAACTGTACTGTGAAATATTTACTGCATCGATGTTTATCAAAACAATGTGATAATAGCAATTTTTTTTTCCTAATTTTTTAAAATGGCAAAAAGTTCTACCTATGTGCTACAGATTGAAATGTAATCATCAGATTACCTTGCCAACTTTGGTAGAGGGTATCAATTTGAGCGTCCCTGCTCTGTCCTTGTAAAAGTCACACGGTGAATATTTCTATTCTGTTGTGCAGCAAAATAAAGCAGACTTCTGCTTATGGACTGCTGCTATTAATCTGAGTAACACAAGCAAGTTGCCAAGTGGCAAGGCCTCTGTAATCTCTATGCACAGACTCGAGGAAAAGAGGCAAAAACCAATATACACACTGCCTTTCACACAAGATTGGTTTCATTTTATTAATTATGCACATATGTATATATAAATATTATAAATGTTAGATTTACATTTTACTGCTTTATAATTTCCACAGTGCTTGGCACATAACTTTTGTCATCTCTGTTCTATGAGATAAGAACTCCCAAGGAAATAACCTGCAGCATTACTGCTTGACAGATGTCACATGCTGAAAAGTTCTACGTAAACTGCAAAAGAAAACTGTAGATCCCCAAGTGCTGTTTCTCTTTACTTCTACTATAAGTTCCACAGCATTTGAGTAAGTGAGAATAAATGCAACTCTTTTCCTATAACAAGCGTGCTTGAAATCAAGTGTCATAGAAGGCATAAATCAGATGCAGATATTCAGCTATCAAAAAGCATGGCAAGAAGAACCCGGGAGAAATCCTTGAAAGGCTCCCAGACTGAGTGTGCTCCCCTTCAAATTTTTCAGAAGGAGAAACACCACTCAGCTGCATGCCTATGTATGTCCTGTGTCCTTACCTCCAGATGATTCCTTAAGGTATCATCTCACTATTGCTGTTGCTCAAGTGCGTGCGTTTTTTAATTCTCTCAATATTTAGAAGGCTTTTACCTTCCCCAACCTTGTTTAAATGACAGTGTAACAGGTTTGAATCAAAACAGCATAAAACAGAAACATGGAACAGGGTAAGGGTAGAACAAACCAATTCTAGACCAATTTTTGATGCCTGGAAATGGCCATCTTTAAGATTTACATCCCAAAAGAAAGAAAACTAAAAACGCCTGTGAACTAAAATACACTGCTGATCCAGCTATCATGCCACCTAACTGTACGTTACCTATTTACTAATGAACACCCTCTAAAAATATCTTTAAAGATAACAGGTCATAAGAGACTCCACATCTCATCTCCACTGGAATCTAGGTCATTGACCTAGTTGCTTCAGCTATTGCTTGCAAAATACTGATAACAATGGTAGAAATTACACCCCCCTTTTCTTTTTGTTGCCAGTGAAACCTCTCCTGCATCAAATTCCCTTTCATTAAAATAAGGGCAGTAGTACTGACTACGATTAAAAGATTGATCTATAAATCTCTGGTTTGGAGGCTAACCCCAATGCCCTTAGTTTCCTGACCAGCTCATCAAATTTTATGATAACTGTGGTTGGAAATGCAGAGATATAAAGTGTCTGGATATCAATACTTATAAACGTTTCAAGGACAAGACAAGCTCTATGTCACTACTGTTTTCATACTGCATTGAAGCTGCTATATATAGGCCTTAAAAAAAAAATCTTAATATTTTATAGAGTAAAACATTCCAAAACTGATTTAAGTACTTCTGCTAAGCAACACTGTTCTCTGTTGAAGAAGGCTGCCTCCAGACTGCTCATAAGTTGGCTGTTGTTTCATTTAGTTCAATGCGGTCATTTTTAAAGTTACAATGACAGTAATTCAGATGAAGAATTATGAAAAAGTATTTGCAGAGACAGCATTCAAATCACAATTGTTCTCGCAAGTAGCCGTGAAATCAACCTGATAATTTCTAGACAGAATGGCTTAGATGAAAATCCCAATAAAATATACCTTTTATTGGCTGCATGATGGAAAGACCAGTGGGTGAACTTTTACATGAGGGTGGAGACACTATGCTGTAGTGCAAAATGGAAGCAGCCTGTGGCAGCTTTGACTTTGATGAAGGTGACAATAATGTAGGAGGTGATGGCTTCTGACTTGAATGGTTGTTATAAACTATGGAAGTAAAGGCAGTAAATAAGGCTACCAGAAGAAACAAACATGAGAACAGAATACTTCAGAGTATTTAATTTCCCTTTCAACATTTGAAAAGACTACCTCTCTCCTCTCTATCCAAGCCCAGTAGCCACTGAGGAAAAGATTCAAGTCATTTGGCTGCAAATGCATTGTTCCCAAGTCTGACTCAATTTAAAAGCAGACATGCAAGGCATTGTGGTGTCCAATACTGAATTCTGGCAAAGTAATGAGAGCTTTCAATGATAAAAAAATTAAGATGTGAAGTTAACCTGTATGCAATCTAACATCAAATACAGAATACAGAAGGAAATTAAAAAATACCAAACCCTTAATAACAAATACAAACACTCTACATAACAATGGCTAAAAACTTGCTCCAAAAAAGCTTTAGTCCCCCAACCTGCACATTGCTGTCCTTGAAGCTGCTGTGAGTTACAGGGTGATGATGCTCTAGGAAACTGTATCTGCTCTGATCCAGGAGGCTGCAAATATCCTACTGATGAACTGTAATAATAATAAAGAGAAAAGAACATGACTAACAGAAGTTTGTCACATTTAATCCTAACCACTGCATTTGTTGCCTACAGATACCACAAATTACTGGGATTTCACTAATTTCAATCAGTAATATTCCCACCTACCCCCTGCCCAGGAATCTTTTCTTCAGAAGACAGTGGTTTCGAGTCTATTCATTGGCCATAACTTATGACCTGTGTATACCAAGAAGCTGTCGTGATTTATTTATTTTGGTATGTGTGCAAATAGACGGTATAAAGATGTACAGAATTAATTAACCATAATTAGGTCTCAGTTAAAAAGCCACCACAGAACCCACCACAAGGATTTCATATGCTGTTTTCTCAGCTGGAGGCTGGCCCCAAGCAGCTGAGTCAGCTTATTCAGCACATGGAATGAGCATACTCATCCACTTCAGAGCACGGTAAGGCAGCTTAGACAGATGCCTACAGAGGTTGCCTTAGCATGGCTTTACCAAACAGGAGATTGGAAAAAAGTACCCAGGCATGGAAGAAGACAAAGAAATAGCCTTTCATTTTTCTGTAATACATACAAAAAGAATAATTTTGGAAGTTTATTTATGCCAGCTAATTTTCAAGACATTCAAGTCAAAACAGTTGAGGAACCAACACGACCAAACTCTGTCATAACACAGAACATCTGTTGGGTTGGAGGACTGCAAACTGAGAATGGTCGTGTCAGTACTGACAGAAAGTGAATATCCTGAGGGAATGAGATCTTTTTAAACACCTTCAAACAACAGAATAAAGGAAGTGTGATCCTGTTGAGCCTCCACGAGAAATCCATTTTCACGTATGACTTCACCTAAATTTTTTTTGCATCCTTTGTCCCCAAGATCAAGTATTTGATTATAAATTAAAAGTGCTCATATTTTGAAAAAGGCAGAACTCAGTGGAAACTAAAACAAATTGCTTCCTATCTGCATAGCATGTACTCTTTCACACAGCTTCTTATCTTTCTATTATTTTAGTCTACACTAATGACCTGTGGGTTTGAGTCCACTCAGTTCCTGCAGAACAGTATTCTGTGTTCTTTGTTAAAGTGTTGCAACACATCTATTTTGATAAAAGCAAGATGCTGTCCTAATGTCCAAGATGCTAGTCTGCTCTGAAGTTACCCTGCTTGAAAGAGACGGCCATTGCGAATGACAGAAGAGATCAAGCAACAAAGCTTATTATAAAAAAAAAGTCTATGATGATGTCTACCTGTGACTCCAAACATAATCATATCTCAATAATAAATAATCTCAAACATAACCAAAGAAGAAAAGGTTAAAAAGAACCTTATGGTACACAGAACAAGAATTCAGATTCATTTAATTTGATGAAGCCGTGTAGCAATAACATAAATACTGAAATCTGTGCTCACAGGTGGATGAAGCAAGCTTCATACCATTGCTGCTTGTTTAAAAGCTGCAAGCCAAGTATTTTGAAACACAACATGTAACAAGCATTAATTGTAATGAATTCTTTTAGGTATTCAATTATCTGTTCTATCATGAGTACTCAACATTATTTATCAAACAAGACCTGAACATCCAAGAAAGTTCCTATATTCATTTCATAGCCAGCGTTGTGCTAACAGGCTTTGTTAGTTATGTGCACAAAAGGAAGTTGAGTAATCTGTTTCAGAGATTCAAAATAAAGAGAATAAAGATAACTGCAAAAAGGTATTGCTACTGGACATCCTCGTGTTTCACGTGTAAAAAAAGGAACACCGAAAACAACAATGTAGAACTTACAAGTAAAAGATTGCTGATAGCAACACAGAAACAGTATTTCCAGTCCAACAAGCAGTACTGGTTGTTTCAGTTAACTGCATAAGAGTAAAAAATGAAATAGCTAACAAAATATTTGCAAGTCTGCCTATAAAATACATCTCAATACATGGAGTAATACAGCAGAAATGTCCATTTCTACAGGGCAATTAAACCTTGTTGCTGAGAAATCAAATAACTAAGTTAAACTTACCTTAAATTATTCTGTTGACTTGATGGAATGACACTGTAGTAAACTGGCATTCCTGTTGTGGGCAATCCTTGATTTGACTGACCAGGAATTATTACAGGCTGTTGATATGTCTGCTGGGGCACTGCCTGGGAACCTTGAGGCACCGAAACCTAAAAATTGAGAACATTAAGACTTCCTTGTGCAGACAGTGTTTCATTCTGCCCCTTGTTTAAAACTTCTGCTTCACATTCCGGTTGTCTTTGTTTACTGTTACTACTTTTTCAAATTTCTATCCATGTCACTTTGAAACATACTTGCAGATTTCATCCATTTACAAAACAATTGTAAAAAAATTAAAAATAGATCAATCTGAATGCACAGATTGGAAAGTTCTGAGTAAATTACCCACCTGATAAGATGGCACTGAAGGATATGGAACAATCACACCTTGAATTTGATTCCCAATGTTGTTGTGTTGGCCACTGACTAGACTTTGATTCTGAGACTGTTGAACTCCAACTAAACCCTGGTAGTTTTGCTGCTGGTTAGGCAAAACTTGGTAACCTGAAATTATACATTTGAATGTTATTTTGAAATAATTACATATGAACAAATTTTATAAACAGTTGCCTATATGAAGAGGTACGTGTGGCATTTTCCAATGGCTTTCTACATCTGGCAGCTTCGTAGGAGTTGAACTCATCATGCACATAAAAAGAAGCCAACATTGGAACTTAACAGATTTATTTGTTTGCATCCATCTGGCATCAGCATTAAATACTTCACATCCTATCTGCAGTGCTGCTCTCACACTGTTTATACTCTAGTGAGTTACATGTGTTAACACCTTGATTTGTCTGGTGAAAGCAGAAGGCATTTGAACAAGGCATGCCAGATAACATTAAGAGAGAATCAGTTGTCAGTTTTCATAAATAATGCTGTTTGAGGTACACCGGCTTTGAAATTCCGGTGATAACTTCTGCCAGCATCTCAGGTGCCCCAGAGATAGAAGTAGCAGCGATTCAGGGCTGAAGCACACCGTGCAAGGCATACATGCAAGTCCTTTTCAAAAGGGCCATTTCTAAACTGAAGTATGGGATACTAAAACAATTAGGAACTGAGAGAAATCTTCCAGGTAAAAGCCACATTCATATACAATGGAGACATTTCATACTTAACTTTACCTCGTGGGGAAAAGGAAAAAACCTGACCTCGATATCCACCCCCATGTTGTGATTCTACAACCATTTATTATTGCTTAACTGGGACCCTCTATTATCTTCCGAAAGTGTCCTAGACAAATAAGTAAATAAATAAACCCACAGGTCTGAGTGCCAAACAGGAAACAGCATCTGTGCATTTACTGTGCTCCAGCCCCACATTTTTTTGTAAATGCATATAGGAGATAACTTCTACCATGATGAAAATATATGCAGAACAAAAATGAAATTCTTTTTCCCCCCTACTCCACCTTTAAGGCTATGTGCTTAATTACTTACCATACAGCAAAACCCCCTAGCTATTAGTGTGGCTGAGACAATGCCAGAGACTACAAGAGAGTAACAAAATGGGGCTTGTCCAGATGAACTGCTGGCAAAAAGAGTCTGTATTTAACTCTCATGCATTCACATCTAACAAATTTGGCGTTCCCCATGCTCCCTGGCTTGATATGGAACTATAATTAATACAGCAAATAGAGCTACAAAAACTCACTTGGATTTTGTGTCTGCATGTTTAAAAAATTGCTTGGTCTATTTTGTAAATAATTATTCAGTTAACACAAAACAAAACCCAGGGATGTTCATTCATTACATATGTTCAGGGTACAACAAACGTTGTGAATTAAGTCTCAGCTTTTACAGAGATTGCAACAATGGAGACTGACAGACTGGTAACATCATCAAATATTATTTGAGAAAATTAAAGGGAAGAAGGTTCAGTTAATTATGAGTGCTGTTCATTAGAAACACAGAATACACTACGTGCTTTCAGAGTACTATACAATTCAGAACAATGCATGCTTGAATGAAGACGAGTAATTACAGTCTTTAATAGCTAAGCTTGAACTGCACACAAAAATCTCTCATATCTGCAAAAAACAAAACGCTTCAGTGTATTCTGTTGCAGAATGATCTACAGCCCCTAAAAAGCAACAGAATGCAAAGCTGCATATGATAGATACAGTCAGTAATACATCTGCAACCTAAAGCCCTCACTTCCTAGGCTCTGTAATGTAGCTGTGAACATTTGTCACTTTATTTCTAGCACTTCCAGTGACAGATGTAATCAGTTTTGCAAGTGGAGAGAAGTGGAACAATAGAAATTGACTGCCAAAAAGGCTTTCCACTGCATTCCAAAGAATATTCTATTTTTAGCACCACAGTTTCACCTCTGCATTGAAAACGGTATGACAGAAATGCAGCACTCAGCAGAAAAAGAAAACTCACACCTGCCATAGTGGACTGCCTCCTAACAGAGAAATACTCCAAAGCAGTAGTTCCTGGAAGAAGCGTTTCTTGATATTTACATAATTTAAAATGAATCACTTAATATAAGTTAGCAGACAGAGTATAGAAATACATCTTCTGAATGATACACTGAGAGTGAGAAATGGCTTTCAGTCAAGAACACAACAGTACAATAACCTGGTTAGCAAGCGATGACTACAGCTTGATACCAACTACTGCATCGACAGCTGTAGGAGCGTTATCACTGGCCATTTTGTAGCAGAAGCCAGTTGAGCTCCAGTTGATGTTCCAAACAGTAATTGCAGTCCAGTTCGGATTTTTAATCAACCTGTGGTTAGGTCTCATGGTAACTTGGCCCTCACAATTAGGAGGACATGACATGCTACTTTCTTAAAGAGTGTTTCCTCCTATTTACATATTTGGACAAACAAAGCATTTAAAATAGAAGCGAAAAACCTAACACCTGAAACCCCTTTAAAAAGGAAGCCAGGAAGCAGCTGAAAAAGAGACCGGTTCACTGTGAGAAATACAAACCTCTCAGACAGTGTTACGGCCCCGAATTCAACAGCTCAAAGTCAGGCCATCCCATAATGTTAAACCAAACGTGGTTTCAGTTGCCATGCTCTCAGAAGCTGTCATCTTTTATCCACATTTGTTTGGAAAATAATTTCATAGTTAGTAAGCACTTTATAAAATGAATAAACCCCCGTAAGACACCATCTGCTCACTCTTGTTCTTGACCACATACAGACTTACAGAACATCTGGAGCTGGAAGGGACCCAGCCTGAGGGACTCACTGCTGCATTGGCCAAGCAGCACGTTGCATTTCACCTCAAACACAGCCACCAATACTGAGCCCCAACCATTTCAGATGTAGCTTTAGGTCTTACTGCACGTACTGGTCAATATCCAGATACCGTTAGTCGATGGCCAGAAAAATGATTTATTGTATATTGTATTAAACCGCAATTTATACACTAAAACTATCTTTTGTTTGGAACTTAAAGCAGTTAAGACACATCTCTCTGATTTTACATCATTTCAAGTTATTAATTCATCTTATTTTACAGGCAACTAATTTTTTTTAGTAACTAAGTTACCCGTCTTTTGCTTTGTCTTATAACTTATTCAGTTTTAGACTAAAAAGTTCTCCTGTAACATAGTAGCATGGGCCACTCACAGTAATGGCTCGGATCTCAAGTTTCCTGAACAACTGACTCAAATTGTTCTGCTTCAGTTGCACACTGTGTCCAATATGTGAACTTTTACTTGAAATCATAAGGCAAAATAATTCTAAAAGCAGAGGACAAAATGTATGTAGGGTATTCTAATGAAATGCTGAGTAACTTCAACAAACCTGTCTGCTGTCCAGGCTGTGCCAATGGTTGGTTTTGCTGCGTGTTGTAATGGACAGAAACAGGTCGATATTGTTGACTGGAGTGTGGATACTGACTGGGGGTACAATAACAGGCCGGCATCTAGGGACAAACAACAGTTAAAGAGTTTCAGTAGCAAGTTTATAGAAGGCAGACGCATAAACAGAAGAAGAATGCTGGGTTAAAGAAAGATAGATGCAAAACTTCAATGATGCTTTTGCAACATTTTACATATAAAGCCTCTTTTTAATGGCTGATTTCTTGGACTTCCAATGTAGAAAGGAAAATTCCACAATATTACATTTTCCTATGTAGGCACTGATTTAATGAACTGCTTTTAGCAGGCTTTGGTGACTACGCATGCCATTTCAGCCAATGCCAGAAGAAAGCAACCCCGTTACTTTTAAAATGCAGCACCATTGGTGAAACCATGGAGAAGGATGGAGGGAAGCTGATTTAGTATCTCAGGACCAATTTGCACTTGAAGTTTTAAAATGTTTCTATCAATAACAAAGTGTGTTTTTGGTGAGGTTTTTTTGTTTGTTTTTTTAAACCAGCTGCACATGAATAGGCAGACTTTACAGAAAGCTCACTGATGAAAATGCACAATTAGTTTCTAAACACAGCTTTCAGTAGAATGGAAACAAAGCCCTTGTACCTGTGGCACAGGTTGCTGCATATATCCCTGCTGTGGGAGGACCTGCTGGCTGACAGGGTGGCTGGATGGAGAGTAGCCCGGAGCAGAAACCGGCTGGCCAGAAGGTGGTGGAGGTGGAGCGGCTGCTATGATATAAGCAGACTGCTGCGGGGGCTGCAGGACAACAGTGGACTGGAACATAGTGGTGTGAGGTTCAGCTGGATCAGCAGGTGGCTGACGGGCAAGACTCATATGGCTAAACTGTGATCCTAGGTTGTCTTGCTGCAATAATAAAAAAAAAAAGTTACATTTGGAAATACTTAAAAAAAAGAAAAGTAGGCAAATATCTTAAACAAAAGGTTTCAGATAGGAATGTCTTAAATTATTGCACAATAGCAACATCAGCCAAAGAAGAACAGGAAAGAACATGATGAGAACACAGCAGTGAACTGTCTTCAGTGCTGACAGGGGAAAGTACATCCACACTCAGAGACTCCACTCACTTCACATACTCAAATTTTTTGGATTACATCTGCCTCTATCTACTGCAAGAATTCAATTGTCAAAAATACATTCTTCTGATTGGACTTCAAATTCTGCATGAAAACACAGAACCCCAGCTAGAACAGCAAAAGGCTGTATTGACAAAACAACTTTTGGTTTTAAGAGCTTAAGTTAATGAGGCTTTAATCCTGGATAACAAGGTACATTTGTAAAAGGCGGTGTTGTACTATGCACTCGATTTCATGCTAAAAAATGAATCCTGCAAAAAAACATTCTAGAAATTACTTATTTTCTCTGTTTTATTTACATCTGAAACCATGGTATGATGGCACTGGACACTGCACAAGTCCTGTGATGTCTGAAAACTTCTACTACTGTAACTAAGCCTAAGCACTTGTTCTTTACAACATCAACATCAAACAAATTACCAGCATCCCAGAAATTAAAAAGTTATCACTAGTATTGCCTTGGTTAGTAAACATGAAATTTCACATTTCAAAAAGCAGTCTCTTTAACTGTGAAAAAACTCTCAAAACCTTTAAAAGCACCCGATCCTCTCTCACATCATCCTGAAGATAAGAGGTAATCAAGAAAGACTAAGTTCAATTTCTGTCTTTTACAGATCATCTATATTCATATTTTATGATGACATTTTACACTTTTAGCCTTGGAATTACTCATTTGATACATGAATTTGCACATGAAATGTTATTTGGAATACTTCTGAATTTAGAACCATCTCTGTTTTCATTCTATCAACAATTTACATTTCCCTGTGGCACTTCTGGAATGAGGCCTATTAACACAATCATAACGCTTTTCTGCATTGAACTTTCCATAGTGCTTCTCACAACATCCAGGTTAGAAAGGATACTGATATTTCATTATGACGTAATATTAACTCCCAAAACATCTAAAGGACAGAAACCAGCAACACACGTTGTACTATCAATACCAGTAAATCATCATCTGGTCAGTTATTCCTGCAGTGACACGTACAGTACGTATCGTCAAAACATGGATAAACCCAACCTTCCTGCTACTAACTGCGGGTGATAATTCATTCAGATTACGAACCAGAGTCGATTAATCCTTTTCACTACGTTACATAAGTTGACATCAGTAGAAATACATTTCTGAAACTGATAGCACAATTAGTATTCAAACTCACTTCCTGAATATGAAATGGCTTGAAACCATCATAAACCTGGAAGGAGTTTCATTCTTTGTTTTAGCAAGCATATGCCTAAACAATGATTGCAGACTGTAGCACAAAATTAGCTCCTGAATGAGCTGCTGCTGGAAGCAATGCATCACATGGGTTAAATAACCATTCTCATTTAATTAACTGAGAAGTTATATACATTGCAGTTTACATGTGCTCAAACTAAAATAACATGAGAAACAATGTTGCTGAAAAGAAAGCACCCCTAATGCAGTGCAGTTCCTTTTAGAACTGCACACCTAAAGTACAGATAATGGTTATAGTATCATCTTAATTAAGTGCAGGCTACTGAATTCAGATTAATGAGCATCTGTTGTCATATGACATGATTTATGTTGCAAGCAATAGCAAAATACAAACTTCAAATTCATCATAAAATAGCTATTGTACAACAGGTAGAGCAGTTTGGGGAGTTGGAAAGCCTCAATTTTTGACCTGGGCCCTAGTTCACATTCTGCTTTGGACAACATTTGTCCTTCAATAGGCCTCACTTTGCCTCAGCAATAAGACTCTTAAATAATACCATTTCTACAAGAGACTAATGGATTTCATTTCCAGCTTCTATCTATTAAGAACAAGGGATGCTGTGAACTGTTTAAGAGTTCTGACAAAGAGGCTTCAAAAAGTTACCTCAATAAAAACCCAGCACAGCTGACCCTTGGAAAGCAATTAGGGGTCAGCTGAAGAAAGAGCAGACAGAAAGCAACAAGGGTGGAAAGGATGGATAGAAGGACATTAGTCAAAAGACACAAGGTATGGACTGGCCAACAAAACTTTGAAAAAGTTGTTTCTTAGTTAAGAAAAAATTATATATCATTATATACAGATAAATAGAATAGCCTTAAATGTATGCATTTCTCTTGAACTTGAAATTAACAGGGAACCATTTTCCACTATTCAGGTGATATTTTAGTGTGACTGAAAAGCTAGCCAGTCATTATACCGCTATCACACATCACTTACAAACAACCCAGGCAAAGGTCAGCTTCCACTAATGATTAACCCACGCAAAAAGGAAATGAACAGAAGATATAATACCACAGAATATTGCTGGGTAGAGGAGACTGGCAGGAGCGGGGGTGGATAAGAGACTGCAGAGTACTGAACAGGCTGGGAAGAAGGCTGTAGAGGTCGGATAGGCTGAAGAAATAACAGGTTTATAAACATGGTTAACATAAGAGAAGTGAAAACAGTTTTTTGTAACAGGACAAAAAAGCAACTGTGTTCCAGTTGTAACCAGAAAGGGAAGGGATAGGTTTTTGGATTTTCTTTTCTTTTAATTAAGCTGAAAGACTGCATAGAATTAAAAGTAATTTTCAATATGGCATTTGTTTTGTTACACATTGTATTGGCTATAAACTAAGTCAGCAGATTGCTTTTGTTTAACATTTGCCATGTCTTTCAGAGAGAGATTGTTTTGAAATTATAAAATAAGAACTAGACTTGCATTCTAAACAGAAGTTGTTTCAAAGTAGCTGAAGACAGAATCAATCTATTAGCAACCACAGATTAAAACATATTGCTTTTATTTATTCCCCAATACTGAAATATTTTATGTGCACTCTGGTTAACCATTCAAACACAGAGAGCTAGCCCATCCTTCAGCATGCACCACTGTAAGCAGGACAAACCTAAGAGGCGTTCACACCTAGCAGCTCTCAGCTACCACTTTGGTGCAGCAGTACAACCTGACAGCACAGCCCAAGAACTTCTGACTGAAAAGTAAGCTTCATGAAAGAATACTTCAACTGGACAAAGTGCCTGCCTTGCTGACCAAGGATTTGTGTGCTGACAGGGTTTGTGTGTGGGTGTGAGTACATGAGTGAGTACAGGATGAAGACAGAACCCTTTTTTCTTTTTTCTATAATCTTGATACTATAACATTTTCAGTACATCATTTTCTGTATTTTTAAGAAAAGACTGTTTACCCTGCTCAGTTATTAGGAAAACTGACCGTTCTGAGAACTATGGGGGAAAATTCCATATACTCCTATCTGTGCAGCTATTCCTGCTTCTACAGCCTGTGTCAACAGAGCAAACCTGCTAATCCCTTGTAAGACAGCAGTACGGCAGTATCGACCATCAGTGCAAGCAGCATACATTTGACATGTGCACCTGTGAGAGGATGTGATTAGCTGCTGGCTGTTGCTGATGTGGGGGAAGAGGTGGCTGTTGTGCAGGTCCAGGCACTTGGGTCCTAACAGGTTGCTGAGGCATAGGAGGATTGTACACAACTGGAGTGCCATCTGGATTAAGGAATGGCTGACCTGAATGGTTGAAAAAGAACAAAGACAGATAGTTCTATTATCTGAGTTTGGAGAAAATTAAGATAATTAATAATAATTAATTAATATATTTATATATTTACAGCAGACAAAATGAATTAATAACAGTTAGAAAGAAAGTCATACTGTTTCATATCAAATTTATGCCAAATCCCCACAACTACATTTACAATGGCCATAACTAAAAGTGAGTCAACTGGCAAATTATATGCTGCTAAAACATGCAAATGAACATTTAAATTAGACAAAGAAACTCAGCACTGACTTAATGAACACATAAGCATTTACCATACCCTGACAGTCCAGACAACTTATTTTTATTAAGTGAACTGAAAAAGGGCAGAAGCAGTAAAGGACAACTCTACTAAAACAGTATTTTAAGGACCTTTTAGAAGGCAATTAAATAAATAACTCCAATTGTTTTGAACATCAACTGAAACATAGGACAGAGTAAAGGCAAATACCTGTACAAAATAGAAGCAGCAATTATATTCCCATAACAGCTAACAAGGTTGAAGTACTTCTATTCATAGATTAATTCCTTCAGCTTTCCACTGAAATAATGTAATACTATTCTCCTATTTAATAATTTGCAGCTTCAATATTGAAGCACCCCATTAATACCATTAAAAAAAAAATTAAAAGTAAATTCTAAATAAACAGTAACTTGTTTTGTTACCTAGGTTGGGGAAAGAAAAAAAAACAAACAAGAAAACCCAACAGAACAGCAGATCAGCAAGAGCCCACGTTTAAGTTAGAATCATAACTTGAGTTTTAATTAACATCAAACATCAATTATAGAATTCTGTTGCTTTTCTGAGGTGAGCGCGAGTAAAAACGCTTACAACATGAAAAACTGTTTCACAATCCATTCTTTCTTTGCCTTTTCCTGCTGCTATGTGGAAGTCTCACCAAAGCTACTGGGAAATGACCAACTGTACAGGAGGAACAAAGTGAATCTAATCACATGCAAAATGCTGACACAGACATCAGTGAAATGAAGATGACTTAAAGGCCACTACTTAAACTGTATCATGTTTCAGATGACACTATTTGCAAACTGATGGTAGCCTTCCAATGTCTGCAGTTATCTGTTTTGTTTACAGCAACTCCAAAGATTTTAGTACGGTCACGCTATAAACTCGTAATATGAAAAATGAGCCAATACCCTTCATATTTACTACAGAGCACAGAGCACGCGAATGCCTACAAATGCTAGAAAGTTCTGCTTTCCTAGCAAAATTTGATCACAAATTGCCACACTTGCGCTTAGATGGCCAACGTCACAGTGTAAGATTCACATGTAAGATGTGCAGTGGTCCCATTATGCCTAGAAGCAAAGTCAGTGCTATGTCCTGAACCTATACCTGAGATAGCAAACAGTTCCTCCTCGAAATGCAATGGCTGCCTAGAAAAATGAGCTGCTACAGTCAGCTGTAACCAAATCAGGACCAGCATTGGCCATTCTTTAGAGGGATTTAGTTAAGAGAAGCTTTAGGTGGCATGTCAGTATGTAGATTCATTAATCAAATAGTTTTCTACTTTGGATACACGAACAGCAACTGATTTATATTAAAGAAAAAGAAAATTATTTATCTATGGGAGAGAAATAATTTAGTAAGTGATTACCTTAACAATCAGAAAATCAGAACAATCAGAAAAAATCAGTTTTACAAAAGTACATGCAATTATATTCAAGTATAATTAAGTCTGTCTAGAGGATGATGAGAAATGCATCCTGAAGAATTTCCTCATCTAGAAAGGAAACAAATCTGTATACTAAATATAAAATACAATCTGTGTTGCATAGAACAGGTAAAATCAAATCTTCAGTGTTCCTTAGCTTCCACAAGCAAGTGAAAGGTTGAATTTTTTTTTTTTAAATCAGGCAAGAAGTTACACATCTCTGCATCTACATTATGAAGTTTCATCCTCCTACTTATTAAAAATATTAATATTGGCCAAATACACCAACATTGACTTAATCTTGTTTTAAACTAAACAGAGGTTTAAAAATAGCATATAATCCATCCTTATTTCTGTCATGAGTTTACAGAAATGTTAATGAATTCTTTCAAGTCAGTGTGAATATTTGCTCAGGAGCACTTCCTTCAGTGAAACTGTTTTATATTAGCATTCAAAAACACTCTTTCCTCTCTCCCCTTATTCTGTATTCTAGATAATAAATGACATTATTTTGTCCTAGTCACTGTTACAATACGTTAAACCTATAAATTAAAACCTGTAGCAAAATCCAAAGTAAGTTTACTTACCCCTTTTATATAGAAGTCATGCTTTTTAAATTACGTGTATGGAACAAACATAAACACCAAAAAATAAAAAGAAAGAACAGTACTGAAATTAACTCTTATATAAACACTTGCACATTTTTGTCTGAGTTCTCAACTGCAACAAGAACACCCACGAGCAGATACCAACCTGTTTGAGGGTTGATCAGAATACTGCCAGGTGGAATGCCTGTCGCTTCCAAGGGAAGCAAAAAGAAGCTAGTGCTAGTAGGTGCCACTTGCCCATTTATGCCACCATCAAAGGAAAGAGAGTTACTAGTGCTGACAGTTGGATAGACGGCAGGCGTGCCATGAGAAGGCTGGCTTAGAGCTGGCACTGGAAGAGGCTGCTGGGTGTGAGAAAGAGAACCCGTGGATGACCCTACACTACTAGAAGACTCTGAACCTAGGAAAGGAGTAATGAGAAATTGTTTTTACCTAAAGACAGAAACATCATGCTCACTTTATATATATATATATATATATACATGTATACACACACACACACACACACACACACACACACACACACACACACTTTCAAATGCTTACCCTTAAAGCTAAGCATAAGCACATAATTAAACAGTGGCCTTGCCAACAAAATGTTCATTCATCTCCCCTGGAATACCATTATAAGATTCTTTCGGTAAACCAGGGGTCAATTCAGCACTGCTTTGCACTCCAACCGTCTCTAGATCTGATTTCTGGTCAGAAAATACATCTGTGTACATGCACATGCACTACAGTGCAGTTCTTCCAGTTCTAATAACTGATTGCTGACACATTCCAAAAAGATGCATGCAGACATATTGATGCACTCAAGGGTTTACATACAACACTTGTGCACACACAGGTGACAGCTATCGTATACATGCAGGCCATTGGATAACTCAGATCCATTCAGCCAGACATCCCTTCAGATACACTTACACTACATGCTCTATAGACAGCCTACATGCAAGGAACGACTTTTTTGTGCCTACTACACATCTGAGATCTGTCTCACCTGATGGACAAATTGCAGAATACTAAAATTCCCAACACACTCTTCCCAACCTCCCCTCTCCCCTGGCAATTTTAAGGCTGAAATAAAAAATGCAGCTAGAAGAAAAATGAGGTAATATGGTATTTTAAACCTGAATTAGACTTATTTGAAGTTCAAGAAGAATACAAAATTGCTTAGCGAGAGCAGTTATTTTACAATTGTGAATGGCTATAAACATTGCAAGGCAGTGGAGAACCAGACCGCGAGCTTTCTGAAAGCTAATGCATGCTGACAAGAGCAATTTTCCCAGAAGTCCAATAGGGAATGGTCTACAGAATTGCACAGTTCCCTAGAGACCTCTAGGTGTACAATCCAGCACACTTTTAATTAAGTGTTCGCTATGACACTTGCAGGACTTAGAGTATAGAAGTTTAAATGTAGTAACTCTTATTAGCAGCCTCTATACAATCTAGAAGACTGGGGTAAAACATATTTACCATTTTAAGTCACCTTATTGTCCTTCAGAAAACATTCTAATTGCAAGCTTTTCATTTGTTAGTATGAAAAATTAGTACAGCTGCAAGCTTTTGCTGATGCTGATAGCTTTTTTTTTTTTGCTATTGCCAAAGTGAAATACAAAGCTAGAATTTGTGCATTGTGCAAAATAATTTATGTCAGCTTCAGAAAACACTCCTGTTTTTACCAGTTACTTTGTTTAGATTTTTTAACAAAGGTAGCTACTTCTAGATTATGTAGAGAAATGAGACTGAAGTCAAAGTTAAAGCCAGTTACATCCTTAATCAAAAAATGAATGTTTTTTCTTTCAATGTTTTTTAAAAAAGGTTTCTGAGAATGTACATGATTCCATGATTGATGAATGTACAAGATGTACATGATTCCACGGTTTCAAAACAAATGTAGAAGTACTCTTGGGACATTTTTTTTTTTTTTTTTTTTTTAAACACATAATGGAAAAAAAATCTATTTACTGCATTCAAGGTGTGGCAGTATACCTACAGTGTAGTGAAGTTTCAGAGAAAAGTAAAAAAAAAATCACAAATTCTCAGAAACATGTGTTGTAAGTGACAGGAAGGCCAACTACAATACAGATAAGCTGTAACATTCCTCTTTTCTGATTTCTACTTCTAACTTTGAAGTAGCACATCTGTAACCCACCCACCTACTTCAAGACTCAAAATTCTGCACATCTAAGATTATCTCTTATATCAAATTTATTTACCATTTAGAATAGAAATATTTACTAAATGTCACTTTTTATTTGCAGAAGATTTATATCCTTATTTTCTGAGGTGTTGCTTTGACATTAGTTACACACGAGCACACCTTTGAAACCCAAAGTCTTAAAAAACTTAGTATTCTTTTTCCCAGAATTTCTGAAGCTTACAATTAAACACTTTGTTCCATTCTTCTGGTTTTTTTTTTTCCAGTAATCTAAAGATTAAGTGAACTTTTTAAGCATTTAAATCCTGGCAATGGTACTGATCAGAACAAACAATGATTTATAGGTTTTTATGCTATATTACCCTAGCAGGATAACAGCTCAGATTCTTAAGACTGCACAAAGCAGCTTTGCTGTGATGAAGCTAGAGCTGAACTCCAAATACATTTTGATTTGGTATTAAGTACGTATGTTGATAAATACCCTAAAATTCTTTGTAATTTTGTAATGCATTTAATTTAAAGACACCAGTAATTAAGTTTTAAGTTCTACTTCCTAAGCCAAAAGCCTTCATTTTATTTGCATTCTAGTTCTCCAAGGCACTTACACACTTCAGGCCTGGGTCAGTAGCCATTCTATGCATGCAGCACCCATTGAGACCAGAGGGAGCTGTATGCACAGAACACCTGCAAGACCAAGGCCTCTACTCAGCACACATTCACAATACGCGTCAAACATCAACCAGTACGTACTTCACTGCTAGGTAACTACGTACAGATTCCATAATACCTGTCTCAGATAGCCTGCCTGTGCTTTTGCTGCTTCCAGAGCTATCTCCTCTTGTCAGGACTGAGATCCCACTGAAGCTGCTGGCCTTTGTTACAGCTGGCTTCAGGCTGCGGATGGAACTATCGGAGTCGGTGCTGCTCCAGGGCCGGGGCTCGCAGTACTTCAGCTCGTTCTCAGTACTGCTCTGATGGCTGTTGGCTGATCTCCCTGATGTTTCTTTATTGATTCTGCAAGTTATAAACTAAAATTTTAGCACAAGCATCAATTGCAAAATAAAGGAAAAGAAGAAAAGAAAAAGGTGAAACGCATGCAGAATACTTGGGGATATATATATATTTTTTTAGAGAATGCATCAAATACCTAAATATCTGTCGTCTTTGTTGTGTACTATTAGTTTCTTCCTCCTGGATTCTGTTGGCATTTTAATAAGATAGCTTAATATTTATTAAGAAAATAGAAAAGTGAGACAGAGTTGAAATGCAAATTTACTTACCTTTTATCGGTGAAATAATTCTCTTGGGAACACAGGGACTGAGTGGCAAAAAAAAGTGTAGAAATAAGCATTAATGGCATCAAGCCCCTATTATGGCACAGCAACAAAACAAATTGCAATTTGAAGTATTTTCTGTTAGCTATGAACTTTGATAGCTTTCTTCATATATAAAACTGCCTGTTTTTTATATAAAACTGCCATGAAAATGTAACCTCTTTGGTGAATAATTCCCATGTTATGGGGGGGGAAGAAGAGCCAGTACAAAAAGGCCTATCTGTAGGAAGTTAACTTTAACTTTAGAATAGGGCTGATCAATTCATTTATATCAGCATTTTCTCTGAAGCTGCAATTCCTTGAATTAGGCCTTTCCTCCATGCAACATCCAGCTGATGTGACTGTGCAGGTCTGTTTGCAAGATCTTGGTTGCCTTATCCTCTGCTTGAAAGTGTATAGTAATAACACTGGCTACTGCAATAACTGTACTGAATTCATCAGATATAGGCACACATACAGTAAAAAGCAAAAAGGGCTATTAACAACTTTAATTATATTGTCCTCAACAAGGACTTCTAACTTCTGGTACAAAGCTTTCTAAGGGTATGATATATGGTATGCAAAAAGAAAAGGGTAATTAAGACTCCACACTTTTTGCTTGCAACTAGGGTGAACAAAATGATTTTTGGAAAACATGGGTACAGCAAATTAGCCTCTCAGAGCTCATTACACCTATAGAATAAGAATATTACGAATGTGTGAGAGCTACAGATAAATGGCAGAAAAGCTGGTTAATGGAATCAACTTTGCCAGACAACATTTACTTCTAATAATATTGAATGAAACAGAAACTCTACTTGCAAAAAATGCAAGGCTGAACAACAATTTACTAAGTGGCACTACATGATGCTCTGGAATAAGTTAATGGATTTGTATGGCTCACATACTATCATTAACACCACAAACCTATTAACTAAGCTAGAGCTGCAGAATTTTCATCCCACTCAAGAGACCAGACGTCCAGACTTCTGACTCATTTAGCACATGTGGAAACTCAAATTCTTTTATTTTTACTGGTCATAAGATGCATTCGAAATAAATAGGTTTTTCTCACCTATGTCTAAGAGCACACAAATGAAAATGATAATTATTGCTCTCAGTAACACTTGTAACGTCTACAGTACCAAAAATCAAACCTAAATTTCATTAAGAAGCAAAATAATGCATTGAAAGCAGTAATGCTAAAGAATATATAAAAATGTTCATGATGTTACTGTGGGCTTCATGCAGTAACAACAAGAGAAAAATCAATAACTTCCCAGAAACTGCAGCATCATTTAAAAATTGACTTCAAGCCACACTGATGGTGATCTGCTCAGTACTCTTCTGATATAGAAAGCTTCCTGAAAAGAAACATCTCTTAACGAGCACACACGTCCGTGAAGTGTTCACACAAAAGACAGCATGCTTTCCTTTGATACGTACGTCTTGTGCAAATATTCTCTCTCTAGCTCTCTGATACTCTTCTTCACGTTCTTCTATGGATTTACTTCTTCTGTCATCTTTTAATCGTATTCTCATCTAAATTAAGTGATAAAGTGTCAACTTACACATGAAAGTAGTACAGATACATCGGCCAATACAACAAACAGAAGTGGAAAGTAATATTTATTCACCTGGTTGTCATCTTTGTCTAAGCTAGAGTTATCTCTTTTAAGGATGTACCGCTTCTGAAAGTCATCACTCTTCTCATCCTTTATATGCTCACAAAACTTTTGGTCAGGTCTATGAAAAGTTGTTAAAAAGAAAAGTTCATGGACTTGTAAAATACATTATGCACGTGGAACCAACTGAAATGTGTACAATATATTTAATAGTCTAACATAAGCGATGTGTACAATATATTTCATAGTCTAACAGATACGACAGATTGTGGCTGCCTGGGCAATGGGAAAAATATCAAAAACGTGTACTGCTGCGTACACCTGGCAACTCCTGTTCCTGATGCATGACAAACCTGCTCTCAAAATTGCTTCCTCCTTCAAAGCATTTGCTTCGGTTTCCAACTAAGGTGGGAAGCAACCTCTTCCCCAAGGGCATGTGAAGTGCTCTTGAATCCACACAGGTGCCATGCAATGGGCATTGGGCATGCACGGAAGTGAAGATAGGTGCTTTCTGCTAGAGCTGCAATATACCTCAGAGTTCATTTGAAGGGAAAATGGATGATAAGGAGATATAGAGAGAGGAGAAAGCATTGACACTTACAAGCTTCTAAAACATAATTAAGTAGAAATAAACAAGAGAAGAAAAATGACACAACAGTGCAGGCAAGCAAGAGCTTCATGAGATCAAAGTGAGAGGAAGAAACAGTATATATTCTTTGGTACTTTATCTACTTTGTGAGAGGAAGTGAAATATTTTGCAAACTTTTTTTTTTCTTAAATAAAAAATGGATACCAACTACCTAGACAATGAAGCTGCTACTACTACAGTAAGATTTTCTCAGACAATCAGGAAGAATTTGCCTATTGAAAGGAAAAATGTATATGTACTCTTTTCTGTATCTTTACTTGTTACTTAGGGCATTTATATAAAATCAGGAGATCTTTTTCTGTAAAACAGTCAAGCCTAACTGTTAGTTACTGGATGCCCAAATATAATTAGCAGGCATTTCAGAGAACCTTTAGACTGTCTTACCTCTTTCTTTTTAAGGTCCCTGAATTTACTGCCCTGCAATCACCAACTTCCCACTCCACTGAGACGTCCCAGTATGCACTGGGTTGTTGATGTCAGTAACATCACTGATCGGCGCTGGAGCCGGGAATCTGCCTATGAGGAAAAGGTAAGTTTGGTTTTATTCAACATGGAGCAGATCTCCAAGGTTTTCTTTCCAAATTCTTATTTTATATCTGAAGTGATTTAAAATAAGAATACTGAAAACATTAAGACTCTTCTTGTCTGCAGGTTGGATGAAATGCCTGCTAATTAGTAACTACGCCTACATGGGGCTTCCAGAGGCCAGTTAAAAAAAAAAAAAAAGCAATAATAATAAATTAAAAAATAACAACAAGAAATCATACTTCAAAAGTTCTTAATCCACACTTGCATGTGTGAAGCTTCAGCCTAGGCATGCCGGTAGATGCAAAGACAACAGATTTGAAATGTATGCCTTTGTAATTAATTTCTGATAGAGTATGTAGAGCCAAACCAAAAACAAATACAAAAAGACTTAAGTTTATCTAACATATATTTAGGCCCTATATAATTTTCTAATAATTAATTCTGAGAGGGAAGCTATCTGCTAAAGTAAAATTTCAGTATGGTATGTTGTTTCAGTTCTGCTGACTCTTAAATTAGGATGGATAATAAGATTTTATTCCTTCAAAGCTGCAGAGTCTATGATGACGATGCAGGAGCTGTGAACTCCTATCTTCATGCTCATATCAGAGTACTTCAAGAAAAAAAGTGTCATGCAAATTTATTAAGTTAAAGCTAGAAACTAGGTACACAAAACTTAGATACAGTCAACACATTACCCCTTCATCTTTCTGTGGTGACAGAAGGAGGAGACAGAGCAAGTGCAGAATACAGAATAGCTGGGTCCTGAGAACAGAAGTGTCAACTACACGTGGAATTTGGAGATGCTCTGATTCCAATGCTAGCATTTTGTAAGTTTTCTTCAAGAACTCCCCAGCCATCACAATAAACTAACGTGCAGAGTTGTTAACCTGGTTGACACTTCCACTGTTTGCCTTCCTCGTTACATTTACTTTGTGAGGTTGTGAGATTTGCAGGCAGTGTTATTCCAGCAACAGATTTCAAAGCCTGAATTTTTGCAGTAGATTTTTACAGTACAAAAACCAAAGCTCAGTAAGTCTTTTCCCCTCTGTTCACCCTATCTGAATACAGTTGTTCTAAGATAAGGGCTGGTCCTGCTTTGATCCGAACAAAAGCAGGTCCTTGAAGCTGGTATCAATCTTTAAACAGATAATAGTAGATGTAAGTTCATATTTTATGGAAACAGCATACTTGTTTGTTGCTAAATCTTTAAACATGCAACACATCACGCTATTACATAACACCCAGAACACCTCTCCTTGCTGCATGCTACCTAATGAACAAACCCCTATGCTGCAGATGCAGCATCATTATATCTCAAGAGTTAAATGTATGTACCATAAAGTTTTTCCAAGACTTTTACACTTACATTCTTGTATTGCTAGTTTTATTTACTATGACTGACTTCCCACTCTGGTCCACGTTGTGCTCTAATCCAAAGTAAGCAGCTACCCTGTGCAACAGCATTCTATGATAAGATGTCATTGGGGGAAACTTTTTTCTTGGAGCTCTGGAAGAAAGGAATAGTAGCTTTATTAAATAAACAGGAACAGTCTTGAATTTTTTTTTCCTATAAGAGTACAGTACTTACTCATTATTACCAATGAAATCTAAAATTTCCTGTTCTAATTTCAGCAGCATCATTCTGTCCCTGAAAATAAAAACACAGCAACTCACATATGAGACACTCCAACTGTATTAATCTTAAGAATACACAGATAGTATCTATGATCAAGGAATGATGGAAGACTATAAACAGGACCATTAGGTGTCTAATACAGTATTTATTTATTTTTTGGAGAAAGTACTCATTTTCCACTAAGCTGTATTTTATTGAACCCCCCACTGTTCTCATCTCAGAAATCACAGTACAAAAAGCCTGCAAATAATCTCTTCCTGGTACTATCAACAGAAAGTACAGTCATCAAGAAGGCTCAAAAGGGGAAAGAGTGACTGGATTGGTTCTTGTTGGTCAGCACGGGCAGCAAGATTTGTAGAGGCCTCAACTGCCCCCTGAACTGTGAATCACAGGATCACAGAGAAACAGATTGAGTAGGTGCTGGTAACAGAAGGCGTTCCTGCAACATAGTTACAGCTGAGTAGTTAAAAGCTGGCACACACTGCAATGTGGTAAGATGTTAAGAGAATATAAAAAACTAAAAGTGAAGATGACTGAAATGAGTATCAGCTGAAACACCATAAAACAATCTTAAAAATGTATATGCCAATTTCAATATCTCATTAGCATCTAATGAAACTAACTGTCAAAAGGTCACTGTTTGCACACATCAGGTGATATGATAGCAGGTAAACCCCCAGCAGGCCTTTGCCTATAAACTTCTTGTTTTCACTAGGATGATTTATGACTTCCAGTAGGGCTGAAGTAAGAGACTTCTGAGGCCAATGCATTCTAATTTTTCTAATGTCTTCTATATAGGGCAAAATGTGTTGGTCCATTATGATAATCTTCTCTTTTCTGTTCTTTCCCCGACTCCTCCAATAACATGGACTACCCATACATTACCACATTGTAAATCATAACTATAATCTAATCAACTAACAAATAACAGGAATATCTCTCACAAGAGCAGCACAATTCCACTAAGCTCATTTCTTGCCTTGTATATTACGCCACAGATCTAGTATTAAACTGTTGAGGGAAAGAACAAACCAGACAGACAGCGTACTGCAAATTTCAAAGCAACAGAATCACACCAACTTTTCCTAACAAATGATGGACTTGAATTAGGTCAGATTTGGTTTCTGATGTGTAGATTGAAGATACATATGCCTATGATTTATATACTACACAGTAAAAGAAGCTGTCTATAAATTCAGTACAAGACAGGTTAAAGTGAAAGAAGGCAATCTGGAATCCAGCAAGAAGATGCTAACTGAGTACAGATTTTAAAGAGTATTAGAGTCTCTTCAGATAGAGCTGCACACAGACAGAACTCATTATTTGCTCATTAAACAGGAAAAGCATTTACAACAGGTCAGGGTCCTGAACCTGTGTTCATATAACACACAGACTACAGTAGATTGGTATTTCAGATAGTTTTCACAACAGAATCTCATCCTAAATAACTGATGTAATGGTAAACATTTAAGAGGAAGAAAATAAAATAGCAATAATAATAATGAAAACCAAAACAAACACACACCAACAAAACATGGTGCTATGCCAAAGACGGAAAAACTGCAAGTTGATTTTGCTAATGCTTACCTGGGATTGTTTTTTAATGTGTTTACTAAAAATTCATGAAGATCTATACCAGTGGAATCTGTGTACTCTTGGCTGGAATCTAAAAGTAGGGTGGAAGAAAGCAGAATTACATTTTGAAAAAAAAAAAACAAACAAAAAACCACCAAACCTATATTTTTCCTAATTATTGATGAGCATTGTCTTTATGGATCAATACTGTTTAACTAGTAGACATGTTGCAACACTTGCAATTTCCAGAGAAAAGGTTTGAAGGAAAAAAAAAAAAACCCACACAGCTGAAAAACCCTGTTTCTCTTAATTCTCCAATTCAAGCACAGCACAAGAGGCAAAAGCTTCAGTAACTCTGTCAGTCTTATTAACAAACTGCTTACATTTTGAAGGAGTATTTTATCATCTTCAGTCATCTCATTTCCATCCACCCTCCAAGTTTTCTCCAACATACCACACTGCACTGGCTGTATACACTTCCACGGACCAGTAGCTGATATACACAAAGACTGGATGTTGCCCAAAGAAATACTGTAATTCAGTATGTTACACTTTAGCCTTCACTATTGTTACTCTGTAGTATTAAGAACCTTCATTTTATTGGTCTTGCTTTCCACAACATCACTTCAGGAATTTCCTACAGCCTTCTGTCTTGTACTGGCTTCAGAACAAGAATAAACTATTTCCTAATAACAATTTGTGTCACTGAAATACTTTAACAACAAACCTTCCCTTTCACCAGCACATTCAGAGTTGCAGATCTCAGGTTTATAAGCTACAGATGGCTTAATAATGTTGGAACTAGATTTCTTTCAAGAACTACATGTCAGCCTATGCCCCAAGGTGGGCACAGCTCAAACTTAGCTACCTCAGCCCTTGCTGTTCTAAGCCTTTTTGTGCTTAGCTTAGAACAGAGCACAGTCCTGGCAAATTAGCTTCTACTAGCAACAGGGGAGGGGACTACTGCACTAAGGAGCACAAAATTCATCGGACACAGAATATAAGCAGGCCTTTTTTTAAAAAAAGGAAACAACAGCACAATTTTTTTGTTTTAATTTTTAGAAGGTGGGCATGCACTACAGAGGTTGAGCAAGATGGCTCTAACACAACGCATTTGTTTCTTAAAGCATCATTTTGAAGACTGACATTTATAAATGCAGCCAAGTTCTGCACCCTGGTGCTTTTTGTTTCGTGAATGTCTGGTTGCCAGCTGGGACAAGATGTACAGAAACGTCACATGAAGAAGGCCTCGTGGAATTGAGAAAGAGACAGGACAGACGAGGGCTAGCAGTCTCATGAAAAGGATTACTAGGTTTAAAGATATTTCCTACATACTGGTTGATGCAAGATTCCTAGATATGACTTCTGTCTCCTTTATTTAAACCAAGAGATGCTCAGTGAATTTCCAACTTATATACAATGAACATGGCAAAAGATAGCATGGACAGAGACAGTGATGATCAATTTCTGCAGTTCTGTTCCAAGTAGAATAGGCCTTCAATCCAGACTGCAGGAATATTAACATGCATGCATCATACTTGTCATTCTACCTTATCAAGTTCAATCCGTACTCCAAAGGATTTGTATAGTCTAGATGCTACCAAAAGTATGAGTGTGAATGACCATATAGTCAGGTGAACAAGAGACAATGAAATATTAATCATCAACATGTGCAACAAGCCCTGGTGGTTCATGCAAACAGAGCATTCTTAGACAGTGGAATGCTGAAGAAACGAACTTTCAGTCATAAGGAAGCAATGTCATTTTTTACATTTAAAAAACTCTTCCGTAAGACTTTTCCCATCAAAGTCAGACAAGATCATTAATAAATTCTGAAAAGTGATTAAAAATACAAATTAAAAGCAGAATGACAGATAGCAAACCTCTTGATAACATTTTTCTGTGCAATTTATCACTGGACTTCTCCTTTTCTGTTTCATCTTTTGCAGGCTTTTCTTCTTTTTCACAACACTGTGACAACTGGATTTGAATTTTCTCCTGTCAAAAGTAAAAGCCAGTCATCATGAAAATTATTTCAAACAATGTGCATCTGCAGTAGAACTTTCTGCACTATGTCACCTGCAAAAATGAAGTAGTATCAAAGAAAGTAACTGTCTTCACTTTCTTTCTGCTCACACATATACTCTAGCTAAACAAAATGAAGTTACTTACTAGCAAATCAAAAACTATTGAGAAGACATAGAAATTAATATATATTTTAGAATTTTGACATATTTCCTGGCTCTGAATGGTATTTCAAAGTGAATCTAAAGTATCTCGAGACATAAAGAAAATATTCCAGTTTTCAGACAAATTTTATATACTGTGTTTTTATGCAGTGTGTCCATCGTCTACATTTCCCCCTCCATTACAGAATAAAACAAATGCTTCAATCTGTAAGACAGACCAGCATTACCAGATTCACACACACAAAGATAAATATTTAGAGTAGAAAATACCCAGGCTGAATTTGCAAATCTTAATGCAATCAAGGCCTCAATTCCTTTTGTGTATCCTGACAAAGTAGCTTTGTGTGCAGTCATCTCAGAAACCCATACAGTATAGGGGAACTATCATGAAACCTGTTTCCGAGGTAAAGCAAAATAGAGCTTTCCTTTTGTGTTCAGTTCCCTAACTATTGAACAAACAACATCTTGTTCTTTGTGCCTCTTCTTGTCTTTAACTAAACTACTAATGAAGGACTGTCATGTCTCAGACAGCAAAAACACAGTAAGATGAGAAATGGAGACAAATTCTTTATTGGAGTGGTCCCAAGAGGTGGACCACCGATCCTGACCTGTAACAGCACCGCGCCATTCCTTTTACCTGGAAGCTTCTCAAACATCTGCTTCGCTTCCCCAGAGATAACTGAGTTTATGCTGCCACCCATCCCATTGTAGGAGATCCAGTTCTTCCCAGCCCAGCTCACAGAGCTGCCCCACAACTATTTGCCTACCACTCTTCCATCCTGCAAACATAATCACAACTTATCAAGGCTAAAGACTGTTTCACATGCAAACACCTCTTTGCACAACCTCCAACAACACAAATTATTTGTCACTATAAAGTTAACAGTGACTGTTCACCCAGCAGCTATGCAGCTGCTACTTTAAAGAAAGCAAGGTGATTGTCCGATGAAGAGATTAATTGTGCCTCAGATGTACCAACAACATGCTAGTCTCCATTTTACAACAGTACACTGCAAAATTAAGTAAATTAAGATTTTTCATAGTCTCACTTTCTCTCATTAAAATATTGATTGGATAGGTTTAGAGTATATAGGCAAAGCTAAAAATACATATATATCATATAGCAGTAGTTCAGTCAAAGGATTTCAGAGTAAGTAATCATTCTTATGCTCCTTTCTGCAACAAGAGCTAAACAAGGAGAGCCGTCTGAACAGCCAATTCCACTGCCACCAATTCTGCTTCAAAGTGTGACAATGAACTATGTACCAAAGGGCATTTTCTTGTGATTTCGTGCTTCAAAACCTGTAGCACCTAATTAAGCATGACCTACTTCATGGGAAAGCCACTGAAAAATATTTTATCTTCTGTTCCTTACAATTTTCATTTAATCCCACTGTAGTGATAGCTGGCCTCTGTCAGTATACTGATTTCACAGGCTCTTTATTGTAAAGCAAATGACTTTCCAATCTCAAATCCTCATTGCAGCAGCATGAATTATCAGCAAATTTTGACTTAAAAAAAAAAACACCAACCCCAAACCAAACCCATCAAAATCTGAAAAATTTCTCCAGCTTAATACACTTGAATAAAGAGATAAGAGTCAAGAAGCATTACAGAGCAGTTACTCAAAGGATCTACATTCTGGGTTCTCAACTTTCATCAGCACTCTCTAAAATCAGCTTGATCTGAATTTACACGAGTCAATTTAAACCATCACTACAGACTGTTTGTGGATTGTCACCTTTTGTTTTCATTTTTCCCACTTTGGGTTGTTTCATTTTGTTACAGAAGTTCTATTTGCTCGTTACCCATATCAGTATCAGGGACACAAAACCAGCTTAGTCTTATTAAGAGCCAAAATTAATCATTCTGAATTAGTATTCGTACTTCATATATCAGTATACAGAATCAGAACAACCCCAGCAGTTAAATGTAGACAAAGAATGGCAAAAGAATAAAGAATCAGTGTATTACAAAGGTAAAATGAGCTGCATGTATTGCAGAGTGCTAAGGAGAGATTCCCACAAGGCACTGCAATAAATGGCACTTGCAGAGAATGCTTACTATGAGAGCCGTGATTTTAAAGCATTAAATATATGGTGTCATGTAGTGCAAGAGTTCTAAAACAATCCTGATGACTTACATTTGAAATATGCTGTGGATGAACAGCTCATCAAATGAGGATTCTCTTCTCCTGGAATAAGATGCAGTGACACAGCTAAGCCCTACTGCTTCAACCCTGATCTGATCTCCTAGTCAGTGTTGGTAGCCTTACAGGAAACATTACAGGATTATAAATCACAGTACAAGGCATCAATTTTTCTTTTTATCTCTACTCCACATGCTGTACTGCTGTTCCTAAAAATTGGATTTTTTATTACATTAGCTGGCCCAGTTTCAAAATTCCTCCAGTAAAATAAACTCTTCAAGTACATTATGGAAGGAATTATGAAGGGAAAAACACTCTTTTCTCAGTTCCAAGAACAAAACCTAAACAGAGACTTTGCGGCTCATTCTTATGATGTTTCATTAGTTTGAGTTCTCGCATTCTTTCACTCTCCAAAACTGAAATGGATCCCCAACAGCAACAAATTCTCCCCCGCTCCTACTGGTTCCCTTTGCTTATTACAGAAAGTAAGACTTTTCACAGAAAGATAGTAAATATGCTTTATGAGGAAGGCATGAAGAATCATTTAACTTTTGTTAGGAGAGAAAACAAGAGCAGCACAAAAATCATTTCAGTGCCCATCTTCCATACCCAAACTAGAACTGGTAATAGCATTGCCTCTAAGGATACAGGTAAAGGCAGAGAAGTTGGACTTCAAAGCATTTTATATATTTTGTCCAGTGTTTAGGATTTTCTTTGAGTATATATTAAGAAATTAGTCTTCAGCAATACCTCAGGCATGCATTAAGAGAACCACCAGCAATTATTAATAACATGCATAAATTTACTCAAAACGCCAAAACTTAAAACTGCTCACATCATCTAAATAGAAAGCTGTTCAGTTGCGCTGCGTATCAACCAGTTTTTCTGCTGTCTTAATGAAGGCACACAGCATCAGCTACCGCACACCGTAATGCAGAAAGCTGAAAGAACTAGCAAAGCCTCTTTGCATTCCCTGATACCAGTCACTGCAGTTCAGAAGAGTCAGAAGCAGCAGATTCTTTACCAGGTAACACCATCCCTATTAAAGCCGTACTGTTTTTTTTTAAATTAAATATGGTGTCTACACATTTAAAGAGCACCTAAAAGACTTTTTTTTTGAATAGCAAGTTACTTCAAATTGTTTCAGAAACTTCAGTACTTTTACCTGGAGGTCCTGTGATATTTCAGCTGTAGGAGGTGGTGGATACTCTTCACATACAGCAAGGCTCCGAACTAACTTTAACTTTGTGTTTGACTAAAGGAAAGTATGTAAAATTAAAAACTATGGCTTATCAAAGTTCTACAAAGATACCACAAGCTGTTATTTTTTCCATTCAAGTTATGTAAAACAAACTGGCTGAGAACAGCATTTTTAATATTTTGAATAAATTACTTCCTTTAGGAAGAAAATACCAAAGCAATCGCAGTTTTGAAGGCACTATCAAGCACAACAGAGCACATCTAATGGGAAGTAAATTAAATCTTTGGGAAAGTGTTTCTGTCCATAACAATAAAAAGCCACCAAAAATATAAAGGCAAACCACAGAAGCAGACGACTAGGCAAGACAAAAAAATCCAACAAAATAAAACAAAGCTTCATTGCCAGAAAAGAAAGGGCAAAACTAAAGGCACTGTTCACAACGTAACAAGGCTTCATATCAAGCACGGAGGGCTTCCTCAGCATGCTAGCACACAAGTCTACTGTACCTTCGACCTTTTTGCTGTCTGTCCAAAAGCCTGCACTGGCCGCTGAACGATAGGCACAACAGAAAAGGTTTTATTACACTTAATAGTTCAACTTATTCATGAAAAAGTCTGCACAACAGAGAAAGCTTTAACAGTTATTACTGATGTGACGGTCAAGACTATGAAAGCAATAGCAGGTGCTTTTGGCTGAAGGACTGTATGCTTTCCCTTCTTCATTGTGCTCATTCTCAAGTTCCCTTTCCCCTTTTTTAACAGATGATACTTATAAAAAAAGATGTAACAAAAGAAATCTAACAAATAGTAAGTATTAATCTCACTCACTAAGATCCAAGTAGTTAAAACTCCCTGCTATCTCCTGCATTTAAAATTCTCACATCCCAATTTCCTTGGTAACATGAGTTTGTTGCGATAAATTTTCCTCCTATTCCTGAAACCCATCTGGAAAATGATGGTATGGAAGAAGAAGGAAGAAGAAAAAAGCCCCTAAAAGGCAATTAATATATGTTGTAACTGTTATTTCATGTTTTATAGATAATTAAAAGATTGGGAGCTATAAAGAACAACATTGAAATGGGTTGCTGACCAAAAGTTTTGCTTTAGATAAGTAGTTTACTACCCATGAATGCTCTCTCTTCTGAGATTCCTTCTCCTATTAATAGTTTCTTTTAAAATAAGAACATTACCACCGTTTTAGGACAGCATGCATCACTGAAATGTACATTCAAAGCCAAGAAGCGTTTGACAGGTTTTTAACAGCAGAGTTTGAACAAACTCCAATGATAGCTATGCAGGCACAGAGGCACTCACAGTGCTGCAACATAGTTTAAGTACTGGTTTCACTCTGGAACTCAAACTGATGAATATACAAGCCTTTAATAGAACTGGTTTCACTAAGAGTAAGCCTAATATTTGTATGTGAAAAATAACATCCATTACACCATTTCAGATCTTGTTTAACGGACAATATTCCATTTTATGAAAAGCTATGAAAGAAGAACAGCTATTTTCTGTCACTTTCCTCAAGTATCAAGTGTTTTTCTTGCCCCAGCTTCAGTGAAGAGCAGAAGGGCTGCTCATTTAAATATTGCTCACTTACTGTGTAAAGGACTTGAAATAGCTGCACTGAAAGCAAACTGATCTGCTACCTCTTCAAAAGAAAAAGAGCTTGCTGAGATTCTGAGCAAAGACAGTTCAGCTTTTCCTATACCTTCAACAATAGAGACAGCCTTGTTGGTGTCTGAAAAACATTCTGTCCTTCTATCAGCTCTGCTAAAAGTATGCATAGTTTACTGAAAGCTGGCACTTTGTGTATCCCAAGCAAAGTTTGCATCATATCAAGCTACTGAGCTTTAAGAATGGGATGATTTCCCAACCTTTACCAATTAATCCCACACTAATTACCCTAGGTGAGATCAAGTATAAGGTACTGAGTGTAGTAAATGAAAGTATTTGAATACTTTGCTGCTTGGCTTCACGAGCACATGACGATTTTTAGGGACCAATCCAGCAGCAGCCACACTGGGGAGAGCTGGGGATAGGGGAGAGGGAGACCCTCTCATGCCTGAAATGAATCCAACCTCAGAGTTGCACATGAGATGAATGTCATTCAACCCATCATATTAAGACCTGTTATCTGGCAACCAAATCTTTTTATGCATTGTAAAACAATTCTTTAATAGGCCTCAACTCCTTGCTTTCCTGTATAATTTCAAGAATATCAAAACCTGAAGTGCAAGCCTCCATGTCCAGCTGTAACTGTGAGGGATAAGTGCCGGACTAGATTTGGTATGGCTGGATTGCATGGACAACTCATGTGAGAAGAAGTCTATGCTGCAAGGTCTCTGCTTGGAAATACAAAACCAAAAGTCCTGGGACATGAACAGTAACTTCACTCATGAAACTCTAAGATGATTGGACCCAGATCCTTACTTGTACAAAACTGGAGCAGGGGAGAATAATCACATCTGCATTGGAGTTCCAGGACAGGAACATGTTGTAGCTCCATGAATTTTTATTTCTGCTCCAATTCCTGTATTTCCTAAGTTTTGCTTCTATACTGCATCTTTACATTCTCATTTGTGAAAACCAAACATTTTTTAGCTGCTTTAGAGTATCTAATTCATAGTGAGTTAGGCAATTTTATATCTGCAGCTCTGAAAGAGTTTTACCAACCTGAGAAAACACTGTGTTAATGAAAGATTAAAAATATATTTATGCCCCATAATTAGTAATTTTGGACAGGACATCAAGACACTTTAAAAGCAAGTGTTACAAAAAAAAATGGCATAATGAAAACATTGATCATGGTTTTGTCTTAAAGAAGAAAACTGTTGAGATGAAGTACTATGCTTCATTTCCAACTAATTAACACAATGCAATCAGCAAAGTAAAAATGGAAGTTAAGATCGCTTACCAAACACATACAGTCAAATACAACCAGGGGCTTTCAGAGGAAGTAGCTGACAATTTTTTCCTAACTACCCCACACTTCAATTACACCAAATAAATACAAAGTAAAGGTCTGGCACATTAACATGCCTTCCTCTGTCATTCTGTGCTATAAAGAAACTGGATAAAATCAGGTCAGCACAAGAAGGCAAACACAGGAGTGTGAAGAATCTTGAGAAAAGGTCTGTGTATTTCTGATTTACTGCTTGGACATTTCAGAGGACAGACCTGAACAAAAGAGGTTTTTACCTTTCTGCTAAACTGACTTTAAAACCACTTAAGTGTTAGAGTCCTACCTAACGACTGTACATAGCTTTGCAATGACAGAAAAAACAGCGTGATCTATGGTTACTTGCTGTCCTGCACTGGTGAGTTCTGACAGCAATTTTCCATGACACAGGAGAAGGTGACTAGTGATCAAAATTGGAAAAATAGTTTCACCATTGGCTACAGAAGCATTTTCAACAGTTCAGAAGCTGAACAGAGTCTATCCAATCATGGGCCTATTAAAAATCAGTAAGTCACATTCTGGAAACAAAGACAGGTTAAAATCTGAAGAGACCAAGACAGCTGAGAATGAGGCAAAGAAAGACTTCAGAGAACTCAGCTGAGGAACAGAGAAACAAGAGGTCTGTGCCACTCTTACACTACTTAAAAAGATTGGGAAAGATACCCCTGTACTCTAATGAGACACTTTTCACATTCCCATTGTACATGACAGCAAATTGGTTACTAGTGCACAACATCTCAAAAGTCTAGAATTTGGTCAAAGCTGTTTGTCAAAATATAATGGCCTGTTACTCAAACTACAGAGACCCAGAAGCATACAAACTGTGATAGGTTTAGGAACAATCGAAGCTAGTTTCTTACTTGACTGTAAATAAATTCAATTGCAACTTAGTAAGCAAATGTGTAACATACATATTTGCACTATCAGCTACCATAGCCCAAGTGACATTAACTTTTACAGACTGCAGTTACACACAGTTGTGAAGCCCTACACTCACTAGGCTCCAGTCACAACTGACTGTGTCCCTACTACTCCTGAAATCAGTGCTCTCAGACAACTAGCTTGATTTTTAATTACGCCATTCACGTAATGGCAATGTTCTGGTTCTGACGGAGACTCCTGGACACAACACCCTCATTAATACTAAGTGAAAGACAGTAGAACTGTCTGCATCAAAAAGTTTTCTTTACATAGCTGTAGAGTTCCTGGTGTGTATGCTATGTGCAGGCTACATAATTATCTCTGCCACCCAAGAACAAAACCAACCAACCAAAACCTCTGCCAAAGAAGCCAGAGCTTAAAGCAAAGCTCGTAACCACGGACAGTTTCATTTCTCTGTGCAGGAATGCCTGTTTGCAGAAAGACAATCTGCCACTTGAGCCTCATAAGCTTCTACACTACTTGTTGAATGAGAAAACGTGAATGAGATTCTTCCAAGTTACTGAACTGCTGGAAATCACACACATTCATTTTTCGTGATGACTACTGGAACGTTCCATTGATTAAAGAGATTACCAGCTTTAATATCTTCCCATGTTTCAGTAGTTGCTTCTCATATGTTACAGGCAAAGTACTTCATTTTAAGGACTTCATTTTTCCATAAAGCTATCTGTTTACACTGATACCAGCTTTAATAAAGTCAGGAGATATTAAAGAGTAGAACTGTGTTATTACAGTAGTTGACAAGATTCATTTGGAAGCAAATAAAACTAGCAGATAAGGCTTACTTCACTCAGCAGAATATTGAATTGCTAGTCATGAACAAAGCTAGTCCCAAAAGAAAGTTTTATTCAATTCTCAGTAACAGGAATCTAATAAGCCACTCTCCTGTTTTTGCAGCCCACAGAAGAATACTGGCATGCTCCATACCCTCATCACCATTTTTATCGTAACTTTTTTTTTTTTTTTTTAATTAACCATCCACAGATGGAAGAATTCTTATAGAAAGTTAATTTCTTCTCCAACACAAGCTTCTATGTCTTCTTAGAAATCTGACTCTTTCTCTAGGCCTCAGCCAGGAGTCAGCCAGTTTGTCCCATGCGACAGTCCCATCTTTTGGGGCTCCTGAGCTTATACAGTACGAATCTCAGAGGTATCAAATATGCTGCCACACGTCCTTAACTGGTGCTAACACTGGTGTGTTCACTTTCTTAATACAAGATGATTTCACAGCATTTACCTCCTGTACATCTTATTCAAAATTTGATGCCACAAGTTTCTGTAGGTGTATCTCCTACCTTGCAAAGATCATATATTTATACATACCTTCTTTCCTGTTAGGACAACCTAACCTTTCCAACCTGACAGCTTGCACACCACAGCTGTCAAGTAGGGGAATACTGAGGAAAAGGGAAGGTGCATAAGTGCTGGCTGCATCCAAGATGAGATGAAAACTCACTGTTTCCCTCCCCACTGATGCAGGGAGAATAGCTGGACCCAGATTGCTGATTTGATTCCTCTAATATCCAGGACTTGGATCACTGACATCTGATTACTTCAGCCTCATGCGGGACAGCTATTCTGTAAGAGTTAAACCTGAGCCACCCATAGCTCAGAATCCCTGGGTTGGTCACTCCTATTCAGGGTAGGCATGCTGAGCTGTTCTGCAGTGCTTTATCCATACTACCAACACTCAATATTTCAGTGTCTTGAACAAATCCTATCATTCTATATAGTGTATTCTCAATACAGCAAATTCTCTGAAATACAGACAATACAGAAACAGCTGAAGCTGTTTGAACTGCCAAGTTTTCCTCCTGTTCTGCTATAATAGAAAAGTCTTGACTTAGCTTCACATGTGCACTCATGAAAACATAAATAACAGACAACCTGTCTGGTTCCTGTGAAAAACCACTTATGCAAATCAATCAAAAATGACTGACCTTTATATATATATATATATACACAAAAACAAAGAAGTGAATATATATATATAATTGTTTATATTTAAATGTTTATATAAATATATATAAACATAAACAAAGAAGTGAATAAAAGTTCTACTGATCTATGTTAAAGCAACATGTAAGGAGATCACGACAAAAATGAGAACACAATTAGAAAGACTCATTTAACACAATACATCAATGAAAAATAAAGAGAAAAAGCTTCTTACCGGCATATTGTTTTTGCTATCAGGGCAATTTTCATCCTTTTCCACTTGAATCTGCTCTTGACTTCCTGATTTTATAAGGTTTTCAACTGGATCTGTATCTTTAAATTCAGCTTCTGAACCCTTCATTGCATCAGTTTCATCTTTTACAGTAAGAATATCAGACATCCTCATTAGAAAAGATTATTTTAAAATTCTACAAGAAACACGGAACCTTCAGGACAAAGAAAAAGTGAATCATTGAGTAGTTTTTTTTTAAAAGAAATACACATACCTAAAAGCAGCTATCCAAAATAAAGTTATTTTGCTGTGAAGATTTGCTTTCCTATGACATTCTTCTTGTCTCATATCAGAAGCAAGGAGTGATCATTTTTCATTTTACCACTTCTACCAGAAGCACATCATGCCACTTTCTATATGAGAGAACTAAGCACCACACTGTTGGATGACACTTGCAGATTTTCCTTTCTGTATTTTAAAAACAAATTTCTTAAGCATTCCAATGCTCCAAATCAAGTTAGATTCCAATAGAAACAAGGAGATTTACTGATTTGAAAGGAAGAAAGAATTACACATAAAGAGTTGAGAGTAAGTAGATAAATTACAATGAACCAAGCGTGCAAACACAGATGAGTTTCATTAAAATTTTAAGCTTTCTAATTGTCAGTAAACAATGGGACAGGTTCCAAATGCAGGAGCTCTCTTACACATTACGTGTAGTGAAAATAGCCTTGATGTTAAATTAAGCACTCTCTCAGAAGTAAAGATAGACAGAAACAGCAATTACTATGAAAATTATCAACAGTTATTAGTAACAATCAATTATATAAAGAGAACTCTAATGATTAGAGCCAATAATGGAACCACTCTAATTTTCCCTACGAAATACAAAATATAATTTATTCCCATTACTTAATTGGAGTAGAAGATGTAAAACCAAGAATATTCAATTTCTGTAAGAAAACAAAGACTACGTTCTACACGCTTCAAGCCTTCAAATAACGTACAGAAAACTCTAAGTAAGTATTTGGATTTATTACCTGATGTGTCCTACAGTTTGGGGATTGTGGTTTCCCACAAAAATAAAATAGAATAATCCAAAGTTCCTTTTCACAGTTGTCAACGAAGATGTCAGTTGTAATGAACCATCTGGAATCTGGCAGGAGTCCCATGTCCTTATCCCCAGTGTAAAGTCCCGGACAGAACGATGTTGTCTTGAATCAGCAAGAACATCCCTTTCAAACGCCTAAATAAATGAACACATTAGAAGTATTGACTTTTAACACACAATGAAACACACAATGCTTTTATTTGGGGGTAGGGAGGGGTGTGACCAATCCAAAAACGAATATCCATTTAAAGAAAAAAAGCACATTTCTCACATGTATTCATGCTACTTGCTTTGCCTGCAGCTGCAGTAATAGTTTTCATCAGACTTGCATTTCAGTGCTGCAGAGTTACAAAGTAGTCATAATAAGCTTTCTGTTGGCATCCCAGTGAAACTATTCCTATAAAGAAGGTGTCTTCCCAAAGTCTGAAAAAGACAGTTAACAAGAAGCCCAGCAGGTGTGGAGGAGCAACAGGCTGTGAAAGCTCAGAAAACCCTCTAAGTATAAGCAATTCTCTCTTCATTGTTGTTAATCTACAAGCACAGTACATAATCTATATTTCAGGCATCTGGAATTGTAGAAGATACTTTTATTCAACTCAATACGTGCCCTTGATCAGGTTTTACAAATTTCTAGAACACCAACAAAGTTCCATCTTCCTTCTTTGCAGATTTGCTTTCCTGAGAAAGAAATAATGCCACCACCCACAAGGGTGTATGTTTGAAGGGGCAGGCAACAATAGCTATCAAATACCAAACAAAATGTATCCCAGGGATGTGGCAGAAATATCCCAAAGCCAAGAACTGCAGCTCAACTCTGAAAGACACGCTGAAATAAAGCTTACCAGGATCTCTGTACTGTGTTCCTCGAACACATATCTCACAACTATTCCGGGGCTTATCATAAAAGCAGTACAAATGACAGTGAACACCAAGAATACCTTCTGTTACCCCAGCTGAACTACTCAATTTCCATATGAGTAACAGGATAATTAGAACAGTTTCAGGAAAACAAACCAACAAGTGAAAAACATCCAAACGTTTAAAGTGAAATGAGAAACAAATGAGCCATTTCTTCTGTGGTTATGAAGAATTTCAACCAATGTAAGTACAGAATCTGCACTAAGCCATCCCCTTTCAACACGAGGAGCTGCAGTACATGCAGGAAGACGGGGCCAAAAGACATATCCTGAAAGATCTTCAGTGCCTCTCACATGCTGCATCTTAGCTCAAAGGGATGTGAAAAATGTTGTGTGCTACAAGCTTGCTAGAATGAGATTAATAGCAATCTTCTGTGGCCATGTGACAGTGCCCAGCCTTTCAGCAGTTCTACAGCTTTGTCAATATCACCATTCTGCAACTGGTTTCACATAAATTCATGTCACAGAAGCTAGCTAAATACAGAACTCTACATTACAAGAGAAAAAGCCGTATCCTGTTTCAACAACTACCTACAGAACTGAAGTTGGCAAGAAGGATTTGCAACGAAACAAAAGAAAGCAAACACTTCACATTCCACAACAGTAAGTCTCACCAGCTTGTAAACAAATTGCTTTGTATATAGTAAGATATTAAATCCTAATCCTGGAAAATGGTGACTGTAAAAACAGCCCAAGGCAGCACTTCACAATATACAAGCATGAAATGAAAAACTGTATTCCTGGCCTCCTCACCACCCCCTAAAAAGAACCAAAAGCCATCACCCTGCAAAAGAGATTTGGCGAGGAAAGATTTTAAGTGGTCATTTAAACAGCATTTGACATTTCACTGCTCCTCCTTAACTGCTAAGGGATGGATCTTAATCCACGCTCACTCATCACTCGAGTACCCGAGCTGCACTTGTGCCTCAGCACCACTGAGGGGATGGCAGCGGTGTGCAGAGCGAGGCAACACACAGACCGTGTTCCCCAGCCACAGATCAGTTTCAGATCTCAAGCAACAGAGTTTGATAAATACAAGATACTACAGATGCTTGGGCTTAAGGAAGCATGGAAAATAAAGAGGCCTGGCCATGTTTTCAAAACATCAAATCGTTAATGGAGGGGAAAGGATTAGAGATGAAAGAACAAGCTGGAAATAAACGATGACAGAAATGCGGGGAAGGATAAGCGGAGCTGTTCAGTTGCTGAGTTTGTTTTCCAGACAATCCAGATGGTGATTTAAGACTTAGGAAGGCGCTCATACAAACCTTCGACGTTTACACAATTTGAATACAGATGCTTTTCAGTTTAACTGACAGCATTTAAATCACATTTAGAAAAAGTGTTTTAAAAGATTACAGGCTGAAGAAAAAAAGATTATATCCAGTTGCACATATAATCCCAGAAATTAAAACCTAATTTACCTCCTACACACTACCCGGGTCACAAGCGCAATGACAGTAATCAGTACTGCCTCCATACATATTGAAAGTTCTTTATTTCTTTATTTTTCCCAAATCCACTTTGGTCTCTTTGCAACACCATTTTAAAAACATATACCAAAAAGGGTTACCAGCATTCACCTCAGTGCAACTCATACTGCAAAGATCTATGCACTTGCTTTTGGCAATCCAGAAGATTAGTACATAAAAATTCCTTGTTTTCTAAAGCAACCTAACTGCAAATAATCCTATCAATTGCTATGAACAGATTTATCAACTGCAGACAGATTTAAAGCCTGCCAATTTAGCCTCCGATTCAGATTAACAGCAACAGATACAAACAGAAAACTGAATCTTGGCCTACCTAATTTTTCCTTAAAAAAAACCCACCAGAGATTCACTGAAATCCATAGGGCAATCTTGTGATTTGTGAGCCACAAGAGTGAGTTACTTGGATAGCATCCCACCACCAAAGTTCCTTATAACTCAGACAAATTCATAACTGAGATCATTCAATTCTAGTTTCTATTATTACACAGGTTGGATTAAACAGACTTAAGTATTTTTATGCGCTGCAACAGACCAAAGACACCCTTCTGAACAGTCCAGACAACATATAAGTTGAAATGCACACTCTTCCCCTTCTTCATCATCTAGATAACAGTATACCACAGATCACCCTAAATTCTTTCATTTCTCCTTCTGAACAGCAGTAATCAGTTAGTCCAGACAATTGTTCTGAACGTGCCCCTTTTCAGAGGGAAAACTGCCATTATAAGTTGTGAGATGAAAGCCTTGTGCAAGGAAGGCATACACTTTTCAGTCAGAAAAATAAAAAAAACATCAATGCTGTGCTTTTACTGCCTTCTTTTCTGTAATCCAAAGTGCAAGTGACTAAAAAAGACATCAAAAGAAGTCATTAAGCAAAACTACTGAATTTTGTGACAGAATCATGACACACATAAAATCACTGGATCTTTTGTTTCAGTTTCTGACTTGAAAACCATCATTTGCAAAGTGCTAAATTGACTTGTAATGAGTGAGGATATTTCTGGGAACAGGATCTACTCAACTTAATCCAATTTCTGTAATAGGCATCAAGACTCCTATCTGCTCCTTGTTAGGCAATGAAGATAAAGATAGGAAGCTTTGCTCTGCCCAGGATGGAAGAAATTGATTCTTTTGAAAAGAAGATGAAGAGAAAAGGTGATTTTCCATTCCTCTTGGAAGCAATTATTGATATCATGATGGTGAAAAAACCAAAAACACATCAAAAATAAACAACAATACAGCACAGCTGACAAAATAACTGGTATCCATCAAATGCAGGGCAGGAAATTGGATTAGAAGTGTGGGGGGTTGAAATCTACATTCAACACACAAAGCAGATACACTGCCAGTAAAATGGGCAAATGAAAATTTACTTCTTAAATAAGCTTATGCTCATCAGCTATTTCAACAAGTCCAAAGAATATCTGCTGCTGTGTACAATATCTATCTCATTTTTATTAGTTTTAAGTAGTTTATCCCCTAATCTGATAGTCAAAATCACAGTCAGCACTAAATTCCCAGTTAGGATTGCTGCAAGTGATTCGGAAATCTCCAAACAGCGTGCAATTGTTTACCTTGTCTCAGTGCCCAACAGTTGCTCTAGTTTATACAGTTACATTTCTCCCCAGGAGTCAGAAGTTGCTTTAACTGTATTATCTGAGTAGAAAAGGCTGGAACTCAGTTACCTGTGTGTTGTATCCCTTAAGACAGACACTCAAGTTCATGTTAAACAGTATGGAGGGAAAAAAAAGTAGAAAAGAGCATATTAGAGTCTGAGGCAGGAATGGCTGGGAGCTTCTGACCATCCTAGACTAGCTCGCAGTCCTAGGAAAGACAGGTGAGATACAACACCAAGTAGCAGCTGGGAAAAAGTAATTGCAAACGTTCAGGCACAGAGACAGGCAGGAAGCTAGTCCGGTATTTGCCCCAGCTTTTCATGTATATGTTGGAAGTGTATTCCTTTGCTGCACAGTTGCTGTGCATTTTCCACATACAAACAGAAATTGATTTTCCCTGGTATGTCTGCATCTCCTGTAAGTGCTCAGAGAACACTTCATAATTCCAAAGACTCCATGGCTTTCAGAAGAAGAAACCCGGGTAAGATGAACATACAGAATTTTGCTGATCAGCAATCGGGACTCCTCCCATCACTGCTATGAGAACCATCTTCACCATCAGATGAAGTAAAGAGACAGAGAATAGAAGACTTGCCATACAACAAGAGCTTTTCCAGATATTTTTCATCTCAATTATTTTAGGCAAAATTTAAATACAATAACTAAACATATATACAATAAATAAACATATTTAAGTTAGCATCATAACCTCAGGGTTTGTATGAGTAGAAGAAACATCCGTCTGCCTGACTAACCAAAAACACAAAGAACTCACTAATGTTTCTTTGTTAGAATGAAAGGGAAAAATGTTTATGCCTTAAGCAAAAAGATATTGATCAAAATTATCTCATTCTTATGAGAATACAAATTACAGCTATAACTGAAAGAATTATTGCGTCTAGCTACTGCTTAGATCTCTGAAGTTGTTGGACAAACTCAAAATGGAACTACTTAATTTTAGCCAGTAAGACCAATACTTTGGGCAGGTAAATCATCAAATAAACTCAGTGGTGCTACCAAAGGAAGGTCATCTTTTTTCCTTTCTCTCCCTGTACTTCTGCCCATGCTGCTGGGGCACAGTTCCACCCTTACACAAACTCCCATGTCTGCTAAACTTTTCCATGCTGTGATTCAACAGCAAGTGACTGAAAACCATCAAGCTCTTTTGCTACGGTAAGATTTTGCTGGCTACTAAGTTACAGGGGTGCACAGAGGAGTTGTTACTTGTGCTAGTCTGCATCAAGTTAGCAACAAAAGGAACAGAGAGAGAACTGCTCCTCCCTCCTTTTATAGAGGCAAGTTTTGTGTCAGCAATACCACAGTAGTCAATTAAGGACACTCTTCAATAGCATCAGTGCAATTATCTATGTGGAGATGTAGATTAATATTTTTGGATAAAAACAAAACAAACTACCTATTAACCAACAGTCAGTTGATGATTCCCAAGACAAAGAATGGGCAAGATGACCTCCTACGGCACCTGCCTTAGGAGCAGACTAAGTCCCTTCTGGGAAATTCTCCCTAGGAGAGGGGCAGAAAGCAGAAAGGAGAACAGAAAGAGTAAAAGGAAAGGAAAATAATCAAAAAGATACAATCCTGAGACTCCCAACTTGGAGAGTAAAGGATTGCAGCGGGAGTCACAATTCTCCCTCCTGCCAACAGGGCAGGCAACGCTCACAGATGCTCTGAGAGCAACAAGGCAGGCTCTGCAATCCATGTTTTGCTCTCCTCTCACAGCTTTACCACTGCAGTCCATGGGTTCAAAGGCTTTTTGAATTCACTGCACAGATTTTATGAAAACACAGCAGTTGACCTAATAACTAACATTTAGCATAAAATTCAAAGCAAATGTGTACAATTATTAAATAAAGAAATTGGAATTGTTGACAGCCAGCTGCTCCCATCTTCCAGACAGCCAACAAGTAATTCTGCACATACTTTCTACATGATCTCCTATGTCCTAAGATCGAGAACCATCAAATGATTTAAAAAGGAGCAAGGAATGTTGGGTTCCTTATTCAACAAGGATATGCAGAAATGACTAATAGTGCAGCATTTGAATAAGAACATCCTCCCTTTTTTTGAAAGCGTGAATTGAAAAACAAGTTGATTGTTTATATTTATGTACTAAAAAAATGCTGTAGAAATGAATCCATGATTCACTGACCTTAATACATACGATTGATAGATGAATACTTTTCCCAATACTACACTCTACAGTTTGTTTTTTAAAAACTTGTACAGAGTTAACATTGGAATGCTATTTATTGCATTAGCATTAGAAGACGCTAATTGAATCAAATAAGAAGTAAGCTACTTACTAATCAGACTTTCCAAAAAACAGCAAGATGATGGATGGGAATATAAAAGAACGACATGGAGTTACTCTGCCTCTTCAAAATTAGCCTCTGCTAGAAGGGTGCTAATACAGCAGCAAAAGCTGGAAGAAGAGAATGTTTTTACATCTTAAATATGCCTCCTCAGTGGTGTCAAAGCTCACACAGACCTTCAGTGGCTCCGCTATTGACTTTTTTGTAATTATTATTCTGAGTAATACTGAACAACAGCTGGCTGACAGTGGTAAAAGAATGTCAAGTTAACGTGTTGAGGAATATAGCTGTGTACAGGAGAATAAGGAATTTAGCAACTGGCAAGGCTAATGTGACCTTTCACTTATAAACTTAAAAATTCTGTCCTAGGAAAAGACTGACAGTCTGCAAAGACTGGCACCATACAGTGCTGCAGTTATCTTGAGCACTGGATCCTCAGCAGTAAGCCAGAGTGGGATCCCTCTGCATGCAGCACTGCTGTTCTCTTCTTAGTTCTCTTCTTGGACTTCATTTTGTCTGGGTTCCTCATGGTGTGGGAAACGGTCCTCATAATTCAAGCACCACTACAGCATAAGGCAACAAAAAGGTTCTGCCAGGCAGCTTCTAAATCCAGCAGCTTTAGGTGTTTTTGCATGGTGTGAAAACATGCATTTTTAATAGAAGTAATTCTGACCATCAAAATCATTTTTGGAAAAGAAAGAAGGAGAGGGCATACCATGATACTGCCTGACCAAAGTTCAGTCCATGTGTTTAGAGCTCCTTACAAAATTACAATTCTAGCTTTGAACAATCTATGTTGGATGAAAATGTGTTACAAAGCAACTCAGTGGCTGGTCCACTCTAAGGGCAGCAGTAGTATTAAGCAACCTATCCAGATACTTAAAATTGTAACAACATCAGGAACTGTTCTGCTCCCACCTTTACTTTTGGGCTGAAGAGGGAGACAGAGGGAAAGAAACATTTTTGGAAACAGCCTTCAAGCCAGATACTGAAACTGTTTTTGCTATCATTGTCTCACAGGAAAACAACTGCAAAGGTCAGCTTAGAGCAGCAGACAAAAGCCATTTTAGCCTGAACATTATAGAATTAACCTCTCAAAAACCATATACTACAGAAATAGAAAAGCATTAGGCCAGAGGAAAATAAGCACTGAATAACTAAGCCTCTCGTCGAACAGCATGCTTGTCTCAAGAGGAAAAAGCTACTAGAAATGCTTGCGAAAGGCAACTAAATTGCCTTTAATTTTGCTAACATTGTTCTGTTGGCCTGCGAAGTGAAATGAATGCCCTTCTCACATGACATTGCTGTACCAGCAAAATCCCTACAGATACAACTATGCTGACAAAGATTTGGCTGGCTTAACAAACATCGTTCAGAGACCTAACTGACAGCACATGCCACCTCCTGGCTCTTACACTGCTTCTACTCTGGGAGCTCCACTGCAGAGGTGTTCACAGCTCTGTACCCATACCCCACACCAACATCAAGCCATCTCCTGCTGAAAACAAACCCCAGCCCCTCACTTTCTATCCCTCTTCTGTTTCAACACATAACATCGACTTCAAAATATCAGGATTGATATTTTTCAACAATATTTTGATAAAGGTAATTTAAATAAATGAGCCAAAGCATTGCTACTTTCAACAGATATCCTTCAAACAGCAGCTCTCTTGAAAGATGCAAGCCTTCAGAAAGATACAAACGTTCGGGAAACAGGTATCCAAACTGAACACGGCGGCTCCCAATTTTAATACAGAATTAAGTTATACACTTGGAATATGTAAGTTCACATTTTTTCCTTTGGTATTTATAGATATAAGAACAGAGAATAAAAAGGGCCTCTCTGCAAGAGTCACAAGTTTCAACAGAAGACAGCGGAAGCAGCGGACTCCAAGTTCATAGGTCAGAACGACTGCTTAGGGCCAGGGATGCTACAGATTACAAAAGGAGTTTGGTAATCCAACAAGCTATGAAGCTCCCAATAGCAGGCATTTTCCACCTCCCACCAGAACAAGAGTCACAGACACTGTGAATTACCACCATGGCCTATTCTCACAAAGCGTAGAAGGAAGATTTAGAGAACAAAAGAAAAAGCACACAAAACCCAACAGCAAACAACAGAAGTGCCATTAAATTTCCCACAGGCGAATACCAACATGCTCATCTATGCGATGGTTCCTTTCCTACACAAAATCAGGGATACACGTGTTATTTGACAGCTTAAAAGATCTGCTCACTACAAATGCCAGTTAGTAACAAATCAAAGTTTTAAAACTGCCCACCTCATAAACACTAATCCTTTAGCAGTGTATTCAATAACATACAGAGGTAGGACAAATCATTAATTTAGAAAATCATACTAGGAAACGACATAATAAAGCTGCCTACGTTTAAAACCACATTCATCTAAACAAAAACGAAAACTTAAAAAGATAGGAACACATCAACACAATGTGGCAATTGGTACAGTATTCCCCAAAACTGTCTGTAGCGAGTTTCCATTAGACGTAACCTACTAAGAGGTCTCTTTCTCGTGTTGTAATGAAAACAAACTGATGGGAATGTCAACTACAAAAATACATTTTGTTTATTGAAATTTCAAAATGGGTGAAAAGAGGCATAAATTACATTAAGTAGGAGTAAAATGTTAGCTTAATATTCAGGATTTTTTCTAATTCATTGTTGTACAAGAGTGAATTTGAGTCCCTTCTTGTTCAGCTTCCCTCCAGGTCACACTTCCCCTTGCAGTCGCTGCTCCATACAGACTGGTGTGGGATCTGTAGCTTTAGTCGTCCATTTCATTGAAGTGGGAGATAAGGCTGCTGAAGAGTGGGAAAAGAAGAAAGAGTGCAGAAAAATAGAAAGAAAAAAAAGAAAAACAGAGGCAGTCTATGGTGGAAGATGTCCAAACACAGGTGTCATAATGTTATTATAACTGCCAATGGACAACATTTTTAATCCCTTCAGAGAGATTCCTTCACAGACACTACGTTAAAACCACAAGAAAATGAGAAATGCCTACAACAATTCAAGTTGTCCTTAAAAGATGAGAAATAATTTTTAGCTTGGTATTGAAATAGTCTTCAGGGCATCTCTGCTTCTTATTAAAATAGAAACGAGGATTTGGAGGAGGAACAATAACTACCCAAAATAGTCCTGCCTAAGAAACGTACTGTATAGATGCTCATTTGTTGTGTCTACAGCTCTATGAATGTCTCTTACAGAGATTACGCCAAATACAACTGCATGTAAAAGAATACAGAAATAACTCATTAATGTGAAGTGGGAAAATAATTCGAAGTGAATGTGTTAATGTTTCTCTCAAACAAGAAAAGATACTGAAGCAATACACTTAGATTAAGTAACAACTCGCATCCTGGAAAGAGGTACTGGAGCACAGGGCTAGTTTACAGGAACATCAGAACCTTAACTTACCTTCAACTCAGAGCATGCTCATGAAACTTTATCTGTTGTCAAACACACATAATTACATTTGCAGAAAACTATCTAACAGAATAAGCACAGAAAGAGATATGCGAATATAAAGTTTCAATTCAATTTAAATTTCAAAGCAATACCACACATCAAACACACAGGAGAGATATTTGAGAGATAAATGAAAGGCTGACTAGAAAGCAATCACATACTTAATAAAGAAGGAATGAGTCTCTAGGCTTGCCCAAGAGCAAAAGATACACTACACAGAGAGCCACTTCAGAATCATTCTCCTGACAAATGAAATACTCCCTAGGTTGGCTGTACTATTGTCAGGGGAAATTATTATTAATTATTGGTTTTTATTTGTATACTCACAAAAAATCATATAATTCCATTCTGCACATAATGCAGGACTCTACCTCTGCTTTCCCACAAAACACTCACAGAAAGATCTCTACGCCTTTACATTTTCAGGACAGAAAAGGAGAGGAGCAAAGTCCTGGAGAAAGAGACACATGGCTAACAAACTGCAGAGCTTTAACTGGATGTGATGTTTGCTTTTAGCAACAAGAATGAATGAAAGGGAAAATGAGGTCTTTATATATGCAATGTGGGGTACACAGCTGCTGTGTATTACTTAATCCTTCACGTTGCCCCCAGCTTTTCCCATTACTGGACATTCTCATTCATTGTGTTACTTCTAAAAAAGGATATAACCCTTTCACAGCCTTCATGCTTGCTCTACAAAATGCCTGCCCAACATATTGCATTGCTGATGGTGTGAGTGGAGGGGGGGAATATCGAGGAGAGCAAGTACAGGGAGGGAAACCACTATTAAGCTACAAATAAAACTATGGATTTAACCTTTCTACTGAAAAGATACAGTGACCAGCAGTTTTGTGAAGACTGAAGAAGTAAACATGGAGACCTATGAGAAGTCGCTAATTCTAAACCAGTGTTATCTTCCGCAAAGGGAGAGCTGAAACAGAAGTTCCCAAATAACAACATTTACCCATGAAACATCAAAAACCAAACCATAAGCCCGCTCTCATATCTGCAGAAAAACAAAGATATTTGGAAAGCTCAGGTTAAGTTGCTGTGTTATCGCCCTAAAGAATTCTAAACACCTGTGAACACAGAAACAGAGATTCAATGCCAGGTGCCTAACGCTAGGAAAGGGGAGGCTGCAGCTAAGATGAGGAAAAGCAGCTTACTTCTCATCAGCCTCCACCCCTTAAGTGCTTTGGAGGGAAAACACTATGAAATGTGTTCATTTAAACTGAGGCCTTTATGTCAGGGCAAATCCTATTTTTCTGAAGTGCTAATTTAGTACAAGTCCTCTTTGCTGTCACATCTTAGAATGCGCAAATCAATAGGTCAGATAAACCAAGAGTGAAAATTCCTTTCAGAGAAGGTACAGATTCCTTTCTGCAGATTCAGAACCGAATGAGCAACTGAGGAGTTGAACCAAATAAGTCCAATACAACATGCAACAAAGATCTGAACTGCAAATAAAAGGTGGGGGAAAGATGGCAGCTTTCTTTTGCTTTGTGCCACGGGAGAGGATTCGGAAAGTTGGGTGTTTCTAATATTGTTTCAATTTATTTTTCCTTTCAAGAAAAACAAAAACAAAACCATCAAATATCTCAGCTCTGCCCCTTCGTTTGCTCCAGAAGGAGATTCTGTGGGTATATCTTGTGAGAGAAGGGAGCATATTTCACTCGAAACAGCAAGAGCAAGTTGAGATAAGTTCCTTTAGTCACAACAGCGGATTCACGGATTGTACTATAAACACCACCACCTCTTGCTCCATGCTCCACATTCAGCTACTGTTAAGTTCATGAGCACAAATCTATCTTTTTATGTCGCAGAGCACTCAAGGTTAAACAAGCTCTGACTTCACATGTAGAAGTCAAGAGACAGAGGGAAGAAAAAGCAGGAGAGAAGAGGGAATGAAGGACCCTGGGAAGAACACCAGCAGTCAACACAGGATTGTTACTTTCTTGCATATCTATAAAGGAAAGCATCTCTAGTCAATTGAATCATGTAAAAGCATTATCAGACACTAAGGAGACTAACATAAATCACCATATTTAATATCTATGGTTAAAAAAACAACATAAACAAACAATCTTCAATTAATGCCACATAAGAGATTATTTTTTTTAACAACCAGGGCTGAGGCCTAGAGTATCCACTTGAGAAGCATCCTGCAATATTACAGATTGGATGGTGGGCTTTGCTAGATAAACAAAAGCTTTCTCATAGATGCAGTACTAATTTTCAGAATGTTGCTAGGGCAACAGCAGGCTATAATGAGAATTCTGAATAATGAGCAGGTGGCAATATATGAAGATCTTAGGCTCCCGACTGAATTATTCATATGTACTCCTGAATACTGAGATTTATAAAAGCAATAGCCTTATTTCATCACCACAACTGCAAATACTATATACCATGTCTAGTGTATTTATTGGAGTCCTAAACACGCTTCTCGTTATGAAATGCAAGGCAAGATCACTAGGCTGAACAAAAAAGACCCATGGTTGTAGCATAAAAAGACACGAGCAGTTCTTTTGCACAAAATCCTGAAATACACAACAGAAAACTGTTTTTAGTTTTGGCTTAAACAATCTGAATCTAGTTTTCTGTCAAAGACCATCCTTGTACTGATGAATGAGGAATTCCAGAGGGACAGGAACAAACAAAACAGTAATGACCTATGGAACAGACGGAGAAGAACTGGACATATTCTATCTATCATGCACTTGCGTAGCACTATGCATATGGAAAACTTCCTGCTCTGGCATGGGAATCCTTATGCACTGTCTCCAGATACTCTGTTATCACACTTGAAAAGCAACGGCAGCAAGATTTGGCAGGATTTTGTCAATTTAAAACCTTTATTCAACTCCAGCAGCTCAGTGCCCTACTAGAACTTCAGAACTAATTTAAACTCCTTCACTTAGTTTTTCAGCAAAGCCTCTGATTAACTGGCCAGCAATAATCTGAGTATCTGGACAAGGTCAGCTGTGACTATTAATTTGCTCAGTATGACAGAAGGTAAGCTATTTTACTTATTTTAGAACTGAGCTGATACTTCCTGCAAGTTCAGTGAGTTCAGAAGCTGTAATGCAATATGCAAACACAAAAAAAAACCCCATCCTTTTTGTCAAATATCTCAGATCTCCATTTTAAACACCAATGAAATAGTAAGGAGCACTTTAATCTATGTTCTCAATATCTGTGGAGATTAACAGTTTATGCACTGAGATGTAAATTCATGCAGTACATGATGACTGTACATAAATGTTTGTAAGTACAAAACTGCTTCACAAAGCTGATGTGATGAAAAAGTGTTCCAGAAGAACAGTATAGGTACATAATAAAATTATTCAGAATCATTTAGATGAACTGAGAATTCCATTATCCATGAAGTGTATCTATTTACATAAAGTACAACTGTTTTAGTTTAGCAGATTTTCAATTAATACCCACTAATTTCAGGTCAAGCTCCAGAACACACCGCACACTGAACTGTCACATTATCACATGCAACAGCCATCCAGGCCTGAATACTCCATAGAGCTAGGAATGGTTTTCAAACTGGAGTTTATTCAGTGAAATCTCACCAGAAAAAGCTGATATCAAAGCTGGTATCTGGCCAAATCTTATCAGCCATGCTTCTGAGCCAGCAAACCTTCTTGAACTCTGTTACAGCCAAACCATTTTCCTGCAGAAACCACAACTGAAGATCATTCTGTAGAGTCAGTTCAACTTGCAGAGGATTACACTATCCAACTCTTATAGTTAGTCCTTCTGAATTGTTTATAACTGAGTTACTGTGCTCTGCAGCAGCTTTTCTAAATGGGTTTAAGATCCAGTGTTAAGCAGTGCCCTGCATTGCAGTTTCATTCTGTAAATTCCTTTGTTCGACTTTCTCATCAGAGGGAGGGCAGAAGACAATTGCCTTACTGATACGACAGCCTGACTCAACAGCTGTTTAGGCATGATTCTGTATTGCTAAACTGAAAAGCCTGGTCACACAGGAAAGCAGAGAAAAATCAGCATCCCGCTGCTTCTTAATGAACACTTTTGAAAGCATATCATTAGAAGAGCAGCCTAATTGCTCAGACCCAAGCACAGGGGAGATGGAAAGCTAATTCCTCCTTTCCCCTGACTGCAAAAAAAAGGAAATCACACACACAGAGCATCAATTTCTGCCATCCTGATACCCAGAGCTTTCAAAGATATTTCACTTTCTTAAGGAGCAGAGAGTTCTGTCAAGGAGGCAATGCAAATTTTAGCACCATGTGCCAAACATAACCTCCTCTCTCATATCACTATCACTGAAGCAAATGGCCACACACCAAGGAAACCTACTGGGATCAAACACCGCATAAGCATCTCCCTCTTTAGAAGGGATGCAAAATCTACGAGTAAACATAATGAAGGTTTCAAGCGTGACAATTTTCTTTTGCAGAGTGTGAACACAGGACAAAGACTGCCACCCATAAATCTGTATTCTGAAGGACCTTGAACTCCTACCATTAATGTCTAATTAAGAAATGAACACAGCACTCTAGAACTTGAAGTTATCTGAAAATTTTCTGGACAACTAGTTTGGAGAAGTAAAATTGCATGAAGGAAACAACAAAAAAAAAGGGCCTGTATTCCCACAGGCAATGGGAACACACCAGAAAGCTCTCAGACATTCTCAGTGATACCAAATGGGGGGTAAGGAAAAAGCTTAAAAGAGACAGCAACATTACAACTGAATCCTTAAGAGTCACATTTGTATTTTCAGAATATTCAAGAAAAGCAGTATTGCCAATTAACAGAATAGCTAACAGTGAGCATTAGAAGCCTGTGTTTCTCTGACCAAATGGCTTTACCTTTACAGACAGTGCAGGTCAGAAACTTTGATACAGCCTACAGTCCAGGGCTTGAGGATAATCACACTGTTCCTGATGCATCATTTCCTTAAATAGATACACCAGTTAAAATAATATACATGAAAAATTGCAATTTTATGTTTTCTACTTTAGAGTTACTTAAGGATTCTTCATTAGAATACTTATGGAACTTACCTGCATCACAGATTCCCTAAAGCAAAGGGGCTGGAAGGAAAGAGATCCCTTTAAAAGAAAATGCTACAAGTTCAGCTGCATGAAAAGGAAAAAATACACAAATAATAATTTAACAAAACAGACTGAGCAACAAAAAGTAACATGAGTCAGAACTTGCCAACAAAAATTTTGTGTTCCATATAAATAGAAGAACAGGAGAAAAACTCTATGGACACATCTGAAATTGAAGTTGAAGAGTACATTCAAAGCAAAAACAAGATTCACAATGTAAGTGCTGAAAACAGCATAACCAATAACTACAGAAAATTAGAACTGTCTCGTGAGATTAATTTGACCTCAAAGCAGAGAAATTTTTTTTTGCATAGTACAAAAGATATGACAGTATCATTTGATGTTAGTAAAACAAGCACAGAACTGAACGTAAGGAAAAAATAACTGTATGTCTGGGTTTTCAGCATATTTTAAAGGAAAGCATGAATCAAAGGCAACAAAGTCAACAGAAAATGAGTTGACAGAAGAACGTGTGCAACACAGAGATTACACCAAGCTACTCTATTTAATAAAGAAATATTTCTTAGGAAAAAAAAAAGGAGTAGGCATTCTCTAATTGAATTACATGTGGTATCACACAGGAAATAAAGCAGAAACAAAGAAATACAGAAATAACTGTAGGTAATTAGAAGGCTTACTAAAAAAAGGTATTATAAAAAGCAGTAGATTAATGGAGGGGGCAAATGGATGAAAGGTTTAAAACTACGAGCCTGAGACCAGCTTTGCTTCATTTCAGTCCTGTAACTAACACCCATGGATCATAAACATGGGAAGTGCCACCCAGAGAGGAAAAAGATTATCTTGAGGATGCTGATAATGGAAAACTGACTTAACGCATTCTTTAATATGAGAGAAATTCCCTACAGAAGCACAAGAGTCATTTCAGTGAAGCCCTAGTGAAACTTTAGATAGAAAAATGGCATCTGCACTGGTAAAAACTTACATGAAAAGCACCACTGCATTCTAAAAATAAGGTAGCTGAAGAAGAGACTGAAAAAGAGCATTTAGTCAAAACACAGACTGAAGAGCAATTAGTCTCTATTAAATGGCACATGTGGCTGCAGGAGACAACAGGTGGGCAGAAGAGCTACTTTAGAGGAAAATGTCAAAACCATGTGCTATGAACTCACCACAGCCAGCCATGCTGGAGGCCAGAAGACATTAAAGAAACAAAGTAAATAAATACTATCTGTCAGGAAAGGAGACAGTCAGCAATCCAATTAATGTTTATATTTGAGACAGATAAGAATCGATTCTTTCCTGCACCCAGAGCCTCTCAGTTTTCAGACACATTCATGCAATGCAGAGTGCATTATGTTTCATACCTGTCCACACACATTCCATTATTTGGCTGACAATTAGTACTGTTTAAAATACAAGTACCTGGATAGACTATTCCCTGGGAACTGAGTATCTGCCCAGCTTTATTTTTAATTAGCCTAGTAAAAACTCTTAGTGTCAGCCAGAAATTTTCCTTCTGATTAGAAGACACTGGAGAAAGTCCACTTAAAAAAAAAATAAATCCTAGTTATATGCTGAATGCATCCTTTGATTTTTGTTATATTTCTAAACATTTCAAAGAACAGTTTAAGATCAATGTTATGTCCTCCAGCACGGTCTGTGGAAGTCTATCATTGATCATCAAACACCCAAGGGAACGCAGCCTCCTTACAGTAGCCATGCCTACACTCAACCTGTTTTCACACAGCCTCAACTCAAAATCAGTTTCAACATTTTAAAATCTCAGCAATTATAACCACATACTTGCAGCACTTGCAGGCATGAGTGAAAAATGGATACAGAAAACTACTGATACTGCAAACATAAATATGCTGAGGTTAATAAGTTATAAGCAGTACTGAAGTCAAATCTCTGTTGACTTCAAGCTGAAGGAAATTCTTCTTGCTGTATCAAGAGGAAGTGCCATTGCACTTGCTCAGATACAGGCATGTGGTGTGGTCAAATCCAGCACACCTACAGGACACCACCACAGTGGAGGAGCAGAACAGGGACACAAGATATTTAGGGCAGCTCTAGACAACTAAGAACCCCATCAGATCACTGCGGTCTCAGCTAAGCAACACATTCTGGAATTGTCATCAATAATCTAAAACACTCCTCTGAATCACAGGCATGCTGTCAGACACACAGTCTGATCAGAGTTGAAAAATCTTTTCAAGGTTCCCCACACCCAATTATTCCAATGTTAGAAATGGGCTGAGCTGTTTTTTGCTTAAAATGAGCCTATATTGCACTCCGTGTTGAAAGGCAGGACAAGAGAGACACTTGGAGACAAGAGAGAATACCTGGACATTTACATTTCCTGATCTTCATGGAACATATTAAGTTTAAGCTTTCAAACTGTTATGACCAAAGAAGATAGGAACACAAATCCAATCTAACACTGTCCGACAATTCAACAAGAAAGGCCAGAAAATAAAAGCTGATTGTATTCTGAGCTAGGACAGCCCTCACTGCTGTTGTGATATGCAAGTCTTACTCAAGACTACTGCTCTTTGTGCTCTGCAAATTAAACTTTACAGTGTCAGTAAAGTACAAGATTAGATAGAAACCGCTAGGATGTCACGACAGCTAAATAAACAACCTACCACTGGAATATCATGCATTGCAATAGTAGGATTATCCTAGTAACAACATTTATTCTTCTTTATTCTCTTACTGCTCCAAGAGTTAAGCCTAAAAGTAGCTTTCTGAGCTCAGAAACTTCAGCCAATACATGATCTTAATTCAAGATGCCAGATGAAAGCTTTGCTCTATTTAAATCATTACTAGCTAGGCTTGTTCTGGACTCAGATGCTTCTCCCTGTAACAAGAAGATCCTATAGCCACAGATACATTGCTTTTGTAGCCATTACTTGAAAAGGGTAGAAAAAAGGACCGGAGTAGTCTTACTATACAAAGCATTAGGATCAAAGAAAACAAGGATTTTTTTTATGAAGGAGTGTAAGTGGTGAAAGATTAATATCTGTTTCCTATCCACTAGTCTAGCCAGAAGGCATTAACATTCCTATGGCTGCCTCCATCGAGTCACCAAGTAGCTGTGCACGGCCTGCTGCACCTCCCAGCCCGTACCACAGGGGTGATGCTGCAGAGCAGTACCCGGACTGGCTTCTGGTGCAGCTTCACACCTTGAAAGAGGAACTTTATTTCCATGAAAATAATGTAACGTGCCACGAAACACGGGCCTAGAATCCTTTTCAGGCAGTATTTGCAATGAAAATACACTAAACATTACTTTGAGGTGCTTGAGGAAAAAAAAAAAACACAACACACCACCAGAGTTAGGAGACTAATAATTTGCTGTCTTCGTTACAAATAAAAATAAAATAAAAAAAATCAATGCTTTATTACTGCTAATTCTAAAAACAGAATTACTATCAGTAGATACTATCAATATCTAATTATCCATTTTACAACAGTTTCTCCCATTGAAGTGTATGCAAATAGTCATTAACTCAAGAAAATTAGTCAGCTTCCTTAAGTCAGAAGGAAAGTCCTTAGGCAAAAAGTTCTTGTTGACTTCCAAGGTTAAAAAAGATAAGGATGCATCAACTCAAGAACCCAAGCCAAGTTTTATTTTGAGGCAAGGTACTATCACTCTAGGTAGCTGTGTTAGGCAATCGAGCCAGTTCAAAATCAGAAACTGGCAAGGGTTTGGTTCTTGCTTTAAAGTTCTGAAAAAGATTCCACAGATTATGAAAGAAAATGAGAACAAGATATTCCAGGCATCATGTCTTATTCTTTGAAGACCTACAAAGTACACTAAATCCAAAATATACCTCTCTTCATGGTGCTTTCAAGGAAACAAGCCTTTACTGTACCTTTCATTGAAATACTCCATAGAACTCCTTGAGAATACAGACAAGAAATTCCCACAAATTGATGCACTAATTTTCTGATTTTCTCTACTGAATCACTTGGGTGCAAAAAAAAAAAATGAACACTTGATCAAAGTCTGAAATACATAAAGCTCAATAATCTTCCAGTGACCTTAAGAACTCCTACTGTATCGCTGCAACAACACACCAAATAATTCTGAACTCACTTAAAATATGAAAACAAATGAAAATAATCTTGCAGATCCAGCATGGTGGTCAGTGACTCCCGGCTACTCACCATCAGCAGCACACCCAGAGCTCTGGCATCAAAAAGGACTCTGAGAACACTCCTCAATGTGTTATTGGCAAAAGCACTTGAGTTAGTTCAAAATTCCCTCACCAGCTGCACACCAAACAGCCCAGATTCAGATTTCTAGATTCAGCTGCACCAGGGAAAGAAGTCACTGATCTCACTTCCAAGTCACCATTTCCTCCATCTGCCAGCTAAACTGTTCCTGAGAGCTTCCCTAGATGTGTTTAAATTAGAATTAAAAAAGAGCCCTACATCCTACATAGTCTAAAGTGAAATGTTCAAAAACTACTCATTATAACAGCTCAATTAACAGATCAGAGGGGGTGATAAGAGGCTGTCCACAAAAAGCTAATATGACAGATTCCTGCATGCAGACAGGTAGCTGCAAGGAGCACATCTGTGTATATCTTGTTCTACTGTAACATGAAGCAAAATGGCTTAGTTGGAACTTCATATGAATAGAAAATCGTTACACTTCTCTTAGAAGAAAGTGTACTTTTCCAAAGCAAGTGTGGCAATTTAAGTTAGCTATAGTACCATACTTTTCTCTTAGTCTGAAATTCAACACTGGATCTTTGCTTAGAATACGCTTTATCAAACCCAGCAATAACAGTTTCTGTATTTGTACCTTTTAGAGATTATTTTTTACCCTGGTCATATGAGCTAATCAAACCTATACTTTTGCAATGAAGGAACAATTATGCTATGCTATTCAGCCATATCTTTAATGACAGGAGTTTGCCACAATAAGTTTCAGCCATCAGACCATTCTGTACACCACTGGACAAAGACCTTCCATAAATGGCAGTAGGAACTTGGTAGCAAACAAAACTGGTGAGGGAGCTGAGAAGAGAGCTGAGAATGTTAAAGGACAGAACTCCACTTTATACAGAAAATGCTCTGAGTTACAGATTAAACAATAAGAATTCATGTTAGGAAAGGGCTAAAAGAACAGAAAAACTTAGCATATAAACAAGGACATAAAAACTATGCAACATATACATATTTAATCAGAAAGCAGTGGCTGCAGAGAGAAAATGTCCTATTGCCTTCCAAGGGGAATCAAAGATGAAGAACAGAAAAGAAACCCTCTATTAAGCATCTCTTAGCCACGCTCTTCAAATCTACAGCTTGCTTCACCAGCCTGGATACAAGCAGAAAATATAATATGCTTGGAAACACAAATGTTCCGTATTGGAAAATAGTTCATATCACAATGTGACACAGTGACAGAATTCTCATAATGCCTGCATTAAACTGGAGGCTAACTTCTGCACAGCTCTAGCAGTGCTGGCTTTTCTGTAATTAAGGTTGCTGAGCTTCTGTAAATCTGGTTACAGATATTATTTCCTCTGCAGGACTCCTTCAAAAGTCTTGAAATCAAATTAGGCTTACAGGTAGGCTGACAGCACAATCTTCCCAGCCACATTTAATCAGAACCTATTGCTGATTTATGATCTCCTAGAAATAGCTTTTCAATACCACTTTCAGAAAACCTCTTACCATAACACTGTTACACAGTGCATCAGTCTACCACCTCAAAGCAAAACCAACAGAGAAACTCAAAGAAAAAGCATACTTGAAGGGCTTGCATAAGTGCTACCAATCATCCTGAATAAAGCACCAAATTAAGGCATTCTCATAGAATCTTCTTTCCTTAAAAGTGTGAATGGCCTTATTGTGCATATCCTACAGAGCCAAACAACTCATCTTTCCATTATTAAAAGGCTCGATTTGAAATGCACTTTTTAACAAAAGCCCCTGGGTCATTTCTATCTAAGCATCCCTACACGGAATGTAGGTGGGAAAACTGCCACTAAAAGATTTACCGGGCTCCCAAACCCAAACATCTCTGCAGTGCTCCCAGTCTAACAGCACCGGCTTTACAGAATGCTCCACCGCCTCCGTGAAAGCTCCTTAGATGTTACACCCAATAACAACATTTTGCATTTACTAGCTATTGCTTAACTCTGAAATATAAGAGGAACTAGAATAAACTGGAAAAGTTCACAGTCAGCTACTTTATAGTGATTATAGTGGCTAACACAAATCAGAATATCCAAAGTTACTGTGCTGTAACTTTACTGCTTGTAAAAAAACAGCAGTTATCTAGCTCACCAAACTGAACGCTGCTATCAACATACGCAAGTTTTTAGAAAACTCATCTATACTGTGTTGCAAAGTTCCTTTTGCTCCATGATCATTACCTGAAAACTCATTTGGAATACAAGTTGAACAGACCTCAGAGACCAAAAAAAAACCCAATTGTATCGACTGCTTTTAAAAGCCTAGAATAGAGTGCCTCGAAATTTAAAAAGTATCCTATTTAAGGACATGGCACTGCAAACTAACTCAGAAGTAAATGACTTGAAGTAGTGATGCAAGGACACGTGAACTGAAGTTAACCCACTGGACAAAGCTGGCAGCCCCTTTCAAGAATGATCCTTTTGCATCCCGAGCTACATCTAAAGCATTTCACCTGCTGCATCTAGCTGGTTGGAAGCAGTTACACAGACAGGCTTTAAGTAAGTATTACAAAATAAGAAAGAATGATGTGAGGTAACTATAATGAAACATAAGCAGCAATGAATGCCAAACTTCTACAACAAAACAGAACAGAGAAAAAAGTATAAGATGCAATTCTGTGTCACGTATAAATATGAATCTGTTTAAGAAGAGAAATAGGAAGGTAACAATATCCACCTCCTCAACGCTGTGTGCGTACAGCCCTTGCAATTACAGTATTTAGTCGTACCCACGTTTGCTCCTGAGAAAAGCAGCAGTTGATCTCAACAGCAATTACAGTTTCGTAAAACAAATAGTAGAATTGACTTATACAGTTAGTTCTGACCTCCCATGATTTAAGACACAACAAGTCCTAATGTTATCTCTTCCACTGCTTTTTTTTTTTTTTTAATTATAGAGAACAAACTCTGACTTACAGATTTTCTACAAAGTGCTCCAACCCTGAAGACCACAGTATTTATCAAAAGAAATTTAAAAAAAAAAAAAAAAAAAAGGCTTAATATCATGCTTGGTGATAACACTTGTAACTAAAGGAAGACTATCCAATAAGTATGTTATCACTGCTGTTTCTTCCTCCTCAGAGGCAAACCGGTCAAATAACACCTTTTAAAAAAAAAATAAATAAATAAAAATTACTGTAAGAGCAAAATTTTATTTTTGTTGCTTTCACTTAAACATTTCTAACCTAACATTCCCAACACGACTGCCAACGTTGTATCTTCTGCTAAGCATTCAACCAAAAAGCAAGTCCCAAATGCAGTACATTTCTCCCTGAAGAAGACGTAAGGAAATAATCTGGGTGAAAATTTCAAGTTAATGCCTCAGTCAGAAAGCAACATCATCACAAAAGAAAACATTGAAAAACGTCATCTAAAACATCGTGTAGAAGTAAAAGCAACAACAAAAGCCACAGAATATCCCTTAGTTACCTCAAGGGCAGAAGAAAATCTCGCTATCGTTTCAGGTTATTGACAAGAAGGCATCTCTGGGAAAAACCAACAGAACAGACAGACAGAAAGCCCAAGAGTCAGCGCACACTTGTGGATTCTGCCGCCAAACAATGCACCTGAATGAAGGTATCTGTAACTCCTGGATTCCCCCCCCCCCTTCCCGCACGGCTTTCTACGGCGCTCAGAGAAGCACGAGGGCAGCAGGCAGACCCAGCAGGCGCAGCTCACACCGTAGGTTCAGCGAGGACAGCATTTGGGCAAACCTTTCAGTGCAAATAACCCCAAATCACCTCAGTCTGGAAGAAGCAGCCGCACTGCACTTCTCTGCCCATCTCATTTCTAGACAACGAAAAACCATTCTTCAGCGCCGAAACCTGATTTTAAAACGTCATCCAGAGAACCTGCAGCAATCAGGCTGTGACAGTTTTCACCTCACTCACACGGTTAGACACGTTTCCACGCACATTAACCGTCCTGCAGCAAAACCGCAACGGGACGGCCCCCCGCTGGGACCGCAGCCCGAGCACATCCCCACCCACAGCCGCACGGAGCCGAGCCGCTCGCAGCCCTCCGGGCTCAGCCCGGCACACGCAGCCCGCCGAAGGGCCGTGGCCGGCTTTCCCGGCGAAGCCCTCAGGCAGGTAACGGCGGCCGGCCCGAAGCCGCTGCCCAGCCGCCCCGCGGATCGCTCGGCCCCGGGGCCGCCGTGCCCCGCTCGGTGCCGGCCCTGCCTATATTAGGTTAGAGAAGTGGGGCCGTGCCGCCCCGCGGTCCCCCGGCCGCGCCGCGCAGGTGCCGCCAACCACCCCAACGGCCGCGCCGCCCGCCCCTCCCCCCTCCAACGGCCTCCCTCCCGCAGCGGCTGCCCCCTGCTCTCCGCACTGCGGGCGCGGCCGACCGCCCCCCCCCCCCCACTCTCTCCCCTCCTCCTGCTTTCTCGGCCTCCTCCTTTCCCGCTCTCCTCAGCTCCGCCGCCCGACCGGGAGCCGCCTCAGGCTCCTTACCGCGGCGGCGGCGGCGCGGCCGGCGGACTCTGTCCGGCGCGGCGGCGGCGGGCTCACGCACGAGGGGCGCTTAACCCCATCGCCAGCCCCGATAGCCGCCTGGGTTCCTCCTGCTGCCGCGGCGGGGAGAGAGGCCCGCCCCTCCGCCGCTCTGCTGCCAATAGGGGCATGGAACGTTCCTGAGTTACGGCCGAGCCGTCCAATCAGCGGCGCGCCGCCCGCCCTCAAAGCTGCCGGCGAGTGGCGCCCCTCAACGCCTAGGCGGGCACAGGCCCATCCAGAAGATAACGACCAATCGGAGGTGCCACTGCGCTGACAGACGGCCGCGATCACCAATAAGAACCCCATTCGGCAGGCAGACCGGTACGGCAGCGCCCACCCCCTGTGGGCAGCCAGCGACCATTAGCACAGCGCGGCGGTGCGCAAACAGACTGCGGCCGCGGCTAACGGCAGTTAGGGAGCATGGCTGTTCACTCAGGGTTAGCGGTGAACTGTGCCTAGATCGCAGCCACGGACAACTCGGCCGGAGCGAGCTAGGAACTGTTATCCCAGCTCGGCCTCTCAGCCTGGCCCCAGCCAGCGACCCGACCACAGCACAACGCCACAGCGCTCCCCACCCCGGAAGCGCGTCGGGAAGCCCACGGCTTCCTGCCTGCGCGTGCGCGCTGCCGGTTTTACGTCACTTCCGCCGGCGGCGTTTGAGTACTGAGCGCGCCAAGGTATAAGGCGCTGAGTTGGGCCTCTGCAAGGTGAGGGTTGGGCGTCTGCGGGCTTCTCTGCCTCAGTCCGTATTTACAGCAGAAAGACTCGCTCTGCTCCCCCTCAGCGCTGGGGTGTTGCCGCATGTGTGTAAGTTCAGGACAATCCACAAAAACCTTCGCCCCTGAGCAGAGGCGGAGGTGTCTGTTTTCCCTGATAGCCTGTGGTAAAATCGTGATGTGATGTGTGGCGCTGCGATCGCTGTCCTTTGTTCTAACGGATCGTTCTTCTAAATTTCTTTGTTTCAATATCTTAAGTCGCTTTAAGATTTTCTTATTGGTAGAAGAATGGATTCTGTGATTTTCTTAAAGCTTTGTGTTTCCTATTAAGCCTCATGGAAAATACAGTCATAGGGCAGTGAGGAACATCAAAAGGAATATGATTCTGTGGTTCTGTGAAACATAAGCTAAATGTGTGGTGGAAACACCCATTTGTTTCGGGGGTCTGCTGTGAGATGCATGGAAATGGTTTTTTAATGAGCAGCCTTTGAAATAAATGGTTTGTGTAATGACCACTGCTTGTGATAGCAAGCAGCTGTCTTGGAACTCAGATCTCCCACTGGGCCCTGAAGTTCTCATCAGTCATCTGACTTTCCAGTACTTGAGTTTATGTGTCTTAAACAGCTTGTGTCTTGTGTCACTGGAAGGAAGAATGTCTGTAGTAAAACAAGCAGCAATGACAGAATGCCAGAGTTGTTTTTGTTTGTTTTTTGTTATGTTTGATTTTCCTTTTATTAATATTTATGCTCCTCCTACTCCTCAGTACTTGCTTTTCCAAGAGATTTATGAATTCAGTGAATGCAGTAGATGCTAGAACAGATTTTGAAATACTGCTTATTTCACATCTCGTGTATGAGCAGAACTTGTATTCTAAGAACAAGAGAAGAAGGTTGCAGTGCTATCATCTTCCTGTTTTGGTGTTGTGGTTTTGGTTTTTTTTTTTTTTTTCTTTGCAGTCCAGTTTCCTTAAAAGTTTGAGAGATTTTTCATCTCAGATTCTTTCCTGGAAATCATAAGTACTGTATGAATATAGTAATAAAATTTACTCTGTTGTTAACTTTCAAAAAGTGGAAACTGAACTGCATCAGCCAGTTTGTATGTACATTCTTGGATGCTTTCCCCCTTTGAAAATCTTTTAGTAGACCTGAAAGATAAGATTTACTTTACAAAAAGTAAAGGTACCTGTACAAAAGGTTCTTCCTTAGACATAAGGAAGAATTTTTTTCTCTCAGAGAGTGGTGAGGCACTGGAATGGCCTGCCTAGAGAGGTGGTGGAGTTGCCGTCCCTGGCATCTGGAGGCATCTGGATGACGTGCTGCGTGATGTGGTTTAGTGCTAGTGGTGGCAATGGTGATGAGGAGACGGTTGGACTGGGTGATCTTGTAGGTCGTTTCCAACCTTGTGATTCTATGATTCTATGAAAAGACATGTTGACACCCTGTGCACAGACGTGTTTACCCTGTTGTTTGTAAGTTCTATGCTTCATCATTTTTACTCGCTTTTTTCCCCAGAAATGAATAATGTAATACCACAGATCTTCACTATCCCTACTTTTAAGAAGTGCAGTCACTTTCCACTCTCTACTCCTGAGATTCTACAGCAATTTCAGGCGAACAGATGCTATTATTTTAGAACCCTGTTATTTCATCCTTGTGGCCCTTTAGAAAGCTTGAGAGAATACCATTTGCATTTTCATTTATTTTGTTTTTGTGGCTTTGTTTTGTTAGTCATGAGAATTCTGTCACTGCTGTTTACTCAATGAAGCCTTGAATGAAAAACTGCATCTGTGCATAAGAGCTTTTAGGTCTCTTTTATATAAGAAAACCAAAGTTCCTGTGCTTGTGATCTAGAGATGTGGGAGGGTTGTCATGATGTATTTTACAGCATACTTGGGACTCAGGAATAAACGGGGGAAAAAAAAATAGAGAAAACATGTGCACTAATCCTTTATCTGTTCTTAGAGCATCTGAAGCTTTAATGGGTAGAACAACAGGCATAAACTGGCCTCCTGGGGATATCAACCAGTGTTTCTGATACACTGTCACTTTAACATAAACTTGTGTTTATTTGATGAAATTACAAAATGCCGTGCATATTTAATCTATCTAAAATGAGCTCTAAATGACCATCTCTACCAAAGTAATTATATATAAGGCATTGATTTTTAGCTTAATAATTAATTACAAAGAAATCTATAGAAGACATGCACCCATGACTCCAGTATGGATTCTTGTTTTCATGCATCGATGGTAATATGTTTAGTGGTTTATATGTTGTGCAAAGGATAACAGTTCAACAGAAACTGGGTCTCTGTTTACAGACACTTTTGTCAACAGTACTTCAGTAGTGCCAAATTCTTCTGCTGCAGAAGAGCAAATTCCTGTTAAAGTCCTGTTAACTTCTTTTTGTAGCTCTCTAGTCCAATGTTCCTTTCATCTTCCTTTGGCTCGCCCTGACTTCAAGGTGATGCATGCTATCATCCATGCACTGCACAGAGCAAGTTTGGCTGTCTTGGAAAAACTCACCTTGCCCAATGGAAGAAGTTCTTAGTTTTAGCAATCTGATGGCCCTCAGAAAGCCCTTGGAAGGTGGAGCAATAATTTTCTCTCATACAATAGTGTGGTGGCACCTAGATTTTCTTTGCTGAAGAGAATGTAACTTTGTCTGGAAGAGTGTGCTTCAAGTTTTGTATCTCGAAATTCATATGTGGAATTTATGAATGAGTGCTGTTCTCTTTCTTATAACTTCATCAAAATCTGTTTGTTTTACTTAACAGTACTCCAGGATATTAGAAGCAGGCTCTTGCAAGCTCTGTCTTGCATGATCTTGCTTTACTGCACTGATTGCTTTAACCACTTCCATTGCCCTTAGGTCCATCTGTGTAACTAGTCAGTGCAAAAACCAGGTTATTTAGTCCTGCAGATCTTTGAAGTGAATGGCAATAGCTCAGTGAGTTTCATCTGGAAGTTTTATGATTCATCCTATCAAATCATATCTGACTTCTGAGTTGCTTCAGAAATGCCTAAGTTTCAACAAATCTGAGCACAACTTGTTCTTACAAAAATTTGATAGCAAGCCTTGTAGTACAAAACCTACTGTTGAGGTTTTGTAAAAACCTACGGTACTTTCATGACTAGAGGTGCATTTTGGCTGATACTCTTTGTTTCTGTGCTCATTAAGGTCTTGCTCCTTTTACAGGCTGTGAATCCAAAACTAGACAATTAGGCAGTGCAGGGTCAAAGACCTTTTCTTTATGCTCTGATGTAGGGTTTGTTCCTTTGCACGTGTTTAGTTGGTGTGCTACTGCTGAACAGTCTGATGTCTTAAATCTATTAAGTTCTCAGAGAACAAGAGCTAGTATTTCTTCTCTGGCCCTGTTCCCGTGGACAAATTGAGCACAGTGCAGTATGAGAATTTTGATTGATGTATTCTGTGCTTTATGAATGTTTCTTTCTGAAAGGAAGGTTCTGGTTTGGTTTTGTTTCTGCTTCTGCTTTGTTGTTTGTTTTTCACCTGAAACATACTGGGCATATTTTGCCATTACTTCCTGATCTTAGAATTACAAGTTTTAGTGGATATTTGGTTTCCTTATTAAAAGTAAAATGTCCTCTTTGTAACTTCCCTGAAAAAGTAAATACTTACCTTTTAATGTCTGTAAGTAAGCTTTATTTGAATGATCAATAACTATCATCATTGAATAGGAAGAATATTGAATTCTTCATAGTGTTGAAGAAGCGATGTGCACCAGCCTCTTCCAATTGCAGTAGTTAGAACATTTTATTGACATAATGTTGCAGGCTCTTTATCATCTGCTTTATGTTGTATGTTCTAGAGAATTCTCAAGATGCAATTGGCCAACCTCTTTTCAGAGGTCTGTGGGGTAGGACAAGGGGCAATGGCTACAAACTGGAGCAAAGGAAGTTCCACACCAATATGTAAAAGAACTTCTTCCCAGCGGGGGTGTCAGAGCAGTGGCACAGGCTGCCCAAGGAAGTTGTGGAGTCTCCATTTCTGGAGATATTCAAGGCCAGTCTGGATGCCTGACTGTGCAACCAGCTGTAGGGAGCCTGCTTTGGCAGGGAGGTTGGACTTGGTGATCTCTGGACATCCCTTCCAACCTCTGCAATTCTGTGGTTCCTGAGACTGGCCCTCAAGCTGACTTTGTAGCCCAGAGGGGGAAAAACCTCCAAGTTCTTAAAAGTTACTAGGATACTCCTCAGTGGGTGACGTAGGAGTTTGCTTATGTGTGTGCTAATTTAAGTAGATTTCTTGTGTCCAGCTAAAACATGTTTCTTGGACAGGTCCTCGTCAGGTAACTTTTAGCCAGATAAGCCAAAAGATGAAAATTAATCAACTTCAGGGAAAAACAAACAAACAAAAAACTAATGTGTTCTCAAAGGCGTTATTATAAAATAAAGTGCACTGATGAAGCACAGTGAAACACTGAGATCTTGCCAACTTTCTCTTACAATATTGGTGACATTTTTGATGTTGAAAACAGCATTCTTCCCCTGCCCCTTTTCTGAATGGCTCCTCTTTGGAAATGGTTTCATGGGGGAAAACTCCTTCCTTATACCCACACATTGCCATGATTTTATTAGCTATAAAGAGAGAGATGATTTATTGCTTGTTTTTAATTCTAAATTAAGGCAGGCAGTTCTATGGCAACTTGATTTAGCACTTTATCTATATGGCAATACAAGTGAAGCTGTGCTACTTTGGAAACAGGAAGGATGTTTTGTAGTAGGTGAATGCAACAATGTTTAAAATGTTTTGGATGTTTTGCTTGTTTTCTTTTGGGTATGGATTATGAGGGGAGATTGATCTTATCCGAGGTTCACTGAATTACAACAACTCTGTGACTTTGCCTTTCTAACATAAGCATTGTGAGGATCTTAATGACTTATATCTTGGAAGTTACTAATTAATATGGTGGTGATTCTGGTGTTCTTCCTTTGTGATGTGTTTTTTTATGAATTAAATTGTCATTTGTGGCAGCCATTAAAAGCCTAGACTGTTAGGTGTTAGAAAAAGGCAACTGGCTGGTCTGAGTATTTTCATTACTTCCTACTGCTATCAGTATAAGAGCAGCTTATGTGTAAATGTCAAGTATTTCAAGCTGTTATTATTCCATGAGGTTCTATTCTATAATGTATTGCAGACCTATCTTTTAAGACAGACATCTTTTTTTGGTTTTGTTTCCAGTAGGTTCAAAATGGCTAATGTGCTCCAGGACACACGTACACCCGAAGCTTCTTATTCTGAAAGTGTTGATGCTGAGCTGTCCTTTCTGCCTGAAAGACTGAGAAAGAAACTGCTTCCTTTTCAGGAGAAAGGCATCATATTTGCACTTCAGAGGAGTGGCAGGTATATTCCTTATATCATATGCTTGAATGAATTATTCTAGGTAAAAATTGATGAATGGCTAGAAAGGTTATGTGAATACAGCAATACTTAGGTTAGCTATATTACATATTTTTTGTAACGTAATATAACATGATTTAAAATGAGGTTGTTTTGTTTTTCTCCTATTGCAGGAGAGGAAATATTTAGTAGTGCAAAATCAACCTGTAGTATCCAACATCTCCACATATAAGAGGAGGCTGCTGTCAGCGGAGCCTTCTTTTTGTGATGTTAATAGAGCAATCTCAAAATAAGTTAATTCACGTTTGCTTCTGTAGTTCTTAATGGCATGGTAGATCTGTTAAGAGAATGACTAACAGATCTCAATGCATCTGTGTGGTATTCTATTTTAAACTTGGTACAATTCTGGCATGTCATCAGGGTGTTCTGGAACTCACTGAGCTGTAACAACCAAGCAGAAGACAACTTGCAGAGTGCTCAGTTAACAAGTACAGCAACTGATAGAGCATTCAACAACTAGGTACCCTATAAATCAGAAAAATAGTTTGTGCAGCAGTGACTGGAAATACTTAGCTAAGATCGTGTTACTGTGTTAAAAGGTCAAAGAAGCGGGAAGGAGAATGATATCTGTGCTTCTTAAGTTTTAGAATATCTGAGTGATTACAGTACTTTCATGACTTGAGGCTGCATGTTGCTCCTGTGGAAAGTGATGTCGTCGTAGAGGTCTGGCACAAAAGAAGTGATTTGAGCTGAGGCTGTAAAAAAAAAAAAAAAAAAAAAAAAAAAAAAAAAAAAAACTTCATATTTTCAAAATGGATGGAGGTCAGCAACAAGCGGGGCTTGGTGCTGGGACCAATACTCTGATATCTTTATCAGTGACATCAGCAGTGAGGTCAGCTGCACCCTCAACAAGTTTGCTGATGACACCGAGCTGTGGGGGTGCATCTGGCGCACCAGAGATGGGATGCCATGCAGAGGGACCTAGACAGGCTTGAGCAGTGGACCTAGATGAACCTCATGAGGTTCAGCAAATCCAAATGTAAGGTCTTGCACCTGGATTGAGGCAACTCTCGCAGCAAATACAAGCTGGGGCATGAAAGGATTGAGCGCAGCCCTGCTGAAAAAGACCTGGGAGTACTGGTGGGTGCCGACTTTGGAGTACTGCATCCAGATGTGGAGTCCTCAGTACAGGAGAGACATAGACATGTTGGACTGCATCCAGAGGAGAGCCACAAAAATAATCCTCCCTGCAAGGAGAGGCTGAGAGTTGGGCTGTTCAGCCTGGAGAAGAGAAGGCCTTTTGGTATCTAAAGGCGAGCTACAGGAAAGGAGGGGACAGACTCTTTAGCAGGGTCTGTGGTCATATAATAAAGGGAGATGGCTTAAAGCTTTAAGAGGGTACATTTAGGTTGGATATAAGGAAAAAAAGGTTTTCTATGGTAAGGGTGGTGAGGCACTGGAACAGATTGCCCAGAGATGTGGTTGATGCCCAGTCCCTGGAGACTTTTGAGGCGAGACTGGATCAGGCCCTGGTCAACCTGACCTAGCTGTGCACGTTCCTGTTCGCTGCAGGGGAGTTGGACTAGATGACCTGTGAATGTCCCTTCCAACTCTAAGGATTCTATAATTCTATGTACTTTTCTGATGTGACTGTAAGAGTAACTGTGTACAGTTTTAGTGGATCACTAAGGTTTTGACAGAATAGGCAGCAAAGTTTGTATTTAAGAGTTGAATTTAATGTATCCAAAGCCCTAGGCTACTGTATCTCATGATCTGATGCCAGTAAGGGGAAGTAGAGTTTACATGATATGCAATTGATATGTGTTTATATATACAAATAATAAAATTACACAAGAAAATATGTATATAGTTTCTTTAATGTTAATTTGTGTAGGCTAATGAATGTGTTTGAAAACATAATCCTTTGCAAGCTGTTATAATATAGAGCTTCCTCGGGAAACTGCTTAACTAGATAAATTCAAATCAGGTATTTTTCTTCGAGAAGCAACAATTGCCTGCAGTAAGTGTGTAGAAAGATTTGAAATGCCTCAGCTAATGGCTGTTAAGGAGGCTATGGGGTTATTTCAGATAGGGTTATGGACTTAGTTTTTTCTTTTCTTGAAACTTTTCATTAACAAAAGACTGTTGAATAATGCGATGCTGATGTTTTTTCTGTGACGTGGGTATGAAAGTATTTGCATTATGGCTGCAAGAAATGCCATTCTTTGGCATAGCGAGTTTAGCTGGGTCAAATTGGGCAATTGTTTGCACATGTTCACATAGCCTCTGAAGTAAAATATATTAAGTCAAACTTTCCTGAGGATTGTTTTTCAAACATCTGTCCCTTACCTGGATCTAATTCTCTTTTAGTCTCAGAACAGAGAACAAGAGCCTTTGCTGCTTGTAGCTGAATTTTCTTATGAGTTTGTCAGCCTCTGGCTCACCCAAATCTCTTCTGTGCACTCCTTAATGATTTAAGCATTCTTTCACTATTCCCTTTGGTATATTTTAACAAGGTCTGATGCTTTTCCATAAAAGTGTCTTTTCTAATTTTGAAAATATATGAACATAGCACTTGAAGTAAGCAATATGTGCATCTGGGCTTCTCTTTTATCTCTGAGGCTGTGCACTCCCTGTGCTGTCATCACTTAATCCATGCTTTGCTGTAGCGGTAGGAAACTGGTGTAGAGAGAATTCTCTATTGTTGACTGTAGAGATTGAGTTAATGTTTTCTTAGGTTAGAGAAGCTCCTAGGGTGACAGAGGAACAAAAAACCTTGAATGAAATATACACTCTGAGATACTAATGGGGCTAGGATTAATGTATTCATTTCCCCAGTTTCCCTAATAACATAAATATGCAGTTGTGATTTGAGCTTCATTAGTAAAAGTGAGGCAGAAGAGACAGGCAGATGCAAGTTTTTTCACTAAATGCTCCAAAGGTGTTGTGTATAGCAGCACAAACTGCCTAATGCTTGTCTAGAAAAAAATAAAAATAATAATTCTAGAGCCAATAAGACATGTACTGTCTGATTTGTTGGGAATCTGAGTGAGCATTCTGACTTGTTTTCTTGTAAGCACATAACTAATGTCATTCCCACATGTTCCAGGCAAGGATGCTGAATTGGTGTAGTTACCAAATAGAATATCTGTTGAGATGTGAGAATGTGTGGCATCAATATTTCTGTGAGATTGGAGCTAATCTAAATTCTTGTTCAGCTTTTGACCATTTTGTTTTTAAGATGGAAAGTTCAGGTTTAGATTTCCAAAATAAGAAAGCTGAAAATAATCATCATTTGTTAAGGGAGATCTACTTACTTTCTCTGCTTTTGTCACAATGACTTTGATAGGTGTCAATTTAACTAATTTCTGTGTTTAAAAATGGAATGTCTTTAATAGTCATTTTGTTGAGTCATACCTAGGAGTATTTTTATGGATGTTTCGTTTTTACTTCAATAATTACTTGGTGACTTGAAGTGTTAAGTGATATCAACAGGTGCCTCCATTGCCTTTATCTCTCCAGATCAGAGGGAACTGGGAGTAAGGAGGAAGATTCAAAGAGATGAGTTCTTCTGCAGCTTTACAGTAAGGAATATCATTTGGGAAAGCAAATTTTATTTGATAGTATTAAGAAGTAGCTAATGGTCATTGAAAGACATTACATACTAGGCAAGAGCTACTTTGATTGCAAATATTTCAATCTTGAAAATGAATGTCTAGGTTACGGTTTGTAGCCTAGCTTGTCAGTAGTTGAAATTAGTTTGTTATTCCATTTTGTTCCAATTAATTGATGTCAGTCTTTCTTGCAGCAATTCAGCTGGTGAGCTGATCTGTGTCTGAGGGGGTTTATAAGAAAAATGGGAGAGACTTCTTACTAGGTCCTCTAGTGATAGCAAGATGTAATGATTTTAGATTAAAAGAGTATAGACTTAAATTAGACATGAGGAAGAAATTCTTTATTCAGATGGTAGCAAGGCATTGGAGCGTGCTGCCCGGAGATCCTCTGGATTCCCCATTGATGGAGCTGTTCAAGGCCACGTTAGGTGGGGCTTTGGGCAACCCTGTCTAGTGGGAGCCTCCCTGGCCATAGCCTGACAGGTGGGTGGAACTGGCTAGTCCTGTCTTTTAGGTCCCTTCCAACCCAAACTGTTCTGTGACTCTAAGTCTCTGAGTTTAAGCTTTGCCTTGACCACTTTGGTTGATATGTGTTATTTCACACATCCTTTTCCATACTGAAATATGCTGGCTAATATACACATATTGCTCTCAAACCTTCATAAACACGGGTAATTTTAAATGTCTTACTCAGATACGGGTTGAGCAGTATTGGAGAAAAGCCTAAGACTCTGCACAGCCATTCTGCTCTATGTTCCTTTGAAGAACTGAGAACACTGCAGATGTGGCAATTCAGTGCATCTTACATTAGACTGATGGTTGGTTTTTCATTGTTTACTTTTCTAAAGCACCTAATGTAATTCAAGAGCAAGGGTATGATGTGGCTGAAATCCTCTGGGGCTCTATTTTTGGTTAAACAACCTTGATTATCATCTGTGTTCTCGTTTGAGGACTGAGTGCTGCGATTACTGACACACAAATGTAACGGTTGCTTGCGCAGTTTTATATAAAAATACACTCCATTCAGATTCCCTAAATAACCTTGGTTAAGATGTTAGTGCTAAAGTGTTGGCTTGTGAGTAGGAGGTAAATTGTATGTTGTAGTGTTATATAAAACTGACTCACATGAGTAGGTGAGAATCCCAAGAATATCAGAACACCCACACTGGTGAAAGAAAGATGCAAAGCTTCCTCTGTACAGCATGTTCCAAAGGCTGCGCTAACAGAACCAGCTTTAGTTTGTTTGAGTAGTAACAGAATTTTTCAGTGTTTTAAGAAATCAAGTGCTACTGCTTTGACCTTTTGTCTTGGAAAATGGAACTAAAGGTGAAGGATTTTGTCCTGAAAAAGCTGCCTGCAGTTCTGGGTAAATAGCTGCTGAAAATGAATCAAAAAGTTGAATTATCCCCACCTGCAAGCAATGATTACATTGGAACTCTATATTCCCTTTAATTTTTAATCCATGGCTTATGAAGAGGCAGAACTATCTAGTTTAGAGAGAACATAATTGCAAAATGATGTTGTAGTTGCAAGGAACGTACAGCAATGACTGCATGACTTACTAGGATTCTTAATTATGTATACAAATCAGATAGGTTATAAAGTTAAACCTCAGACATAGGCCAGTGTGCTGCTGAATTGTTGGTATTTTTCCAAGAGTAGCTCAAAATTAGATTCTTTGTTTTTCTTCACATACCTTGCTGAAGTTGTTGTAATTAATACAACAAACTGTAATTGCATTGTTTACTTGGTGATGTTGCTAACATTTCAGAAGGGTTGCCTGACGTAACCCAGACACACAGGAATAGAAATAATGATCATTTAAACACTCTTTCCTTCCCTGAAACTTGTGTTATGAAGCTGTTTCAGTATTAATGTCTTTCTGATGCAGATGACTTCTTGTGGCTGTATGACATATGCCACACAAGCTTAGCCTCAGTTTCCCTTCTGCTTCTCTAATGAACTGAATTTTGAACATCTGTTTCTCCTTATGCTTTACAAAGCTGGTTCAGTCTTCTTGACGTCAACATAACCATCAGATCTTCCTGTGCTCTATGAGGTTTGAAAAATTATCATCCCTTCTGTCTTTCCTTTTCTTTTTTTTCTGATTTTCCTCTAAGTTCTGTTTTCTCTCCAAGATTTTCTGTAGTGCAAGTGCACCTTTACAAGACTGTTCTGATAGTGTGTGCTGAGTCTTGACTGTCCGGTTCTGGGGCTCTGATTCAGTCAGTTTTGTGTGGACCCTTAAATTATACTCGTAGATGCTTGTATTCTTTTTTGTCTGGATCAAAATTAAAGTTTTGAGCCTATGTATGCTTGGGGTGGACCAACAAAACAGCCGATTTCTCTTTCTTCTCTGCATGCATATTCACCTATCAGGATACTTTCTCTTAGTTTTATTTTAAGTTAATGCATCTTGAAAGGATAGAGATCAGATTGTGTGTTCCCTTCTATTTATGAAAGCTACTGCTGTGTGCAAAGCCCACTGCTGACCCTACAACTGTGAGAGGTATATGAATACCAGGAAGATTGTAACAGAATGTGTAATGCACTGCTGTGAGATTCTGATGTGTTCTGTTAGGAAAAAATAGCAGCATTCCTTCACAAACGGACAGATTCAGATGCCAACCTCAGGATTCACTGTGAAGAAAGGAAACATTTAGAAATGGGAAAGGAAATGGAGGGAGCTTGCCGTTGTCTGTGATGCTCATTGCCTAGTTGGACTTCTCTGCTGAAGGGAAGTGTAACTGAGAGATCTAAAATGATTTTTCCTGCTTTTCTGAAACTTTTGACTGTGTGGGCTGAGCCTAAAACAGGATGCGAAAGTGCGTATCATAGCTCTGATTTTTATTCTTGGATAGAGCTATTATTGAGGTGTCAGCTGAACAGATGGGATATGAACGATGAAGCTCAAATTGGGTAACTACCAGTTGAGAGGAAATGACTAATTGAACTTCAGAGAACGAGAAGTCTGTCTTCTTGCAGTCAAAATATATGAACTAAAAGTACACATTTGTCCCTTCCGTGTATCTGAAGATCTGTTTCTTTATGTTCATGTCGGCAGCTTGTCTAACTGCAGCAATGTGGGACGTACTGACGTTTGTTATAAATGGCAGCTGCGTGTTTTTAAGGTTACATAAAGCAAAATGTGGGGTATTTCTTTTGAAATGGTATCATGCAATTATCAGGTATCCGATCAGTTCTGTGTGATCTGGGCTATAATGATAGGGAAGTTCCATACACTTCTAAACTAATCCATGTGGTTATAAAATGTGGGGACTCTTGGTGATTTCCCTCTCAGTGGATATAAGCTATTTTTTGTGCCTTTAAGAGCAGATACTGGACGACTTAGATGTTGTAACTACATTAAGCAGTCATGTTTAAGACTTGTTCCAATACTGAAAACTTCAGGGCAGCTTTAAAAACAATTTTTGAGCACCTGATTCATGTCAGTCCATGATGTATGTAGTTAATGTTTCTATACCTAAGCGATGTAGGGGTTGCAAGCTTAGGAAGAAAAGCCAGTAGTTTCCCTGCTTCAGCCTTTGATTTTTTTACTACAAATTACTGTAGCAGAACAGATGGGAGAGAACTAGATTTGAAGATTTATTGCTGAATTACAGCTCTTTAATAGGCTGGGAAGTGTATGTAGAAGTACCATATCTTTGTAACCATTAACAGAAACTGTACTGTCAGTTTGGGAACACAGAATTGGAGATGTGTGTCCTGAGGCCTGTGCTGCTGGCAAGGTCCTGGCTGATTCTCTGTAAAATTTGGGTTCTGCTTTGTAATTAGTAACTTTTTTACGCCTTGTGGATCTTCACAGATACAGTTATTAGTATAATTAAGAGTATAATTCTAATTTCTAGCTTCAATGTGTTAATAGGCTGAGACTTTTCTGTACCAACACTGAAATCTCTGAAATTGTTTTTTGTGGATTTATGGAACAGGGAGAGGTGGAACAAGCATTGCATTTCAGCTTTTCCTTTTGGAGATGAAGCAATCGTGTTTCTCTTGTTATTTCCTACCATGGGAGGCTCAGCTGCCCCTTAATCTTTCTATTAGCTCTTTTCCACTTCTCTTTTGGCTTGTATTTATCTTCCATGGATGTGAGTGATCAAATTGTATATGCTATTCTGGGTAGCACTGCTGCATAACAGGTTTCACTGAAGACATACTCACTTGAAGTTGAAAACAGAAGGTTCTATGGGCAGAGTCTGAAAATAATTGAAAGAAGTGAAATAGAACAACTTCCTGTAGTCCTGCAGATACTTAAGTCATCAAAGTGTAAATGGCTGCAATAAACTAATGAAAAAATATCATTTCATGAAAAAAATCTGTTCCTGTGGCTGACATACTTTTAAGTTTTTATTTTGATTGCTCTTAGCTTTTAATTGTCAGAGCAATTTACAAATTTCTTTGTTCTGGCTTGTTTCTCTGAAAAACAGAATGAAGGTCCAAGAAGTTGGTTTGCATGCACCAAAACACAGTGCAATAGGACCTCATGTATTCTCACTTTCATCTCTTTAAAATGTGTGGCTCACACTAAAGTAGATTTATTCCTGCTGTGTAGGAGATGCACGCCTAAAGTGACGTGATTTTCATTTCATTATTCATAATACTCTGCTAAAATAGAAGCTGATATACTGAGAAATACTGTATTTATCAGCACAAGATGGCAAGGAACATTTGTATTCCTGTTCTCTCTGCCACATTTCCTTACCAGCAGATGCTACTGAATGCAACGTACTTTCAGATATTGCTGTATTTGTGCATTCCCTTTGATATCCTTTAGGATTAAATACAATATTAAAGAATGTTTTTAGCTTCATCTTGAGATGCCTCTGCTTTGTATGTAGCTGATTGCTACATTTCTGCATTGGTTTGCTACTTATTTTCTGCATTTGTTTAAGGAGTTAAAACTGAAATTAACAATGATTCTCCACCATTAGGTTGTTGTACATTCCACTCAATTTCAGTCTTCAAACTGTTTTTAAAAATCAGTCTACTGATAGAAGTTGCCACCTTTAAGATTCTGCAAGAAAGAATTCTTTTTAGAAGTATAATGGAAGCAATTTGTATTAAACGGAAAAAAATCACTCTTTAAAGTAAGCACTATATGGCATTATTTAAAAATAGAATTGTGTATTTGTTGTCTGCAAATTAATGTCTCTGCCCAGCTGCAAATCACAAACACAAAGGCTCCACGATCTCAGGTTGCCACTAAAAATATTCTCTTCCTGCCTTTTTTTTTTTTTCCTTTGCCTGTGTGGATTTAGCAGTTATGTTTTGTTCTGTTTTTTTTCTTTTTTTTTGATTGTTCCATCCCAACCAAGTTTGAAATGGAAAACATCTAAAAAGCTGAGGGACTGCTACAAAGTGAGTTACAAGTAGATTGCAACTTACAAAACTGTAAGCTATATAATATGCATATTTTCATGTGTGTGTGTTAGTACAAAGAAAACGTTGATGTTGAAATCTACGCTTTCAGGTTGAATGAGCAAGCATCAATGTACCAGAGCTCTCAGAGTATCAAATCTGTATCCAGCACATCAGTTCTGGGAACTGCCTCTGTGTGTTTTCTGCCAAGCTTTGTAGTTTGGCCACAGGAATGTCCATTTTGGCCCCATGGCAAGGTGTATGTTATTCAATGTGATCACAGCTGATGTTGTTAGTACTTCGAGTACCTGCATGAATTTCCATACACCCAACACTGAAAAAGCAGTTCTGTATTATTTTAAAGGGTTTCTAGTATCAAAATACAGAATTTTAATGTCTTGTTATGTTAAATTTAGTTACAGTTCCAGCAGAGACCTGGAAGATCTCAGTTTTTTTTTTTTTTTCACGGAAGGAATGTTTCATTTGAGCAGCATGGTGCAGTGGGTGCACATCTACTTGTGTGGCAGAGAAGTTTGTTGTCTCAGAAGATGCAGTGGTGGGGAACAGGCAGTGGGGAATTTATCCAGAGCAATTAATCAAGACTAATTTGTGTCTCTGACTGAAAGCTACTGGGGATAGGAAGCAAAAGCTCAAGGCAGAAGTCCTTGGGCTTTTTATTTTTATTTTTAGTTTGTTTTTTTTTTTTTTCCCCCCTTGAATGTGATGGGACACTGGGACACAAACAGAGTGGCCTGTGAAGTTCATTCTCTCCTGGACCTTGAACTGTCTCAGTTTCTAAGACTTGATGCTTTTCTGTCAGTGAACATTTACAAATCTTCAAAATGATGAACTGCATGCAGCTGTCAATCTATTGCTGCCATTCAGTTCAAGCAGCAGCACCCAGTGCTGTATTTCTCAGTGGTGTGACCAAGCCTTTTGTGTGGCACTATCATACAAAACAGTGGGAGTTATTCTTCCACTTCGTTTTTTATGAAAATTTGGAAAATTATGCAGTGCTTGAAAAACTCCCCAGATTATTTATTAGCTGGAGGATTAATCCAACCTCCAGTTACTTAGCTGAAACTCCAGCAGGGAATGCTATTGAGGTTGCAGAAGTTGGCACTTTGTGATCATTTTAGATCTTGCTTTTAGATCTCAGCGTTGATTGTGGCAAGAAGGTTCTTAGCAAGTCTGAAGCTTTGTGCAGTCTGGTGTTGTTACAGGAAAACAGAACTTTAAGTCACCCTCGTGTTGCAAGACTGAAAGGGGGTAGATTTTTTTCTTTTCTTCTTTCTTAGATTAACATTTTTTGTCTTCCTCTGAATTTGTTTGTGTGTGAATATGATGTAGGGGGTCTAATTACAAGAGTTAAACTCTTAATTCTTTAGATAATGCTTTCAAATTGGATAATCTTTGGTTTTGTGTTTGGAGGTTTCTTTTTTCCTGGGGATTTTGGTTTCTTGGTGGGGATGTATTTTTTTCCAACTTGTACGAAGTTGTAGAATGGCAGAGCTAAAAGTTTGTGAAATAGCTGAGGGTACAATAGTTGGAAATAGGTGACATCAGCCACCATTTGATGGTGTAACTGAATGTCCAACAAATAATTCCATTGGCCTTGGTCTAATTTCAAAATGGTTTTGAAGGAGTTTGTGTGGGCCAGGAGCAGTTAAGTTCCCAAAATCCTTTCAGACTTCAGAGTATTAATGCTAAGGCATAATGTAACATACCTATAAGGAAATTTATATCAGAGGTGGTGTTTGTTCAGGAAATATAAATTTACTTAAACAATTGCCTCTAGAGTTGCCACTGTTTTCTTTGCTTGGAGTAAAGGGCTTCTAAATGGAAAAAAAATCAAGTTCATTTTCCAGTGCTTTGCCCAGTACAGCTGGGGTGGTGAGAGGATGTCTGTTTCTATTTCAAAACAAATGGAACACCTCTGGAAGTGACTTTTTTTTCTAAATCAGCGTGCCATGGAAGTGACCCTTAATCACAAAGAATCAAAAACGATGCTGTTCCTGAAAGACAGTAAAATTGAAGATGTACTTCTTGTGCTGTCTCTTAAGATTAAATTTAATATAGCACTAAACCAAAGCAGCAATTCAATTCCACTGTATGTTCAGTAATACTAACAAATTGAGTATACAATTTTAGAATAACTGGTGTACTTACTATTACAATCATACCAAAATTACTTTTACTGTTATTGTCAAAGGCACTCTAAAGAGGAAGTCTCTCTTTTTTCCTTTAGTCACAAAGAAAATATTCAGGATTTGCTGAATGCCTAACTTACATTCATAGTAAGCAATTTATAACGATTGGTTTATCAGTTATATTTACTATTGTTCTTTTTCTTTTTTTCCCCCTTACTGCACCTGTAGGTGTATGATTGCTGATGAGGTAAGTGATTCCTGTTACTTTAACACCACTTTTTCTTGTTTTAACATGCTTCATTCAGGAGAGTTGGCAGTGGAGCCCAATTCCTGTGTATTACCTAGATGTTCTGAAAATACCAAAGTGGAAAATACCAAATACTTAATTTGATGGAAACCTAGGGTGTACTTTCGTTAATAGTGTAACTCATGACTTGTAACATTTTAAATTTATTACAAAAATATTTTATCTATGGTAAGAAATCACAAATTGAAACTTCATGATGGATTAAAAAGTTATATATAAAAATTAAATGTAAAAGAGGTAATGTTTAGGGACTGATGTAGGTTCCAAGTTCTGGTTTTTAGTAGGAAGAAGCTTGAGGAGATTTCAATCTCGGCAATATTTATCTTTCCTTTGAATAGGTTTTTAAAATGTTTTTGACAAATTAACAAGCTGAAGAGTTTGGTCAACTTCATAGTCTATCCTACTAAGTCTCTGAACCAAAAGCCTTTTGAAATCACTGGAAAAGATACTTGGAGCTTTAACAAGCAAGCCAAATATGTGTGAATCCCTTTAAAGAGAAGCATCTTCTTTCATGATAGATTAACTGTAGTAACAATGATTTCCAAACATAACTTCTGTTTTCAACTTTTTTTTTTTCCTTTTCACAGATGGGACTAGGTAAAACAATTCAAGCAATTGCTATTTCCTACTACTACAGGAAGGAATGGCCTCTCTTAATAGTAGTGCCTTCATCTTTGAGATATCCTTGGGTTGATGAGATGGAAAAGTGGATTCCAGAACTATCTCCAGATGACATTATTATCATTCAAAACAAAACTGATATTGGGTAAGTTCATTATTATTCATTAGGAAGTCCTGTTTCATTCTGTAAACTGATGGCAGTATGTATGTGAAAAACACACAATATATAGATGTTCATAATGAAAAGTAAGGATTTCAGCAAGATGAAAGAAATTTCAATTGGGTTTTATGTTTCAGCAGAGGGATGAGTTTTGTGGTTGTTTCTTGTCTCCTCTGTAACTGAGAGGTCTGATTTTTTGCACAGTGGCAAGGCTGTCTGCTGAAGATTTGGTCACTTTGGGGTGTTTCCTATTGAACACATTGGCCATGTGTCAGCTCTGATGTATTGTACTTGTTAGTTTCTGGAAAACATTTTGAACACATTTTTGAAAAAAAAATTAGTATGTGTTAGAAAATAAGGACTTAATTACAGTTAACTTTCTATCTAGAGCACTGATAAATTTAAATGTTACTAAGTATTCTCTAACTGCAATGGTCATTGTGATCCAGGTTTTTCATCTTTAGACTTTAGAAGCCTAAATTCATTACAGTGGGACTACAAGTCTTACTGCTATTAAAGTAACTCTCCTATTGCAAGGAAACACTGAACTAAAAAGGTATTTCGTAATCTGTTTTGCTGTAATAACTTGGTTAATTTCATAGCAGTGTCTAGATATTGTTCTAAGACCTGGACAAAGAAGACTGACTTCCATGTTGTCTGGAGAGTATCAGGAAATGACTGCCAAGACATGCAGATGAGAAAATAGCTTGGAATCCTCCTTGGGGTAACTGTAACCAGACAAATCCAATTCAAAATATGTTTAAAATCTTAATTGAGGGACAATTACTATTGCTAATCAAAATAAAGCTGTTAGAGGAATATGGGAAATAAAATAAAGATCCATTAAGCGAGAGTTTTTTTTTTTATCATTTCAGTTGAACTGCGCATAAAAACTATGCTTACAACTGCTGAATGCAGCAAAGAGAAATGTGGAATAAGGGAAATGTGAAGACAAAAGTAAATGGCAAACAGAATTCTGTTCTTTTCACGTTCTGAAGTTCTTAAAAGGAATAAACCATAACCATTACTACTTTTGTTCTCAACGAGATAAGAGGAAAGCTTGGCTTTCTATTTAATTCCCAGGAGGCTTCCTAGCTGTTGAACTAATGAATATTTTAACATAAAGGATGCTTTATGCGTTTGTAAGAAAATCCAAAAACAGAGCTGACACACTTGGTTTAGCTTTGGGAAATTGTGCTTCTGTGTGTTCAACCTTTTGATTTCTCTGATTTCAGTACTTTGCTTTCCTTCTGAACTTCAGCAATGAAGTGTACTGCTTGAATGTTGATTACCTTCTTAATATAAATAGGTTAAAATATGCTTAGGTCTCTTCCTCCATGTCTAGAAGCATGGATGTACACATGCACAAACTTTAATTACTCGTAAGTACTGTAAGAAACTTTAGCTTATTGGATTGGCTTTTGATCTCTTTCTACTGGGGAACAAATAAAAATCAGGCCAGCAGAGTGGTAGTTGATGAATAGATCAGCTTTATGTCTTGTTCTGGTAACTTGATTGCCTAACAACTTTGTGCTTCTGTGTTTAAAGGCTCCTGAAGGGCTACAGTGCTCTCTAGTGATTTTAAAAACAATTTGTGCTTTATACCCTTGTATGTTTTAAAATCTATTGTGAGAAATCATTTCCAATACTTGTTTGGGTTTTTTTAATTAAAAAAAAAAAGTCTTCTTCTCAACCCACGAGGTTTTTTCATATTTTCTTCCTGTCCCTTTGAGGAGGGTGAGTGAGAGTCCATCATGATGTTAGCTTAGCTTGTTGGCGTTAAACCACAATGATACCCCCTGAAAATGGCAATGAAATGTGACTCAGAAATGTAGGATGCTGGAATTTTTATTTCAATTGAATAGCCAATATTATTAGTCAATCTAACAACTCTATAACTAGCCAATCCAAAAGACATCATACTTGCCTTCTGTTATTTAAAAAAAAATCTTTCTGTTAAATGTTAATTTTCTTGCAGTAAATATGTACTAAGACAACTTCTGAATTTTCCCTTTTAGGAGAATATCAAGCAGCAAAGTGACGATTCTGGGATATGGCCTGTTAACTTCTGATGCCCAGACTTTAGTAGACACTCTGTATAGGCAGAACTTCAAGGTAGTTGTGGTTGATGAATCACACTATATGAAATCCAGAAATGCTAAACGCAGCAAGATTTTATTGCCCATTGTACAGAAAGCCAGTAGAGCAATTCTTCTTACCGGAACTCCTGCGCTCGGTAGACCCGAAGAGGTATTTAGCATCCTGCATGTTGTTTCTTCTTTTCTTAGGGATAGCATCAATAATATTGAGCATGGAATTTTGTTATTTTCATGAGTAGTACGGCTGGTGGATATAAGCTTAACACAATAAGCATGTAATAAATGAGAATTATTTCTGAGTAGTATTTATCCTTGAAGGCAGTTTGTCACTGACATTTTTTTTTTTTATAAAGCTTTTCATGCAGGTTGAGGCACTTTTTCCAGGAAGATTTGGAACTTGGAGTGAATATGCCAAAAAATACTGTGATGCTCGTTTGAGGTATTACTGTACTTGCCCTTTTATTTTTCTCATGAATGACTTTGATTTTCCTCTCATATGAAATGAAAGAACCAATAAGTAGTGTCTCTATTGTGGTATTACACCGTCATGTTCCACCCAGGGAGGTGGAACAGGCTGCCCAGAGAAGTTTTGGATGCACCATTTTTGAAGATGTTCAAGACCAGGTTGAATGGGGCCTGATCTGCTGCCTGATACAGTGATTGGCAACCCTGCCCACGGAAGGGGGGTTGGAACTAAGTGGCCTTTGAGATCCTGCCCACACCAAGCCATTCTGTGATACCATCTCTTCCATCAAAGTGAATTAGGGACCTTACAGAGGAAGAGTATAAAAAATACATTGTACAAACAGAAAATAGGTTGGCACATACATACACTGGGGTTTTTTTCAGTGTTTAGGGATGTTTGGCAAGAGGATTGAATTGATGGGAGACTTTACTTTAGGAATAAATTGGAAGCTATTAAAGTTCGAGAGAAAGTGTAAGTGCCAACGTTCTGTTCAGTAAAATGACTTGCCAATTTACTGTTAATATGAAAAGTATAGATTTTTGAGCTGGCATTTCAGCTAGAACTGAAACTTGAGTTTCTGATTCTCAGTGCAATGCTCATGTCATGTAACAATTTATCTCTTTATTATGGGATTCAGTCTTTTTGCTGTCCTACAACATTTGTGGAAAAGATCATATGGTAGATTAACCAAACAAAAGGAGAAAAAGGTCCCAAAAGCACAGCAGTATGTTTGTTCTTTTTGAGAGATTAAATATGGGCACTGTAAGAAGGTATGAGAGGGGAAAGAACCTTTAAAAAGATTTCTTACCTACCATTTTGCATATACTAAAACCAGTAGTTTTTGTCAGCTAAATTGTTAGCATTTAGATTTAATTTTTACTGTAATAATTGTCTAATTTCATTTTCATGCAACTTGGGCATTTTTTCCTCTTATCATATATATCTGTTTTATCAGCATTTAACTTCTTAATAACAGAGTGCTGTCTGATTTTTCAGATGGAGAAATGCTATTTTTTCTATGGTGTTTTGACTAAATGCATCTGTAATTTTCACACCACAAGTGTGCGTGGGTACAGCATGGTTAACGACTCCATCACAGATGATTATCTTATTTTTGGAATACCATAAATATATTGAAAATCAAATTCGGGTTAGCAAGCTCTCAACAGATAACATTGTTGTCATGACTTGGCTGGAACTTAACATCCTGTGGTAATCCATTTGGTAGCTTTATTTTATGCAGAACTTTCTGTGAAAGTGCTTTTTACTTAGATGTTTATAGACACCTGTTTCAAAGGATGAGGGTTGAAGTGTTTCAGCTACCATTTCTTACGTCCCCAGTGCTCAAGTTGGAGGGATGAATGCTTTCGAAGGACCAGACACACACTGAAGAAAAGATAAGAGCAAAAGTTGTAGCTGCCTTCCATCTGTTTAGTGATCTGTTATGCCATTATTTTGCCAGTGTAAAAATGAGTCCTCACCTCCTTCCACACTGGTCATAATCTGAAATCGATAGTACCTTTATAAGCCCAATGAAGCTAAAAATTCCTTTTTTTTTTTTTTTTTTTCTTTTAAGGAAAAAATTACCAGTAATACCAGTAAAATTTACATACTTGTACTCTCCTGTCTTTGAGAAATGCCACCTGGGCTTTTCTCCAAACCCAGCAAAATCTGCCGTGCTACAGATTTTGTTGCTTCTTGGCAATGTTGACACAGAGAAGCTCTTCTCTTGCAACATGTCCTTGAAAATAAAAGAAAGAAAAAGAAACACAGCTTTTAATTTATTTCTCTTTTTTAGCCTTGAGCTTTTTAACTTTTAATCTACTTCCCCTGTTTAGCCTTGCTTTTTTTTAATACAATTACATTTTAAACTGGAGCATTTAGCTTTGAATCCTGAATGTACATAACAGTGAATTCAGATGGGACAGAAAAGGAATTTCAATGATGTTCTTTGCAGCGTTTGTGATTAATTTCTTAATCAGCTGTTACCCTGTTTAATATCATAAAGAAGCACTGTGGTAGATTCTTCTGATTAGTGATAGACGGGATGAGATAGAGGACTTTGTCTGATGGGGAGTCAGGTCTGTGGGTTAGGAATTAAGAGTGTTGGAAGGAATCAGACAGAAAGCAATCATCTTTCCAACATAACAACGCTCAATGTTCCTGGTTATCCTAAATGCCTTCATATCTGTGTCTTACAATGAATTGTGTACTGCAGGCTTCCATTGGGTTTGGAATAGCTAGCGTTCACCAAACAATATTGATTTTTTTTTTTTTTTTTTTTTCATTTTCAGATTCTTTGGTAAAAGAAAACAATGGGACTGTAGAGGAGCTTCAAATTTAGAAGAACTACATCAACTTTTAAGAAAAATAATGATCAGAAGACTGAAGAATGATGTTCTAACACAATTACCTCCCAAAGTTAGACAGCGTATTCCATTTGATCTCCCACAAGCTGCAGCTAAGGTGAATTTTCCACATCAGCTAAAAAGATGTTTGTTAGTAAATGTCTGTGTGATCATTTATATTCATATATATTCTTATATGTATTTATATAAGCATGTGTAAATATTCTCCCATTCTTTGTAGCTACATGTATAGCACAGCATTAGCTTTTTTTTTATTATAATGTGAAGAATATGGGTATGTCATCTTGAGAAGGGATCAAATAGATATAAAATTGACCCTAATTTTAATATGGTCGTCTTTCCTTCTTCATTTTCATTAGGTATTGAATCCTACAATTACTTTTAGAGAGATTTGACAGAGATTTCAAATGTACTCCATCCCTAGATGTTTCATGGAAGTCAGTGTTGTGGTAGAGCATACTTAGTAGCTTCTAACAAACCTGTAAAAGATAAGTACATCTATCCTAACCACTGATCTCTTTTTCCAATTAGAATTTGAATACCACTTTTACAGAGTGGGAGAAATTAATGAGGAAGTTGAATTCAGAGCCCACTGACAGCCATTTTGTTGATGTCATGAATCTAATCACACGTATGTATAAAGAAACTGCAATAGCCAAGGTAAGTGTAGAAGTACTAATATATATTTTAATTTTTCAATGTGTTTTCTGTTAATAAAATCAGTTGTATTGGCATCTCTTGGACTTAGGAATGCACTGAAGGTGAGTGCTCCAGGAACGTAACTGTGTAGGCAGCTGCTGCAGCTGTCTGACCCAGCTGGCTTGCATTACAGGATGCTGCTGATGCAGCCCTTGTGCAGACTGTGCTCTGTCAGTACTGGTTCTCCCCATGGGTATATGAAGAATGATAACCTTCTCTAAGTGGTCTTTCTATTTTATCAGATGGGACACCTGTTCTGTATTTTCCTCTTTTAATTAAGGTGTGAGAATGAACGGATCTTTTAGGTGTTTACTTTTTAGCCCGTTATCACATTTCTTTACACTAATCTGTATTTAGAAAAGCATATTTAAAAAGAATTAATAATCTGAATCCTTGGGGTTTATCTTAAATATTTCTATTCATCTTAAAAATACCAGCGTGGTTCTGTTGCTACCTTGTCCCCTACTTTTTTATTCTCTGTCATTGTCAGCTCATTTTCAAATGAAAGAGGGAAAATGCAATACTGTTTATGCAGCAGCCCTCAGAATTTTTTAATCAACTGTTCAGTGACAAATTTTAGTAGTAGCTGTTATTTTATTGTCCTTGTATTTGATGAACACTATTAATATTTAACACAGCAATTATGTGAGTATTTAAATAGGGCAATTATTATATTATTATTATAGTGTCATACTCTACATGATTTGATAATGGTTTTCTAGTTGCTGGTACAGAAGTTCTGATTAAACAATAGCTTGTATGATTAAAATATGTTTGGTCAGAAATTAAATGCTTTCTGTATTTTGATTTCAGACATCAGGTAATGATGTCATAACTGAACACATTTTTATTTTCATCTTAATCTGAAAGAAATGCCATCTAACTTTGTGATCTTGTGAGGGTGAAGGTTTTTTTCTCTAAAGAAATGGGACAGATTTAGCTATTAGGACGTAAAGTTGTGCTACTTCTTGAAACAGAATTATAATTATTAAGTTAACGTTAGTGTATGATAAAGTCTTAAATGGTTAACCAATAGAATGGCATTCAGGCATTGAAGTGAAAACTGTCATTTTGAACATTTTGTACATCTAACTGATGAAAACATACTCTATTACTCCAGGCAGGAGCAGTGAAGGACTATATCAGAATGATGCTTGAAAATGACAAACTGAAGTTCCTAGTTTTTGCTCACCACTTAAGCATGCTTCAAGCTTGTGCAGAGGCAGTTATAGAAAATAAGGTAATTATTTAACAAATGTGCACTCATTTAATTTCAGACTTTGCAAATAGGTAGTACTAAGTCTATAGTCTTTCTGATAAATAGGCTTAATTGTAGATCGACAGGTAAAATAGTACTGAGGTACTATTATAGTACTGAGGTACTATTATCTCCATGACTGGAATAGAGCAGATATTTTAGTATTGGGGAAAGAAGGTGGTTGGATCTAAAAAGGGATGGCTTCATTTGTCTATTAAAATCTGTTATAGGTTCGCTACATACGGATAGATGGAAGTGTTCCTTCTGCAGAAAGAATACATCTTGTTAATCAGTTTCAGAAGGATCCTGATACCCGGGTTGCTATTTTGAGTATTCAGGCAGCTGGTCAGGTAGGATTTAAAAAATAAAAATAAAAATAATAAAAAAAAAAAATTAAAAAATTGAATTTGAAGAATGGAAATGAAGGTTATTAAAGTTATTTACTGAAGGCAATTTGTGTAATTCATCTTTTGCAGAATCGTGTGTTCATTTTTTTTGCACCAGTCATGTTAACTGTTTTAAGCCTCTGTTGAAATTACATGAGCAAAATCACCATTAGCAGTAGGTTGAATAATTAGTAAAAAGAACAGAAAAAACCTGCACCTTCTGTCTGGAAGTACCAGATTAATGAAAAGCAACATTTAGTTCCATAATGAAGAGCTGTATGCAGTGTTTGCACAATATTGCAGTGTTTTCTGAATCTTACTAATATCTACCTGGAATAAGTGTAGAGGGTTGGCTTGTATTTCTTTTTGTGTGTCCAGGTGGTCTCTCTCACCTACATTTAAAAATGTTCTGTGCAGTGTGTAGATTTATGGGGAGAATCTTTTTTCTAAATTGATGTACTCCTTTATTTAGGGTTTAACTTTCACTGCTGCTACTCACGTTGTGTTTGCTGAATTATATTGGGATCCAGGCCATATTAAGCAAGCAGAAGACAGAGCACACCGCATTGGGCAGTGCAGTTCTGTGAATATTCACTTCCTTATAGCAAAAGGAACGTTGGATCCTCTTATGTGGGCAATGCTGAATCGCAAGGTACGTGTGGAATACAACCAAATAATTGGGGATTCACTGTGGTTCAGATACCACTGAAGCACAGATAGCAAATAACGTTCTAGAATAAGACAAATCTATGGATCTGAGATTGTCTGGCTAAGAGTTTAATCACTAAATTTCTGCTTTCCATTAATTCTGCCTTTGGCTTCATCTACTAAGCAGAATGTCTAAAGACTACTGAGAAAGATACGTACACAATGTAAATAATCTCTTAACTTCAGTAAATATTGATGTTTTACATATACCTTTTCATATATATGGTACTTGTGCAGAAATGGTTTCCATTAGGGCAGCTGGAAGAATAGTTTCAATCACTGACATTATTTTGAATTACTGCAGATATTCTCATTTCTCTCTTGCAAGCTTAGTTCAGCAGTTGTAACAAATTTGATGCATTTAGACAAATGAACTTGTTCCTACCTGTAAATTTTTAAGAGCCTTTACACAAGTCTTTTTGCAGGCCAGCGTTACAGGCAGCACCTTGAATGGCAAAAAAGAGAGAATGCAGGCTGAAGAAGGTGATAAGGAGAAATGGGATTTTTTGAGTTTTGCTGAAGCTTGGACCCCTAACGACAGTGCAGAAGATCTCCAAAATGAACTTCTGTTTACACATGTAAAACTCAAAACTTATGTTTTTAATTGTTATTTCATTTTTTTTTTTAAAGATCTAACCTTTTCTCACCTAGGTTTTGTGTGCACTGCAGGCTTTACTACTGGAGAAATACTGTATGAGTGGCAAAAAAAACCAGTTCAAGTTCAGAAAGTTAATCTGGAGAAACTGATCTGTTGGGCATAAAATAATCTACAGGTTTTAAATAGTAGCTTTAATTGTTTTTTAGGTGATTGACTCATCCTTAGAGTCTCATAAGGAAATGTAATTTCTGTTTAAAATACAGCTTTCTTAATAGCTTTAAAATTCAGCACAGTTATTTTGAAAACGTCTAGAAGTCTTTCCTTGTACATTTTCTGATGGAGCCTACATAACATACCTGTTCTGTGTATTTGCTGTCGTTAGTGTTATTGCAGAATCTTGATAAGAACACTGAAAATAATTTTTAGGTAACAACAACGTTGAATAGCTCTTTATGCTGTTTCTGCTTAAAGGAAAATATCTTTTGTTTTCATCTCTAACCTAGCTTCCTGTGTTAGAAAGCACTGCTAATGGGGAGAAAAATTTAACCAATCCTGATGCAGTAATCATAAAGATGGCTTTATGTATTTCTTTCCTCTTTCCTAGTTTGAGAAGGAAAGACAGCATGACATACGTTCCTTCTTTACCCCAAGATCTGCCTCTACGAAGAAACGCAAAATGTTATCAGATAGTGAATCATTAAAGGTTGATGCAGAGTCTTTTGAAGCCATGAAAGAAGAGAATTCAGAGAAGAGCAGTGAAGATCTGGATTTCACGAGAATAAGTGATGTGGATACAACTTGTCATGAAAGTGCCTGTCCTCATGAAGCTAAAAGAGCAAGAAGCATAAGTGGGTCTACTCCAGTCAGCTCCAGGAAGAAAAAGACATTGACTGGAAAAATGTCCGCATTCTTCACAGAGAAGAACAGTGAAGTCCTTCCTTGCAGCTCAAGTGCTTCAAGCAAAGGCACAGCTTTAAACAAAGTTTGGCACTGTAGTGTTTGCACTTACAGTAATAATGAATTGCTTCCTTACTGTGAAATGTGTAATTGCCCTCAGAGCAATAAAGGTAAGTGCTGCAGAGAAAGTGTGCGTTTTTCATTCCAGCTGTGATTAGTTTCAGGAAATATTTTTAAATCTGAGCATGCACATATACAAGCAAAACATGAAGAATAGTATTTTTCTATGAATAGATAGACAGATACCTTTTAGGTGATCTTTCTTAATTTAACTTTTCCTGGGGATCTTTTGTATGATTCTAATTTGAAGCAAATAGAGAATTGAGATGAATGTTAACTGGATATAAAAATGGTGAGTAAGAATATAAATTTAATTTTCTTTACAGCAAATGTAGCTCTTGCTTTCTTTGAGAAGGTTTGTAGTTATTCTGAATCCAATTAAATTGAAAAGCTTTTCTCTACATGTCAAAAACTAAATGATGTCACATAGATGGTTTTATTAGCCTCAGTATTGTGTAGTTGCCATGGGAGACATTGCCTTAAAAATACAGCATTTTTCATTCATACAGGTCAGAATAAATGTTTTCTATGAAATTTATTCCAGCTATTTGGGAACTTAGTAAATATTTTTATAAATCTGTCTCCATGTTAAGTTTTTACATTAGAAAGAAAAGAATAAGGTTCTTTTTTTCTTTTTAGATCTTTTCTTGATGAAGTAATGTCAACTTCTCAATTTCTTATGTATAAATGCTGGAAAGCTATTTAATGTGCTTATGGTGTTTGGTAAATGAATGTAGTGGATAATAACTAGCTATTTGATTGCACGTATTTCTTCATAAAGCTGGCTGCACAAAATTGCATAACTAGAACACTTTGGTCCGTGTGTTTATTCTCCTAATATCAAAGTTAGCCCTGTTTTCATACGTGGTTGAACCATTATATTATTAGAGAATAAAATGCAATTTCTCAGTGTTTCAGTTGCTTGTTTTTTATCCATCCGTTTATTGATTAGCTCTCAATTTGTAAGGAGAGTGTAAGTGATCACTTTTCTCTCTCTGTAGGTGAGAGAAACTGTGAAGTTCCTACTAGCCAGACTGAAAAAGATGTGTTGAAAGACTCCAGAAGTGATGAACAGAGAGCAGCATGGGATGCTGAAGATGGAAGAGAAGATTTGGAGGAATTGGTGACCAAGCAGTCTGAAATTAGTGAACAAGAAGCTGTCAAAATCAAAACTGAAGAAAATGAAAGAAGGTGTGGAAAAGGTAATAGGGGATTCCTGTGGGGGGAAAAAAAGGTGTCCACATCCTATGTGTGAAATTGTATTTCCTGCCTCTGGTGTGAAAAAGAACTTCAAAATATGAAAGATAGGCTAGCAGTGATTTTCTGGTTTTAACCTGGGATGTTTATCGAATTTTGATATATAAAGCACTCTTCATACAAAACCTGAGAAAATAGAGAGGTTTTGGTTGACAAAGCAATTATGTCAAACTAGTAGCTGTAAAACCTAAGGTACAGCATACAGTCTTATTGAAATTTATGATGGCGTTGATTTGTCTTCAGGATAGCCACGGGTAAATGAAATAATGGGTGATTCAAGAGAAACAAGATTGTCTCCTAAAAAATTCAGGAGAACATTTAATAATTTGTTGCTTGTATTGTGTGCATCTTATGTTGTTCTGGAATTAAATATAGAATCCTAGTGTGGTCTTGGAGCTTGTACAATGACTCCTGAAAACTGGGAGGGAGTGGGAAAGGTGAAAAATAGAAATGTAGAGTTTATACAAAAATATGTTTGTAGGCACGTGAAATCAGGAAATGTCACACATGACAGGTGTGGTTATTTTTGCTATCTGAATAGACTAAATGAAGTAAACCTCTTAATTTTAACCTTGTTTCTCTGTATTGGATATTTAGATCAATCAGATGCATTTCTAGTATATGATGGGCTAATGTTCTGTGCAAGCAGGAATACTGATAGAATTCACCTCTATACAAAGGTAAAGCTGAAATAAGCATGCTTATTATCACTTCAAAAGTACAAAGTAGACTGTTGTCCTATAAAATAGGCATGTATAGTTTCTTTTGTCATGCTTTATGTAAAATCCCTATTTTCATATTATTGAAAATGTATAAAAATTAGGTGGTTTATCATTCTAGTTCTTGTTGAAGAAGTAATAATTCCCCATTTATACAGCTTCTAACACTTCTCTTAGTTTACACAGAGGTGCCAGTGCATTACATTTATGCTCAGATCATCTGTTGAAAATGCTAACAATACTTGATTCTTTTTCTTGTTATAAATCTTACCACTACCTTGAATCATTAGCAGGACTAATTATTCTCCTGTTTGTAGCTAGTGTGCTATTCCCAGATATTTTTGGAGTTGCAGTAATCAATGAATCTTTGCAGGTGAAGTAGGTAAATAAAATATTGCCACCACATTTTCAGAAAGGTACACACTGGTGCTGTGTACAGATCAGAAAAAATGCTGTAATGTTTTTTTACTTTTTTTTTTTAATGTGAGAAATCATTTTTTACATTTTTACATGAAAAATCATTCCTAGAAAGGTCTTAAGCTTGAAGATCTAAACTTGGTTGGAAGAGGAGGATAATCCATTTGAAACAGATGCTTTTTTCTTTTTTCTAGATTGTAGTGTATTCTGTCTGTAAATGAAACTGTTTGTTTGTGTAGGATGGTGAACCACTGAATCTGAATTTCATTCCATTGGACATACAGCTGGACAACTGGGAGGATTTACCAGAGAATTTCCAACATAAACGAAATCGTTCAATGGTAAGCCTAAATTCAACTGGCACAGTAATGCAGTATTTAATGTGGAGTATTTTGGCTTTTTTTTTTTTTTTTTTTAAGATGCAGAACACTTCCAGGACTCAGGACCTACACACAGTTTCATCAGTGTGAGCAGATACTGTAAATATTGATGCAGATATTATGCAGACTTTTTTCTGGCAAATTATTATACCTCCTGTTAACGTAGATGGAATCAAACAGGCATCATTTAATTTCTCATTTACAGGATCAGTAACTAGCATTTGTAAATCAACAAAATAGCATTTTGAAGGTTGTAAATTGTGTGCTGAGTGATGAATAAGAATGTGCTGGGTTGATCAGAGCTGCAGTTATGAGCAGGCCTCTCATTTTGTCCTTTGGTCTTCTAACAACACTCAAAACAGTGTAGGGCACAATTCTACTGAGATATGCAGCTTCAGTTACTTAAGCAATAACAATCACACTTGTATTGGTGTTGTAAGACATGAACATTGTCAAATCAAGTACTCACAGTAATGAAATCCAGAATTTAAATTGGATTTGCAACGTTATCTGTTGGAAACAGTCAAGAAATACGTTTCATCTGTTTAAAGAGATGTATAATTTGGAAAATCAGATTTTATCATGTAGGAGCAAGACTGGTTCTTATTAGTAGATTTTCCAACAAGGCTAGAACGTAGATTTGTAGGTCAAATTCCTACTTGGTGATTCAGCCAAAAGCTATCTGAATCACCTGATGAGTGGCAGAGATGTTGCCAAAGAATTTCAAAGCTACTTAGTAGACTGAGAAGACACGTTAAGAATGCCATGTTTCTGTAGGAGATGACACTGCTTATGGAACTTTATCTCTGTCCCTCCACTTTTGCAGATTAAAATATCCGTGTTAGTAAATGCTCCCATGTGTCTTTCTGTCCTGCAGTTTTGCTGACTTCTTTCTTGCTGTTCTGAGTAGGAAAGTAAGGCTGGTCCGTGCTCTTCCATGTTTGTCATGGGGAAAAAAGAATACTTCAAGGAGAAAATCATTGCCACATCATAGTCTTGGAAGCACATTCCCGGATGAGGCTGAAATCACTCATCATACTGCACAGTGTATTTATTGTTACCAGAGTCCATGTTCAGAAACGCTGTGATATTGGCTACTGTGGATGTAGCAAGTCAGCAAGGAATGGAGTGCAGAAAAACAAACAGCAAAGCTTTCATATTGGCCACTCTTTTGTATTGTTGTTATTGATGGACATATTGGTACTCTCATTTGTTCATTTGTTTTCTGTTGTAAAGATGAAGGTGGGATGAAACCATTTTTTCCCTACATGTATTCTAAAGAAGGCCACGTTATGAATTCTAAATTTTTACATATGGATGTTATTTTCTCTCTCAAACTTGGCTTTTTTGAAAGCCTGGAGCAAGAGAGGGAGGGCTTCTCTAAGTAGAAGACTTTCACCCATCTGCTTTTTTTTTTCCCTGAACGAAGTCTTGCTTACACAAGGAAGGCTTATCTGAGACTTTATCAGAAATCCATTCTCCTTATCATTACAGCTTAGATTGAAGTCCATTTGTGGCTTTATTTTCTACTTCATTAAGCAGCACACCTATATGTCGTAGCAAAACTGTAATTGTAGACAATGCCAAAGCAGTCTTAAGTTCTTCAGCAGAAGAGGATGGAAGGCTGCAGCTTGCACAAGGGCTGACTTGAAGGGACCATCTCTGATCATACCACCTTTTTTTCCATCCGGTTTTGAATATGTTAATTCTTAGCATGCTTTCAATGTAATTATTTGTTTGATGTCACGCTGCTGACAATAGCATTCTCCCCCAGATACTGAAGTTTGTGAAAGAATGGAGTCATCTAACAGCAATGAAACAGAAAATTGTCAGAAAAAGTGGTCAGCTGTTTTGTAGTCCTATTCATGCTGCAGAGGAGATGTGTAAAAAGCAGTTGGCAGCAAGCAGCACAAAAAGGTATTTGTTTCTATTTTTCTTTCCCTTATTAATTTTTGCAGGAAGCTTTGATGTATTTAATGTAAATTTCAGTAGAATTAAGCCAAAGGCTACAAATGGGTAATTCAGTGACTGTCCCACAGTGACAAACATATGCAACTAAGCACATAAGTAAATGTGCTGGAATGGAAGTATCTGATTCCCTGTCCATCACTGCCACATTCAGCAGCTATTCTGGCCTTCTGCTTTGTGTATTTAAGCAGCTGGAGCTCACCAAAGATTTTTGAGGAAAAATCATTACTGTCTCAAAAGAAAAGCAAGCTTTAAAAGATCTTACTATATTTCCTACTTGGAGCAGGAATAAATCATTAGTTGCCATCAGGGCTGCAATCTCATTCATAATTCATAGTTTACTTCAACACTTTTTCATACTCATTTTTTTCTTTTAAATAATTCTGTCCACTGTTGGTGACATCTGTCAAAACTGTTGGTTTTTTTAGGTATGTGACCAAGGAGGATGTAGCAGCAGCCTCACTTAGCAGAGCAAGCAGCAGTGGGGGCAGCGTGCGCCTCATCACTAAAGAAAGTAGAGCTTGTTTGAGGAATGAAAAAGCTTCTATGGCACAACCAGGTCATTCCACAAAGTAAGTTGAGTTTAATGCAAAAAAAACAAAGCGATGAAGCTGTTTCTTCATAGACTTTTTTTTTTTTTTTTTTTTTTTTTTTTTTTTTTTAAGATAGCAAAGTTATATTTACCTTGTTGAACCATAGTAATAGGTAAGTTATAGGAAAGAAACTTGCTGAAATAGCTAATGAGCTATTAACAGTTTTGTTGCGTGATGACATAGCTACTAGTTAACAGAGCAACAAGATGAAACAAGAAAAGTTACACAAAGTGGTTAAGGAAGCAACAACGTTAGCTTGAGCTTACTTGTGAAGTTGACTACAAATAGGAGAGAAAATTTTCTTCCATTCTGCCTCTAATTTAGAATAGGGCAGAAAATACAAAAATTTTGGTTGGAAAATACCCTTCTCTATCAGACAAGTAGTTCTTGGCTGGAAGCAAATCTTGTTTAGAGTAGGAAATTGTTAAGAAGCTGTGAAAGTTGCAGAGAGAAGGCAGGATGTTTTCCTCTGACATTTTACTCCCATTACAAAAGGGGTTGAAACATTAGTCTGGGAGTATGGGTACATACCTGACACAAGCTAACACTTATAAATGCAGCATTATTTTAGGGTAGTAATTCAATGTGTGTGTGTAAATGCAGTAAGATATGCAAAGGAAAAATCTCCTTTGTATTGTCATACACTGTTTAAATTGAAACATAAACCAAGTAGACGATTGCACTATGCAGATACTAACCTGACTGAGATGATCTTTTGATTAAAATTGGTATTCTAGAGCATGAAAGATATCTAATGGAAATATACAATGTATGAAGCAAAAATTGTAGTGTTGAATACCCGCTTTGCTAGTTCTACTTTGATCTCTGTAAACAGGTTGTTTTTGGAGAGTGGAAAAAGTCCTTCTGTTCTTCCCTCCAATTGGACTGAAGTTCAAAACTCCTCCCTACCCAAAGGCTATTTGCAAGCCCTGGATGGTGAAGGAAACCCGCTTTGTCTCCACTGTCAGCAGCCAACAGCTCAGCTTGACCAAAGCTGCCAGGCCCCTGCCTGGGACACACGGTTCTGCACTCTTTCCTGCCAGGAGGAATTTTCAATTCGTTCTAGTCAAGGCTACCTCAGGACTAAGGTGTTTGAAATTGAGCATGGTGTTTGCCAGTTTTGTCATCAGAATGCCCAAGAGCTCTATCTTAACATCAGAGATGCACCTAAGACTCAGCGTAAGAAGCTTCTGGAGAGCTCGTGGATGTCTCATCTTCCAGTTGGGCAGGTAACAGCACTGTTTAAGTGTTTTCTGCTGGTCTGTGTATTCCCATAGTAGTGTAGGAGGTAGTTGAGAGAAACCAAAATGGTGTACTTGCAGGCATAAGATAGAAGACCGTAAAAAAAGAAAATAAACAACAAAATCCTTGTCTTCATCTGTCTTCAAAGACAAGCAATGTTTTTGGTATCTAAATAGGACTGGCATCAGAACTCTGATTTTTAGGGATGTAAATGTTGTAGCTGATTTAAATTGAAATGTGGTTATGAAACAGAATTGAGGAATGGATATAGTAAATAATACCAGATTATTGCTACTTCACAGAATGTTGGTTAGTAGCTTAACAAAAGCCAGCTGTCACAGCTTCCCTCGCCATAACCTCAGAGCATATGAAGAACTACTCCCATTCTTCCCAGATTAATCGCTTTTTTGCAGACTCGAAGGCAATGGAACAGGGAGAATATCCATATACAAAGCAGTATTTTAGTTCCAAGATAAGAATACATTTTTTTTTTTTTTTGTCTTGTTGTGAAGTTGAAATTCTACTTCAGAAGTTGCTGGTTCTATATTTTTATTATAAAGTCTGAAGACACACTTAAAACTTGCAAAAGAAAAGATCATCGGCCAGTTCTTCTGTTGGTTGTATGCATGAGATCACCTTTGTTTTTTTGTGGCTTTTAAAAATAAGTCGACACAAATCTAAAAGACTTGAGACCAAGTCATGCAGTGTGGGTATCTTACAACCTTCTGAGTGAACTGCAGCACTTGATAAAATGACATTGAAGACAAATTTACTGATCAAGAAAATAACCTTTCCTTCTGCTTTACTTTGATACTGTTGCATGCTGCAGACTAGGTAGAACTGTGCCAACTAAAACAATAGTTGTTTGCTTGTCCACTGGGAGTAACAAACATGCTAACACTTTCTCCTATCATAAACATTGGTATAAATAATATAAATAGCTGCTTTGCTCAGTTTTGTTGTTCTGTCTGTAGAACGAAGATGTAGCTCAGGAGGAAAATATCTAAGGTTTCCATTGTCTTGCCCTTTTCCTGCAGTTGAATGAAATTATAACAAACCCAACAGAAGGTCAGTTCTGGCAGGTGGATCACATCAGGCCTGTTTACAGCGGAGGAGGACAGTGCTCCCTGGGGAACCTTCAGACTCTGTGTACGGTCTGTCACAAAGAGGTCAGTGTGGTACACTCAAATATCGCCCTCTGGCGGCTGAAAACAGCTCCTGTCCTGGCACATCCTGGTACTGGGAATGTGACTTGTAGCAAACTACAGGTTTTCACTGACAGAAGAGACTAAAACTGATTCATAGGTTACTGAGATTGTGCTATTATATGTACAGTAAAAATCAGTAATTAGCCTGTATACCTTATAAGTAATAGACAACACCAAGGTACTATGCCTGTGGAAAGAAGCAACTGGTGGGAAATAACCAAAAAGCTTTAGTAAGAAATACCTGATGTTACCCATTGAGTCTGTACTCAACTAATACAAGTGTCTCTATGCTGCCTTGTCTGTGGCATGGCACTACTCTTCTCCTTGCAGGAAGGCACCAGTGAATTTGAAAGGCAGCATTAAACCATTTACTCGCAAATGGGAAAATGTCACCTTAATAAACATTTGCATTTTATTTGTCATCTGCTGCAAAATTAGGTTGAAACCTAAAGGTATAGCCTAGTGTTTTCCAGCTAGTTGTCATGTAAGTCTGTTTTCTGACCAGACTTACCTTTCTCTTTTCCAGAGAACTGCAGAACAGGCCAAGGAAAGAAGTCAGAGGAAGAGACACTCTTTAGCTACAAAGTATGGTTGTGATATCACACAGTTTTTTGTGAAGAAGTAAAATAAGTATGATCAGTTACATTATAACTATAGTTGCATAGTTTTCCTCATGCACTTTAAAAAACAGTCTTTTGTACTGTTAGAGAAAACAAGAAATCATTAAAAATACTGATTTTTTTTTTTTTTTTTTTTTTTTTAAATTTTTTCCCAGAGGGCCTTGGATGAATGCATGGAAAGAACTCAATCATGATTATGGTTTTTATGGCCCTGCAGTTTAAAGCTGAATTTCTATGTATAACCTTAGTGCAGTTTTGAAGTACTGCAATTTTCATATTAGTTCATTTACAACTGCAAGAATTGCAGTGCAATGCTGCTGAAATTCATGTTAATCTTGCAATGCTCAGTTGTAGTGGGTTATTAAGGACTAAGAAGCTATCTTAGTTATAATTGTTCCCTTTGTTCACTCAATCAAAGGTATTGGAGAAAATACAGGCTCTGCTCTCCTGACTACAAGGCAGGTGATGTGTTTCTTCTAAAACTGTCTTATAACTGCATGTAAAAGTTAGCAATAGCCTGGGAAAGGGCTATGAAAGGCCTGATAGCTTCATTTGACTTGGTGTAAAAGATCTGGGCACTTTTAGTTCATGTTTATTGAAATATCTGTTTAAAACAGCTAGCATTTAAGGTTTGTTCATGAGAAATAATATCCATTTTTCCTTGTCTCATCCAAGGTAATTCTTGGGAAATGCTAGAGCCATATTCTCTTTACCTAAATTGCAGAGCTAATGGTTATTTTGCACTGTTTAAGTAGCTTTCTTTACGGTTACTTCAAATAAATCAGCATCATCTTACTGCTTTAGTGCCTTTCCTCTGCCCCTTTTATGTTATCACTACAGATAATTTTTTCTAAAAGTATTTTGTTCTCTACAATTCCAGGCATATTTAATTAAAATACACTGAAATACTTTCATTAGATATCCTTATGAGAAAATGCCTAATGTTTTACACACAGCTTTTCTCAGGTAAAGATGAAGATAGGTACTGTTGCAAATATACTGTCTTCTATAAACTATAACTACTGGACTTTTCCAGCAGATCCAAACACCTTTAAGCAGCTGACAGAAAATGTTACAGCACTCACGTTGTCTGAGAATGCCAAAGTGAAGCAGCCAGTCACACAGTTGAAAGATCAAGCACCAGTAAAAGCCTGACTGCTGGCTAAATGAAGGGTTTTCAAGCTTATTCAACCTATACAGGAGGCTGCAGGTATAAAGTAAAAATCACTAAGAAAGCATAGCAGGAGAGGAGGAAAGCAAGAATACCAGGAAGTGGTAAGTAATCAAACTTATTCAGTAATTAGTCTAGTGCAACTAATTACTTACAAAGTTGGACAGTTGAGCAACAGTTGAATTGGCCTTTGTCTTCTATTTAACAAAGGCATTTGCCTCATAAAACACAAAGCCTATGGGACAAAGTTCTAGGGAAAGATTTTCTCTAAAAACAAACAAACAAAAAACTACACAAAACATCCGTAACACATTTTTACTTGATGCATGTCTATCAGAGAGAAGTATTTGAGATAGAAGGAACTTTTTACACGTGATCTAGTCACAAACAAGTTTGTTTCTATATCAAGCTATGAAAGTATGACATTTAAGTAGTATTTCGATTTAAAAGAAAACAAACACTCCAACCTGAAAAGTTCTTAGAACCAGTAAATTTAAATTTATTGAGTAATGTCAACAATACCATAGTTTTTACATTTAATTTTGTAATGTAACTGACCTGCTCATTCTGATTAAAACACAGTAAGATCACTGTAAAGCAACATTGGCACATACAAGTCATAGTGTTTGCATGATATTCAATGGGGTTAGTTTATCAGATCAGATCAAAGACAGTATGCATTTAAATGGTCTCTACTGTAAGCTTCACTTTGGTTTAAAACCTCTGTACATGTAATTTACATACAGCTTTGGCCCTTGCATGCAGGGAAGGATAAAAAGCATCTAAAACTGATTAGGCTTAATGCTAATAGGATTATAGTAGCTCTTATCCCAAAGACAAGACCTTTTTTCAGATGACTGGTGCAAGGCTAGGAGAGTTAGGCAAGAACTAGAATGTGTTGTGCACTTTAAATAAAATGAAAGGTATTTTAGAAGTATTTGCAACTTACAGATTAACCGAAAAAATACTGAGCTCAACATTTGTGATTAGCAATAAATACAAATTAATGTCTACACATCAATTTAAGTAGGCTAATATCACTTTATCGAGTCTGATTAAGAACTGTAAAGCTGGACAGTCTGCATAACCTTGAACATGAAGTATTTGAGTGTAGCCCATTAACATCCATAATTAAACAAGCCAATGCAAAAACATGTGCTCCATTTGGACAGAGGGGGATGGCTAAATAAACTTTCTTCCCCAAAGAAGAGCAAAACCACTGCTGCCGCCTCTCCAGCCCTCCAAGATGGAGCACTTGGAGTCATTCTTCTCAGATCCCAGCTGAGGTCTGTCCTTGGGACTATCACTCCCTGCCACTAACCACAACCTTATTTTCTCCTCCCCACAAGCTGGTAGATCTGTAAGCGTTAACTTCCCTGAAGGAAAATGAGTAACATTCTACTTGTGAAGACACACAAGGTAACACAGCTACGGTTACATCAGAAGAAAGTTGTGTCTGCTGAAAAGGCACCTGCAAGTCGAAAGTCTTCTTTTGTAAGCACGCTGTACATCCGCTGGGGCAGCGGTTTAGAATAAGGTGCAGGACGGGGGACGGTTGTGCGCAGGATGATCTCCCGGCCTGTGGGCGGGGGGAAGTCTGACATGGAGCCCGTGTTGAGTCTTCGCTCATCTGCTGAACCTGATCTCCTCAGTTCTTCATCAAGAGGCGGCACTGCAGAAATCTTAAATAAAAGCAGAAGTGTAACTACAGGGCAGGCTGTTCCTTGCAACTAGAATTCAGAAAAGAATTTGTAAGAGAAGAGGAAGATCGGCAATGATAAATATCAGAAGGCTTTACGTATATGCACAAGACACTAATGGGATGTCAAGAAATAAACTGCACACAATCAAATGGAAGAACCTTTGTGGATGGTAAGCTCCTTGGGTTTTGGAAAGCATGAAATAAGGTTTTCACCACACAAAACTACCCTTTCTCAGTCATGAAACTAGCCTCAGCTCTTCACTGCTATGCGCATTTGGTCAAGCCACCCTTGTTGTAGAAGTAACCAGTGCCACCACTGAGCCTTGACAAAAAGTCACTTGCCTTTGAAATTCAACATGTAACTTCAGTGTACTCTCCATGACCAAAGAGAGGCTTGCTAAGGTTACATCACAGAGCAAACAACACTGGGCCATCTCTATCTCTACTCCCTGCCAGTAAGCAGCAACACTACAACTGCATATTGAAAGGAATAGCATACTTCTGCCATTTCTGCCAACTTCCTGGCTGTTCCTCAGATGGTTTGACAGACACGCACACACACACATGCACTCACACACTCTCCAATAGCCTAACAGGGTACTGAACTCCTTAACTAAAGACTAGGAACATCACAGAAGAACCCCCAGAATGACCTATCCCCTCTCTCTGCTTCCAGCTCTTACCCATCCAGCCCCCAAGAGCAGGAACCCAGTTCTGCCTGGCTCTGCAGCCTTTGACACGGTCAGTCACCAGGGACAAGTGGCATTTGTATGTCCAAAAACAGTTCAAGGAAAGCAGACAGGATGTTCTCTTTGCTATACTTCTTCAGTTACTCTAGTTCTCCCTCTTAGAACACCTCTATACTTTTGTCCAAAAGTTTCAGTAGCTTTAGTAAGCTTTGCTATCTCAATAGTTTTGGTAGTAGCTGGATCGTGACATCCACACAGTATACTATATAAATCATTACCTTCCCCCAAAGCAACTGGCTGTTTAATAGGCAAGAAAATAGTGACAGCAACTGAGAAAAATATAAAAGGCAGGCCACATATTTCAGCATCAGTGAGTATTAGTATTCACCTGAAGAAAAGTTTGCATTTTTTATTCTTGTTTTTAGTTTTATATTTTAAATTTGTCTTCATTTTCACTTCCCAATAGGCTCTAAAAGAAAGTCTGCAAATGAGGAAAAACCATTCTGGAAACACAATATTATTTTTATGCTCTGGAACTACAGTACCAACCACATCAGGCTGTACTCTATCTACCAAAAGCTTCAACTCTATGCAGCTAAGGAAGATGAGTGGGAAATGAGGGACAAAGTTGGTTACCTCATCAGAAGATTCAGTCAGCTTGAAAAGGGATGAGAAAAGAACCAGTGATGAAAGATAGAAACAAAGGCAAGTCAGAGATGACTAACAAGAGGCTAGAAGGAGACTGTAGGTTTAAGAGACATCATGCACTCTACTTCTAAGAGCATGCACTTGCTATCATATTTTCCCTGAGAAAGTTTGAAAAGAAGACATTTTACACAACCCAGAGAAGAGTCCAGATTCAAAAGGTAATGAATAATAAAGTCATTCAACTTATAATTCCCAGACAACTCTCTACCAGACTAATGAATGGTAGATTAAACATGCTTTCCTGCAGCAAGTTAACTCCCATCCCACTAAGAAGTCTTAGCAGTGACCTGCAGCTAGTGGGAAGTGGCTGTAAGCTACTAAACTAAACTGTAGAAATTACATGTATTTTTACTTGTTAACGTTAGAAATTCAACTTCTAAAACAAAATACATGATTTAAAAAGAAGTGCATACATTTGCGTACCTTTATAGGGCATAATCTTAAGATTTAAGAGAAATTCTTCTCAGTTAAGCTGGCTCCTGCATGTTGAGATTTGCAACACAACTTTCACTAGACTAAAGTTCTCTTAAGGGTAAAACAAATGTTTCAATTTTTATTTATCAGAATAACTGTGGCCTGTTTTCAGAATGGTCCTTTTTACACCGAGTTGCAAAATATTACAGATTATTATTAAGGCATCCACACCTCAGAAGTGCTTAATTCCAAATCACTTTTTTTTCCCAGCAGTGATCTCTAAACACGGTTTCAGGCTTTAAGATTTCTGCAACATTATGTCACCTTGTTATTATCACGGCAGTTAAATTTTATTTAGATTATTTGATGCTACAGATAGTTGAAATTGAAATTTCAGTCAGCTGTAGGCTGACTGCAGTCCAAGAACTTTGGAAATCAGTACTTACCAAGCCAGTTATTAAAAAAAAAACTGCTTAAGGAAAAAGGCATTATTTATAAAAAATACAAAATGGGGAAAGATTTCAAGAAAACAGACACGACACGGGCAGTAAATAAAGCAAAAACAGAGTTGAGAGAACTGACACTTTTCGTAAGCACATAAGTTTCCATACCAGAAAGTTTTTGAATATAAGCCTCAGTCTAAGAAGTATTTAATGTTATGGCATGCTTCTCTGCATTCCATGTAAAACCATCATCACACCCAACAGTTCTTTCTGCAATGTTGCATATGTTACACAACTTCACTGAAGCAGAAATTTGTGCCATAATTGCATTAGTGTTATAATTCAAAGTAAATCAAACATTAACGACAGCTCTATCTACTCAACTTCCTTTCAAGTTTCACATCACAGGTCACCTACTCTTGGTGGGATACTGTTGTAGCTAAAATTATGTTGAACATCACAAAAAAAAAAAAAGAACCACCCAAAAATGCAGTCACATTTATAAAAATAGGTGGATATATGTAGACAATATAAACAGCCAGCATATGTTAGCTTATTGCATTCAAATGGTTTGAGGCCTCAGAGCAGCAGTCAAGAACTCTCTTACCCTCTGAGCATTCACAAACAGTTTGTGAATAACGCTGCCAGCAGGTCCTCTTCCTGCACCAAGAACAGACACTTCTGGCTGCTCCAGGAGACAGTTCACAAATCTGTGATACAAACAATTAAAAAGAAAAAAGAATTTTTGCTTGTTCTGCTTTCTCATCTAAAAATACAATTGCTTCCCATGAGGGGGTCTCCATCTAACAGAATTAGCACTAGGGGCTAACTCTGAATTCTCTGTTCCAAAAAATTAAGGAAAAAAATTTCATTTCAGAGTAACACTTCCTCTCCACCCCTTGGCCTTCTGTGATTGCCTCCTGCCCTATCGCTCATTCTTTCACACTAAGCTATGACACTAACTGGTGAATGATCTCCCTGTCCTTATCTCGAGCCACAACATTTTTTCCATTGTATTTTCTCCTCCTATGTTTTTGAAGAAGATGAGGGAGAGGGCAGTATGATGGTCCTGAGCTACCCACTGGGGTTAAACCATCACCTAGAGCAGTAAGAACTACTTATTTCTTTTAAAGCATGTTACACCTTAGTCAGCTTAAGCAGAAAGTAAATCCGACAGCAGGTAGTGACAACACTGAAACATGCCTTGTCACTTTTTATTTATATGTCTTACTGACATTTAGAATTACTAGGGAAACTACAATAAGGAAGTATAACTTTGGGCAGCAATTCATTCCATATTAGTTGTAGAAAGCATGAAATTCCTCGTCCTTCTAATTTTAACATAAATTGCAACAAAAGTTGATTGCATACACCTTTTACTTACACAAAAATGTCACATTTCCAGTACCAACAGAAAATAAATCCCATCAAAATAGTAGATATCACATGTTTTAAAGACATGGTTACTCAGATGGGCATACAAGGTGCCCACCCCTGGGTAGCATAGGGACAGGGACACCAAATTAAATACATCATGTTAAATATGACTCTTTAGTATTCCTGTATTATCATCACTTCCATGTGTCCTAAATTTTGACATTACTAAAGAAAGAGCATCAGAGGAAAAAAACCAAAACAACTAGAGGGAATTAAATAAGCAAATAAATACACAAAATCAGTCACCTTTGGAGATCTTCCTTCTCCTCCTCATTTTCACATTTCTCTACTCCAAATTTTGCCTTCAAAGACCTGGCCCTGGCAATGATAGCTTCCACACTCATAATCTGAGCAATAATTTCCTGTAGTTTAATGAAAAGATTTATTCTTAGCACTCCCACAAACAAGTCTATCAAGTTTCCATCACAAACTAACATAGAAGTCTTACTTCTAGCTTCTTGTCCTCCGGATTTGGAAATCGTAGAACTTTACTGGAATGGGATATTATCTGTTTAATAATCTTCTTGACTGAAGATATATCTTCTAGTACTTCTGTTAGGAGGAAGAGAACCAAACAAGTTCTCATTATTGCATTAGTGTTCAACCTAAAATACCATAATAATTTATTAAACATTATTTACCTTCTTCCTTTACCTTGAGTACGGCTGCATGGATGATGCAAGGCAGGAGATGCCGTGCAAGGTCAGCTGGTTTCTGAACAGCAAGGTAGTGAAGTACCTTTGACAACAGAAAAATTAATACATTAACGATCAGAACTGCTTCTCACAGTTAAGGTTAAGTTCAAAAGATAAGCAGCCATCACTAGCCACAGAATTGTTACCTTCTCTGCTTCTCTAGTGTCATCGAAGAGTCTCTTCTGCCTCCGTGCTGGGACTGGTTTTGCTGTCTCCCAGGCCTCCACCCACATGTTGCTGGGGATCTTCATTCGGGCGCTCAGCTCACCTTTAATTACCACATTTCCCTTTTCATCAACCACTTCCTCTTCAATGTAATCCCGAGGAGAGTACCACCTCACAAAATCCTCCAGACAACAGCCAGGATTGGCTGCCTGGAATGAAGATGACATTAAATTTGTACTTCACAGAATCCTGTAAAAGTATAACTGGGTAGGAAGGCAGTATAGTTTTGAGGGCACACCACAGGCTATGAACAAGAAAGTCAGGGAATTTTGTTCATAGTCAGCAAAATTTATGCTAGAAAAGAGACCTGGGTGAGGGCAAAAAAGCAAATGCAAAGCAAAACAGTGGAGTAGGGTGTGAGGAGGAATGTATGTGGAAACCACACCATCAACAAAAAGAAACCTTCCTCTTACGCCCCCCACAAAAAAAACAGGAGATTCACACATTACTGCAGGCAAACTCAAAGTCATACTGTGAAGTCAGGCTTCACCTGGTACTTCATAAATGCAAGAAATATTAAATTTTCACAAGTTTTTATCATAGAATCATAGAATAGCCTGGGTTGAAAAAGTACCTCAAAGATCATCTAGTTTCAACCCCCTCTACTGTGGGCAGGGTCACCAACCACTGCTCAGAGCCACAGTGCATAAGCTTATACAAGACAGAAATGAAAGAAAGAATCAGTAGGCTGCATGAACACGCTTCCAGCAATGACCTTCTGTCTTCTAACTACAGAAGTTCCTTTTCTTCTTCCTTCAAAAAGGATCCTAAAATAAATATCCTCCCTCTTTTATAAAAGCTATCCTGATTTTTAATTTCCAGTTTATCAACTAAAATGCCATCGTTTGGGGTTTTTTGTTTGTTTGTTTGTTTTGTTTTTTGTTTTTTTAATCTCCTGAAGAAAGTCACACAAATCCAACACCGTACGAATTCAGCAGAACACTACAGTGCAATAGACTGGATAGCCACAGATCCTGAAGGCTTTAAGCAGTTTTATCAATGGGCTTTTAATTTCAACTTTAAACTATTTTGAAACTGTTCTGTCTAAGGAAAAAGACTCATTATAAAACCCTTAAAAACTGTTCAACACATGCAAGAAGAATAATTTGATGAAGACAAAAGCAGGCTCGTGGAATTTTTCAAGTAGTATACCTTAAAAGACTCCATATCTGAGAGCAAGCAGGCACTCTGCATGCGTGCTCGAAGATGTGCACCTTCTGCTGAGGTCCCAAGTTTTGCCAGAACCTCAGACTGTTCCTCCAGCAAATCCTCAGTCATGGGTGCTGGCTCCTGCGAGACAGAAAAAGGCAAGTTCACAGATAGTTTCTCCTCATCTTAGCCCTCATTAAGGAAGAAGTGGCTGACAGCTCCCTCAGTACTCAATTTCTACTTTAAGGAAATAACAATAAGTTTCTTTGGCTTAAACTGTTTAACCTGAAACTGTGCATCTGAAAAGGACGCTAACAAACAAAACAAACACTACCTAAGAAACACTTCAGTATACAAAAAACAACAGATTAAGTCTGATGTTTGACTGATACTGTTCTGCTTAGACCCACTGTGGTAAAGAAATGCAGGATTTTTGCCACTGATGCTGTCAGCATGTAATTAACTGATGACATTCTGCCTCACTGCTCTCTGCTTGTTCTTTTTACCCATGTGAAGCAACATCAGATAGGTGAATTTCTCTCAAATGAAAACCACTGTATTCACGTGTGGCTGAATTTACATTACTTCTTCTGACACCACTGTTTCCTATTTCACCCCTCTACAAGAAAATCAAATAAGGTTTCCAGTTCACTGGGGGAAATCTGCTCTAGATAGTGAGGTCCTAAGCTGATGACTATGGCCTTCTGAAATATTTCTCAGTGCGTCTCAAAAAGACAAGAAGCAACAGCAAAACTGATCCAGTACTCTGGTCCATCTGGTGGAAATTACTATCAGCTCAGATGACCAAACATATGGAGTCTTAAATGTGTCACACCACAGAAACATAAGGAAAAAAATAGGGAGGGAATGGAAGATGCCTTAGGAATTGGAAATAAGGAAAAAAACAGAGCGTGAGGTAGACAAGACAGCTTAGTTTTCATTTCAAATGAAAGAAATGTGTTTTGAATTAAATTTGGTAAAAGCATGCAAGATTTCACTTTAAACACCTTCACCAAGTTATAAAATATTGAAAATCCACTCTTAAGACATAGCCATTCCTCTGTTTTAGGTCCAAATAAATAACCTGCAAACTACATGCAACTTCACAATCCTGAGAATGAACGGTACTGCACGAGAGTCACACTGCACATGTGGCTCAGTTCTGGCTATCTAACCTGTGTTATGGGAATGTAGAGAGGCTCTCCTGGATGCAGCAGTGTCAGCTTCCCATGAGGATGCAGGCGGCCTTCTGGTTTCAGGTTTACAGGCTCTTTGCTGCCTTCTTTTGCTCCTTTTTTTCCATTATCCTGTCCATTTCCTTTCAGATCTTCTGTGTCACTTAGACATTCAAAAAATTCCTCTTCACTGTCACTCCACGATTCCCAAGACTTTCCAACTTCTTTATCAGTCTCCTTCAGGTAATCTCCAGAGTGGTCTGCTCCTTTTCCAGTATCACCAGAAGAACCACCAGGTGAACGATCTGACACGCTCCCCCTTTTCCCCTCATCTCTTGCTTTCTTTCTTTCAATGCAACAGTTTAACATCTAACAAGTTATATGGGGGGGGGGGAAGGGGGGGAAAAGTGTTTAGCAATTACTTCTTTTACAGAAATTAACATCACAGAGAAACATGAAGAATTACCAAAAATCTCTTACGATTCCAAAAGACATTAATCCCATTGAACTGGTACTATAACAAAGATTTTGCCAAGGAATGGAGATCCAGACCAAGTGATACAAGCCTAACTAAATCTATAAAAAACCAACGTATTTAAATAACAATGGTTATGACTTGGATTGTTTCTCTAGGAGAAAAATCATTCTGAAATTTGGGATATTTACCTGAAGCTTCTGATGCAGTAAACAGCATCTCAGATCTGGAGGGCCATTAGCTAATCTAACAAAAGGTAGAAGTTAACTATTACCAATTATGAACTTTTCACACACACATGGTCTTAAATCACCTGAAATCCAGGAAAGAGGCAGATACCCACAACAAACCCACCCCCACCTGTTCCACTATGCAGCTCTTTTGTAGTCCCAGCAGACAAGTAGTGACTGAACAAGCACAGAATTTAAACTACATTTACTTCCTTTTTGAAGCTCAGAGATCAAGTGTAGCAGTATAAAGCAGACAGATTCTGCATTCCCTGGTCAGTTTTGTATTTGAATGATAGCTGAGACAGCATCATCTGCCTGAAAAGGCAACTACGCCAACAGGAACTGGGAACAGCTCCCTTAGAAAAGTGGTGGAACTACACCACAAAACAAAGGTATTTTGCTCTATAACAGCTCCTTCATTTTTATCTGATAATTTGGAAGCTAAGCATTTGCATAAGCTTCTTTTTCCTCCAAACAGTGGAATGCTCTTTAACTGGAGCTTCCTTCAGATGTCTCAAGTTTAACAGAGTGTGCAGATTCTTTCCCTACTCGCTCTCCTTTCGTATTTTAGGAAGGAAAGATAATAAAAGCAGCAGGCAGCATTTGCAATTAAATAAATCAATCTTACCCTGGAATAAGGTAGTTGTTCTCCCATCTGTAGCGCATTTCTAACACAAACTCTTGCCAAAGATGTGCCACTCCTTTTACTCCTCCATGGTAGAAGTTTATCATACAAAGACATAAAGCTAATTTGTATGTCAGACTATCAGAAGGAGCAGATTTAAACTGACTGAAGAGATTCTATATAAGAAATAAAAGAAAGCAGGAATACAGAACCAATGGCATTTTCACCAAAACCATACAATCTGTGCATTCTGTGTATCTTTCCAATTCACCAATTATAAAACAGAAGGTCACAACAAAGTCTGTATTAACATGCACTAGAGATCGTGTTCCCTCCCTGTCTTCCCTCTGTCAAGTATCAGTTGGTACAACTTACGTAATCTTCGTTCTCTGGAGGAGGATTGCTTCCTGCTGAAGAGCTAGCCCTGCTTTCATATCCCTCTGCCAGTTTGTCAACAGCATCAGGAAATAAGAACTTGAAGAAATAACATTTAAACTTAGGCTGTTTCAAGGAGTGGATCAATGCAATTCAAATAATGAAATTGACATCAGAAGCATTTTTTTCTTTAAGTTAATTCTGCTCACTTACCAGAAGAATAGTGTTCAAAACTTCATTGTTCAAAGGTGATTCATCTACACCTCTGTGCTTGCGAATCTTTTTCTTTGCACTGTGAACCATATTTGTGACAGATAGTTTATGAATTGGGACAGGCGCTGGCTCAGTGAGCTTCGACAAAGCATGAGTGATATCAGCAACCTCTGCAACAGAAAAAAGAAAAGAACAAAATCAACTCAAAGTCTACCTGCTGTAATCAATCTGTACTTCTTGCACTGAATTTTAACCCTATTAACCTAGGCTATACCCTCATGCTATCAATGTTTGATCCTTGATACAAATTCTTGGTCACAGTTATATAGCAGAACCAGGAGTCACAAAGGAGTCGCAGACCAACCACCTTTAATTTACTTTTTTCTGAATGAAGATAAGACTGTAGGTAGTGCCTGCCATCTACTGCAAGTACTGCATAGTTGCAGATAATGACAGGCAGAGTATCAGCAAAAAAAAAAAACCACCTGCTGAGGAGCCCACTTACACATGGTAAAATTGAGTAAACTGTAGGTAACAGAACATGCAAGTTTATGCTGGAGCTTTAGATTAGACAATCTGTGCACTATTTTGTTTTGGATTCTTCTGTTAAACTCCTCAAATCAAAAGATATTTTCCAGACAAAGCTGTAGCTGGTCAACTCCAAAACCAATGAATTAATATTGTTTAAAAGTGTAAAAACAAATTTCAGTGAATTATTAGCCTGGAAAACCTCATCTTGGCAGACATTTTAAGGAAACAAGAGCTATGGGAGGGCTGAAGAGATTATGTCAAGCAATAGAAGTAGGATGAATGTGGCTCTGGGCAGCCTGATCTGCTGGTTGGAGACCCGTTCAAGGCCATTCTATGACTCTATGATTTTACTCTACAGTCCAACACCTTTTAAAGCTAACTAGCTAGCTCTTTTTCTTTTGTTTTTGAGCTCCTTCAAAATACATTCAACATGCAAAGTAAGAGAATTGAAAGAAAGGGACAAGGGCATCAGAAAAATGCCAGTATCCCCACACTGTTGGGATAATGCTTGACCTATTGGTGTAACAATTTTGGTTTTAGCTTCATTTCATTTCTCTCTCAGTAACATAGGCCTTTGAAGTGGAAAGGAGATCAAAGACTTTCAAACAGATATCACTCTTATTTGGCTGTTTAAAAGCACATAACACAGTATTTCAAAAAACAGAAAGTAGTGAGTATAAAAATACAGAAAATAATGCAGATGAATCTGTTTAATGCTTGCTCAACACCAAGTCTTCTACGTAAGCAGTCAAAAGGAAAGTCTCATTTTCTTTCTCGTTTAATTAAAAATATAGCATTGGAATTTGCCCTCTGACCCTTCAAGAGCTGAAATTGCCAATTCATGTTAAGTATTCATATTAAACATTACCCAAATTTGTGGAAGTGTTCCAGAAAATGCCTGAAGGTAAAAAATATAAAATACTGCTGAATCTGAAGTCAAGAGAAGTGGCAGGAAAGGTCAGATTTGTGAAACGAATAACTATCAAAAACATAAGTGAACAAGATTTTAGCTTTACCTTTTCCATCCTCTTCAAATGCAGACCTTCCCAGTATTTCATCAGTTGACTCCTTCCGACGACAAAGCTTGAAGAATTCATTAAGAAAGTCACCTGTAAGAGAAACAGTTTCTGAACAACTAGATTGAAGTCTCACTGAATCAAACAATTCTTGATAACTTCCTCTTTTTTTCTGATGACAACTTTGTCTTTTTCTGAATGAACACAATAATCTCTTCCAAAGCACAAAATATCCTTAAACCAGGTAACTGAAGTATCAGAAAATGCACTGCTAGACACCTATCAGCCACCACTCCACAGCACCAGACCTCACCTGAAGCAAGGTGCAATTGTACAGCAGAACAGAACATGCACAATAAACATTTACTCTCTGGAACCTGAATAAGTAAGAACAGCACTGAAGTTAATGGCACACATAGACTAACCTATAAGAAACTATTTGCAAAGCTTGTGTTCTTGGAAAAAGAAGTCCAAAATACAGTACACTCAAAGAAATCAGGGGAGTGAGGAACCAGGTCATCGGGAAATCAATCATTCAATTCTAATTTCTAAACAGCTTAAAAGCAATAAAAGAAGATACAAAATTGTGATGTCTTACCCAAAAGACACTGAGGATTATCTGCTTTTCTGACTCTTACAGACCACTGTGGTGCTTGAATAGGATCTAGATCACTAGAAAAAAAAAAAAGTTTAATTCCATAACCACAGGTATACAAGAGATGAGCACTAAATTCTTAAATAAAATTTCATAGTTGTGAAGCTGTAATATAGACCTAATTATACAGAGGAATATGAAAAACATTCTAAAATGTAAGCAAGAGTTCGTTTTTACAGACATATGACAGGAATAAAAATCAAAAGAACGACTCAGCTCAACTTTAAGTAAAATCATCTTTTGAAATCTACTGATGTTGAAAAATTATTTTTGCATTACTTAAAACAGTAGACCACAAGTCTTTTCTTCCTTTCTGATGTACAAGTGCACATTGTTCTTCCTCTTTAGAAAGAGGGATGTCAATCACTGAGCTCCTAATGCTTTCCTTATTCTAAATCTTGCTATCCTCCTTTCAAGAAAAAATGCAATACACAAAACTTGTAAGGTTAGCATGGCAGTATGCCCCAAGATGCACATTCTGTTGAGCTCACAGCATAACATTTTCTCACACAGAAATGCACTTCAAAAATATTTTTTCCAGAGCAGACATTCTATCAGAAGATCTTAGCACTCCACAAAAAGCCACATACAGAGTCCTAATGTCACTTAAATGCAGCAGTTAACAAGTGGAGAGGACACATCCAGATACTTGCAATTCAGACAAAATACTTACGAATAGACATCATTGTCAACAATCACACCTTCTGTTAGGTGAGGCCACGTAGTGGCTAGATGGAGCTCACTGAAACAGAACAAGATACAAGTGTCTATCAACCGCAAGATCTTGACTCACATGACTGTTTATGCTTAAATGCCTGCATGGGTTTTGCAGCTAAGCACAGAACTGTGCATATTTCCAACAAGTTTCCATCACCCAGCACTGCACTCAGCCTTACTGGCAGCTGGCACACAGGTCCCTTTCTCCACTCCTCTCCATAAAAGCAGAGATTGTGCATTATCCTCTGTAATGGTACCCCACTACAGAAAGAAAAACCTACATAACTTGCCTACTGCTTTGATACTGTCTAATACATTAAATGACCCTTTGATTTGCTGAGTAGTGATGGGGTATTCAGAATAAGACATCAGAAGTATTGTAACAACTCAGTTAATAGACTCTCTCATGTAAAGTCTTCTACAAATGTGACAGTAAAAAAAATGATCAAGTCCACATGTTGAATGAAAGAATACTGAATGAAAGCATATGATTTTTAAAGTTTTCTCCAGTTAACGTGTTCCAACATAACAGTTTCAGGAACAAACTAAGTACTCTGTAAGTTTACGATGGAACATTTATGAGCTGCAATTCTAATACCATTATATCACTTACAAGTTGTGTTACTTGCTATCAGATTTGGATAATATAGCATTCTGCTACTGACACAGTCAGTATAGGACAGCAAAGCTCAAATGACATACCTTAAAGTCCTCCATTAAGCAAAGTCAAAAAAAAAAAAAAACAACAAACCCACACCCCCCCAAAAAAAAACCAACAGGTTTTTCAACTTTTATCTTACCTAATAGGATCCTCACAGGCACCAAATGGTAACTTCCCAAATTCAAGGCCTCCAACTTCTCCTCCAACTAGAGCATCTATATCTGAACATAAATCAACACATTTCCCATACAGAATTCATGGGGTTTTTGAAAAACCGTATCATGCCATTTTCACAGTAAGACTGCAATGTGTTGGCTGATCAGAAAATAACTGAATAGTTAGGTGACAGAGGTATGAAAACACAGTCCTAGCACATAGCCAAAGTAGTTGCTTCCAATCGAAACTAGGAAGTAATGTTGCAACCAGATAATCAAAACAATTTGTTCTGGTAAGAATAAATCCTTGTAACTCAAGATCGACCGCCAAGGACGCACACAGTATCACATAGTGAGCTCTTAAGTAAGCATCTAGGACTTTTTTTCTAAGTAGCATTACTGGTGCAAACTTTTCAAGCCTCACATGTGTACCTCAGATACCGTTATTTTTCCTCACCTCTCCCCTCAACAAGAGTGCTTGATCAGCAGTTTTTGCTACATAAAAGAATTAACTCCTTCGCTTAATAACAACAAAATAATCCAAAGTTCTACCTCAAGCAAAGTCCACACAAGATTTTCTCCTCTTCCTGTTGTTAATAAACAGCAAAGCATTAAAATCAATCTTTTTATTGAAATAACTGACCAGTACTCTTGCGAAGTAGTAACATCTATAAAACAGGAATCCAGCAGGTTCTGCGTGGAATTCAGGGCAGAATTCTTTACAGATCTATGGACAGTTATCCTCTTCTCTCCAAACAAATACTACGGTTCTAGACATACCACAGTTTGTCTAATACTAATAAAAAACAACTGTCACAAACATAAGCCACAGTCCTATCTTCAGAGCTTCGAACTCGTTAGCTCATCACAGCCTTTAATTCCTCTGGCAAGATACAGAAGCGTTTTCTTTTGCATTTGCCATTTATCTTAAGACAGGCTATTACATGGACACAAAACTCCCACCTGGTGGCTGCTGCGGCCAGAAGTACTGTTGCCAATCTTGAAGCACATACGTAAGCCGAATAGCCATGCTCACTGGAGGCAGTGGTGTTAACGGGCATCCCTTGAAAACATCCACTGTTAAGTGCACATCCTTTAAAATATCCTCATACAGAATTTAATTCTAATATAAACTACCATACATTCCATCAAATTTATGAATTACCAAGAATTACCAGTAAAGCCACTGCTTAGCAAGACGCTTGTGCTAAAACTAAGAATATAAACATTCTAAAACCCGTGCAACATTTACAAGCTCTATTTAGCTGGTAACGTACAAGTAACTAACACAGAATATGACAGGTCTTCAGTAAGGACTTTTTCAGTGTTTTGATGAGATTCTGACTAATGTTGGTGGTCAGCCAAGTGTTGCAGTCAGCCATACCACTCCGGAGAAGCCCACCCAGGCCCCTCAGATTACTATCATATTGCTCTTCACTATTTATAGGAGGTTGGGTGCTGGAGCTACAACTATCAGAACAAACATGCACCTCAACCTTCCCCTCTCCTTTTAAACAGCACGTAGAGCTTGTCTCTATTGAAAAAGGGAGTTGTTGCAAGTAGGCTGCAAATCAGAAAGATTTGGCCTTCATATGCCAGTGGAGAATTTATACAACTCTTGTTAATTTTGTACTACTAGATACAGAGCAACAATATCTGGGAAGACACTGTTGGTATTGACAGTAAGTCTGATATTTACACAACAACTCGCTAGAAGACAGAAGCAAATGAATGGCAGTCAGGTGACCGAATAATAATTCTTAGTATCAGGTATGTATGTGCAGATGCACTTACAATCTTGGACTTGAAGACATCCAGTAATCCCGATAAGTGAGTATACTGGCTGGGGACTTTGCGAAGATGAACCATTTCAAAGTCAGTTCGAACTCCTGGACCTTGGCACTCTCCAACATACATACGGCGCCATTTCTGATGTATTTGCACAAACAACGGCACCTGACTGTAAAACACCCACTTTGGATTATCTCTGCCAGCTCATAGCCTTTTAAACACCGTATTTTTTACAGTCTATTTCTCTTAGGAGAACACAATTCAAAATGCTAAATATGAATCACAGAAAAATATTCTTAACTTCATCGTTAAAGAGAACGCCTAAAAATTGTCATGAGAAACACAGATGCAAAGATTCAATGACCTGTTAGCTTTCAGTCCAATTACTAAAAGCTACTCATAATTACTAGAAATTCAGTTACCACACAGAAGAAATCTTTCAGAAGTTGTGTTCCATATGCCAGTTATCCCAACAACATGCAACAGTTTTATAAGCCTTTGAGGTTTCCATACAACAATGAATATAAATAACATACTGAATCAATATTTATATAGTTACTGTGGAAAGATACTTACAAAGTCTTTTTGTAACAGTATTATGGTGCAAATGCAAGAAACACAATGTAATTCACTAACAACTAAATACTTCTTCCTAAATAAATAAAGAACTATATAAATAGCACGCTAGTTTCACCTTTAAAAAGTTCATGCTTTCACCTACCAGCCAGTGTTGCCCAATGCAATAGAAACAGAACTCAGTAGGAGGTTACATTTCGATTCACTAAGAACCGCATCATTATTTGCAGCTGGAGCAATAACCACAAACTCACGTAAGCCGTACCTTAAAGAAAGAGCAGGGAAAGACAACATAGTTGTGTGTTCCAATAAACCAGCTCAAACACAGAATTGTCAGGAATATTACAACCTGAATAATCTAATTCCTGCCAGCAGGACATGACTCTTATTTTGCTGTGTGTCGCTTCTTTCAGAGAGGCCAAGATCTGACTGGGAACGCAGTACTGCAGATCATCTCACCACTACACTAATTCAACAATGCTCAAACACTACTGAAGTCATATGAGGATTTTCAGGCGTACCAGTCCTGAGTTTCTTACTAAAGTTAGTAAAAACTGTAATTAGACTGAAAAACAAACTATCACTATGCTTCTCCGTATTAGAGAAGAAAGGCAGCATACATACCATCTTACTAGACAGTGGGCTCTAGGAGGAAAGTCATTGTTCATGCAGAGCAAGTCCTGCATAGGCAGGGGAAGGGCATCTGAAAAAAAAAAAAAAAAAAAAAAAGGACACGTAAGAGCATCAGCATCCATCATTTACACTAACAGTTTACTTCTTTAGCAATTTGTTCACTGTAAGACATAGTAAAAATCAGAAACATCAAGTCCAACCCATCAGATCCCCCAACATTTCACAAAGATGCAAATCAACGCTTATGAAATCAACACTCTGAAATTGTCTTTTGTCTTACAACACCTGTGACATATTTCAGGCATGAAAGAGTACTGTCAGCTACCTTCTACACCTTCTTCTCTCCCATCTCTGTCACCAGGTTCTTGTACAAGATAATGATGTGTAACTGAGAATTTGAAGTCCGCAAACGAAATTTCATCTGATTTCTCCTCCCACACTCCTGTGGTATATACACCCTGTAGATTGAAAATAACAAACAAAAGCAATTGAAAAAATGAAGAACAACAAACAAAGCTATTACTTGATCACATAAATTTAGTGTAATATTTGTTCATTTTTTTCTCCTCCTGCAGTTTTATTTTACAGCTAGGCACCGTCTACTATGAAGATAATTCTCAAAGCACTTAAGGTTAGCTGAACGCTAAAATCCACGTTAATCACTTTCATTTCAAGGACAAAAGTCTTCAGCATTATTAGGCAACGTAAAGAATTGTACAGTTGCTACTAGAAGTCATGTGAAACTCTTTGTAAGAAGTTCTTCTCACTAGACAACAAGAGTCCAGTACAGAAAACAAAATACAGGAATACTGACAGCTATGGTTGACAACTAGTTCACTAGATATCATAAGCTTTAATCCCTAATACTTGGTACTCTAAAATTAAGTTAAAGAACTCCTCTGGAAGCAGGATAGCCATAAATCCCTTAATTTCCCACACGTTTTACAGGACTGAAGCACCACCAGAAAGCTGCTAATTAGACTTCTGGAGAAAAAAAATAGAAAGTCTCTCTATGAGATGTACTGAATCACAAGTAACACAATGCAAACCTCAGCCACAGTACGTGAGGCACGCCAAATGCACCGGGGAGGGCAAAGTAAATAAACAAGCTCATTGAGAATAGAGAGCAGCTAAAACAATGTTCCCAAATGGAAAACAGGCAATGAAAAGAAACCATAGCACTAGCCCCCATAAGGAATTTATCAAGGAAATTGTCTATCTGGCAGAATTCCAGTAACCTCACAGCACTTGTTTGTTCAATAGCCAGTTTTACAAGTGAAATTCCTAACACAAATCATTAGCTGCCACATTTAAGTAAATGAGAACACACATAAACACATCCATGGGTACTGCTAGTTTCTAACACTCTGTGGAAGCTCTAACTGACCAACTGACCTTTTCCAGAGGTTTGCCTGAAGAAATCCCAATAAGTTTCCAGTCATTCAACACTTCTTCTATTTTTGAAATAAATCTAGTAAGGAGGGAAAAAGGTATTAATATTTCCTGATTGCTTGCTCAGCTTGTGTTGTAATTCAACTCCCAAAAGCAGACAAGTAGTCCTGCTGGAGAATTCCTTTAAAACAATGCAAAAAATAGTAACATACCAGGGATTGCAACAAAAACAGTCTGCTTCCTTGTACAAATAAAGCGGTGCTTTTAGTTTCACATCCCTGATAAGCCTTATTTTTAGCAACCGTTATGAACGTGCACTGAATGTTTATAAAGTCTCACCCATTTCCACAGAACCACAGAACTATAGGAGTTGGAAGAGACCTCTGGGGATCCACAAGTCCAACTGCTTCACTGATGAGCACTTCAGTTATACTTCAAGCAGCATTTTTTCCCAAAAAGGTAATTTCTAACATAGGGGAACATGCTTTCTGTCTCTCCTACTCACCCTTCCCCGATACCCCAACCCCCAATTACTGGCTTGCAAAAAGGGTTTCAAGCACAACCAGCTAAAATTAAAATACATCCCAGTTATGGCCAACACAGGCTTTAATTTAGATCAATATACAGATCATGCATTAAGACAATGGAATTTGGAAGAACTGAGACTGATGTTATACATTTGTCTGGTACTGCAACAAAACAGAGCACTGCTTCACTATTTACAGGAAAAAAAAAAAAAAACCCACAAAAAAACTACATTAGACACATAACTGTAATCTAAATTCAATTTAAACACAGACCTTAAAGTCTTTTTCTATTGCAGATATTCTCACTGGAAAAAGAATTTTAAAGAATAATACATAAGAATGCAGAGCAACCTTCACCTGATGTTGTTCCGTATGCTGCTCTGCTAACTTTGAAGGGCTTCAACCACAAGGCAAGTACTCAACTGCTACATTACAACACATGGGCTTTATGGATGTTCGCTGTAATCCTCAGCTAAACCTGATCTTCCACCTGGTTCACAAACAGCCGGCCTAGATCCTCTTATACACTGCAACCGAGCACTGTCAGCCCTACTGCAACCGCACCGCCCAGGAATCGCTTCATCTGAGCACTGCACAACAGCACCTTCCGTGACTGCCTGCTTCAGTTCAGCTGACAACAAAAACAAGGCCACCGAGTTGCTGGGAACTCGAATCGCGCCCGACGCAGTCCGAAATCCGGCCGGGGAATGAAGGTAAGGAGGCGCCGGAGCTGCGAGGAGCAGGGCCGGCCCCAGCCCAACGGCAGCGCGTACCTCTCCCACTCGGAGGCGGTGGTGAAGTCCGTGATCTCGAACACCTCCGAGTCGGGCTGTGGGGAGAGAGCGGGAGAAGCAGTGAGCGGAGAGGCGGCCACGGGCCGGGAGCACCGGGGTGAACACGACGGGACGGGAGGAATGAGCAAACACTCACTTCGCTGTCCGCCGCCATCTTGCGCTGTGCCCGCCCCACGCGCAAGGGCTGGCGGGAAGGGGCGGCTGCCTCACACGGTGCCTCGTCCCCGCACGGCGCCTCACGGAGGAATGAGGTCAGACTCTCCCCGCTCTGAGGGGCCTCTTTTCAGGATAAATTCCTGACTTGCTGGGACGGGGTGTCCCCACGGGGCTCGGTGTCCCTCACACAGCAGAGCGTCTGCCAGCCCTCACAGGAGTTTCCTCCGAAACTCTCAGTCCGTGACCGTTACCCCTTCTCCGCCTCCCTGCGGTACAAACTGCTATTTCTCCATCACAGATATACAAATAAATAACGTAATCCTCAAGGCCTGCTGCATAAGGCTACCTGCAGCTAGACAGAGAATAATTAGTGAGAATTTAGTGGTGATAGCGAGGAAAATGACGTAGAGGTAAACGAAGCGCTGAAAGCATCGAGAGAAGGGAGAGGGCTGTGGTGCCGCTCCGCCGCCCGCTGCCGTGGCAACGCGGTGTAAACGAAGCGCGGCGGGCCGGCCGAGCCGCCGAGACAGGAATAGGGATAGGGACAGGGACAGGAATAGGGACGGGGATAAAGACAGGGACACGAGTAGGGACAGGGATAGAGATAGGGACACGAATAGGGACTGAGCCCGCAGCCCCGCCGCCCGCGCGCTGCGTGCGGAATCCTTGCCTCTGCCGTGCTTCGCTGTGGAAACACACGGTAAGGGCTGGCCTCGGTCTGTTTTATAGAGCTTTTTCAGCTGTTATTTTGAATTTTTTTTAATTGTTATTATTTTTTAACATTCAAAAAAGAGGAAGTTTGGCAAAGTTCAACATATAACTCTTAACAGGCTCATATAGTGACCCTTCTAATGGGTATCTGGTGTTCAGCATAAGGAGGAGTCAAAAGTGCTTGCTTCTGCAGCTGCTGTTCTGCAGAATATTGGTTGTCCTTCTGCTTCCTCCTTTGTAAGCCTCCAGTGACAGTACTGCCCGATACAGGGTGCAGCACTGTGTGGTATTAGCACTATTCCTCTCTCTCTCACACACACAAGTGTCATGCAGAATTGTTGTAATTAATTTAATCTAAGATAAGTGGATGAGTCTCTTGAGAAGGCTGATGCATGCTGAAGGCATGTTGTGTACCTTATGCTGAATGAGAAACAAAAGTCACATTCATTTTTTTGACTAACGGTAAATGGCAAAATGCTGAATCCAGCAGGAGCTACATGTGCCATTCGTTTCCACTGACCTCTGTTGTGACTTTGAAATAGAACCATTGCTAAAGGACAAGATCCTGAAGGACTCTGAAGGACAGAGTTGCTACCTGCCATCTGTTGCATTCATCTTACCATTGGCAGCGCTGCAACACTGGGCTGCTTTCCCGTTAGTAGTTCTACTGAGAGCCCTGAGCTCAAGTGCAAAGGATAAAAGGCATTTATGAAATGACTAAAAATGGGTATTTATGAGCTAAACGAATAAGCAAACAATCCCAACCCCAAACCATTGCCAGCGGTAGTTCCTGTTGGGGATAACTTGTAATAAAATGTGTAATGAATGTTGAAAATGTTATTTACCTTTAGATGGAGAAAAGTCCATGCACACATTATTCATATTAGGCACATTATTACTGAATTTTCCATTATGGACTTTATAATCTTCCTCTCTAGCATTCAGTAGCTCTGTGTAACTCTAATGAATTCAAGTCTATCTTTTATATATCTTTAAAAGTATGTTTATTTCTGTGTATTTGTACGCATATCTGACATTTTCATCTCTATTTTTTAAACTGAGTTGTTTGCTAAATAATAAGGACAGTGGGAAATGTAATATAAATACTAGCTGATATTTCAATTCACTGATTCATTACGTCATGTATTCTTGTCATTTGAGAAACAGAAGCCCAAGTTTTTCAGAAGGAGCCCAAATCCAGAAAAAAAAAAAATTGAGATTAATTTTAAGAATCTTTTGAGTTTCTTAGGATAGAGGGTTGGTGGGAGCTGCGTCGTGATTACAGAAACAGTCATCACTGAGACTTTGTTGAGATTGCAGTGTATGAGCTGTTCTATGCTCAGAAAGTTTTTTGTTATTGATCTCTTTTGCTAAGGGAGAGTTTTGATCAAATAAGGATAAGCAATAAAAGATATGTTCAAAATAAGATTTTCTTCTAAATGTTACCCATTGACTTTCTGGTCTGCTGTATATGGGTGATATCAGCAAACAATACTGAGAGTTTTCATTTCTTCATAGCATATGCTGAATTTTTGGCAATAATAATTGTGTTTGGACTGCTTTGTTTTGTATATTTGCAGGATGGGGCATTGGACATTAAGTTAAATTACAAATTTTTCATAATTTCAAGTACTTGTAAAATTCTGCTATTATCTTGTATAGGATCCCAAAGTAGTGAAGTATGATCTACTAGTTTGGATGGATTGGAAATCAATTAATGATACATGTTCTCAGGTTTCAGGACCTTAAAACATCTAAGGACAGTATGTCTGAAAAGCAGAAAATTAAGAGGAGAAGCACAGAAGGTATCTAACGCATGAAATGAAATCTCTGAAATGGAATATATGTATCTGGAGAAGAAAAAGGACCATGTTAGCTTGAGATCTTGTCATTTGTTAAAATCAAACATCCACAAAAAAATTTTAATCAAACTTAAAGTTATTTCTGCCTTTGAAAAGCCCTGAGATTTGTTTTGCTTTTAATACTTTTTCTAAATGAGTTTGTCCACATTTTTTTCTTCTATTTCTGTTTCACTGAAATAGAAGATGTAACCGGATTTTTTAAAGATGTCCTTTGCTTTTAAAAGTGGATTGAATTATTATACTTACCAAAATAACTGAAGTTATTTTAGGCTTAAGCATTCAAATGTCTAAAATTTACCACAAAAAGTATATGGAAATATTTGATTCAAATCAAATTTGCTCTTTTTTTTTTCCCCTGATACATCTCAATAATATTTTAATGGCCAAAATTAAGTATATTTGCTTTGGAGAGTGAATGATATGCAGTATACTAGTGTTTTCTGCAATGCAGCAATATAGTACTAATACACTGATGTACTGATGCAGGTCGTGGAGCTGTTGTTGCTCTTCCAAATGCAGATGAGATAGTGAAAGAAATCTGTGATTCATACAAAGCTCTAGGAAAAAGTAGGTAAGTAGAACTAATATTTAATTTGTGGTTAGGTATCCAAAAGTGAAGACAAAGCAGGAATTAGTCTGAGCCTGAAAAGATTTGCTTTGTGCCAGCTGTTAGATACAGCTATGAGTTGTATAGCATTTCTTTCTTCCCAGTGTCAATGCTGATCCTTGCAGGATCAGATAGAGGCAGGATATTGCGCTACATGAACAAGTGGGTTGGTACAACAGGAGAAACTACTCCTGGTTATGGTTTTACATCAGTGTTTGACCTAAGTAAAAACGCAATTGTCTCGCATGCAGCTTTTAAGATAGGCTGTATTTTCGACCTCTTTTCAATCAAAGTTCTTTCTTTTTTTTCCTCCCCATGCTTGAATTTTCCATTCTTCAGAAACCAGATGGCAGAAATCTGAGTCTTATCCATACAGCCTCTATTCTTGCAGGCAGGCCATAGCATATTTTATAAATGACAAAGGCACACCACCTGGTCTTCAGAATTCTTTTGACATACTTTCCTGATGATGTATTTTCATAAAAAATACATGCTGGAAGCAATCAGTTCTTATCAATAAGGGGAGATGGGCAATATGTTTTCCTATTCATACTGGTTCTTTGTCTGTGTTGTTTGTTATTCATTGGTATTTGTGATCAGTTGCTGCCATAGCAGTTAGATGCTGCTGGGGAGAGCCACGGCTTCCTAGATGGATCAAGGAAGAGAAAACACTTTGGGATTCTTGCATCTTATGAGTTTCTTGTTCCTGTTAGTCCCAAGTTGAGTGATTATTTGAACTGAGTAGGAGCCTTCCACTTATTTTCACACTGTATTTTGGTTTTTGTTTTTGTCTTTTAGCCAAAAAACACCAACAACCAGACTGTGGCCAGATAAACAAGTGGCACATTGTCAAAGTAAAAAGCAGTTAACATTACAGATGGGACAGCACACCTCTCTACCTTTCCTGGTGAAGAAAGAGATCATAAGGCATGGCTTTGACTTCAGCTTTCTGCTACAGGCCTCATGCCCAGAATCCAACATTCCAAAATGCTTTAAGGATATGCAACAAAGTAAGTTCAAGCTTAAAAGTCAGAATACTTCAATAAAGTTAAACATTTTTCATATGAATTTTTCATATGAAGTGGGCTTCAGCCATGTTGCCTGTCTTCTTTAATTATGTGTGTGTGTATTTAGGGAATGAAGGAGATAAAGAAAAGCAACATAAAAAAAGATGTTGCAATTCTGATTACTCTGTATAATAAAATAGACCCCTCATAATGTACAGTGGAATTCTAGGCAGGGCTGGGATGACGTCTCTTTTACTTCTTTTCCTCCTCCTGGAACTAATTAATTCATAATTGAATTAATTAGCTACTTGTTGAAGTCAGCAAACATCTAAAATTTAAAAGAAATAATTGTTTAAATTATTAGAATAAAATATTTTGTATTACTATATTTCACTGTGTTTTATAGAAAGTGCAATTGTAACTTTCCACTTTTTTTGTTATAGCAGATTTATAGCATAGTTCTGCAACCAAAATTAGACAAATGTCTGGTCCTCAGAACCCTACAGTTTGAAATATTTGTGTACTGAAAATTGTAGTTTGTTTTACTTCTCACTAACACTAATGTGTTTTGATTTTTAAGGTTTTAATATAGCAATACTAGAAAAAAGGATCAAGAGGTCTGAGGTAAGATTATATTATGTATAAAACTAAAACTTTAAAAGTAATGATACAAAAGAAGTCTGGGTAGTTTTCTCTGCTTGTTCTTTTCAGATGATCGTCAAGCATTTGTATAGATGTGATGATAAATATCAGCAAATGTTTGAAATTATATTAGTTTATTATATTACAGCAGGGATTATTGAGGGCTAAATGTTGGAAGTTTAAAAAGATATAGAACATCTTAAAATGGAAATACATAACTTAATTTTAGGTGTGCGTATTCTGTATGTTACACGCCTTGGATACTTAGTTTTGATCAATTTAAAAACAAAGCAGTGCAATTTTACTGTGTTGATGGGTTGTATAAAATTGAAGCCAAACTGAAGAACCAACCTGACTTTATATGGTTGATTAAAATACTATTTAACATGAAAATTTTTGAGAAGTGTAAACAGGATTATTGACAAAAAAATGTGTGGCAACTCCTGTACTTGCAGTCATGCTTGTCATTTCACGAGTCAGCGAGTCACAGCAACTGAGCTTTAACAGCCACAGCAGATCAAATTCACTGTATTTCTTAAAAAGAGGATTTGGTCTTTATAGATATTAATTAATTGTCCTTTCAACTAGAGACTTGTTAAATCTGCTGTGTACTTTAGTGTACCTACTGCAGAATACAAAAGCATTCACAGCAAGTTCTGGCAAAAGTTCATAAAAAGAGCTATGGAAAAGAAAAGCATTGCCAACTGAAGGAGATGTTGAAGAAAAGTAAGTTAGTTGATGTCAAATGTAATTTAATACAGCTTTATGTCACATCTTAGGCTCTGATGATTTCTAGAGCTTATCATTTGGGATTACAGAGCATTCAAACTAAAACCATGCATACCAGACAAAGCCTCCTGAACTGTAAATTTCAAAACATTGCTTGTTGCTTTCCCTGGCACATTCAAACCTCTGCTTGTCCGTGGAATGCAACAAAAATTTCTTGCAGATTGCTAACTGATGTTGAATATAGACATGCAGATGGGTACTCAGAGCATATGACTGTGTAATTATTTCCCTTGCATTCATATGCATAAAAGCATACGGCTTATTAGAGCTTATTTTGTCCCCATTTCCTATGTAGCAAAAAATAGAAATATTTTCAGAAAATTATTCACACTGTTCATATGAGTAATCACAATAAAGTATTTAAATTCTCAAATTTGTTCTCTTTCAAAGATGTGCAGTAACTTTCAAGTAATGGAAGGGGCAGAGAAGAAAGAGGGGAGGGAAAATAAAATACATCCTAAGCACAACAGGCTGTTGCATTAGCTGTTATGTTACTAAGTGGCTTTTTTGTAGTCATCTGTATGACTTCACTGACAAACGTAGCGTGGACTGTGGTATTTTCTAACAAAATGCTATTGAGCTGAATCTGTATTCCATCTGACGTGGTTTATGAGCTTCTCAAGTCTACACTGAACACATGGAAGACCTACATGTGAAGAATTACAGTAATGACTTTTAAAACTAATGAATAATTTATAAAAATGTTGGGTTTTTTTTTTCCCCCATGGATGAAATAGCAAACAGTTATAATATTACAGTTTTGCTTTTTAAAAATTGCTTTCATGAGATCTGGTTCCATTGGGAATATAATTTCTCTTGTAGTACATTTTAGAGGGTTGTGTGCACAGCGAGAAGAAAAGTTTGGCACGATAAACTGCTGACCAGCCTTTGAATTTGTGTATCAAGCACGCTAGATAGCATAAGGCATAGTTAAGAACTGATGATATTATTTGTACGTGTGGCCAAGGCTTACTGTATTTAGATTATGGAAAGTGACTTGTGCCTTGTAGCAAGGAATCCCACTTTCTATACCACAACAAAATGAGTAAAATCAGTAAATCTGAGAAAAATAATGTATTTTCTAAGTGTATTGATATTACATTTTATATTAGGTTAAATGTAGGAATATGTCACATTAATACATATCCATCAATATATCCTGCTCTGATGTTTTTTCCTTCACCTGTTTGGTTCTTAATGATTAGATTTTACCTTTGTCTGCTGTATAGTACATCATTAATTTCTTTTTTGTTTTAATGGAAATTGCAGTTCCATTTGCCACCAGTGACATTTCAGCCTGTAAGAACCATTCATCTTGCTCCTCTAAATGATGTTTTTGTCAATAAGCACACCAAGATCAGAAATATTTTGAATATTATGAAGTCTATTTCTCAGCCTATAAAATCAGCTACTAAATTTTATCAGTATCAGTTAGGCAATATAGTAATAAGACAAGCTGAAAAGTCTTCAGGTGTGATTGTGGCTACAATTTCTGAGAAGTTCACTCCAACAGAAGGCCTGTACTGCTTCAGCAAGAATAAATATTATGAGTACCCTAACAATAAGAAAGAAGAAATTGAAAACAATTTGAAATGGACAGAAGATGAGGCAGCTGCCGATACTGAAAAGAATGACCAGAAGTCCCAGTTTTCAGTGGCTTATGAGAATGTAGATATTATGATCCAAGACAATTTTTGTGACACTTGTCTTTTTTACCTGAACTCAAATAATGCTGTGAAAAACTGTGGAATATCCACAGCTCTGTTTCCTGTGTCAAAAAACACTGATATTTTAAGAGCTGGTGAGAAGGAAGAAAGAGAGGAGAATTCCTATAAAACTGGTATAGAAGAAAACGTTACAGACATAATACTGCACTGTAGACCATGTGAAGATGCTGAGAGTGAACCCGTCATGCTTGGTGATTGTAATTTAGATTCTTCGTGTAAAAATGAAGTGATTGAGTCCTGCCATGTCCTAGAATATAATTCTGTAGCTGCTGTAATTCCTGGAGAAGTGCAAGATTGTTCTGGAAAACAAACAGAAAATATGTGTCTTCTCAAGTTTGAAATGGAAAATGAAGCAATGTCAGAAGTGACTGCAAAAGGTCAAAGTGAGCTCGTTCCTGTTGTCCATGTTACTTTCTCTGAACAAGAACTACCTACGAAACCACGCATTGCTAAACATCCTGACAAAAAAAGGAGCACTGTTCGTAGCCTGCCTCCTCATGTCAGTCAGAGCTTCAATGTTCTTGCTCGCAAAGACAGTGACAAAAGTGAGATAAAGTTGAATAGAAACAAATGTTCATCGAAATCTAAAATGAGTAGCAAGACAAGGACACCTGAAGGCTTAGTTATTTCTGAGGAGATTTCCATAAAACATAATACACAAAAGAGGAATGCCAAGAGGCAGATTTTTCCATCTTTGCAACTGCCATGTGTGGGTTCTGAGACTTTCCTGAAGTGTCAAAAAAAAATACCTCAAGCCAACAAATGTAATTTTCTTCAGAGTTTTCAGAAAGTTAAAAAGCAAAGTTCTTCCTGCAGTTGCAAAAATCTAGTTATCTCAAAGAAACCTGTTACTCCGCTTTCTGTACAATATGCACAATCTGCTTCAGAGTTTGTACAACTGAAATACAGTGATATGTTCAAGAAAATAAATTCCAATGACAAAGGCCCAGATGTTTATGAAATGTTTGGAACTCCTGTCTATTCCCATGTGCGCCAGCTTGATCATCTTGAGAACAGTTTTTACAGAGATGTTTGTTCTGCTCCACCTGGGGGATGCACTGCTAGCACCTGCAGTTCTACCTGCAGTAAAAGAAGAGACAGCAGCCGAATAAGAAATACTCAAAAGAGAACACATTCTAAGCCAAAGAAGACCATATCTGTCACTAAACAAAAGCAGAAAGGCTTACCTGCAAACAACAACAGTATTGAATTGAGTGGTAGCAACGCTGAGCAAGATAATGTAGTATCTTCCGGTCCGGATTGTCAAATACAAACTTCAAGTAGCGTGACATTGTTTCATGGAGACACAGATCATCAGCTTATATTTTTAGAAGAGCTTCCAGAATCAATCAAGCCAAACGAAATTCTTTCAGATTCAAAGTTATCAACTATTAAAGAAGCCTCTTTGGAGCAGTCTATAGACAGTCAGGCTCTACCCAACCATCAGATAGCTGCTTCCTGTAGCCAGGGTCTTCTTCAGCCCAACGATAAAGTCTACACAGAATGTGCTGCTCTAAGTAACAATTTAATAACAGCAGACCAGAACATTTGTGTACCCCAGTACAGAGTGGATATGAATGGCTGCAAAAGCCTGGAATCAGACCGGGCCTCCTTCAAGATTCTAAATCAAGGAGAAGCATTGCCCTTTTCAGATAGACAGGAGTGTCAATTCCTTACAAACAAATTAAGTCACAGTTGGTCATTCACACCTCAGAACAGTATTTTGGCAAATGAACTCATTCAGCCTTCAATGATTCAGACAACAAATGTTACAAGCCCCAGTTTCCAGACAAGTCGAAACATTTTGTCTTGGGCAGGTAATAAGGATGTAACCGATGAGTTGCTTTGTTGTCTGGCTGCAGAATTGCTAATGCTTGAAGACAAAGACATCAGTTCTTCAAGAACAAAATATGCAGGTTCTAAAACGCAGAATACCTATACTAAAGAAGAAGGAAAAATAATGAACAGAGATGGAGAAATAGTAGATAATGATCTAGAGAAGGTAAAATTAAATTTTTGTAACTTGCTTGCTAACTTGCTTGCTCTTTTAAGTGATGCTTCAGCAAAGTGTTGGATGAAAGATGAGTCTTCATGTTAGCTCAATAATCAGTGCTTAACTAAAGTACTGGTAATATGTGCTCATTAATGACCAAGTCTCTTCTCCTTGGGCCAGCTGCCCACTGGGACTTCCAGTGTTCAGATGAGGATACTGATATTGGATGCTGTCTGTCTGATATGGGCCAGATGGTGCTTAGGCATGACTGACATAGCCAGAAACACTTAGATGCTGAGAAATTATAGTGAAAAAAAAAAGGGAGAGGCTACTTTAATTGATTTAACTACAAGTTTTGGCTTATCACGTTTGTTTAAGTAATGTTTAATTAAAGTTCAAGCTCAGAAGGCTTAGTTGGATTCTGGCCCTTGCTCTGTGATGAAACCTTACCTACTAATGATACCTGCCAGTACTGCTTCTCCTTTACCGTCTTAGATTTTCCTCCATTTAAACTACAAATCTACAAGGAAGATTAATTCACTGTGTTTCGATACACTTCCTTATGCTTCTGCAAACACAAATGCCAGATATACCTCCATTCATACTTCTAGGGATCTGTGGATGGGTGCAGTAATTATTAGTGTGTTTTTTTTTTTTTTTTTAAAGCAGTTTTTTCTTCTTGTGAATTCCCCTCCAAATTGTTTTCATGAGGCTTGGATTATATATGTTACTGGGGCAAATTAATTGTTGTATTCCCCCTTAGCAAACTTTAGCTATATGACCAAAAAATAAAATAAAATAGTAAGCCAATATATGTTCTGTTCTTGTAGGTGTTCCTTCTTCCTGGCTTGCTTTCAATGACAAAAAAGATGGGGTGCTGTAATCTTCAGATTGTTTACTATTGTGATATATATTTGAAAATATTTATGTAGTCTTAGGTAGCGTAGCCATTGTATCGATGTGCCAGGCAAGGATTATATATAAATGTAATTCTGTAGAAAAGATTAATGCCAGGTGAGAGTTACTGTCTGTAAAAAATAACAATAATATGGGGTCTTTTTCCTCCTTTCCTTTTCCTCACACTAACCATCATGTTCCAAGCAGAGTTACAGAAAATCCTTTCTGGCATCAAGTGAAGAAAGTGGACTGCTGAACTTTGAGGAATCTACTCACGTACCAGGAAGCAATGTAAATAACAAAGACACTATCATGTGGACAAGAGGTGAAGTCCTTGGAAAGGGAGCCTATGGCACAGTAAGTTGCAGTCTCAGTACGCTAGGGGATGCACCGGTTATCTCAGAATTATGTCTTACCTTCTAAATGACTACTTTCTTATTCAATAAATAACTTAAATATTTTGCATTATACAGTGAGACACGACAGGTGACAGAAAAAAAAGGAAGTAATGTAAAATAAGTAATCGTACACTTTAATTTCATGTTTCATTTTAATAAATGCTAGTTTTGTTGTAGGTGTACTGCGGACTGACAAACCAGGGACAATTAATAGCTGTAAAGCAGGTTCTTTTGGATACGTCGGATCGACTGACTACAGAAAAGGAGTACCAGAAGCTGCATGAGGAAGTTGATCTTCTGAAGACATTGAAGCATGTCAATATTGTAACTTACTTAGGAACTTGTCTGGAAGACAACATTTTAAGTATTTTCATGGAGTTTGTTCCTGGTGGCTCAATTTCCAGTATTCTTAATCGTTTTGGTCCGTTGCCAGAAATTGTCCTTTGTAAATACACAAAACAAATTCTAGAGGGGGTTGCATATTTACATGACAATTGTGTCGTTCATAGAGATATCAAGGGCAATAATGTCATGCTCATGCCAAACGGAATAGTGAAGCTAATTGACTTTGGCTGTGCCCGGCGCTTAGCTTGGGTCAGCCTCAGCGGCACACACAGCGAGATGCTCAAGTCTGTGCATGGGACTCCATATTGGATGGCACCAGAAGTTATCACTGAATCTGGATATGGGAGGAAATCAGACATCTGGAGCGTCGGCTGCACAGTGTTTGAGATGGCAACAGGAAAACCACCCCTGGCTTCCATGGACAGGGTAGCAGCCATGTTCTATATTGGGGCTCACAGAGGACTGATGCCTTCCCTACCTGATCGATTCTCTGGAACTGCAGTGGACTTTGTGCACGCATGCTTAACCAGGTATGTAACTTTTTAACTGAAAATCTTTATGAAATGAATAGCAAATTAATTGCAGCTTTTTACATATATCTGAAGATCAGACTTTGTCACTAGGGAGAAGCATGTTATTTAGTGGGCATGGTAGTGGCCTCAGAGGCAGGAAGCTTGAATTCTAATCTTTGGATTAGAATTGTTATGGTTAAATGTGAACCATGTAACAGTAACCAGAAAAACTGTTGTCAGCAACATCATATACACTTTGTCTCAGAGAGAACAGTATTTAGAAGGTGGTAGGAATTGTTAAGGTAGAAGGAAATACACAGGTAGAGTTTTTAATACAGTATTGACCTTATAAACAAACAAAATAAAAACTGAAAGTCAACAACCACCAGCAGCAAGAATGAACAAAAACCTCATGTGTGTCGATAGTGGCAAAAGTTTACTATATCATCTCATTGTGCCACAGATGTAAGTGACTCCTTCATTCTTTCTTTCCCATTAGTTTATTATTAAGGAAATCAGCATCCTTTATCCTTTTGCCTGTTTTGCTTTTGAAATAAGTCCAAACTGAGGGCTGAAAAGGTTAGTTCTTAGTTCTAGAAATGCTGTAATTCCAAATGGCCTCGTTAATGTGAATTACATTGATTGGAGATGACAGAATAGACTGACAGACACAAGTTCAGGCAAATCATTGTCATGTTCCTTAAATTTTTTCTGCACCTGAAACAGCCAAATTTACAGGATTACTCTGTTTTGGAAAGATTTTAGTGGAAGAATGATTTTTTATTCCACATTTATAAGTCATAAATGCCAACTGCATCTTTCCACAAATTCTGCCATCCTTTCTGTCAGTCTTATTAAAAAAAAAAAACAAACACAAAAACAAAAAAACAAAGAACAAATTTTGAAAAACAACCCAAAAACGACTAATCTCTGGAGAAATAAGAAGAAAATAAATGCCTTAGTATGCATTTAGCTTTTACAAATAGTTACATTCCATGCATGCACATCCATTTGATGTACTGATTTTTCAAATCCTCAATGCAGAGATCAACATGAACGCCCTTCTGCTCTGCAGCTGTTGGACCATCCCTTTTTGAAAGGAAGACGGTGAATCGTTCAGACCTCCTGTCAAGTGAGTAATACATTTTCTATTACGAAAAGTATTTCTGCTTGTGAAAAAGATCAGAACAAACTGGAGTTAGAAGTAACAGCAGAACATACTGCAGATTGGTTGTGTAGACAGTGAGTCTATTTTTAGACAGTGCTTAACATTTTGTTGTCACATCTGTACTCAATGGAATGGGCATTCATTCACTATGAACACAAGGGCACACATTTTGTTGTTTCTGAGGAGATTCTAGAGGGGAAAAAAACCTGCTACCGTGAGCACATGACAAGTAAGGTAAGTTGGGAGTTCTGATTTTCTGTAAAAACCTATGGAACATGAATGGTATCAGCAGAAAGCTTTACAGATGCAAAAAGCTTTGTGAAAGCTCTTCTCAAACTCATAGTCTTTAAATGTGTCTGTGAAGATCTTGTTGAAACTCCAAACCACACAATTATGTTGGCATAAAACGTACTGAAGTTGTTCAGCTAGATGGGCCTTTTAACTGTAGCTGGTGAATGGAAAAAACTGTGCAGTACACACATACCAGTCCTTCTTATCCTTTTCTGTGGAGGTTTATCAACCTCAGGATACTGTGGTGATAATGACAAGAGATACCCAGCTGCACACAGATGTACTTTTATTAAGCTAACATCAAGGCAATTTCCTAGTCTCTCTAGAATTATGCATCTGAGATTTGAGACCATCTTCTTTTTTAACAATGCATGGGATTTTATGGACAGTTTTGTGTTACAGATGGATTGAGGTTGGAAGGGACAGCTGGAGATGGTATATTCCAACTGCACTGCTTAGGGCAGGGCTGCAGACACAGATTGCTCAGTTACTTTGGCTTTTGAGTATCACCAAATATGGAGACTCTACAGCTCCTCTAGGCAACACGTTCCAGTGTTCAAATCTCCTCATACTGAAAATATTTCAGCAGGCTGTCTTGTATTTCAAGTTGTGCCCACTTTTTCTTGTCCCACCACTGGATAACACAGTGGAGTCTGGCTCTATCTTCTTGATTGCCCCTCATCAGGAATGGATACACATTGATAGGATTCTCTTAGCTGCCCTCTTCAATCCAAATGACATGCTGTAGTTCTCAAGCTTCTGTTTGCTGATACAGAGCAGCAGAAGCATAGAAGCATTGCCTTTCTCTTGTTTGCAAAAGCTGTAAGGTACCATTTGAATCACTCAAGAAACTACTACTAATTTTGAACATCCTTTACCTGAGACTTGAACTATTTTGAGAAACACTTGAGTGAGCACCATGTAGATGACATAGTCTTAGTCTGCACCTTTTTACGGGTAGTTACACTAACTGGCTACTACCTACTATTAACTGAATGCAATGAGAATAAATTTGAAAAATATTCTGATACATCAATAGAAGATGATGCAGGTATCAGCATTCAGACTGTCCTCTTCCTGGTGGGGCTTCTTTCTCAGTAAAGACTTTGGGGGAATAAGACACAAAATGTGGTGAACTTTATGATGTGAGTGGCTGGGTTCTAAGAAGAAATGCAGTAAAATTCAGCCCTGGAACTTTTAGGGGCTGAGCCCTCAGAAGTTAAAGGCCCTGATTTCTGCACCAGCAGTGATATCAAAAATGGGCGTTTCACAAAATGGGAAGAAGGAAAGCAACAAAAAGTTGGTTTGTAGAACATCAACTTTCTACAGAGCGTCAAGCTCTTCAATTACTTAAATAGCTTTTAAATCTTATATTATTCCAGTAGCCTGGCTTCAGAGAGCTATTTGGTCTAAATTTCATAAAAATGAAGAGAAATCAGTACTTCTAGCAAAATTCTTTATTAATAGTTTCTGTAGGTATGATGTCACATTACAGTAACAGAACATCATGCCAGTATAAAGAGAAATCTTAGCATTACAGAAATCTTCCAAGTTTAAACAGTTATCAGTCCCATTTTGAGGAATACCGGCTGGTCCTCCTGTCAAAATCCATGGTAACTTGAGCATCTTCACATTGAAGTACCTTGCTGAATAAAGGTAGAAGCCCTGGCACATGAACTCAGGTAGGATGTACATAATTATGTCCATAAAGTATATAAATTCTTCTAAGATTAAGGTAATGTCTCCAAAAAGGCTGCAACGTAAACATGAGTTTTTGTTTAACATGAAATGATACTGGGAACAGGGAAAAAGTGGGAATGCTTTAAGACATGCAATTAATTATAAATGTTCAGAGCTATGAACCTTCCTCCTTACACACATCCTATATGCAAAACTAACATCCTCTGCTAAAGTCTGAGCTCCCTAATATTCACGTTAGTAATTGTTGTTTAGAGTTGGAATGTAATGTTTAGTTCAGCTAATTAAAGTTAATTTCCATTTTTTTAATAAGCATTAAAGTTTTTAAACCTGAACCTGAGAATTTCACCAGAATATGAAAGTGAATTTTTGCTTTTGCTTAACTGGATTTAGAGAGAGAGATCGTTGTCCAATGCCAGTGCTTGCAACAAAAATTCCTTAAGCTTAAGCATGTTTGAGACCCAAGGATACACAACTGCATACCAGCCACTTGTTCAGCACAGCTAAACAGTCATGTTGATTTGGGGCATCTCAAGCAGCTCAGCTGGGTCTGGCATAGTAGAACATTCTACAGGCAAGTCTGACAACTGCATATTTCTGACATAGGGAGATGACAGATTTTTCACATCAGAATCCAAATAGTTCAGATAAACTGTTGAAAAAACCTTAATTTTTTTTTTTTTTTAAATATATGATGACTGACTCAGAAAAGGGACACTTGCCTTATGATTTATTGTATTTAAGGAGGGCAAGCCTTCAGTTTTTTCTTTTATACATAGCACAGTATTCCTAAAACTGTGGGCCAGAAGCAAAAGAGCAGTGAAGAATGCATTATAAAAGCATGCAAGCTACCAGGGAGCAGGTACAGCTACACTGTAACACCAAGATTCCTCAACGTTTGGAGTTAAAATTCGAGCGTGTGAAAGCACGTCCCTTTACCTTTTTAGAGGATACCTAATATTTATTCTATTAATAACATTTAAAGCTCTGAGCTGTCTCTCAGGAAAAAGTTAGCTTTCTTAAGACTTGCCAACCCAACTATTCTGCACTGGTCTTGAAACTACAGACACCAATGACATTAAAATATTCCTCTCAAAATACATGCACTGATCTTTTTCTGAAGGACACAGACATCAAGCCCAGAAAACCCACAATCTTTAAGATTTGGGCTCAAAACTACAATCACCTTGCACGCCTTTCTCACAAAGTTCAGCAGGAACTGGTGCTATTTGCTACAACCCTATCTCAAGTCCAGTTCTTGCATTCAAACTAAAAAGATCAAAATCTCTCCTGAGGAAATGATTCCAACCCCCAGAGCAGACCAATCTTTTCTCCCCTATTTCCCAAAGGGACCCAAGCCATGAGGCAGCTTCAGAAAGTGAGGTTTACAGGTATTGCCAAAACAGCCTCTGAACTATGGCAAGAAAATTGGTTCAGTCTGATTGGGGGAACATAAAGGAACAAAAACCAAGTACCTCCGACTTTTAAGAGTAAAGATTATTGATTTAATTTCACTCTATCCAGGTCTGCAGGCTATTCCTTCTCCAGGAATGTCATTCCCTGCAGCAACATGAGGGAGAACTTCTCGCTCTCCCCTCCAGCCCCCCAAAGCGTAAGGAGTTAAATATTTCAGAGAAAGGATGGATTAATTGGCTAGCTCATCTTAGAGTAACTTGGAAATCTTTTAGATTTTGTTTTCTATTTTTAGATCTCAGAATGTGTATTTACAACTGCGATTAAAGAAAGCAAACACATTGTTTCTTCAAATCCCCTTTACACAAAGGGGACTAGGAACCTTTCCACCCATGGTTTTACAAAGAGAAGGTTCCTGTCACTCCCCTCCTCCCCTTTCACTTTCCTCCCCCCAGCCATGAAGGTACCAAAAAACCAAAGCGGTATCAACCATGGCCAATCCCTTTACAATTAAATTCACACAGGCAGAGTTAGGGAGCAGACACATGCATCGCTCCAGATGCCATAAAAACTTCTAGAATTTGCCTCTGTTGTGTGCAAATACTATTTACCATGTGTTCCTAAACCTGAGCACCATACAGTGAAGGAAACAAAGGAAATAAATTATGCTTCAAATTTAAAGTAGTTCACTATTTGATTGATTTAATGGAAAATACTATTTTTGCTAATAACAAAAAAGATATTTGCATTACAAATGAAGTCAGAAAACTGAACATAGGAAATGGGATAATTTCTGCACAATAGAGGTGAGGTAGGGAATTTTATTGAAAATATCTTTTTTTTTTTTTTTTTTTTTTTTACAAGTTCTTAGAAATAAAGTTCTCTAATCCCACACAAATGTCTGTACCTCAAAAATTCAGCTATGCTAATATGAAACATTTATATTTACAGTTTGCCAAAAGAACATACAGGACTGCCGGTTTATGCAAATACCGAAGTACCAGATCACAGTGAGATACATGTCAGCACTTCCACCATTAGGAACAGAACTAAGATTCAACACACAAAAGAATCTCACTATTCTCTAAACCTCCTATCTCACAAAAAGGGAAGATTTTCAATAGTGTTGTAGCAAGGTCTCCACTAATACTTCATTTTACAAATTACATAATGCATGTGCTCAAATTTACAACAACAAAAAAACCCTGTAATCAGTGAGGAACAGAATAACAGTGTTGTCAGTTAGCCTTTTATTGCATTTATTCAGTGAGGCTGATGCTGATCCCATTAATTTTCACATATTTCAAACACCTTACCCAGGCTGAAATCCACACCACTCAATGATGTGCAGTGGGCTTCAGCCAGGGAACACTGGCATCTTGTTGCGTATCCTCTCCCTCCCTCTCATCCTTCACTACTACCACACCAAATTTAGCTTCAAACACAAAGACAAATACAGTTTCACATATTTACAGTTACACTGAAAACCAAAACCAATGAATTTTATGGACTTTTTTTTTTAAATAGAGAAACCAAAAATCAGTTTGAATCTCAGTGTAGCATAGTAACATTTTGTCCACAAGAATTCACAATTTCCTAGAATCAAAATAGGAAA